>NC_059177.1:7761919-9011919 GCF_019923935.1 Bubalus bubalis | reverse complement strand
CTCCTTTGTCCATGGAATTTTCCAGGCAAGAATACTGGAATCGCTTGCCATTTCTTACTCCAGGGGATATTTCTGACATAGGGATCGAACCTGCATCTCTTGTGTCTCCTGCAGTGGCAGGCAGATTCTTTACCACTGAGTCACTGAGGAAGCCCAATTATAGCTGTAGAGCAGAAGAGAAGGACTCGTGATGGCTATACACAGAACTATTCTTTGCTATTAGTGGTCATTAAGGCAACCTAGTCCTCTTCTCCCAGATCAAAGCCCTGAGACCCAGCCATCAGGGGATGAAGCTATAACTCTTGAGCAGATTCCACTGCCTTTTGAGGATGTAGATCATGAACACAGGGAGTCAGTCTTGATTTTGTTATCACCATTCAGAACATCCAAGAGCCCAAACTGGTCATCACACCCATATGGACAAGTAAAAGAAAAGAAGATCGGAGGGAAATGGAGAGGATTCGGTCGAAACCTGGGCCTGTGACAGAAAGCAAGCAATCTGATGGCAAAATAGCAGCATTTTCTTACTGAAGGGTAAATTCATGTAGAGGGACACAGGTAGACTTAGGTAAAATCCATAGGTGCGAGATAAGTTTTTCAAAAGGCAGATTCTCCATTGTAAAATATAATGCTACATTTCATGAAAAAAAGTATAATCTAAATTAATAAATAATTTGTAAATAACACAAAAGCAAAAAGAAAGGAAGAAGACTTTAGTGTTGGACAATGTATGAACATTTTTATCCTAAATCTTTAGGCACTGAGGCACGTGGAGACTGGACCACATGGGAAGCAGAAAGAGGATCCAAAGGGAAGACTGCCTCTGGAGCATATGTTGTCCTAACAGCCGCATCACTGGCATCAACCCTTTGTTATCCTCAGCATGCAGTGGTGGTTTAGTAACTAAGTCATGTTCGACTCTTGTGACCTCATGGAATATAGCCCACCAGGGATTTCCCAGGAAAGCATACTGGAGTGGGTGGCCATTTCCTTCTCCAGGGGATCTTCCGGACCCAGGGATTGAACCCAGATCTCCTGCATTGCAGGCAGATTCTTTCCTGACTGAGCCACCAGGGAAGCCTCTCAGCATGCAGGGCACAGTGCAATAAGTACCAGACAGAGTAAACGGCGCACAGAGAGTAAGAATTGGAGAGATTCGGTCTTTTCTTAATTGGAGAAGTTTTTATAGACATGATGGTATTCAAACAGGGCCTGAAAGAAGGCAGCTAGACTGAATGGCCAACTTGAGACTCAGCAAGATGAGGACTGCTCTTTGAGTCAGGGCTTGAGGAATTATCCACCTGTCTCAGAGCCAGTGAGATGGGTGACCTTGTGCAGGGATTGTTCATAAAGGGCATGCTGTAGGGCTCCCCTTCCACAGGCAATGCTCCAGCCCAGCAAGCTCTGTCCCACATTAAAAGAGGATGCTGACATCCTCAACAAGACTCAGCCCACAGAACCTGGGCATCTGACAAAGGAGAGCCTGGGAGGAGGTATCAGCCTAGCCAATCCTCTGTCCCTGCCTCCAGGAACATGACACAGACGTGCCTCAATTCCATCAGAAGGATTCCATGCAGACTGGGCTAGGAAAGCCTGGCTCGCATCCCTCCAGCCCCTAGAACATGGCATAATCACATCAGAGTCTCTGTGGTTGGGTGAGAAGGTCATTTGCAGAAAGTAAATCATGATTCTTGTGGGAAATTTATGTCTAATGGCCAGGCTGTTGTTTAAAGAGAACCATGCTATAATAAATATGCATTAGTTCCATTAAATGATGTCCGGAGGTGGAAAAAGCCCTACAGATGTGGCTGTCGATTCTGTTCATGCTACACAATTAACTTACCTAATGTTGATGCCAAACGGACTTTAACGGGTGAACTGTGCCCCTCATTTTTAACTTTCCCCCAGCCCAACCTGTTGTTTACTTCTCTAAATGTTTCTACAGACATCAGAACACTATAGATCATTCTGTTATTTCAGTCGAATCTCAATTGTCCACTGCAATGATACCTGTGTGTCACAAAACACACCAAAATTCTCAAATTACTCCCAACCTGATTTTGAAAAGTCACAGTTTAGAAATAAAAGCTTCCAAACTTAGTGTTCGAAGTTCATTCCCTTCTTCCCTTTCTTCTTCTCTTTATATATTTTATAAACTTGCCACAAATTAGGCCTGAGTGGTAGAGGGGAGGAGAGGCAAAATCTGTAATTGGGGAAGCTTGAAAAACCTTGACTGAGTAATCTTGGGCATGTTAATTAAACTCCCTGGGTGGAAGTCCCTCCATATGTCAAGTGTGAAAAATAGAATAATATACCTGTGCCTTAGACCAAGGATTTTTCTAGGAATAAAATAAGACAGTGCTTCTAAACATGTACTCCTTAAACTTCTCAACTTAAAGAATCAATGGGATGTAAAACATGATGCGTAGGAGAAAAGTACACAAATTATATGAAGATAATATGCTGCAAACACAGAGCATATATCAAACACAATGAGGAACAATAAGGATTGCTATTAAACACAGTAAACGAGCTACGTGTATTTAGTTTTTTTCAATAATATTTAAAGAAATAATAGCAGAGGAATTTAACAGGACATGCCAACAAAGCCAAAAAGGAAAAGGAGAAATGACAATAGTAAAGATGAAATTTGCCAAAATTTGAGGAAGTTGGAAAGGAAATGGACAATTGGTACTCGATTAACAGAATAAAGGAAGGTATATGTGAAGTGCCTGGAGAAAGGAAAGAGCAGAACAAGCTTTAGTTCCGAGACAGGTGTAGAAGCGGAGGATCCAGGTCACAGGGAGGGTCGAATGAGACATGCACCTGAACACAGCTGGAATCTGCCAAGTAAATACTGAGGCTTCCACCCAACCCATCACTTTGACAAGAAGCTTCCTCACTACAAGGACAAAATAGCGCCATAGAAAACATCTCCAGACAATGACGTCTCCAGTGAAAAGCTTTCTCTGCTGCTGCTGCTGCTGCTAAGTCGCTTCAGTGTCTGACTCTGTGCAACCCCATAGATGGCAGCCGACCAGGCCCCTCTGTCCCTGGGATTCTCCAGACAAGAACACTGGAGTGGTTGCCATTTCCTTCTCCAATGCATGCATGCATGCATGCTAAGTCGCTTCAGTCATGTCCGACTCTGTGCGACCCCATGGACGGCAGCACACTGGGCCCCTCTGTCCACAGGATTCTCCAGGCAAGAGTCCTGGAGTGGGTAGCCATGTCCTTCTCCTTTTCTCTGCTGCAGATCACCTTAAACTAAAACCACAAAGTATATGTCATGTGCCTGGAAACAGAGTTCTGAGTGAGCTTTTTTGTGCCTCCTTCTTAGGAATAAAATGGGGAGCCAAAGAGCACCAACAATTGAATACAATGTTCAACATTAAAAAAAGAGCAGAAACCAAACCAAATATAAAAATAGAAACCTCAAAGACGCAGGGAAACGTAGAGAGCGAGGATTACGTAAGTAAAACACATTTAAAAGAAAGACTATTATAGCCCATGAAAAATAAGAGAGGCTATCATGAGAGCAGAATGCTCTAAAGTAAGTAATTTCTAAAATGAAAAAAAAATCTCATAGATATTGAAAATCTTAAACAAGGAGCCTTTTTTAAACATACAATGCTTTCTTTGAATCCCAAAAGTGCAAGGGCACTTCCAAATAACAAAATTTTAAAAAGGAGAGAGACTGAAAAGAAAAGATATGATAAGAAAATGCAAGGATAAAGAGAATAGAAACAGAATAATTTTAAAAAATTATAAAAGAATCATTATTTCATTATTGAAGAAATAATACAATAAAAATTTCCAGTATTGAAGGATAGGAATTACCAGGAAAGAAATAGAATTGAGATTCCAAGACGACAACAACAAAAAACACATCATACACACACAAACACACACACACTACTGTATATCACAATGACGCTGCAGAGCAGTGAGCCTGAAAAGAAGCTCTTAAAAGATTTTAAAGCTGAAAGTTAGTTGCATGTAATATTGCAGGATCTAAAACAGCACAGGGTTTTCCAACAGCTGCACAGGAATCTAAGAAAGAATGAAGCACTATTGTCAGATTTCTGATTTTCAACTTAGAATTCATATTCAGCCAAATTGCTCAACAATGTAAGGAATAGAAACTCAAACAAACAACAGCCCCTTCTAAAAGAAATTACTGGAAGCTAGGGACTACCAGAAATGAGTGTGCCACCTTGGACAGACATGGATGCAGGGTATCCAACTAGACTGTGGTGAAAGGAAATCAGTATCTCCTGGAAGGAGAACAAGAGGATGTTCTCTGATAAGACTCAGAGCTCATCCCAAGAGTCAGTGTCTGACAGATCTACTGAACAATTTATAAGGAAAGCAATTTATAAGAGATATGTAGTTAAATCAGTGAATGAAGTAAATTAGATAAATGTTAATTCTAAAAATGTTAAACTATAAAAAGAATAAAAAAGAATCACTCAATTGGCAGAAGACATCATTTATGTAGAAATAATAAAACACTGTGATTGGGAGAATGAGAGGGGAGAAATTAGAGTGGGGGTACAGGTAGGCAAAATAAATTCATAGGAGCCATCACAGGAAGGTGATGAACTTGATAAAAAAGCCCAATGCAGGGAATGCCCTAATGGTCCAGAGGCTAAGACTCTATGCTCCCCATTCAGGGAGCCTGCCGTCAACCTGGTCAGGGAACTAGATCCCAACTAGATCCCCACTAAAAGATCCTGAATGCTGCAACTAAGACCTGGCACAGCCAAATAAATAACTAAAAATAAAATATTTTTTAAAAGCCCAACACAGTCACAGGTTTTAGAAATATGGAGCTACAAATCAGGCAAGAAATCAGAAAGCACTAACAATGTAATCCTCTGTGGAGAAGGATTGAAAAATAGGGAAAGGTTCTTCACATTAAGCCTTTTGGTGCCATTTGGTTTTAATTAATATTAAAATTACCTGTATAATTTGATAAAGAAAAATAATTGAAATGTTTCATTAGAATTAGGTTCAATTTGTGACTGACTCAGTAATTGGGATGTTGGACAATTAACTTCACTGTGGTTCAATGCCCTTATCTATGAAATAACCCCTGCATCAAGGACAATAACCCCTGCATCAAGGAGTTGTGACTGAGGTTGTCTATGAAAATATGCAAAAAGTGTAACAAGAGACCTGGCATTCTGTAAATGTTCAGACAAACAAAAAAAAACACATCATTTCATCTTCCCTTCCTCCTCCTGCTTTTTTATTTTACCTGAGTGAAGAGGCTTCACTGAACAACACAAGCTTAATCAGGCTCATAGGTGCATAGCCCTGAACCCTATCTCAGTCTACCCTGCAGAAGCTATTTGTAAAATAGATAGCTATTTTCACCCTGAGAGCTTTGCTGTGTACTGGGTCTACTTAATGCAATAAAAAGAAACAGTGACAGAGTAAGAGACTGAAAGAAAACATTAAGACATCAAATATCTTCTACAGGTTGTAAATTATCTCATAAGGAAAGTAATTTTCCAAAGGTCAGTTCTGTAACATATATACTGTCAACAAATTCCACAATGCAGAAGTTATATTAGGTGCTACAGTAGCTATTTCTGAAAAGAAATACGCAGAAATGACTAAAAAGAGTAAAGAGACCACTTAGCATTTAATAATGTTGTCTTTTGAGTATTTTCGAGACCACGATAGAATATGGGCTCATTGTCCTTGTTCCAAAGTACATGCATGGGTGCTTTGTGGTCCAGGAAGGAATGAAAGGGAAGATTCCAAAGAAATATTTTAGACTGTTATAATGAGAGAAGTGAAGAGCATGTTTATGCTGCCCAGACTCTCTTCTTTCTATATATTTAGGTTCGGTTTAAGCAGTGTCAGCCTCCGAATGCTGCCTGGCAAAGACCCACTGGAACCCCTGGAGGAGGCCCAGGGGAAGGCATCTCACTGTCATAGGAGCCCTGATCAGGGTCCTATTTCACGCTGAGTGACAGTATGAGAATAGCACAGGTCCCCGGAGAACGGCGCTGTTTGTCTCTGCCACAAACACGGTGCGTCTCCTCTGCAGCTCATGCAACACATCATTTGTGATTTCTCTTCTCTTCCAGCCCACTGATGTTGACCCTGGTTTGGGAGGCAAAAGTTAATGGCTCTCTATCACCTCCAGTCCCCAAACGCTGTCACGTGAAAGCTAATGCTTGGTGACAAAGCTTATGCTTTGTCCACTGCTGCTTCCAGGTGCCATGTTCTGGGCCTTTCTTTAACATGCTCTCGTGCTAATAAGAATTCCTGCTTGATGTCAGAAGGAGCTGCTGCTGTCCCTGTACCAGCATAGGGATAGCTTCTTCTGAAATGTGCAAAGCATTCAAAGCTAACTTCTTTTTAAAGCTTTGGAAAGTTCCAGACATTTTCTTTAGAATACACATACACAGTTCCCCGTATCTCCTGACTGCCTCTGTGAGGACTGTAGCACCATCATCCCCCAGGGAAGGAAGGTGCTTGGGGTTATTTTTAGCTTCATTCAAAGCAAAAAGTTTCAGGACCCTGGAGAGAGACTCAAGTTTCCAGGAGCTGCTTAGTCTATTTAGCAAAACTTTGCAGAGTATTATTCGAAGAAGTGGCCAAAAGTGGAGGTCATTTTCAAAACAACAGCAGAGCCCTCTCTCCCCACAAATTGTGGTATATATGGACAAATGCATATGCCATGCTATATCCTACCGTGCATACTGACTAATGTTTGCCACAGCACCTACTGTGTGCCAGGCTCTTTGCTCTAATCTGCATGACAACACAGTAAGCTTGTTGTCTTATTAACACTCCTGTTTTCTGAGACAGGTTGGTATGCTTTAGGCCATGGGGCTTATACATGGCAGTATGTGTTCAAACTCAGGTAAGCCTGGATTCCATGTCTTTTCATTCTGATGCTTTGACAACTGGCAGCCTCGCTGACCTGGAGGGACTGCCTCCTCAGGAGGAGCCAATTAACAGAGCTGGTAAAGGACTGTGTCCCCACGTGACCCCTGGATAGTGTGGCATGCCCCCTCCTTTTGGGAACTGTGAGTAACAAACCATCGTTTCAATGGCAATCATCTTCTGACCTGTTGGCCTCACAATACTGAAATAAAAATAAAACCTACATTTAAAAATGAGGCCCAGGGACTTCTCTGGTGGTCCAGTGGTTAAGAATCCACCTGGCAATGCAAGGAACATGGGTTCGATCCCTGGTCCAGGAACTAAGATCCCACATGCCACGGAGCAGCTAAGCCCATGAGCCACAACTACTGAGCCTACGCTCTGCAGCCTTTGTGCCAGAACTAGAGAGTCCCTGCACTGCATCGAATGATCCCGAATGATGCAACAAAGATCTGCAACTAAGACCCAATGCAGCCAAATAAACAAATATTGAAAAACCTGCAATCCTCAAATCCAAAGTTCAGCATTTGATCACATCACTGGCTTTGCTACAGGATTATTATCTGCTCAGCACTCTACCCACTGGGGTCTGGACTAGAGGGAGGCATGCAAAATACCCAGGGGACCCAATGCCAGGAAGCATCACACTCAGGTCCACTCAAACACTGGCCCCACAGGACATAGCACCATCCCAGGAGGGAATGGCTTATCTCCCTTTGGCCTCAGCCCTGATGCCCACATCCTGGGGCAGCAGAGATGAAAGACCCAGATTCTACCCTCCGTCTTCTGGAGGAGGGAGCCAAGAAAATCGACAAGTATAAATAAAGCAGTGAAGTGGCTTCTGTGCTAGGGGTTTGCACCGATGCTGTGGGAGACCCAAGGAGGGGCTCCTGACTCATGGGTGTGTAGGAGAGAGGAGTGCACTCCTCTTAGCAAAAGAACCCCCTGAAAAGAAATTCCAGGCAAGGCTTCCAACACCATTAGGGCTGGGGGTGCAGAAGCACTAACATACATGCAAATGAAGTGTTCTCTATTAGCAATGGGATTTTCATTTCCAAAATCCATAAGAAAATTTAATTAAATTATCTCCCACCCCCTTTTCTGATCTTTCAAACTTTTTAAAATGCCTTTTACAAAGCAATATTTCATTTTGACTTTGAGGGATATCAAAACTGTCCTGATTCAGATGATAAATTATATGATTTTCTCATCTATGAATGATTTCAAGAAGAATGGAACAAAATAGCACAGCATAACATAGACTACTTCTAATAGAACTTCTGAAAGTCTTCAGTGTCATTTCATCAACTCCCTCAGCTGGCAAATGTGGATATGAAGGTCCCAGGAACTTAAATAATTCATAAATCATCATTAATTGAAGAGTTTAGAATTAGATGAAGATTTCTCAGCTGCAAGTTGTCCCATACTTGAAAACCTTCCTATGAAACCTCTGAACTATCTGTGCTCTTTCAAGTCCATGGACACCTTATTACAGCTTCACTGGTGCTAAAGACAAAAATGAAATACCCATACTCAGTAGCCAATAGCTTGTTTCAAATTATGATTAACATCAGAAGCAGATTCAATAGTAAAAAGAAAAAACTCTCCATATCTCATAATAAGATGAGAAAATTTTCATGTGTAAAAACCATTTGCTATCCTATTCTTTCTTTTCCCATCTCTTTCTTCTTCCCTCTTTGATCTTTATCCTTCCTATCTAAAATTTTAATAATATCTTTCTGATAGTTCCCTTTCTCCAGAAGAGAGCTATAGGATCTATTTGTCATGGGTCCACAACTTAAGTTTTGAATTACTGTGTTGAAGTCCTAGCAGCTGGAAACCTCTCACACCTGATTTTGAAGATGGACACCTCAAGCTTTCAACACATCCACAATTACAGAAACAATTTAGCATGGAATTTCCCCCAGCAGCAACTCAGAGGACACCTCAGGTGGCATGAAAGAAATTAGACTGTCAGATTGCGGTATCCCTGGGTCAAGTTGACCTCCAAATGGTCAAAGCACTGAACACAGAATGCCAGAAGCCAACAACACAGAGTCCTGGAAACTGTAATAAAAAGATTGAGAGCTATTACAAAGCCTGAGACTGAGAGTGAATGTGAAGTTTGTGGCTGACTGTCTTCACATCACTCTGTTATGAGGGTAATCAGCAGTACCACATGCTTGTCAAGTAGGTCTGAGTTCTGGTCTTGTACTATTTCTTAGGGCTTCCCTAGTGGCGCTAGCAGTAAAGAACCCGCCTGCCAATGCAAGAGACATAAGTGATGTGGGTTCGATCCTTGGGTTGGAAAGATCCCCTGAAGAAGAAAATGGCAACCCACTCCAATATTCTTGCCTGGAGAATCCCATGGACAGAGGAGCCTGGCGAGCTACAGTCCATAGGGTTGGAAAGAGGTTGAACATGACTAAAGCAACTTAGCACACACACACTATTTCATAGTGAATGAAGGAAACCTTGATCCTGGCCAGAAGATGTAGTTGAAGTGGAGGAAACATACAAGTGCTGGGTTTTGAGGTGGGAGATACTCTGGAGAATGGACAAGAGCGATTACAGAAATTCATAAATTATATTATGTGGGCCAAAATGCATGCACACATCTCCTGTGGATTGTGTGATCAAGTTCAAACATTAAGATGGGCTGGAAGAAACCACATCAAGAGGGATAAACTGGCCAAAGCAGAGGGCTGGATCAGAAAGCAAGGCAATATGATCTCTATCCACCCTTAGCCAGGTTTGTGAGCAATGAACATACATTGATGCTAAGTAGTTGTTTGGACTGAATGTTTGTGTCCCCCTAGAATTCACATACTGAGGCTCTAAATCCCAATGTGAGGCTATTTGGAGATAGAACCTTGGGGCAGTAACTGGATTGAGGATGTAACAAGACGGCAGCCACCTGCAAGCCAGGAAGAGAGCCCTTACCAGAAACAGAATCATCCAGCACCTTGACCCGGGACCTCCAAGCCTCCAGAACCATTAGAAAATTAATTTGCAATATGTCAGCCACCACGTATGTGATATCTTGCTATGGCAGCCTAAGCAAACTAATACAGAGCTTGATACCAAGAAGATACTGCTGTAACAAATATCTGAAATTGTGAAGGTCACTTAGGAACTGGTAATGGGTAGAGACTGATAATGTTTTGAGACCTGGGCTAGAAATATGAAAGCTAAGGGCAATTCTGGTCAGTTCTCAGATCGGAAACTGGAAGAAAAGAGATCCTTGTAGTAAAGGACATCACTAAAATATGTTCTGGTGTTTTGTGAAAGAGAGAATTTGTGAGTGATGAAATTAGATATTTAGCAGAGGAGCTTTCTAAGCAAAGTATTGAAGGGGTAGCCTGGCTCGTCCTTACTGCTTATAGTAAAATGCAAAAGGAGAGGAATGCAGATAGTATACTTTAGCAAAAATGAACCAGAACTTGCAGATATTGCAAAATTATTAGTTTATCCATACCACAAAAAGAAAGAAAGAAAGAAAGAAAGCTTGTTCTGAAGAGAACACTAAGGGGATGACTGAACAACCATTTGCAAAGAGATCGTGGGTACCGTTTGCAAACTTAAGCCGCCATCTCAGCAGAAGCCAGGAATAGAGATGGGATTATACAAGTGAAACACTACCATCTGGTAATCAAGTGGACAGAAAAAACAATTTTCAAAATTCTTTGGTTCTACAGGACTGAACCATACAGTTCTTCAGCTGTGAAAGTGTGTTGTCTGTGCATGTGCTAAGTCACTTCAATTGTGTCCGACTTTTTCTGACCTTATGGACTACAGCCCGCCAGGCTCCTCTGTCCATGGGATCCTCCAGGCAAGAATACTGGAGTGAGTTGTCATGCCCTCCTCCAGGGGATCTTCCTGACCAGGGATCGAACCTGCATCTCTTATGTCTCCTGCACTGGCAGGCAAGTTCTTTACCACCAGTGCCACCTGGGAAGCTCGAATGTGGGCTATGCTTTGAGAAAAGAAGAGAATAATCCTGAAGCTGATTCAGAGATGACCAGGACTGCCTCCACTGTACTGGCTGCTGTCCAGAGCCTGGGGACAGGGCTGCTCCATCCTTGGGGGCTTACTGCCACCTGGCAGACCTTCGAGGGATGGACCACCAATCAGGGGGTCTGAAGATGGGACCACAGCTCCCATGAGTCTAGAAGATGGGACCAACCCAGTGGGTCTGGAGGTCAAAGCATTGAAATAAGTGAGAGTTATTCCTGAGCCTTAAGATGAGGTGGAATTTGCCTTGCTAGGTTTTGGACTTTCTTGGGCCCTCTCACTCTTTCTTTCCTATTTCTCCCAGTGGGATGAGAATGTCTAGACTATGCCTGTACCATTACTGTATTTCAGAAGCACATAACTTGTCTTGTTTGACAGATTCATAGCTGGAGCAGAATTTTGCCTCAGGCTGAATATACCTCCAGTCTCACTTATGTCTAATCTAGATATATTTAGATTAGATTTTGGACCTCAGAGTTTAGACTTAATGCTGCAAAATGAAAACTCTGGGGACTGTTGGAATGGAATGAATGTATTTTGCATGAGAGAAAGACATGAATTTGGGGAAGGGGGCCAGGTGTGGAATGTTCTGGACTGAATGTTTTCTACCACAGATTCATATATTGAAGCCTAACCCCCACTGTGATGGAATTTGAATGTAGGGCCTTTGGGTGGAAATTAGGTTTTGACCAGTAGTGAGGGTGGGGCCCTCATGATGTCATTAGAGGCCTTATAAGAAGAGGAATAGAGAGAGCTCTTTCTTTCTCCCTCCATGTGCCTGCAGAGGAAAGACCATGTGGGGACATAGTGAGAAGGCAACCATATGCAAGCCAGGAGGAAGGCTAAACCAAAATCAATCTGTTGACACCTTGACCTTGGACTTCCTAGCCCCCAGAAATGTAAAAGAACTAAATGTGTTGTTTAAGATGCCCAGTCTATGGTATTTTGTCATTATAGCCCAAGAAGACCAAGACACTAGACATGTTGTTCAGTCACTAAGTCATGTCCAACTCTTTGCGACCACATGGACTACAGCACCCCAGGTTTCCCTGTCCTTTACTATCTCCTGGAGCTTGCTCAAACTCATGTTCATTGTGTTGGTGATGCTATCCAACCATCTCATCCTCTTCTCCTTTTGCCTTCAATCTTTCCCAGCATTAGGATCTTTTCCAATGAGTCGACTCTTCACATGGACACTCTTCAGGTGGCCAAAGTATTGGAGCTTCAGCTTCAGCATCAGTCCTTCTGATGAATATTCAGGGTTGGTTACCTTTAGGATTGATTGGTTTGATCTCCGTGCAGTCCAAGGGACTCTCAAGAGTCTTCTCCAACACCACAGTTCAAGAGCATCAATTCTTTGGCAGGAGAGATGACTTTTTTTGAAATCAGTTTTGAAATAAGTAGGACAACCATGGTAATTCTTGGTATCTTGCAAAAGCAGTGGGCCCAAGACTGAAGCAAGTGGGTTTCTGAAGAAAGATCCACACTTTATAGAAAGGATCTACAGAAACCAGAGGAGAGAAAGGAAGTCTAGATCCTACTCAGGGCTAGTTTACAGATTCCTTGGGAATTTCTGGCAAGAACTTGGTGTTGGAGACCCAGAAAAGTGTCCACTGGGTCAGTACCCATTGGGCTAGTGAGACTGGCAGTCTGCAGTCAACTTAGATAGGAGGATGAACTTTTCAAGATGAATGTTTCTATGTCTGTCAGGCATAGAAAAAGCACAGACTAGACCATCTCCAGAATTCATTGATTGTTGAGCGCCAAAGAATTGATGCTTTTGAACTGTGGTGTTGGAGAAGACTCGAGAGTCCCTTGGACTGCAAGGAGATCCAACCAGTCCATGCCGAAGGAGATCAGCCCTGGGATTTCCTTGGAAGGAATGATGCTAAAGCTGAAACTCCAGTACTTTGGCCACCTCATGTGAAGAGTTGACTCATTGGAAAAGACTCTGATGCTGGGAGGGATTGGGGGCAGGAGGAGAAGGGGACAACAGAGGATGAGATGGTTGGATGGCATCACTGACTTGATGGACGTGAGTTTGAGTGAACTCCGGGAGTTGGAAATGGACAGGGAGGCCTGGCGTGCTGCGATTCATGGGGTCACAAAGAGTCGGACACGACTGAGCGACTGAACTGAACTGGAGGGAATGAAAGCAATTTAAAATGTTTATTTCCTTTTGTTTCCTTTGTCCTAGGAGGGCCTAGATGGAGAGCATCCTGCAGCATTTTAGACTGCAGAGGTACAGAGACTTTTTAGGAGGTTTACTGTATGAATCATATTCAAGAATGTGAAATAACTCAGAATGAAATTTTAGGAAAGGAGACGAAGATAGAGATGTGAAACTCAAGTACAAGGATCATATAAGAATAAAGTGCTGAATAAAGTGTTTGCTTATCTGTCTAAAGAATAGATTCATCACACCTCCTAGAGTCTTATCAGACCATGGGCAGAAGGTCAGGTACTCATTGTTCAGAAGGTTCCATTATGGTGCAACCCCGTTTGTGCCTCCACTTACCTCTACTCAGGTGTAAACCTGGAGAGTGAGCTCCTGCAGACGAGGGATGGTTGGACCAGTCTGATGGTGCTGGGCAAGGTCTTTCTTCATGACCACTAGCTGGTTTGGGTCCAGTCTTCAAGTTCATCTTACCAGTCTGCTCCCTAGCCTATGGGCCCTGTTGCACAGATATCCACACCTTGTTAGGATCCATGGACTCTCCACACCATGAGGCTGGCCCTTCAGTCTCTGTACAACAGCTCTGGAGAAGATCAGTTGCTCATCTTTAGCTCTTATCTGCAACCAGGTGTCCGCGATTCTCAACACCACGCTCAAAAATGGACTTTGAGAGGCAAGATGGTGGTGGCCATGCAGGGCCACAGCCTGCTCTGGGTGTGACCACTCTGGAAGCGGGCTCCAGGACTCTGGTGGCCAGATCCAGATGACCCCCTGATCTCTCACTGGCAGTTGGGGCCATGCTACGCATCTCTGGGGTGGCTTCCCTGTGGCCACTGTGGGAACAGCTTCAGGAGCCCAAGGCTGAAGAGCACGAATGTTACCGGAGCCTGGTGGCCACGTGGGAACTGCTGTGAGTACAGCTGGTAGCAGGGGAGCAGAAGTGTCAGCTCTGCAGCTCGTGCAGGAGCCCAGGGCCAGGATGCGCCAGAGGAGTGACAGCTGGTGGTGGCGGCAGGAGCAGAGGGAGGAGCCAGTGGAAGAGGAGTGCAGGGCCAGGCTGCAGGGTGCCAGGAGCGCCCGTGGTACCATGTGGCCCCGAGGAGCCTGCAGGACTGGGAAAAGCAGCATTGCAAACATCTCAAGGAGGAGAAACAAAGAAGGAGAACCCAGCTCCTGCACTGAGTTCTTGCCAATAAAACCTGCTGTCTGATTGCCCCTCCCCTCCAATAAAGGGCTTTAATTGCCACAACCTGGGCAGCTCTGTCTCGCTTCCCGTAATTCTCCTAAGTGAGCGCCTTCTTGGCTCTACCCCCATTCAAGGTCAGCATGTGTGTCAAATAGCCAGGCTGGACCATGTACGGGGAACACTCTTTCCTGGGATGTTTCCATAGGCAAGATCACATCTGCTCTTGTATTTCCTATCTTTCACTGGAGTCTATTTAGAGCTGTTTGTATGTGTGTGATATTCGACCTGATTTATCTTATTTTGACTGCACTGAAAAATTATTTAGAAGATCTAACTTACTGAAGCCAGAGTCTGAGATCGCCAGACGAAAATCAATGGTATTATATATTAGACAAATACAAGTGATTCTGTGGGCAAATATTTTTGTATATCTGGCTAAATATATGAGGAAAAGTAGTGATCTACTTAATTCTGCCTTCAGTGTTGTTTCTGAGCATCCCTTCATTAAAAAAAAATTCAGATAAATTTATTTTCTGCCCTAATTTTAAACCTATGATGCTCATAGCAATTGCTTTTATTTAAAAAAAAAAGCAAAAACACACAGAAACATAACCCCAAATAATGAAATGCTGGAAAGGATTAACACCCTGTGTCTATCCATTTCTTCCTCTTCATTGCCCCACTCCCCAGAGACAGCTTTCACCTATTCTGCTCAAAGATGCTGTGACTGTTCATGCTTATTTATTTGTTCTTCAGTTTGTCCATTTTAGGATGCTGTCTATTAACTTCCTGGTCAAGAATCAATTTCACATTCTTATACCCATTCAATCTTGTCTTTCTTGTTCTCCCACCTCCTAATTTGTATGGTTCTATAAATATTTTAGCTTCCATTTCAGCTGTCTTTATAAAAATTTTAAAATATGGGGAGGGAGGAGGCAGGAGGGTTCAGGATGGGGAACACATGTATACCTGTGGCGGATTCATTTCGATATTTGGCAAAACTAATACAATATCATAAAGTTTAAAAATAAAATAAAATTAAAATATATATATATATATATATATACACACACATATCCAAACTTCTCTTTCTTTTCATCAATGTGAACATCATATCTGGTGTAATCATATTATAAGATGATGCTGTTGGGGCACCCCTCTTGCTCTTGCCCTGCCAGATACTGACAGCTCCCATTATGCTTTGTCATTGGCAAGGCAGCTGACACGTCACACCTGTACCATAATTGTACATTCTGGGCTTAGTAGGTTGATTCACTCGAGTACTTGAAAACTATTAAAGATCCCTGAACTGAGTCACTGGCTGCTGGTACAATCAGGTGAGTTCTTCCACTTTAAAGCTGTGGGACATTGGGTACAATTCAAGAACTTTCCAGACCTCCACTATTCCATTCAGAAGCCTCTATCCCTATATGACAATCTGAATTTAAATTAAAGGCAACTAAAATTTAGAATTCAGTCACAGTAACCATATTTCAATGGACATAAACTTGAGCAAACTCCAGGAGACAGAGAAGGACAGGGAAGCCTGGCGTGCTGCAGGGGGTCACAAAGAGCTGGACTTAGCAACTGAATGAAAACGACCCCCACATTTCAGGTGTACAACAGCCTCACATAGCTAGTGGCTACCATATCAGAGAGTGCATATTTGGAAAACTTCCATCCTCATGGAAATGTCTATTTCTACATTGCTAGATGACGGGTTCTTAGTAGGTGAGATGAGGAAGATGAATCAGATGATTTCCAAACTGCCTCCTGACTCTAAAACAGTTTTGTCACTGAATGCAGTTTTTCCCAAAGTCGCTGAGGAAGCCCTCCCACAATGCGAAGGCTGGTTCTCTAAAAGGTGGCAGAAAAAACAAGAGGTGTTTTCAGGGAAAGAGGGCTGAAGACAGAAGGAAAGAAATTTAATCCTATCAGAGATCTTCTTCAGAATAAGGGAGTGGGTGGACTCACCAAGTGTTCAGGCTCAGTTTATAAGCTGCCTTTCCATCCCTGTTATGTGTGTTCATGAAACTTGTTCATGGTTAGTCAAGCACATGCCATGGGATGTCTCATTTTTCCTGTTCAAAGCTCTCCCTTCACATAGCCATTTTTTACTTTATTGTGTATTCAAACTTGTGTGCCTTAAAACAAATGAGAACCACATAACCCAAGAAGACTGAGACTTAGTGCCAGCAAAGTCAGAAATCAGAAATGAGTTGCTTTTTGTTAGTTTCATGACACTAATCATTCTGGTGGCAGCAGCAGTGAAAGCAGAGAACTGATGTGTGCAAATAAATTCCACGCATAGGAACAAATGAAAGGAGATTATGTGTGTAATTTGCCTGTTTCCGTGCCAAGTACCTGGAGATGCTTGCTACTTAGCTACCTAGTGTTATATCCAGAGGACCAGTGTGCTCAGAGCAACAAGGATATCTCAGATCCCCTGTGTCAAGAGGCAGCCTCATCCTGGCGCAGTGTTTCCCAGGAACTACGGGCTCCCAGTCCTGGGGGAAGGCAAATGGGGGTGAGGGGGTGTGGGCAGGATGGAAGAGATAGAGAAAGAGAAGGACTTAAAATGATATCATAGAAGGATCTAAAATAGAGAAGGGAGAAGATTATTGTAGCAAGTGAGTAAACACTCTCTCCCACTATGATTTTGTTGCTGTTCAGTCACTAAGTTGTGTCTGTTTTGTGACCCCATAGACTGTAGCCCACCAGGCTCCTCTGTCCATGGGATTTCCCAGGCAAGAGAGAGAGAAGTTGCTGTTTCCAGTTGCCAGACTGGAGAGAGTTGCCAGTTCCTTCTCCAGGGGATCTTCCCAACCCAGGGATCAAACCCACATCTCCTGCTTGGCAAGTGGTTCTTTATCACTGAGCCACCTGGGACGCCCTCCCACTATTATAAAAATAGGAAAAACATCACTAGCACACCAGCAGTATGCAGATGGCAGGCACTCTTAAGTGAGGTCTCTCAAAGGATTCAAGTTTCTGATTCCATGTCCTACTGCTATTCTGTCATTCTGTGCACCAAACACAGTGCCTAGGACATATTAGGTGGTCAGTAAATACAGAATGGAATTGGTCCTACTGCATTGGTCTCATGGCATTCACAGAGTTTCATGGCAGCACAGAGGTGTGTTGGCAATCAGGGAGTTCTGTAACCTTAGCATCAGACCTCACGGTCATGTCATTCTAGGGATACGGACCGACCTCAGCTCCTGCAGGGTCTCTGAGCTTCCTTTTCAGTGAAATGGAGATCATATTACATGTCCGCACACACAGAAACGTAACAGATATATTTTTTGGTTTTTGCATTTTCTTTTTTTAGCAATGCAAACAAATCTCTGCAATCCTACACTCAGAAATTATTAAAATAATATGAATGTATTTATGAAATATGTCATCTTGAAGGCCTTGCCTTTGATAAGCATAAGATTGTTAAAAGCAATGAGGGTAATTTATTTGAAGAAGAAAGTCAGATTTATAGACTAAATGATTTTCAATGGCTTCCCTGGTGGTTCAACGGTAAAGAACCCACCTGCCATTGCAGGAGATGTGGGTTCAATCCCTAGATCAGGAAGACCTCCTGAAGAAGGAAATGACAACCCATTCCAGTATCCTTGCCTGGGAAATCCCATGGACAGAGGATCCTGGTGGGCTACAGTCCATGGGGTCAAAGAGTCAATATGGCTTACTAAACAACAACAATAGCCATGTTATATATTTTTATATAATTTTCCACTAGTCCTTCATCATATCCAAATCCTACCTTCTCTGGCAGGCCCTGGTCCCCAACATTTGACCCCTTACCCTCTGGGTTCTGATTGGATTTCCTAGTGGACCATCCCAGCAAGAGTCTGGGACAGAGCGGGATCAAGGCATGTATCCCTAGCTGTCTCCCCACCTCAGTGTCTCAGTTGTAATAGGAACCCTGCACTTCTAGAATGACCTATGTCACATGGTCTCAAGTTCTCAGCTTCAGCTCTCACCAGCCTTTCTTTCCTCACCTTGTCCTGTCAGGCCTCTGAATGGTAAGCAGTTTTCCACTTTCATTAATCCTTGAGAGCTTCAGCATCACTTGAACAACCCAACTTCATCTCTATAGTCACTTGATTATGTTCTCTTTGAAATTCCAACTTTCTGTTGCATTCTGAGGCCCTATGGGATCTTTGGGGGGCTTCCCTGGTGGCTCAGATGGTAAAGCGTCTGCCTGCAATGCAGGAGACCCAGGTTCGATCCCTAGGTCAGGAAGATCCCCTGGAGAAGGAAATGGGAACCCACTCCAGTACTCTTGCCTGGAAAATTCCATGGACTGAGGAGCCTGGTAGGCTCCAGTCCATGGGGTCGCAAAGAGTCGGACATGACTGAGCAACTTCATTAAGTACTTATTGGCTCTTTGAATTGCTTAGCTCAGAAACAGATCCACAGTCCACTTCTGTCTGTTCTCATTGCTAGGTCTGAATGGTGCCAAATAATCTCTACCAGAGGTAGAAATGGATGGAAGCAAACTTCCATGTATGCAGAGCTATTTTTATCCAATGAGTGTCACAGGGTTGGGGGGTGAGAGCAGTTCAATTCAGCATCAAAACAGAAGCATCAGTGTGATGACCTGGTGAATCTAGTTTTAACCTTGTATCCAGGTTTAGTAAATTTTTTTGACCTGATATTTGAACCCGGTCCCAATGTTGCTCCACAGTATAAGTCCACCCCTTTCTCTGCACATCTCTGTGAACCCCCAGATACCCTGCTCATATTTCCCATCACAATCCTCAAGCCACTCAATAACTGAAGCCAAGGGTACCTCTTATCACCACTTCTCTAGGGTCCCAGTTGGTTGCTTAGCTGTCCACTACTGGCCTTCTTCCATTGCATCCAGAGTCGTCCTCATGCTGCCAAGTATGAATACATTTGCACCTACTCACACAGGGAAGGAACAGGACGCCTGACGTGTGGCAGTCCATGGGGTCGCAGAGAGTCAGACGGGACTTGATGATTGAACAACAACACTTATTCACACACTGAAAGTTCAGAAAAGCAACTCCTCCAGATTCAACCAGGTCACAAGATATCTTGCTGGTCTCCCAAAAGATGCATGAAGCTTCTTATTCTTCCTGATTTAATCTTCTTTACCTCTTCCAGGACAGAAGTTGTCACTGATGGATTCCAGAAGGGTTTGTGATATTTTTACTAGAACTTAAGACACGGAGGTCTCTCCAATGACTGTCCCCAAAAAGCAATGAGGGAAGCTGTTTTGAGTCTGAAGCTAAAGGCAAGTTTACACCCTAGAAAAGACTTCTTACAGTTACAAATGCAAACATCCAAGAGAAATGGAACAGACAAGAACCCTCTGAAAGCAGCTGTTATGTAACATTTGCTGACCAAAATCTGATTCCTTCTCTGATTCTAATACTGCAATTTAAAGGAAGGTTAAAGGAATATTTATATTCAGAACTCTCTTGAGAGTTTGGGACATTTTAATACAAGTAGAATTTGATGAGTCTTTAGATATTAATAATGTCATTTGCTGCTCTTTACTGTTCTGTGGATGAAATGTTTCCCAGGAAATGGACCTTGAAAGTGGGACCAATAAGGACTTGGGTTCTCAGATGAAACAAACAACATCTGTGCCTCCTGGAAAATAATTGCTTGTATAGTCTTAGTTGTCATATGGCAGCATATAATGGCCTAAGATGAGATGAAACAAAGAATACAGAATCTTAGAATTCAGTCTCCTGACTTCAGGAGGAGGTGTCCTTGAACATCATAAGGGAACATTCCTGAAATGCGAACATTGGAAGAAAATGAGTGAGTGAGTGCACTGGTCAGAGTAGAAAGCGGGATGGAGCTTTGGTGAGTCCTAGATCAGCTACTTTATCATTTTCATGGTGGGGAATTGCGTGTGCTTTTCATCATTCAGTTCTCACAAGGACTCCATGTACTGGGAATAATGTAGTTTAACAAGAATGAAAATAAAGAAAGAAATTAAGACTCAGATTATAAATAAATCGCCCAATTTCACACCATTAGTGTCAGACGTAGAACTTAAAATGTGGTCCATTGTCTCTGGTAGGTTTCATGATCATCCTCAATTCTGCATCATCTCTGTACCCACATCTTTTGCCAGTGAGCGCTGCAGTGCTCCATGGAGAGCAGGGCACTCCTCTTCTGGGTTCTACCACCCAGCCTCATGTGGGCAGGAGATCTCTGAAAGCGATGGTCTGTGAGTTCGGACTCTGACCTCAGCCAGACCTTGTGTTCCAGAGTCTCTGTCACCATGAAGAAAAGAACATGCCTGGGTTGCCCACAGGAACCAGGAGAAGGATTGGAGACAGGTGAATAGACAGAAGCTCCCTAACCGAGTCCAGCCTAGATGTCAAGACAGCTGCAGACATGTGAGTCTATCCATGGTCATTCCAGACTAGAACAGCTTTTACTGTACATTTAGGTGTATTATTGCATGTCATCGAAATTCATAGTGGTTCATAATGGATGGAGAGCTAATGAATGCATTGTTTTGGAGTTAGACTACTGGTTTTCAAGAGTTTACCAGTGAAGCCCATTCATCAGATCAATGTTTACTATGAAGCCTGAAGTGGGAAGCAGATATAAGAAAGCAGGTTATTATGGTTTAAACCAAAGCAATGGCACCCCACTCCAGTACTCTTGCCTGGAAAATTCCATAGGCGTAGGAGCCTGGTAGGCTGCAGTCCATGGGATCTCTAAGAGTTGGACATGACTGAGTGACTTCACTTTCACTTTTCACTTTCATGCATTGGAGAAGGAAATGGCAACCCACTCCAGTGTTCTTGCCTGGAGAATCCCAGGGATGGGGGAGCCTGGTGGGCTGCCATCTATGGGGTTGCACAGAGTCAAACACGACTAAAGTGACTTAGCAGCAGCAGCTTTATTCCTAGCCACCCAGGAAATGTGTTCTAACCTAGTGCTTTCCATCCATGTGGATACAAAGAATGGCCTGAGGAACCCTCAGCTCAGGAGGTTGAGAATGATCACTTTTTGCTCACATCCTAGGAGTGAAAGTTCATCCTCAGGACTGTTGGATGCTATGATAGTAAATCTCTGATAGACATTCTGTCCTAGGTGATTTTACTACAAAAATTCAGTTTCCAGTCATATTGATTCTGCTTTTTTTGAGCCACATTGATGAGATCCAAGTAGACTTGGGATATAATTACAATTGCTTTTGGGAATTTATCTGATGGCTCAGATACGGGCATTTTCAGAGCCTCTATAAACTCTCATCTTAAACCAAAGATACGTGCCCATGAGAGAAAGAATGTAGAAATATGATAAAAGATCATGGACATCAGAGCTGAGAATGACCCCTAAAACTGTCCCAACCCGTGTGGCTTTGGGCAAAACATTTACCAGTTCTAGACCTTGGTTATTCTCGTCTATAAAAGGGACATAAAAATATCATACTTCCTCTCATATGAGATAAAATAAGGAAAGTAATGAACATGGTTCCTGGCACATAGTAAAGGCTCAGTGAGTGTAGCAAAAAGGAAAGAAGACAATACAGCTCACTCAATGTGGGCAAGTGAGGGCAAACTCAGACAGCACAGCCTCACCTCTTCCATGAACTGCCAGTGGGGCCAACGGCGCGATTTTGCTCTGAGAATTCTTTATTCATGCTGAATCTCTACAGACCTCCCTTCTGTCACTCACGCCTATGCCACCTCCTCGATTACCAAAGAGACAACTCTGCTTACAATATGTGATCCCAGGAATTCCCTGGTGGTCCAGTGGTTAAGAGTCCATGCTTCCACTGCAGAGGCAAAGATTTGATCCCTGATCGGGGGAACTAAGACTCCCTCATACCATGTGATGTAGCCAGAAAAAGAAAAGAAAATAGGGAGTGATTAAAAAAATAATATGTGAGCTGCATTAACTGTGCATTTCAGAGGGGTGACCATGCTACTTTAATTTACATATATATAAATTAAATATATTATATATAATTATACATTTATTTATGTATTATATATATTTATATATTAAATATGTTTATCTATTGCATACTTTTATTTAATCTATATTAAATGATCCCCCTGGAGGAGGGCATGGCAACCAACTCCAGTGTTCTTGTCTGCAAAATCCCATGAGCAGAGGAGCATGGTGGGCTACAATCCATGGAGTCACAAAGAGTTGGACATGACTGAAGCAACTTAGCATGAACACATGCATATCAAATTATATTATATTAAATAATGATGACGGTGGTGGTTTAATTGGTAAGTCACATCTGACTCTTTGGGACCCTATACACTGTAGCCTACCAGGCTCCTCTGTCCATGGGATTCCCTAAGCAAGATACTGGGGTGGGTAACCATTCCCTTCTCCAGGGGATCTTCCCAACCCACAGATCTAACCCATGTCTCCTGTGTTGGCAGGAGGATTCTTTACTACAAAGCCACCATGGAAGCCCATATTAAATCATATTATATATCATATATCTTCACTTCACAAATTAAAATTGTATTCTGATTACCCTGAAGTTCTAGATTTTTTGTGACAATGCATCCGTTAATTGGTTCGAATAAGAATAAAACCATCTGCATAAGTTCTCTTCATTGCATGTGCCTCCCCTTCTGTCTGTCTCTCTCTCATAATCATACAGCAAAGTGTAACTGGGAATTTAAAATTATACTGACATCAAATTCCACCACAGGTTACAAGTCAAAAACACCTCTGTGCATGTAATGCTTTCCATTTAAAGGTAGATGCTGAGATACAGTTTAATAAGCAAGAAATTGATGGAAGTTGCTGTCCAGCACTGACTCACATCATTATGTGCCCACTCACTTCTTCACTACCCCGGCCCTTCACACCAGGGAAGCAGTTAAACTTATGAGAAAGAAGCCCGAGAATTAAGTGAAGAACACGGTGCGAAGAGCTAATAGTAGATTTCCAGCTGGTCAGTCCCCTTTAATGGTGAGAGGGAAGTGAGAGGAAAGCCAGGCAGAGTGACTCATCAGATCCCAGGACGTGGGAGAATTAGATTTAAGTGAAAAAGGATGTTTCCTAGGAAACTACATGATCGGCTTGTGAAACATCAAACAAGTGCAATTTCCTCACAACAACCATGACTAAATTGATCCACCTCAGCCGGCTTTATCGGTAGGGGGGAGATTAGCTGCCTTTTGTGTTTTCTTAGTTACTATCTTCAAATTGTCTATTACGTGACAGCTTCAGTTGCTGTGTTTCTGACCTTCTATAAGGACAGCCACGGCATTTGCTGTTATGTAATTGGAAAACAGGTTTTTTTTTTCTCCCTATTTCCCATTTCTCCCCCAAGCCCCCTAAACCCTTGGAACACACACCTCTGCATCACCCCCTTTCTAACTTCAACATAAGCTTCTGACACAGTCGTTGCAGCAAACCGCAGGATTCAGTCATTAGAATCACTAAAAATATCCTCCCAGCTTTAGTCATCCAGGGATCTAAATTAACTTACTCTCTTTTAACCATGACAGTGAATAATCTGTAATTCACACTAATAGGGCAAAGGAGGTCGGTCTGGATGAGAAAATGGTCTGAAAATAAGTGGAAATACTTTGAAAAAATAGAGCTCATTACCAAAAGCATATGGAGTGTTTAACTCAAATACATTAACCGTATAGAGTCTAATCAAAATCTTTAGTTTAAAAAAAGGTTGATAATTAGCATGCTAATTGATCAGAAAGCAGAACCTTGTTATTCAAAGGAGTTAATTATTCATAAAATTCTGGAGATTTTCTGGAGTCACAGATTTGAATCCTGTGGTTTGGAGAAGGGAGCCACTGGCCTCTCTTACCACCTAGGGACAGCTGGAATTCATGCCTGGATAAGGCTTTGAGGATCTCTGCTTCTTGAATGACAACAATTGTTTTTGTATTAATGGAGATTTACAATTGAATCCACTTGCTCAGTCAACAAAAATTTGTTTAGTGTCTAGCATACATTGGACAATGTTTTGATTGTTAGAACTAAGAAAGAGATGACCTCCCCTTCCCCAAATCACCCTCTAATAGAAGGAGGGAGACAAGATAAAAATTTGACAAACATGTCAATTTCAGATACTGGTAACTTCCGCAAAGAAAATAAATAAAGGTGATCTGGTCAAGTGACCCAAGTAGGTACATAATTTGCACTCATGCTTCTCAAACTGTCTCTGGTCTGTCTGTGTTGAGGACATATTATTCTCACACCCATCACCTCATCCATTATGGGCCAAAACTTTTGTAAAATACAATACAAATAAATCACAAAAAATTAAGTCCAATTTTTGAAGTTCTTAGATTCAATAGGTATAAAATCACTTCATCAAATTTCTGTAGAATTTTCTGAATGTCTATTCTCAATGACTATTTTCTAATCACAGACCACTAACAGCAAATGAATGGCAGAGACCGCTGTATCCACACCACGCTTTGAGAGTGACTTCCACAGGGGCTAGTCAGAGACACTTACTCTCCAGGTCCAAACACTTTGTCTCATATTGGAGATTAGTCACCTACTATATAGTACACTGTAGACTCTTAATAAATGGTAGTCGATTCACAGTGGTTTAGTTCACACTGTAATATTTCAAATTAAAGATTTTTAATTTTTTGGATCTACCCTGGATTTATAGCTATCTCCACTTTTAATATTGTTTCTTAGGAAAAGATATGTTTAAAATTCCAACTAACCATCTTCAAAACAATTTTTCTTAATGTAGCTACTATGTATTCACTGCTTTACCCTGCACCAGGTATTATGGTAAGGATTTTACATATATAATCTCATTTGAATTTCAAATAAACCTAAAAGCAGAAACTATGATTGTCCTTTCTTACGTTAGGAAACAAAAGTTTTTACATATGTGCCTAGAGGTGTCATTTTTCCATTTACATTTTTTAAGCTCTCAGATTATGTAATTGTATTACCAAGATGAAAATTGGACTCTCTCAATTCTGCCAGTGATGAAGTTCATTGAAATTCCACCAGTTACCTGTGAAGTAGTATTGTGGAGAGTCCAGAGAGGAAGCCGTCTCTGCTTTCTTCCCTTCTCAGCCATGGTGGAAGATCCAGGAGGAAGTTCAGCCACAGACAGTAGGCAAGTGCTGCAGAGTTACCAGGAGTTCAGGGAAGTGGCAGTTAGACCAGGGGCATTAATCGAGGGAGAGCCCTTCTCTGGCTTTATTTGTTCGTTGCAATGGCACCCCACTCCAGTACTCTTGCCTGGAAAATCCCATGGATGGAGGAGCCTGGAAGGCTGCAGTCCATGGGGTCGCTGAGGGTCGGACACGACTGAGCGACTTCACTTTCACTTTTCACTTTCATGCATTGGAGAAGGAAATGGCAACCCACTCCAGGGTTCTTGCCTGGAGAATCCCGGGGACGGGGGAGCCTGGTGGGCTGCCGTCCATTGGGTCGCGCAGAGTCGGACACGACTGAAGTGACTTAGCAGCATATTCCCTTTATTGCCACAGTTCTTTCCTCCACTCCTCCCTGGTGTGTTCTAATGGGTTCAACATGTATCCTTTTACGGGCGTGTCTTCTCAGTTCAACCAGTGGCATAGCTTCTAAATATTTCTCATATTCTTTCGTTCTCTCAGCATCCTCTTTTAAAATCTACATAGTTTTAAAAAACTATGTTACTACGTTATTGCCAACTCTTGTGGATTTCTGCCATTTTCTTTAACCAATATCACAGAAATGGACACCTACATCTGCTTTTATAGGAGCAAAAAGAGCTGGGTCAGGTGGTACATCCACACTTCCGTGAAAATTGGTCAGTACAGGTAAATCGTTCCCCAGAATGACCACTCAACAGCCCCACTCCCTTCAGGAGAGAATGAATCCATAGGGACTTCCCTAGTGGTCCAGTGGTTAAGATTTCACCTTTCAAAGCAGGGGTTGCTAGTTCAATCCCTGGTCAGAGAGCTAAGATCCCACATGCCTCACAGCCAAAAAATCAGAACATAAACAACAGAAGCAATGCTGTAACAAATTCAATAAATAATTTAAAAATGGTCTACATCCAAAAAAATTTTTTGTAAATATTTTTTAAAAATTAAAAAGGAGAATTCTCTGTAACTTCACATTTCTTGATCTCTCTGAACCTCCTCCATAGCTATCAACTTTGAACCTCCCTTTTCCACTATCCCAACAATATCTTTCTCTTTTGTCCTGTGTTATGACCCTTTTTCTCAGACCCCATATCTTCCTCTAACTTAACTTATTCCCTTGATAGAACACAAAGTCCAGTGGCTTCTGGAAAATAACATGGTGATACATATTTTGAGAACTTGCTTGTGTGAAAATATCCACTATTTTCTAAGTGCTGTGACTCAGACTGTTAAGAATCTGCTTGCAATGCAGGAGATCTGGGTTCAATCCCTGGGTGGGGAGATCCCCTGGAGTAGGAAATGGCAACCCACTCCAGTATTCCTGCCTGGAGAATCCCATGGACAGAGGAGCCTAGTGGGCTACAGTCCATGGGATCACAAAAAGCCAGACACGACTGAGTGACTAACACTTGCATTCATAGTTTGGATGGTCACAGAAGGCTGGTGGATATTTTATTTATCACTCGAAGTCAGAGGCCACTATTTCCAGTGCTGTTGCTGTGAAGTTTCAGGGAACTGGAGGCCCACTTCTATGTGTGTTATTATTTCATTCTCTCTGTGGGATTTTGAGATCTTATATTCGTTTCTGGTGTTCTGGAGAACAAATATATATTGGGATGATGTTACCTAAAATAAGTGACTTCCATTTGTTAGGCAGTTTTTTTGTTCTTTAAATGTTCCTTTTTCTCTGGTTTTTACTTTAGGATATAGTGACCTCTATATTTTACAAAATACTTAAGAATTTTTTCTAGTTTTATTGAGAATAGACAGGTATCCCTGTATAAGTTTAAGGTATATAGCCCGAGGCTTTGATTTACAAATATTTTGAAAATACTTCCAAAATAAGTTTGGTTAGTATCCATAATCTCATATAGATACAACAAAAATTAAATAAAAAAAAAAAGTTCTCCTTGTGATGAGAACTCTTAGGATTTACTCTCAACTTTCCTAATATATATTTAACTTTCCTAATATCATACATCAGTGTTAACTATAGCCATCATTTACATAACAGACATACTTAATTTGTTGTGCTTTCCTTTATTGAACTTCACCTATTTTGTGTTTTTTACAAACTGTATGTTTAAGGCAACCCTGCATTGAGCAAGTCCATCAATGCTATTTTTCCAACAGTATTTGCTCACTTTATGTCCTTGTAGCACATTTTGGTCATTCTTACAATATTTCAATTTTTTCATTTATTATTATGACATATTTGTTATGGTGATCTGTGATTAGTGACCTTTATTTTACTACTGTGATGTCCTGAAGTCTCAGATGATGATTAGCATTTTTTAGTAATAAAGTGTTTTTGATTAAAGTATACACATTGTTTTTTTTTAAGACATAATGCTACTGTACATTGATGATAGACTACAGCATAGTATAAACATAATTTTTATATGCACTTGGAAATAAAAAATTTGTGTGATCTGATTTATTGAGATATTTGCTATATTGTGGTACTCCAGAACTGAACACACACTATCTCTAATGTGTGCCTGCATGTCTAGCACTATTTATCTTATACCTGGAAGATAGCATCTTTTCACCACCTTCCTCCAATTCTTCATCCCCCTACCCTCCACCTCTGGTAACCAAAAGTTTGATTTCTTTTTCAGTGAGTTTGCTTTTATTTTAGGTTTCACATATGAGATCATTCAATATTCGTTTTTCTGTGTCTAGCTTATTTCAATTAGAATGAGTGCTAAAGAACTGATGCTTTTGTATTGTTGTGTTGGAGAGTCCCTTGGACTGCAGGGAGATCAAACCAGTCAATCCTAAAGGAAATAAAACCTGAATATTCACTGGAAGGACTGATGTTGAAGCTGAAGCTCCAATACTTAGGCCACCTGATGTGAAGAACTGACTCGTTGGAAAAAAAAACCCTTATGCTGGGAAAGATTGAAGGCAGGAGAAGGGGACAGAGGATGAGATGGTTGGATGGCGTCACCGACTTGATGGAGATGAGTTAGAGTAAGCTCCGGGAGTTGGTGATGGACAGGGAAGCCTGGCATGCTGCAGTCTATGGGGTTGCAAAGAGTTGGACATGACTGAGCAACTGAACTGAACTGAATGCCTTAAAGTTCCATCAGTTGCATCTGACTCTTTGTGACACTATGAACTGTAGGCCGCCAGGCTCCTCTGTCCATGGGATTCTCCAGGCAAGAATTCTGGAGTGGGTTGCCATTCCCTTCTACAGGGGATCTTCCCAACCCAGGGACTGAACCCAGGTTTCCCACATTGCAGTCAGATTCTTTACTGTCTGAACCACCAGGGAAGCCCCAAAGTTCTATCAGTGTTGTCTCAAATATCACGATAGTCTCATTTTCATGGCTAAATAATATTCCACTATTGAACATATATATGTACAACTTCTTATCCACCAATGAACATATATGTTGTTTCCATGTCTTGGCTATCATAAATAATGCTGCTATGAACATTGGGGGAGTGCAGATACCTTAGTGAGTTAGTGTTTTCATTTCCTTTTGAACATATGCCCAGAAATGGGATTGCTGGATCATATAGTAGTTCTACTTTTAATTTTTTGAGGGTCCTTCACACTGTTTTGAATAATGACTATACTGATTTACATTCCTACCAACAGAGCACAAAAGTGTTTTTAAACTTGCCTTCTGCGTTATCTCCAGTTCCTTTTTCTTATTTTCATTGTTTGTTTTGGCCTCTGACTGAGATGCTGGGCTTTCCTCAACTGTGTGGTGGTCCTCGCTTTAGTATTTACAACGTAAGAACTCTCTTGGCCACTTGTGTATGGGGATATGACTTTCCATGGGGAGCTTCACTGGATGGTAGTTCGACTCCTCCATTTGGGGAGGACTCCACAACTTTCTGTACCTCTGTTTTCTTGGACATTTTAGTTTCTCCAGAGGGAAATTCTCTCTTGGTAAGGGATATAAGTTGGCTTTCCAGTATTTTTTCTATCATTTCAACCCCATGATTTTATTCTATCCCTTGACACTCAAGTACATGTTGCATTCCCCAAGACCACAGTCCCTCTTCTTTCAGCTTTCCAGCCAATAAGCCCCCAGCCCTCAGCTGAGATTGGGAAGTGGGTGTCCAGGTGAGCACAATCAGGGAAGGGACCCGGGTGCCTGTTTTTATGTAGACTTTCAGTCAGTCCTCCCGTGGTCAATCTGCCTGCTCCTGGACTCTTAGGCCTTCTTGAAACTTCCAGTAAGTAGGGTCTGTGTGTATATGCAGTAGGGCAGGCTTTGAACTATAAACAGACTCGCCTCTGGATGTCTACACTGTGAAGTTAGGCCTCAGCTTTCCCAGGCCTGTTAAGTCCATGATTCCTCCTCTATCTCCTCTCCATGCTTCTGAATTTTATGGCTCTTGCTTCCTCTCCTGTATCTTTATCACACATTATTTCTATTTTATTTTATCCCTTTCCTATCATTTCTGTAAGATTTCAGAAAGCTATTGAAATAAATGCCCATGTGAATCCACTTCTATCGTTTAGCAAGAAAAGAACTGCAGTTGTTGTTTTGTTCTGTTTTGTTAACAGATTTTACAATACATTCTTGAAATAGTACAAGGTCACTTTGCCTGTCACTCTTTCTCTATGGACAGTTTTTATTAGTGAAAAAAGAAAAGATGGTGATAAAAAATATATGTTCTTATCTAAAACTGTTGAGTTTGTACCCCAAAATGTATGCTACTAGAGACTTCCTGGTGGTCCAGTGGTTAAGAATCCACTTTCCAATGCAGAGAACATGAGTTTGATCCCTGATTGGAAAACTAAGATCCCACATACTGCAGGGCAACTAACCCTGTGCACCACAACTAGAGAGAGAAATCCACGAGCTACAACTAGAGAGAAGCCCACATGGGGCAGCCAAGACCCGACACACCCAAATAAATACTTCAATGTCTTTAAAAAAAAATGAAGTTGAAGTCCTGTTGCTGCTGCTGCTGCCAAGTCACTTCAGTCGTGTCCGACTCAGTGCGACCCCATAGACAGCAGCCCACCAGGCTGCCCCGTCCCTGGGATTCTCCAGGCAAGAACACTGGAGTGGGTTGCCATTTCCTTCTCCAATGCATGAAAGTGAAAAGTGAAAGTGAAGTCGCTCAGTCGTGTCCAACTCCTAGCGACTCCATGGACTGCAGCCTACCAGGCTTCTCTGTCCATGGGATTTTCCAGGCAAGAGTACTGGAGTGAGTGGCCATTGCCTTCTCCGAGTTGAAGTCCTAACCCCCAGTAATTAAGGACGTGATATTATTTGGAAATAGGGTTGTTGCATATGTAACTAGATGAATAGTTGTGTGGCAATAAGGTGGGGCCCTAATCTAATAGGACTGACCTCATAAGAAGATGGCCATGTGAAGACCGAGATACAGAAGAATGCTGTGAAGATGCAGTTAGAGACTAGAATGGCCTAGCTATAAGTCAAGGGTACCAAGGACTGCCAGGCATCATCAGAAACTGGGAGACAGTCCTGGAACCAATTTCCCCTCAGAGTCCTCCAAAGGAACCAACCTTCACTGACACCTTAATCTCAGACTTCTAGCATCCAAAACTGTGAGATGATATATTTCTGTTATTTTAATACACCCAATTTGCAGATTTTGGGAAAAGGTCAGTTTTCATTCCAATCCCAAAGAAAGGCAATGCCAAAAAATGCTCAAACTACCACACAATTGCACTCATCTCACATGCTAGCAAACTAATGCTCAAAATTCTCCAAGCCAGGCTTCAACAGTACTTGAACCAAGAACTTCCAGATGTTCAAGCTGGATTTAGAAAAGGCAGAGGAACCAGAGATCAAATTTCCAACATCCATTGGATCATCAAAAAAGCGAGAGAGTTTCAGAAGATATCTGCTTCTGCTTTATTGACTCTACCAAAGCCTTTGAGTGTATGGATCACAACAAACTGTGGAAAATTCTAAAATAGATGGGAATACCAGATCACCTGACCTGCCTCCTGAGAAATCTGCATGCAGGTCAAGAAGCAACAGTTAGAACTGGACATGGAACAACAGACTGGTTCCAAATTGGAAAACAAGTACTTCAAGGCTGTATATTGTCACCCTGCTTATTTGACTTATATGCAGAGTACATCATGCAAAATGCTGGGCTGGATGAAGCACAAGCTGGAATCCAGATGGCTGGGAGAAATATCAAGAACCTCAGACAAGCAGATGACACCACCCTTATGGCAGAAAGTGAAGAGGAACTAAAGAGCCTCCTGATGAAAGTGAAAGAAGAGAGTGAAAACGTTGGCTTAAAACTCGACATTTAGAAAACTAAGATCATGGCATCTGGTCCCGTCACTTCATGGCAAATAGATGGGGAAACAATGGAAACAGTGACAGGCTTTATTTTCTTGGGCTCCAAAATCACTGCAGATGGTGACTGCAGCCATGAAATTAAAAGACGCTTACTCCTTGGAAGAAAAGCTATGACCAAACTAGACAGCATATTAAAAAGCAGAGACATTACTTTGCCAACAAAGGTCCGTCTAGTCAAAGCTATGGTTTTTCCAGTGGTCATGTATGGATGTGAGAGTTGGACTATAAAGAAAGCTGAGCGCCGAAGAATTGATGCTTTTGAACTGTGGTGTTGGAGAAGACTCTTGAGAGTCCCTTGGACTGCAAGGAGATCCAACCAGTCCATCCTAAAGGAAATCAGTCCTGAATATTCATTGGAAGGACTGATGCTGAAGCTGAACCTCCAATAATTTGGCCACCTGATGTGAAGAACCGACTCATTGGAGAAGAACTTGATGCTGGGAAAGATCGAAGGCAGGAGAAGAAGGGGACGACAGAGGATGAGATGGTTGGATGGTATCACCGACTCTACGGATGTGACTTAGAGTAAGTTCCAGGAGTTGGTGATGGACAGGGAAGCCTGACATGCTGCAGTCCATGGGGTCACAGAGAGTTGGACATGACTAAGCGACTGAACTGAGACTGAACTGCATTCAATTCAGACTGAACTGAACTGAATTTACAGATTTTGGTATCAAGAAGTAGGGTGGCGTTATAACAAATACCTGAAGATGTGGAAGTGGCTTTGAAATACAGTAATAGTTAGAGACTGGAGGAATTTTGAGGGGCTTGATACAAAAAGTCTACATTGCTTGAAAATATTGCTGATAGAAATATGGACATAAAGATGGCCCTGGTGAGGTCTAAGATGGAAATGAAGGACATGCTATTGGGTGCTGGGGGAGACAGAATCCTTCTTGTCTTTCTGGTGACAGAGAACATGAATGAGTTTTGCTCTACTGTTTTTTGAAAAATGAAACTTGCAAGTGATGAACTTATAAATGTAGCTGAAGATATTTCTGTAAGGCGAGTGCAGAGAAAAAGAGATCAAGCCGGGTAGTCAGGCAAGAAAAAGGAAATTTATCAGAGGGAAAAAAGAGGGTGAGTGGCTCTTAAGGAGAACCAGTGTTCTCCCTTTCTGATGGAGTCCTTCTTATAGCTCACCAATGAAAAATTCTCTGAAGGGATGGTCACATAGCTGAGGTCTGAAATCTGGTGGTCTCGCAGCTTTGAGAAGATAAGAGCCAGTGAGATAACAGGATGCCATTTGGGCAATTTGGTCAGTCTCACAGATCACTGTGATTTTATTCTTCATTTGTGAGGGCAACATAACAAGCCATCTTATCAATGAGACCTCATCTGGGCCCTATCAATTTCCAAGCAAAGAGTGGGAGAAATGTTTCTCCTTGCTGATGATAATAATATGTGAAAGAAAGGAGATAAATCAAAGGAGAATTGCAACGTAGAAAGGAACCAGCACTTAATGATTTGGAATACCCAGATACTTACTCTGGAGACAGGGTCAAGGTTGCAGCTGGACAACCATTTGCTAGAGAGATTAGGTACATTGATCCAATCAACCTCCAATCAGCCATCTCAGCAGTAACTAGGAATAAAGGTGTGGTTCTCTGAGAAGTCTCGGTAGGGACCACTTGTTTTATGCTGTGGTCCCCTCAATATACAAAGAAAACCAAGAAGGTTCTGAGAATTTTCTACCAGCAGAAATACTGCATGTCTAGACTGAGAAGGATGAAGATGAGATGAAATGAAGAAGGAATGACTCCTGGGACAGAGTCACCCATGCAAAGACCTGGCCCAAGGGGAACTCCTAGTCTCTAGAGGGCAGGGCAACCCAGAGCCAGGGGGAGTGGGGCCATTCCAGCCAAGGCAGAGCACAGAGCATCAAGTCACACAGAACTATTCTTAGGTCTTGGAATCTAGTGGAATTTTGCCCTGCTGAATTGCAGGCTTGCTTTAGACCTGGGATGCCTTTTTCCCTTGGAATTTCTCCCTTTTAGAATGGGATTATCTATCCTATGCATGCCTACCACTGTATCCTGGAAGCAGAATCTTGTTTTCTGAATACCACATGAAGCAGGTGGAAATGCATCTATCAGTCAAGGAACACCAAGAATTAGGAGACACCGTCAGATGACAGGAGACAGGCATGGAGCAGAATCTCTCTGAAATCCCTCAGAAAAAAAGCAACTCTACTGACCCTTCGAGTTTTGTAAATCTAGCTTCCAGAATGTTGAGACAACCTACTTCTGTTGTTTCAAAGCACATAGTTTGCAAAACTTTTTAATGGCAGCCCTAGGAAATGCCCACATTCAGTCTACTTATACCAGTTAGCGAGAATATAAACTACAGTTCTATTTCAATAGATTTTAGAACTTATCCTTAGATACAGTTGAAAGTCAGAATGCTCATACTTTTTTCTCCATAGACAATTTCTCATAAAGAAAAAAGAAAATGTGACAAAAGATACACTCTTGTCTTCTTCAAAAGAGTAATCATCAAGGATATATTTTTTGCTCCTAAATCACAATAAAATTACAATGACTATAAGCATTAATTCAAATGTCACAGAACTAATATACATATTATATATATATATATATATATATATTTCAAAAGAAAAAGGTCAAGTAAGATTAATGGATATACAATAGAAATAAAACAATTTATAGACCAAAATTTTATAAAATAGAAAAAATTTATAAAATAGCATAAAGATTGTCCTTGTTTCGTACTGAATGTGTTTTAATTTTTATAATATTTCTCTGATTCAAATTCACAGGACAGTAACACTTAGGAGGGGTTCAGCTACATAGGTAATGATCAAAATGCTGTGAAGAAAGATTTTTAGAACATGCTTTCATACTGTTTCACTAGTAAATATAAAAATCATTTTCCAATTGTTATGATAATATCGTGTGTGTTCTTCCCCTTAGCTTCTTTCCCCTGCTGTCTCTCTTAACACTTAGGAATAATTTTCACAAGGTTACCCATTCTAAGTGTGCCAATAAACGTAATTATATTTATTTCAGAAGGCAGAGTTAAATTTATAGAAGTAAAAACAACACCATTTTTTATTTATAACCACGGTAAATTTTTATAGTGAGTTTACTGTAGCATTACATAATGTGATGTCTGATGTGTTTAACAAGATTATGATTTAATATAAACTCTGGGGAATTCCTCAAGAACCCTCTCCCCTCCAGTGTTTCTGTTTGTAGTTTAGTAAAAGAGCACTGAATTAGAAATCAAAGGATTTGAGCAAGTTCTCTGCCAGGAAGTGACAGCTCCCTCCCCTGAGCCGTCTAGTGTTCTTGAGATTGACCTTCAACATTGCACTTCCCACACCTTTCTGCATTCACTGACTTCTTCCTCAGGGTTCCCCTGTGCGCATGCTTAGTAGCTTTGGGTCATGGACTGTAGCTCGCCTGGCTCCTCCGTCCATGGGATTTCCCAGGCAATAATACTGGAGTGGGTTGCCAGGCCCTCTTCCAGCAGATCATCCCAGCCCAGGAATTGAACCCATGTCTCCTGCACTGCAGGTGCATTCTTTACTGCTGAGCCACTGGGGAAGCCAACTGTAATTAGTGCCTTAAGCTCAGAGCTTGGCTTATCTGCCTTAGCAAAGTGCTCACTGAGTACTGTGTGCTAGGTCACTTTATGTCCAACTCTCTGTGATCCTATGGACCGCAGCCTGCCAGGCTCCTCTGTCCATGGGAATTCTGCAGGCAAGAATACTGGACTGGGTTGCCTCATTATTAAACAAATGAGTGAGAAAACAAAATGTGAAATTTTGAATAATGCCATGGACTTGTTTCCTCAAAGGGAAAGGAGCACCTCAGAGCTGCCAGTTCGGCTATATTGCTTCATAAATGTTTATATAGCATAGATGAAAAAGTATTGTCTTCCATATCTGCAAACAAAGGATAGCTGTGGCCATCAAGCCATTAGCACCACCGCCCCAGTGGTGCACCCTTAGGGGACTTAGGCTGGGAAAAGCAGGATACAAGCCCCAGATAGCTAAGGTGCTTATCAAAGGATTTCAAAGAGCCCAGACTCTTGCATCTTCCCATACACAGAAAAGCGCTAAATTCATTAACTTGAGATGTCTGATTTTCTTTAATTATCATAATCTTTTGATCTTCCAACTACCTGGTTTTTGTTGCAAATGCCCCCATATATCCTGGCTTCTCCCTTGTCTCTGGAGCAGTCCCTCAGGGCATCTGAGAGGCTGCCTTCTGGGCTTATGTCCTCAGCTTTGTCTGCCAAATAAAACGCAATTCTCAACTTTTAGATTGTGCATTTTTATTTCAGTCGATAATATTTTATACCAGGTAGGGTAGTGGTAAAGAACCCGCCTGCCAATGCAGGAGATAGAAGAGATGCATGTTCCATCTCTGGGTCGGGAAAATTCCCTGGAGGCGGGCATGGCAAACCACTCCAGTATTCTGGGCAGCTGCTTAGGGTTTAACAAAATGTTATGACTCACAAGATAAAGCAGACAGCATTGTAAAAAGGTTAAAGTGAAACCAGAGTTGAATTCTTAACACAAACTGATGATGATATCAGTTTGCAGCCTGGGCTTATAAATGGGGACCCACGAAACTGCAATTTGAAGTCTCATCCATGGAGTGGAAGCATTGCCCATGGTCTTTTCAAAACTGGGGCACCAGATTGCTGTTAACAAGTGACTTAGCGCTGTTTAATCTGGATGTTGGTCAGCGCAGTTTGGTGATGTATGTGCTATGACTCTTTTCTATTGTTTCTCTTTCTCCTTTCTTTCAATGATTGTATATTGAAATTAAGTTAAATAGTCATCTATTAAACACCGAAACTGTTTGTTCTGTGGGTGACAAGTAGTTTCTTTTGTTAATGAATCCTTCAAACCTAAAACAAAAGTAAATTTTCAGCAAAACAATCCTGCTGCTGCTGCTGAATCACTTCAGTCGTGTCCGAATCTGTGCGACCCCATAGATGGCAGCCCACCAGGCTCCCCATCCCTGGGATTCTCCAGGCAAGAACACTGGAGTGGGTTGCCATTTCCTTCTCCAGTGCATGAAAGTGAAAAGTGAAAGTGAAGTTGCTCAGTCATGTCCGACTCGAAGCAACCCCAGGGACTGCAGCCTACGAGCCTCCTCTCCATGGGATTTTCCAGGCAAGAGTACTGGAGTGGGTTGCCATTGCCTTCTCCCAAAACAATCCTACTGGACTGCAAATCCTGTACTTGCCCAGCCTCAAGACTAAAGAAAGAGCCTTGAGTGAGCAACAGAGACATCAATTGTTTAATGGATGGGGGGATCTTAAATATATCTGAAACAAGGTCCAAGGGGAGACAGTGGGTAGGACATGGTAATAGTCTTGACTCCCAGGAAAAGAGGGAGATTACCAGTTATAGGGGAAATTGACATCCAGTTGGCTCATCTGTTGCCAGGGAAACCAAGCAAAGGGGCAAGTCCCTCATTGTCCCTTTGATAAACTATCATAGTGGAAATAGTTCTTAGAACAATCACTAGCTGGGGCCAGGGGCAAGTACCTAGGCATTTACTCATTTACTTACTAGGCTTTAAGACTTAAAAGGAAGATCAGTCAGGTGACTAGGGACTGGTCCAGCAAGCAAGACAAAACAGCCATCGCAGTTTGCCTGGTACAACCAGATTGGTGCAGCCAAAAGTGGGGAGAGCCCTTCCTCCAGCTACCAGTCAGAAGGCCACCTCCTTGGGAAGGGCAGAATGTCAGCAGTTCTCAGCCTGCCCCAGATACCTGTTGTTGAGATGAAGGTCCTGGTGAGTGCAGCCCAGAGCTGGGGCCTCCCTTCATCTGCCCAAACCTCCCTTATAAGACAGGGCTCCTTGGGTCTGGCATAGCTAAGAAAACACAAGTCCCTTTCTCCATCTCCTAGGCTGGTGGTGCCACCCCCAAATAGGAAAGCTGAGGAGACCCAGACTGCAGACCACCCATCCATGGAGTCTCAGCTCCTAAAGCAGGATGGTTACCTAGAGAATAATATTCCATTTTCCCCACTGTTAACATGTGAGCTCTGGGTCAGACAGATATCCTGAGGGAAGAAGCAGGCCATAGACCAGAGTTCTTAATATGATCCCCCACCACCCAGCCCAAAAATATTGACTTCATTTGAAAGGTCAAGCCTAAAAATGTTTTTGTTTGTTTTTAAAACAGTGGAATTTGTGCTAAAAGACAACGGGGAGGAGATGTATGGATTCACTGGTGATGTGTCGGTCAGTGAGCAGCAGGGCAAGAGACCAGGAGTCCTCCTCCCAGTATCAGAAAAATCTCTAACGTGGTCCTGGGCTGGTGTGAGAGTTCCTGTCTCACACATGATTTCTGCTCACACCAGGGACATTTGGTCTCACTGCCAGAACTGCTTGCTGTTTGCCCACTGACTCATTTAGAAATTAATGACGGGTTTTTGAGTCATCCTACAAGGTCAGGGTGCAGCCAGAGTCATAGGACAGAGTACAGCAGCCTCCTTAAGCCATCAAAGGTCTGTAAAAAAAAAAAAAAAAGAATTTGGAATCTAAGTTAAAATACTGTAAGGGGCAAGAAAGCATTAAGCCTTTGCATAATCCTTTAGCACTGCTTACTTACAGGGAGCTGCCGATTCAAAAAGTGTGGAGAAGCTATCTTTGGAAGCATTTTCACAGCCTTCCAATTGATTCATTGCTTCTGCCACTTTGAGCTACAAGGCTATGGGCTTAGAAATCAGCCATCTACATTGTATGTCTATCTCCATCATGTTCTTTTCTTAAGATACTCTTGCAGGTTTAATAAGTGTTTATATTTAAACTGTTATATCTGTCAATCAAATGTCTCCAGTCAGTCATATATCTAGCTTAAGATGGAAGAGGGGCAAAAAGCTGTTAAGATGACTTGGCTGACACAGTGTGTGTGAGATCTATTCAGGGAACAGGTTAAAAATGTATTTGTTATACACAGTTAAGTTTGGGACAGAAAGTTTGTCCTCTTAAACCAGCCACTGGATAACTTTCACGACGCCATCATTTTTCCTTCTTCCCTTTAGGACTTATGTATTAATAAATACATATATAAGACATTTCTCCCACTCAGGTCAGTGTAGTTTTGACTGCAAATATCAATGCACCTGTATTGTGAAGCAATCATTTTATATTATAACCTTTAACATTGCTATGCTATGCTATGCTAAATCACTTCAGTTGCGTCCGACTCTGTGCGACCCCATAGACGGCAGCCCACCAGGCTCCCCTGTCCCTGGGATTCTCCAGGCAAGAACACTGGAGTGGGTTGCCATTTCCTTCTCCAATGCATGAAAGTGAAAAGTGAAAGTGAAGTCGCTCAGTCGTGTCTGACTCTTAGCGACCCCATGGACTGCAGCCTACCAGGCTCCTCCGTGCATGGGATTTTCCAAGCAAGAGTACTGGAGTGGGGTGCCATTGCCTTCTCCAACCTTTAACATTACCAAAAGCATTTATTATGTGAGCATGTAATAATATGTAATTTGTAAAATTACCAGGTAACTGTATTAAAATGTATTGGGGCAGGATTATCTATGTCATGCTCACCTTTTAATAATGTGGGACTTGAGTAAATTACATTAGTTCTTTGAGTCTCATTTTCTCTATGTGCAAAATTGAGTGTGGCTTTTCTGCCTCCATGCTTCTTTCCTTCCAGTCAACATCCATTAAACAACCACCAGTATGCTGTGTGTGTGCTGTGCTTAATCACTCAGTCCTATCTGACTCTTTGCGACCTCATGGACTGTAGCCCGCCAGACTCCTCGGCCCATGGGGGTTCTCTAGGCAAGAATACTGGAGTGGGTTCCCATGTCCTCCTCCAGGGGATCTTCCCAACCCAGGGTAACTTTTGTAAATGTGTATCAGGTCATAGCACCCAAATGATGTAAAATCCTCCAGTAACTCCTCATCACCACTAAAATAATGTTCTAAGATCAGTTTAGACTGATCTTAGAATACTCTGTGATCTGTAATCTGCCATTTTTATGCCCCATCTTCTCCACACATGCACATTTATGTCATATTTAAGTCTAGTTACAGTAATCAGAGTTTGCTAATATGACCTTTTCCTTTCTGGACATGAACAGTTGCAAATAAGCCATTCTTCTTTCCAATATGTCACCTGGAAAATTTCTTTCTTATCTTTCCTCTCCAAATCCTACCTACCCTGTGTTTCAATGCTTTCTTGAATATACTTGTAGATATACTTCCATTCTGACACACGTCATTGTAGGTAGTCTATATATTATGCTTCCCCATTAAAATATTAGTCCCTTTTAGTGCAAAAATAATGTTCCATTCATTTTCAACAATGAATCAAAAATCAGTGTTCCATTCATCAACAATAAACAATGTCAGCAATAGTAGATTATTCATTATGTTGTGTGAAATGTTTATGATTAAGAAATAGCTATTAATATCATAAGGTACATCCTAACCACTGGGTTAAGCAACTCAAAAAAGAAAAAATAATAAAACAAACCTCAAAACCCTATTCAGTCTTTAAAAAAGTAAAGGTGATAGAATAAACTCTAAATAAATAAATGGTTAACCCAACGGAAGACAGAAAAGTATAAAAAAGAAGAAGAAAGGGGGGGAAAAGCATGGCTAACAGAACGCAAAAAATGATCGATGATGGTAGAGTATCTAGATGATGGTAGGTGATGGCAGATTTAACTCCAACCATACAGTAGTTACATTAAATATAAACAGTCTGAATGCTCGAGTCAATGCATAATTTTAAAAACGAATAAAAAGCAAGACTCAACTATATGCTATTTAGAAGACACACTTCAACTAAGGCATAGACAGATTGAAAGTAGAATGATGGAGATTGATAGAGACGCAAACCTGAAGCCTGAAAGGAAGCAGATGTGGCTGTATTGATATCAAAGTAGAATTCAAAGAATTACAAAGAATACAACCAGGGAAAAGAAGATAATTTCATAATGATGAGAGTCTCATCCTTTAAGAAAATCCATTTTGCATTGAGGAAACCCAAGTTCAGAGAGAATAAGCAATATAAACAAGAAGTCAAAGAATCAGATGTGAAAACTGTCTGCATGAATCCAGCATCCATTCTGTCCACTGTGTCATGATGCCTACTATGACTGAACATGCCAATACATGAAGCAATCAATGAATAAACGTAATCTCTAGCGCCCCTTTCATTTCCCAGTCCTGAGAGTTCATTTTCTTTTCTATGTCTTTCTAGGGCACCTCCATCATAGGATCCCCACTGCCAATGGGTCTTTGAAAGAAGAGGCAGTTCTCACATCCCACATATATACAGATGATTCCAGGTGGTAGCTGGAGAAGGCAATGGCAGCCCACTCCGGTACTCTTACCTGGAAAATCCCATGGATGGAGGAGCCCGGTAGGCTGCAGTCCATGGGGTTGCTAAGAGTCGGACATGACTGAGCGACTTCACTTTCACTTTTCACTTTCATGCATTGGAGAAGAAAATGGCAACCCACTCCAGTGTTTTTGCCTGGAGAATCCCAGGCAAGATGGGGGAGCCTGGTGGGCTGCCGTCCATGGGGTCGCACCGAGTCGGACATGACTGAAGCAAAATAGCAGCAGCAGCAGCAGCCAGGTGATAGCAATCAGTCTGCACACATTTATGATGAGTGAATTTAATGATTGTATTTCTCACAATTTTGATATCCCCATAACTGTAGGAGAATTGTAAGAGTTGTAAATAATATCTATCTTCAGAAAGAGAGGGCTAAGCTTCAGCCATTCTATAGTTATTAATTTCAAACATGTTAGCATTTATTGGTTGGATGAAAGATCTGCCATTACTTGAGATTCTAGAAAAAGATGTTTTTGCTCTAATACTGGCCTGAACAGGGCAAGTAAGTGGTCAAGAGGAATAAGATGAAGGATTTTTATTTGTAAGTTTACTCTGATTCTTATGTCTCAGAGAAGTATGTCAGCATTTATTAATTTAAGCTCAGGATAAGAATTATTGCAGCACTTACAGGTATCTAAGACTATCTTCAGAAAACTCTGATAAAGTTTCCCTCTCAAACTTCTATCACTAAAATGCTGTTTGAGCATCCTTGGACATATGCAACCTTTCTAATCTCTTCATATTTTGTTTTTTTGTTTGTTTTTTGGCTGTGCTGAGGTCACAAAGAGTTGAACACAACTGAGTGACTTTCACTTTCACTTGTTCTTGGGATCTTAGTTCTCCAATCAGGGACTGAACCCAGCCCCCTGAACCTGGAAGCATGAAGTCCTGACCACTGGCCCACCAGGGAATTCCCAACCTCTTCATATTTTTGATGTTCAATTTCACTATCGCAAATTTTACTTTAATGCTTAAAGTTCTCAAAACTGTGGGATCAAGTTCTTCAGCCCTAGATCCTGGCCTTTCTGCTGTCACCAGTTGAGATTCTTGGCAGGAGACAACGTGACATTGTGCTTACGTCATATTGTTGAAAGGCTTGACCTTTGAACCAGAGAGAACCAAGGTCTATTCCTAACTATGTCACTACTAATGTGCCTTTGGATAGCCATCAGCTTCTTTAAATCCATTTCCTTCTCTGTGAGATGATTATAATACATACATCAAAGTAGGCAAGACATTTTATCTAGAGTACATGGCATAGTATTTAACACAAAGAGATAGCACTTAACACGTGGTATTTTGAAACCCAGAAGCAGAATGAAGGTGACTCAGCACTTTACAATCATTTGCTGGAGGTAATTGTAACAGAGGTCGTGTGTCCAACAGAGGTTAGTCACAGAACTGGGGTCACTACGGTAAGGAGCGTTCCAGCTCACTTCTACTCCTGGCTTCTGAATGTCTTTGAATATGTCGTGTTAATATTGTCACTGACTCACCTACTGGGGTGTTTCAAAAATTGAATTTAAAAATGTGCATGAATGCAATTAGAAAAAAAAGAGATGCCCCTGGACATGATAATCTGGGCTACATCATGGTGGTGAGGTCGGTCAATTCTCACTTGAAGGAAACCTCCCCAGCTTCATTGGAAATGTTTGTGCTGTCCACTGAACCAAGAACACAGTGTTTTGGAAAATAGATGAGTCAACAGGAAACAGAACAGTTTGAGGTTTGCTTTTAGGAGGAAAGTTACAAGGAATCTCAAACTTCATCTCTAATTACTCCCAGTCACTGACAGACATAATGTGGGAGAACTTGGACGTTCTGTAAGTGAAAAAAACTTAAGATCTCAGAAACTTAAAAAAAAAACATCATAATCTATTCTAAAAGTACATGAAATTAGCTACTGTTCCATTCATTCTGTAACACTAGAAGCAGTGAAACATTTTCATCATGTCAGAGGATAAGAAACTGGGCAAGACCATAAGGGGTACTTTGGCCATACCGTATCTCTACGCCCAGGTTCTTCCTACCCCTCCCATGAAATTCTTTACTTCACATATTTAATGGCTTGGTACACACTTTCTTATTACCCACTTGTGCAACATGCAATTTAACTGATTGGAATACTTTTTCTTGACAACTGTGTTACCAATGATAGCTTCTCTTTTGTTCGTCCTAGTAAATGTGTTGATATCTCTTTTTCTCTCTCCCTCCTCCCCTCTCGCTACCTTCTCTTCTGCTCCACAACTCTCTTCTCATCTCCTCATCTCTTATCTAGCAGAGAGGTTTGCCTAAGTTACAAAGGTGACAGCTAATTGTGTCCCTTCTTGTATCTACATATGTATGGCATCACATGGTAGAGTTAATTTCGCCACCATTGGGATTGGTCCTGTGACTAACTGTGACCCCTGAGGCAGTAGAAAACTGAAATAAACAGAGATCTTAAAAGTCTTGTCAGGGGCTTCCCTGGTGGTCCAGTGGCTAAGCCTCCGTGCTCCCAATGCAGGGGCCCTGGTTTCTAGCCCTGGTCAGGGAACTACATCCCATACGCTACAACTAAGAGTTCAAAAGCCACAGCTGAAGATCCTGCATGCTGCAACTAAGACCTAACACAGCCTAATAAATAAATAAATAATTGTTCTTTACACTTAAAAAAAAAAAAAGGTGCTTGTGGGACTATTGTTTACAGAAAAATCAGTATTACTTTGTCACCAAAATCAAACAAAAGTTTATAAGAAAGCATCTGTAGACCAATTCCCCTCATAAATATAGACAGAAATCTTTAACCAAATATTTATAAGCAGAATTCAGAAATATATTAAAAGGATTTCACATCATTTGTATGTGAGATGAATTTTGGTGATAAACTGTTTCAAAATTTAAAAATCAAGGCTTCCCTGGTGGCTCAGTGGTGGAAAATCTACCTGCCAGTGCAGGAGACATGGGCTTGATCGCTGGTCTGGGAAGATCCCACATGCCATGAGCAACTAAGTGTGTTTCACCACAGCTGTTCAGCCCATGCACCACAACTCCTGAAGCCCAAGTGCCGAGAGCCTGTGCTCTGCAACAAGGGAGGCCACTGGAATGAGAAGCCCAAGGACCACAACAAAGAGCATCCCCTGCTCGCTGCAACTGGAGAAAAGCCCTCGCAGAAACAAAGACCCAGCACAGCCAAAAATAAATAAAAATTTGTTTAAAAAATTAAAAAGCACTCAATGTAATCAGCATATTAACAGACTAAACAAGAAAAATCACATGACCCTGTAAATTGGTAAAGAAAAAGCACCTATCTGATGAAAGATTAACACTAACTCATAATAAAAACTCTCAGAAAATGAAGAAGGGAATGTGTTCAACCAGGTTTTAAACATTTTAGCCAGTGTAATAACATAAGAAAAGGAAATGAAAGACAAATGAGCAAAAAAGGAATATAATTGTCCTTATTTGTATATGACATGCTTATCTACATAGAAAACCCCCAAAAATCTCCCCACAAAAATATCTTCTAGAACTAATAAGTGAGTTGAGTTCAGCAAGATCACAGGGCAGAAGATAAATAATCAGAAAGAAGTTATACTTTTATATACTAGCAATGAACACTTGGACACTGAAATTAGAAACACAATGCAATTTATAATTGCTCATAAAATGAATTTCTTCAGTGTAAATCTAACAAAACATGTATACTGAAAAGTACAAAATGTTGATCAAAGAAGTTCTAAACAAATGAAGAATCACATTGTGTGTATAGATTGACAGATTCAACAAAATAAAGATGTTAATTTTCTCCAAGTTATTATAGTCTTAAAAATTATAATAAAAATCCCAGCAAGATTTTTAATAGAATAATAAATGTTTTTAAATGTATGTGGACAGGCAAAAAAAAATAGAATAATTAAAACAATTCTGAAAAGGATAATAAAAATAGAGGAAGAAATCTACCTGGCTTCTAGACCTATTATATTATACAGCTACAGTAATAAAGAATGTGGTATTGGCAGAGAGATAGACATAAATATGTCATTGCAATAAAATAAGAGAACTCAGAAATAGCATAACACAAGTACAGCCAACAGCCTTTCTTAAAGAAAAAAAAAAAAAAGGAGGTGCAAAATTAATTTAATTGAGGAAAAATAATCTCTTCAACAAATGATGCAATTGGATATCCATAGACCAAAAATAAAACCTTGACCTAAATCCCCAACTGATACAAAGATCAACTCAAAATGGATCATATATGTAAATATAAAGCCACACTTTTAGTAGGAAACAATCTAGAAAGAAACATAGAAAAGCATTTTCAGAACCTAGCACTTGGTAAAGAGTTCTTATGCATGATATCAAAAGACAGATACTTTTTAAAATTGATAAACTTAACATCATCAAAGTTAAAAACATTTTCTCTATATAAGATCTTGGGAAGAAGATGAAAAGATAAGCTTCAGACTAGGAGAATACATTTGCAAAACATGTAACAGACAAAGCCTAGTACATAGACTACCTAAGGAACTCTCAAAATTCAGCAGGTTTAAAAAAATCCAATTAGAATATTGACAAAAGACATGAAGAGACATTTCCCCCAAGATGATATGCAAATGGAAAATAAGCACGTGAAAAGATATTCAATATTGTTGACTATTAGGAAAATGCAAGTTAATACCAAAATAACACATCACTACTGACCTTGCAGACAACATGAAATGCTGATGAGGATGTGGGGAAATGGGACTTCTTATATATTGATGGTGGAATGTAAAAAGGTACATCCATTCTGGAAAACATTTTGAAATGTTCTTTAAAAACAAAACATGAAAATAACATATGATTCGACAATTACACTCTTTAGCATATAATCCAGAGAAACGAAAACCCATGCACAAAAGTTTACGGCAGCCTTATTCAGAGTATCCCAAATCTGGAATCAACCTAGAGGTCTTTTAATGGGTAAAGAGTTAAACTGCAGTATCATAAATGCTGCATGTGTGCTTGTGTGTATGTTCAGTCACTAAGTTATATCAGACTCTTTTGAGACCCCATGGACTGTAGCCTACCAGGCTCCTCAGTCCATGGGATTTCCCAGGCAAGAAAACTGGAGTGGGTAACCGTTTCCTCCTCCAGAGGATCTTCCCACCCCAGGGATAGAACCCACACCTCCCGCATTGCAGACAGATTCTTAACCACTGAGCCACCAGGGGAGCAGCATAACAAATCCTACTCAGCAATAAAAGGAAATGTCTATTTGCTACATGCAACAACCTGGATGAATCTCAAGCAAAGTTTATAAACTCTGTGATTTCATTCATATAACATCCTTGAAATGACAAGATGATCAAAATGGAAAACAGACCAATAACTGTGACGAGTTAAGGAAGAATCAGGTGCAGGAGAGCAGGAGACATGGCTATGAAAAGAGCAATAAGAGTCACCCTCGTGGTGATGAAAAGTCCTGTCTTGATTGTGTCAGTGTTGATGTCCTGGTTGTGATATTGTGCTATAGTTTTGCGAGATGGTGTCTTTGGGGGGAGACTTGTCCACTGGAACGTGCCCTTTGTTGCTGCTCCTAGTACCCTAGCTCATTCATCAGGAGAAGCAGCCTGGACTAACCTGCTGAATAAAGAATGACATAAGGTATAGTCACCTCTATCAACCTGGACAACAGCTGGCCATCTGCCAGACATGGGAGCACAGTTATCCTTCATTATTCAGCTACTAGCTCACCTGCCAGGTGATGACAAATGCTTGAGGGATCCCAGGAAAGATCAGTTGAACCAACTTAGCCCTGGAACGCCACTCAACTGACCCACAGAATTATGAGCTAAATAAATGCTGCTTGTTTTAAGCTCCAACATTTTGCAATAGTTTCTTATGCAACATAATATAGGCTAATATAGAACCTAAGCAGCACATTCCTATTTGCCACAGTCTTTATCACCCAGCCTCCCTCTGGGCTGAATGCCCAAGGCTACAGGGAATGGCTTCTGCATCCAGAAAACTGTGAAGCCTCTTGCTGTCTAGAGACACCAGGTCTGACAGGATCATGCTCCTTGGATGCAGGTCACACATGTCTTCTGGCCTGTGTCACTCTTAGCTCCTTGCCAGAGGGACAGTCTCTGGTGTCTCCTTAAACTGGAGTTAAATTTGGGATGCTCATTCCTCTCCCTGAATGCATTCTGAGTCTGAGAAACACAAAAACCTCCATCCTTTTTCATCGGGCCCAATATCCCTTGTTACCTTGTCTCAGCATATCTTCATTTTAGGGAAAATAGAAAATAAAAATGTTGAGACATTGCTCTTCTTCACCCTCCACTTTTTTTTTTTAATTTTATTTTATTTTTAAACTTTACAAAATTGTATTAGTTTTGCCAAATATCAAAATGGATCCGCCCCAGGTATACATGTGTTCCCCATCCTGAACCCTCCTCCCTCCTCCCTCCCCATACCATCCCTCTGGGTCATCCCAGTGCACTAGCCCCAAGCATCCAGTATCGTGCATCGAACCTGGACTGGAAACTCATTTCATACGTGGTATTATACATGTTTTAATGCCATTCTCCCAAATCTTCCCACGAGGATGATGATCTTGTTATAAAATCAAGGCTTTGAAATCAGAGCAGGTCCTATTCAGATATCGGCCCCACTGTGAAATAACATATTGTTTTGGGCAAGCCACTTAACCTCTTTTAGGTCCATCTTGTTCATCTGTAAAATTTAAGGGCAGTTGTGTAATACAATGGAGCTTCCCTGTGGCTCAGATAGTAAAGAATCTGCCTGCAATGTGGAAGACTCGGGTTTGATCCCTTTGTTGGGAAGAACCCCTGGAGGAGGAAATGTCAACCCACTCCAGTATTCTTGCCTGGAGAATCCCATAGACAGAGGAGCCTGGCAGGCTGCAGTCCACGGGGTTGCAGAGAGTCAGACACGCTGAAGCAACTTGGCTTCAGGAATGTAATAGATATGAAAGAACCTGAAGCTACACATGATTTATGGTTGGTGTTTTAGAAACATGAATTCCCTCCCTCAGAAATTTATTTATTTCTCAGGCATGTGCCTGATTAACTCTAACCCTCAGAGATGGAATTACTTAAAACCTCTTTCAGTAATTAGTGTCTTGGAGACCAGCTCACTACATTTTCTAAATGAGGGTGTTTCTCATACAGCAGTGTTTCATACTGATATTGGATCGATCTCTGAGAAATCAGATTATCAGTAATGACTACAGAGGGTCCTTACACGGAGAAGAGAGGACCACAGAAAATCAGAGCCCCTCTTGCCCAGCACACTATTACTGACTCACAGAGAATGGCTGCAAAAGCTTGACCAGAGACACAAATGCTCTTCAATTTAAATTAAAACTGGAAAGAGTTGTCTTTCTTATTCCACTGTGCTCCCTGCTGAATGAAGAGGAAAGTGGAATTATATAACTGTCCGTTGCTAGCAATCCCTGTGCCCCCATCAGGCCCAGGGACCTGAGCCCTTGTTGCTGAAATGAGATGGTAAAGGGACACAAATCAGTGACTATCCCCGAAGGTGTGCGGGGGAGGCCAGACCAGCGTTCATCTCCTGGGTGACCCGAAATGCAAATTAAAAATTAGAGCCGCACATTCTCCACCACCAACCAGGTTAACTCTGTAATCATCAGCAAAAAAAAAAAAAAAAAACCATAACTTTTATTAATATAAAAGGGCAACAGAGATGGTCTGATCTCCATTTAAATTGTATCTGCTGTCTTAGCTTTACGTTCCTCCAGAAACAATTACTGAGACCACTTTTGTACAAAAATGTACTTAGGATGTGAAGGTAACACTGGTTGGGAGAAAAGAAAGTGAAGGGAAAGGGAACCCATAAAGGGTACATTATTAAAGCTGCTGCTACAGTGAGCCGTGCTGTGCTTAGTTGCTTCAGATCAGATCAGATCAGTCGCTCAGTCGTGTCCGACTCTGCGACCTGATGAATTGCAGCACGCCAGGCTTCTCTGTCCATCACCAACTCCCGGAATCACTCAGACTCACGTCCATAGAGTCAGTGATGCCATCCAGCCATCTCATCCTCTGTCGTCCCCTTCTCCTCTTGCCCCCAATCTCTCCCATCATCAGAGTCTTTTCCAATGAGTCAACTGTTCTCATGAGGTGGCCGAAGTACTGGAGTTTTAGCTTTAGCATCAGTCCTTCCAAAGAAATCCCAGGGCTGATCTCCTTCAGAATGGACTGGTTGGATGTCCTTGCAGTCCAAGGGACTCTCAAGAGTCTTCTTCAATACCACAGTTCGAAAGCATCAATTCTTCGGCGCTCAGCCTTCTTCACAGTCCAACTCTCACATCCATACATGTCCACTGGAAAAACCATAGCCTTGACTAGATGGACCTTTGTTGGCAAAGTAATGTCTCTGCTTTTGAATATGCTGTCTAGGTTGGTCATAACTTTCCTTCCAAGGAGTAAGCGTCTTTTAATTTCATGGCTGCAGTCACCATCTGCAGTGATTTTGGAGCCTAAAAAAATTAAGTCTGACACTGTTTCCACTGTTTCTCCATCTATTTCCCATGAAGTGATAGGACCAGATGCCATGATCTTCATTTTCTGGATGATGAGCTTTAAGCCAACTTTTTCACTCTCCACTTTCACTTTCATAAGAGGCTTTTTAGTTCCTCTTCACTTTCTGCCATAAGGGTGGTGTCATCTGCATATCTGAGGTTATTGACATTTCTCCCGGCAATCTTGATTCCAACTTGTGCTTCCTCCAGTCCAGCATTTCTCATGATGTACTCTGCATATAAGTTAAATAAGCAGGGTGACAATATGCAGCCTTGATGTACTCCTTTTCTTATTTGGAACCAGTCTGTTGTTCCATGTCCAGTTATAATGTTACTTCCTGCTTAGCCGTGTTCAACTTTTTGCGACCCCATGGTCTGCAGCCCACCAGGTTCCTCTGTCCATGGAGATTCTCCAGGCAAGAATACTGGAGTGGGTTGCTGTTCCTTTCTCCAGGGGATCTTTCCAACTCAGGGATCAAACCGAAGATTCCCACATTGCAGGCGGATTCTTAAACCAGCTGAGCTACCAGGGAAGTTCAGTAAGCAAGGGAAACTTAATCACATCAGAATGTTGTATAGTTATTATGGCCAAGAGGTGAGGGAGCTATGATACTTATCCCCACATCCAGAAGCCAAACTGAATAGAAAATCCATCAACGAATCCTCTTGTCTCCATCTTTAAAATACATCCAAAATCTAGCCTCTTATTATCACCCTGGTCCTAGCCACCAGCATCTCTTGCCTGGGTTACTGCCGTAGTTTTGTCTGTTTTTAATCTGGTCACTCTGCTTATCTGCTATGGTACCATTTATTCTTTAAAAGGACCCAGAACGTTCCTTCTCAAATTTAGCCATATCATGTCATGCTTCTGCTGAACCACTCCTTCACTGAAGACAATGAAGCCATTGTCTTCAGAGTAAAGGCTAAGATTTTAATGATTCTGCAAGGCCCAGCTTGATGTGGCTGCTTCACCTCTGTCATCTCTCCCTCTGGGCACCCTCCCCACCAGCCAGCCTTTCTCCTAGCACCCTCCTCCAGTCACACCCACTTCCTTGTTGGTCCAAGGCTCCGGGGTCAAGCACACTCCCCGCTCATTCCCTATTCACTTGTTTTCTCTGCCTGCAATACCTTTTCCCTCATAGTCACATGCTGCTGCTGCTGCTAAGTTGCTTCAGTCATGTCCGACTCGGTGCGACCCCATAGATGGCAGCCCACCAGGCTCTGCCGTCCCTGGCATTCTCCAGGCAAGAACACTGGAGTGGGTTGCCATTTCCTTCTCCAATGCATGAAAGTGAAAAGTGAAAGGGAAGTCGCTCAGTCATGTCCGACTCTTAGTGACCCCATGGACTGCAGCCTATCAGGCTCCTCCGTCCATGGGATTTTCGAGGCAAGAGTACTGGAGTAGGGTGCCACAGTCACATGGCCTTCTCTTTTTCTTCTGATTTCTCAGATGTCTTTTAACAAAGAGGTCTTCCTAAGACTACTCCATACAGAATAATGCTCCCAACCCCATCCTCAGTACCCTGGATCCTTTTTTAATTACTTTGTTCTTCTTCAGATCACTGGTTGGCTTCTATCACACCACATATTTAACTTTTTATGTTCATCAGACTTCCTGCATTAGAAATTGAGCCATGGGACTTCCCTAGTGGTCCAGTGGCTAAGACTCCATGCTTCCAAAGCAAGGGGCCCAGGATTCAATCCCTGGTCAGGGAACTAGAACCCATATGCCATAACTAAGAGCTCCCATACCACAACTCAAGATCCTGCCTGCTACAACTAAGACCTGGCTCAGCCAAGTAAATAAATACAAATACATAGTTTTTTAAAAAGAAATTGAGCAGTAACTGTCTCTTTTAGGTTCAGTATTGATCCTTCAGCTTTTAGAACTTGCGTGCTTAATAAATATTTGTTGAGTGGATGGATGAACATAAAAATACTCTCTATAAATATAAACTATCATAAAAATTTCTAGTTACAATGCAAGACACTGAGAAATGAAAAGTTATCTCTTTGCTCACATTCACAGTTCTTGGCCCAGCATAGAAGCTTAATAAATGTTGGCACAGGGGTTAGAATCAGCAGTTGATAAGGTTGCCCTGAGCTGAGCTAAACAATTTCTCGGAATGGCTTGGTTCAGCAGTGAGGACGTGCAGGGAGGTAAATGGATTATGCTTCCTACTGTGTATCTGCTTTGACGTTATGGGGCAACGTGGAGCAGTGTTTATTTTTCTTAATTAACATAAGTAACAGATACCCTTTGAATAATGATCCTGAGTGTCAAAGTGTTAAGCAACTTCCATTCAGCTGAATTGTTCTTATCAGTTTTAAATACTATCCCTATTCTTGCTTGAATAATAATGCCACTCCTTTCTTAGTCCTGAGCTCTCTCTCTCTCTCTTAGGAATAGGTGAGGGCATCAAGAATATAGCAGATGATTTCCTGTTTTGGGTAAACAACACTGACCTGGGCAACTTTCCAAGTGGAATCAACCACAACTATGGTTTGCTTTGAATCTATAACCTTTCTGTCTCCAAGAGCGATTTGTGGTGGACGATAACACCATGGCACAGTTCCACTGGGCAGGCCCTCAGCTTTCAAAAAAAAAAAGAAAGGAAAAAAAAAAAAAAAAAAGGAGCCATTATATTTCTCTATTCAGCTGTTCAACAGCCTGATATGAAAAATCAAATTTTCTCAAACCAGACAGCCGGCTTTTCAAATGCAATGTCATTGTTGTCTCTCTTGAGAGAAACAACTAGATTGTCAACCTAACTAAGCGTCAGATGACTTTATTACTAGATCATAAAGGAAAAAATGTATTAGGAATCTGTGCTTTGGCATTAGGCTGCTATAAAATAGCTCTAATTAGGGTTGTAAAAAATGATGCTTTGGGAAAAAAGTATTTGGTCTACAGTAGCTTCCCAAAAGGTCAATGCCAGTACTTTCATTTTGACTCTGAAACCAAAATTACTGTCTTTAGTGTTGATGGAAAATTTTTTAAAAAGTGTGATGTAGTGAAAATACCTCTGTGCTGGCAGTCAGAAAGAAAGTCTGAATTCTGTTCCAGCTTCAGCACTAAAGAAACCACATGTCTCTGCAGGAGGGGAGGGCTAGCTTTGGACTGAGTTTAATTCCAACTCTATAAAGCTGAGAAACAGAGTCAGGCCTCTGTGCTCCAGGCATATTTGAGATTTCTCTTGCAGGGGCTTGAATATCTCGTAATACATCCTAATCTGCCTGTGATCTGATCACCTGCAGCTACGGTGTGCCCACTGGGAGGACGAGATTTTGTCTTATTCATCTCTGTATCACCACTATTTAGTTTAAAGAAGAATTTAACAGATAATAGATGCTTATTAAACATCTACAATGTTTGAACTGTGTAGTTGGCAGAATACTCAGTACCTTTTCAGAAGTGATCTCATTTAGTGTTCACCATAACCCTGTGACAGGGGTATCGCTGTACCCTTTCTGCAAATGAGGAAAGAGGCTAATGTTACTGTCTTAAAAATCTGACAACCAATAAATGGTCTTATTAGTAGGAGGCTGAGAGTTCTAATCCCTTTGTTGCTAGTCTGCCACCAGAACTGATGTGCCTGGGGCTCAGACCAAGCACTTTGGGTCTGAAAGAGACCACTCTAGGCTGAATGGCGACAGAAGACTTCAGTACTCACACATGTCATGTTGACCAGGACAAACTGTTTCCTGAACACAGGAGGGATATTTTCTCTGCAACCATTTTCATACACTCATCAAGCTCTTCTCCTATGTGTCCCTGGGTTTTGGCCAGTTGCAGGAGGACTGTGACCACTGCCAGCTGACTGAGGCTGAGTATGACCATTTGCTCACTCTTGGGTTGACCTCTCTGTGTATCTGGGCTTCTCACAGGCTTGTCTTCACTTTTCCACTAACAAGCCCTATACTTAGTCTGAGGAGGTGTCCCTGGGGTGACCTTGGGCCTCTCTATCACTTTTGGTCCATCCACTAGACTCTGGCGAAAGTGAAAGCGTTAGTTGCTTAGTCGTGTCTGACTTTCTGTGACCCAGTGGACTGTAGCCTGCCAGGCTCCTTTGTTCATGGGATTCTCTAAGCAAGAATACCATGTGTGCACCTAAAACTCTTGAGCTACCTTGGGATAAGGGCTACTTAGCTTGAGAGTCCAGGTCTAGGTGTAAGAAGAAAGAGCAGCTACAGGGTCAGAGTCTCCAGCCTGTGGGTCAAGGAAGCTCCCTCAAGCCAGCTTCATAGTGTCCCCTCCCCTAGGGGCTGTGATGAATGGTCCCAAGGTCTCAGCTTGGACTTGCAGGCACAGTTCCCCACTCTTGCATGTGTACACATCCCCGCACATGCATTTCATGTAATTGTCTTTCAATCTGTGTAGATTCTGTCTGGGCACAAAGGTGCCAAGTATTGTGCATTTGGCTCCAGAGCTCCCTACCCTAGAATCTACAGGAGCTGGCTTGCTTTCAGCAGTCCACTCATCTAGCCCAGCTGCAGCATATATCCCCCCAGCTCAGGCCTTTTCAGGCTTGGAAGCTTCTCCATGATGTGTTACCAAGACAACCTGGCACCCTGGCACTTTTATAGCCAGCTCCATGATGGGATAACATCCTTGCTTCTATGTATGGCTTGTTGGTGTGACTCAGTATATCACTCAGCAAAGACACCCAATGTTCATGAAGATAGGCCACCTTCCTGTTTTCTCTCAATAGAGGAGACACTGGTTCCCAGGATGATGCCAGTGTCCTTCTGTCTCCAAACCCACCTGTGAGTCAAACGTTTGGAGACACCACCTTCCTGTTACCCTCAGACCATGAAATAGGGATGTATAGGGAGTTTGGTGCTCTCACCAGTGGGGAGGAAGTGAAAATAATGGCCACCCTCAGAAGCAGGACATCAGGAATAGAACATTGCCTCTGACTGAAGCAAGTTAGGGCATTTATGGGACACTCAACAAATGTTAGAGCTCAACTCATGGCACATGATGGTATCTCAATAACAGAGAGCAACACAAGCCAGCATGGAAGCCTAAGTCAAGAAGAATCAGGGTCAGCGCCAGCTCAGGAGGGAGTCAGGACCAGCAGGAAACATTTGCCAAGAGAGTGACATAAGAACTGAGTCCTAAAGCTTGAGTAGAGTGTTCAGGAGGAGAAGGGCATTTTACACATGGAGAGCAGCTCAGTTTACTAAGCTCCTGCTGTATTCGGGGTCACCCAATCATTCCTGTGCAAAAAATCAAAGGAATTGATTGCACTTTGTACAGTATGGTGTAAGAGGTGCCACTTCTGTGTCAGAGACTCAGTTTCCCCATTTGACTAACAGAACAACTAGCTCCCCTTATCTTTCTGGCTTAGTGCGTTTCCCTAGAAGGACCTGAGTCAAAGAATCTCATCAAAAAAATTTATGGAGGGGGTGCACTTAGGTAAAATATGTGAGGAAGGAAAGACCGCAGGGGAAGAATGTAGTCTTCACAGAAGAGGCGCTTCAGCCTGGTCCTGTGGGGACCTCTGGGGCATGACCTGCACCGCAGTCAGTTCTCGCGTGGAAGCAAAGGGGATTGCAGTTTGCACCCAATGTCCGTCAATCATTGATCAAGTTCTGACTCAAGGAGGAAGTGTCCCATAGAATAAGGTCACTCCTTTTAGAGCAAAGGTAATTCTTTAGAGAAAGGAGTGGTTATGGGATTCTAACAGCTGGTGCTCTCAGTAATTATGGTATGGGGGTACCTGCTGGCGAAGCGGACCTGGATGGGGCTCTGATGGCTTCCAGGAAAACCTTCTACCCCAGGAAGACACAGAGAATAGTTGGAGGTGCCTAATTGTCCTGTTAAACCAGCCAGGCTCTCCTACACACCTGCATTGAAAACATGAACCCGCCTAGAAACAATGGTCAAAATGGTGCTTCTTGGCATCTGTATTCTGTCTGTTCTTTTTCTCCTGTTCTTACCAATACTGTGCCTTTTTGATCCCAAGCTTGGTTCTCATTCGGGGAAGGCAATGGCACCCCACTCCAGTACTTTTGCCTGGAGAATCCCATGGATGGAGAAGCCTGGTGGGCTGCAGTCCATGGGGTTGCGAAGAGTCGGATACGACTGAGCATCTTCACTTTCACTTTTCACTTTCATGCATTGAAGAAGGAAATGGCAACCCACTCCAGTGTTCTTGCCTGGAGAATCCCAGGGACGGGGGAGCCTGGTGGGCTGCCATCTTTGGGGTCACATAGAGTCGGACACAACTGAAGTGACTTAGTAGTAGTCGTAGTAGTTGGTTCTCATTTCTGAAGCGAATCTAAGTTTACTCCTCCAGGGGATGGCCAGGCTGGTTCCTTACACTTCCAGGGCCCCATGGATAGAGAATGGCAGCCTCAAACTCAGGCCCGGGGAACCTAATCCCCTGTCCTGCCTACTATCCACAGGTGCCCTCGGCAATCTCTCTTCCAGGCAGAACAGACATGCTAGATGACTCATCTGAAAGTTTACAAGCAGAATTTCCTCAAACATTCTTTGCCGTCATGCCTGTGAATTACCATTTTTATAGTCTCTTATTTCATGGACACCAAAACTGAAAGTATTGTTTCCCCATGAAGAAAGCCAACTATTTTTAGCCTGCAGAGGGAACAAGATGATATATGCTGCAGTTGTCAACTGTCTTTTAAAATGTATGTAGCACACTGGAACTCATAAATATTTAAAAGGACTAAATAATTATCTAATGTTCCCCAGCCTTCTTTTTGAAATGATCATTTCCACAGGGAGCAAGGGAGCATTTGTTCTCTGTCAACTGTCCAGACACAATTATCATCTTGGAAAGCTTGTCCCTTCTGTTTGCTGCTGGTTTTGTCATTTTTGACTCACGACTCAGGTCCCCTTCTTCATCTCCCCACTGGTTTCAATGCCACACATTTGGCGTGTGTGCAAAATACTTCCATCAAAGGCTCAGAGGCTCTGACCATCCGGGGGACCTGCTCGGGAGCAGTCATAAACAGAGGTCAGGGATACACTGAGTACGGGTTTCCTCTTCCGGAAATGTCAGGGGATCCTCTGGGCAAGGAAGCGTGACAGATAATGTCTCAGCCATCCGGGACATTCTTAGAATGTGGCTATAGGAGAAGAGTTTTTCCTGGATGAGAAAGAATAGGAATGGAAAACAGAAAGAGCAGAGGAACTGTAGTTCTGTCTTGGCCACTTACTAACAGTGGAACTTTAATGTACTTATTACAAAGCAACCTTTATAATAGCTACCTTGCAGGTTTATTGTGGGAATTAAAATAACGTATTAAAAATTAAGTAAAAAAAAGAGCCCAGTATAATACACCTAGTAGAAGCTCAATAATTGGAAATGATGTTCACTTTTATCTTTATGATCTATTATGATCTACTCTTTTAAGTAACATAATATTGAAAATTATTTCAGGAAAAAATTTTAAAATACTTCACATATGTTACTATTGTCAGTACAGTGAAAAAACAAGTATATGTTTAATTTCCTTGATGTCAACATTATTAGCACGAGTTACAGTTTAGCTGTGGGACCTAGATGACCCTCAGGCTTATTGAAATATGTAGAGATGATTGTCCTGCACTAATTGTTGTTGCGCTTCCCTGCTGGCTCAGTGGTAAAGAATACGCTTGCCAATATAGGAGACATAGGCTCATTTGCTGGATAGGGAAGATTCCCTGAAGAAGGAAAGGCAACCCACACCAGTATTCTTGTCTGGTAAATCTCATAGACAGAGGAACCTGGTGGGCTACATGTCCTGCTGCTGCTGCTGCTGCTGCTAAGTCGCTTCAGTCGTGTCCGACTCTGTGCGAGTCCATAGAGGGCAGCCCACCAGGCTCCCCCGTCCCTGGGATTTTCCAGGCAAAAACACTGGAGTGGGTTGCCATTTCCTTCTCCGGGTTACATGTCCATGGGGTCACAAAGAACTGGACACAATTTAGTGACTTATCAACAACAACATGGGCTGTGATGTGTTCTATTTTGGTCCGCATCTATGTTTCCTGTCTTCTCTATTTCTATGTTATGTCTCAGGCATGTGTTTGCTCACAGCAAACTCTCTTATTGCATTTCTGCCTCCAAGTTGACATGCATGTATAAAACAGATCTCCAAGCTTGGCAGGATTGCAAATATTCAGGAGTTCTGTTCCTGGGAATTGGGAAGACAATATATCATATAAGTCCTACCAATAACAACACCTAGAAAAAAATTTGATGAAAAATGATAAATAAGATTTTAATGCATAACAGGTCTCTAAAGAATATAAGAGAAATATAGAAGGGCCAAAAGTGAAGGAGAATTTGAAATCAGACATGAGTAGGCACTGACGTTTCAGCTACTTTGGAGGTAACTGAAATTCCAATAACTGAGAATTAGGGTTTTAACACCCACATATGGTTAGGAGAAAAGGACGGGCAAATACTTATATTCTCATAGAAGCCTGGGATGCTAAAAATGCTTCATCTTCCTGTGATAAAACAGACTAGGATTTTTTTAATGGCACCTCAGACATAAAGGTAGGTGGAGGGGGAGCAGAATCTAATTTGCTATGAATTCTGAATAAAGGAAAAGAAAAAAAATGTCCTCTAAGAATTTATAAACATAATTCTCTGTTCATAAGGGTGTAAGTTTGAAACTTGCAATGTCTGTATAGTGCAAGAAACCCCAAGGTAAGACACATTCAGACAAAAGGTGGGCCTAGGCTGGTTATACCTCAGGAGGGTCAGACAAAGGCATTTTTTGAACCTTAGCCTGGATTCTTTAGAAAGCAGAGCCTATGGCAAAGGACTTTTTAGGCTACTATTTTTTTTAGGATCAGTGAGAAACAGGGAGTGAATTTGGGAAGAAAGCAGAGCTGCCAACAGGAGGACATGCCGTGGAGTATGCCCTGAGAAGTGCAGCTGATTTCTTGATACTTCGGGGACTGTTCTTTGAGTAACTACACAACTATATCCCACCAGTCTTCCCAGAAGAAGCCAGGGCAGCTCTATTTCTTGGCTTTCATGTTTCATTTGTCAACAAGTTCCCCATGTTAACAATCCCAATGTCCCAATGCTTGCTGAGCCTGGTCTTTGAGGTTCCAAATGCAGACACAAAAGGAAGCCCTGGACAAGAGACAAAAGGCAAATGGTGTGAGCATACAGCTAAGTGATGTGGACTGTGTCTATCTACCTGAAGCCAGTAGGAGTCCAGGGAGAGCTAGTGACCACAGTGACAGGGGGAATAAGAGGTAGTTTAGGCTGAAAAGCCTGAAGTGGAGTGTAAGTATCGTATTAACATATGCATGATTACCACAGACGAGATCCCTTTGACAATGCATTTGCTATATAAAATTACAGAACACACAGAGAAGCAAAACATCATGAACAATGCAAATAAGCCATGATAAAACTCAAGAAAACTTGCATGACAAATATTCAGATGCATGTTTAATATACACGTATACACAATGGAATACTGCTCAACCATAAAAAAGAATGAAATAATGCCATTTGCAACAACATGGGTGGACCTAGAGAATATTGTAACTGAAGTAAGTCAGACAAAGACAAATACCATATGATATCGTTTATATGTGGAATCTAAACTCTGACACAAATGGACATATCTATGAAACAAAAATAGACTCACAGATACAGAGAACAGACTTGTGGTTGCCATGGCGGAGCAGGGGGAGGGGAGGGATGGATTGGGAGTTTAGGATTAGCAGCTGCAAACTAGTATATATAGGATGCATGAACAATAAGGCCCTACTTTATAGCACAGGGAACTATATTCAGTATCTTGCAACAAACCATAAAGGAAAGGAATATGCAAACGAATGTAGATGTGTGTATAACTGAATTACTTTACTGTGTAGCAAAAGTTAACACAACATTTTAAATCAACTGCTTTTTCAATACGATTTTTTTAAAATCATTGTATATGGTGAAGGGAAGAGAAACAATCCTAAAATCAAACTTCCAAATAATTTATGTACGTACTACCCCCTCCCTCTTAATGCACTCCTTCTGTCCTTAAATGTAGGCTGGGCTTAATAATTTGCTTCAAAAATCCATAGGGTTAAAAGGAGTGGACACATGACTTTATAGTGGAGAAACACGGCAAGAATCCCCTACGTCATCTGATCAAAGTTAATGTCATCATTGATAAGTCACATCAACAGGATGCACCCTTGACATGATATGATGAGAATGGCTCTCTATCTGTTACGTGTGTGTGTGCTCGGTCATTTGTGACCATTTGGACTGCAGCCCACCAGGCTCCTCTGTCCATGGGATTGCCCAGGCAAGAATACTGGAGTGGGTTGCCATTTCCCCCTTCAGGGGAGTTCCCAACCCAGGGAAGGAACCTGCATCTCCTGCATCTCCTGCATTGCAGGTGGATTCTTCACGGCTGAGCCACCTGGGAAGCCCAATCCCCTTCCCCCAAACCCAGAACCCATATTCCACCTTGGAAAAACCAACAGATAAACCCCAAATAAGAAATAATCTAAAATACCTAAGCAATACTCTTCAAAACTGGCATAATGAGCAAAAGTTGTCACTAGTTTAGAGAGCCCAAGGGAACATAATGACTAAGTACAATGTGGTCTCCTGAATGGACACTGAGTAGAAGACTTGTGAAATCCAAAGGAAGTGTTGTGTTTACTCAATAGTAATATACCAACTTCAATTCGCTAGTTGTGACAAATATACTGAGGGAAAAAAAAAACACCATAATACACGACATTGAGTAGTGTCTTCAGAAGACAATCACTCAATAGTGGGCTTAAATTAGCCCCAGGATAAAGGCTGGACACCACATAACAAAGCTTGAAAGCAAGTCTAGAAATGAATATACTGTCCAAGAAAAGTTCGAAAGTATTTAAAGGAACATAACAAATTCCAGCACCCCCAAAATATAAAATTTAGAATGTCCAGAACTCAGTAACAAATTACTGGGCACAAAAAAACAGCAATATATCCCCATACCTACAGTAGAAAAAAACAGTCAGTACAAATAGACTTAGAAAGGTCTCTGAGATTACGGAAGTAGAATAAAAGTAGTAATAAAACAAATATTACAAATCATCATGATATGTTCAAGAAGATAAGAAAAGCGTAAAATAATGAGACAAGATTAGATGAACTAATTTATAGAAATGTGCAAGTTATTAAAATGAACAAAAACTGATGAAAAATGCAATAATCTTCTGACTATTGAAGAAAATTAATCCATAATTTTTAAAAAAAAGCTTCTCATAAAATATTTCTGGTACTGGTGATTTCACTAGTAAATTTTACTAAATATATATGGAAGAAACCAAAATCAGTCTAATACATACTCTTCCAGTAGAGAGACAAAGAAGGAATACTTTCCAGAGAGTTATATGAGGCCTGCTTGAACTTGATATCAAAGTTCTCAAAGGCCTTTACACAAAGGAAAATTTTCCTTTATAAACATAAATACAAAGAATATTAAAAACATCAGGTAATGATAGCTGAAAGAGTATGTATCAACCTACATCTATATCCTTATCCATGTGTGTGTGTGTGCACGTGTGTCACTCAGGCATGTCTGACTCTTTGTTAACCCCTGGACTGTAGCCCACCAGGCTACTCTGTCCATGGGATTCTCCAGGCAAGAATACTGGAGTGGGTTGCCATTTTCTTCTCCAGGAGATCTTCCCGATCCAGGGATCAAACCCACATCTCCTGTCTCTCCTGCATTGGCAGGTGGGTTCTCTACCACTGTGCCACCTGAAAAGCATCCTTATCTTTATTCATATCTATATCTAGGGATACATCATGACCATTTTTAAACTATTTCAGGAATGAAAGTTTGGTTAAACATCCCAAAATATGTCGGTGTAATTTTCCATGTTAACAGAATAGATGGAAAATATTACAGGACTGCTCAAGAGATGCAGAAAAAGTGTTACAAAAGTCAACATCCATTCATCATAGAGCACTCTTAGCAAGTTAGAAATAGAAGAAAACTGATAAAGCATATTTATAAAATGATAACTGTGAAGAGAAACTTTAGATATAATGGGCATTGTCTAAAACATTTCTTTTAATATAACAGAAAAAGAAGTCTTCTATGTCCACTTATCCTCACCATTCATTTTTTTTTTTTTTGCCGTGCCTCCCGGCTTGATCATAGTTAACTGGATCAGGAATTCAACCCTGCCCTCTGCAGTGGAGGCATGGTGTCCCAACTACTGGATCACCATGGAAGTCCCTACCAACACCATTTTTATTCAACATTCTATTGGACCAAAAGTAGTCAAGATATTCTTGAAGAAGACGTGGACAAAAAAAGAAAGTGAAAGTAATATCCAAGATGTATTATACAGTTACAGTAATGAAGACATGTTATTAGCAGCAGGTAGAGAAACAGACCCTGTGAATAGAATGGCAGTACCGAAACAGACTTACATGTGACCCCCAGATTTGATTGATTTCAGCAGCATTCAAGAACAACAGAGGAAAGGACAGTTTTCAACAATGGTTCTTGGAAAACGGATGATTCATGTGGCTAGAAAAAGTTTTGCTCCCTATTTTATAACCCACAAATAATATATTTCCAGTGGATTTTAGATATAAATGTAAAAAGTAAATTTGGGGGAGTACAATACAAAACAATATAATCACAACCTTGTATGTGAACAGTTTTAAAGGAACCTAAAAATAATCCCAACCACAGGGGAAAACTGGACTACCTTTATTTACTGTCAACTTTTGTTCATCATGATATCCCAGTAAAGCAATTTAAAAGTAAATCACAAAGTGGGAAAACACATTTTCAATATACATACACAAAAAGTGTTCCTATCAAGATATATAAGGAATACTTCTAAATCAATTAAAAAGTTTAACTTAAGATCAATTACAAATCAGTGATATAATCTAACAAAACATGATAAGGAATTTAGAAAGGTACTTTACCAAATGGACAGCAATTATATGAAACTATAAAGTTAAAAATAAAACAATAAAGAAATACCACTTCACCTTCACCAAAGTACCTAAAAATAAAAATTTTGATAATTTAAGTTTGATGAGAATGTGGACCAATGGCATCCTTTTCAATACTGAGAATTTGCTTCAAACATTTTTAGAAAATATAATGTCATTGTCAACTAAATTTGAACATGACATATAAACTGGCAATGTTTAGTAGAAATGCATTAGTACATATAAGAATATATGTGAATAAGAATACCTATAGTATTATTGATTACAATAGCCACAAACCAGTAACCACACAAATACCCACTCATTCCAAATGATAAATCAATGGAACACTTCAGAACAATAAAAATGCTAAAACCACAAGTACATGTGAAAAGATAGATATATCCAACATTATGGGCTACATAACACAAATTTAAGAGATTACTTCCAAGATCCCTTCACTTATGTGAATTTAAAAACGGAAAAACTAATATACAGTGTTAGAAACCATGGTGCTTATAAACTCTGGGGAAGAAAGAGATGAATGTTTGGGAGGGAATGTGATGAAAGCTTTCCAGTCTCCATATTCTATTCCTTAGACTGAATCAAATGCAGGTCTTCCATATTATAGGTGGATTCTTTACCATCTGAGTCACCAGGGAAGCCCACAGATACTGGAGTGGGTATCCTACCCCTTCTCCAGGGGATCTTCCCAGCCCAGGAATTAAACCAGGGTCTCCTGCATTGCAGGTGGATTCTTTACCAGCTGAGTTACCAGGGAAGCCCAATATACTGAACTCCATATATATTTTATGCATTTTCCTCTATATATGCCTATACAGAGAAAAATGCAACTTTTAAAATGATGTTTGGCACAGTTTAGAAATTGGAACAAGAAACTGAGTTCCAGATGTAGAAAAAAAACTTATGGTTATAGTGGGGGAATGGGTAAGGCCTAAACTGGGAGATCGGGATTGACATATACACACGTCTATACATAAAATAAACAATTTGATAATGACCTACTGTATAGAACAGGGAATGCTACTCAATATTTTGTAAAAGACTACGTGGAAAAAGAATCGTAAAAAGAGAGAGAAAGTATGTGTGTATATATATATATATATATATATATATATATATTTAGGGGCTTCCCAGGGGGTGCTAGTGGTAAAGAAACTGCCTGACAATGCAGGAGATTTAAGAGACATGAGTTCGATCCTTGGATCAAGAAGATCCCCTGGAGGAGGGCATGGCAACCCACTCCAGTATTCTTGCCTGGGAAATTCCATGCACAAGAGGAGTCTGGCAGGCTACAGTCCATAGAGTCGCAAAGAGTCGGACATGGCTGAAGCGACTTAGTGTGCGTATGTATATGCATAACTGACTCACTTTTCTGTAACTAACACACCATTGTAAATCAACTACACTCCAATTTAAAAAAAGAAAAAAGAAATTGGAACAAATGTAAATTCCCTTCAATATATTAGTGGTGAATCAATTTTTGGTGCAGAGCTTATATGGAATAACATCCAGTCATTTAAAATACTGTGATACTACGATAAGGCATTGAGGTGGAACATACGATAAGAAGTAAAGTATTTAGAATGTAATTCCTCACTGTCCCCCCAAAAACATTTAAAATCCTAACCCATTTTCAAATTACTCTTGGATAAATAAAGGTAACTTCTTTTCCCACCTTAAGTAGCCTTGTGCATCCATGCTAAGTCACTTTAGTCATGTCTGACTCTTTGCGACCCCATAGACTGTAGCCCACCAGTCTCCTCTGTCTATGGGTTTCTCTGGGCAAGAATACTGGAGTGGGTTGCCATGCCCTCCTCCAAGGGATCTTCCCGACCCAGCGATTGAACCCATATCTCTCATATCTCTTGCATTGGCAAGCAGGTTCTTTACCACTAGCGCCACCTTGCTGCTGCTGCTGCTGCTGCGACGCTTCAGTCGTGTCCGACTCTGTGCGACGCCATAGACGGCAGCCCACCAGGCACCCCCGTCCCTGGGGGTGGGTTGCCATTTCCTTCTCCAATGCATGAAAGTGAAAAGTGAAAGGGAAGTCACTCGGTCGTGTCCGACTCTTAGCAACCCCATGGACTGCAGCCTTCCAGGCTCCTCCATGCATGGAATTTTCCAGGCAAGAGTACTGGAGTGGGGTGCCATTGCCTTCTCCGTGTATAGTACTGCTGCTAAGTCGCTTCAGTCGTGTCCGACTCAGTGCAACCCCATAGATGGCAGCCCACCAGGCTCCCCCATCCCTGGGATTCTACAGGCAAGAATACTGGAGTAGGGGTACTCAAACTCAGAAATTCCCCAGGGTGGAATCTGAAGCCTGCAGGCCCCGTACCAGGACGGCAGGGAGAGATTTAAGGAAGAGGCCATTCCAGGTGAGTAGCTGGTGTTTTTAACAAGCAGAGGCACTTGGACTTGGATGGCAGCAAGAGGAGAACAGGGTTCAGTCGCTATCCAGTCCAGAGGATCTCTGCAGCAGATGACTCTCAAGGCTCATCCTGGATAAACCACGAGAACCAGGGTGGGCAGAACGCACATTCCAAGGATGGAGGATGGGGTGAGGACCCTCTGATGACACAAGTCCCCTCTCAGCTCAACCAGTGGTCTTGTCCCGCCCATGACCTCCTCCAGCAACCTCTTCAGAAATGATGGCGCTAGGTAAGTCAGCTCAGAAATACTTATTTTTCCTTGTTTTCAGTAAAGTGCCTATATAAGATGAACTAATGGCAATGGCACCCGACTCCAGTGCTCTTGCCTGGAAAATCCCATGGACAGAGGAGCCTGGTGGGCTGCAGTCCATGGGGTCGCTATGAGTTGGACACAACTGAGTGACTTCACTTTCACTTTTCACTTTCCTGCATTGGAGGAGGAAATGGCAACCCACTCCAGTGTTCTTGCCTGGAGAATCCCAGGGACGGAGGAGCCTGGTGGGCTGCCGTCTATGGGGTCGCACAGAGTCGGACATGACTGATGTGACTTAGCAGCAGCAGCAGCAATGACCATTTTAGCCAGAAAAGGTGTCCTTTCCTTATTTCACCTGGGAAAATGGTGTCTGTTACAGAATAACTTTAATATTTTGCAACATGCTTATGATTTAAGATACTGTAAAACCTTCTTTTATTTATCTGATTTGATAACATCAGACAAAACACAGACCTAACAAAGGGAATGATCTATCTTTACTCTGATGGTTAATATTGTAATATTATAGAAATAATAATATTTCTTGTAATATTATAGAAATAAAAACTTTGCTCACAGACTGATTATCAGTACTGACTGCTCGGCCCCTTTTCATTTTAGTGGAGATCATGGAGATTTGGCTTATATACTATTAAGAGGAGAAAGCAAGTTGAAGAAAAAAATAATGATCATGAAAGAAAGTGAAAGTGAAGTCACTCAGTCGTGTCCAACTCTTTGCGACCCCATAGACTGTAGCCTACCAAGCTCTTCCATCCATGGGATTTTCCAGACAAGAACACTGGAGTGAGCTTCAGTTTCCTTCCCCAGGGGATCTTCCCAACCCAGGGACTGAACCTAGGTCTCCCACATTGCAGACAGGTGCTTTACTGTCTGAGCCCCCAGGGAAGCCCAATAATAATCATATACACATAAAATAAAATTATTTAGATTTACACATACACTTTCATGTGTGTGAGTACAAATATGCAGTGCAATCTCTGCGGGTCCTGGTTTAGGCCAGTGGGCAGTACCACTTAGACTTTAGAAGGAGGATGAAGAAGCGATGAAGTAATATTTATTCCCATGGCTCCCTTCCTGCTGCTCTGTGAATTGATATTAGCAGGGTTCCTCCCATCAAAGGCTATAGATACAGCTCCCTTTTTCTTTCAGTAACAACACCTCCCCTTTAAGCCTACCCAGTGACAGAGAACCTGTTAGAATAAAAAAGCTGATCTTGAGCCCCACAGGAATTTAGAAAGATGTTACATTCTTGGAGCAACAGATAGAAACTTCCTACATCAGTTCCCCGTTGTTGTGTGTTCACAGGTATGATGATGGTGTTGATGGAGAGAAACAAGTGGGCCACTGCGTGTTTTCTATAGAATGTACAATATAAAGGAATAAGAGTTTAAATAGAGGCTGAAGGTGATTTCTGCGTTGACCTAACTGAGAATCATCCAATGCAGATGAATAAAGGTTTAGAAAGTCTGTGGGGTCATTTTTGGGAGATGGTAGAAGACAGAGAGGAAAGGAGAAGATTAGAATGTGCATATTTGTAGGTAGCCATTGACCAGTGGTTCCCAAGAGACAGGGTCAGGCCTTCAGTCTTTCCAAAGAGCAGGGAGGCAGAGAGCATGGATCATTAAGGGAAGCCTTGCCTATAACTTTGAGCTCCAACGTTTGCCTTTCTCAGAGCCATAGAATCAGAACTAATGGACCAGCAAAGGGCATGATGAAAAGAAAAGCACAAGGATTGGTGGGACATGGGAGTGAAATCTGCATTTGCTTTCCTTTTCCCGTGAAAGCTCTGTCTCATACAAAGAATGTATCTTAAAGTCAGACCTCTTTTACATCTTAGAAAGAAGCCATGGTACATGTCTTGCTTCTTGTTTAAATTTTCTGCTTATTATTGGCTTCCATGACTGTTGCCCTGGGCCGTTTTTTGCTGGATCCTCAGAGACCTGGGCAGGGTGAAGCAGGCCCAGAGCTCCCAAGGGAATTTACCAGAGCATCTTGGTTCCCCAGCAGCTGTAGGTGGGGTGAGCAGTAGCTGAGGCTGTTATGCATCACTAACCATTTTTTCTTCGTATTTCGAATTGGTTTCAATGTTAAGTTTTTCTAAATATTGCCTCCTGCCCCAGGCTGCTCAATGAGAATGGATCAAATCGCCTGTGAGGCTGCAACACTCAGGGGGCGGCTGGCTGCCAATCACTGAGCACTGAGATCTGGACGTTTCTTTGTGGGACTGCCAAGATCTGTCTTGGGATGCAGAGAGAAGAGAACCAGGAAGCCAGACTCTAATCCTTTCTCTGGAGAATCCTATCATGCTTTCCTCTTCCATTATTCAGGCAGAAAAAGATTTTCAAAAAGCAACTAAATAATTTTTTTTCATGACTTCAAAGTATAACATATTGATTGTAGAAAATTGAGAAAAATCAAGGTTTACATAAGAAAATAAATATAGCCCATAAACCTAACTCATGGATTCACTGTTTATGTATTGTTAAGCTATTTCTTTTCAGTCTTTATCTATCTATCTATCTATATATATACCCATATATGTGGATATATATATATATATATTTACATTTTAAACTGCTACTATTTTTCTGAGATATAACTTAAGACTATTTAAAGAACCGTCTTTCTTCCATCTCCATTTCTGTCTTACATGTACATGTGTGTGCTCCTGACTTATTCATGACTTTGCTATTTTATCCTTGTGAATTTTCAGCTGCTGCTGATACAGTTGCCTCTCTATCACCCTTTTATAGCTGCTCCACACCTTGCTATTATTTATTTACTTAAGTTCAAAAATCTTTCTAAAACTCCTTACAGAAGACTATACACACTCTGAAAATAAAATCAATCCCACTTTAAGAACACACCACCCTGACCTTCCTATTTGGTCTCAGTTCTGGCAGAAATCATTCTCCATTGAGCCCACATGAATCTTGCAGGCATCAGTCCTCTCAGCTCCGGTGGATCTCTGGTCTGTGTGCAGGAACTTGGGGCTGACCATGACACAGCCCCTTTGCAGCGCTCATGCACATCCTGACCAATTCTTATCATTCTCCTCCCCTGTTTCATGATACAAATGATACTGTCATTCACCTTACTACCAAACTACAAATTCTGAGACATCTAAGACTCCTCTCTTACCTTGATTCCCAACATGCCGTCCCAAACTATCAACGTCTCACTCCTGAATCACTCTGAATTAATCCTTTCATCTCCTCCTCCTTCAATACCACTCTGGTTTAGACTTTGCGCATCTCTCCTAAATTATAACAAAAGCCTCCTCCTCCTCGGATGGCTTCCCTCTAGCCCAGCCCTCCTCTCATGTAGCCTCCATATGGCCTCTTTCAAAACACAACTTGGCTCCAAGCTCATTGTCTCTGAAACCTCTAACTCCATTACTTTGTCTTTCTTTCAGTCTCCACCCCTGAGGTGCCTGAGAAGCAGACTAGTGTCCTTACAATGTGGTTTCCAGACAATGAGTATAGGCATCAACCTAGGAACTGGTAAGAGATGAAAACTGCCAGACCCTAACCAAGACCTCTGCGGTGGGACCTAGAAATTCATGTTTTAACACACATCATTTATTAGTTTTTTACTCAAAACCTCCAGAGGCTAATTTATTAATATAGTTCATAGAACAGATCATAATTGCTGTATTTTTTTTTGTTTTTACTCATGGCCTCCTGGAAACTAACTCCAAACTTTTTTTCTTCCAAAATGTTTTTTGTCAATTTCTGTCTTAATTAAATGAGCCCATCTCTGCTCTCTGGAGTATCCCCAGTCTTATCTTTTTTTTCCTCTATTGTGTTTGATTTATTAAGGTTTAATTTATGTACAGTAAAATGTACCATCTGAGATGGAAACTCAAAGACATTGTATATGTGCGTACACCTATGTAGCTCTCACCCAGTTCAAGATGTAGAGCATTTCCATTATCCCAATATGTTCTTTAATTCCCATTTCCAATTAATCCCCTCCACAACCCAAGAGTGAATCACTTTGCTAACTTTTGTCCCCATAGATTAGTTTGCCTCATTCTGAATTTCATGCAGATGGAATCATACAGTTCATACCCTTTGTGGATAGCTTCTTTTACTCATCAAAATGCATTCAAGATTCATGAATGTTGTTGCTTGTGTCAGTAGCTTATATATCTATTTTTTAAATCACTGAATAAGGTCCCATTGGGCAAATATACTACTATTTGTTTAGCCATTGTCCTGTTGATAGACTCTTGGTTATTGTTGTTGTTGTTTTTCTTTTAAAGCTTCATTAATTTTTGCAAACAAGCCATCCCATCTGTTTTATTCTTTCCTTTCCCTCAGCCCCTTGCATATTTATCTTTCTCAAGACCTCACTCAAACCTGGACATCTTTCCTGACCCAAAGAAACCCCATGGCTACCTTCCTCCTTTCATCCCTTACTGCCAATAATAATGGTGACTTCTGCTGTTGAGAACTATTATATACTGGAGTCATGTTCTGTGTTAAGGTATTGTTTCCTGAGGCAGAGCTCCCCAAACTAGACAGAAAACTCAAGCAAGGCAAAGGCAGTGTCCTGTTTCCTCGCAAGCATCATAGCCTCTAGCTTTACACCACAGGCAATATTTGTTAAACACATAAAATTTTAACTTCACATAACCTTCATAATAGCTCAACAGCATATTAATATTAATGAATTTCATCAATAGCAATATAATTAATTAGGGGCCTCCTGTAAGCCCAATGCTCATATCTGAATTCCATTGCCAGCTTCACCTCCAAATAGCTAGGTTTACCTGGCATGTTACTCAAGTTACACAGCTCCTCAGAGTCTCAGCCATAGTGCCTATAGAATGAGACTATTAGTCCTTATTGATAGATAGTTTACTGAAGGAAATGGCAACCCACTCCAGTGTTCTTGCCTGGAGAATCCCATAGATGGAGAAACCTGGTAGGCTGCAATCCATGGGGTCGCAGAGAGTCAGACACAACTGAAGCGACTTAGCAGTAGCAGCAGCAGCTTTGCATAGTGCCAGGAACCCAGAAAACACTTAGTAAATAGCAGTCCTTATTATCTCTCTTAGTTTTCACTAATATCATTCAATTTTTAATCAACAAGGACCTATTGTATAGCATAGAGAATGATGCTCAATATTTTATAATAACCTAAATGATGAAGAAGTGGTACATATATGCAATAGAATAGTACTCAGCCATTAAAAAGAATGAAATAATGCCATTCTCAAAAACATGGATGGACCCACAGATTGTCATACTGAGTAAAGTAAGTCAGAGAAAAAGAAATATCGTATGATATCACTTATATATGGAATCTAGAAAGAAACAATAAAAGTGAACTTATTTACAAGACAGAAAAAGACTCACAGACTTAAAGAATGAACTTATGTAGTAACCTAAATGGAAAAAGAATGTGAAAAAGAATAGATACATGTATATGTATAACTGAATCACTTTGCTGTACACCTGAAACTTACACAACATTGTAAATCAACTATGGTTTAATTCAAGATAAATTTTTTTAATCATTCAATTTTATTTGATTCCACAGGTTTGACAACATTTCCAGCATCACTCTCCATCCCTTTATAACTGTAGTATCACGTGATAGCCAGTCCTTAATTGGCTTGTTTTCTTTCTTTTCTCATTAAAATAGATGCTCCATAAGGACAAAGACTTCACCTCTTTAGTTAATCATGTATCTCCATCCCTAGAAGATTGCCTGGCACACAATGGATTCCCAATAAAGCAACAATGAATGAATATGTAAATGAATCAATATCATATCCATCATTTTATGGGTGTGAGACTGAGGCTGAAAGCTTTAACTTAGTAAGTCCTGTGGCTCTGAGGTGGACTCTCCATTCATCTGATCAGCAAGTCATATCTCTGCTGAATTTGGCCAGTAGTGGAACCAAACAGTCTGTCTGGTGACTGGTAGTTCTGAGTTTTAGAAAGTTCTCCTTTATCCTGTGCTGACAGCTCTCTCCCTCTGCAAAAATGCAGTGTCTCCAAGTTGAAAGGGGCTTCAGGTAAAGATCCCAGTGCCTGAGCACCCAGCAGTTCCTGTTTGCCTGAAATGTCATGCTGGAGGCAGCATTTAATTCAGATGAGAAGTGACACCCACATCCTGATGCCTCAGCTGCCAGCAAAGGGCCAGTGACAACTTCCATTACACAGAAGGGTGAGCCAGGTGTCCTAGAAAAACTCCAGCTCTTCAAATCCCGTCTCCCTAATTAGATTCTCTCTGCAGAGTTAGCCAGATCCCTTCCTCTGTGTCAGGTCCTAAATTCTACTTTAAAATTGTGCTGCTTCAGTGCTGCAGTGTTGGAAAGAAAGAGCTTTCAGTGGGGACTGGAGGAATAGCAGTGACAGGAAGCACCACGGGAAAGCACTTGGGAGAGGGAAAAAGAAATATTGAAATGCACCCACTCCCATACTTAGCAGAAGATGTGTTGTTTTAAGACACTAATTTGTGGGAAGTGTTCAACCTTACCAAGTACATAATTTTGAGATTTGGGAGAAAAATAATTCTATCACGTCTTTTTTTTTTTTGCCTCATGGCATAATGGTTTTTTTTTTTTTTAAATTATTAGAGTATAGTTGCTTTACAATGTTGTGTTAGTTTCTGCTGTCCAGCAAAGTAAATCAGTTATACATATACGTATATTCCCTCTTTTTTAGATTTCCCTTCCATTTAGGTCACCACAGAGCATTCAGCAGAGTTCCCTGTGCTATAAAGTAGGTTCTCACTGGTTATCCATTCTATTATTATTATTTTTTAGTTACCTACTTTATATAGTATCAATAGTGTATATATGTCAATCCCATTCTTCCAATTCATCTGCCTCACCCCTAACGCCCTGGTAACCATAAGTTTGTTCTCTACTTCTGTGTCTCTATTTCTGCTTTGAAAAAGTTCATCTGTACCATTATTCTGGATTCCACATAGAAGCAATATTATATGATATTTGTGTTTCTCTTTCCAACTTACTTCACTCCATATGACAATCTCTAGGTCCATCCATGTCTCTGAAAATGGGGCTATGTTGTTCCTTTCTGTGACTGAGTAATGTTCCATTGTATATATGTGACACTTCTTTATCCATTCTTCTATTGACTGGCATTTCGGTTACTTCCATCCTTGGCTATTGCAGTACATAGTGCTGCAATGACTTCAGACTATACTGCAAAGCTACAGTAGACAAAACAGTATGATACTAGCCCAAAAAACAGAAATATAGATCAACAGAGCAGGACAGAAAACAGAGATAAAACCAAGTACCTATGGTCACCTAATCTATGACAAAGGAGTCAAGAATATACAATGAGGAAAAGACAGTCTCTTCAACAAGTGCTTCTGGGAAAACTGGATAGCTACAAGTAAAAGAATGAAATTAGAACCCTCCTAACACCATACACAAAAATAAACTCAAAATGGATTAAATACCTACATGTAAGGACAGATACTATAAATCTTTTAGAAGAAAACAGGCAGAACACTTTCTGACATAAATTGCAGCAAGACATTTTTTGACCCACCTCCTAGAGTAGTGAAAATAAAAACAAAAATAAATGGGACCTAATTAAACTTAAAAGCTTTTACACAGCAAAGGAAAGCAAAAACAAAATGAAAAGACAACCCTCAGAATGGGACAAGAAATTGATCTCCATCACTTCTTGGGTTCTGGAGGATGCTCAGATGTTTGACTTTAGAAAAGCTTTAAATGAAGCTGTTATTTTAATTCTAGTCATCTAGGCTTTTTTTTTCTTGTCCTGGTTCTGAGAACTGTGTGCCAGTAGTTGGAAAGATGTGTTCCCAGGTACATGAGGCATGCATCACAGAAAGAGCTACATATCTGCAGATAAGAAGGGATGGCAGCAAAGACCTTTGAGACAGTCACAAAGAAAAGCTGTACTTCTTTTGGCCTTTTTCACAGATGTTACAACACTGACATCCAAATTGTATATTTGTGTGTTTGCCTGCATGTAGGTTGGAGCAGCTACAAATCAAAAACAATTTAGGAAAAAAATAAATCAACAGTTGTTATGAGTTCAGAGTAGAAATAATACTTCCATGCTGAACAGTATGTTTTACATGAAGACAGATGTAAGACACTCATGTCACTCTAATATGCATCTAGAAGTCAAGACATATGATGTGGCAATGAGACATAATTTTTGAAATTGAGAAAAAAAATCTCAGAAAACCTGGGCCATATAGGAATGCCTTCTGTATGCAGAAATCCTCAGCAAACACAAAGAGCTCCTGTATTTCCAATCAGTCACTTCCAGTGAGCGAAGGTTTTTTTTTTTTTTTTAGCCATGTGTAAGTTCTCAGGAGGGGGAGATTCAGACATAAAAGGAATGTGCAGTAAATTACAGAAGTGATGCCGATGCAGGTAACCATAGGACATGGTCTAGTGATGAATGTGTTGTGAACCGCCACAGAGAAATTAGACCAGAACTTCCCAAGGGGAGAGATTATATGTTACTGTTAAGTGGTGACTGATGACTCATAATATAAGCCTATAAAAATCATTTTAATGTAATTAATTTAAGGAATGGAAAAGGAAGGTGCCCTGAGGGATATGCGAGTTACACGAGTGAAGGAGGCTTTTCCATGCACTTAGGTGTGAGGAGATCTAGCGTGGTGTTTGAATGCCAAGGATGGGAGTGGGTATCAGAGGAACAGGGCATATAAACAACAAAGCAGGCCTCCATGGAGAGAGTTTGAGTTGCCGGGCTGAGGACTCAAGCCCAGATGTAGGGGGTGCTGCAGGAGGCACTGAGGGCCTCTGATCAACAGAGCATAGGAAAAGCCTGTGTTGGGAAGGTACCCAAATCGCATTTATAGAGACCAGTTTCTGATTCCTCTGCCTGTTTCTGCCAAGTGAGGAAAAGACCTCTTTCTTGGAAGAGGTGACATTTGATCTGATACTGTGGTGAGCAGAGAAGATAAACATGAGATCAAGGAGAACAGAGACAAGTAAGGCAAGAAATACCTAGTCTGCATTCTCTTCAGTAAACTTTCAGTCAAGCCCAGGTTAATCCTCCAACATTGGAGTTGTGGCTATAAACACACTAAAATGGAAATAACTGCTTGTGAGACAGAAGCAGCCTCTGGGGCTCCAGCCCTCAGCCCACTCAAATGCCTTGGATCCAAGCAAGAATCTGTCACCCTTTCCCTTAAAGTTCTTTGGTGGGAGATAAAAGAATGTTTTAAAATACCAATGACTCCTATGACAAAATTCAGATATAGGTTCAAATTAAAGCATCACTTTAGTTCCACGTACAGGAGGTGTGAATCACTGGGGCCCTGTGTTGCTCCCTTCTGACAAGGACCAATTCTATATTTCCATTTTAGGAAAATAAAGCTCTTCAAACTTTAAGAAAGGTTTAAAAGTGTTCCTTAAGAACAATCCAGGGTCTTCCCTTTTCAGCTGTATCAGTATCAAATGTCAAGTTCATCTCCTGGTGCTTATGCTTAGCAAGTCATTAGCGAGAAGATATCACACCTACTCACACCGTAATAATAGACTATCGTTTTTTACTGATGAGGTGTCACCTCGGCATATTAGCTTCCATTTTTATTCAAGGGCAAAAGTTAAGCACACATTCATATTTGAAATTAAAATACTTTTTAATGTAAGAAATGTATTGTATGAAGGAAATGTATCTTCGTCATGGTCAACAGGAAGCGAAATCTATGTGCAAGGAGCACATGAGGAGAGAACATATGTGTTGAAATCCTTTCTCCATCTCCTACCTTGCAGGTGGCATTAGCCAAGTCCTGGGGACGTTTCTGAGTCTCTGAAGCCTCACATAAGGACAGGCATCATCTGTCTCCCATGATTCACTCACTGTGGAACAGATTAAGGAGAAATTTCATGAAAAGCTCTTTCATAGTCACCTAGTAGATTTTCAAGAAAAGTGGGATACATCTGATCCATTATACCCACTACCTAGACCTGGAATGTGAAGTCAAGTGGGCCTTAGAAAGCATCACTACAAACAGAGCTAGTAGAGGTGATGGAATTCCAGTTGAGCTATTTCAAATCCTGAAAGATGATGCTGTGAAAGTGCTTCACTCAATATGCCAGCAAATTTGGAAACTTTGGAAGATTTCCAGTCAGCAGTGGCCACAGGACTGGAAAAGGTCAGTTTTCATTCCAATCCCAAAGAAAAGCAATGCCAAAGAATGCTCAAACTACCGCACCATTGCACTCATGTCACACGCTAGTAAAGTAATGCTCAAAATTCTCCAAGCCATGCTTCAGCAATACATGAACCGTGAACTTCCAGATGTTCAAGCTGGTTTTAGAAAAGGCAGAGGAACCAGAGATCAAATTGTCAACATCCACTGGATCATGGAAAAAGCAAGAGAGTTCCAGAAAAACATCTATTTCTGCTTTATTGACTATGCCAAAGCCTTTGACTGTGTGGATCACAATAAACTGGAAAATTCTGAAAGAGATGGGAATACTAGACCACCTGATCTGCCTCTTGAGAAATCTGTATGTAGGTCAGGAAGCAATAGTTAGCACTGGACATGGAACAACAGACTGGGTCCAAATAGGAAAAGGAGTACATCAAGGCTGTATATTGTCACCCTGCTTATTTAACTTATATGCTGTGTACATCATGAGAAACGCTGGGCTGGAAGAAGTGCAAGCTGGAATCAAGATTTCTGGGAGAAATATCAATAACCTCAGATAAGCGGATGACAGCACCCTTATGGCAGAAAGTGAAGAGGAACTAAAAAGCCTCTTGATGAAAGTAAAAGAGGAGAGTGAAAAAGTTGGCTTAAAGCTCAACATTCAGAAAACGAAGATCATGGCATCTGGTCCCATCACTTCATGGGAAATAGATGGAGAAACAGTGGAAACAGTGTCAGACTTTATTTTTCTGGGCTCCAAAATCACTGCAGATTGTGACTGCAGCCATGAAATTAAAAGACGCTTACTCCTTGGAAGAAAAGTTATGACCAACCTAGATAGCATATTCAAAAGCAGAGACATTACTTTGCCAACAAAGGTCCGTCTAGTCAAGGCTATGGTTTTTCCTGTGGTCATGTATGGATGTGAGAGTTGGACTGTGAAGAAAGCTGAGCACTGAAGAATTGATGCTTTTGAACTGTGGTGTTGGAGAAGACTCTTGAGAGTCCCTTGGACTGCAAGGAGATCCAAGCAGTCCATTCTGAAGGAGATCAGCCCTGGGATTTCTTTGAAAGGAATGATGCTGAAGCTGAAACTCCAGTACTCTGGCCACCTCATACAAAGATTTGACTCATTGGAAGAGACTCTGATTCTGGGAGGGATTAGGGGCAGGAGGAGAAGGGGACGACAGAGGATGAGATGGCTGGATGGCATCACTGACTCGATGGACGTGAGTCTGAGTGAACTCCAGGTGTTGGTGATGGAGAGGGAGGCCTGGCGTGCTGCGATTCATGGGGTTGCAAAGAGTCGGACACGACTGAGCAACTGAACTGACTGAACTGAGACTCTTTAAACTATGTACAAAACAGAAAAGGTAAAAATGCCTGTGATCACACAATTTATGTAATCCATGTGGATACATTTTCTAATTAAAACATGTCATGGTCAAGTTTGGAAAATTCAAATAATGTAGAAAAATACAAGTAGTGAAACAATGTGTCCTTCTCCACATTCCACATCCCAGTGTTTAAAGTCACCATGATAACAGGCCCATGTGGTTCTTCCAAGACAATTTTTTTGTGCATGCACCAATGTACATTTGACTATGAATATACAGATAATTGTTCATATATGCAACAGATAATAGTGTACATCTTTGTTTATTGTACTCAACAATACATTTTAAAGATTTTTTCCATAAAACATATATACATATATACTTCCTGGGTGGCGCTAGCAGTAAAGAACCTGCCTGCCAGCGCAGGAGAAATAAGAGGCATGGGTTCAGTCTCTGGGTCGGGAAGGTGGGCATAGCAACCCACTCCAGTATTTTTGCTTAGAGAATCCCATGGACAAAGAAGCCTGGTGGGATTCACTCCATAGGGTTACACAAAGTTGGACACAACTGAAGCAACTTAGCTTGCACATATGTGTGTGTGTGTGTGTATATATATATATATATATATATATATATATATACTCTTGCTATATTTTCAGGGCTATAAAATAATTTATTTAATATTTATTTAGATTTTAAAATACATTTATTTTATTTGACAATTTCTTCTTTTCTGTTATTCATTATATCATAAACAAAGCTATGGTGAACATTCTAGTTCCAGTAACATGGCCAACTCTTCCAGGAACAAATAAAGAAACTTGAATTGCTGAATCTAAGCACTAAGCTTTTTAATTGCTTCTGAAGAGAAATAATTCCTCATCTTTTCAGTAACAATATTATAAAATTCAAAAGTTTTTCCAGTTGAATAAATGAAAAAGTTTGTCTCATTTGCTTTTGTATCAATGTCTTTAATTAGGAGTATTTTTAGCATATTTTAATTTTTTTAAATTTATTTAGTTGAAAAGCATTTAAGATACTTTCCCATTTATTAATTGTACCAGATTTGTATAGTACTTTTAGAGAGTCTTAGTAAAATACATGTTGCAAAATTTATTCTCTAGTTTCTCATTTATATTTTGATTTTGTGATGCTCTTAACATGCAGAGTTCAAAGATTTTATGTGGTTACTTTTGTTATTATTTGAATTTAAACCAAGAATTCTGGGTCTTATATAGAATACTTAGTCTACTTCAAGGTAATATATCAATTCAGTCATCCTTAATTTTAGCATTTTTGTGGTCTATTTTTCAGGTTAAAATGTGTCAAACTGAAAATAATTTTGGTAGAAAGTTAGAAATTCAACTTTAAAATATACTACCACAAACAATTAGAAAATCCGGGAGCACTTTTAAGTAATAAAATTTATAAATAATGACAAGCCTTCAGCAAGTACAATGGTTTTCTATTTACTTAACTATTAAGTGTGTGTTTAACAGAATTACAATTTTTTCTTCATATAAATTATTTTTGTTAAATATATAAAAAAGCATTGTTTATATGTGTGCATGAGTGCTCAGTAGCTCATCATGTCTGACTCTTTGTGACCCCATGGACTGCAGCCTGACAGGCACCGCTGCCAATGGAATTTTCAGGCAAGACTACTGGAGTGGGTTGTCATTTCTTCCTCCAGGGGATCTTTCTGGACCAGGGATCAAACCTGCATCTCCTGCATTGGCTGGCAGATTCTTTACCGCTGTGCTATTGTTTATATAAGTGACTGCTAAGTGCATAATTTGTATTTATTTTATCTTTGCTACATTGCTCACATAGACACTGTCTGAAAAAATGCTTTTTTAGCATTTATGTAGACAATATTATGTTCTTTTCTTTTATGACACATTCATATGGTGAATTATATTTATTACTGTCTTCACCAATCAGAGTACAGTTGTAGATAATGGAAACCAATGTTGTGATTTCAAGCAAAAATATTCAAAACCAGGAGACCAGGTCTGAGTTGGTCTGCTGATCCTCTCAGAGTAATTATGCAGAACTGACCCTCAAAAGCAGCTGCTGCCTTAGCCATTCCAGGCAGCAAGAGAAATTGAAAACCTCTGAGCCTGCAGCTGGCTTCAGAATCACATTACCTTAGCAGCGACCCTGTAATCAGAATGCTGCCTCTACTCCTGGTGACTTGAGAGAATCACCGTTGAAGCTGAGATATAGATCAAAGGTGGCTCTAGCATTAAAGAAATCTGCCAGAGATGCAGGAGATGTGGGTTCGATCCCTGGGTCAGGAAGATCCCCTGGAGGTGGAATTGGCAACCCACTCACAGGAAATATCTAGTATGCAAACAGACAAGAGAAGCACAGGAAAGACAGAGGCTCTTTCCTTCTCAATGATAAGGACTATATCTCATCATTTTAATTTCCTAGGCTTTTAGAATTGCCATGGTGGGCACTCACTCACACTTTCTGTATGTGTAATGTAGTATTAATCATATCCTTAAAATTATCTTGGACCAATCTGGCATCTTTTATCTCCAAACTGCCATTCACAACTCACACTACTCCATATTCTACAATCCTTCTACAATGCCATTGTATCTAAACATTTGATTTACCAGCCATGCTGTGAATGGGGTAGGGTTAGTTTTGTCTTAATTTGTGAGCTTTTATCCAAGAAGTTCAATTTTAAAAGGTCAGAGTGATTCCCTGCAAGCAGTCAAGATGGGCAGTCTGAAGATGGGCAGAAATCTGAAGATGCCTGGAGATGATTCCAAAGTGCTGGTTTTGGCCATGCTCTTCCCTTCCTCTCAAATATCCTGCATCCTAGTCTCTGTCTTTCCTGTCTCAGCTCTGTGCCCCTGCCTGTGCACAATCTCTTGTGATTTTTGACACCCAAGGAATAGAATCTATAGCTTCTGAAGCTCAATGTCAGCTGTGTGCCTCCTGTGTCCTGTTGTTGACTCAACCATGACTCTTTATAAGTTTGCGCATCTCTCTGATAGTTGATGATGCTAGTGGTAAAGAACTGGCTCAGGTGGCACTGAGCTAAAGTACTAAAGTACCCACCTGCCAGTGCAGGAGATGTTAAGAGACTTGGGTTTGACCCCTGGGTCCAGAAGATCCCCTAGAGGAGGGCATAGCAACCCTCTCCAGTGCTCTTGCCTGGAGAATCCCAGGGACAGAGGAGCCTGGCAGGCTCCATGGGGTTGCAAAGTGTCGGAAATGACTAAAGCAACCTAGCACACATGCACTGATAGTTAATAAATTCCTCATAGGCAATATGAATCCCTCCACAAAAATTCTGACTTTACATCTTGCATACAAAAGACAACAAATGATGAAATTCAGACAGTAAGTGATAAAATTAATGGAATGCAACTTTTCCACAACAGACTCTTACAGGTATGGCACCCTCTATCCACCAATTTTATTTCACTAAAATTTGATAGTAAATATAAAAGCATCCTCCCAAGAGCTATAATTTTCAGTTAAAGAAGATTGTACTACATGAATTTTAATCATTAGTAACTTTTCTAGTTTGCAACATTAATTGGATTATTGATGGTAATTGTAACTGAAAGGGCATCAAATTCTGTACATTTAGTTATATCACGCTTGCTATTTCCAGTGTGAATGCAAAACTAAGTGTCAGAAACACATTTTTGAGAGAGTTCAGTGATTTCTCTGCCCAGTAACACGTCACAGGTTTGGAAATCTGGATGGTATTATGTTCCTCTTTCCCAGAAGTGTGTTTTGAACTTGTTTCACAGAATCTGATAGAATGTCAAAATGGTCAAGGGATTAACACATGTTTAGCAGTTGTGACCCAATCTATTTCACTGCTTCACTCTTATTGTTTTTTTTTTTTTTTTTTTTTTTAGTGGACCAAAAGATTTTTTTGAGATGGTGAGAAAAATATTGCTCTGTTCAGAGCTTCTTCCTGACCTACACTGCAGCATAATGTCTGAACCATTTGAGGATGATTTTTGTAAGCCAGTCATCTAATAGAAAATATCCGCTGGTTGACTTTCATAGCATAGTACAAAACACTTTCCTTCTTTTTAATTTTCAGTCAGTGTAAATTACTGCAAATAATTTACAATCAGAAAGATTAATGTACTTATATTTAAAAGGTTGTTGGTCAAGAAAGCCTGCCCCAGACCGTGTAGCAGACACAGTGGTCATCACCAATGCCTTCCTGCAGCCAGATCTTTGCATCATCTGGTGAGATTATTACAAACACCCACCTGCCACAACAGGATGGTCAGCATCAAAGAACACACATGCTTGGAACACACAATACAGGTATTTTTTTTCTTATTTTCCCTTATCTTTTTAACGCCTTTCTCAAGTCTTTTTTTTTCCTTATCCACTTTTCAATTCTCAACCTAATTTTTCTATTTCCTATTTCCTTCCCACCTAATACTCTAAGTCTGTCCCCAAGTATAAATTTTACCATTAATCTTTTCATCCATCTAACTTTTTATCAAAGCTTTCTTTTGTTATGGAACCGAACGTGGGTCTGCTTTCCCAAGCAAAGCCAAGCTACTGACCCCAGATTGTTGTGAAGGAAAATACAGTTTGTTGCAAGGCACAGGGCAAGGAGAACAGGCAGCTCAGAAGACTCAACTCCCTGATGGCTTTCAGGGAAGAGTTTTAAAGACAGTAAAAAGGAGAGTATCATGGGGTGTGTGACCAGCTTGTGCACAGTTCTCTGATGGTGAGGTAACAGGATGATATTTCTGGAATCTTGAAATCATCAACCTTCTGGTTCTAACTGATTTGGGTTCTATGTGCTGGTGGTCACCATGTAGTTAACTTCTTCCATCTGGTTAGGGGTTTTAGTATCTGCAAAACAACTCAACATATGGCTCAGGATATCATCTAGAGCCCTTGAGGAGGAACTAAAGGTTTCTGACTTTGTCTTATGGCTAAACTATAACTTTGTCTTGCTTGGCTGTTTTCCTTTGCTTCTGCATTATTTTTTTTTTTCTCATTTATCTGATTAAATTTGCTCTTTGGAACTTGGCAAAGGTCTAGGAGACTAAAACTCTTTTACAAACAAAGTTGGGGTACTGGAATGTTTGTCCCTGAGAAGACCCTGCAAGGTCCTGCTCAATTTCATTTTCAGCCAGTGGGATGTTACTGATCTAATGGATATGATTCAAACAAGCTCGCACGAGGGGAGAGGATCCATCTCTGTGTCCTGCAAACTGGTAGCTACCTGAGGGCATGGGTTGGACAGCCTTGTCTGATTATTTCTATATTTCCAAGGCAGATTGGCAAGGATTGTATCAGGAAGATCTTATAAGCCAACCCAAGAAGAGTTGGCTTTCTGGAGTGCTAGAGTGAATATGTGAGTGCTAAGTCATTCAGTTGTGTCTGACTCTTTGTGAGCCCATGGACTGTAGCCTGCCAGGCTCCTCTGTCCATAGAATTTTCCAGGCAAGAACACTGAAGTGGGTTGCCATTTCCTCCTCTAGGGTATTCCTGACCCAGGAATCCTACACGAATCTCTTCTGTCTCCTGCAGTGGCAGGCCTGTTAAACAAATGTGTCATATCAGATTTATATTTAGAAGTCTTTTTGCATTTTGAGGGCTTCCCTAGTGGCTCAAATGGTAAAGAATCCGCCTGCAATGTGGGAGACCTGGGTTCGATCCCTGAGTTGGGAAGATCCCTTGGAGGAGGGCAAGGCAACCCACTCCATTATTCTTGCCTGGAGAATCCCCATGGACAGAGGAGCCTGGCAGGCTACAGTCCATGGGCTCACAAAGAGTCAGACCTGACTGAGTAACTAAGCACAGCACATTATGTTACTAATGTTCAGGTAAATTAAGGGTGTTGTAGTGCAAAGGTAGATATAAAAACACTGTTTAAAATATATTTTCATTAAAGAAAAAATAATTGTCAAATCTCAATTGTCAAATTGACTGAGGCAATAGTGGTCAGAATGAGGATGTGGGGAGACAGGACTTGCTACTGGTTGATTTGGGTATGGGAATGAGAGTGCCAGAGGCTCCTTGAGACGACCATGTAAGTGAAATTTCTGGACAAGTAGAGAGAAGGGACTTCTGGTTTCCTGTGGAATTAACAGTTCAGAAGAACCTGGGACTGACCGTAATTCCCCAACCAGGCACACATGATGGTCGTGCCATATTAACAATAATAAGACACAGTCATGGTGGGACCATCCTTAAAACAGAGTGAAGTTGAGGTTACTCTACAACCACAAAGATAGTTAAACACCTCCCTGTTCCACCTAAAACTGAAACACAGCAGTAAAGCAACTTGCCCAAGACAGCACAGCTAACAAGGGGTAGTGCCGACATCCATGCATGGGCATTTCGACTCCATATGCTTTCCTGCCTAGCCACCACTCCGAGGTACCTGTCACATCAGTGAGAGCCATGATACAGAGCTCACGGACAGGTTTTCAGAACGCATGGGAGGGACGCCTAAGCCAGCCTGTCACTGATGCACGTGAAAGGCAGATAGTCAAGAAAGCAGTGAGGTGCTCCCCTATTATTCCTCTACAAATTAGAGAGGCCATGATGTCTTATAACACTAAAAAATCTTCCCTGTAATGAAGAACTTCCCTTGCTTGACTCTTCTTGTTTAAATGACAGGTCAAAACCTTTCCATTCTCGCTAATGGTTGCAGATTCAATCGACCCAAGGACTTCTGGATAATGATGAGATGCCAGACTCAGTCCGCCCGAGGCACTGCCTGGAGGTTTTAGCTGCCAGGCCATCCTTTAATAACTGGGACAGCAGGCGCATTTTGGTTATTTTTAACCTGCCATCTTGACTCATTTTAAACCTTTTTAATCAGGAGAAGTTTCCCTAAGTGTTATAGTGTTCTAAAAATGCAAGCAGAAAGACAGGAGTGGGGGTATGCTAGGGCATGGGTGGACAGGCTTGTTTCCAGCAGAGAAGGGAACTCTGACCCACGTGAGGGCAAGAAATAATGAGAACTTGCAGATTTCAAAGAGGAAAAAGTTAAGTGCCAGCCAAGAGCTGTTTAACTTTCCCATGATTTCTGCAGGTTTAATGAGAGGCCGAAAAGAGAAAGACATTGCAAATGTCTGTAAGTGGATGTCAAAAGCGAGGGTGGGCTTGTATCTCTGAGGCATTCCAGACTGATTCTCTTACATCCACCACTTCTCTTCGATGGGACGACGTGAGGTAGGTACTCCTGGCTTTGAGAGTTCTGCCTCCACTCAGTCTGAATAACAGGCAAAGCACTGTTCCAGACTTGGAATACAGGGGATGGTCTCTGATCCAGAGAGATGTATCTGGAAAGAGGAACACATAAAACAATGACAGGCAAAGACCCCCTTCTGTGATTCATTCATTTGTTCACTCACTAATTCATTCAAATATATATTGAATGTCTGCATTGTGCAGATCACTGGAACACAGATCAATGAATCACCAACCTTGTCTTCAGGAGGCTCCCAACCAGATGGGGAAGAACAATGTGTAAACAGATAATCACAAGACATGGTGGGAGATTGAAAACTCAAGGGTTAGGACAGGACAGAGAAGGGGTGATAAAACCAGCCTCGGCAAGGTAGGGTTCCTTCCCACAGGGAGGGAGCCTTAATGCATCATTCAAGCTGGATACAGTTGGCTGAAGAAAGACAGAAACTATTCCGGAAAGAGAAAGTAGATTGCAGAAAGGCACTTTCAGGGAACTTTCAGGAACTTAATAAAAATGCAGGGCTGGATTTTGTTTCCAACCAAGATTCATACCAGTGAGAATGTAATCTAAATGAATTGCCTCCATATCATTCACTGCACCTTTCAGGAATTCCTTATACCTGATGTGCTGCTGCTTCCTATGGAAATTGTTATTTATTTGGTTTCCCTAAAGCAATAATTTCTCAGGGATGTCTTATATAGGGTTTTCTACAAAATCATGTGTGTATGTGTGTTTAAGTAAAATACCAACATGAAGAAAGATGAAAAGAGAAAGAAAAAGAGATGCAGAGAGGCTAACATTTTTTGGGTATCTAATGTGAACTGTATGCAGAAATCTGTATGCAGGTCAAGAAGCAACAGTTAGAACTGGACATGAAACAACAGACTGGTTTCAAATCAGGAAAGGAGTACATCAAGGCTGTATATTGTCACCCTGCTTATTTGACTTATATGCAGAGTACATCATGAGAACTGCTGGACTGGATTAAGCACAAGCTGGAAGCAAGACTGCCAGGAGAAATATCAAGAACCTCAAATATGCAGACACCACCACCCTTATGGCAGAAAGCAAAGAGGAACTAAAGAGCCTCTTGATGAAAGTGAAAGAGGAGAGTGAAACAGCTGGCTTAAAACTCAACATTCAGAAAACAAAGATCATGGCATCTGGTCCCATCACTTCATGGCAAATAGATTGGGAATCAATGGAAACAGTGACAGACTTTATCTTTTTGGGCTCCAAAATCACTGCAGATGGTGACTGCAGCCATGAAATTAAAAGATGCTTGCTCTTTTCTTCAGAGCTTGGAAGAAAAGTTATGATCAACCTAGACAGCATATTAAAAAGCAGAGACATTACTTTACCAACAAAGGTCAGTCTAGTCAAAGCTATGGTTTTTCCAGTAGTCATGTATGGATGTGAGAGTTGGACTATAAAGAAAGCTGAGCACTGGAGAATTGATGCTTTAGAACTGTGGTGTTGGAGAAGACTCTTGAGAGTCCCTTGGACTGCAAGGAGATCCAACCAGTCTATCCTAAAGGAAATCAGTCCTGAATATTCATTGGAAGGACTGATGCTGAAGCTGAATCTCCAATACTTTGGCCACCTGATGTGAAGAACTGTCTCATTGGAAAAGGCCCTGATGCTGGAAAAGATTGAAGATGGGAGGAGAAGGGGACGACAGAGGATGAGATGGTTGGATGGCATCACTGATGGCAATGGACATGAGTTTGAGCTCTGGGAAATGGTGATGGACAGGGAAGCCTGGCGTGCTGCAGTCACTGAATGACTGAACTGAACTGAACTGAATGTGAACTGTGATCCTGAAAGTTTAAAAAATTATAAATACTTGTAATTTTATTAACACATTAGTGTCCCACAAAGTTAGTTCATATAAAACCAATTTGACTTAGTATAACAGACATAACAATAGAAACATGTTTAAAGTATAAAGATTATTCACAGGAATGACAGAGAGTAAGAAGGGAAGGTATTTAGGTTGGATTTTACCAGGAGGAATACAGAAATGAAATGTGGAGAGATATGGGGATATGCATGGACAAAGAAATTTGTTAGCCCAATGAGGTTCATTAAATGCAGAGTAAGACAGGAAAACTTAGAGTTGGAGGCAAGAGCCAGATTTTTAAAAAGTTTACATATCATGAAAAGCCATGTAGACTTTAATATAACTTTGATAGCTATATTGATGGGCTAGGAATTGAATCATATGCAACTGGGAAGAATACAGTCTTGAACAGGTGAAAAATAAGTGGGAAAGGGGTGCGAGATGAGAGGAGAGGACACCAACTCAAAGGCCATGTCAACAGTTCAGGTAAGATTTGGTGAAGGTCTGGTGTAAAATAATGGCCAGGAAAGATGAGTAGATCATAGATTTAGAAGGCATTTGAGTGGATAGAATTGAAAAAGTCTTACTGACCAGTTGGGTGTGAGAGACAGAAAACAGAGAAAGGGATGTCCCTGCTGGCCCGGTGGCTTAAACTCCAAGCTCCCAAATCAGGGGTCCTTGTTTTATCCTTGGTCAGGGAACTAGATGCCACATGTCCCATCTAAGACCTCAGTTCAGTCAGTCAGTTCAGTCGCTCAGTCGTGTCCGACTCTTTGTGACCCCATGAATCACAGCACACCAGGCCTCCCTGTCCATCATCAACTCCCGGAGTTCACTCAAACTCATGTCCATCAAGTTGGTGATGCCATCCAGCCATCTCATCCTCTGTTGTCCCCTTCTCCTCCTGCCCCCAATCCCTCTCAGAATCAGAGTCTTTTCCAATGAGTCAACTCTTCGCATGAGGTGGCTGAAGTATTGGAGTTTCAACTTTAGCATCATTCCTTCCAAAGAAATCCCAGGGCTGATCTCCTTCAAAATGGACTGGTTGGATCTCCTTGCAGTCCAAGGGACTCTCAAGAGTCTTCTCCAATACCACAGTTCAAAAGCATCAATTCTTCGGCACTCAGCTTTCTTCACAGTCCAACTCTCACATCCATACATGACCACTGGAAAAACCATAGCCTTGACTAGATGGACCTTTGTTGGCAAAGTAATGTCTCTGCTTTTGAATATGCTATTGAGGTTGGTCATAACTTTCCTTCCAAGGAGTAAGTGTCTTTTAATTTCTGGCACAGCCAAATAAATCTTAAAACAAATATTTAAAAAAGAAAATAGAGACAAAGTGAAACTATTTTATAATCACCTCTCCCCCTCTCTCCCCCTCCTTTTTTTTTTTTTAACAAGAACAGTGAGATGGAGAGAAGCTAATTGTTTTGCTTTATGTCATATAATTATTCATACTAAGTGGACAACTTGGGATTCAAACTAGGTCTCACTGACCAGAATCATGCTCTCTCCCAGGTGTTTGGTGAGATTGCTGCTCTGGAGTTAGTGAGTAGGAACAGAGTGAAGGAAAAAACCATAAACATCCATGCTCATCAGACCATTTGAAGAATATAGGGCAGATAAAAATCACAAAGAGTCAAATGGGAAGGGAAGAGGTGCCCAGAGCTGGCCCATTAGTTTTATTATCCATGTTTACAGTTTGGGTTTCTTGGAATTACCCACCAGTGGCTTCACAAATCTTTTCTGGTTTGATCCTCTTCATCCTTTGATGCTCATCACAGTGACATGGAAAATGAAATATAATTAGAAGTAACTCACACTAATTATAACTGCTTTGGCTATACTAAATATTAAGAGTGGCATCATCTTTTTCCTGCCATGAGAACCATCTGTCCTCTCCTGTCCCTCCTCCCTTTCCATGTCCAGGAATGTTTAACCCATCAAAGAAGTGTTCCTGCTCAGCAAAATGTCATTTGAGAATTCTTTCTATCAAAATGCTGCTGCTAAGTCACTTCAGTCGTGTCCGACTCCGTGCGACCCCATAGACGGCAGCCCACCAGGCTCCCCCGTCCCTGGGACTCTCCAGGCAAGAACACTGGAGTGGGTTGCCATTTCCTTCCCCAATGCATGAAAGTGAACAGTGTAAGGGAAGTCACTCAGTCATGTCTGACCCTCAGCAACCCCATGGACTGCAGCCTACCAGGCTCCTCCATCCATGGGATTTTCCAGGCAAGAGTACTGGAGTGGGGTGCCATTGTCTTCTCCATTCTATCAATATAAGAAAATGAAATAAGAGGTGAGTGTAAGTTATAAATGAAGACCCTTTAAAGCTCACACATATTTCTATGCAACAAAATGAAGTCATTAATCCATGAGGACTTCATCCATTTATCTCTGTGCTCTATTCTCATTTCATAAACACAAATTTTCTGTTACATTCCCAATACATTTGTTGGAAGAGGGGGGTGAGAGATGAATTAAATGAACACCCACTCGATAATTCCTGACCTTTCCTTTAGCATGACAGTTTTATCAGTCAAGCAGAGAGATAATATGATGAGGATAAAAAGCTAATATTCTCTCCTGGTGAAAAAGAATCAATGACACTTTCACCCACAGCTTTATTGAAAAATGGATGATAATGGCTCAAGCACACCTACCAGAGTGAGCTGCTTGAAGCTACATTTAGCAAACTTCTTAGAAGATGAAATATAACTGAAATTGTAGGGAGGCCCTCAAAAGTGGTGCAGGGATATTTCTCAAAGTCAATGCAATAAACCCATTTCCCCCAAGCCTATGGAGGAGCAATGAAGTGCCGTTTATGGAAAGGAAGAATGAAGGTTGTAAATTGTTTGAGCTCACTGCATTTCACAGTGAACATTCTTGTTTGGTAATCCTAACAGTTTTAGCCCTTGGGGAAACCTCATTCAACTTCTGGACTATGGCTATTAGACTGGGGAGAAGAGAGAAATGCAGTCACCTATAGACTCATTGGGGCTTCCCTCATAGCTCAGTTGGTAATGAATCTGCCTGCACTGCAGGAGACCCAGGTTCAATTCCTGGATTGGGAAGATACCCTGGAGAATGCAATGGCAATCCACTCCAGTATTCTTTCCTGGAAAATCCCATGGACAGAGGAGCCTGGCGGGCCACAGTCCATGGGGCCACAAGAGTCGGACACAACTTAGCAACTAAACCACCACCACCACCATAGGACTCATTGGAAAAGACCCTGATGCTGGGAAAGATAGAAGGCAGGAGGAGAAGGGGATGACAGAGGATGAAATGGTTGGATGGCATCACCAACTTGATGGACATGAGCTTGAGTAAGCTCCAGGAGTTGGTGATGGACAAGGAAGCCTGGTGTGTTATGGTCCATGGGGTTGCAGAGAGTCGGACACGACTGAGTGACTGAACTGAACTGATTATCATTGTTGAAAACTAAATTTTAAAGATTTATGTATATTATAAGAGGATATTTCTTCCTCCAGGGAAAAGAGTCAAGAGCATACTTTCTTTCTTCCTTCAAGATGCCTAATTAATTCACCTCCAGGAGTATTCATCTCATCGGTCAGAATGCAAAACATTGGTTGGGCTACATTCTTGTGTTATAAATAAAACTATTCTGTTACTTTTTTCTTGCTGCTAAAAACATGTAGGATCTGCAAAGTGTCTTAATTTAGGGAGGGGAATGGTTAAACTGGGGCTTCCCAGGTGGTGCTAGTGGCAAAGAATCCACCTGCCAATGCAGGAGACGTGGGTTCGATCCCTATGTCAGGACGATCCCCTGGAGGAGAGAATGGCAACCCCCTCCAGTATTCTTTCCTGGATAATCCGATGGACAGAGGAGCCTGGCAGGCTACAGCCCATAGGGCTTCAAAGAGATGACATGACTGAAGCCACTTGTTTAAATAGCACACATGGTTAAATAGAGCTTCCACTTGTGTTCTTCCAGATTGCTGGAGATCTGTATTGGAGTTTGGGTCTAAAGACTTAGTAACATTAAACATTTAGACTAATTTCCTTATCTTCTTATGACTGTTCAGAAACTATATTGGCTGGGTCATAGGGTCTCACCTTCATTATTTCCAATCGGTTCTCATTTGTTGATAAAGTGTAAATCTAGGCAGTCCTATCTCTCTTCCTAAGTTTCTCTCCCCTCTTATTAGATTTCTGTATTGTAAGGGGGTGTCTCTGGCCACCCCAACTTCATGAGATTAGGAAGAACCCCAAAGTCTGACCTTCAGTGAAAAGTATGTGAAAAAGAAGGAACAAAGCAATCCTCGGAGTTTCTAACACCTCTAGATACAAGGGATGTGCACCTGTCATGTTCTGCTCAGGACCAGCTACATAATTTTCAGGGCCCAGTGCAGAGCAAAAACACAAAGCCCCTTGGTTCAAAAATGATTCAGGATCTCTAGATGGTGGCAGTAGAGCCTTAAGCCCTGCATTCATGGGTCACACGCCCACGAGGCATGGATCAGCTTCACCTGCAGCCTTGACCTTCACCAAGTCTCCTCTACTGTGTGTAGGCTAAAGGGATTGGAGGATTTTGGACTCATCATGGAATTTGTAGACAGTCCCTAACACTCCACTGTTCTGTGTTCTTGTTCCCATGATCAGCCAGAATTGAGGCTGTTTGGGGGAGGGGAAGATATTAGTAGGTTATCATAAAAAGTAAGTATATTTTATTAAATTGTTCTTACATTCTCCCCCTGCTCTTGTGCATCTACCTGGGACCAATGACACACACAGCTCACGTCTTTGTAAGTTCATGAATATAACTCTGACATTGACTCCAAAAACTTGAGGAATCAATAGGCTCATGTCTCCCTCTAAATTTGGTGCATGGTCATACTCCATACTAGGTAAAAAAAAAAAAAAAAAAAAAAAAATCACCTCTTATTCCATTTTCTGTTGCAAATTTGATTTATGTCATTAAGTCATGTTCTTTATATTAGTAATTGCTAAATATTGGGTTGGCCAGAAAGTTCATCTGGGGGTTTTCCATACCATTTTACAAAAAATGAACATTTGGCCGATCCAATATAATATCCTTAGAATATGATGGATTTTCCATCACCTCACAACATATAACACAGTAAGGGCCATCTGTTATCAATTCAATCCATTGTCCTGATAAAGAAAGTAATATACTCTATGCACAGACTACATAACTCATCCAAGCCAGTCCTGACTCCACCTGTGCCGTGACCTGGATCACAGGCCTCATCTTCACTAGAGCCTCCTTTGTCTGAATCTGATGCCGCTGCTTTAATTTTACTCCAAAATGGGCTACCCTATTTCTATCTTTTCCATCTTCCACATGCTCCCAATGACCCAGTGAGTTTTCGTAACACCAATTCTTTGTTCACCCCTCCATATCCTAAATTGAGACCCAGAACAAATGTGATAAGCACAGGACCTAACAACCTAAATCCATATAAACCACCAGAGAGCAAGTAATACACGTGAACATCTTTAAACACTTCACCCTACATCAAGCAAAAGACCTACTAGAGAGATTTTGGATACATTCTCATTTATGATAACAAAACAAGAGCAACCTTTCACACTGCTGTTGCTTAACATAATATATCTCATATTATGACATCTCATATAGTCAATATTGACTATAACATTTGTAGTCAATGCTATATATCTGAAAACACAGCAGAAATGTCAAATTTGGAAAGTAAGGGGTAAAATTCTCATTATTAGCTGATGATATGATCTACATAAAAAAAACCTCAATAGAATAAACAGTATCAAAACTAATAGAAGAATTCATTACTATTGCCAGATGTAATCAACATAGAATAAACAATTCTCTATTCCAACAAAACTCACTCAGAAGACAAGATAGAAAATATGATATTATTTAACAAAAAAGCTGTAACCATCAAGAAGTAGTATAATAACATGTGAAAAGATACAGAATCTCATTAAAAACCATGAAAATTCACATAAAAGCACAAACAAGAGAGAGAATCAAGAAAAATTCTGCAAAGATAGCAAAGCTGGATGTCTTGACTAGGTTGGTAGTTACACAGATTTATTCATTTTTCTTTTTTTAATATAAATTTATTGAATGCACATTTGAAATCTGTACTTTATATTATTAGCAAATTATCCCTAGATTAAAAAATGAGAAAAAAGATATAATATTTAACCTTTGAGTTTATGAAAGATGACAAAGGCAGATAATATTCAGACCTGGCAAAGGTGTGAACAAGAACTCCTATGTACTACTGGCAGTAATGTGAACTAACATAGCTATTCTGAAAACAATTCTGGGAAAATCAAATGACTTTACTTGTGCATATATATTAACCCAGATATCTCTCATCTGGATATGTAGTTAAATAAATACTCTAAGAGATCTATAAGAATGCTTTTAGATGGATGTTTAATATAATAATGTTAATTTTTCATAGCAGAACACTGGAAGCCCCCAAGTTTAAATCAGTTAAGGAATGAAAAAATAAAATGTCATGAATTTATGTCACAGAAAACCAGTAGTTAGAAATATGACCAGGAAAACAGTAAGATGAATAGATGTTAAATACAGTTGAAGTTTTTCTAAATAAGCAAAGGCGATTTATAGCATAATACCAAAACAAACTTTTGAAACAAACACAAACTAATATTCTTCTTACTCAAGACATGCATGCATATTTACAAACACATGTCAGACACATCAAAGTTCATGCTCATAGTTAGACTGGGGATCAGGAATGAAGGCAGGAGGAAAGTAAATAAAAACAGAGAGGGAACTTGACTAAGCAAATAATAATAATGGAACTGAGGAGAATGAGAAACACCCTTTTGTACCCGAGTTCCCACAAAAGAGAAATATAACATGAAGGAATAGGGCCAATGCAAAACGCGGGCCCAATTTGTCCTAGACTTCAAGTCCATGATCTTTCCATTTTAACAGGCCAATTTGCTGAAGTATTTTACAGTGTGCCATGGTTCCTAAAACTGTCACCTGTTTGGCTTAGGGAATTAGTATCCCATTTATCTACAATGTCTCTGTGTGGCTATATTTTATATGACAGAACCAACAGAGCCAGGATGCTGTAATAGAAGAAAAAAAAAAAAAAATCACTGAGCTAGGAGTAGGAAACCCTCTCTATAACCAACTGCCTTTTGAGCAAGTCTTTTAACATCTGGAAAGATGTTGTCTTTAAAAAGATGCTCTTCCAGACTTTTTCTTCTAAAATATCTTTATATCCAGAAATAAAAACCTGGGAAAATCCAGCAAAACCATTCTTAACGTTCACACCCATATACTAGCATATGAACCCTCTGCTGCTGCTAAGTCACTTCAGTCGTGTCTGACTCTGTGTGACCCCACCAGGCTCCCCTATCCCTGGGATTCTCCAGGCAAGAACACTGGAGTGGGTATATGAACCCCCAGTTTTACCCAAAGTCAAGACACTACTTAGAATATGAAAGAAAAAAGTGTAAGTCTTGTCTGACTCTTTGTGACCCCATGGACTGTACCTGTCAGGCTCCTCCATCCATGGGATTTTCCAGGCAAGACTACTGGAGTGGGTTGCCATTTCCTTCTCCAGGGGATTTTCCCAATCCAGGGATCAAACCTGGGTCTCCTGCATTGCAGGCAGACTCTTTACCGTCTGAGCCACAAGGGAAGCTATTTAGGATATGAAAATATACAAAATTTCATCCTAAGAAGTTAAGAAATCCAGCATAAGAGAATGAGAGAAAGGGATTTTTAAAATATAAATCAGATTAATCTTGAATCCCTGTCAAAGTGACTCATCGAATAAAGTAATTTCAAGATCACAAAAAGATTTGTTGCTATTAATTTCTCTAGCCAAACATTCATTGATTTATTCTTTTAAGAACAAAAATCTCCTAAGGGCCAGGCACAGTTGAGAATTCAACATTGCAAAGACTCGGCCCTCATGGATTTTACAAGTCTAATGGGAGAGAATAACTAATCCAATTATTATACAAGTAACAAACAGTTAATTCACTGTGAAGCATGCTATGGATAAGGTTTTATAAGAGTACAAATGATCAGGTTCTTACCTATTTGGAATGACATCAGAGAAAACTTCCCTTATGACAGAGGCATTTAAGTTGAGGCCTATGGGGGAAGTATAAGTTGGCTGATTGAAAGGATTGCATAGTAAAGGGAGAAATGTTCCAGAGAGAAATATCAGACAGAAAGGAAAAGGTCATGCAGTTAAGAGTATTAGAAAACATTGTAAAGAAAATGGGAAACAGTTAAAGGACTGTTAGGAAGGGAGTTGATATGATTAGGTTTGCACAGTTCAAACATTTCTCTGGCTGTTGTATGGAGAGTAAATGCTATCTACAGAGTGTTTTGTAGAAGGAAAGAATGAGTGTGAAGAGATAGTTACTGAAGTCCCTTTTAGATACAATAGGATATATTAGAGATCATGGCAGTAGCAATGGAGAAGGTAAGAAGTTTATGGATTTAAAATATCTCTAGAAAGTGGGATTTACCTGACCTGGGTATTGCCTTGCTATACCCAGAAAAGAGAACAGAAGAGAGAAATTAGGAATGATTTCCAGGTTTCTTGGAATTGGGTGGATTCATTCAGTGAGATTAGATAAGACTGGAAGGAGACAAATTTAATGTCAATAGTAATGTGGCTCTTAGGAGCAGAAACATATCAAATGTAGCTAAAGTGCAAATTATAGAAACAAAGGATTCATAAGGATGCTATCCACCAACCCACTAACAATAAAGCCTGATGGAAGCAGTGACAGATTTTCTCTTCTTGGGTTCTAAAATCACTGTGGATGGTGACTAGAGTCACGAATTTAGAAGACGCTTGCTTCTTGGAAGAAAAACTATGACAAACCTAGACAGTGTATTAAAAAGCAAAGACATCGCTTTGCTGACAAAGGTCCATATAGTCAAATCTTTGGTCTTTCCAGTAGTCATTTACAGATGTGAAAGTAGGGCCATAAGGAAGGCAGAGCACCAAAGAATTGATGTTTTCGAACTATGGTGCTGGAGAAGACTCTTGAGAGTTCCTTTGACAGCAAGGAGATCAAACCAATCAATCTTAAAGGAAAACAGTCCTGAATATTCATTGGAAGGACTGATGCTGAAGCTGAAGCTCCAATACTTTTGCAACCTGATACAAACAGCCAACTCATTGGAAAAGACCTTGATGCTGGGAAAGATTGAGGGCAAAAGGAAAAGGTGGTGACAGGGGATGGCATCACCAACTCAATTGAGATGAATTTGGGCAAAGTCTAGGAGATAGTGAGGGACAGGGAGGCCTGACATGCTGCAGTTCATGGGATTGCAAAGAGTCAGACATGACTTAGTGACTGAACAACAACAACCACCAAAACAGTAACCCATTCCCCTCTCCTTCAGTATGGTGTTCCACACCCACATTCCGGGGACTCTCTGTAACTCCTCCTGTGTAGGTGAACCTGCATGCTTCTTGTCTTCTTTCTGTAGATTTCCCTCATCTTAGCACAACCAAGACTGCCACCTATGTTGATCTGCATATTTCTGTCCACTTAAGTCCATCTTTTCCTCTCCCTCCAATACTCTTATGCAATATAATTCATGTTTTATGGCCAGACAAGAAAAAATCTAAACATAAAACTTCTCTGCCCTTTGGCCTCCTCTCCCCCCTCTAGCTTGCATTGTGTGTCTACATCACACGTAGACCAAATCTCCCCCAGTGGCAGGAATATCTGCTCAACCATAAAGAACAACATTCTCCCAGTGTCGACAAGACAACTCCTTAAAAGATAACATTCCTTCTAGATCTTGTACGGGGCCAGAGGACCCTCTAGGGTGATGCTTACATCTGGACTGTGTAAATGGTCAATAATAAACTTACATAACTGTGCCATTATTTCTAACTGGCAAAAGAATTCTGAGTTTTCTGAGATGCTCTTCCCAGTTTATAATCCTCAAAGTCAGCACACCTAGTTTTTCAATTATTTCTTTGATCAACTAGTTTTTTTTGTTGACACTAAGTAACCTTAGCGTTCCCCAGGCTATCTGTCCTTTCTCAAGGTTTCAGTCATCTCCATGAGGAAATACATATAAATGCTCTCCAACAGGTCTGCATTTCCAGAGACCCAGGGGAAAATATGAGTCAGCAAAGTCTAATGCGAGTATTGTTTGACTGTTGAAGTAAATGAGTCACACTGTCCTTTAACAAAAATATTTTTAATATGGCAGTTTCCTAGTGGGAATGAGACATGGTCATTTATATACAATGGTGCTACTTTAGGAAGATCACAGTTACAATGGACATCCCTCTGAAAAGCGGCTTCTCTTGGGCCAAATATTAATTCTGTGGAACAGATCTTCAACAGCAGTAAGTCCCTTCTTATAATGAGATCTCGACTTCCACTTTTCAGTCAAGTCTCCTGGCTGGCTATTATACATGATCCATTGAGTTAGTGCCTACTGGTCTATGAGCCTGTCATAATGCAAGCAGCATTACTTTCTCAAACCTGAAATCTAATTTGTTTTAAAGTAGTTTCATTTTTTTTCCATAACAGAAGGATTTCTTTCTTTAGAAACGATGGTTCTTGTTGCAATGAAATTGTCTGCTAAACAACATAACCCATTAGATTTGCATGAGTCAATGATACGGAAGGCTGCATTTTCTCATTCTCCTAAGTGGATGAATCCTGAATATGGTTGAAAATGAAAGTCGCTCAGTTGTGTCAGACTCTTTGTGACCCCATGGAACTGTAGCCTGCCAGCCTCCTCTGTCCATGGAATTCTCCAGGCCAGAATACTGGAGTGGGTAGCCATTCCTTTCTCCAGAGGATCTTCCCAACCCAGGGATTGAACTCAGGTCTCCTGCATTGCAGGTGAATTCTTTACTGACTGAACCACCAGGGAAGCCCCTGATTATGGTTAGTCTGACTCTATCTTATCGATTTTAATTCTTACATTTTCCTCATATGTGTATAGTTAACACTGATTATTTAGCAGCATAATATAGGTAAATGAATTTTTACCTCTATATTATGGAGGGTGAACTTCTAATGGACATTAATATATAGTGAAAGACTGAATAGTGATTACGATTCCCAATAGAGAAGAGAAAAATGTATTGGTTAATAGTCTCCTGTTTATACCTCAGATAGTAAATAAAATGTGTTAGTTTTACAGCTCATGATTTGATTATAGGAATTACCAGATAAAAATGATGACAAAGCATCTGAATATGTGTTGAAGCTAAAGATATAATCACTTGCAGAGCCACAAATGCAGCTGCCTTTGCTAGAATACAGGCCTCATCTCTCAGGAGATGTGGCCCACAACTAAGGCCTAAAATGGGCAACACTGAGTCCCAAAGGAGAAAACAGAAAATAACAATATCTGGGTAATAAAGCAGATGAAGAACTGACCTTTGGTCCATTTTGGCTCACTTGGAACCTCATCTAAAACCTCTTCTTTCTTACCAAGCAGGCTAACATTCCTCCCTATTTATGATTTTCTTTCCCCTGAGCACAAAAATGCTCAGTCTTCTCCTAACTTGAGAACAAAACAACAAACAACAAGAACTTCCTTGGTGGTCCAGTGATTAAGAATCTGCCTTCCAATGCAGAGGACATGGGTTCAATCCCTGGTCAGGGAATTAAGATCCCACAGGACACAGGACAACTAAGCTCTCGTGCCACAATTAGAGAGACCTGAGTGCTGCAACTAAGACCCTGCACAGCTTCAGAATGAATAACTAAATTGACAAACAACAAAAATCCCTCCAATGATTCCTCACCCACCTACCTCAGCTCTGTCTTTCCCTCCACAGTTAAGCCTATGTTAAGAAACCCTTGCTCCTCACTCTCCTACCCATGAACCTAAGCTACAGCAAAGATTTTGTCACCACTGAAACTATTCTTATCAACTGTGTTTATGACTCATGTGATTATATCTTATCATTCAACCCAGATGGGAGTAAAAAGGGAAATTATTAATAATTAATCATCAACTTGGACTGCCCTGAACAAAGAGGGCATAAGGTCATGACACACCTCCTAGTAGTAAAATCTGATGGACTGATTCAGATCAGATCAGATCAGATCCGTTGCACATGAATCGTGTCCAACTCTTTGCAACCCCATGTATCGCAACACGCCAGGCCTCCCTGTCCATCATCAACTCCCGGAGTTCACTCAGACTCATGTCCATCGAGTCAGTGATGCCATCCAGCCATCTCATCCTCTGTTGTCCCCTTCTCCTCCTGCCCACAATCCCTCCCAGCATCAGAGTGTTTTCCAATGAGTCAACTCTTCGCATGAGGTGGCCAAAGTACTGGACTTTCAGCTTTAGCATCATTCCTTCCAAAGAAATCCCAGGGCTGATCTCCTTCAGAATGGACTGGTTGGATCTCCTTGCAGTCCAAGGGACTCTCAAGAGTCTTCTCCAATACCACAGTTCAAAAGCATCAATTCTTCAGCGCTCAGCTTTCTTCACAGTCCAACTCTCACATCCATACATGAGCACAGGAAAAACCATAGCCTTGACTAGACGAACCTTTGTTGGCAAAGTAATGTCTCTGCTTTGGAATATGCTATCTAGGATGGTCATAACTTTCCTTCCAAGGAGTAAGCGTCTTTTAATTTCATGGCTGCAGTCACCATCTGTAGTGATTTTGGAGCCCAGAAAACTAAAGTCTGACACCGTTTGCACTGTTTCCCCATCTATTTCCCATGAAGTGGTGGGACCGGGTCTCTGCAAATACTGAATTTGTTGGCTGTCACCTCTGTAGTTCTGTCTCCCTTTATCTTAGGAGACAATCCAGTATTCTGGATTTCCTCCCAACTGTGTTGTTGCCTTCCTGCAGGATTGTTTTGGATTCGTTTTTTTTTCTTTCCATTTCTTCAGTGTTTCTGTTCCTAAGGCATTGTGCTAGTCACTCAGTCATGTCTGACTCTTTGTGACCCCATGAACTATAACCCGCCAGGCTCCTCTCCATGGGATTCTCCAGGTAAGAATACTGAAGTGGGTACCCATTCTCTTCTCCAGGGATCTTCCCAATCCAGGGATCTAACTCAAGTCTCCCACAATGCGAGTGGATTCTTTACTGTCTGAGCCACCAGGGAAGCCCTCCTAAGGTATTGGCCCTGGAAAATTTCTCAGTCTCTTACTGCAGAAACTCTGGGGTATCCTCATTCACTCTCACAGCTTCAATTTTAGTGTATGTCAATAACTCCTATATCTATTTCCAGGTGTCTCTTTTTCTCTGGGTTCCAGAATCACATCCACATCCCCAACTGGCATTTACTTTTTGATGACCCACAGTCATATCAAAATTAGTTGATTAAATCTAAAGTCATCTCCAAAGAGAATAGATTTGTGGCTGCCAAGAAGGAGAAAGCACAGTAGGGAGGAAAGGATTGGGAGTTTGGGATTAGCAGAGGCAAACGCTATATATAGGATGGATAAACAATAAGGTCCTACTGTATAGCACAGGGAACTATATTCAGTATCCTGTGATAAACCATATGGAAAAGACTATATATATATATATATATATATACACTTAAGCTGAATTACTTTGCTGTACAGCAGAAATTAACACAACATTGCAAATCAACTATGCTTCAATAAAATTAAAAAAAAATTAATATCTCCCATCCAAAAAAATTCATCCTACTGTGTTCCAGAGTTTGTGAAAGATATTATTCAACCACTTATGTTCTCAGGCCATAAATCTGAATGACAGCTGTATTAGTCAGGGTGATTACATTATAACTGCTATAAAAATTATACAAGTTAAAATTTTGAAGTTCACAGCGCACACACACACACGCACATACACTCTCATGCTATTTCTCATTCACATGAAAGTTCATATAGAGCAGCAGAGTCTCTGTTCCACGCATTTATTTGAGGATGCAGGCTGCTTTTATCTATTGGATCTGCTGTTCTCTAAATGTGGTTCCAAGGTCATCCTGACATCATCCAGTCAACTAACTGGGAATCAAAGACAGCCTGGAGAAAGCGTGCACTCTTTAACTCCTTTACCCACAAATCACTTCCATTTACAGTCCACTGCCAAGGATTTTTCATGAGGCTCCATCCTACTGCAGGATAATTAAAAACATCAATTAACTCTATGGGAAGAAAGACGAACAGGCTTAGTGAGCATCAAGCCAGTGTCTACCATACCATCTTGCTCTCTCCTCCTTCTTTACCATATATCTAATCATTTACCAGGTCCTGTGCATTATGTCTCTGTAAAACCTTAAAGACATTGCTATTTTCTATTCTACACTGCCAGTTCTTAAGATTCTCAAAACTCTTACCATGACGCTGCAGTTGCCCACGCTTTACTCTTTGTTGGTACAACGCTGATCTTACAAAGTTTGAACTGATCCTATCATTATCCTGGTTGGAATCCTGAGACCTGAAAATAAAATTCTAACTCCCCAGCTTGGAGTAAAACTATCTTCATATTTCTCATAAGGTGCTGCACAAAAGTACTCAAGCCAGTACAAAATTCCTATCAGACTCTGTGACTTGAACATCTTAATCTCTTCCTATGTCTTGACATGTTTAACCACCATTCATCCATTCTATGTCCAATGTCACTTTCTCAAGGAAGACATCACTGAATTTTCCACTGACTCCTGGGTTAGACTCCCCATGCCATACGATTTCTCCAGTCATGTTTCTCTATAAATTATGACATTTCATTCATTTATAGTTGATCATAAGTGTTTATTTGGTTTTGATCTAGAATATGGCATGTAAAAAAAAGTGACAAAAGAACTAGATGAATGAATTAATCATTAAGAAAGAAGAACAGGGACTTTGCTGGTGGTCTGGTGGCTAAGACTCTGAGCTCCCAGTGCATGGGGACCAGGTTCTATTCCTGGTCAGCGACCTAGATCCCACACGCCACCACGGAGAGTTCACATGCCACAACTAAAGATCCTGTGTGTCACAACAAAGACCCAGTACAGCCAAATAAATACTACAAGAAAGAAAGAAGAACAGTTGGCCCTTTGGCCATTTTACCTCAATAGACTGTGATTTAACTCTACTTTGCCTCTACTAAAATTCAATAACCAGAAAACAAACAAATTATCAAATGCAGGATCCTGATTATCTATAAGAAGAGAACACAAAGAATCAGGGTATTTTTTAAAATGATTAAATGAATTCGCTGAGTGACAAATTAATATTTTTTAGTTAGTTTAGTATCTTTTGATTCAAAGTTCTTTCTGACTATTCTATAACCAAATCATCTCTTTAAAAATCTTTATTTATTTATTTATTTATTGCTTGTTTAAGCTCCCACCACCTATTTCCTGGTTTATCCTGTTAACCTATCTCTTTGCCTTCTCTTTTGTCCTAAATGAGTCCAATATGCATGCTGCTGCTAAGTCGCTTCAGTCGTGTCCAACTCTGTGTGACCCCATAGACGGCAGCCCACCAGGCTCCCCCGTCCCTGGGATTCTCCAGGCAAGAACACTGGAGTGGGTTGCCATTTTCTTCTCCAATCCATGAAAGTGAAAAGTGAAAGTGAACTCACTCAGTCGTGTCTGACTCTTCGCAACCCCATGGACTGCAGCCCACCAGGCTCCTCCACCCATGGGATTTTCCAGGCAAGAGTACTGGAATGGGCTGCCAATATGCATACTATTGCTAAAACTCTCCCAGGCATCACTTGAATCTTATCACTGTCACCCTCCCAATCAGTTATCATTACTGTTTACCTGAAGGATATATTGCCTCAAAGACAGAGCTCCATTCCTCTAGACTAGATGTTTGAAGGCATCCTAAACTGACCCTGTCTTTTATATCCATCAGTTCAGTTGAGTTGCTCAGTTGTGTCCGACTCTGCAATCGCATGGTCTGCAGCAGGCCAACCTTCCCTGTCCATCACCAATCCCACAGCTTACTCAGACTCATGTCCATCGAGTCAGTAATGCCATCCAACAATCTCATCCTCTGTTGTCCCCTTCTCCTCCCACCTTCAATCTTTCCCAGCATCAGGGTCTTTTCTAGTGAGTCAGTTCTTCGTATGAGGTGGCCAGAGTGTTGGACCTTCAGCTTTAGCTTCAGCATCAGTCCTTCCAGTGAGTATCCAGGATTGATTTTCCTTTAGGATTGACTAGTTGGATTTCCTTGCATTCCAAGGGACTCTCAAAAGTCTTCTCTAACACCCCAGCTTAACAGCATCGATTATTTGGCACTCAGCTTTCTTTATAGCCCAACTCTCATAGGCATACATGACTACTGGAAAAACCATAGCTTTGACTAGATGAACCTTTGCCAGCAAAGTAATGTCTCTGCTTTTGAATATGCTGTCTAGGTTGATCATAGCTTTTCTCCCAAGGAGCAAGCATCTTTTAATTTCATGCCTGCAGTCACCATCTGAAGTAATTTTCAGTTCAATTCAGTTCAGTCACTCAGTCGTGTCCGACTCTTTGTGACCCCATGAATCGCAGCACGCCAGGCCTCCCAGTCCATCACCATCTCCCGGAGTTCACTCAAACTCATGTCCATCAAGTCAGTGATGCCATCCAGCCATCTCATCCTCTGTCATCCCCTTCTCCTCCTGCCCCCAAACCCTCTCAGCATCAGAGTCTTTTCCAATGAGTCAACTCTTTGCATGAGGTGGCCAAAGTACTGCAGTTTCAGCTTTAGCATCATTCCTTCCAAAGAACACCCATGACTGATCTCCTTTAGAATGGACTGGTTGGATCTCCTTGCAGTCCAAGGGACTCTCAAGGGTCTTCTCCAACACCACAGTTCAAAAGCATCAATTCTTCGGCACTCAGCTTTCTTCACAGTCCAACTCTCACATCCATACATGACCACTGGAAAAACCATAGCCTTGACTAGACGGACCTTTGTTTGCAAAGTAATGTCTCTGCTTTTGAATATGCTATCTAGATTGGTCATAACTTTTCTTCCAAAAAATAAGTGTCTTTTAATTTCATGGCTGCAATCACCATCTGCAGTGATTTTGGAGCCCCCAAAAATAAAGTCTGACACTGTTTCCATTGTTTCCCCATCTATTTCCCATGAAATGATGGGACCAGATGCCATGATCTTCATTCTCTGAATGTTGAGCTTTAAGCCATCTGACACTGTTTCCACTGTTTCCCATCTATTTCCCATGAAGTGATGGGACCAGATGCCATGATCTTTGTTTTCTGAATGTTGAGCTTTAAGCCAACATTTTCCACTCTCCTCTTTCACTTTCCTCAAGAGGCTCTTTAGTTCCTCTTCACTTTCTGCCATAAGGGTGGTGTCATCTGCATACCTGAGGTTATTGATATTTCTCCTGGCAGTCTTGATTCCAGCTTGTGCTTCTTCCAGCCCAGCGTTTCTCATAATGTACTCTGCATATAAGTTACATAAACAGGGTGACAATATACAGCCTTGACATACTCCTTTTCCTATTTGGAACCAGTCTGTTGTTCCATGTCCAGTGCTAACTATTGCTTCCTGACCTGCATATAAGTTTCTCAAGAGGCAGGTCAGGTGGTCTGGTATTCCCATCTCTTTCAGAATTTTCCACAATTTATTGTGATCCACACAGTCAAAGGCTTTGGCATAGTCAATAAAGCAGAAGTAGATGTTTTTCTGGAACTCTCTTGCTTTTTCGATGATCCAGTGGATGTTGGCAATTTGATCTCTGGTGCCTCTGCCTTTTCTAAAACCAGCTTGAACATCTGGAAGTTCATGGTTCACGTATTGCTGAAGCCTGGCTTGGAGAATTTTGAGATAGCTCAGTTGGTAAAGAATCCACCTGCAATGTAGAAGATCCTGATTCAATTCCTGCGTTGGGGAGATCTGCTGGAGAAGGGAAAAAGCTACCCACTCCGGTATTCTAGCCTGGAGAACTCCCTGGACTGAATAGTCTATGGGGTGACAAGGAGTCAGACAGGACTGAGCAACTTTTACTTTCTATCCATATATATCAATATTTCCAAGCATGGAAGTGACTCTTGAACAACTAAATAATGTTCTTCTTTCCTAAACCAACATACAGCCTTTTCATTCCCCTTCCCTCAATTTCATTGCTTGTATAAGACATGTATAAGGTCAGTTTTCATTCCAATCCCAAAGAAGGGCAATGTCAATGAATGTTCAAACTGCATGAAATGTTGTACTCATTTCACATGCTAGCAAGGTAATGCTCAAAATCCTTCAAGCTAGGCTTCAACAGTATGTGAACCAAGAACTTCCAGATGTACAAGCTGGATTTAGAAAAGGCAGAGGAACCAGAGATCAAATTGCCAACATCCATTAGATCATAGAAAAAAACAAGAGAATTCCAGAAAAACATCTACTTCTGCTTCACTGACTATGGTAAAGCCTTTGACTGTGTGGATCACAACAAACTGTGGAAAATTCTGAAAGAAATGAGAATACCAGACCACCTGACCTGCCTCTTGAGCAACCTGTATGCAAGTCAAGAAGAAACAGTTAGAATGAACATGGAACAAAGCACTAGTTCCAAATTAGGAAAGCAGCTCCTCAAGCCTGTATATTGTCATCCTGCTTATTTAACTTATACACAGAGTACATCATGCAAAATGCTGGGATGGATGAAGCTCAAGCTGGAATCAACATTGCCAGGAGAAATATCAATAACCTTATATAGGCAGATGATACTACCCTTGGGGCAGAAAGCAAAGAAGAACTAAAGAGCCTCTTGATGAAGGTTAAATAGGAGTGAAAAATCTGGCTTAAAACTCAAAATGTAAAAAACTAAGATTGTGGCATCCTGTCCCATCACTCTGATAGCTTATGGTGAATGATGTCAGGTTCATGATCTCCAAAGAAGAGAATTTTGCTTTGGGACCCAAGACATAGATTCAGTCACTCAGAGCTTTGTGCAGCAAAAGTTTTATTACAGTGAAAAAGGGATCAAGAAAGCTTCTGACAGACATCAGAAGGGGGCGAAGTGTGCCCCACTCACTAGTTTGGGTGGAGTTTTATATAATTTTTCAATTGGTTACCAACAATAGGTCAAAAGAAGATCTCAAGGTTGTAAAGGTTTTGCCAGGCCCACTCACACAACATACATCTTAAGACAACAAGATTAGCCAGAGGAACAGTTTCCTGTTAAGAAGGAGAAACATATCCTCGAGCAGCATGCATTGTTCTTATATAATCATTAGTACAGAGCTTAAGGAAAAACATACCCTTGAGCAAGATGTGTTGTTTTGTTGTGTAATCATTAGCTCTGGGCTTGAACAAAGTTAGTGTTAGGCAAAACAGATTGTCGCCATGACAACTCAGAGCTTAAGAAAAAATGTCTTATATGACTAAGAGAAAAGAATATAGAAAAAATGTTTGTCTTTTCCTCCTCCTCCTCCACCTCCTGCTCCTCCTCCTCCTCCAGGGTCCTGGTCTCCTTATTGACCTACCTAAGAATTAGCTCTCTCAATTTCATGGCAAATAGATGGGAAAACAAGGGAAACTGTGACAGACTTTATTTTCTTGGGCTTCAAAAATCACTGCAGATGATGACTGAAGACATGAAATTAAAAGACCCTTGCTCCTTGGAAGAAAAGCTATGACAAACCTAGAGAGCATATTAAAAAGCATAGACATTACTCTGCTGACAAAGGTCCACGTACTCAAAGTGATGGTTTTTCCAGAAGACATGTACAGATGTGAGAGCTGGACTATAAAGAAGGCCGAGCATCAAAGCATTCATGCTTTCGAACTGTGGTGTTGGAGAAGACTATTTGAGAGTCCCTTGGACTGCATGGAGATCAAACCGATCACTTCTAAAGGAAATCAACCCTGAATATTCCATTAGAAAGACTGATGATAAAGGTGAAGCTCCAATACTTTGGCCACCTGATGTGAAGAGCCAACTCATTGGAGAAGATCGTGATGCTGGGAAAAACTGAAGGCAAGAGGAGAAGGGGACAAGAGAGGATGAGACTGCTGGATGGCATCGCTGACTCAATGGACATGAGTTTGAACAAATTCCAGGAGATGGTGAAGGACAGGGAAATCTGGCATGCTGCAGTCCATGGGGTAACAAAGAGTCAGACACAACTGAGTGACTGAACAATAACAATAACAATAAGACATGAACATTACCATGCATTACCTTCTGATTTTCTTCATTACATTCTACTCCATTTAAGAAGGAAAAGTTCCCTAGAATAGAAAATGCTTATTCTTTTCTTATGCCCAAAGAGCAGGGCACATACACTGTACAAAACTGATGTCAGCGAACAACAAACTAAAATCTAAACAAAATGCTTTTTTATAAAATATTTTTATACGGACCATTTTTTAAAGTACTTATTGTATTGTTACTGTATTGTTTCTGTTTTCTGTTTTTGTTTTTTTGGCCACAAGCCATGTGGGATCTTAACTCCCTGACCAGGGATTGAACCTACACCTCCTGCATTGGAAGGCGAAGTCTTAAGCAGTGGACTGCCATGGACGTTCCCTAAAAATGGTTTTTTATTTTTAAAGCCTGGGACTGATTATTTTACTGAGTAAAGGAGACATGAATGGCACTGAAATGCACTAGCTTTAATCGAGTCAACAAGAACAATTCACAGAAAGGTTGCTAAATTAAAAATAAAAAGCCAGCTGAGTTACAGTACACATGCTGTAATTTGCTAGAAGATAGGATCAAACTTTTCTTCAGATTCCCACTAACTTCCCCCAAATTCTATATTCCTATGTCCAAGGTCAGGGGCAGCAGCCGAGACAAGCCACCACAACTCCGAGGCCAGGGGCAGCGGCCAAGAGGAGCTACCCAACACCCGAGGTCAAGGAAGGCAGCAAAGAGGAGCAACCCCACGTCCAAGGAGTGGCAGCTGCACGGGTGCAGGATGGCCGAGAGGAGCTACTCCACATCCAAGGTCAGGAGGGGCGGCCGTGAGGAGATACCCCTCGTCCAAGGTAAGGAGCAGCGGCTGCACTTTGCTGGAGCAGCTGTGAAGAGATACCCCACGTCCAAGGTAAGAGAAACCCAAGTAAGACGGTAGGTGTAGTGAGACGACATCAGAGGGCAGACACACTGAAACCATAATCACAGAAAACTAGCCAATCTGATCACATGGACCACAGCCTTGTCTAAGCCATGCCCGTGGGGCCACCCAAGACAGGAGGGTTATGGTGGAGAGGTCTGACAGAATGTGGTCCACTGGAGAAGGGAATGGCAAACCACTTCAGTATTCTTGCCATGAACAGTGTGAAAAGGCAAAATGATAGGATACTGAAAGAGGAACTCCCCGGGTCAGTGGGGGCCCAATATGCTACTGGAGATCAGTGGAGAAATAACTCCAGAAAGAATGAAGGGATGGCGCCAAAGCGAAAACAATACCCAGCTGTGGACGTGACTGGTGATAGAAGCAAGGTCCAATGCTGTAAAGAGCAATATTGCACAGGAACCTGGAATGTCAGGTCCATGAATCAAGGCAAACTGGAAGTGGTCAAACAGGAGATGGCAAGAGTGAATGTCGACATTCTAGGAATCAGCAAACTAAAATGGACTGGAATGGATGAATTTAACTCAGATGACCATTATATCTACTACTGTGGGCAGGAATCCCTTAGAAGAAACAGAGTAGCCATCATGGTCAATGAAAGAGTCTGAAATGCAGTACTTGGAGGCAATCTCAAAAATGACAGAATGATCTTTGTTCGTTTTCAAGGCAAACCATTCAATATCACAGTAATCCAAGCCTATGCCCCAACCAGTAATGTTGAAGAAGCTGAAGTTCAACGGTTCTATGAAGACCTAAAAGACCTTTTAGAACTAACACCCCAAAAAGATGTCCTTTTCATTATAGGGGACTGGACTGCAAAAGTAGGAAGTCAAGAAACACCTGGAGTAACAGGAAAATTTGGCCTTGGAGTACAGAATAGAGCAGGGCAAAGGCTAATAGAGTTTTGCCAAAAGAACGCACTGGTCATAAAAAACACTCTCTTCCAACAACACAAGAGAAGACTCTACACATGGACATCACCAGATGGTCAACACCGAAATCAGGTTGATTATATTCCCTGCAGCCAAAGATGGAGAAGCTCTATACAGTCAGCAAAAACAAGACCAGAAGCTGACTGTGGCTCAGATCATGAACTCCTTATTGCCAAATTCAGACTTAAATTGAAGAAAGTGGAGAAAACCACTAGACAAGGCAATGGCAACCCACTCCAGTACTCTTGTCTGGAAAATCCCATGGGCAGAGGAGCCTAATGGGCTGCAGTCCATGGGGTCACTAAGAGTCGGACACGACTGAGCAACTTCACTTTCACTTTTATGCATTGGAGAAGGAAATGGCAACCCACTCCAGTGTTCTTGCCTGGAGAATCCCAGGGACAGGGGAGCCTCGTGGGCTGCCATCTCTGGGGTCGCACAGAGTCAGACATGACTGAAGCGACTTAGCAGCATTCAGGTATGACCTAAATCAAATCCCTCATGATTATACAGTGGAAGTGAGAAATAGATTCAAGTGACAAGATCTGTTAGAGTGCCTGATGAACTATGGATGGAGGTTTGTGACATTGTACAGGAGACAGGGATCAGACCATCCCCATGGAAAAGAAATGCAAAGAAGCAAAATGGCTGTCTAAGGAGGCCTTACAAATAGCTGTGAAAAGAAGAGAAGTGAAAAGCAAAGGAGAAAAGGAAGTATATAAGCATCTGAATGCAGAGTTCCAAAGAATAGCAAGAAGAGATAAGAAAGCCTTCCTCAGTGATCAATACAAAGAATAGAGGAAAACAACAGAATGGGAAAGACTAGACATCTCTTCAAGAAAATTAGAGATACCAAGGGAACATTTCATGCAAAGATGGGCTTGATAAAGGACAGAAATGGTATGGACCTAACAGAAGCAGAAGATATTAAGAAAAGGTGGCAAGAATACACAGAAGAACTGTACAAAAAAGATCTTCACGACCCAGATAATCACAATGGTGTGATCACTCACCTAGAGCCAGACATCCTGGAATGTGAAGTCAAGTGGGCCTTAGAAAGAATCACATGAACAAAGCTAGTGGAGGTGATGGTATTCTAGTTGAGCTATTTCAAATCCTAAAAGATGATGCTGTGAAAGTGCTTCACTCAATATGCCAGCAAATTTGGAAAACTCAGCGGTGGCCACAGGACTGGAAAAGGTCAGTTTTCATTCCAATCCCAAAGAAAGGCAATGCCAAAGAATGCTCAAACTACCGCACAATTGCACTCATCTCACACGCTAGTAAAGTAATGCTCAAAATTCTCCAAGCCAGGCTTCAGCAATATGTGAACCGTGAACTTCCAGATGTTCAAACTGGTTTTATAGAAGGCAGAGGAACCAGAGATCAAATTGCCAACATCCACTGGATCATCGAAAAAGCAAGAGAGTTCCAGAAAAACATCTATTTCTGCTTTATTGACTATGCCAAAGCCTTTGACAATGTAGATCACAGTAAACTGTGGAAAATTCTGAAAGAGATGGGAATACCAGACCGCCTGACCTGCCTCCTGAGAAACCTGTATGCAGGTCAGGAAGCAATAGTTAGAACTGAACATGAAACAACAGACTGGTTCCAAATAGGAAAAGGAGTATATCAAGGCTGTATATTGTCACCCTGCTTATTTAACTTCTATGCAGAGTACATCATGAGAAATGCTGGGCTGGAAGAAGCACAAGCTGGAATCAAGATTGCCGGGAGAAATATCAATGACCTCAGATATGCAGATGACACCACCCTTATGGCATAAAGTGAAGAGGAACTGAAAAGCTTCTTGATGAAAGTGAAAAAGGAGAGTGAAAAAGTTGGCTTAAAACTCAACATTCAGAAAACTAGGATCATGGCATCTGGTCCCATCACTTCATGGGAAATAGATGGAGAAACAGTGGAAACAGTGTCAGACTTTATTTTTGGGGCTCCAAAATCACTGCAGATGGTGACTGCAGCCATGAAATTAAAAGATGCTTACTCCTTGGAAGGAAAGTTATGACCAACCTAGATAGCGTATTGAAAAGCAGAGATACTACTTTGCCAAAAAAAGGTCCGTCTAGTCAACACTATGGTTTTTCCAGTGGTCATGTATGGATGTGAGAGTTGGACTGTGAAGAAAGCTCAACACCAAAGAATTGACGATTTTGAACTGTGGTGTTGGAGAAGACTCTTGAGAGTCTCTTGGGCTGCAAGGAGATCCAACCAGTCCATCCTAAAGATCAGTCTTGGGTGTTCATTGGAAGGACTGATGCTAAAGCTGAAACTCCAATACTTTGGCCACCTTTTGCAAAGAGTTGACTCATTGGAAAAGATCCTGATGCTGGGAGAGATTGGGGGCAGGAGGAGAAGGGGACGATGGAGGATGAGATGGCTGGATGGCATCACTGACTCGGTGGACATAAGTTTGAGTGAACTCCGGTAGTTGGTGATGGACAGGGAGGCCTGGCGTGCTGTGATTCATGGGGTCACAAAGATTCGGACACAACTGAGTGTCTGAACTGAACTGAACTTACTCACTTCAAACTGAAAAAAAATGTTTTGGCTTGTTTGTTCACATGATATTCTCACATTGATTTAAATTCTGCTTACTTATTCTGCAAATATTAACTGAACATCTACTCTATGACATAAATTATTTCCTGAGAAACCAGTGTATGTAGTAATGAACAAGGGTAGGAAATATAAATATTCAGAAAGTTATCCTGCACACCACCTTGTTCCAGGTATCATGTAGGGACTTTGGCTTAGCAAATTCTTACTCAGTTCAGGCATCTTGGTGGTGGTTTCCTCTTTGCACAGACTGGGATTACTTTTGCTCTTGGAGCAAACTGCTCTTATGGAATCAGTGAGTCTATTGTACCTATGTACCCTGTCTCTTTCCCTCTAAGAATGCAGGCTTCATGAGACAATGGCCAAGATCTGAAATATAAAGAGGTTTCCAGTACATAATAGCCTTTCTCAGTGGTTATGTAATTAATATATGCAACTTTTTTGTATGGAATATTGTCCTATTCCATCCACATCGCTCCTGCAAATTGACACATTCATCATCTACTTTTTGGCCATGTCATGCATCATGCGTGATCTTAGTTCCCCCACCAGGTACCCAACCCATGCCCCCTGCAGTGGAAGCACAGAATCTTAACCACTGGACCACCAGGGAAGTTCCCATCCTCTGTCTTTGTGACTCCTAGTTTATAATCAGAGTTGTGTTGCTTGCACCAATCACATACCACTCTGAATGTCCACCTGGGGCTTCTTCAGTTTAGCTCCCGCCTTCCTATTTTCTATCACATTTCCCAAAAACACTCAGCAACAAACATATGCACACAAAATTTCATCTCAAAGTCTGTTCTAAGAAACGCAAACTAAGGCACCTGACTTAAGATGTTTTCAGTTGAGGAAGCATACTTTAAAAAAAAAAGACTATACAAAGGAAGGAGTTCAAGGAACAAATAAAGAAATAAAGAAAAAGTTCACAGAGAAGGGAGATTTCAATAGCACAATTATCAGATTGGCAATTACCATTCAGGAAAGCTGGAAGAGCTTTCATTCAACAAGGAGTTTTGGAAAAGCCCAGGACTTTGGTTCGGCCTGTGTCTGAGTCCAAGTTTTTATTCAATACTTCACTATAGCCTTTCAACCAAATGACTGACATTTCTGAAACACTACTCTTTCATTTGTTGTGTGGACATCACAGTATACGAATAGCAGGAATCTAGGCATGGTTAAAGATAATATGCAAAAAATTTCAGCCACATGATTGCCATTCAATTTGTAACAACTATCATAATTATTTAAGGAGTGGGACTGGAAAACAGAGGCTATAAGAGGCAAATGGTAAATCTAGGGAATGATGAAGAGACAAGGATAGTTGGATCAGGTTCTGTGTGTTATAAATAAAACAATGAAAACAGATGAATAAACTTCTTAAAGATCTATTATTCTGTTTCTTCAATTTAAATTTATTTATTTTTAATTGGAGGAAAATTGCTTTATAGTATTTTATTTATTTCTGCTATATATCACCATGAATTGTACATATTACATATGTCCCCTCTCTCTTGAACCTCTCTCTTCTTTATTAGCAATCTTTTCCATTTCTGTCTTAAAGTGAAATTCTACTTTATATAATTTTAATAGCACCAAGAATGTAGAAGATGAAGAAGAAATGTTTACTTCACAAACTTGAAAGATGTAACTCAGTTACATGGCTTCAGTGTGCCAAGAAATATTACAAGATGGAAGTGAATTCTTTAGAGAAACCAGTGAATATCTTCTCTAATGATATTCTGAGAAAAGATGGCAGATGAATTAATGCCAAGAGAGGATATGGGATTCTTCTTGGACTAAAAAGACTGAGACACAAAACTTAGGGACACATCATTATGTAGAAGGTCACAGAAGAAATCCAATTCCTTTTACTTCTAATTTGAAATCTTTTAACTGCACAGGGTAATAGTAAGTGGATCAAGAGGATAAGGCCAGAAGTACAAGCTCAGGAACAAATCTTCCCTCATAGTCTGTGTGCTCTCTCATTAATGATAATGAGAAAAGTATACTGAAAAGTGATGTAAACTGATTAATCCAGTTCATTTATCACTCAGGTAGATAAAGCAAATTTTCTGTACAATATAACAATCACTGAGTTTACTTACTTTCCTTTGGGAAAAAAGAAATTCTAAACACTTTCTCTTCCACCTCCAAAGGTATTTAGTTCCATTATACTTATGACCCTAATCTGAAATAATTTACATTAGGCATGATTACTCAGTACTGTTTTAACCATGAGATTTACCTCTCCTCTCTCTCTTTCCTTTAGTGTACAACTTTGCTAACTTTAACCAGCTGTCTTGAATAAGTTTTGCCCCTTCTGACTCTGAGTATTAGAAGTTATTTGACATCTGGTTCTTATGGATAATAATTTACATTAAGTAGAAGTAGCCAGAAGCCATTTAAAACTAGTGAAAAAACAAAAGTGAGGAAATTCTTTTTCATGTCTTAAATGCAGACCTTATGATAATCTGAGCTGTTAGTCAAGCCAGTCAAAAACTGTAATATATATATATATATATATATATATATATGTATGTATGTATATATACTTGAAGAGAGGAGAGAGGGTTTCCCTGGTGACTCAGTGGTAAAGAATCTGCCTGCCAATGGAGGAGATGCCAATGGTTCAACCCCTGGGTTGGGAAGATCCTCTGGGGAAGAAGATGGCAACTCTTTATTCCAGTATTCTTGACTGGAAAATCCCATGGACCAAAGAGCCTGGCGGCTACAGTCCATAGGGTCACAAAGAGTCAGACACAACTTAGCGACTAAACAACAAAAACAAATACTTGAAGAGATATTCATATGACAGTAGGTATTTCCCTTCTGTTGATATTGTTCAGCCTCAGAGCACAATTCTAGACATGAATTGGGCCTGTTAACTGTGAGGATAACAAATGCAGTGTTTTCCTTATTAGTTCATCTGGGTTCAAGTCTCAAATCTATCTTAATTTCATTGTGGTCATAGGTAATACTTGATATAATTCTTTCATTTAACAGTGTTGTAAATTCCTTTAGGCCTCTTTTTCTTTTATGGCCTAGGGTACGGACTAGCCTGCCTAAAGTTTCATGTGCCCTAGAATTAATGAGCCACTGATTTCATCTTCTCTTACACAGACGCGTATGTATGGTGCTATTGCTGTGTGGAGTGTTCTGTAGATGTCTGTTAGGTCTAGTTTGTTCATCGTGTTGTTCAAGTCTTCTATTTCCCTGTTAGTCTTCAGGTTAGATGTTCAATCTGTTACTGAAAGTTGTATGCTGAACTCTCCAACTACTATTGTTGAATCTGCTTTTTCTTTCTTCAGTTCTGTCAGGGTTTGCATAATGTACTTTGGGCTGTTTTCCAGGGCATGTATGCTGATAATTGATTCATCTTCCTTTGTTTTTCCTCTTTTATCATCATAAATAGCCTCCCTTTTTTTCTAATGAAATACTTTTATTTTAAAGTTGATTCTGTTTAATGTTAATACGTTGACTCCAGCTTTCTTTAGGCAGCTGTTCGTATAGTATGCCATTTTCATCCTTTCACTTTCAACCAGTTTATTTCTTAGACTAAAAATCATGACTCTACAGGTAGAAGATATTTGTATCATGTTTCTGCAGCCATTCTGCCAATCTATACATTTTGTTGGATTTCCCAGTGGCTCAGATGGTAAAGCGTCTGTCTACGATGCGGGAGACCTGGGTTCGATCCCTGGGTTGGGAAGATCCCTTGGAGAAGGAAATGGCGATCCACTCTAGTACTATTGCCTGGAAAATCCCATGGACAGAGGAGCCTGGTAGGCTACAGTCCATGGGGTCGCAAAGAGTTGGACACGACTGAGCGACTTCACGTTCACATTCAGACAGTAAGGAATCTGCCTGCAATGTGGGAGATTTGGGTTCAATCCCTGAGTTGGGAAGATCCCCTGGAGAAGGGAAGGACAACCCACTCCAGTATTCTTGCCTGGAGAATTCCATGGACAGAGGAGCCTGGCGGGCTATTGTCCATGGGTTACAAAGAGTCAGACACGACTAAGTGACTACCACTTTCACATTTACATTTAATGCAATTAATTATAAAGTTGTATTTACATCTGCCATTTTGTTATCTCTTTTCTATCTATTTTATATCTTTGTTTCTCTATTACTATAACATTGCCTTTTTCTGTGTTAAGCACATACACTTTGGAGTCTTGTTTTTATTTTCTTATCTTTTTTTGAACTATCTTTTTGATAGTTCAAACATTACCTTGAACATTACCTTAAACATACCTTTAGAACATTACCTTGAAAAAAAAGTGAAAGTCTTAGTTGCTTAATCATGTCCAGCTCTTTGTGACCCCATGGACTGTAGCCCGTGAGGCTCCTCTGTCCATAGAATTCTCTGGGTAAGAATACTGGAGTGGGTTGCCATTTCCTATTCCAGGGAATTTTCTCAACCCAGGGATTGAACCTGAGTCTCCTGCATGGCAGGCAGGTTCTTTACTATCTGAGCCACGAGTGAAGCTGGAACATTACCTAAGTCCTCATGAAAAGCAAGAATCCAACCTGCAGGAGACTTCCCTGGCAGTCTGGTGGTTAAGACTTTGTCTTCCCATCGCAGGGGCTGCAGATTCAATCCCTGGTTGGGAAGGTAAGATCCCACATACCTCGAGGCCAAAAAACTAAAACATAAATCAGAAGTAATGTTGTAAGAAATTCAATAAAGACTTTAAAAAAAAAGAAAAAAAGGAGATCCAACCCACAAAGAAATGATGATGTTTAATCTTCCTTTAGTCAATACAAGAACCAAGGATAAAGCTTCCAACAAACAAAAGTCCAGGACCAGAAGGCTTTACAGGAGAATCCTATCAAACGTTTAGAGAAGACTTAACACTTATCCTTCTAAAACTATCCCCAAAAACTGCACAGGAAGGAACACTCCCAATTTCATTCTGTGAGACCACCAACACCCTGATACCAAAACCAGACAAAGATATTATACACACACACACACACACAATAAAATTATAGGAAAATATCACTGATGAACATAGATGCAAAAGTCCTCAACAAAATATTAGCAAATTGAATCCAATAGTACCTTAAAAGGACCATACACTCAAGTGGGATTTATCCCAGGGATGCAAGGATTCTTCAACATACATAAATCAATCAAATGTGATACACCACCATCAACACATTGAAGAATAAAAATTATACAACCATCTCAAAAGATATAGAAAAACTTTTTTACAAAATTCAACACCCACTTATGACAAAAACTCTCCAGAAAGTGGACATAGAGGGAACATAGCTTAATATAATAAAAGCCATTCACAAAAGACCCACAGCAAGCATAATTTTCAATGTCAAAAAACTGAAAGTACTTCTTCTAAGATCAGGAACAAGACAAGGATGCCCACTATCTCCACTTTCATTCAATATATAATTTTGGAAGTTCTAGCCATGGTAATCAGAGAAGAAAAAGAAATAAAAGGAATCCAAATTGGAAAAGAAGTGAAACTGTCACTGTTTGCTGACAACATGATACTATTATACATAGAAAATCCTAAAGATGCTATCGGAAAACTATCAGAGTTCATCAATGAATTTGGTAAAGTTGTAGGATACAAAATTAATCACAGAAACCTCTTGCAAGGAAAGATCAGAAAGAAAAATTAAGGAAACAATCCAATTTACCATCACATTAAAAAGAACAAAATGCCTAGGAATAAACTCATGTAAGGAGGCAAAAGAGCTCTACTCAGAAAACTATAAGATGAAAGAAATCAATGGTGACACAAACAAATGGAGAGATATACCATGTGCTTGGATTGGAAGAATCAAGATTGTCAAAATGACTACACTACCCAAAGTAACCTACAGATGCAATGCAATCTCTATTAAGTTACCAGTAGTAATTTTCACAGAATTAGAACAAAAAAATATTAAAATTTGTATGGAGACATAAAAGACCCCCAGATAGCAAATGCAATCTTGATAAAGAAAAATGGAGCTGGAGGAATCAGGATCCCTGACTTCATGCTATACTATCAAGTTATGGTAATCAAAACAGTATGGTACTGGCACAAAAATATAAATAAAAATCAATGGAACAAGATAGACCGTCCAGAGATAAACTCATGAACTTGTGGTCACCCAATTTATGACCAAGGAAGCAAGAAAATACAATGAAGAAAAGACAATCTCTTCAATAAGCAGTCCTGAGAAGCCTGGTCAGCTACAAGTAAAAGAATGAAATTAGAACACTTCCTAACACCATACACAAAAATAAACTCAAAATGGGTTAAAGACCTAAATGTAAGACCAGATACTATAAAACTCTTACAGAAAAACATAGGCAGAACACTCTTAACATAAATCACAGCAAGATCTTTTTTTGATCCACCTCCAAAAGTAATAAAAATAAAAACAAAAATAAACAAATGGGACCTAATTAAACTTAAAACGTTTTGCACAATGAAGGAAATTGTAAAACAAAATAAAAAGATTACCCTCAGAATGGGAGAAAATGTTTTCAAACAAAGCAACCAACAAGGGGTTGACATCCAAAATATACAAATATACAAAAAATAAATAAATAAATAAAAAATGAGCAGAAGACCTAAATAGACACTTCTTCAAAGAAGAAATACAGATAATCAAGAGGCATATGAAAAGATGCTAACAACATCATTAATTATTTGAGAAATGAAAACCAAACTACAGGGAGGTTATCACCTCACATCTGTCAGAACGGCCATTATCAAAAAAGCTACAAACAATAAATGGGGGAGAGAGGGTGGAGAAAAGGGAACCCTCCTCCTCTGTTGCTGGGAATGTCAACTGGTACATCCGCTATGGAGAACAGTATTGAGATTCCTTAAAAAACTAAACGTAGAACTACCATAAGACCCAACAATCCCACACCTGGGCACATATTCAGAGAAAACCTTAATTCAAAAATATATGTGCCCCCCAATTGTTCATTGCAGCACTATTTACAATAGCCAGGACATAGAAGCAGTCTAAATGTCCATCATTAGAGGAATGGAGAAAGACAATGGAATATTGTTATTGCTGTTATAAAGTTGCTAAATCACATCTGACTCTTTTGTGACCCCTGGACTCTACCTTGCCAGACTCCTTTGTCCATGGGATTTTCCAGACAAGAATACTGGAGTGGGGTTGCCATATTCCTTCTCCAGGGGATCTTCCCGACCCAGGGATCAAACCCACATCTCCTGCATTGGTAAGTGGATTCTTTACCACTGAGCCACTAGGGAAGCCCACAGTGGAATATTACTCAATCATTACAAAGAACAAAACCATTTGTAGCAACATGGATGAACCTAGAGACTGACATACTGAGTGAAATAAATCAGACAGAGGAAGAGAAATATCATATGGTACGGCTTACATGTGGAATCTAAAATAATGTTACAAATGAGCCTATTTAAAAAACAAAAATCAAAAAATAAATGTGAAAAAGAAAAAAAAAATCAAGTCATAGGTGTAGAAAAACTGATGGGGGAGGGAAGGGAGGATAAACTGGCAGACTGAGATTGACATATATACACTACTGTATATAAAATAGATAACTAATAAGAACTACTACATAGCACAGGAAACTCTACTCAATACTCTGTAATGACTGATATGGGAATAGAATTTTAAAATATTGTATGTGTATAACTGATTCACTTTTGTGTACAGCAGAAACTAACACAACATTGCAAATTAACCATACTCCAATAAAATTAATTAAAATTTTAAAAAATAAAGTTTACAGAATGTTAAAAAAAAAAACAAGGAAACCAACTATAAAAGTAATATAATAGAATAAAATATCCAATTGAGAACCTGAGCTTCCATTCCCTCTACATCTCTTCCTCAGGCTATTGTATCTCAAGTCCTTAATGCCTTACTGTGACTCCTATTTATTGTTACTCCACTGATCTAACTGCAAAATATAAAGGTAGAATTGAAATGGAAAAAAAAAATTCTAAAAATAAAAAGAGAAAAGTCTCCCCTATGCAGACACCAGAGAGGTTATTAGAATAAATGAAAACAGTCACTTGATTGCAGAAAGCATGTCTTTTCACACAGAGGGCTGTTCATCTGAGGGCTATTCACACCCTGGGGATAAAAATCACTCAGGTTCTGGGCACTTGATAATAGAATGAACTCCAAAAATATACTCTTGTTCTGTCACATGGCTTACCTAATTCAGCCAGGGGCAAACATTTTGTTCTTTGTATAATACGTGAACCTGTTGTCAACTGCATCGTTTGGCCTGCTCCTGTTACACTTGCTTCCAGCCCAGTCCTACACAGAAAATCACTGATGAAAATCACTTAGCAACCCTGGTTTCATTTCTAAAATATTGAGAGTCCATATTTCTATCAGTCAGTCTAAGTCAAGTGGGTAGAATAATAAATGATACTAAAAATAGAGAATGGAGATATTAAAAGGGTATTTTTCCTCCACATTAAATATTGATTATGGATGTGTTCAGCTCTGCTCTAGGTCACCTTCACTCAAGGACCCAGAAGCAGCCCCATTTTCAAATACTGCTTACCTCACCACTGAAGGTAAAGACCTCATGTAAAGTACACACTGGTTATTAAAGTTCCCTCTTAGATGTTAACACACATTGCTTATGTTCATAGCTCATCGGACAAAGCAAGTCGATGGCAGTGGAGCAAAGGTATACATAATTTTCTTGTAAAGAGTAGCACTATATGCAGCGTACCCCCAAGAAGAGACATATAACAGAGGGACAAGGAATATCATGTAAAGCAATATAATCTACCACAACATTCACTACGGGATATCTTTTCTAGGAAATCAAAGCTCTAAGGTAATGCTGCTCAGTGAAACTTTCAATGATGATGGAAGTATTCTACATCTGAAATGTTCAATATGGTGTGTGCATGCGTGCTAAGTTGCTCAGTCATGTCTGACTCTTTGCAACCATATGGACTGTAGCCCGCCAGGCTCCTCTGTCCATGCACAGGCAAGAATACTGGGGTGGATTGCCATACCCTCCTCCAGGGGATCTTCTTGAACCAAGGATCAAGTTCATGTCTCTTATGTCTCCTGCATTGACAAGTGGGTTCTTTACCACTAGCACCACCATCTGAAATGTTCAATATGGCATCTGTATCAATTGTATCTAGTGAACTGAGAAACCCAAGTTTTAATTTTATGTGATTTTTATAAATTTAAGTACCCACATGTAGACAGCAATTACTATTTTGGTTGGTCCTACTCTAAAGTTTAGATTTAGAAAAAAGGAACCACAATGACATCAGGGCCTTAAATAAAATAAGCATCGTAACGATGCTTGAGGGAAATAGGATGGAAGGAAGTGGTAGGGAATCACCCAAGAATGTTTCCACATGGATGATAAGAGTTTAGTGACAAAGCAGAGTTTGCTCTTGACAAGTGCCTCTACAAGTTGTCGTTATGATTGTTGTTCAGTCCCTAAGTCATGCCCGACTCTTTGAGACCCCATGAACTGCAGCATGTTAGGCTACTCTGTCCTCTACTATTTCCCAGAGTTTGCCCAAATTCATGTACACTGAGTGGGTGATGCTATCTAACCATCTCAGCCTCCGCTGCTCCCTTCTCCTTTTGCCTTCAATCTTTGCTAGCATCAGAGTCTTTTCCCATATGTCAGCTCTTTGCATCAGGTGTCCAAAGTATTCGAGCTTCAGCATCAAGCCTTCCAGTGAATATTCAGGGTTGATATCTTTTAGGATAGACTGGTTTGAGCTCCTTGCTTTCCAAGGGACTCTAAAGAATCTTCTCCAGCACCACAATTTGAAAGCATCAGTTCTTCAGCACTCAGCTTTCTTTATATCCAAGTCTCACATCTGTACATGACTACCAGAAAAATCATAGCTTTAACTATAAAGACCTTGATGTCTCTGCTTTTGAATATGCTGTCTAGGTTTGTCATAGCTTCCCTTCCAAGGAGCAAGTGTCTTTTAATTTCATGGCTGCAATCACCATCTCCAGTGATTTTGGAGCCCAAGAAAATAAAATCTGTCACTGCTTCCACTTTTTCCCGATCTATTTGCCATGAAGTGATGGAACCGAATGCCATGATCTTAGTTTTTTGAATGTTGAGTCGCAAGCCATCTTTTCACTCTCCTCTTTCACCCTCATCAGAAGGCTTTTTAGTTCCTCTTCACTTTCTGTCATTAGAGTAATATCATCTACATATCTGAAGTTGTTGATATTTCTCCCAGCAATCTTGATTTCGGCTTGTGATTCATCCAGCCTGGAATTTCACACCATGTATTCTGCATAGACGTTAAATAAGCAGGATGACAATATACAGCTTGTCATACTCCTTTCCCAACTCTGAACCAGTCAGTTGTCCCATGTTTGGCTCTAACTATTGCTTCTTGTCTTGAATACAGGTTTCTCAGGAGGCAGGTAAGGTGTGCTGGTATTCCCATATCTTTAAGAATTTCCCACAGTTTTCTGTGATCCACACAGTCAAAGGCTTTGGTGTAGTCAATGAAACAGATGTTTTTCTGGAATTCCTTCATTTTCTCTACGATGCAGTGAATGTTATAAATTTGATCTCTGGTTCCTTTTCTCTGCAAACCCTTGTACATCTGGAAGTTCTAGATTCACACACTGCTGAAGCCTAGCTTGAAGGATTTTGAGCATAACCTTATTAGCATGTGAAATGAGTGCAACTGTACTATAGTTTGAACATTCTTTGGCATTGGCATTGTCCTTCTTTGGGATTAGAATGAAAATTGACCGTTTCCAGTTCTATAGCCACTGCTGAGTTTTCTAAATTTTCTGACATATCGAGTGAAGCATTTTAACAGCATCTTCTTTTGGATTTAAAATAGTTCAGCTGGAATTCCATCACCTCAACTAGCTTTGTTTGTAGTGATGCTTCCTATGGCTCACTTGACTTCACACTCCAGGATGTCTGGCTCTAGGTAAATGACCACACCATTGTGGTTATCTGGGTCATGTTAAGACCTTTTTTCTATACTTCTTCTGTGTATTCTTGCCACCTCTTCTTAAACTCTTCTGCTTCTGTTAGGTCTACAAGGTAGCTGGTTGTTTATAGAACATGGGGGAAACATTGAGGAGGTATTGCAAAATGTTAAATTGACCCTGTAAAGCAAACTTGGAATGAAGACCAAGAACATGTCTCTCTAAAACCAAGAAGAAGACAAGGGATACCTTGGAATTTCTGGTAGTTACCCAGAGTCACAGAATGAATTTCTCTGCTTGTAAGAGGCAACACGGTCCTTTAGCTTTAAGCAATCCAAAGGTTGTATGCATACCCTTGTTGAAACAGGGTTTCTAATCCATAGTCATTTCCCCAGTGTGAGAGTAACACTTGAGGGCTTCTCCTTATTGTGGAATATGCATTGCTTTAAGGTCTGTATTCTGAGGCCCTTTCCATTTTTCATGTTTAATAGAAATACAGCCCTGTCTCAACCTTACTCCCAACCCAGGTACACCTTATCTTCATTCCCAGGCCATTAATTAAACCCCAAAAAGCTAGTCTTGGAGTGGAGTCTGAGCTTGTGTTACAGAAGAGAGTGGTGGTTAAGGATGTGGCTCTGGAATTACAGACCTGGTTTGAAACCTATCTTTTCCATCTAAAGCTAAGTTGATGAACTTTTCAGAGTCCAACTTACCTCATCTGTAGAATATGGACAATAGGGCCCACATCATTCCTTCTGCAGACGGGAGAAACTAAAGCATCTAAGGTGCTTAGCTCATTGTCTGACATGAGAAAAATTTTCTTAGTGAAAGGCAAGTTTATGACCATAGTCTACTCCAACTCCTCAGTTTTAATGGGAATTGGCAAGAAGGGGAAGAGTAATTTAAAATTCATTTAAATTCAGTCATTTAACTCAAATATTACCGCACTTAATAGATCGATAATATTTCATTTTTCTCCCCTTGAAATATGTCTGTTGTGTATTTGGGGTTTAACAGGGTGGCAGAAAGACCTGGAAATCAATCCCAGATCTAGCATTTCCAAGTTGAATGAGTATGCTTGCATTACCCTCCAAGTGAGTCTCTTTGGAGTGGAGACGATCATACTCAACTTGCCATGTAGGTGTGAGGATTAAATTATTAACCACACATGAAGAGCTTACTCTTCTGTCTAGAAAAGTTGCTCTATAAAAGAGATGGATTTTCTGGTTTCTTGTCCTGTTGTTGTGTTCAGAGAAAAAGATTTCAGTTAGACAAAACCATTTAATATCCTCTAACCCTATAATTTTGAGAAGGTGATGGCACCCCACTCCAGTACTCTTCCCTGGAAAATCCCATGGACGGAGGAGCCTGGTAGGCTGCAGTCCATGGGGTGGCGAAGAATCGAACACGACTGAGCAACTTCCCTTTCATTTTCACTTTTCACTTTCATGCATTGGAGAAGGAAATGGCAACCCACTCTAGTGTTCTTGCCTGGAGAATCCCAAGGACGGGGGAGCCTGGTGGGCTGCTGTATATGGGGTCGCACAGAGTTGGACACGACTGAAGCGACTTAGCAGCAGCAGCAGCAGCAACCCTATGATTAACTCCTCATTTGTCAAGGACTGAAGATCACTGACCTAGAGCCAGATATCCTGGAATGTGAAGTCAAGTGGGCCTTAGAAAGCATCACTAGTGGAGGTGATGGAATTCCAGTTGAGCTATTCCAAATCCTGAAAGATGATGCTGTGAAAGTGCTGCACTCAATATGCCAGCAAATTTGGAAAGCTCAGCAGTGGCCACAGGACTGGAAAAGGTCAGTTTTCATTCCAATCCCAAAGAAAGGCAATGTCAAAGAATGCTCAAACTACCACACAATTGCACTCATCTCACATGCTAGTAAAGTAATGCTCAAAATTCTCCAAGCCAGGCTTCAGCAATATATGAACTGTGAACTTCCAGATGTTCAAGCTGGTTTTAGAAATGGCAGAGGAACCAGAGATCAAATTGCCAACATCCGCTGGATCATGGAAAAAGCAAGAGAGTTCCAGAAAAACATCTATTTCTGCTTTATTGACTATGCCAAAGCCTTTGACTGTGTGGATCACAATAAACTGTGGAAAATTCTGAAAGAGATGGGAATACCAGACCACCTGATCTGCCTCTTGAGAAATTTGTATGCAGGTCAGGAAGCAACAGTTAGAACTGGACATGAAACAACAGACTGGTTCCAAATAGGAAAAGGAGTTCGTCAAGGCTGTATATTGTCACCCTGTTTATTTAACTTATATGCAGAGTACATCATGAGGAACGCTGGACTGGAAGAAACACAAGCTAGAATCAAGATTGCCGGGAGAAATATAAATAACCTCAGATATGCAGATGACAGTACCCTTATGGCAGAAAGTGAAGAGGAACTCAAAAGCCTCTTGATGAAAGTGAAAGTGGAGAGTGAAAAAGTTGGCTTAAAGCTCAACATTCAGAAAATGAAGATCATGGCATCTGGTCCCATCACTTCATGGGAAATAGATGGGGAAACAGTGGAAACAGTGTCAGACTTTAGTTTTCTGGGCTCCAAAATCACTGCAGATGGTGACTGTAGCCATGAAATTAAAAGACGCTTACTCCTTGGAAGGAAAGTTATGACCAACCTAGATAGCATATTGAAAAGCAGAGACATTACTTTGCCAACAAAGGTTCGTCTAGTCAAGGCTATGGTTTTTCCTGTGGTCATGTATGGATATGAGAGTTGGACTGTGAAGAAGGCTGAGCGCCAAAGAATTGATGCTTTTGAACTGTGGTGTTGGAGAAGACTCTTGAGAGTTCCTTGGACTGCAAGGAGATCCAACCAGTCCATTCTGAGGGAGATCAGCCCTGGGATTTCTTTGGAAGGAATGATGCTAAAGCTGAAACTCCAGTACTTTGGCCACCTCATGCGAAGACTTGACTCATTGGAAAAGACTCTGATGCTGGGAGGGATTGGGGGCAAGAGGAGAAGGGGACGACAGAGGATGAGATGGCTGGATGGCATCACTGACTCGATGGACGTGAGTCTGAGTGAAGTCTGAGAGTTGGTGATGGACAGGGAGGCCTGGCGTGCTGCGATTCATGGGGTTGCAAAGAGTAAGACATGACTGAGCGACTGATCTGATCTGAAGATCATTGATCACTCAAACTGTTAGTTTGAAACAAAACTAAAAAGAGTACATCTTTTTTTTTTTTCTTCATGCAGAGTACAACTTAATAGTATGGAGGGAAGCCCTATACGATACATTTTTGTAACTATATTATTGAAACTCAACATACAGTACTGCACTGTAGCAATCTCTTTCAAAGAGGTAACATTGAAATATCTCTAAGAGATTTAATTGGAGAATAATTTCTTCATTTACTCACTTCATTATTCAAATATACATTAGAAGGCTACTGTATGCCAGGTGCTAGAGTAAGTATTATGGATACTAAAACAAACAAAACATATTTCTGGTTATGAAAGGGCTTTATGTATATTCAGGGATGCTTCCTCTGGAGAGGACAGGTAGGCACATGAACAAATAAGTCAGAAAACTATTACTCCAATGTGAAAATCAGTTAAAGAACAGTATTAGTAAATACTAGGGGAATTCAGCCTAACTTCTATCTATAAATCCCAGCTAAGTCTGTACAAATGCTGGGGCACCAATCCTCAGTCCAGCACACTATACATTAACACAAGTCAAAGCTTAAGAACAAAAGTCAAAGCTTAAGAACAAACCAGTTCACTCAGTGTTTTTTTTTACATTTGCATTTGCTCTTGCACCTAAATTTTTATAATAGTTGATTCTAAAAAGGCAAATCATTGTAAAACTTATAAAATGTGGGAAATGAGTACTCCTCTGCTAGGACCACCAGAATACAATACCACAGAAAAGGTGCCTGAAACAACATGCATTTATTTTTCAAGGTTCTAGAGGGGAGAAGTCCAAGATCAAGGTGCCCTGGTTTGAGAGGGGGGGTTGGTTCTGGTGAAGGCTGTTCCTGGCTTGAGGACAGCTGCCTTCTCACTGTATTCTCACTTTTCCTTTCCTCTGGGGGTGCTTCACAATGTTGTGTTAGTTTCTGCCATACAACAACATGACTCAGCCGTGTGTATACATATATCCCCTCTGTTCCGAACCTCCCTTCCACCTCCACATCCTACCCTTCTAGGTCACCTCGGTTCACTGAACTGAGCTCCCTGTGCTATGTAGCAGCCTTTCACTAGCTAGCTATTTTATGTATGGCCGTGTATATATATCAGTGCTACTTTCTCAATTCATCCCACCCTCTCCTTCCTTCCCTGTGTTCACAAGTTCATTCTCTATGTCTGCATCTCTATCTCTGCCTTGCAAATAGGTTCAGAAAGATGAAATTTTGACATTGTTTTATGCTTGGGCCAGGAAGGAGCAGAATCTTAATTAGATGCCCATTCCAGAAACTATATCCACTAAAGACCTTTGTAATCATTTAACTGAAGTAACTCACTTTTTAAATAAGTTATAAGTAATACATTCCTCACCAGGGTTTTGAAAGTAACATTTGTTTTCTGTTCCCAGAGCTCACATTTGATTGTACTGGCAGGAAGTCAAGACTCACAGAGCCACCTCCTGTCTAATCAGAATTAATATATAATAATAATTGGAGGGAGACTGACATGTAACATTGAATGCCAGTTAGAAGCAAATATCGCATCGAGCTCAATGTGTATATTAAAAAAAAAAAAAAAAAGACTGGAGAAAGCCACTTTAGCCTCTGTGTCAAAGAGGAGAAATTCTTTTTGAAAGTAGAAAGAGAAGAATTACTGGAAATCTTTTCTCATCAGTGTATGGTTATGAGATTTCCAAGGTCAAGCTATCTCAGAGTCTGTAAGGTATCTCATGACCCAGGAAAATGCAAAATTTATGAAAAAAATTATTATTAAAAAGGCAAAATATCCTCACAGAACCAAAATGTCTTGAAGTTTTGCAATTTTTCAGCAAGTGTTTGCCAAGAGAAGAACCTGATTACAAATTCAAGTATAGTCTTGAGAAAAGGCATCTCCATTCGTTAGGGAAGCCAGGAATTATTCTGTATAAACTGAGTCAGCCATCTTGAGGCCCCTTCACTGATTATTAGAATTTTTAAATCAGTTTCATACAGTTTACATTAAAAGCAGGATCCATAAAAAAGACTGAGGACTACATGGACAAGCAACCCGTGTCCTGGTCAGAAGGGCCACACACATGGTATAATGCTCTGATATCACTGTCTTGTGATTCTTAATGCTTTTTAAATGAGAAGCTCCATGTTTTCATTTTGCACTGGCAAAGTTATGTTGATTGCCCAACTCCAACACCACCCAAAGGACGCATTCAGCTGGACTTCTGACTCTAGCTCAGGAAGGACTTCACAGGGGGAAAAAAAAAAAAAAACGCCCATTCACTCAACTTTGCTTATGTATTCCACACCTATGTAATTCATCATGTTCAAGAAACAATTCAGAAGAAACTAATGGGGACAATTGCTGTGACCCCTTCATTGGCTACTTTTCAACTAATCCCAACAGTGATTACTCTGCATCTTCCAACTCAGATATCAGCAGGCTGATGGAGTTTTGATTCCAGTTCTGATCAGAGATTGTGATCTGAATCAGGAAAAAAAATATCTGGTTTATTCTATTCACTACTCCCTCACTGGATCTCCTAACCACAATCCAACTCTGCCCAAGTTGAAAGGAAGGTTACCAGATTGAACCAGATATCTTATTTTTGGCTGAATGTCTGGGTATCATGGCTTCCTTGCTGGCTCAGACAGTAAAAAATCTGCCTACAATGCAGGGACCTGGGTTGGATCTCTGGGTTGGGAAGATCCCCCGGAGAGGGGAATGGCAACCCACTCCAGTATTCTTGCCTGGAGAATCCCATGGACTAGGAGCCTGGAGGACCACAGTCCATGGGGTCACAAAGCATCGGACACGACTCAGGGACTGAGCACACGTGCACAGCCTGAAGTAACAGTCAAATAAACATTCTCTCTGAGAAAGTAACTTGATGCCAAAACTAATTCTCTGTTTCATGCAAAAAATAAAAGCAATAATTACTAGTGAGTTAAATATCAGACAGTTACTATTTTCATCTTGTTCATCAATAAAGAACAAAACTCAAATGTCAAAAAAGTTGATGATGCATATCAATACCTGTATTAATTTCAAAAAACAATCTTATTTAAATTCAATTAAATCCATATTTCTTTGTGAAATAGCATATTAGCACAAAGATTCTTTAAGCAAGTTTCACTGACAGATGACTACACTGTTAGGAAAAGCTTACACATCAACAACTTAAACTATAATATGAAAGCTAGGAAGCTAGTTTTTAAAGAAATAGTGATGCTTATTTCTATGAGAGAATCTCGCATTAAAAAAAAGTTCCAAGAACTTCGGCATTCTCTAAATTCAACATAATATACAGGTTTTCACCCAAAGGTGGGGGGGAATGTAACTTTTTTTTAAAAATGCAGAATTAGATGTCAGGCTTTCCATTAAGTGCAACTCAAAATTATTGGAAATAATAAGAAAGTGATGTCTGGTTTCATTGAAGAGGACTGGCAATGTGGAATAGAGCAGGAGAAAGGACCAGGAATGTGGTACAAAACCTGACCAGGAGGACCAAACAGTTCCACCTGGGTCAGGAAAGACACACAAGTCTATCACGTGTGGGCCCAGCAAACAGGATGAGGGCAAAGGCAGAGCAGTTGTACGTAAACAGGGGAAGTAAACAGGGGAAGGGTACCAGGAGGACATAGGGAAGTGAGTTCAGGAGAGGAAGCCGGGTGCCAGAAACAGATCACACCAGAGGATGGAAGGAGGTAGAAGAAAGCAGGAGTGTAGTCTCTCACAGCTCAGAACTCAGTCTACAGACTCCTTCTCACCTGGGACATGTTGGAGAAGCAGAATCGTCGGCCCACTCAACAGCTAGTGAATCAGAACCTACAGGTAACGATGTGTCCAGATGATACACATGCACCTGGAAGTCTGAGAAGCACTTCTCTAGGTGTTTGGTCCCCACCCAGTCTTTTGAGAAGGTACTTCTGCTCTCTATTACAGGCTCCATGCCCTTGGACACTCAGTCTTCTGTCTGCTCTTCCCAAAACTACTTTGTTTCACCTTTACTCTTTAAGGATACATTTTCCTTCTTCTCTTAAAAAGTATATTCAAATCCTTATTGGAAACCTAAAATATACACTTAGGTACATTTCTGATTTTGGTATCTAACTTTGGTTAAATGATAAGTGAAGAAAAGTATTTATTAATAGCTATGGGATTAAATAATTTCTCATTTGGAAAAAAAAATTATGAATTTCTCTCTCCACTTTACATGGTATATAAAACAGTTGCCAGATAGATTAAAGTTGAATGTGAGCTAAAAAGGCATAAAAATCTAGATAAGATGTGTCACATTATTTCAAAGGAAAAAAGGCTTTTCCGGATATAAAATATATTTCTACATATGAGACAAAAGGAAAATATATATCATTCTTACAACATAAAAGTTGGAGACCACTGCAGGTCAAAATACAATAAGCCAAAGTAAAAGAAAAAATACAAACTGTGCATAAGTATAGTAACTAGAGGAATAATATAGGTATTAAATCAAAAGCTTTTATGCACTAGTAAGAAATATAAATACTGCAATAGGAACTTTTTTAATGAAACAAGTAATCAATTCATTAGGGAAAGAGTCATTTGCCCATCTCTGGAAAACCATTCAGGTCTGTTAGTTAAAATATATATATATAATATATATAAAAATATATATATTTCAAAAATAATGGAGCACACTATTAAGACTATTATATAGTTACAGTAATTATGACAACAGGATATCAGCTTAAGTGTGTATATTAAAGGATTCTGGAAAAGAATAGAATCCAGAAAACCACACTTCTCTGGTCAATGGACTTACAAAGGGGCCACTGCAGTGAAGTGAGATAAGTATGGTCTTTTCCAGTAAGTGATATTGAATGACCCAGATATTCTAGTCAAAAAGAAAAATCATCCTACCTTCATTCCACAAATAAAAGTTACTCCACATAGATTGCAGACTTAAATGTGAAAGGCAAAGAAATAAAAATTGTAGGAGAACACATAGGGGAATATCTTTGTGTCTTTGGAATAGGCAAAGATTTTTTAAACAGAGCAAAGATCTGCAAATTATAAAATTTTATATATCTGACTTTATTAAGATTAACGCAGTTCAAGTTTATCATCAAGTACCATTAAGAGAGGAAAAGGGTAGGCTGCAGATGGAGGGAAGATATTTGATTGCATTTATCTCACAAAAGACTCATCTAAAATGTATAAAGAATTTTATAAATCAGTTCAAAAGAGTAGTTAAAATGAGCCAAAGGTTTAAATAGAAACCTCACAAAAAGGATATCTGAATTTTCAGTAAACAAGAAAATATGCATAACTTTATTATGAAACCCACAGCGAGGTATCACTAAAATTCCACCCAAAAGCCAAAATAAAAACAAAAAAGAAAGATCATGTCTCAAAGGCATCTAAGATTCAGGTTTTCTTAAGAAAAAATGGACTTCCTTGTATTTCTTCTCAGTTTTATTTTTTTTTAGTATACTTATAAATTATGAACCTAAAGAGTGGAAAAGTTTGGTTTTATTTGAATCTTTACAACAAAGGAATTATGTCTAATATTTTAATTCATAATGTTATACTTAATATAGCATCATAAAAATCCATGTCAAAACTAATTTTTATCCATGCAATTAGTTAAAATCTTATTCTTAGCATGAAAGTGAGTTAATGGATCCAACTGTCCTGTTATTAAGTTAATCATCAAGTCAGCAGAAGATTAGCTGCATATCAAATGCACAGTACTATAGAACACACCTCTCAGTATAACTAGCCCAACAATTTAGATGATCAACCTCAGTTAAGTTCTTAAAAATGTGTGAAGGTAGTGTAGTAACATTTTAATTTGGAAAAGAATAGCTTTCCTAGTCTTTTTCCATACATTTTGTCATTAAATGATACTCTTCAAACCTCAGCCCAGAAATTAAATAGTGCCTTATGAAAGTCAAGACAGGAAACTTTTGACCCAAATTGCTTTGGGATCTTAGAAGATTACCTGATGGTCTGTCCCACATCAACCTAGATGTAGATAACTAAGGAAACCTGGAGATAAGAGTGGTCAGATCTCAAAATCCCAGCGGTTAGCTTCTCTGAGATGCTCTTGGTTCTGTAGAATATGGGATGACTCCAAAATTGAGTGTCAGTAATCCAGATAGGGAGAAATGAGTAAAACGCCTGCCAAGGCTACCAAATGAAAGGCATGGCAGAGACATTTGGAGTGTCAGTAAAAGAGGTGGTGAGGTTGAATAAGCTAGGAAGAAATACAAGACAACAAGCTGAGAAACTAGAAGAAAATAATCATTTCAAAGGATGTACTGTTGTATAAGCCATACCAAAACTTAGTGGTTTATTTGCTCGCAATTTCTGTGGATTAGGAATTCAGGAAGGGTGTCCTGGGGACATCTTATCTCTAATGAATGAAGAAGGCTGAATTCCGAAGAATTGATGCTTTTGAACTGTGGTGTTAGAGAAGACTCTTGAGACTCCCTTGGAGAGCAAGGAGATCAAACCAGTCAATCCTAAAGGAAATCAACCCTGAATATTCATTGGAAAGACTGATGCTGAAGCTGAAGCTCCAATACTTTGGGCACCTGATGAGAAGAGCCAACTCATTAGAAAAGATCCTGATGCTGGGAAAGATTGAGGGCAGGAGAAGGGGATAACAGAGGATGAGATACTTGGATGGCATCACCGACTCAATGGACATGAGTTTGAGCAAACCCCAGGAGAAGGACAGGAAAGCCTAGCATGCTGCAGTTCATGGGGCCGCAAAGAGTCAGACAAGACTTAGCAACAGAACAACAACAAAGGACTTCTGCAGAGGTGGCTTAAATAGAAGGGCTGGTAGGATTACTAGACGGGCTCATATGTATCTGAGGCTCATTCTAAACCAGCTTGTTCCTCTTCCAAGTGGCTTCTGCATACAGTCTGGACTTCTCCACATCACAGTGCTCACAAGGTAAAATGGAGTGTTCTAAGAGGACTAGCCCCGTGATACAGGGCTTATTAAGAATTTGCTGGCGTCATACTGCTTGTGTCAAACTGCATGAACCAAGTTATACAACCAGTCAGTGTAGCCAAGTTACACAACTCTGTCAAGGCGGGAAGAGACCATCCAAAGATGGAAAGGGACTCACCTGGAGGCAGTGGCATGTTGGTAAGAGTTTAACAACCAGCTCTCTGAGAGAAACAGCTCTGACTTACAACATTTGCCAGTTTCTAGAATACAATTTCTCTTACTGTGGCCCTTGAAGGGCTTCCTAGGTGGTGCTAGTGGTAAAGAACCTGCCTGCCAGAGCAGGAGACATAAGAGATGTGTATTTGATCCCTGGGTTGGGAATGGCAACCCACTCCAGTATTTTTGCCTAGCGAATCCCATGGACAGAGGAGCCTGGCGGGTACAGTCCACAGAGTTGCACAGAGTCGGATACGAGTGAAGTGACTTAGCACACATGCACGCAGCACGACTGGCCCATGAAAGTTTACCAAAGTGACAAACCAAAATGACAAAGCATGGAGTTAGGAAGAGATGTACACAATCGCCTCTATAAACTAGTTCAAGGAGGCTCAAGCTCACCACCATCTGGAAAACTAAGCTGGGAAGGCACTTATTGGGACTAAAACCTAGAGGAACAGGAAGACAAGGAATACTGTTGATAAGATCAGAGGAGCTAGGATAAAAAGTGCAGATCTTTTCCGTCCACACTCCTCACCTACCTGCCCAAATGCCACCACTCAGAGGAGAGAGGTGGAGAGGATTCTAATTCTGAAAATATGAAATTTCATAAGTCTAACCCATTCATCAGACTAGATTCAATGATTAGAGTAAAAGAGAGCAATCCCTGTGCTCCAGTGGGATGCGGGTTTGTAACACAAATCAGATCAATTAGGGGAAAAAATTTAAAAATTGTATTTTGAATGAAGATTTTTATTAAAACAGACAGTGCTTCTCTTATGAAGTCTAGAACTAGTCCTAAAAGCAAAATTTGTAATTCTTATTCCAGCAGGTCTAGGTTGGTGGTGGGCAGGAAAAAAAGATTAATCACCTCTCTGAATAATAATGGGAATTAATAATTCCAAGGAAAACAGAAACTATTGATACTAACTCTGAAGCAGTGAAATAACTCATTCCTTCTTCACTATGAATTTACTCAAGGATTTAGGCCTAAAATCCTGAGACCTGCATGCACGTGTGCATGCACATGTGTGCGCACACACACACACACATACACACAGGCAATACATGACACTTCACACTTAACCTTAGGGCCTGGAAGATAAAAGGAAATGATGGAGATGACGTGGCAAAATAGAGACCATACAGCCAGTCTGGGGACCTATTTCTACCTAATGCGTTGTGAGTTTCTATGCTGTCTGATATTCTGCTTATCAAGAGAACCTGGGCATACAGATATTTAAATGAAATCACCAGGGCACTTCCCTGGTGGTCCAGTAGCTAAGACTCCTTGCTCCCCATGCAGGGGGCCTGGGTTCCATCCCTGGTCAGGGAATGAGATCCCACATGCTACCACTAAGAGGCAACTGAGAGTTCACAGGCCACGACTAAAAGATTCTGCATGGTGCAACAACAATCTCGCCGGTGACATCTATGACGCGGCAGAGCCAAATAAATAAATATTTAAAAAAGAAAAAATGAAGTTGCCAGAATTTTAAAGTGTGTTCAAGTAACTCAATTTCTGTTCTTTTCTTTCTTTCATCTTTCCTTCCTTTTCTTTAACATCAAATAGTTTCATGTTAAATGCTAAAACCAAGCAATTTTGCAAATTTTGTTCAACTGGTTTGACTTCTAGTTCAGATGGCACTACACCTGAGGATCGACTTCTGGGCTTTAAGGGGTGCGTCTGGACATTTCATCTAATCTCCATGGAAGTTTACAAACACATGTGCTCGTACCTCAGTAATTGTGCTCATACCTTAGCAATTAAACTCAGGCTTGGGCAACTCCATAGCCAGTAACAGTTTCACTACCATTGGCTGTGCCTTAGGCTATAGAAAAATGATTTTCCTACTACTATTAAAAGGAGGCATCAAAACGTATTTCACAGGAATACCAAATGTAAGGTCTATGGTTATGATTAAGTGATGTTATGATTTAATTGATGTATTAGGCACAGAAGCAGAAGTTCTTCCATACTAAGATTGGTAAGGAATATTCTCTATCAGCCCTCTATTCTTTGTCATAGAGGATCACTCAAAGTTCAGCAATGACACTCCTTCTGGATCTCAGGACCTTGGATGCTCTCTGAACCAGAGCAGCTGCCAGAATAAGGCTAATGATGGATCAAATTCCAACTCCAGTACTAACCAACGATAGGACTTTGACAGTGTTTCAATCTCCCAAAGCTCTATTTCCTTTAAGATAAAGGTAATAATAAATATTAGCCATCTCAATAACGTTAATTAACAGGAAAAAGGAAACAACAAATATAGAGAATTCAGAGTCTAACATATAGTAATCACTCAAAAAATAACATTGTTTTTGGTGTTATTTGATTCTATAATGCGAGGATCTGCTTTTGACAAAAATTCCAAACATGTGGATTACTCTAAGAATTGAGACAATTACATTTGGCATTCACATCACACTCAGTCAGAAGACAATGTAACTCCTGTTTTTACTGTTGCTGCTTTCCATTCTGATTTTATGTGTGTATATATATATATATATATATATATATACATCCCTCCCCCTCAAAATGAAAAAAAAAAAATAGTCTGCAAGAAAGTCCTGTGATAAGGTAATTGTGTGTATGTGTAACACATATTTGTATTTTCAGACCATACTCAGAAGTTTTCTCATTTACATATAGAGTATATTTCTATCTGCAGGAGGCCAGTTGGACCCTGTCTGAATTTGGAAAACCATTTAGGGAAACTCTAAGTCAGCTTAAATGTCAAACAATTCTTTCTGGATTGATGGGATTATAGGATCTTTTTAAAAAGCTTCTTCTTTACACTTTTTTTTTCACTTTGTTCTTTAATAAAACTTATATTTTTAAAACCAGGAAGTTGCTTAAAGTGCAGATAATTAGCTTAAGAATTATAACATTTCCAAGTGTTTAGTTGTTCCTGATATGAATTCATATAATTAAATAAAACTATATTAGTACTTGTAAATAGTATTAGGGTGTTCTTGGCTTTGAGAATTTGATCAGGATGACCTTGAGCAGCAGACTGCAGTTTCCCTTCAGCAAAAGGGAATGAAAGTTCCGGCCAGCACCTTTACCTTGAACTGTATAACAAAAAGGCGGTATTTTTCTTGGAAAATATAACTTATATGGGTCACTACTCAGAACAAGTGTTTTAACTATCCTTGTTCATAACACACTAGTTTAAATTCTGCTTCATTTAACTGCTTCTGTGTCATAAACCACTCCAAGCTTCAACATAATTCAGTTTAGTTGCTCAGTCGTGTCCAGCTCTTTGTGACCCCATGGATTGCACCATTGCCAGGCCTCCCTGTCCATCACCAACTCCTGGAGTTTACTCAAACTCATGTCCATTGAGTCGGCAATGCCATCCAACCACCTCATCGTCTGTCATCCCCTTCTCCTCCTGCCTTCAATCTCTCCCAGCATCAGGGTCTTTTGCACAGGTGGCCAAAGTATTGGAGTTTCAGCTTCAGCATCAATCCTTCCAATGAACATTCAGGACTGATTTCCTTTAGGATGGACTGCTTGGATCTCCACGCAGTCCAAGGGACTCTCAAGAGTCTTCTCCAACACCACAGTTCAAAAGCATCAATTCTTCGGCACTCAGCTTTCTTTATAGTCCAACTCTCACATCCATACATGACTACTGGAAAATCCATGGCTTTGACTAGACAGACCTTTGTTGGCAAAGTAACGTCTCTGCTTTTTTTTTTTTAATTTTATTATTATTATTATTATTTTTTACTTTACAATATTGTATTGGTTTTGCCATACATCTATGCTATCTATTTCCTTTCAAGGAGCAAGCATCTTTTAATTTCATGGCTGCAGTCACCATCTGCAGTGATTTTGGAGCCTAAGAAAATAAAGTCTGCCACTGTTTCCACTGTTTCCCCATCTATTTGCAATGAAGTGATGGGACTAGATGCTATGGTCTTAGTTTTCTGAATGTTGAGTATTAAGCCAGCTTTTTCACTCTCCTCTTTCACTTTCATCAAGAGGCTCTTTAGTTCTTCTTTGGTTTCTGCCATAAGGTTGGTGACCTCTGCATATCTGAGGTTATTGATATTTCTCCCAGCAATCTTGATTCCAGCTTGTGCTTCTTCCAGCCCAGCATTTCTCATGATGTAGCCTGCATATAAGTTAAATAAGCAGGGTGACAGTAGACAGCCTTGACATACTCCTTTCCCTCTTTGGAACCAGTTTGTTGTTCCATGTCCAGTTCTAACTCCAAGTTTAATGATTTCAGCAGTAGGGACATTTTTAGCTCATGAATCTCTGGGTAGGATGGGTGGTTCTTTTGGTCTGGGCCAAATTGAGTTGATCTCAGCTGGGCTCACTCACACGTCTGTGTTCATCAGATGGGCAGTTGGTCTAGAGCGGCCTCACTCACATGTCTGAGTGGCTGGCTCTTGGTCAGGTGAAGGGTTACAAGTCTGTCCTCCTCTGGAAGGATAGCCAAGGATTGCTCATCTGGTGATTGCAAGGGCCCCAAGAGAGTCAACCCTAGGCTGACACATCATCGATTCTACTCCATTCTTGTGTTTCATGCAAGTTACAGTGCAAGACCAGATTCATGACATGAGGAAAGAAACTTCACTTCTTGAAGGTAGGAACAGCAAGTCATATCACAAATGACACAAATGACAAATGCTGTTGGAAGGCAGCAGTGAAAAGGCATATTATATATGAAACCTAGAGCAACAAACTGCAGCCGCTGCTGCTGCTAAGTCACTTCAGTCGTGTCCGACTCTGTACGACCCCACAGATGGCAGCCCACCAGGCTCCCCAGTCCCTGGGATTCTCCAGGCAAGAACACTGGAGTGGGTTGCCATTTCCTTCTCCAATGCATGAAAGTGAAAAGTGAGAGTGAAGTTGCTCAGTCGTGTCTGACTCCTAGCGACCCCATGGACTGCAGCCCACCAGGCCCCTCCATCCATGGGATTTTCCAGGCAAGAGTACTGGAGTGGGCTGCCATTGCCTTCTCCGGAGCAACAAACTAAAAGAGGATAAATTGGATTTTATTAAGGTTAAGAATATTTTGTTTCAAAAATACCATCAAAAAAGTGAAAAGACTATAGAATGGGGAGAAACATTTTCAAATATGTAATACAAAATTTGTATCTAGAATATATAAAGAAATAATACAACTGCAAAATAAAAATACAAAAACATTTTAAAATGAGACAGGAGCTAAACAGACATTCATACAAGGAAGATACAAAAATGGCCAACAGGCACAAGATGACCAACATCAATAACCATCAGGAAATGCAAATCATGAGTATAAAATACCATTTCAAAGGACAAGTATACAGATAATAATAAACGCTGGCAAGGATGTGGAGAAATTGGAACACTGACACATTGCCTGTGTGAATGTAACATGTTGCAGTACTTTGCAAAACAGTAGAAAGTCCTCAAAATGTTAAACACAGAGTTATCATATGATCCATCAATTCTACTCAAGTATATACCTAAGAGAAATAAAACTATGTTCATACAAAAACTTTTAGATGAACATTCATATAATATATTGTTATAGCTATAAGAGCCCCAAAGTGGAAACAACCCAAATGTCCATGAGCTGATAAACATATAAATTAAATATGATATACCTATACAATGGAATATTATTTGGCAATAAAAAGGAATAAATTACTGATACCATGACAGCATCAGCAATCCCCGAAAACATTATGCTAAGTGAAAGAACCCAGTCACAAAGGACCACACATTGCATGATTCCTCTTACAGGAAATGTCAGGAGAGGCAAATCTATAGAAACACAATAAATAGAGATGAGTGGTGGCCTAAGGCCTAGAGAAACGAGGATTGACTGCTAATTGGTGTGAAATTTATTTGGGATAATTGATGAAAGCATTTAAAACTGTACTGCTGACTGCAGAGCTCTGTGAGTGTATACAAATCATGGAGATGCACACATATATTCCACATTAGTGGAGAAAAATTTAAACATACAAGTTACTAAAAAGGAAGCTACAGCTGGAGAATTAAAGAAGCAAACATATTTTATAATAGTATAAGTCCAAATATATCTGTGATTATAATCAATATAGATGAATCACAATCATCTAATAAAAGTCAGAGATTCTCAAACTGCAAATAAATAAATAAGTAAAACCAAATAAACTTTAGAAATGATAAACTGATGGGCAGGGGGAGTAATAAATCAAGGGATACTAGGTTCTGAAGAAACATTTATAAGAAATCCACAGACAAAGTTCAAGTATAATAATACAAAGGATGCATCATGCAAATACTAAGAAAGTCTTCTGAAATATCAGTATTAAGTACAAAGGCCAGTGTTAACGAAGACAAACACTACATAATATAGAAATGACTCACCAAGAAAAAAAGAGCCATGGACTATCACCTCACACTTTAAAAACTACAGAAAGCATGAGCTGAGGGATTTATAATGATCAATTCACCATTCAATAATCATATTAGGATATTTCCATACATCTCTGAGAAACTCATAGCCCAAACAAACAAAACATTAGGAGAAGTAAATGGGAATCAGATAAAAGTAACATTGTTCATATGGACCCTATCTCTGTCCCCACAAAGTAACGCACACAATTTTCGAGCTTATCAGCAACAATTGAAAGTATTAACCATGTACTAAGCAGCGAAAGGAGTACCAAAATTTTGTGAAAAATTGACAGCACGCTGATCATATTTTCTAATCAAAATAAAGCTAAACGAGAAAAAAAAATAGCTGATAAAAAGTAGGAAATAATATGTTGGAAAATTGTAAATAACCCATCTAAGTAAGTCCTGAGTTAAACAGGAAATCATAATAAAAATTACAAAATATTCAGAGTTAAATAATACTGAAGATATTACATTAAAAAATCTATAAGATGTATATAACAGAGTTGCTTATACTGGGATAGTTGTTTAGCTTTTAATGCATTGACTCAAAAAAAGTAAAAAAAAATGAGTTAATATTTTAATTCGAAAGCTTTAAAAATAAATGTGGTACTTCTATAGAGTAGAGGAAAGAGAATAATAATAAAGAGCAGAACTTTCTGAAGAGTTTTTTAAAAATTGGAGAAGATGTATAAAATCAAAGGCTGAATATATTTCTATGTGTGAACAATCACTTAGAGACAGTTACAAAATATGAGCAAACCCGAATAAAAGAATAAATATACTGTTCTCATGGATGGTGATAGCTTACAGTGAACGGTGTTGGATAGGTGATCTCTGAAGAAGATTTAGCTTTGGGACCAGAGACCAGGCTTGATCACTCGAGAGCTTTTGTGCAGCAGAGTTTTATTAAAGTAAGAAAGTCAAGTGAAGTCGCTCAGTCATGTCCGACTCTTTGCGACCCCGTGGACTGTAGCCTACAAGGCTCCTCTGTCCCTGGAATTTTCCAGGCAAGAGTACTGGAGTGGGTTGCCATTTCCTTCTCCAGAGGATCTTCCTGAGCTAGGGAGTAAGAAAAGGGACAGAGAAGCTTCTGACATAGACATCAGAAGGGGGACGGAGAATGCCCCCCTCACTAGTCTAAGCAAAGGGAGTTATATACTTTTTAAATTAGTTATTACAATAAATCAGAAAAATGTCTCAAAGTTGTAAAAATTTTACCAGACCCACTCCCACAATTTACACTTTAAGGTAACAGGATTAGAATTTAACAATAGAAAGATCTTACCAGACCCACTCCCATAATATACATTTTGAGATAACAGGATTGGTCAGCCAGGAAGGAGAAACAGTCCTCAAGCAGGATACATTGTTGTTATATAATCCTTAGTACAGAGTTTAAACTGAATTGTTTGCTGTGTAAACATCAACATCTTAAACATCTTAAAGTAAAAGTTTTATGTGACTAAAACCAAGGAATGTAGAGAAAGAAAAAGACACTTGTCCTTTCCTCCTCCTTGAGAATTCCAGACCCCTGTCTCCTCCTTGAGAGCCCCAGACCCCTTTCTCCTCCATGGGGACCCCAGACTTCTTATCAACTGCCTAGGAATTGACTCTATGGGAAGACATAATAGGTTGAAAACACAACATTTTCAAGCCTTAATATATAATACCAATGTAATTCCATTCAAAATCACACAGGGGTTTTCATGAAATTTAATATCACTGTGGATGGTGATTGAAGCCATGAAATTTAAAAAAAAAAAAAAAAAAAAGACGCTTGCTCCTTGGAAGGAAAGTTATGACTAAACTAGACAGCATATTAAAAAGCAGAGGCATTACTTTGCCAACAAAGGCTCATCTAGTCAAAGCTATGGTTTTTCCAGTGGTCATGTATGGATGTGAGAGTTAGGCTGTGAAGAAAGCTGAGCACCAAAGAATTGATGCTTTTGAACTGTGGTGTTGGAGAAGACTCTTGAAAGTCCCTTGGACTGCAAGGAAATCCAACCAGTCCATCCTAAAGGAAATCAATCCTGGGTGTTCACTGGAGGGACTGATGCTGAAGCTGAAACTCCAGTACTTTGGCCACCTGATGCAGAGAGCTAGACTCATTTGAAAAGACCTTGATGCTGGGAAAGATTGAAGGAAGGAAGAGAAGGGGATGACAGAGGATGAGATGGTTGGATAGCATCACCGACTCAATGGATATGAGTTTGGGTAAACTTCGGGAGTTGGTGATGGACAGGGAGGCCTGGAGTGCTGCAGTTTACATAGGGTCGCGAAGAGTCGGACACGACTGAGCAACTAAACTGAACTGAATAAGCTTAATCTAAAGTTCATGTATAAAAAAAGACCACGAAGAACAAAGATATTTTGGAAGAAGATAAGGGAGGAGCATACGTGAGTGCTAAGTCACTTCAGTCATGTTCAACTCTTTGTGACCCTATGGACTGTAGCCCACCAGGCTCCTCTGTCCATGGGATTCTCCAGGCAAGGACACTCCTAAGGGAGGAGGGGAGGTGATTTATTATCTCAGACATAGAGAGAAAGAAAGGAGAATAATAGGCTCCAGTTTCATCCACCTCATTAGAACTGATTCAAATGTATTCTTTTTAATGGCTGAGTAATACTCCATTGTGTATATGTACCACTGCTTTCTTATCCATTCATCTGCTGATGGACATCTAGGTTGCTTCCATGTCCTGGCTATTATAAACAGTGCTGAGATGAACATTGGGGTACACGTGTCTCTTTCCCTTCTGGTTTCCTCAGTGTGTATGCCCAGCAGTGGGATTGCTGGATCATAAGGCAGTTCTATTTCCAGTTTTTTAAGGAATCTCCACACAGTTCTCCATAGTGGCTGTACTAGTTTGCATTCCCACCAACAGTGTAAGAGGGTTCCCTTTTCTCCACACCCTCTCCAGCATTTATTACTTGTAGACTTTTGGATTGCAGCCATTCTGACTGGTGTGAAATGGTACCTCATAGTGGTTTTGATTTGCATTTCTCTGATAATGAGTGATGTTGAGCATCTTTTCATGTGTTTGTTAGCCATCTGTATGTCTTCTTTGAAGAAATGTCTATTTAGTTCTTTGGCCCATTTTTTGATTGGGTCATTTATTTTTCTGGAGTTGAGCAGTAGGAGTTGCTTGTATATTCTCAAGATTAGTTGTTTGTCAGTTGCTTCATTTGCTATTATCTTCTCCCATTCTGAAGGCTGTCTTTTCACCTTGCTAATAGTTTTCTTTGATGTGCAGAAGCTTTTAAGGTTAATTAGGTCCCATTTGTTTATTTTTACTTTTATTTCCAATATTCTGGGAGGTGGGTTATAGAGGATCCTGCTGTGATGTATGTCAGAGAGTGTTTTGCCTATGTTCTCCTCTAGGAGTTTTATAGTTTCTGGTCTTACAGAAAAACACCAATACAGTATACTAACGCATATATATGGAATTTAGAAAGATGGTAACAATAACCCTGTGTACCAAGACAGCAAAAGAGACACTGATGTATAGAACAGTCTTATGGACTCTGAGAGAGAGGGAGAGGGTGGGAAGATTTGGGAGAATGGCATTGAAACATGTAAAATATCATGTATGAAACGAGTTGCCAGTCCAGGTTCGATGCACGATACTGGATGCTTGGGGCTGGTGCACTGGGACGACCCAGAGGGATGGTGTGGGGAGGGAGGAGGGAGGAGGGTTCAGGATGGGGAACATATGTATACCTGTGGCGGATTCATTTTGATATTTGGCAAAACTAATACAATTATGTAAAGTTTAAAAATAAAATAAAATTAAAAAAAATAAATTAAAAAAAAAAAAGAAAGGAGAATAAGTAAACTAATCAGTAAGTAGGATAGAAATTCCAGAAGAAGACTCAAGGTAACTAGATAAACCAGAGTTGACTTCACAAATTATGAAGAAAGAATAAACACTTTACTATACTTTGCTAATATATTTCCATATCTACATGGGGAAAAATGTAAAATAAAATAGCTACTTCACATGGTAAAAAGAAGCGAAATCCAGGTACATCCAATTCCACAATTTGAAATTGAATACCTTCTTTAGAAGGCAATATAGGACAATATCTTTGTGATCTTGACATCCCACATGATTCATTTAACAAAACATAAAAAATAATCACAAGTTTTAAAAAGTATTGCCATTAATCTCAACTAAAATATTTTAATGATATGACACACTATTAACCAAGTGAAATGGAAACTTATCCACTCTGTCTATTCATAGGAAAGACAAAGGTATATTCCAAAATAAGCTTTTCTGGAGCCAGGTGAACTGGTTAAATATTATGTATTTATCACTGACAGCTGTAGGATCTTAAGCAAATAACTTAATTCTTCAATACCTGAATTTCCTCATCCATTAATGGAGATACTACCTACCTCATAAGGCTATTGAGACAATTACTGTACTGATACATCCAAAATACTCAGAAACACAAAAGGCAAAGCTCTATAGAGGTTAGTCATTATTGTTGTTGCCCAGAATATATATATAAAGAATTCCTACAGATAAATAAGAAAAATATAAACAATTTCAACTTTAACATGGTGGAAGCATATGAAGATACACTTCACAGAATGTAAAAGTCAAATGGCCAATATACATAAGAATATCCTCAAGCCTCCAGAATCAGACAAATACAAGTTGAAAGAACATTGAATTTCCAGAGCATAGCTCTCAGATTGAATGAAAAACTTAGGTATGGCAGCACTGAATGCTAATTGACATAATGTCTTTGGAAATGACTTTGAAAATATATAATTAAGGAATTGTATATGTACATTATTCATAACCCAGAAGTTCCACGTCTAGGTTCATAACATAGAAAATCTCACAGTGTGCTGAAGAAGATATATACATGGATACAAAATCATACCACTTAGTTGCTCATTAATGGGAGAATAGGTAAATCAATTTTGAAATAACAGAACTCCCAATCATGATTAAAATAAATGAAATACAGTGTAGCCCACTTTGGAAGATAATTTGGCAGTTTCTTACAAAACTAAACATACTCTTACCATACAATCCAGCAATCCACTCCCTGGTATTTACCCAAAGATGTTGAAAACTTATGTCTACATAAAAATCTGCACATGGATATTTATCACAGTTTTATTCATAATTGCCAAAACTTGGAAACAACCAAGATGTCCTTCAGTAAGTGAATGGATAAATAAAATGTAGTACATCCAGACAATGGAATATTATTCAGTGCTAAAAAGAAATGAGCTGTCAAGGCATGAAAAGATGTGAAGGAACCTTAAATTCATATGACTAGTGAAAGAAGCCAATCTGAAAATGCTACATACTGTGTGGATTCCAACTAGAAGACATTCTGGAAAAGGCAAAACCATGGAGACAGTGAAAAGATCAGTGGTTGCTATGAGTTTGGTGGGGAGAGAAGGTGGGATGAATAGGATTTTTACGGGAGTGAAACTGTTCTGTATGATATAGTTATGGTGGATCGTATGTGTGTGAAAGTCACTCAGTCGTGTTGGACTCTTTACAACCTCATGGACTATACAGTCCATGGAGTTCTTCAGGCCACAGTACTGGAGTGGGTAGCCTTTACAGTTAAGTATATAGTATAGTTATTGTATCATAACTATACTGTCATGGTGGGTATATGATACTATGCATTTTCAAAACCCATAGAACCAACAAAAAAAAACAAATCTAATGTAAACCATGGACTTCAGGAAACAATAATATACCAATATTTGCTCATCACTTGTAAGAAATGTACCACCCTGGTACTAATGTTGATTGTCGGGGAGGCTATGTACATATGGGGGCAGGAGGTGTAGAGGAACCCCTGGTACTTTCAGCTCAATTTTTCTGTGAACCTGAGAGGGCTTTGAAAAATATTAATAAAAGTCTACTTAAAAGGGAGAAATGAATGAAATAGAATTCATGTATGGATTTGGATAAATGTCCAAAGTGTTTGTTTTGCAAGTGGAAAATATATTGCAGAACCCTCCATTTAGAGCAGAATTATGATAAAATTTTGAAAATTGAGAACATTATTTGTTGTTTTAAAGTACACTTATGAAGTGTAATAATATGAAGTTATGCAAGGGCTGAAGAAATATCAACTTCAAGATGGTGGATTTTTCCATGAAAAAAAGGCATATGGAATAGAGGACAGGTAACCAGGAGTCCTCAAAGAATATATGTCATATTTTCATTCTTTAAAAGAAAATCAGAAGGCAGAGAATTATAAAACTTTGCTTCAGTGGTTGTAAGACAATAAAAGTGGAAACTTGGGACTGTGCCTGACTGTGCCTAATTAAATGTTCTTCCCCTGACTCTCCATCCAGTCCTGTTTCTTCAAGGTCACACTCCCTCTCTCTCAGACCTGTGGTTCTGCCGAAGCAAAGTGAAAAGTTGGTTAAATGGAAGCAGAAGGGAACCAGGAGAAGCCGATCTAGACTGGAGCATCAGACTTGCCACTAAGTCTCTGTGTGCCCCTGAGCAAGCCACTTAACCCCACAAACCACTCTGAAATTTGAAGGTTGCCTTGGGTCATGGGTAGCATTTCTTTTACCTTTAATAGTCCTCAGCTCTGTTAAAAGAATCCCACAGCTGCATTTAGGGGTTCCTCCATTTCAGTAGGTTAGAGATTCACAGAATATTCGACATTTCAGAATTGCGTCTGTTAGGCTGTAGAGTTACTGATGGCACTCTACCATTTAACAACTCTCCTTCAGGACAGTGTTGTGATCAAGACTGGGCATCTGCACTGGCCCGAGAACCATATTTCTGAGACTGTTCATCTGACATGAGAAGATCCGTGTGATCTATTCAATGATACATATACCCATATCACGCATCACAAACACCATATCCTCCTTCCTGGCTTTATCCTTTTTTCTCTTTAGCACTCCAAAACATATCAGTGCCATTGTCCAGTCACTAAGTTGTGTCTGACTCTTTGTAATCGCATGGACTGCAGCACGCCAGGCTTCCCTGCCCTTCACCAACTCCCTGAGTTTACTCAAACTCATGTCCATTGAGTCAGTGATGCCATCCAACTATCTCATCCTCTGTCTCCCCCTTCTTCTCCCGCCTTCAATCTTTCCCATCATCAAGGTCTTTTCTAATGATTCTGCTCTTCCGATCAGGTGGCCAAAGTATCAGATACATGTAATATATTTTAACTTTTTGCCTTGTTTATCGTCTATTTTATCTTACTATAATGTAAGCTCCATGCGAATGGACTTTTTTGTCCATTATAATCTCCCCAAAGATCTAGAAAAGTATCTGGCACAATAGATGCTCAATAACTTTTTGGAGAAGGAATGATTAAGTGAACATATCTGTGGCTAACTTCAACATGAGTGGTCTTGGGACTGACTACCATCTGCACCACAAAGATGTCTCTGAATTTTATCCACCATTGCCTGCCCCTCTCTTGTTACTTTATAAGCACAACATTAATTCACCCTCAATTTTGTTCCCCAAATATCACACATGTACCTCGTACAACACTTATCACACCATGTGTTACATTGCAGTCGCATCATTGTTCCCCAGGAAGAGAGTAAGTTAAACTGGGGTCAGAGCAGTTTTGTTTTCTATGCAGCATATACTTCACAATAAATCTTTTAATCTATAGTATTATTATTGACATCCCTGTTCCCCTTCACTATTTCTTTCTCCCTCAATATCTTTTTTTTTATCTTTTCTTGCATACACTCAAAGAGACCTTATTTGGAGCAGTCCAATAACTCTCTCTTCTATTTCAATTTTTCAGTTGTAGTGAACAAAATATATAAGCATGATATCATATGAGTGGTGTTGTATGCTGCTGCTAAGTCACTTCAGTCATGTCTGATTCTGTGCGACTCCATAGACAGCAGCCCACCAGGCTCCCTCGACCCTGGGATTCTCCAGGCAAGAACACTGGAGTGGGTTGCCATTTCCTTCTCCAATGCATGAAAGTGAAAAGTGAAAGTGAAGTCGCTCAGTCATGTCTGACTCTTCGCGACCCCAGGGACTGCAACCTACCAGGCTCCTCCATCCATGGGATTTTCCAGGCAAGAGTACTGGAGTGGGGTGCCACTGCCTTCTCCATGGTCTTGTATAACATGATCTTATAAGAAGTGGCCATTAAACAGTGCTTCTCTCAAAATGAAAATTTTCTTTCATAGAATGGAAGAAAATATTTGCAACTGAAGTGAATGAGTGACAAGGGATTAATCTCTAAAACATACAAACAGCTCATGCAGCTCAATATAAAAAAAAAAACAAACCCTAATCAAAGAGAGGACAGAAGGTCTAAATAGACATTTCTCCAAAGAAGACATATGGATGACCAGAAAACATATGAAAAAATGCTCAACATCACTAATTATTAGATAAATGTAAATCAGAACTACAATGATTGGTATTACCTCACACCAGTTGGAGTGGCCATCATCAAAACGTCTAGACCAACAAATGCTGGACAGGATGTGGAGAAAAGAGAACCTTCCTACCTTGTTGGTGGGAATGTAAACTGGTACAGGAAAACAGTATGATGCTTCCTTAAAAAAACTAAAAATAGAACTATGATATGATCTAGCAACCCCATTCCTGAGCATATATTTGTATAATATCATAATTTTTAAAGATACATGGACCCCAATGTTCATTGCAGCACTATTTACGATAGCTAGGACATGGAAACAACTTAAATGTTCATTAACAGAAAAATGGATGTGGTACATGTGTACAATGGAACATTACTCAGCCATAAAAATGAATTAAGTGATGTCATTTTGCAGTGGCATGGATGGACCTAGACACTGTCATACTGAGTAAAGTAAGTCAGACAAAGACAAATGCCATATGATATCACTTAAATATGGAATCTAAAAAATGTACAAATTAACCTATTTACAAAACAAAAATAGAGTCACAGATGGTTACCAAGGGGGAAAGAGGGAAGGATAAACTGAGAGACTGGGATTGACATATACACACTACTCCATGGGCTTCTCACATAGTGCTAGCAGTAAAGAACCCATCTGCCAATGCAGGAGACACAGGGGACTCAGATTCGATCCCTGGGTCTGGAAGATTCCCTGGAGGAGGGCACAGCAACCCACTCCAGTATTCTTGCCTGGAGAATCCCATGGACAGAGGAGTCTGGTGGGCTACAGTCCACAGGGTTGCAGAGTCAGACACGACTGAAGTGACTTGGCCACACACTATTACATATAAAGTAGATAACTATTAAAAAGCTACTGTATAGCACAGGAAGTTTACTCAATACTCTGTAATGACCGATGTGGGAACAGACTCTAAAAAAGAGTGGATATATGTATATATACATGTATATGTAAATATGTATATTTACATATGTATATGTAAATGTATATGTAAAACAGATTCACTGTGCTGCACAGCAGAGACTAACACAACACTGTAAATCAGCTATACTGTAGTAAAAATTAATTAAAAAATAAATGAACAGTTCTGCCGTGTCATCAGATAGTGATTTCTTCACAAGTCCCTGATTATATCCATCCCATCCTAAGGACGCTTTTCAGATGTTTATGTCTTTCATCAACAGTTGGTAAAAGTATAAATGTAGACATTGTTGGTGAAGAAAATAGTAACAGACTTTCATGAACTGTTGCTAACAAAATTAAGAACCAATATGTATCAAGTCACTTTTACGTGGTCAAGGGGTCCAAAGTACCTTGTAATATTAATTCCTTTTATCCTCGTAGCCTACTCCTGAGTTAGTTACTCTTTATCATTCCCACTTTACCAATGAGGAAACTGAGGCAGAGTAGTTAACTAACTTTCCCATCATCATGTAGGCTGCAATAGAGCTGGATAATCAATCTGGCTACAGAACCCATAGCAGCATATACATCTGACCACATCTCATCCCTTCTGTAGCTCAGTAGTCCATGTCTTCTATAAGACTAACACAGGTCCTCTCTCATCCGACTCTTTAAGAAACCCTCTCCTGCCCTACTTCTACACCGTACGACGGACTCCTCAAATCCACCAGGTCCTTTCTCCCACCAAGGCGCTAATGTTCCTGGTTCCTCTACACAGAACTGTTCTCCCCACACGGGTGTGAGCACCAATGCCTCTCTCTCCTCTCAGCTCTGAGGAGATAGCAGCTCAGGTACCAAGGGGCACCCAAGGACCACCTTACGATTGCCTGATTTTCCTGCCTACCTGCTCCTTTTAGACTTCAGGTTCTTTTCCAGTGTTTGTACCTTTATCATCTCTCACTGTTACTCACTTTAGCCTTTTTTTGTTGTTTACTGAAGTCTACTATAATTGATTCTAGAATTCTTCAGGTGATAGATGGTAGAAAACATACATTTTAAAAAAATGGGACATTTTAAATTTCCAAATCAGGTAACTTGGGAGAGGAAATAAAACAGATATTCAAGTCATCAGACTTTGTCACCAAGCTATTTTAGTGACAAAGCAAATTTAAAGATGTGATAATCTTGCAGTTTTCTTTATCCTTTGGTGAATCCTTTGGTTTCCTTGTGAAAGTAAAGGCAATCTCTGGTTGTCTCCCATCACCACGGTGTCTTGCGCTGTTGGGAGTGAACCAGTCACTGAGTCTCCACGTTGTCGTTCCCTCAGCCATCCTTCTTTCTCCAGACATATTATACTGTGTATATTGACTCTATTAAAAAGTGATTTCATTCATGTTTTTATTCTGAGAAAGAAGGTGACAATCTCCATTCTAGGGTTGAGGACTTAAAAGTAGAGGTGGTAGAGTATTAGTCACTCAATTATGTCTGACTCTTTGCGACCCCATGGACTGTAGCCCTCCAGGCTCCTCTGTCCATAGAATTCTCCAGGCAAGCATACTGGAGTGGGATGCCATTCCCTTCTCCTGGAAGTCTTCCCAACCCAGGGATAGAACCCAGGTCTCCTGTATTGCAGTTAGATTCTTTACCATCTGAGCCATCAGGGAGACCCTCTGAGCCACCAGAAAAGGAGCTGGAACCCTAAAGGAGAAACCTGGAAGAAAGAAAGTGAGGCTTAATTTTGCATCTATAAAGGGGTGATGCTGGGGTCCATCACCAGTCTGTCTCTGGGTCAGGGGGCACTGCCCCAGCTCTCACACACAAAAGATGTCTGCTGACACAGTGCACAAAGAACAAATACTGTATGTAATCCTGAAATTGCAGGATACTTTTTATACCTTTTCATATCCATATCTCTTCCCCTCACAATTGTAATGGAAAATTCCTCAGTAGGATTGGAAGTCATTTTCTCCTCTCCTTTTGGGGGGATTTCAGGAAGAAGCTAGAGGGGTGCCAACCATTATCTGAGGATCAGTATTAAGCTTTTAGGGGAGATTTTTCTATAGACGTTCCAAAGCGCTTGAGCAGTCTTCTTAGAAAAAATGTCCAGTTTTGCACACTGCCTGAGTTTAATTATGGAGGCAATTAAACACATTCTTTTGTATCTCTTTCATGAAATAGAGTCACTCACTACAGCTTTATTTAGGAGAATCCTATACAACCTAACTCCTACCATATTTCATTCTGCCCTAACCCCTCTCTGAATTCCTATCACGGACAGCAATTGGAATATAGAAAACTCTGGATATGCCTAACTAACTGTACTTTCAGACTTTTCCACAGAGCTGGAGTTGGAGCTGGAAGGAAAATAACCATTAAATTATTTCAGTAACTAACTCACTTTTCCAATTCTGACCAAGTTTAACAGTGTCAGGAGGTCCATAGTAATCAGGAAATATGAGTTCCTCCAAAAACAGACACTTTACCACATCTCTTTGGACATTAATTTTCTTTTCTCCAGGTAATAGAAAGCCCTGTCCTAGATAAAAACGTGTGTTATTGATACTGGCTGAGCAGCAAGACTGTCAGAGAGACACCTTGATCATCGTTGAGAGGAAGAATCACTGTGAGACACAAAAGGAATAAATACCAACTGGGGAGACTCATGTGGTTTCCATTTCAATAAAGGAGCATTGGACAGATCATTTGGAATGACTTTCCCATTGCAGGCAACTTAAGACCTGGACCGAAAACATAGGCTTAAAAACATTTTCACATGACAGCGGAGAATTATAGTTTTAATTGTGGGATCTGCCTTTCTTCTGGGGACACCTGCCAATCTTGAAAGGGGCAATTTAGACAACAAATTGTGATTATGAAGTGCATTGAGGGGGCTTCTGGGCTATAGATATGTCTTGTGTCTTGACATGGGTCATGACATGTGAGTGAGACATAAATCATTGATCTGTTTGTTTAAGTTACACATTTTTTTCTGTATATGTGCTCTATCTTAAATATTTTTAAAAATATCTTCAGTCCATTAGTCCACAACCCCTTTAAAGCAACTGAGTTCCATGGGAGAGAGAATGAGGAATAATTTGCCTTTCAGGTTAAGCTGAGAAATTAAGAAGATGCAAAGTGAACTTCCAACCAAACTTCCTCTTCCAGATTTTTTTGTGTCATGAATGTTGAGTCCTCTGAAAGATATATTTTATTTTTCAGAGAAAGTAGATGGTTTTGCCCATTAACAGGTCAAGAACTTGAAAGTACAGGTGATAGAACCTTAAAGAGGGAATTTGGAAGGAAGTTAAACTTGATTTTCTTCTGAAAAGGAATAATGTTTAGAACCCATCACTTCCCTAATGAAACCAGCCCAGGGTGAGAGGTCTGTCTGCTGCCAAAAGCGGGGCTGTGCTTTATTCCATCTCCTGGAATAGAGGATACAGTGCCAGCATTCATCCAGATGCAGGCTGCCTTGGCCACTTGTCAATCTGTTATCAGTGCTCCAGCACCTTTCAGGCTTGTCATCTGGGTCACCCTCTGAGAAGGAGCCCCATTCATTCCAAATTTCAGAACTACCCTTTGCCAGTTCTCCTGGCTGTTTTGGATGGGGACTTGAGTTCTGAACTCTGCGGATGGACAGTTACACATTGATGGACCCCAAGAAGGGGTCTGCAAGAAGAAGAACTGAAACATCTTGGAGGACATTTTAAACCGAAGATATTTTTTTTAAATATTTAAGATAGAGCACATATAGAGAAAGAAGACTGGCCGTCTTGAATATATTGTGGGGCTGAGCGCGGAAGAATTGATGCTTTTGAACTGTGGTGTTGGAGAAGACTCTTGAGAGTCCCTTGGACTGCAAGGAGATCCAACCAGTCCATTTTGAAGGAGATCAGCCCTGGGATTTCTTTGGAGGGAATGATGCTGAAGCTGAAACTCCAGTACTTTGGCCACCTCATGCGAAGAGTTGACTCATTGGAAAAGACTCTGATGCTGGGAGGGATAGGGGGCAGGAGGAGAAGGGGACGACAGAGGATGAGATGGCTGGATGGCATCACTGACTCGATGGGCATGAGTCTCAGTGAACTCCGGGAGTTGGTGATGGAAAGGGAGGCCTGGCGTGCTACGATTCATGGGGTTGCAAAGAGTCAGACATGACTGAGCAACTGATCTGATCTGATCTGAGCCAGATGTTCTCCAAGTTCTCTTTTTATAACTATGACTTTTCACAGACCCAGCTTCTTCCTACCACTTTTCCTTCCCTATCATCACTTTTCTTTTTCTTTTCAGCTTTCTTTACCTCAAGTGAGGTTAAAATTTGAGATCTTCAGTAAGAATTGACAGTGTTGATTCATTACCATGTATTTGGTTTTTTCCCCCCACTTTAGCTTTTGCTACTATATTTAAAAGACTCCTTCTAAGACATAGTGAGGAGGCTGACTTAGTCCCTCAGAAATGTCAAATGGTCCATTTCCAAGTGGTAACCTTTCCAAATAATAAAACTTATTGGACTATAATTATCAGATGTAGATTATTTGTGGCTGTCATTATTAATCTAAATTTAACCTGTGAAAAATAGCTATAACTTGGGGGAATAGAGAGTGTGTCTAATATTTACCATTAAAAGTAACTGTAAAGTTATGTCACTTCTCTGCATTGGTAAGGTTTGTATTCTAAAAATAATTGCATTGAGTTCTGAAAATTACCATTAATGCTATGAGTCAATCCGAGTTATGGCATCATTGTTGGGTAGTAATGGAAGATGGAGATTCAGCCTAACAAATCTCCATCTAGTACCTGCTACCACACTACTCAGCCACAAGATAAATTAAGTAGACCTTCCCTTTCAAAGAGAGAAATATCTATACATTTAACAATAAAATGATGTAATAAGCATTTGCTATGTAAGTTATGTGAAGAAAATAGTAAGAGAGCCTGAAGAAGGGAAAGACTGAGCCATCTCTGTGCATATGTTACAGAAGGCATGGACCAGTCTCAGTGCTGGTTGTCAATGTATATTTATTGAGGGATAAATTGATTAAGTTTTGGTTGAATGAATAAAAACTAGTTTGCTGAGGGATAACTGACTTATGAAGAAATAGTAGAGGAAGTAAAAATGTTGTTAGCCAAATGGTGCCAGGAGCTGGGGGATGATGGTAGAACACAGCGAATATCTGGAGAGACTAAAAACTTGGTAAAGAAACATTTTCAATAAAAACTTTAGCTGATACAAGTTGAAATACTGCCCAGAATATTCCCTACATATCTGAAACAAATACCTAAGCACATTGTCATAAAACCATAACACTTCAGAGCAAAGGAACTTAAGAGTTTATCTCAAACAAATTTTCTGTTTTATATCAGAGGACCCTAATACACAGAAAGAATAAATAAGAGGTGCAAAAATTAAGCCACACAGAAAACTAGGAAAATACACATTCATAAACTATTTTAAATTAGATCCAGGTGACTTTTGCTTTTTCTATGCACTTTGTGTCACTTTGAAGAGTTTTGTAAATGTTGTATGGTAGTCCTGAGAGAGTCAATTCCTAGGCAGGCTGATAAGAAGTCTGGGGCCCCCCAGGAGGAAAAAGGGGTCTGGGACTCTTAAGTAGGAGATAGGGGTCTGGAATTCTTGAGGAGGAGAAAAGGACAAACATCTTTTTTTCCTCTACATTCCTTAGTCTTAGTCACATAAAACATTTTTTTTTCTTTAAGCCCAAAACTAATGATTACACAACAAACAACTCAGTATCCTGCTTGAGGATAGTTTCTCCTTCCTGAAAATCTTCTGACCAATCCTGATATCGTAGAATGTAGAGTATGGCAGTGGTTCTGGTAAAATCTTTCTATTGTTAAGTTCTAACCTTGTTATCTTAAAATGTAAATTGTGGGAGTGGGTCTGGCAAAATTTTTACAAACTCGAGACATTCTTTTGATTTAATGTAAGAACTAATTTAAAAAGTATATAATTCCCTTGCTAAAGACTAGTACTTGAATACAATCTCAAAAACAGCAGAATGATCTCTGTTCATTTCCACGGCAAACCATTCAATATCATGGTAATCCAAGTCTATACCCCGACCAGTAGTGCTGAAGAAGCTGAAGTTGAATGGTTCTATGAAGACCTACAAGACCTTCTAGAACTAACACCCCAAAAAATGTTCTTTTCAATATAGGTGACTGGAATGTAAAAGTAGGAAGTCAAGAAACACCAGGACTAACAGGCAAATTTGGTCTTGGAGTACAAAATGAAGTAGGGCAAAGGATAACAGAGTTTTGCCAAGAAAACACATTGGTCATAGCAAAAACCCTCTTCCAACAACACAAGAGAAGACTTTACACATGGACATGCCAGATGGTCAACACCAAAATCAAATTGATTATACTCTTTGCCACTGAAGATGGAGAAGCTCTATACAGTCAGCAAAAACAAGACCATGAGCTGACTGTGGTTCAGATCATGAACTCCTTATTGCCAAATTCAGATGTAAATTGAAAAAAGTAGGGAAAAACCACTAGACCATTCAGGTATCACATAAATCAAATCCCTTACGATTATACAGTGGGGGTCAGAAATAGATTTAAGGAACTAGATCTGCTACACAGAGTGCCTGAAGAACTATGGACGGAGATTTGTGACATTGTACAGGAGACAGGGATCAAGATCATCCCCAAGAAAAAGAAATGCAAAAAAGCAAAATGGCTGTCTGGGGAGGCCTTACAAATAGCTGTGAAAAGAAGAGAAGTGAAAAGCAAAGGAGAAAAAGAAAGACAGAAGAATCTGAATGCAGAGTTCCAAAGAATAGCAAGAAGAGATAAGAAAGCCTTCTTCAGCGATCAATGCAAAGAAATAGAGGAAAACAACAGAATGGGAAAGACTACACATTTCTTCAAGAAAATTAGAGATACCAAGGGAACATTTCATGCAAAGATGGGTTCGATAAAGGACAGAAATGGTATGGACCTAACAGAAGCAGAAGATATTAAGAAGAGGTGGCAAGAATACACAGAACTGTACAAAAAAAGAGCTTCATGACCCAGATAATCATGATGGTGTGATCATTCACCTAGAGCCAGACATCCTGGAATGTGAAGTCAAGTGGGCCTTAGAAAGCATCACTATGAACAAAGCTAGTGGAAGTGATAGAATTCCAGTTGAGCTATTTCAAATTCTAAAAGATGATGCTGTGAAAGTGCTGCACTCAATATGCCAGCAAATCTGGAAAATGCAGCAGTGGCCACAGGACTGGAAAAGGCCAATTTTCATTCCAATCCCAAAGAAAGGAAATGCCAAGGAATGCTCAAACTACCACACAATTGCACTCATCTCACACGCTAGCAAAATGAAATGAAGTGAAGTGAAGTCGTTCAGTCGTGTCCAACTCTGTGATCCTGTGGACAGAGTAGCCTGCCAGGCTTCTTCATCCATGGAATTTTTCAAGCAAGAGTACTGGAGTGGGTTGTAATGCTCAAAATTCTCCAAGCCAGGCTTCAACAATACATGAACCATGAAATTCCAGATGTTCAAGCTGGTTCTAGAAAAGGCAGAGGAACTAGAGATCAAATTGCCAACATCCACTGGATCATTGAAAAAGCAAGAGAATTCCAGAAAAACATCTATTTCTGCTTTATTGAACACGCCAAAGCCTTTGAATGTGTGGATCACAACAAACTGGAAAATTCTCCAAGAGATGGGAATACCAGACCACCTGACCTGCCTCTTGAGAAATCTGTATGCAGGTCAGGAAGTAACAGTTAGAACTGGACGTGGAACAACAGACTGGTTCCAAACAGGAAAAGGAGTACGGCAAGGCTGTATATTGTCACCCTGCTTATTTAACTTATATTCAGAGTACATCATGAGAAATGCCAGGCTGGGTGAAGTGCAACCTGGAATCAAGATTGCCAGGATAAATATCAACAACCTTAGATATGCAGATGACACCACCCTTATGGCAGAAAGAGAAGAAGAACTAAAGAGCCTCTTGATGAAAGTGAAAGAGGAGAGTGGAAAAGTTGGCTTGAAACTCAACATTCAGAAAATTAAGATCATGGCATCTGGTCCCATCACTTCATGACAAATAGATGGAAAAAAAAGTGGAAATAGTGAGAGACTTTAAATTTTGGGGCTCCAAAATCACTGCAGATGGTGACTTCAGCCATGAAATTAAAAGACACTTGCTCCTTGGAAGAAAAGTTATGGCCAAGCATATTAAAAAGCAGAGACATTACTTTGCCAGCAAAGGTTCATCTAGTCAAAGCTATGGTTTTTCCAGTAGTCATGTATGGATGTGAGAGTTGGACTATAAGTAAAGCTGAGCACCGAAGAATTGATGCTTTTGAACTGTGGTGTTGGAGAAGACTCTTGAGAGTACCTTGGACTGCAAAGAGATCCAACCAGTTCATCCTAAACGAAATAAGCCCTGAATATTCATTGGAAGGACTGACACTGAAGCTGAAACTCCAATCCTTTGGCCACCTGATGCAAAGAACTAACTCATTTGAAAAGACCCTGATGCTGGGAAAGATTGAAGGTGGGAGGAGAAGGGGAAAACAGAGGATGAGGTGGTTGGATGGCATCACCAACTCAATGGAGATGAGTTTGAGTGTACTCCAGGAGTTGGTGATGGATAGGACGGCCTTGTGTGCTACAGTCCATGGGGCTGCAAGTAGTCGGATATGACTGAGCTACTGAGATGAACTAACTGAACTGAAAGACTAGGGAAGGGGACAGTCTCCATACCCCCTCTGATGTCTATGTAGGAGCTTCTGTGTCCCTTTTCTTACTTTAATAAAACTCTGCTGCACAAAATGAGTGATTAAGCCTGGTCCCTGGTCCCGAAGCTAAATATTCTTCTTTGGAGATCATGAATCCAACATCATTCACCGTAAGCTATCAGTCTGAGCAAAAATGCTGCAGCTATGGACTTCCTTTGTGGTCCAGTGGTTAAGAATCCACCTGCCAAACAGGTAGAGGCAAGAGATGCAGGTTTGATCCCTAGGCCAAGAAGATCCCCTGGAGGAGGGCATGGCAATCCCATGGACAGAGAAGTCTGACAGGCTGCAGTCCATAGGGTCGCACAGAGTTGCACACAACTGAAGTGACTTAGCCAATGCAAGGAAACCAGGTTTGACCCCTGATCCAGGAAGATCCCACATGCCGCAGAGCAACCAAGCCTGTTCGCCACAGCTGCTGAAGCCGGTGCGCCCTGGAGCCTGCGCCTGGCAACAAGAGAAGCCACCGCAGCAGGGAGCCTGTGCACTGGAAGCAGAGTGTAGCCCCTGCTTGCCGCAACTAAAGAAAGCCCGTGCACAGCAATGAAGACTCAGCGCAGCTGTAAATACATAAAATAAAATTAAGTTACTGTTAAAGGCATTTCTTTGACAATATTTCATGGATGAGCAAGTGGAGCACTTATGCTAGTATCTAAAATTTCCAATCTCTTTTGCAAAACATAAATCTTATTAACGTTTGCACCCAGAATCATATAATTGGCATAAAGGTCACAAAAGTTCAAAGAAAAATACCATCCATCCACCTTGTAGCTTTTTCCAATTTTGAAAAAGAAACCAAATAAATGAGAAGGGAAGAGAAACTTCAGTTGCCAGGTTATATATCAAGAAAAATAATGTCTCTCTTCTGCTTTGCATGTAATTCTGCTGTTACCAGATGGAAATTTGATGACAAGTAGTCTATTAGCATCAGATTTTATGATGGTTTATCTAATACCTGGAAACAAACCTCAGTAACTGCTTTCCCTAAATGTGGCCTTTCTATCTACATACCTGCTAGAATGCCACACTGCCCCAGGCCCATTGCTATAGACAGAGTTTTTTAGAAAGGCAGTTCATAAAGCACAGTGCCAGTTATGTTCAATGGTCTCCAGAATGACCGTAACATGTGTCTTTATCAGTAAGGCAATAGCGCCACAGAATAAGTTCACCTCCTTGATTCGTGCTTATTACAAGCTACCAACATTTGCTAGGGTACTAGTATAACATGTGTGCTGCTGCTAAGTCGCTTCAGTTGTGTCCGACTCTGTGCAACCGCATAGATGGCAGCCCACCAGGCTTCCCCGTCTCTGGGATTCTCCAGGCAAGAACACTGGAGTGGGTTGCCATTTCCTTCTCCAATGCATGAAAATGAAAAGTGAAAGTGAAGTCGCTCAGTTGTGTCCAACTTTAGCGACCCCATGGACTGCAGCCTACCAGGCTCCTCCATCCATGGGATTTTCCAGGCAAAAGTACTGGAGTGGGGTGCCATTGTACTTTTAAATAAACGGGCTTTCCAGATGTCACAGTGGTAAAGAATCTGCCTGCCAATGCAGGAGATGCAGGAGACAAGGGTTCTATCCCTGGGTCAGGAAGATCCCCTGGAGGAGGGCGTGGCAACCCCCTCGAGTATACTTGCCTGGAAAATTCCAAGGACAGAGGAGACTGGTGAGCCACAGTCCAGGGAGTCGCAAAGAGTCAGACATGACTTAGCGACTGAGCACGCTTTCAAATAGATACAAAAATAGAAATGTTAAAAATTAGATAAAAATAAATACCAAGAAGAAGTGGGCTATTTTCTCACTGCATGCTATCAGAGAAGTTCACAGCCTCCTTGAGGAGGCTCTTCCCCCATAACCTGCTATTAGAAAGATGTTAGAAGCACTGACTCTCCAACTACATTATAAGCTTCTTGGGGTGATGAGGCCTCATCTTATCTTGATTTTTCTCTGCATCTCCATGAAAAATATCTAATACAAATGCTTGTGTCTCATTGGCACTCAGTTTTGCTGAGAAGAGATTTCACATATGGACTCGCTTTGCACTGATGGACAAGAGGATAAATTGTGAAGAAAAGGTCCTCAAGCATTTAGTTGGGCTGAGTTTTCAGGCAGAAGACATACGTAGATGCCTGAGGCTGGGCGAGTGAATGGTTTCATTTTCAAAGCATGGCAATGTCTGCTGCCTTTCTATGGGTACAATTTGCTTTCTCCAGAAAACTTTAAACCACACTTCTTTCTTAATGGGCTTTAACTTCAAAATCTGGGGAATTATATTTCAGAAAATAACATCTGTCAGTCTAGTAGATAAAGAAAGTCATTAAATCTGCCATAGTCTTTTTACTCTCTTGGTCTCTCAAAAAGCAGGGAAGGGATTATATAGTAAAGATGCTTCACATTGACAATAATTCATAAGCTCTTTCTTCACCAGGAAATAATTTTTTGGCTTCTAGATTATTTTTAGTCATATAAATAATTTCTCATTTTATTAAGATAGACATTTATTTTAGTCATCTGTGACAAACTATGAGATGTCTGCTTCATCAGCCCATAAAAACAGGCTTCTTTGTTCATTCCTAGAGGTGACAAAGCTAGATCAATGTCTTTAAAAGAATAAAGCTTAAAAAAATTAAAATCACACCCGAACTTATTAGGCCTTGTTCTTACACTGGGGGATTTGTTCACACACCAATTCATAAATTTAAGCACCAACTGTGTGTCAGGTTCTGAACTACTTCCCAATGAACCATTAACCTTTGAACATAAGGGTATGAACAATCTCACTCTAAAGGAACAATTTACCCAAATGAGAAAAAGGAAGATGCATGCAGTGCACGGAAGTTCTGCCATTGCCTTTCCTCTCTATGTGCCAGATGTGCCTCCTTTTATCTTTTTCTTCTTTGTTGGAGTCAAATTGCTTCACAATGCTGTGGTTAGTTTCTCCTGTACAACATGAATCAGCTATATGTGCACATGTATCTCCTCCCTCTGGCACCTCTCCATCCCCGCATCCCACCTCTCTAGGTCATCACGAGCACCAAGCTGAGCTGCCTGTGCTATGCAGCAACTTCCATCTAGTTATCTATTTTAGACATGTCATGCACAGCATTAAATTGTTTCTGATTCTTTGCTATCCCTAGAACTATAGCCCACCAGGTTCCTCTCTCCATGGGATTCTCTAGGCAAGAACACTAGAGTAGGTTGTCATTTCCTCTTTCAGATTTTATACATGGTAGTATATATATGCCAATGCTACTCTCTCAGTTCCTCCCATCCTCTCCTTTTCCAACTGTGTCCACTCTATACATCCATATATCTATTCCTGCCCTGCAAATAGGTTCATCTGTACCATTTTCCTGGATGTTTAACAGCAGAAGAAGCTTCTTAGGCACAGGCTCTCCTCAGCTCATGTCTTCTTGCCAGGAATATGGTAGAAGACTGGAGAATCAGATGGTTAGAACAGTAAACCTGAAAAGGTCATAAAGTGGAATCTTTATTTTTCATGCTCTGTACAATGCAGTCTTCACCTGTAGAGTGAAGCTTCTGGAAGGGTTTCCTCTCCAAGATCAGTTGGCAAAAGACAGACCTTTAGGCAATAGCTTCCAGTCTCCACTTGTTTTCTGCATATTTCAGCAATTGTTTCTTATCTCCATAAGGGTCATTTTCCATAAAAACGTCTCAAAAAACTGGTATCCAACAGTTTAGTTGTACTCTGATTTATTCATTAAACACATATTAGGTGCATATGAAGTGTCATCCCATGAACTGTTCTAGGACTTAATTATATGCTTTGTTCAGTTCAGTTCAGTCGTTCAGTCATGTCTGACTCTTTGCGACCCCATGGACTGCATCATGCCAGGCTTCCTGTCCATCACCACCTAGTGGAGCTTTCTCAAACTCATGTCTATTGAGTCAGTGACACCATCCTACCATCTCATCCTCTGTCGTCCCCTTCTCCTCCCACCTTCAATCTTTCCCAGCATCAGGGTCTTTTCAAATGAGTCAGTTCTTCACATCAGGTGGCCAAAGTATTGGAGTGTCAGTTTCAGCATCAGTCTTGTAATGAATATTCAGGATCAATTCCTTTTGGATGGACTGGTTGGATCTCCTTGCTGTCTAAGGTACTCTTAAGAGTCTTCTCCAACACCACAGTTCAAAAGCATCAATTCTCTAGTGCTCAGCTTTGTTTATAGTCCAATTCTCACATCCATACATGACTACTGAAAAAAACATAGCCTTGACTAGATGGACCCTTGTTGACAAAGTAATGTCTCTGCTTTTTAATATGCTATCTAGGTGGGTCATAGCTTTTCTTCCAAGGAGTAATAATTTTAATTTCATGGCTGCAGTCACCATCTGCAGTGATTTTGGAGCCCCAAAATGTAAAGTGTGCCACTGTTTCCCCTGTTTCCCTATCTATTTCACATGAAGTGATGGGACCAGATGCCATGATCTTCGTTTTCTGAATGTTGAGCTTTAAGCCAACTTTTTCACTCTCCACTTTCACTTTCATCAAGAGGCTTTTTAGTTCCTCTTCACTTTCTGCCATAAGGGTGGTGTCATTTGCATTTCTGTGGTTATTGATGTTTCCCCCAGCAATCTTGATTCTAGCTTGTGCTTCTTCCAGCCCAGCGTTTCTCATGATGTACTCTGAATATAAGTTAAATAAGCAGGGTGACAATAGACAGCCTTGACGTACTCCTTTTCCTATTTGGAACCAGTCTGTTGTTCCTTGTCCAGTTCTAACTGTTGCTTCCTGACCTGCATATAGATTTCTCCAGAGGCAGGTCAGGTGGTCTGGTATTCCCTTCTCTTGAAGAATTTTCCACAGTTTATTGTGATCCACACAGTCAAAGGCTTTGGCATAGTCAATAAAGCAGAAGCAAATGTTTTTCTGGAACTCTCTTGCTTTTTCAATGATCCAACGAATGTTGGCAATCTGATTTCTGGTTCCTCTGCCTTTTCTAAATCCAGCTTGAACATCTAGAACTTCATATGCTTTGTAATATATACACTTTTGGGGCTATTTTTTTAAACATATATACATTCTTTATGGAGGACATACACATCTCATTCAGGCAAGAAGAATGATGTATATTGTTATTACCTTAAAATTTATATTTTACGTTTTTAAAATTTTTTTTATAAATTAGTAAGCCTTCAAAACAAAAGTAGAAAATCCAAGAAAACTGACCAAAAGGGAAAAAAAATCCTCCTGAAACTAATAAGCAACCATAGCACGCTTGCAGGATATGAGGTATATTATTTTGCTCTAGCTGCCATAAAAAAATAATCACAGACTTGGTGACTCAGAAAACAAGCGTTTACTTTCTACATTTCTGGAGCCTGGACGTCCAAGACCAAGGTGCTGGCAGGAAGGGTTCATTCTGTCTATTCTCTGTAACTTACCTACGGCCCCGTTTGCTACATCCCCACATTCTCGCCTCTGCGTACACGCGTCCTTGATGTCTCTCAGTGTGTCCAGATTCCTTCCGAGGACCATTAAATAAGTAAGTGAAAATGAAATCTTTAGAGTTGGCCCTAAGCCAATGTGACTGGTGTCTTTATAAGAGGAGATCATGGCATCTGGAGAGACACCCAGGCTGTTCCTTCACAGATCAAAGATCACAAGAAGTGGCAGCAAAATGGTGCCCATTGGCAAGCCAAGGCAAGAGGTCTCAAAGGAGACCAAGCGGCTGGCACCTTGACTTTGGACTTCTGGCCTCCAGAACCACAAGATAATAAACCTCTGTATTCTAAGGCACCCAGTCTGGTATTTTGTTATGAGAGCCCTAGTAACATAATACAACAGTCAACACAACGCTGAAGAAGTAAAACAAAGTCAGAGGACTGACTACTGGACTTCAAGACATGCTCTGAAGTTACAGCAATGAAGACAGTGTGATATTGGTGAAGGAATGGACAAATAGATCAATGGGACAAAATAGCACTCAAATTGATAAACACAGATAGAGTAAATGGGTCTTTGACAAAAGAGCAAAGATAAATAAATGGAGGAAAGATAGTCTCTCTAACAAATGGTACTGGGACAACTTGATATCCACACACAAAGAGATAGAAGAATCTAGTCGCAAACCTTAGACTCTTCACATAAATTAACTCAAAATGGACTTAAATGTAAAGTGCAAAACGATGAAACTCCTTGAAGATTATATGAAAAAAAAAATCTAGACGACCTCGGGTTTGGTGATGACTTTTTAGATACAGTACCGAAGGCTTGAGCCATGAAAGAAGAATTGATAAGTGGAGTTCATTAAAATTTAAAACTTAAGCTCTGTGAAAGATACTCTGTCAGAATAAGAAGACCAGCCACAGACTGGGAGAAAATATTTGCAAAAGAGATCCTGATAAAGGACTGTTACCTGAAATAGTCAAAGAACTCTTAAAATCCAAATCTAAGAAAATGAAGTACATGATTTTAAAATGAGCAAAAATTTTAAACAGAAAGAAAACAACCTCAGCAGAGTACAGACTATGTGATTCTAACCATAAGATTCTGGAGAAGGTAAAACTATAGAGACGGTAAAATGATCTGTGATTGCCAGGGGTTTGGCAGGCAGGGAGGGGTGAATAGGTAGACTGTATGCAGGGGGGCGGGGTTTCATGGTAGTGAAATTATTCTCCATGACACTGAAGTTGTGGACATAGACCACGCACACGTCATTATGCGTGCATGCGTGCTAAGTCTCTTCAGTCGTATCCAATTCTTCGCAACCCTATGGACTGTAGCCCGCCAGGCTCCTTCGTCTGTAGGATTCTCCAGGCAGGAATACTGGAGTAGGTTGCCATGTCCTCCTCCAGGGGATCTTCCTCACCCAGGGATCAAACCCCTGTCTCCTGCATCTCCTGCACTGGCAGGCATTCTTTACCATTAGCGCCACCTGGGAAGCCCAGATGACATTTACATTTGTATAAAATCCATATGACATCCAACACTGAGAGTGAACCCTAATGTGAACTATAAGCTTTGATTGATAATAATGTGTCGGTGCTGGCTCATTAACTGTAACAAACATATCACTCTGATGCAAAATGATGATGGGGGAGGAGACTGTGTGTATTTGAGGTAAGAGGGTAAATGGGAATTTTCATTCAGTTTTGCTGTGAACCTAAAACTGTTGTATTCTAAATATTTTTTGGAAGTTAGCGTCTTGCTCTTCTGACCCTCACCAACACTTGAAATAAAGAGAGCTCCAAATTTTTCTTGAATTTTCTTCCAGTTAAAAATATGTAAGTACAAAATACACACACTCACACACAGTTTATCTACACAAATGAGATCAGTCAACTCAAGTGACCTGTACCTTGCTTTAATCATTTATTAATATATTTAGAAAAATCTATTAATAATACTAGATACCAATGTAGCACACTTTTGAAAGCTGTATAGAATTTTGTTGTTTGGATGTATTATATTTTATTTAACCAATACCCTATAGATTATAATTACATTGATTTTTAAATGATAGGCTCCATATTCTATATTCCATATCATGGTGAAGTTTTGAAAGAAAGTCCCTGGGGCAAATTCTGGTAATGAAATTCTTGGGTGGAAGGATGTAAAGATTTAAAATTGTTTTAGATATTGCCAGATCACTCTTTGAAATGATATAGTTTGGACTTTAGTCAAATGAGAGTGCCCATATTCCAAGACCTTTGTTAGAATTATATTATCTATATCAATTGTATTATCAATTATATTCAGTTTTTTCAATTAGAGAGGTGTAAATGCTGCATAATTTTATTTTTACTCATTTAATATAAATGAGGCTAAGTATTTTTATGTTTATTAGCTGTCTGTCTTTCTGCAAAAGAATTAATTTATGAATAGAATATTCAATAATTAAATAGTATTAATTATTTTAATCACACTTACAAGGCTATTGTATATATTACAAATACAAATATTTTAGGCACTTTACTTTGATTTTCCAATATAGCCATGCTTTGCCATGATCTAGCTTTTAATTATTTTAAGTAACCATTTTTATCAATATTTCTTTATAAATTCTGTGACTTTTTCTTTTACCACCCACATCTGTTCTTAATATTTTTACCACCCATGGTATTTTTAAGATTTTTGTTTTTACATTTATACAATTAAAACATCTCATATCATACTAGTACTAAAGCAGCCACCCAGGTTTATCTTCTACAAATGTCAATTCCACTTTCACAATAACCATTATTTTTAGCCAATACATCTTTCCCACTGAATAAAATACCATCTTTAGTATATATAACATATTCATGTACATATGGATGAATATTTTCTAGATTCCTGATTTTGTTTCACTGAAACTAATTTTTCTTTTTTCAGAATCACTGTAGCAATTTTGTACATGTATTGCTCAAAAAAACTTCATTTTGCAAAGTCTTCCACAAAACATCTCATTGGTATTCTAATTTGGTTGGCATAGGCTCCACAGATTACTTTTAGAAGATAATATCTTTATGATATTGAAATTATTTATCTAAAAATAAGTTATGACTATTTTTCTAAGTCTTTTTTTATAATCCTCACAAGAGTTTTAAAGTTTCCCTCACATAAACCCTGAATGTTTCTTGTTCTTAGGATTTTTTTTTATGTGTTTTTCTTGGTATTGTAAATGGGCTATTTCCTTCATTAAATTTTCTGTTTATAGTTGGTACATAAGAAAACTAATGATTTTTATATAAATTTTGCAACTAGGGAATTTCTGGATTCTCTTTTTTATTTCTAATAGTTTTTTCAAACAATTCTCATAAATTCTAATAGTATGCAATCATATTGTCTGCAAATAACAATAATTTAATGTCTTCTATTCTCACTTTTATAGTTCTTCTCCTCCCATGTAACTTCACTAGCTAACACTTTTAGAGCTCTGATAGTCATAATATTGACCTCTTTGCCAACCTGGCTTTAAATTACTTTTTAAAGTTAGAGCATATGGGCAAGGTTTTTCAGAATTTGTCCCACTCACCTGCTTTCCCTTTGCAGTGCTTACGGGGTGGAAACATGATTAGGAACATCTTCAAGCTTTGGGCGTTTTTTCACTCTTCTTTCTCTGGCTTATACTTTTCAAAGACTTTGTGCAGAGCTGTGCCATTCCCTGTCTTTGATTGTGGCCCATACAACAGGGGGTATCCATTTCTGTTAGATCTTTTAGGCTACATGGATGGAGGTTGTGACCTAACTTCTCTCATTCATCCTCAGGCAGAAATGCCACCCTGATCTTGACTGTATGCTTATTAGCTACAGATCCTTCATTGGCACATTTAACAATCACAACAAGCCTAAGAGAGGGTTATGATCCCTAACCTACTGATGAAGCCTAGAAAACAACTTGTCTTAGTTATATGGTTAATCAATAGCAGAAGCAGGACTTGAAGACACATGTCTCTGTTTCCAAGCTCCCCAGTCTTGCTGCTACATGTCCTTGCATCTCAAGAAGGCTTTGACCAAACAAGGGATGGTCAAAGTTCTGGGTAAATGTGAATGAAGGAGAGATCAGTTCTGCTTAGGGAGGGTGGAGAAGTGATGCCTCTGCTAAAGAGTGACACTGAAAAGGATGAACAACAAAAACCTGATCTCCCTCCATGATTCAGAAAACACCAGCCCTGCCTTCCAAGAGAAGTAAGCACATCACAATCTCACAACAGCCCTTGACTGATTTCCCTCTGGGGTCCCTGCAGTTCCTCATTTTCAAGCAAGGTCAATCATTTTCAAGTCCAAGCTTACTTGTCCTAAGAGTGGGCCCATGCTCAACAAGGTTCTTTAGGGAGAAAAAATATACTTGTTTTCTCCCAAGGAAACTCAATTCAACTTTTGAACTCATTTCTTCTTTCAAGCAGCTCCTATTGCAAACCCAATTCTGTGGTGGGATTTATTAAAGAACAGAAAAGACATCTGCTCAGAAGTGACTCAGGAATATGATGTGGATTAGAACCTGGAAAAATAATAAATCATAAAGCTACTGAGTCCTAAAAACACAGCCATATTTGAAACTAGACAGAGATTTGAACCAGTGAGCTATTGTTAAATGAACATGAGTATGTCAAGAACTATATGAGTCATTTCCAATTTGAGAAGTTTTATTTAGCCTCTAATTTTTCTCTTAAGTATTTTTAACCCTATTAAAGGAAACATTAGCATGTCCTTTCACTCTCTTTTATAGATGAATAAATAAAAGGATAATTGAATTTCTAGGAGTTATTCAGGGGATAACTAAAGGTCTTTAATTAGAATGGATAATTCCTGATTACAGGGTCCTTAATTCATTGGTTGAGGATTGTATTTATCGTGCCTTATGAAGAGGATCCTGGGAGTCTGGAGTTTATCATAGCCATTTTCCTTGTTCTTTCATAACATCCAGCCTCTAGAGCTGCAGCTAATCAGAGCTTAGTTAGCTTTACAAGTTCAGTTTAGTTCAGTTGCTCAGTCGTGTGCGACTCTTTGTGTCCCCATGGACTGCAGCACACCAGGCCTCCCTGTCCATCACCAAAGCCCGGAGTTTACCCAAACTCATGTCCATTGAGTCGGTGATGCCATCCAACCATTTCATCCTCTGTCGTCCCCTTCTCCTCCTGCCTTCTATCTTTCCAAGCATCAGGGTCTTTTCCAATAAGTCAGTTGTTCACATCAGGTGACCAAAGTATTGAAGTTTCAGCTTCAACATCAGTCCTTCCAATGAACATTCAGGACTGATCTCCCTTAGGATGGACTGGTTGGATCTCCTTGCAGTCTGAAGGACTCTAAAAAGTCTTCTCCAACACCACAGTTCCAAAGCATCAATTCTCCAGCGCTAAGCTTTCTTTATAGTCCAACTCTCACATCCATACATGACTACTAAAAAAACAATAGCCTTGACGAGATGGACCTTTGTTGGCAAAGTAATGCCTCTGCTTTTGAATAGGCTGTCTAGGTTGGTCATAGCTTTCCTTCCAAGGAGCAAGTGTCTTTTAATTTCATGGCTGCAGTCACCATCTGCAGTGATTTTAGAGCCCCAAAATATAAAGTCTGTCACTGTTTCCACTATTTCCCCATCTATTTGCCATGAAGTGATGGGACCAGATGCCATGATCTTAGTTTTCTGAATATTGAGCTTTAAGCCAACTTTTTCACTCTCCTCTTTCATTTTCATCAAGAGGCTCTTTAGTTTTTCTTCACTTTCTGCCATAAGGGTGGTGTCATCTGCATATCTGAGGTTATTGATATTTCTCCCGGCAATCTTGATTCCAGCTTGTGCTTCATCCAGCCCAGCATTTCTCATGATGTACTCTGCATATAAGTTAAATAAGCAGGGTGACAATATACAGCCTTGCCGTACTCCTTCTCCTATTTGGAACCAGTCTGTTGTTCCATGTCCAGGTCTAACTGTTGCTTCCTGACCTGCATACAGGTTTCTCAAGAGGCAGGTCAGGTGGTCTAGTATTCTCATCTCTTTCAGAATTTTCCACAGTTTATTGTGATCCACACAGTCAAAGGCTTTGGCATAGTCAATAAAGCAGAAACAGATGTTTTTCTGGAACTCTCTTTCTTTTTCAATGATCCATTGGATGTTGGCTATTTGATTTCTGGTTCCTCTGTCTTTTCTAGAACCAGTTTGAACACCTGAAAGTTCACGGTTCGCATATTGCTGAAGCCTGGCTTGGAGAATTTTGAGCATTACTTTACTAGTGTGTGAGATGAGTGCAATTGTGCAGTAGTTTAAGCATTCTTGGCATTGCCTTTCTTTGGGATTAGAATGAAAACTGACCTTTTCCAGTTATGTGGCCACTGCTGCATTTTCCAAATTTGCTGGCATATTGAGTGCAGCACTTTCACAGTATCATCTTCCAGGATTTGAAATAGGTCAACTGGAATTCCATCACCTCCACTAGCTTTGTTTGTAGTGATGCTTCCTAAGGCCCACTTGACTTCACACAGGATGTCTGGCTCTAGGTGAGTGATCACACCATCGTGATTATCTGGGTCATGAAGAGGTCAAGTCAAAAGCCTTTGAATTTTTCATTGGAAGGACTGATGCTGAAGCTGAAGCTCCAATACTTTGACCACCAGATGTGAACAGCCAACTCATTGGAAAATATCTTGATGCTGGGAAAATTGAGGACAGTATTAGAAGGGGGCAACAGAGGATGAGATGGTTGCATGGCATAACCGACTAATTGGACATGAGTTTGAGCAAACTCTGGGAGATAGTGAAGGACAGGGAAGCATGGTGAACTGCAGTCTGTGCATGCATGCCTGCTAAGTCGCTTCAGGCATGTCCAGCTCTTTGTGACCATTTGGACTATAGCCCACCAGGCTCCTCTATCTGTGAGACTCTCCAGGCAAGAATTCTGGGGTGGGTTGCCATGCCCTCCTCCAGGAGAACTTCCTGACCCAGGGATCAAACCCACACCCCTTATGTCTCCTGCATTAGCAGGCAGGTTCTTTACCACTAGCACAACCTAGGGAGCCCATGCCCATGTCTACGGGGCCACAAAGAGTCAGACACGGCTTACCTACTGAACAACAACAGCCGATAGGCAGCTGGAGAACCTCACCTTTACACTCTGAAAAAGGGTGAAATAATCAATCGTTCATTTACTGGTAAGAAATGCAGTGGTTACTTATTGATCACTTCACCAGCCCTGACATAGGCATAATCTTGCCCAGAATACGTAAAGGAAAATTTGATACATGGCCTTCTCTAACAGAACTTCTAATCTAGTGTGGAGACAAACTGTTACCCAGAGAATATAGAGAACCATGAACATAGACTAGTAAGAGTAGGCATTTAAATGTGTCATAAATATCAGAGTGTGATTCAGAGCTAATATAGGAGAAGATGTCAAGGTATCTACCATTGCAGTTATAAAGAATACCTGCAAGGTTGGGATTTGTTTCTAAAACATCAAGTATTTTGTTTTTGTTTTCAGTAAGAGTCAAATTCTGAATTATTAGTTTATTTCTAGCTTACGTTTCTATCATGAAATTGAGTTTTCTGAATAATGGGGACATAAGATTCATAGTTTTATTTCCTCTATTGTAAAGGAGAGTTTTATATTAAGTGGTTTAGATAGTTTTATCATGGACAGTTATGGAAAAAACAAAGGACACACACAGATTACACCAATGAGGAGACCTTGCTGTATATCTCCAGGCAGAAGTGATTCCTACAGTTCTCCCTTAGATGTCCAGTTGTCAGTGACTCCATACTTGTAGAATGAAGTTCTGACCACAGTGAGAACCACCACTTTCCCATTCTGAAGGGAGATGTATAATCATCTGAAAAATCTGGCTAAGCATCATTCTAATCAACAGGTTCTGCTGCTGCTGCTAAGTCGCTTCAGTCGTGTCCAACTCTGTGCGACCCCATAGATGGCAGCCCACCAGGCTCCCCCATCCCTGGGATTCTCCAGGCAAGAACACTGGAGTGGGTTGCCATTTCCTTCTCCAATGCATGAAAGTGAAAAGTGAAAGTAAAGTTGCTCCATCTTGTCCGACTTGTAGCAACCCCATGGACTGCAGCCCACCAGGCTCCTCCGTCCATGGGATTTTCTAGGCAAGAGTACTGGAGTGGCTTGCCATTGCCTTGTCCAAATCAACAGGTTCTAGTGACTATGAAAACCAACCCTGAAAAACTTAACCTCTGAATAAGTCAAAATTGGCTCCCTAAGCCTGCCAAAGATCTGAATTTCTACAAATATCAAACCTTCTTGCTTTCTGTTCTTTTTTGTTTTTCTTATTCTTACTAATTCCCCTATTTCCATGTCTTTATGTACTTTTATCATCTTTTACTAAATGCAATCTTTCAAATGTCCTCAAAATCTTATTATAAAAATATATAGTAAGAACAAAAATATCCATAGGAAATTAGATTAGGGTAATAGTCTGAGAATACATGCCTCTATCATTTACTTCCCTAGAGGAGACATAAAAAAATTTTATTAGAGAAAGCAGAATTATAACAGTAGCAGTAAACAATAAAGAGTCTCTTCAGTGAATCACACTTGCTGAAGAAACCTTGAAAGTAAAACGCAGGAAGAATTAGCTTGACAAAGAAGTGTGTGTGTGTGCTCAATTGCATCTGATTCTTTGCAACCCCATGGACTGCAGACCACCAGGCTCCTCTGTTCATCGAACTTTCCAGGCAAGAATACTGGAGTGGGTTGTCATTTCTTACTCCAGGGGATCTTACCGACTTAGGATCTTAATAGTGAAGATCACTGATCAAAGAACACAAAGAAAAGACAGCTGTTAAAGCAGGAGTATTTCTAGGGTTTGTCATGTCAGAGGTAAAAGATATGAGAAGCAAAAAAGTATGCTAAGGACAACTGTCAAGGTATTTTTTTCATGGAACTAAATTTATAGCTGTTGGTCTTTCCTACTTTTGTAACAGACAGTTTGGGGCAGTGATGTGGATACTTGTGTGGGAGAAGCCAGAAAGTGCCAAGATGGGCTGTGACATCCTGAAAGAACACAGAACATGCTCTTTTCAGTTTCCAGCTACTGGTGACTCACACGGATACACTTAACCCATAACAAACCCATAATCACTGTACGTAGGCTTTAGTTTAAACTGAAATGGAATTCCAGAAAAAAAGATGAACAAATATTAAAAAGCATATTTTGAACAAAACCAAGAGTATGACACAAAGGAATGAAAATGTAAATAAATAATATTTCACTTACTACTTTAATAAAAATTTGTTTATTTAAACAGTATTTATTTAATTGGGAATATTTAATAAGCTAATGCATAAGAAATTAGATTTATTATAGAAAATATAGAAAAGGACTTACTAAGAAAGGTCTTAAGAAAAATATTCTTAAGTTTAATTTCACAAAAGTCATAAAATCCTTTTATGAATTTTATCATATGTAAAATAATATTAAAATAAAATTGGTAGGTCTGAGAATATAACCTCAATATATGTAATAAATAATTTATATGAATGCTATTTGAAGAAATTCTATAAATGAAAAAAATTAAAAAAAACCTAAGTCCCTGGCAAAGTTACTTAGGAAACTTAAGAAAATGCAACTGTACAAATTACCAAGGAAATAAAATGAAAACAATGAGATAGTTTTTTCACCCTCTAGACTGGCAATAAGGACTACCATAAATTTCTTTCTTTGTGTAGCTCCTGATATTTAAGAAATTTTCTGTCAAACACTATTTAAATACAAGAGAAAGTAAAGAGACATCAGTGACCTCAAATGACAAGGAATACAGTCTTTGCAAAAATAGTCTGGCAAAGCCAGTTAGTAAATGAATCAGGACAGCCTCCAATAATCCATTCTTCAAGAAGATACAACAATTATAAATATATACATGTACAAAATAACTGTGCCTCAAAATATATGAAGGACATATTGAGAGAATTACAACAGAATTTGGAAATAAACATTTCTAAAATAATAGTTGGAGACTTTGATGCCCGTACTTTCTATGATGGGTTGATGTTCTAGATAGAAAATCAATAAGGAAATAGAAAACCTGACACTATGTTAGAAATCATTAGACCTAACAGACATTTATAGAATATTCCCTTCAACTACAGTAGAATACACAGTCTCAAGTGCACAGAGCATACACAGTCTTCTTTATCGAAAAAGAAACTAAACTCAAAGTTAGCAGAAGGAAGTAATAAACATTAGAAACAAATTAATGGAAAGTAGAAAAATAAGAGATAACTCACAAAATTAAAAGCTGATTATGAAAAAAAAATCAATACTTTGACAAATGCAAAGAAAACACAGTGAAACACCACTTCGAACCTACTAGAATAACTATAATTTTAAAAAGTGGAAGTAAATGTTGGTGAGGATGTGGAGAATTTAGGACCCCACCCCTTGCTGTTAGGAATGTTAAATGCAGCTACTGTGGAAAAGAGTTTGGTAGTTCCTTAAAAAGCATTAAATTCTTAAACATAGAATTACCGTAAGACTCAACAATCACACTCCTAAGAATACACCGAAGAATTGAATTCAGGGATTCAAAATGTACACAAATATTGATTGCAGCTCTGTTCACTACAGTCAATATGTGAAACAACCCAGGTGTCCATCAACAGATGCCTAAACAGAATATGGTACATACATATAATGGAATGTTGCACAGCCATGAAAAGGAAAGAAGTTGTAATACATGCTACAACAACAAAGAATCCTGAAAATGTATACTCAGTGAAATAAGCCAGTTACAGGTCAAATATTACAAGATCAACTTAAATGTCTAGAATGGGTAAATTCATACAGAGAGAAAGCAGGGTGGACATTGTCAGGGGTTAGGGTAATGTGAGAATGAGGAGTATTATTTAATAGTTACAGAGCTTCTGTTCGGGGTGATGAAAAAGTTTTAATGGCAATAGTTGTAGGGCACTGTAAATATAACTAATGCCACAAAACTGTAGCTTTAAAATGCTTAAAATGGCAAATTGTATGTTATATATATTTCCACATAATAAAAATTTGAGGAAAAAATCAGTGCTATTATAAAGTGAAGAAATTAATATTAATACACAGGAAGGTACTTCTTGATATGTCTTGGAGGACAATTTGTCACTATCAAAATATAAAATATTTATGGATGGACACAATGTATTTTTCTTTTTTGATAGATTTGTAGGACCTGAAACATACCAAGTTACTTCCACTCTGGAAAAGCACAGCCTTGAGTGTAAAGTTCAATGATTCACCACAACCTCTTTCTGCCTACTGGTTAGGGTGAAGGGTGTCATGGAAAGGGGAATCATATTAAATGAAAATCACTTTCTTCTAATGACTCAAAATGGTTACAATGTGGCAAGTATGCATTTTACCTCTTACCTCATTGCCTTCCTGGAATAAGACCATATTCTACCAACTCCTCCTGGGGCAAAATACAAGACCAGCCAGAATAACAGTTGCAATGCAAATGAAAGCCAAGAATTGGGGAGTTTGAGGCTGTTGTTTTATTTTGGTTTTCTCTTCTGTTTTTTAACATAAAATACTTGGCAATAGGAAAAGTCGTCTTGTATTTATTTGGCCCAGGATAGTCAGTTTTCATTTATCCCTCTCCTGTATTCTAATAAATTGGAAACCATCAGTGACAATGTACAGGGAGAAAGAAAAAACCACAATTTGAAACACAGTCGAGAACAGAACCTGAAAGCTAAATTGTGGGTCAGAGACGGAAGGAGCAGAGGGATTTAAGATACTGAATGTCCTCTGGGAAAGAAAAGTGGAAGTGAAGTCGCTTAGTCGTGTCGGATTCTTTGCAGCTCCTCCATCCATGGGATTCTCCAGGCAAGAATACTGGAGTGGGTTGCCATTTCTTTCTCCAGGGGATCTTCCCTACCCAGGGATCGAACCCAGGTCTTTCTCATTGCAAGCAGACGCTTTAACCGCTGAGCCACCAGGGAAGTCGAAGCCAGATGTCCTGAAAACAGGGAGTAATTCAGGAAGCCCAGGGTCAGGCGAAGATACTTGATCAGCCCAAGAGTCAAGAAAAACCTTTAGGGCCCATCTAGGGAAGAACAGACCAAGATTTTTATATTTGACTACTTACATCAGTTAATTTTTTCCTGAGTACAAACCATCTCAAAACAACCTACTGTATAGCACTGGGAACTCTGCTCAGTTACACAGCAGCCTGAATAGGAGGGGAGTTTGGGGGAGAATGGATACAGGTATGTGTATGGCTGAGTCCCTTTGCTATCTATCTGAAACTATCACTATGCTAAGTCACTTCAGTCGTGTCCGACTCAATGCGACCCCATAGACGGCAGCCCGCCAGGCTCCGCCGTCCCTGGGATTCTCCAGGCAGGAACAGTGCAGTGGGTCGCTATTTCCTTCTCCAATGCATGAAAGTGAAAAGTGAAAGTGAAGTCGCTCAGTCGTGTCCGACCCTCAGCAACCCCATGGACTGCAGCCTACCAGGCTCCTCTGTCCATGGGATTTTCCAGGCAAGAGTACTGGAGTGGGGTGCCATATCACAACTATTCACTATTATTAATCATCTATACTCTAATATAAAATAAAAAGTTAAAAAATAAAAACACACACAGTGACTTTAAACAACATTCATTTAGTTGATATATCCGTGGATTAGCCATTTGGGTTGGGTTCAGCTGGATGGTTTCTCTGGTCTCATCTGCATTAATCATGCGTATGTGTTCAGCTGCAGGATCATCTCCAGGGCTAATGAGTGGGTAAGACTCAGACAGCTCCAGCTAAGATGTCTTCTGGTCTACATTGTCCCTCATCTTCCAGAAGGCTCGCTCAAGATCACTCACAGAACAGCTGGGCAACTTCCCAAGAGAGCAAGCACAAGAATTCAAGTCCTTCCACTGTGTTTTATTAGTGAAGCAAGCTCCAAGTTCAGCGCAGATTCAAACAGCAGGGAAACAGACTTCACATCTTACTGAGAGAAGTGCAAAGTCACAGTGCAAAGGGGTATTGATACAGAACAGGAATAACTGTAGCCATGTTTGTGATCAATACAAGACTTCATGTCCTCAAACAATCAAGAAGCAGAATCTGAATTTATCTGTGTATAAGACTGTCCCAGGAACTATGATTTTTTAAAAAGTAAAAATAGGTTTTTATTGCTTTTTGGTGAGTGCCTGTTCTCTGTGCAGATTTTTCTCTGCATACCTATGGAGAAAAATAGTGGTCTGGGATTTATGGAAGGCACATATGTTCCTCTGAATGTATTCCAAACAGCTATGATTTTGGAGCTACAGCTACAGAATGAATGCCCAGTTGTTGCCTTTTAGTGGTTTTGAGTCTTTGGGGAACCCCAGATGGAAAATGTGCCTGGGAAAAAGAAATGAAATAAGGATCCATTCTCTTTCAATAAGGTGATGATTTGATTAGAAGTTTAAGGATTAGCAGAATTTGCCAGACCATTAAAATCAGGAAAGGTAGTCCCAATAAAGAGGAGAGTGTAGTAAGAGATAACCAAGTACATTGTACTCAGCAAAGGGTGAGTGATTCAGTGCAGAAGGCTCAGCTATAAGAGCCCAAGAAGCAGTGAAGACTGGCTATAGACTTTTACCAAGTGCAGAACACAGGACTCTCTCCCACCAGATGCAAAAGTGTCTGCACAGGCTCCCACACCTCACTCTGACCACTTGTTTTATTAATGGCATAGTTCATGTCTGAGACTATATTGTTCAGCCACTAAGTCATGTTTGACTCTTTGCTATGCTGTGGACTGCAGCATGCCAGGCTCCCCTGTCCTTCACCATCTCCCTGAGATGGCTCACAATCATGTCCATTTTGTCAATGATGCTATCCAACCATCTCATCCTCTGTTGCCTACTTCACCTCCTGCCTTCAATCTTTCCCAGCACCAGGGTCTTTTCAAATGAGTCAGCTCGATTGAAAAACCCACAATTCAAGCAGAACACCTTCAGGTTTCCATGAAGGCAGGTACCCTGCTGCCACATTGTTCTGTCTACCATTTTATCCCTCACCTTCTGCAGAATGCGGATACTGTTGGCTTCACATGTGTCCATGTGTCTCTCAATATTAGACATCCCAAAGTTGAATGATCCACTTGGGAGCTGGAATGATACTCTTATAGCATTTCCCACACTGTCACTTCATGCCAGAAAAGTTACTTCTCTCCAGAGATTTGTTTTTGGTATAAAATTGCATCCTGGCACAGTCTTGATTCGTATTGACAAGCTTCCTTGTTTACTGTTGTTCATCCTTAAGATGCTGCCTCATTAAAGACAGAAAGGTTAACAACTGAACCCTGTTTGCCTCAAGTAAATCACTCAATTTTCTGGAGCTCACTGCAAACAATCTGCTCCAAAAGAGCTAATTAGGGCTGAGAATACAAAATGGGAGTCCGGATGGCACCATTTGCATCATCTCAATTGCAGGCTTCTTTTTCTCCTTCACATCAAAAGAGTCATTCTGTGAAAGTCAATCTCCTTTTTCTTTTTTTTTTTCCCTTGAAAGGTAAATGTGCGCTGAAGATGGGCATCCATACACTGTGGCATTCTGATGTCAGTGATGGCTGCAGAGGCAGAATGAGGGCCATAGAACGTATGAAAACACTTCTCAGCTTCCTCGAGCTGAGCTCATGGTTGCTGACAGGCTCTTAAAGGTGCTGGGATGGCCATCCATGTGTTTAGGAACCACAGAGTGGGATTTCTGGATGCAGCCCTGGTAGAAACACCCTGCTTTCTCTCTCTGTGTGTGTGTGTGTGTGTGAGAAGGAAGGGAGAGACCTGTCAATAGATAGAAGTAGCTCTTTTTTCATGTGTCAGTTTGGTTTTGTGGTGAACACACCAGCCCAAACAAACTGGTTTGACTCAACAACACTTTATTAATGCTTGATGTCTATAAGGTGATGGGGTAATTCTGCTGATCCGAGCCTGGCTCAGCTAACCAAGGCTGGCCAATCATGAGTTTGCAGTCGCCACTAGGTCCAGTGGAGACAGGGCTCAGCTTGGATGGCTCATCTCTAGTCCATATGGAACTTCATCCTCCTACAGGCTAGCTCGGGCTAATTAGGATGGCAGCTTGGCAGGTTTCTCTGGGAGTGAACCAAAGCATGCTAGGCTTCTTGGCCCAGATTTGGAACTGGCAAGACATTCCACCCACCACATTCCATGGGCCAATGCAAGTCCCAGGGCCAGGCTGGATTTAAACAGTGGGGAAAATGACTTCAGCTCTTGAGGAGTTACAAATCACTGAAAAAACGGGCATAGAGATAAAGATGGAGAATTTACCAAAGTCATAAGGGATTACTAACTTTGTTATGAGCAAAATCTCAAGATGAAACAAATTATATGTACTTTAGTTATTTTGATAAACAAACAAAAAATAAATGTGTTCTTTAGTTATTATATCAACAAATAGGGTGGGTTAGGGTTGTGTGGGAATCTGAAGCAGGGTAGGTTGATGTACCATTCACTTTTCCAACTTAATCTTGCTCACTGGTTTGGGAAGCTCTTTGATAAGATTTTTAACGTACCAAAATGTGATAGATAACTTTAGTAGGTGTGAATAAAGGGTTTCTCTCCCTAACAGCACTTAATAAACCTTTTGTATTCATTCAGACACAAAACAGCTCAGAGAAGCAGGTGAGGATAGTTTTGTGAGACAGGGCATCTGAGTGAGCAATCGCTCAGACAGCATCGGCCCTTTGCCTGTATCTCACTGTATTAGAGAAAGAGGTGGTGAGGTCCTGAGGCTTTCGGTTTTAGGGAGTTCAAACGAATGTATAAGAATAGCTAAAGGCTGATACCATTGATTAATTTAGACAAACTTCAGGAAATTCAAAATTGAATCTTTAGAAGATCGAAAGGATTATGGCTAGTTTCAGTTGCTTCTCTCTTCAACTATGGTAAGCCTTGGAAAAAAGCATCATGGCACGATGGGAAAAAGATAAGACACCAGTTTAGAGTCTAATCTACACTGAGTTTCATCAGTTTTAATTCTAGGAATGACACTATACTTAGATAGAAGGCAGGGAATTCTGAAAAGTAAATAATAACAGCCAAATAGAAAAAGAAAACTTATTCCAAAATATCCCTGAACCTAGAGTGATCATCCCTCCCTTGACTCTGGTATTCCTTGGCCTGCATTCAAAGCAGCCCCAAATGCAGAAATACTCATCACACAAACAGAAAAAGCTCCAGGAGAAGCCTTCTAGTTTTGTTCTCAACTGTCATCCACATGTTAAATTACTCCAGAAGAGTTCTATTACATATATTTAGAAATTTATCTTTTTTTTATTTCTCTTCTTTTATTGCTGATGTTCCTAGTTTCCTATTTTCTGATGTCATTTATCTGCTGTCTAAAGAAATTCCTTTAGTCATCTTTTTTAGAGTACATCTATGGCAAGGACTTCTTTTAGATTTCCTTCATCTAAGATGTATTTATTTCAGCTTTATTCCTGAAGGATACTTTTTCTGCATATAAAATTATAGGCGAACCATTCTTTTTTTTTTTTCAGCATCTTAAAAATGTTATTTAACTTTGTTCCAGACTCCATCCCTTTTTATGAGAATTCTGTACTCATTTGAATCATTATTCATTTATAACTGAGGCATGTTCTTTCTAGCTTATTTCTAGAATTTTTCTTTGCCTCTGATCTTTGACCATTTTTTTAATAATATATCTTGGTATTGATTTCTTTGCATTTTTCCTGTTTGAAGTTTGCTGAGCATCTTGAATTTGTATGCTTATATCTCTCAAAAATGTGGGCTATTTTAGCCATTATTTCTTCAAATAGTTTTTTTACCCTTGTTCTTTTTTTTTAATCATCAAAGATTATAATTGTGCAAGATTGAGAAGTGTAGAACAAAATACAAGTACTGGAGGACAATTGCTCTACAATGTTGTGTTGGCCTCTGCCACACATCAACACGAATCAGCCACAGGTATACACATGTGCCCTCCTTCCTGAACCCATCTCCTTCCCCATGCTGCCCGTCTATCACAGAACACTGGGTTCAGCTCCCTGTCTTACACAGCAAATTATCACTTGCTATCTGTTTTACATATTGGTAATGTACATGTTTCCATGCTATTCTCTCAATTTGTCCCACTCTCTATGTCCCCCACTGTGTCCACAAGTCTCTTCTCTATACCTGCATCTCCACTGCTGCTCTGCAAATAGGTTCATCAGTACCTTCTTTCTAGATTCTATACACATGGGTTAATATACAATATTTGTCTTTCTCTTTCTGACTTAATTCACTCTGTATAACAGGCTCTAGGTTCATCCACCTAATTAGCACTGATTCAAATGCATTCTTTTTTATAGCTGAATAATATTGATGCCTTTGATCTGTGGTGCTGGAGAAGACCCTTGAGAGTCCCTTGGACTGCAAGGAGACCCAACCAGTCAATCCTAAAGGAAATCAACCCTGAATATTCATTGGAAGGATTGACGCTGAAGCTCTAGTACTTTGGCCATCTGATGTGAAGAACCAACTCATTAGAAAAGACCTTGATTCTGGGAAAGATTGAAGGCAAGAGGAGAAAGGGATGACAGAGGACAAGATGGTTGGATGGCATCACCGACTCAATGGACATGAGTTTGAGCAAGCTCTGGGAGATGGTGAAGGACAGGGAAGCCTGGTGTGCTGCAGTCCATGGGGGTCACAAAGAGTCAGACATGACTGAGTGAATGAACAACAACAATATTCCATTGTATCTATGTACCACAATTTCTGTATTGGTTTATCTATCAATGGACACCTAGGTTACCATGTCCTAGCTATTGTAAAGAGTGCTGCAATGAACATTGGCGTGCATGTGTCTCTTTCAATTATGGTTTTCTCAGGATATATGCCCAATAGTGGGATTGTTGGGTCAATTGGTAGTCTATTCCTAGAACTACTTTTGTTATTATTTCTTCAAATAGTTTTTTAATATTCAGTCCATCTTCTTTTCCTTTTTTTTGGGGACACAAATGCCATTTCACGATTTAAGTTGATTATCATCTTTTGTATTTTAATATAGTGCTACTAGATTATGTCTTATCTGTCACCACATACTTTGAGTTTTACTTCTCACTTTTCTCCATAAATATAGACCAATTTGCAACCAAGTTGACCCTTTTAGTCTTTTTTTCTTTGACCACACTGCATAGCATTCAGGCCCCAACCAGGGATCAAACCCATGTCTCCTGCAGTAGAAGCACAAAGGCTTAACCACTGGATCACCAGGAAAGTCCTCAAACTGACTCTTTTAGTTTAGATAAAAACTAACTTCTAAGATTAGGGTTAAAAAAATGGAAGCATGTGGAAGATATTAAAAAACTGAATATTTTTTTAAAAATATAAATTTATTATTTTAATTGGAGGCTAATTACTTTACAATATTGTATTGGTTTTGCCATACATCCACGGGTGTTAAAAAAAAAGTAACCCCATTTAGATTAGTGCCTGGCACAGAATGGTGTCTCCGTGAGCCAGAGAACATGAGGGTCTTTTCTGTACATTCCCACTATAACTCTCCAACCATATTGTGAACAACACTATCATCTATACTGGTATTTTTATTAACAGACTATTAGCATTGAAAAATGAGTAGCCAATAAAAACTGAGAATAAATTAGCATGCATTCATATAATGAAATACTGCAAAGTCACAGAAAAATATTCTACTCTTTGAGACTATTTAAAGATAGGAGAATTTTCTACAATGTATGTTGTTAAGCAACTAAGGAAGACACGAAATTTTTATATCAGATAATTACAATTTTCGGTAAAATTTTGTAGGGGTTTTCTGAAAGCAAATAGCCCTAGTTGGTTACAGGATAATGAATTTTCTTTTTTTTTATTTACCTTTCAGTTTTTTCAAATGTTCCATCTTGAACATATATTACTTTCTAATCAAGAAAATGAACAAAAAATAAATAACATTCAATACATTAGTGTCTGATGTGATTAGGGTATTCTGATGTTGTTCTGTGCTGCTGGTGTCCTGTGGGTAAATACATAATCCATTTTAGATGGACAGCTTTGTTCTGCTCTGAAGGGTCCCTAAGTGCTGAGGATTCTCACATATAGAAAAGTTTAAAGATTTTATTTCAGAAAAACCTTTTTGTCATCTGTCCAGTGGGGCACGTAGATTGATTCTTGGCCTGGAGTCCAAGAGGGCACAAGTGGACTGCCTTCTCTGAGATCTTCCAAGTTAATACTCCAAAGCAGTTGGTAACAATAGCTGGCCGTAGGTCTGGAGACAAGTATTTTGTGGCCCCAGGATAATATTAATAGTGCAGACCCCACACCCGCTCTGATTTCTAGAAGTTCTTTATGAACTAGGAGATTGGACATTTGTTGTGATGTGAGTTGTGAACATATTTTCCAATGACATTTATCTGTTGACATTGTTTAGTATGTTTTCTTTCCACAGTCAATGTAATCAATTATTTCTGAGCTGATTTCTGCTATATGAGTGACGGTTTAAAAAGACTCCTACATTCTAAAAAGAATGTGTCTATGTTTACATCTGATAACATTATGCTTTCATTTTTGTGTTTAAATTGTTGAACTTTCTATTGCAGAATAAGATACATATGTGAATGTATATAAACTATCATTATAAAGCTGACTGAGTTTTTAAAATGGAACATACCTATGTGATCAGCACTCAGATGAAGAATCAGCACGGTAACAGGATGCCTGAAGCCCCCAAGACCTCTCTCAGTCACAAACACCCAGCTCTCAAGGTTAAACACCATCTTGACTTTAGAGAAAACAATCTTGAGATGCCTCACAGAATTCCCCTCGCTTCACACTCTGAGTGCCCAGAAAATTATTCAGCCCTGGATAATAGTTTATTGAGCAGAACCACTTACAATAATCAGAATAATTACCCATATTGCCAATAGAAATGGCTTTGTACACACAGAGGAGAGGGTATGGCAGGCATTTATGGATGAATCAAACATTGATATAAAACATCTGGGACACTGTAAAGATAAAAATTACATAAACTTAAAGATTAAAATAAAATCCTGAAGAGGCTGCCTTTCCCATCCCCACAAAATAATTTTTATTCTTATTGAGTGTGCCATTCCTTTAATGAATGACAAGATTTTTACTACTTTCATTGTTGTTTAAAATGAACCAAAATTATTAATAATGTATCTTTCCTTCCTTTAATGTCCATCTAACTTGCACGGCAAACTCCAGAATTTAGGGAGGCTTACTGATAATACCTTGAAGAAAGCATGGTTTATATGCTCAAAGAAAGGCAAGAAAACCAATTTTAATGAGGCTGGAAGTTAGTCATTTTTTGCTGTGTAAAGTCAGAGGAATCAAATATTTAGAGGTTCACAGATAAATAAAAGGAACTGGAAGGGAATATAAGATAAGGTCAGAGAAGTGGGCTGGTGAGCAACTCCTGAGAAAGTGGCATGTTTTTATCATAAAAGGGGCAAAATAAAATGTGGGAGACAAAAAGAATACGGTTAAATTGTGTTTCACAATTATTGAAATATTGAACAGATGACTTCTCTGAGTGGATCAAAAATGTTAAAGCTTATAGCCTGTAGATGGAGATAATAAGGAATTTTGTAGCTCAAAACTAGAGGAACAGCAGTTTTGAGCAAATTTCAACAACTTAAGAAAAATCTACCTTCTTCATTGCATTGACAGTTCTATTCCAAGGTTACCTGTAACCTGCCAATTACTAAATTTGATTCTTTTCAATTCTCATTTTACTTGACCTCTCTCTAGTTCTTGATGCTATTGATCACTGTCTCTTTCTTGGAATTTGTCCATCCTTTCAGTTCAGTTGCTCAGTCATGTCCCACTCTTTGAGACCCCATGAGCTGCAGCACACCAGGCCTCCCTGTCCATCACCATCTCCCGGAGTTCACTCAAACTCACATCCATCGAGTTGGTTGGTGATGCCATCCAGCCATCTCATCCTCTGTCGTCCCCTTCTCCTCCTGCCTTCAATCTTTCCCAGTCCATCCTTTGGCTTTTGTGAAATTACTTTCTCCTTTTCTTATCACTTCTGCTCAATCCCTGTTAGCAAGAACTTGTGTCCAACGATTACTCAGAAGTGACCCAGGGAAAAGAAGTAACAGGGGAGGGTCGAGTAAGGAGGGAAAGATAATAAAAGGAAATGTGACTTAGTTTGCTGCTATGGGATCCTAGAGGGCTTCCCTGGTGGCTCTTTGGGAAAGAATCCACCTGCCAATGCAGGAGACGCAAGTTCAATCCCTGGTCTGGGAAGATCCCCTGGAGAAGGAAATGGCTACCCACTCCAGTATTCTTGCCAGGAAAACCCCATGGACAGAGGTGTGTGGAGGGCTACAGTCCATGGGGTCACAAAGAGTCAGACCTGACTGAGCACAAGCACATACACACACGCACACAGGATGCTAGGCTCAAATCCATTTGATACTATCTTAATTGGGTTTCTCCCAGAAGCAGCGTCAGACATAGGGATTTGTGAGCAGGTAATTTAACTTGGAGTTTTCCCAGGAGATAGGAGCAAAAGACTCAAGAGACAGAGGGAAAAAGAAAAACCTCCATATGAAGGTCACCATGGAGGGTAACGGGGGCTTGATTCTTTCTGGAACCCTCTAAAGAACACACAGGACACTTCTCAGAATTGTCCACCTGAGGACTGTCCAGAAGAATTTAGCCATCAGCTCCTATACCATTATCTATGTATTAAAGGTTACCCTGGGGTCATCAACTCCTTGCATTTCCAGACTGTGCACAGATAAAAATTTGACAGACCCCTGCCAGTGTCTTAAGTGTTAGAGAAATCTGGAATATGAAGTGGAACACAGGTGGCCTAGCCTGAAGGTGGAATGCTGTCCACATGAGGTAGACATGTCTGCTGGAGGACACCTAAAATTAAGTTGGGTCTGGTCACAACTTTTCCATAAAATGGTATAAAAAAACCCAAATGAACTTTTTGGCCAAATATATATATATGTATGTATTCTAAAAGAAGGAAGTCAAGAGATACCTGGAATAATAGGCAAGTTGGCCTTGGAAAACAAAATGAAGCAGGGCAAAGACTAACTGAATTCTGCCAAGAGAATACATTGGTCACATCAAATACCCTTTTTCAATAGCACAAGAGATGACTTTACACATGGATGTCATCAAATGGCCAATACCAAAATCAAATGGACTATGTTCTCTGTAGCTGAAGGTGCAGAAGCTGTACACAGTCAGCAAAAACAAGACCTGGAGCTGACTCTGGCTCAGATCACCAGCTTCTCATAGCAAAATTCAGGTTTAAACTAAAGAAAGATGGGAAAACTACTAGGCCAGCCAGGTATGACTTAAACCAAATCCCCTATGAATATGAAGTGGAGGTAACAAACAGATTTAAGGGATTAGAACTTGTAAACAGTGTGCCTGAAGAACTATGGATGGAGGTGCGTAATACTGTACAGGAGGCAGTTAAAAAAAAAATCCCAAAGAAAAAGAAAAGCAAAAAGGCAAAATGGTTATCTGAGGAGGCCTTACAAATAGCTAAAGAAAGAAGAGAAGTGAAAAGCAAGGGAGAAAAGGAAAGGTATAGCCAAATAAATGCAGATTTCCAAAAAACGGCACGGAGAGACAAGAAGGCCTTCTTCAATGAACAGTGTGTAAAACTAGAAGAAAACAATAGAAGGGGGAAAAGTAAAGATCTCTTCAGGAAAACTGGAGCTATGAAGGGAACATTTTGCCCAAAGATGGGCACAATAAAGGATATAAAAAGTAGAGACTTAGTAGTTGCTAATGAGATCAAGAAGGGATGAAAAGAATACACAGAAGAACTGTATAAAAAATATCCAGATGAACTGGATGACTGAAATGGTGTGGTCAGCCACCCAGAGCCAGACATTCTGGAGTATGAAATCAAGTAGGTCTTAGGAAGCACTGCTGTAAATAAAGCTAGTGGATGCGATGGAATTCCAGGAGAACTATGAAAAACCCTAGAGGATGATGCCATCAATGTGTTGCAGTCAATATGTCAGCAAATCTGGAGACCCAGCAGTCGCCACAGGACTGGAAACAGTCAATCCCCATCCCAATTCCCACGAAGGGTAGTACTAAAGAATGTGCTAACCACTGGACAATTGCACTCATCTCCCACACTAGTAATGTCATGCCTAAATCGTGCATGCTGAGCTTTAGCATTATGTGAACCAAGAACTTCCAGATGTCCTAGCTGGATTTAGAAAAGGAAGAAGAACCAGAAATCAAATTGCCAACATTCGCTGGATCATAGACAAAGCTAGGGAATTCCAATTTATCTACCTCTGTTTCATCAACTATGCCAAAGCCTTTGACTGTGTGGATCATAATAAACTGTGGAAAGCTCTTAAAGAGATAGGAATACCAGACCATCTTACCTGCCTCCTGAGACACAAGAAGCAACAGTTATAACCCTGTATGGAAAAACCAATTGGTTCAAGATTGAGAAAGGTGTACGACAGGGCTATCTGCTGCCACACTCTTTGTTTAACCCTCACGCTGAGCACATCATGAGAAATGCTGGGCTGGATGAGTTACAAGCTGGAATCAAGATAGGCAGGAGAAACATCAACAACCTCAGACATGTGGATGATACCACTCTAAGAGCAGAAAGTGAAGAGGAACTGAAGAGACTCTTGATGCGGGTAAAGGAGGAGAGTAAAAGAGCCAGCTTAAAACTAAATACTAAAAAAACTTAGATCATGGCATCTGGCTCCATTACTTCATGGCAAATAGAAGGGGAAGAGATGGAAGCAGTGACAGATTTCCTCTTCTTGGTCTCTAAAATCACTGCAGATGGTGACTGCAGCCATGAAATCAGAAGATGTTTACTTCTTGGCAGGAAAGTGATGACAAAACCTAGACAGTGTGTTGAAAAGCAGAGACGTCACTCTGCCGACAAAGGTCTGTGTAGTTAAGGCTACGGTCTTCCCCGTGGTCACATATGGTTGTGAGAGTTGGACGGTAAAGAAGCCTGAGAGCCAAAGAATTGATGCCTTCAACTATGGTGCTGGAGAAGACTCCTGAGAGTCCCTTGGACAGCAAGATCAAGCCAGTTGATCTTAAGGCAAATCAACCCTGAATATTGGTTGGAAGGACTGATGCTGAAACTCCAATATTTTGGTCATCTGATGTGAACAGCTGAATCATTGGAAAAGTCCCTGATGTTGGGAAAGATTGAGGGCAGAAGGAGAAGAGGGCATCGGAGGATGAGAGAGTTGGATGGCACCACTGGAGTAATTGACATGAACTTGGGCAAACTTTGGGAGATGGTGAGGAACAGAGAGGCCTGGCGTGCCACAGTCTATGGGGTTGCAAAGAGTCAGACACGACTAGGAAACTGAACAACAACAAATACATATATATATATATTTTTCCCCTTCATTCACCAGTCAATCAAAGCATATGTGCTGATTTTTCTATCTATGGTCCTGACCAACGTCCATCTTGGAGTAATTATTTCATTAAGCACATTTATGCTTCTGTAATGAGAATATATATTAATGATATTAAAATGCAACTGTTTTGTTGAAATATCTCTCCAAATTCTGTTGATCTTCTGCAAACTGACGAACTAGTTCCTTTTATATAGGAAAAAGAAAATACTTCTATGACAATTATTATAAAGAGTTGACAACCATAAAAACATATTCATAAACTCATAATCTTCTTGCCATTGAAGGATGGATGCTAAAGTGGTCTAGACAACATGTTAGCAGTTGGAAAAATGGAATCTGAAACTCCATATTTGTTTTAATTCTTGAGTATTGGTCACTGGGGTAATAATTGGCTGAGGTTTCCTGCTTCTTGCTTGCTGATACACCAGATTTTGAACCTCCACTCCTTTTCTCTTTCCCACACATCTTCTTTCCTCCAGAGAAGACCTGTCTCCAACCTACTAACATATTTTCCTGTTTTTATTTTTTATGCTGGATTTTCTCTCACTGTCCTGTTTTCTAATAGTGAGGGTAACATGAAGAATGCTATCTGGATTCTGATGTAAATGAGGTCTCTTAAATATATGTACAAGACACTAATTAGGTTTCCCCAATGACCTATCAAGTTACAGTTAAGCACATACTGTACTAAATATGTCAGTACAACATACTCAGGAAAGTCCAAATGAATGTAAGGGTAAGGAATACAAACCTCATATAATACTTTCAGTTCAGTTCACTCCTTCAGTCATGTTCGACTCTTTGCAACCCCATGAATTGCAGCACGCCAGACCTCCCTGTCCATCACCAACTCTCGGAGTTCACTTAAACTCACGTCCATCGAGTTGGTGATGCCATCCAGCCATCTCATCCTCTGTCGTCCCCTTCTCCTCCTGACCCCAATCCCTCCCATCATCAGGGTCTTTTCCATATAATACTTTTGCAAAGGCTTAAATTACAACAACCAAGATGCACAGGGTGAGAAAGAGCATTTTGTTTGGGAGCAGAGAAAGATGAAGGAAAGAGATCAATAAAAATATCATCTGGAAGGGCTGCCTAGCTTAAAGGATCAGTAGTGATTTGTGGAGATTCGAAGGGATCCCTAAGACAATGTCAGCCTGCTGTGCCTTATGTAAAAGGAATCGTGATATATTTTTATTTGTGAGGAACTGTGCATCTTCTTTGCCTACCAGGAGCTTTTCTGTATATGTCGCTTTGAGATCATCTTCTCTCAGGACTGACACCTTCCAGAATAGCTCCCTGATGTGCTGATTATTCTCTGGGTTTATCCACAAAAACTTGTTTCATGTCCTCTCTTTTCTTGCTCTTGAAAATGAAGAATGCTTCCTTTACCTCTTCCTCAGACTTCTCCACGTGGTCTCTGAAGATTAGCTTGTCTTTGAGTCTGGGTTGGTCTGAGTGAGATGCCTCTCGAGGGGACTAGATCCGACCCAGAGGAAAGACAAACAGACCACATCCAGGACTAACGTGCTGTTCACAACTATGGCAGCAGAAAAGGCATGAACGTCAAGGCTGGAGAAGGTGGATGCTGGCAGTAGCTGCAAGGAGCTGGTATTTGTCAGGGCTCCTGCGAAAGCAGAGCCTGATGTAAAAATGTGAGTTCGCAAGATTTGCAGACGGAAATGTCCTTCAGGACAACCCTTTGAGAGTGATGGGGAAAGGAACTGCATGGAGAAAGAACCAAGCAAGCTTGTGATCTGAGATAAAGTCATAAAGTGTAAATCACAAGGCTGCGGGCTTGGGTTGTGAACTTCCATATCACTCATGCATGGCCCCTGGTTGCCCCTATGTTTGGAGGCAGGACATCACCTCCAGCAGTAAGGCAGTTTCCCACTGGTCGAGGCCAGTTTGACCACAGAGGGGAGGCAGCTGGAGGTCATCAGCAGCCCATATTCACACGGCTGGACGATGGGAGCAGCCGCTGGCCTTGGGGATCAGCACTTCCCAGATGCAGTTTCACATGAGAAGTTGACGTCCTCTCTGTTGAGGGCCTTGAAAGTCCCTGGCTACACCCTCATTATTGCAATGAAGCAACCTACAGGACAGTGTTGAGCTCACACTAGGACTCAGAGCTTTCCCTCCATCCATCCCCAAAAGGATATTTACAGAGATTTTTCAAGCTGCCCCTAACAGTGTGCTGTCTAGAGCAGAACTCTCTACTCAGTTCCATGTGAGCAATCAGACTAGAGCCCAGATCAATCATTGTTCCTAAAGAATTCAAATAGTACCTGAGACAGGGTAGGAAAAGTTTTGCTAGTTAAGAGAAGAAAGTGATTCAGAGAGCAGGTTGCCTAGGATTTGGAGCAGGAAATGGCAACCCACTCCAATATTCTTGCCTGGAAAATTCCACGGACAGAGGAGCCTGGAGGGCTATAGTCCATGTGGTCACAAAGAGTCAGACACGACTGATGACTGAACATGCATGCAAGCAGCAGGAAGAGGCAGAGGGTGCATTGTGGGGTCATACCCCAATCACAAGATGGGTGATAACCCAAAGCCAATGAAAGAGAAGGACAAGGGTCTAAAACACTTGACTTTGCTGTTGTTTAGTCGCTAAGTTGTGTCCGAATCTTTGCAACCTCATGGACTGTAGCCCGCCAGGCTCCTCTGTCCATGGGATTTTTCCAAGCAAGAATACTGGAGTGGGTTGCCATTTCCTCCTCCAGGGATCTTCCCGATTCATGTATTGAACCCATGGCCCCTGCACTGGCAGACAGATTCTTTACCACTGAGCCACCAGGGAAGCCCCAAAATACTCAGCTCAGGAGGACTATATCTCAAGTCTAGTTCAAGTTCATGACAGCAGAGATCCTGCCAAATGTCTGGGCTAAAGAAGAGCCAACACACTGAAGACCTCACCTGTAGCACCAGCCTGAGCTTATCCCATCTCCTGCTGGGGCTGTTCACAGGAGGAGGGGAGGGGCACAGGAAATAAGCCCCGCACTGGCCAGAGCAAGAAAGGGCTGAGCACCTCTGTTTGTAGTCACTGCCTTTGGGGAGAGAGGAAGAGGAAGGGGAGGTTAGAATGGCAGTAGTAGCCTATTTTGATACCTCAAGCAACCTGCTTCCTCCATCAACTTTTCCATTCCAAATTACTCAAATTAATTTGAATGATCTTCTTGGAATCCCTGGTTACCATTAGGGGAGCCAAAAATTATTCTATGGCAACAGGACGTGATATTTGGTGAAAATGTTTAATCAACATCAATGTATTTTAATGAGAAAAAGGCTTGAAACCCAGCAAAGTCATAATGCACATATTAGCTTTGGGTCTAAACAGGAAAAAAAAAAAAAAAAGCTCCAGAAATACAACTAATGGGTTCCATGGGAGCTAGAAAGCTATATTTAATAGCCCTAATACTTGCTTGCCAGCAGCTCCAAATACCAAGCTACTCCCACTACCCCTTGAATGTTCTCTGATTATGACATGTTTGTGGGCTTAGAGTGTAGCTCTATTATTTAAGCATAATTGATCTCTTGGTACAAAAGCTGTCCTCCTTCTTCCTATCTTGTGCTTATGGCCCAGAAGGGAAGGCTCTGGGTCATTTGGGGGTGTGATCCTTCTCTGATGAAGATGTGTCTGTTTGTTTGTTTGTTTGTTTTTTCTAATAATCACATTTGTGAATCTTACCTACATCTTAGGGGACTTAGAATGGCTGGAGGTCCCCATCACTTTAGAAGTAATGCACAGGTCACCTTGTGGTAACTAACATCTCATGGATTAGGGGCTTGCTCTTTATTTTTAAGAAAAAATTCTATTTTTTAAGCTTTTAAATATTTCAAAAAATTCTACAGCATAGTTTATTACTGTTGTGCAGCACTGTGAATTTTGCTAAATGTTTAGAGCCATGAATCCACCATCACAATCAGCATACAGAAACACCTAAAAGTGGTGTCACTGAATCATATGGTAAATACATGTTTTACTTTATAAAAAGCTTTCCAACAGTTTTCCCCTGTGGTGTTCTCATTTTGCATTCCCCCCAAAATATAGAATTTCAGTTGCTCTGTTTTCTTGGAAGCATTTGGTTTTTTCATATTTTTTTTGGTTTTTCTATTAACTTGTAATCTGCTGAATATTTGTGCAGTGGTATCTCATTGTGCTTTTGATTTGGAATCCATAATAAATAATGATGAAGGGTACATTTTTGTGGATATATATATATAAATATATAAAACCCTCTGTCCATGGGATTTTCCAGGCAAGAATATTGGAATGGGTTGCTATTTCCTTCTCCAGGGGATCTTCCTGACCCAGGGATCAAACTTGGGTCTTCTGCTTGTCAGGTGGATTCTTTACCAGTGAGCTATCTGGGAAGCCTAACATTACATTTTGATTATGTCCAATTTATCATTTTTTTACTAGATTGTGTTTTTTGGTATCTGATAAAAGAACTTTTTCTCTAACCAAAGATCATGAAGATTTCTTTGAGAAGTTCTATACTTTTATGGTTTACATTTAGTCTTTGAAGAGAGAGATTATCATGCTGAAGTTGCCCCATATTGGGCCTACGTTAAATGGTTAGGTTATATACACATTAAAAATAATGACACACTCTGTGACATGCCACACCATTTTAGATGATAATGTCACAAAAACAAAAAAGAATTGTAAATATTAGAGATGTTGACAAGAAGTTCCTTTAATGTTAAACACACACACACACTGCTTTATCTCTCCAAAACTTCTTCCAAGCATAAATCTAGTCGTGATTCTAATGTCACCATGAATTTTCCCTCCATGATGGTGCCCAAGATCATGTCAGATGACAGACTACAATCTGATCTAATCTAACTCAGCATATATGTCCCTTTACATGATAGATTAAAATAAAACAGGATTTTGAAACAGTTTTTAGAGATTAACGAAGGATTTGTTCCATACCAGCTTCACTTTATCAATATGTCATCTCTTTTTGGATTTATTTTCACCCTTTCCATTGCAAGTCCCAGGTATCATACCCATGAATTGGCTATGATCATACCCATGAATTGCCTATGATCAACATTAGAGAATTCTTAAATGATTCAGATAAAGTTGAAGTATGCAAATTCAATTTCATTAAATTGCACAAATGTTCATTGCACCTCTGTTATTTAAGCTAGGCTAAGTGGAGGACTAGGCTTCCCCAGTGGCTGAGTGGTAAAGAATCCTCCTGCAGTGCAGGAGACACAGGAGACTCAGATTTGATCCCTGGGTTGGGAGGATCCCCTGGAGGAGGTCATGGCAACCCACTCCAGTATGCTTGCCTGGATAATCCCATGGACAGAGGAGCCAGGCGGGCTATAGTCCACGGGGTCGCAAAGAGTCAGACACGACTGAATCAGCTGAGCACATATGCACACAAGTGGAGGATAATCATGAGTAAAACTCTAGCCCTGTCTTGACAAAGCTGGTAAACTGGGGAAAGAGACAGATACTTTATGGTAAAGATAAGTTAGCTCCTTACTAGATTTAAATCCTTTTCTTCTTGGGGAGAGGACAGTATTCCATTTCTCAATCTCATTTTCAGTTAGATGTGGCTCTATGCTTGAATGTGGCCACTGGAAAAAAGTAGAAGCCATATATGCACTTTCATACCTTGCCCACGAAAAGCTCCTACAAGAACCTCCAGCTTTTATCTCTACTCCATCTTCCAACTAAACACCAAGACCTGGGGTGATCTTGGAATCTAGGTGTTCAATATGGCAAAGGCTCTATCAAGTCAGCCCCTGGATAACTGACTCTAAGCTTCCCTGCTGTGGCACGCCCTCATGCCAGTGAACTTCACAGGAGTAAGAAATCAGTTTCTACTGTGTTAAGCCATCAAGATCTTATGGTTTGTCTCTGAAGGCAAGTAATGTTTCCCTTAAATATTACAGACTTTCATAAAAACAACTTTAATATTGAGCAAATGGATTGACCCTAATGAAAGTTCAAGGCATTATTTAGAGAACATACATTTAGAATTTAGTGTGGTGGAAGCTTAATTTTCAATTTCCTATTTTTTCTCCAAAATACATTGATGGAAAAGTTAAGAGGCAGAGCAATTCTGTAACCTCCAGGTTAGGTGACCAGTAGTTCAAAAAGTCTTGAATTCAAGAGAAACAGCACAAGAAGCCACAGAGTTAGATCACAAGTGGACAGGGATAACAGGTAGGGCCCTGGTCATGGAAGGTTCCACACATCACTCGGTAGCATTTATCTACTGAAGGAGAGGACAAACCCTAACTCAGAACTGCCATGAACTGGGCTGTGAATGAACAAAGCATGAGCATCTGGGGAGAGATATGACACAGTAAGTTTCCAGGAGGCCCAGAGGTGCCAGTTCTCAGCAATGATCACCTTCTAAAAGAGAGAAGGAAACTCTGGAAGGCAATGGGAGTCTTCCTTGGAAATAGCTGCTGGTAAAAGGAATTTAGAAAATTCAAGAAAGGTGATAGACGCCGTCTCAAACCAGGATCTAAGGCAGAAGGTGCCATACAGAAAAGAAAAGAAAAAAAAAAGGCAATTTTGATTAAGAAACCACTTAGGATATTTGGCAAAACTAATACAATTATGTAAAGTTTAAAAATAAAATAAAATTTAAAAAAAAAAAAAAAACCACTTAGGTAAGCTTCTCTAATATAACAGCTGCTGCCGCTGCTAAGTCTCTTCAGTCGTGTCCAATTCTGTGTGACCCCATAGATGGCAGCCCACGGCTCCCCTGTCCCTGGGATTCTCCAGGCAAGAACACTGGAGCGGGTTGCCATTTCCTTCTCCAATGCATGAAAGTGAAACGTGAAAGTGAAGTCGCTCATTCATGTCTGACTCTTAGCGACCCCATGGACTGCAGCCCACCAGGCCCCTCTATCCATGGGATTTTCCAGGCAAGAGTACTGGAGTGGGGTGCCATTGCCTTCCCTGAATATAACAGCTAGGTAAGGAAAATTCAACACATTTAATAATTCTATATAAGTTTTTTTAAGGTACAACACATCTAAAGACACCATAAGAGAACCACCTAAAAATGACCATGAAAACATCTCTTTAGAGAACTCTCACTATATAGTAGAGAAAATGTGTAACTCAACATTTTAACATGAAAAACAACAATAGCAACAATTGACTTTATCAAGAATTTCAGCTATGAGGAGACCACAAAACAGAAATATAAAAATTTTGGAAAATAATAACCATGTAAAAAGAGATGATGGCCAGTCAAAAGTAGGAGGTAAAGTGGAAGCTAAATAATTTAAAAGAGAAATGGAAACAAAAAATAATCAAAATTAAGAATGACAACCACATTTAAAAGAAAACAAAGGACAAAAGAAAGCTGTCCCCCCAAAACCACATAATTTAAAAAGACACATGCGCCCCAATGTTCATTGCAGCGCTGTTTACCTAAATGTCCATTGACAGATGAATGGATAAAGATGATGTGGTGTATATATATGTATACAAGGGAATTTTACTCACCCATAAAAGGAATGAAACTGGGTCATTTGTAAAGACGTGGTTGGACCTAGAATCTGTCATACAGAGTGAAGTAAGTCAGAGAAAAACAGTACATATTAACACATATATGTGGAATCTAGAAAAAAGGGACAGATGAACCTATTCGCAAGGCTAGACTGGAGACACAGATGTAGAGAATGGACATGTAGACACAGTGGTGGGGGAGCGGGGATGAATTGGGAGATTAGGTTTGAGATACAGACACTACCATGTGTGAAACAGGTAGCTAGTGGGGAGGTGTCCCATAACATAGGGAGCTCAGCTCTGTGCTCCATGATGACGGAGAGGTAAGGCAGGGCAGTGGGAGGGAAATCCAAGATGGAGTGGATACATCTATAAACATGGTTGATTCACTTCATTGTACAGCAGAAACTAACACAATATTGTAAAGCAACTATATTCCAATAAATAAAAAAATAGAAAAGAAAAAATAAAGAAATACACTTGCAAAAAAGACAAGGAGAACAGAGACAGCAACAGAGAAAGAGTCAGTTGAAGAAAGAGGAGAATGCTTAAGAGACAGAAGAGTAATATACAAAGCAGGCAACACAGAGACTTGAGATTCCTGAAGGACCAAAGTCAAAACAAGGGTACAGAGCCAATATTTAAACTAAACAATTTTCCTAAAATAAAGGGGATTTCTAATCTATATATAATAAGAGTATGCTGTAGTCTAAAAAAAAATGATGTCTCAGAATTCAACACAAAAATAATTCAAATGTATTAAACCTGAAAGATAAAGAAAAACCACAGAGATACAAAGATCACATTATTCTGAAAGAAATAAAATTGAGCTAACCATCAGATATTAGAGAGATACTAGGACAACACCTTCCAACTAAAGAAAAGAGACTGTGTGAGCCAAGAGCTTTATATTCTGCCAAGTAGTAATAGCTACAGGCAATTTGGCTTTGCAAAGTCTCAGGAAATATTGTACTTACATGCTACTTTGAGGAATGTGGAGTTAAATGATAAGAAAATCTTTAGTTAGATGACCAATGGTGAACACTAAATGGATTTATCTACCTAGAGAATTAGGAATAAGCCAAAGAACTACAAAATAAAATGCAAATAGACACTTCTCAATTACAGAAAACAAGAAAGAAAATAGACAATATTGACAATGATGTAATGAGCTCTTAAAGAAAATACATTTTTAGGTAGAGTTACAGAATAAGTCACAATTCTCTGTGCGATATGTAAGAGACACCGACAGCAAATGATCAGACAGTCTAAAAATCAAAAAGTAGACAAGGCAGGACAACTGCAAACCAAAACAAGAAAGCTTGGGGCTTGATCTTAATATTAAACAAGGTAAATCTGGGGCAAAAATACGTTAACGTTATCAAGAGAAGGATTAAACTGCTACAAGGTACCACACTGTGGAAGTCTAAATAATACTACCCCTGGAAGATGTCTATGTCCTAATCCTGGGACTTTGTGAATAGATTACATTACATTTCAAAGACATTGCAGATGAAGATGTTGAGATGAGAAGATCATCCTGAATTTCCTGGGTGCGCCCAACGTAATCACAGAGGTCCTTACAGAAATAAGGCAGTTGGTACACATTCAGAGGGAAAAGTAAGGATAGAGATTCTTAAATACTTCCCCGGTGGTCCAGTGGTTAAGAATCTACCTGTCAATGCAGGGGACACGAGTTAAAATCCCTGGTCTGAGAAGATCCCACATGGCGTGGGGCAGCTCTGTGCCACAGCTGCTGAGTCCACGCTCTAAAGGCCATGAACTGCGACCACTTAAGGCGGCATGCTCTAGAGCCCATGAGCATGTGTGCATGCCCTAGAGCCCATGAGCATGCTAAGTTGCTTCAGTTGTGTCTGACACTTTGTGACCCCATGAACTGCAGCCCGTAAGGTTCTTCTGTCCGTGGGATTCTTCAGGCAAGAATACTGGAGCAGGTTGCCAGGCCCTTCTCCAGGGGATCTTCCCAACCCAGGGATTGAAACTGTGTCTCTTATATCTCCTGCATTGGCAGGTGGGCTCTTTACCACTAGCACCACCTGGGAAGCCCAAAGGGGGGGTAAGTTTCTGGCAAATTTTGGCTTGACTTATATATCTACTGTTGACTTACATAGAGTTGCACAGAGTTGCTTACTCTGTGCAACATACAATAATAAATATTATTTATGGCTCAAAACAATACCAAAAGGTATGTGTTGTCACAATGTAGAGTAGAATAAAATAGAATACTGCTGTTCATAAAAGGGAAGTAATTTCCCCCTAAAATAAGCTAGAAATAAGTGGAGCTAGACTTTAAACCTCTCTCTGCTTGGCACCCACAGTCATGCTCTCTTCAAATACTGTGTATTTTAAGTATTTGCATTTTTCCTTCTATCCCGATGCTTACATCCTGGATGAGGACAATGTGGGGTGGTAAGGAAGGAAAGATTAATTGAGCTAAGGAATGTCTTAGGCTTTTTCACATGCATGTAATTGTATTCATTTCTCTAATTCCAGAAGTAAGCTTAATAAAACAAAAGAACTCTGGATTAAGAGGTATATCATCTATGCAAGTGACCTCAATCTAAATCTATAGCTCACAGCTCCCAAAACCTTAGTGAAATAAATTCAATCTAATGGCACATGACTACAGAACTAGGGAAGGGTGTTAGCCACTCACCCGAAGCTTAAATGAACTTCAGGAAGAAAAGCATAAGATACAATAATATCCCTACCAGCTGCCACTAACCCAGTATGGAGCAGAACAGTGGAAAAAAAAAAAAATGGGGGGGTGGCAGGAAGGGACCTGAAGGAGGCCCAGCCAACACTCTGGGTTCGGCGTTCCAGAAGCCAAAGGGCAAGTGGCCGAGGGGCAAACCTCAGAGTTCCTGGAGCCTCTAGCTTAGTCACCAAGATTCACCTGGCTCAAAAGCTCGAGAGTAATAATATTCACAGCCTATGCTTGCAACCCACCTCAGCAGATCTACCTGTGCAGGGAAGAGGCTATGCTTTGAATCTGGCTTCTTCCAAGTAACAGAGGGCCTTTGGAAAGGCAGTGACACTCCAAAGAGCTTGGTGCTATCAAGGCAGACCAGATGCAGCAGTTAGACCACTGAGGCACCTCCCTCCAAACATAGCCATCATCCTGGATCTCTAAGTTGGCAACAAAACATTATACTGGATTTAAACAGCTCCTAACTATGCAGTGATTTCCCCAATACTATGCTAGACATACATGGGCTAGAAATGTAAACCCAGCTCTGCCTGATTCTTAAGCCCATGCTCTTTTCAATATTCTCCTCTTTAAACATTCTTATTTCTTCTTCTATTCTGATGCTCAAGGCCAAGGACTCTGGAAGAAAGAAAGAAATGAGAAGGGAAGAAAAAGGAAGGGAAGAGATATCCTCCCACAGCCTGAAAGAAACTATGTGAGATCCCAGTGTTTCAGACAATCCTTGTCACTCCCCCTTACACAGATGAAAAGAACAGGCAGAGAAAAACCGTCAAATACACGTAAAGACGCAACATATCAAGAAAGAGAAAGTGTGAACAATGAAAATTTTCTCCCAAAAAGAATCACCCTTGATTCCACGGTTGAAAAAGAAAGTCCTTGACTTGAGAGAGAGCCAGGGAAAATAAGTTATTAATTCACGTAAGAGGAAATAGATGGTGGGGGCAGTGGGTAGGAGAGAGAAGTACATATGAGTTTGAATTCAGACTCCATCATCACCTGACTAGCCTTGGACAAAGGATTTAATTTAATTGAGTATCAGTTTTCTCAAATTAAAATGAGAATAATAACACATGACATTACTTTTGGGTTCTGGCTAATGTAAGCAGAAATGCACACTTGTTAGAAGGATATTAATACTTTACAGAATGAATAAAGAAGCACAGGGAACAAGATGATGTTGTGGGCAAGTTAGCAGGAACAGGACAGCCTCAGTGAGAACTGCTATGAAACAAATACTGACAATTTTCAGTAATTGCAAAGCTCAGCTGAAGATTGATCTACCCAGGGTTAACTGTGAGTGGCCTGATTGGGTTCACAGTGCTAACATGGCTATGGCATCTTAATTTACTGTCTAACTGGATAGTGTAAAATGGGGAAAAGGTAATTTGCTAAAAGGAAGTAAGTGCCCCCAAAAGGGTGGAATGGATGTTTCAGTTCGGTTCAGTCGCTCAGTCGTGTCCGACTCTTTGTGACCCCATGAATCACAGCACGCCAGGCCTCCCTGTCCATCACCAACTCCCAGAGTTCACTCAAACTCATGTCCATTGAGTCAGTGATGCCATCCAGCCATCTCATCCTCTGTCATCCCCTTCTCCTCCTGCCCCCAATCCCTCCCAGCATCAGGGTCTTTTCCAATGAGTCAACTCTTTGCAAAAGGTGGCCAAAGTATTGGAGTTTCAGCCTCAGCATCAGTCCTTCCAACGAACACCCAGGACTGATCTTCTTTAGGATGGACTGGTTGGATCCCCTTGCAGTCCAAGGGACTCTCAAGAGTCTTCTCCAACACCACAGTTCACAAGCATCAATTCTTCGGCGCTCAGCTTTCTTCACAGTCCAACTCTCACATCCACACATGACCACTGGAAAAACCATAGCCTTGTCTAGATGGACCTTTTTGGCAAAGTAATGTCTCTGCTTTTTAATATGCTATCTAGGTTGGTCATAACTTTCCTTCCAAGGAGTAAGCGTCTTTTAGTTTCATGGCTGCAATCACCATTTGCAGTGATTTTGGAGCCCCCAAAAATAAAGTCTGACACTGTTTCCACTGTTTCCCCATCTATTTGCCATGAAGTGATGGGACCAGATGCCATGATCTTAGTTTTCTGAATGTTGAGCTTTAAGCCAACTTTTTCACTCTCCTCTTTCACTTTCATCAAGAGGCTTTTTAGTTCCTCTTCACTTTCTGCCATAAGGGTGGTGTCATCTGCATATCTGAGGTTATTGATATTTCTCCCGGCAATCTTGATTCCAACTTGTGCTTCTTCCAGCCCAGCGTTTTTCATGATGTACTCTGCATAGAAGTTAAATAAGCAGGGTGACAATATACAGCCTTGATGTACCCCTTTTCCGATTTGGAACCAGTCTGTTGTTCCATGGATGTTTAGGGGCTAAATAACAAGGGTCTAACATAACATCCTCCTCAGGTAGCTATAAGTTAGTAAGAGTTAATAAGAGATTGTTGGCAGAGCACCCAATAAATGAAAGCTGAACTGAAACAAAGTAGGAGCCAGATTTTACAGTCCTGTTAGTTAGAGGACTTAGCGACTTTGACTATTTAAAACAGCACCTGTGAGCTTTTGCTTTCAACTAAGCCACTTCCGTGGGACCAGAGTTGGTTTAGCCATTTTCCTTAAACTGATCTGAAAAGAATCAACACAATCTGCTTTAGAAACCTTCCCCCTTCTCTTCTAACATGTATGTAGCAAGAACAACTTTTCCTCTAGCCCTTCCCTTTCCATGGCTTTGTTTTAAAGTCCCCCCAAAATTAGACACAAATTGATTGGCAGGCAACAATTCTAACTGTGGTAGTATCCTTGGAAACCACAGAAAACTGGCTATTTTAGGCTAATTTGTTATTGTGATTTTCATGACAACAGCCAAGGGTATATTTTAACTACTGTTTTTACCCTAATGCAATTAGAAAATAAAAGATGTTTAAAGCCAAACAGCCCTTAGACTCTCTAAGGCTCTTTCTGTGTTTTTATATGCCTCAGTGGTGAGCATATGAGAAGCCAGAAGCTGAAGCCAATTCAGATGCCTCTTGCCTTTCTGGGTTTAGCTACAAGCAGGATATCTAAATTATTTGGTGAGAACAAGGTGATTTACGGCCAATACTGTTTCCAAACCCTATGTGGGAGGTTCAGGGCCATGGATCCAGACCTGCCCTGGCCAGTCATCTTTCTCCCGAGGGTGTGTATGACTAAAAGGAAACCATTTCCTCTGGAGGTGTAAGTTTGGAGTCACTATCAAATTCTTCCAGGCAAGAAATATGCAATTGTTGCCAAATACCAGCTGAAACCCACCCTTCTCAGTCTAAGATTGCAGCACTGTCTGGATTGGAGGGATGGACTCCATATCTTCTCAGGGTTCATACTAATTCATCAGCATGAGGAAGGGGGGTTAATAGCCACGAAGTCTCGTTAATTATTGTCCACATTTCCACCCAGCCAGAGGGAAAACTGGGGGAAAAGAAAAGGAACGTAGTTATCCTTTTACTGTGAATATACAACATCATGGGCCTTCTCAGGTGGCGCTAGTGGTAAAGAACCCACCTGTCAATGCAGGTAGATGTCAGAGACTCGGGTTCAATCCCTGGGTCAATCGCCTGGAGAAGGAAATACTCCACTTCAGGATTTTTGCCTGGAGAATCCCACGGGCAGAGGAGCCTTGTGAGCAGCAGTCTGTAGGGTCGCACAGAGTCAGATACAACTGAAGGAACTTAGCACTCATGCACACATACATCATTGCTTCCCAGCTGGTAAATCTCAACATAAGTTGAAGGCAGGGTCCTTCCATCTATAAGTTCCAGAAAAGAGACATTCCCTTCACCAACCCCTAGCATAGGAAATATAGACACATTTCTTAACCCTGGTCTGTCCACAGCTCTCACTTGTGAACCTGAAACTCTAGGGTAGGATGCAAAAGCACAGGGTCAGTTGGAGATGAGTCGCCTAGACTTCCATATGTAGTTCAAAGTCAAATAGCAAAGCAGCAATTACCCTTTTCAGCAGAGCTCAATGGTGCATGGTCTGTGGCCACCGCTCCAGTGATATTTTCAGCTGTGGTGACGTGGCTCCAGGGGTGAATGCCCTAGCATAACTTGCTAAGCAGTGATTCCTGCAGGGGGATGGGTGTAGGTCTCTGCCTCCATGACTTCCCAGCCCTGCTTCTCCAGTCTGAAAAGAGAAGGAAGAAAAGGTAGGGAGGGTGAGAAAAAGAACGGCTAGTTTTTGTCATAAGTGTTTTATACTCTGTGGATATTAAAAAGTTTATGGATACAGCTTTAACAGAATTAACACTTAGTGATCAAAAAGGCCTTGGGAGACAGAAACGAGGGAGTCGGTTTATTTTATACAAACTGTTCACTCACTCCTAAATGTATCCTACAAAATCCAATAAAAAGGACCAGAAGGAACTCCCCTCATCGAGTATTCAAGAAATGGGAGGAGAGAAAACCAGCATTGCTAACATATATTCTTAACGTTGCTGGTAGCAGACGCTGATTTTGAAATGGACCACTTGACTTTCAGTAGGGCTGGAGGCTGCTTGGATGGTATAACTGTTTCGGAAGGCGTAACTGCCTGAGGGGAAAGGTGTGCATGGCTAAAATAAAAAGCAGTGCGGTAAAACGAGGATGACAGCGGTCTGAACCATAGGAATATATGGCTATTGCTGATTGATAATGGTGTTCTGTGTGACAGGAAAGGATAGGCAGGCAGCGTGCTGACCTTCTGCTTGAGATTCATTACCCCCAATATTCTGTGTCCATCAGAAGCAAAACCTGAGCCACCAACATAGAACCCCTTTACACTCGAGTTACTTGCCAGATTCAGGCCTCTAAGAGAAGGCTAGATATCTAGGAGGGAGGATTCTGTAATAACACAATAGGTAGTTACCTTGAATGTTCCTCCTTGCCTTCCTCAAAGGGTCTTATAGCCATTAGCCATGCCAAGTGGGCATTGAGTAAAAAGTTTCACCCAGATGAGGAGGTTGTGGAAGTTCGATTTAAATCAAAGCTTATCCTTAGGGACCCAGAGTGTCATGGTGATTCATAGGAACTAATGAGAGCTTTACAGAGGTCAAGTATTAAATAGACTGTGACTTGAGTGTACCTCAAAGTAGTTCCCGGAGAAGGCGATGGCACCCCACTCCAGTACTCTTGCCTGGAAAATCCCATGGACGGAGGAGCCTGGTAGGCTGCAGTCCATGGGGTCGCTAAGAGTCGGACATGACTGAGCGACTTCACTTTCACTTTTCACTTTCATGCACTGGAGAAGGAAATGGCAACCCACTCCAGTGTTTGTGCCTGGAGAATCCCAGGGACAGGGGAGCCTGGTGGGCTGCCGTCTACGGGGTCGCACAGAGTCGGACACAACTGAAGCGACGCAGCTGCAGCAGCAGCAAAGTAGTCCCAGCTGGGTCTTCATCTCCGTCATGTGTATTTCCTTGGTTCCCAAGTATATTTTAGACTAGTTATTGTCAGCAACTGGCATAATCACAGTTGTAATCTGACCCATGGAGGAAGGTTTATTTTGGTAGAAGTTGAATGAAAGTTTCTAGAACTCCATTTCCATATGAAAACACTAAACCCAAATATAATGACATCCCTGGGGAGACCTCAGAAGTATGTGCCACCAATGAGATTTTAGAGGGTTGATTCTTCTCATGGAGTCATCTGACTCACCAATTTGGTTGATACAAAAGACAGATGAGTCCTTAAAGGTTACAAGCACTAGTCTCATGTTTAAGTAGATGAGACTCATCTTACGACTGGTTTGCTAGATATGGTCTGCTTACCGGAAGAAATATTCTATAGTAGCCAGCATGCTGCTATTAATCTCATCAATTATTTAGTCTTACCCCCAAAAGAAGAGACACCAGGATCCATTGCTTTTATCTAGCAAGAAGAGCCAAACAACTTGACCCTTCAGACTTAAAATTGTTTCGCTATTCTGTGTCTGTTTCACAATTGCACTGTCAGGGACCATGATCTTTGTGCCATCCCAGAAAACATCATGCTGGCTCATCATGTGAATCAGACTAGGGAGATAAAAATAGCAACTACAGCAAAGGCCTTGGAAATACTTGCACAATCGTTCTGAGAAGGTACACTCCTTACAAACACAGAATGCTTTTCATTTCTGGGGGTGCAGTGATCTGGGGCAAAGCAGGATATTCTTTCTTAGGAAAAAAGGTCCTGAATCTTGCATTCCCTATCATCACTAAAAAGGAGGCAAAGTGGACTTGTGGGTTTTATAGGCAACATATACTATATTTAGTTGTGCTTTTCCAATCTATTTGCCAGGTTATTAAAAACATTCAGTGCTGACTAAGTGCAAGAGCAAGAGGAAGCTTCCAGCTGATCCAAGTTGCAATGCGAGCACCCCTGCCACTTGGCTCCCAGCTCAGCTGAACCCAGGCTACCTTGAATCCGTGGTAGACAGGGATGCTCTTTGGGGTCTGTGACAACCCTGATGGGAAAAGCACAATTCTTGGGATTTTATGAATAAAAATCCCCTATGTTCTTTACAAAGTATTACCTGGAAAAATACTCTTGCCTGAGATTATGCTCTGGTTGACAATCTGTGTGCCTGTGCAAACAGGTAGATGTCCTGGACTGTGCATTATCTACAGTCTCTGGGGTGTGAAGTCAGACTCACACACCAGCACACACCTTCATCAGATGGAGAAGGTGTGTGCACAACTGGACCCATGCAGATCCTGAAGCATGAGAAAGTCCCAAGAGCAGATGTCTCACATCCACAGCATGACTTCTCTAGGCACACAACCACCCCTCCATCAACCCACACGTTTGATCTCATGGGGAGTCTCTTATGACTAGAGCAACTATAATTTATCATATAAACAGGGACACATCTGAGCTAAAAAACAGGCCAGGGCAACAGGCCTGAAACGGGGCCGTTCTAGTCAAATGATTTTGCATTGTCACCCTACTTTAGTCATTTTTAACTGGGGGCAATCTTGCCCTCCCACAGGAACACTTGGTAATGTTCAGCTCCACTTTTGGTTGTCACGACTCGGGGGAAGGTGTGCTGTGGGCATCTAGCAAGTAGAACGCAGGGATGCTGCTAGACATCCTAAAACGCACAGAAACATCTCACCCACAAGAAAGAATGAGCCAACCTAGAGTAAACAATAATGCTGAGACTGAGAAACTTGTCTGTAAGTATTAAACAATTAAGATTTATGGAAAGTTTCACCACAAGAGAACGTGGACAGCTGTGGCATGATAACCACACTCGGCGGTGGACTGCATGTGAAAGAGTTCAGGAAAGAGAACTATCCCTAGGAGGCAGAAATGTAAGGGTTACAATGCAAGGAGGTATGCAGAAGTAACACCAGGACTTCCCTGGTGGCTCAGACGGTAAAGCATCTGCTTACAATTCGGGAGAGCTGGGTTCAATCCCTGGATTGGGAAGATCCCCTGGAGAAGGAAATGGCAACCCACTCCAGTGTTCTTGCCTGGAGAATCCCATGGACAGAGGAGCCTGGTAGGCTACAGTCCACGGGGTCGCAAAGAGTCGGACATGACTGAATGACTTTACTTTCACTTTTCTTTCATGCAGAAGTAATGACCCACATAGATCTGTAAACACAGGGTCCATCCATCCCTTGGAAATAAAAAGCCTGGAAGACTGCTGGTAAGGCAATTTGGGAGCGATATAGATTAATGGACCACTTGTAAATGGGCCTTAAGACCTTACTGCAGAAGAGGCCCTTAATTAACAGGAACACCTATTCTGAGTCATGTGTGCGTGTGTATGTAAAATAATTTATTTTTTGAATATCTATTTTATTGGAATATAATTGCTTTACAATGTTGTGTTAGTTTCTGCTGTCTGCTACAACAACATGAATCAACCATTTGTATACACACGTCACGTCCCTCTTGAGCCTCCCTTCCACCCCCCAGCTCACCCCTTCAGGTCATCAGAGAGCATCAAGCTGAGCTCCCTGCGCTATACAGTACCTTCCTGCTAGCTAGATGTTTATACATGGCAGTGTGTATATGTCATGCTACCCTCTCAATTCATCCCACCCTCTCCTTCCCTCACTGTGTGCACAAGTCCATTCTCTTTCAACTGACCAATTTCAACTGACCAATTGGCCCAAGGTCCCCAGTGTGGGTCTAAAAATGTGACCATAGTAACAGAGATGATGTCTATACATAAGCTTTAAAAAAAAAAAAAAAGGAGGGGGTGCTTATCTGTACACCAAAATTCACTCTCAACTCATCCACAGCAGTGACCACTAGGGGTCCCAAGCATGGTACCATACTCTGAGATCAACCAGTCTCCTGGTGGCAAGGTGATTACATTGGATCCCATCAATTATAGAAGAGCCAGTGATTTATCCTCATTCTCTACAACACTTACATTGGACCCAAGCTTTCTTTACCTGCTAAACACGCTTCTGTCAGCATCATTTAAAAGGGTTAGAACATTAACATGTGTGCTTCCAATCACAAACACAATGATGCTTCCAATCCAAAACATAACAAAGTGAATGGAAAACCGCCTGTGGGATTGGACTTAATTGCATGCACCCTATTATCCAGAAAAAGCTTGTCTCAGAGAATACAGCCTACTGAAAAGTCAGTTGCAATACCAGCTGGAAAATGACCCCTTGCAATTTCAGGGCAGTGCTCCAGAGGAAATGGTATATATTCTGTGCTGAAGATAAACATATGGTGATTTTGTTTTCCACAAAGCCAGAATAAACAAGTCTATGAATCAGAAATTTCAAAAAGAAACATCAATTCAAAATGTTATATCTAGTATTATTTTATCTTTGTATTTATTTCTGTTTTCTGCAAGCCAAATTAATCTCTTCCTCAAACAATATTCTATTTGGTTCTTTCTTGTTGTAATTACCATATTTAATAATGAATGTATCCTATAATGTTCTATAAGTAATTTTCTATAGGTACTATATCTTACCTGTTTTCACAGTACTTAGTGTAGAGTGGAAGTACTCAGTAAATATTTATTTAATAAATGCATGGATAAAAAAAAAGCTGAGTCTATAAATAATAAATAAAGCCAAACCATATATTCCCATTTTTTTCAAATAACCTCAGAGGAAATTTGCCTTCATTTGTGAATGTTCTTACCCAAGCCAGAAGAATTATTAAGTCAAGGATATAATCACTTGTGTTCATTGATCTTACTCTTCACTTTTAGAGAAACAAAATGAAAAGCAAAAATGCAGTGTGAAGGCTTTTATAACATAACCTTCTCACTATGATTTGGTTGCATATAAATATAAATTATTATTATTTTTTTATTTTTTTTTTTTTGCCATTTAGCATGTGGGGTCTTACTTCTCAGACCAGAGAGTGAATTCACGTCCCCTGCATTGGAAGTGTGCAGTCTTAACCATTGTACCGCCAGGGAAGTCCTTCAATCTGAATTATTTTAGTACAATCAGAATGCCAATGGCCTAATACAACTAGAATATAATTTATCAAACCTGGAGTTACACTGTTTATCTGTCACCTTTCTGTCCATTTTGGTTAGCAAACAGCATGGAAGTGAGCAGGCAATAATCACATAATATCACTTCCAGTCACATTCTTCCGTGACACTCAGTGCACTCTTTCCTTCCTCCACGACCTTTCTGCCTTCAAAGAAGCCCTTTGTTACTGTAATGTGACATGATTGGCAAATCGAAACAGGGAAAGTGAACTCTACCTAAACTTTGGCAGAGCAGAATTTTCAATTTAAAGAAGAGAGAGACTCAAAACTTGGAGAGTCCCCTGCTCCAGAATTATTTTCAACGAGATACTTTGAACACATGTGAAGTAGAATCCAATTTTACTGGATACCTCTGAAATAACAGAAGTTCTTCAGTAATCACAGTGAAGGAGGAGAGAGGGATCAAAAACGTAGGTGCCTAAACAGTCAAGTGACAATATTCAGCACCCTGGTGAGAAACTTAGCTTTTGATGCACAGTAAACCATCCCCAAACTTAATAGTTTAAAAATTAAAGCTTTCCTTAGCTCATACTTCAGCAGATCAGCAATTTGGGTTGGGTCTATCCCGATGGTTCCTCTGGTCTTGGCTGGGCTGTCATGCACCTGCAATCTGCTGTCAGAATGGCTGCTTACCAACTACCCTAGGACGCCTTCTGCAGGACGACTTGGGAGTCTTTCAGAAGACTATCTCAGACTTGCTCACAGGGCAACTTGAAAGAGCCATCACAAGATTGCAAAGCCTCTTGAGACCTAGGTTACAACATCGTTATGCTGCATTCTGTTGGTCAAAGCAAGTCACGTAGTTCAGGCTAAAGAGGAGGAAAAAATACATTTCAGGCTTTTATGGGAGGAGCTGCAAAGTCATGAAATAAACTGCATATTTTTGCAATCTACTGTCCCAGGATTCTGAGAGAAGGCTGACTGATTTATAGAGCACCGTGGTCCATTGGTAACAAGTGACATACAGAGTCTCATCTTGATGAATTAATGGGTAGAATCTGGAGTTTAGAGTAAGAAGACTCTGCTGAGACCAGATGATTGACCTTGAAGTTACTTAACCTCCCAGAGCTTCTATATTCTCATAGTTAAGGGGGGATAATGATACTATTTAACTCCCATGATTACTAGGAAGATAAATTGTGCTAACTAATGAGAAAGCAGTTGAAATCTGTTAAACATCAAGTCAAATATTAGCATAAGCAGTGAAGGGTGAGAGTTAAGAGCACTGACCTTGGAGTCAAACTGTCTAGGTTGGAATGCTATGTCAATTGCTGATTGACTTCTTACCATTAGGCAAGTCCTTTCTTTTTTTAATTTTTATTACAGCATAGTTGATCTACAATGTTGTGTTGGTTTTAAGTATACAGCAAAGTGAATCAGTTAAACGTATACATATATCCACTCTTTTAAGATTCTTTTCCCATATAGGTCATTACAGAGTACTGAATAGAGTTCTGTGCTATACAGTAGGTCCTTATTAGCTATCTATTTTGTATATAGTAGTGTGTATATGTCAATCCCAACTTTCCAACTTATCCCTCCCCCCGAATTACCCCTGGTAACCATCAATTTGTTTTTTTACATCTGTAACTCTATCCGTTTTGTAGGTAAGTTCATTTGTACCCTTTTTCTTTATTCCACATGTAAGCAACATCTATGATATGTCTTTGACTTCACTCAGGATGACAATCTTTAGGGCCATCCATGGTGCTGCAAATGACATTATTTTATTATTCTATGGATGAGTAATATTCCATTAGGTGAGTTACTATACTCTCTGGGACTTAGTTTACTCATCTTTAAGTGATAAGTATTATAATTTTTACTGTTAGAATAGTCAGTGAGGCACTCTGCTAGAATTTGAGGACAAAGAATGTTAATACTTGGTGTAAAACTTGACATCTCCCTCTTGTTAACAAAGAACATTATGCAGACTTTAGGCAGGTCACTATTTTTTCATGTATTAAATAGGAAAGCCTCAACCTTGCTACTTGCAGATATATAGTAAGAAGTAATTAACACATGGTAGTTATCGATGCTGAGTGATGAAAATATGCTCCTTTAGATAAATCTAGGTCTGAGGAAGAGTGTTCAAAGGAACATAGCCTACTCCATGCTTGCTGGGAAGTGGGTTGCTGTCAGTTTAAGAGGCTCACAAGTTCTAAAAGCCCTCAGTGATGATGGTAGAGCTCTGGTCTGGAGTACCCTCATGATTTCAGTAAAGGTAGTCAAAGGAAAGAGTCAGGCTTTAACGTCTCATGGAGCTGGATTCAACCTCTAAATATTACTTAGCTTTATGTGACTTCTGTAAGATGCTAAAAAACTCCCAGATCTTTAATTTCCTCATTTGAAAAATGAGTTCTGGGACCCTGGGTGTTTATTCAGGGTTTCTACACTTCCCACCTTTCCTAATACTAATATCTTAGCTTCTACAGTAGTTCCTATGCTTGACAACTTGATAGGCTTTCAACTGGCAGTCTGAACTCCTTGAAAAAAAATATGCCACTAAGATCTACTGAATATCTCTCTCTCTCTCAGCCAAATGACATAGCTCTGTGGCCCTTCTGACACATCTTTTTGGTGTGGTTCATAAGCGAGAAGATTGGTGCTAATGCTGATATAACTGAAGCCCCATGGAAATATTAATTACCGAACTCCATTAGATCTCCACCCAACCTGAGCTACTTTCTAGTAAGTGAGTCTCCAGAGCCATTTTCTGTTAATTTATGACTTAATCAAATGTTCCTTCTCCTTTAACCCTTATCATCTCCAATCCCATTCCAAACCTACTGCTCATGGCTCCTATGACAGAGGCTTACAACACAACTTCCCTAACAAGTAATCAGTTCTAATGAGGTGGATGAAACTGGAGCCTATTATACAGAGTGAAGTAAGCCAGAAAGAAAAACACCAATACAGTATACTAACGCATATATATGGAATTTAGAAAGATGGTAACAATAACCCTGTGTACGAGGCAGCAAAAGAGACACTGATGTATAGAACAGTCTTATGGACTCTGTGGGAGAGGGAGAGGGTGGGAAGATTTGGGAGAATGGCATTGAAACATGTAAAATATCATGTATGAAACGAGTTGCTGGTCAGGTTCGAGGCACGATACTGGATGCTTGGGGCTGGTGCACTGGGACGACCCAGAGGGATGGTATGGGGAGGGAGGAGGGAGGAGGGTTCGGGATGGGGAACACATGTATACCTGTGGCGGATTCATTTTGATATTTGGCAAAACTAATACAATTATGTAAAGTTTAAAAATAAAATAAAATTAAAAAAAAAAAAGAAAGTCACGAGAGACATGGGATAGATCTAAGGTCCTGCAGCAGCCCATGATATGCCTACTAACATTTCCTTACATCACTATTTGAGTACACTGACCCAGACTTGAGGGAGAACTAGGCTGGTGATGGATATTCCTCAAAAACTTCCATCCCCCTCTAGTTTGTCTCCTACAGCATAAAATTATCTGGCTTCAGAGTTCTGGTTTTGTTATTTTCTGCTTGTGTGCAGGGACTCAAAAAAAAAAAAAAAAAGATTCAGAATCAGATTTAGTCATATTTGGAAAAGTTAGATAAGTATGATGATAGTACACAATTATTTACCTTTATTCACAGGGCTTTGATTCTGATAAATGTAAAGTTTTATGAATATTAAAGACACAACTGAAGTTCTAATGGGTTAGATTATGCAGCAAACTCTGTAAGTGCAGTGTTAAGAGGAAGCAATAAATCTAGGCTTAATTGTCATTATCTCTTTAGAAGAACTTTCAAGTTGAACCTCTTTGCCCAGGCTCTTGATTCCGTGCTCTTAACTGTCCACGTTTTGCTTTTCTCAATAATTATATTAAATTAGATAAATTAGAGTCTAACAAAAACTAATTTTGCATAATATCTCAGTCCATTTGTGTCTCTAAAAACCTCTAAGCTATTTCTCCAGGCAGTAGGGTAGCTAATTATTTACCCTCCCAGCAGCCTTCAAGGCACTTCCGATCCTATGTTTGGAACACAGAATGATCCCATTCAATTAGGAGAAAAAATACCCACAGCTTTCCTAAGATAACATGAAAATTCCATCTGTCCAAGGGGACTAAGTAATTTACTCTCTGCAGATTCCTCTGGATCCGGAAATAATGCACAGTGATGCATAGACACGTGGTCGTTATGCCCCAGATTTCCTCATTTAGGAAATCAATTCTTAGACATTGGGGATATGCAAATTCAATTAGTCCTGAACTGCAGAATGGTAACCATGCACTGAAATCTATATTAGCATAACCAGGTGGAGCAGGCTGTTTCTCCCCCAGGGGTCTCTGCCACCTGTTGAATTAATTTGATCTCATCCCTCGACATCCATCAGGTTCCACATATGACAGGAGCAGACAGATTTCACCTATTGTCAGAGGAAACTGCAAAGTTACAAGAGAGAGTCACATCTCAGCAGAATACTACAGAGAAGAGGCAAAAATTGGAACAAATGCTTAGCCAACCAGTCACCAGATATCCTTGAACAATGCACCTTGGCAAACAAGGATCATTGAAATCTAATTAAGAAGTTTCCCATCTGGCCCGCTGGAGAGCTGCACAGCGACCCTAGAGCAGTGCTTAACTGGCATGGTGCTTGCTAGGCAAGCGTTGGGGAACACATTCTTTTCTCATTTTTTTTTTTAATACTTCTGAACCACCGGGATATTCTGTTGTCTTGATTCTAGAAGAGCAGAAATAAATTTCATTCTCAATCTGATTGTAATTGACAGGCAGAGGAAAACATCTTGTCTTATAATCATCACTCTCTCACTGATTCAAAATCTTCCAAAGACTTGGGACACTTGTAACGTATGTACAGACATACAGATGGACAGATAGATGACAGATAGAAGGAGAGACAGTTGATAGATAGATCACATAACATTTCCTGTCCCAAAGAGTTATCATATGATTATACTTGGCAGTAACTGTCTTGACCCATTTTGGTGAAAAAATTTAGTTACCTAATATCCACTTTCAAACACAGTATTTTCTCTTTGTTTCCCCAACAAAACAAGTTCCTCTCTCATCAGCCTTTCCCCTAGCTCCCCTGCTGTAAGGAGCCTACCTCTGACCAATGATGAACCCCATACAAATAGCTTCTTCTGAATTCAAAGTGCAGACTGATACTAAGAAAAGCAGGGCCACACATCCTCAGTGGATGGAGAAGCCCCATGAGCTCACATTTGTTATTTAATACTGAACTCAGCCACACCCTCCTTTAGAAATCTGCTATAATAGCCTGTGGAAGTTTCCACCCATAGTATTGTATTGTTATGTCCAGTTATGTTACAGGGCTACTCACTAAACTGTAAGCTTCTTGAAGTGAGTTATAAGCTTCTGATTGATCTTTGTATCTCACAAGTGTAGCACATATAAACAGAATTAATTCTGTAATAAATTAAGGAAACTGAGTTTACAGATGGTAAGAATAATAAACTATATAATTCATGACAATATATTACTCATTCTAGCTTGTTTCCATATAAATGACACTATATTATACCACTACAGTATCTTCTAGAGGTATAAACAAGTATAACTTTAATATGATCAACATTTGAAATGTTGGAAGACTATGAGAACTTCATTTAGACTGATTTCAGAGAAGAAATAAGTCTTCTGGCCTCTTATAACCTGCCCTAGGTTTCTCTAGCTGATAATCACAGTCATGTCTCCATTCCAGTATCAAACAATTATTTTGCTTTTTTTTACCCCAATCCACCCAGGCACTGATTCCCTTTTCTCCTTTCAGTGCAGCTATAGCCTGCATGTCCCACTCGTGTTTTTGTCCACTCTGATATTTTTATTTTCCACCAAAGCCTCTAGTCTGTGCAGTAGTCTTCATATATTCCTTCAGGTACCTTCATTTCTGAAAAATCCATTCATTACACAATCGCTCAAAGCTTTGTGTGATGGAGATGGTTCTTTTTCAAATATATGAATGACTTTTTTTTTCTTTTAAATGTTTGTGTACATTGTCTTTTCCCTAAGCAAGAGGCAGACTGCAAGAGGTAGAGATAAAAACATACAGTTAAAAAAAATAATCTTGGTTATCTAAAACAGACATGAGAGTTGCCTGCAAAAGAGTAGCTGAGAACTAGGTTTTATGGCAAGAAAGAAGGAATTTCTGTTTCTCTCTTGCAAACATATCTATAGAGTGTCTTGGTGGATAAGATCATAGTGTTTACTCTATGCCTGGGGTAGGGAGGATAAGGGTGTGTGGTGGAGGAAACCTGGCCTTTCTAGCTTGAAAAATTATTTGGTGGATTGAGTAGGATGCAGGTGGAAAGGAATGTATCATAGATTTTGATATAAAGTATAGATTTTTCAACAAAAGAAAAGAGACTATCTTCTCAATCCTGGGGTAGGCAAAGATTTCTAAGATAGAATTCATAAGGCACTAAGTGAAACAGAGAAATTGAGAAACTGATGAAGTAGTCATGCAGAAAGGACATCTGTTAGGTCTCCGAGCCTCCCTTAACTTCCATGTGGTTTGGGAGCCTCAGAATTTCCTGTGTGACCCCTGACAGAGTGGACAGTATTGTGGCAGCAAGTCACCCCCTCTGTGATTAGGGTGAGCTGATCAGACAACAGAGGTGAGCCTGGAGCTAAGTGGAGGATACAGTCAAGATCCTAGGACTCTGCAACCCTTGAGATTGCTGCGGTGATGAGCTCATTAGAGGAATCCTTGACTGAGCTGAGTTACATCACTCAAAGGCTTCAGTGACAAATACCAAGAGAACACCCAGGGATGGAACCAGCCCTGCTTTATAAGCCACAGGTCCAGTGAGCAGCCTACACTATGTCTCCAAGGCACAAGTCAGGAGGAAAAGGCAACATCATGTGGTTCTAATGTCACCTGGACCATGTATCCCACATCCATGTAAACAGCATATTAAAGGAGTGTACAAAAAGGGTGTGGAATTCATACAATTAAAAAAAATAAATCCTGAGTCATCTAACCAGGGTCTAAGATACACATAGAGATCAATTTAAATTGTGGGATTGGAGTAGGATTACTGAGTGAATGAAATGTTGTTTTTGTCCCTTTGAATCCTCAAGCAAAGTTAAAGTTTAAAACCAAGAACCCTAGGGACTTCTCTGGTGGTCCAATGGCTAAGATTCCCTGCTCTCAATGTAAGGGGCCTGGGTTCAACCCCTGGTTAGGGAACTAGATCCCACATGCTGCGACTAAGAGTCTGCATGACGCACCTAAGAGATTCCCCATGCCTCGATAAAGACCAAAGATCCCAGGTGCCACAACTAAGACCCGACACAGCCAAATAAATAAGCAACGAGTAAAATAAATATTCAGTTCGGTTCAGTTCAGTCACTCAGTTGTATCTGACTCTTTGCGACTCCATGGACTGCAGCACACCAGGCTTCCCTGTCCATCGCAAACCCCTGGAGCTTGCTCAAACTCATGTCCATCGAGTCGGTGATGCCATCCAACCACCTCACCCTCTGTCGTCCCCTTCTCCTCCTGCCTTCAATCTTTCCCAGCATCAGGGTCTTTTCCAATGAGTCAGCTCTTCACATCAGGTGGCCAAACCATTGGAGCTTCAGCTTCAGCATCAGTCCTTCCAATGAATATCCAAGACTGATTTCCTGTAGGATTGACTGGTTTGATCTCCTTGAAGTCCAAGGAACTCTCAAGAGTCTTCTCCAATACCACAGTTCAAAAGCATCAATTCTTCAGTGCTCAACTTATATTAAAAAATAAATAAAATCAAGAACTCTAGGACTGGGGGGAGGGAAGGGAGGCTCAAGGCTCAATTATTATATGTATAATTATGGCTGATTCACATTGTTGTATGGCAGAAGCCAACACACCATTGAAAAGCAATTTTCCTCCAATTAAAAAATCAATTATTAAAAAAACAACTCTAGGATCGGTTTGCTTGAGTCCAAGCCACTGATCTACGGTTCATTAACAGCATTACCTATGTAAGTTATACCACTTTTCCAAACTACAGTTACCATCTAATCCAGAGAGGTTATATTAATATTTATAACATAAAGTTCTGCAGTAACACAGTTCCTGGCATACACTAAGTGCTTGGTGAATGACCATCGGTAATATTCCCTGATGATAAAATAAGCAAACCATGGAGAGAAATTAAAATCAGATTGGAAGGTATGGAAGGTGTCTCAAAGAAGGTGGCATAAGGGAAATACTGAAAACTATGTGGAAGTGGATGACAGGAAGAGGCTGTATGGGAAACTGAAAGAGTTCACTCAGGATGGAGGAATGTGTACCCAAGTACTGCTGGGAGACGACAGCAGATGATAGAAAGCTTTATGTACTAGAAGATTCTGACTGTACATTAAGATGATTTGGAAGGACAACTGACCAGTATGTAGATCAATGTTTTTTCAAAGTGGTAGCTCTGAACCTGGACCGATGTAGCAGATCCTGATTGACATATTCTTGAATAAAATAGAATAAAAGGAAAGGAATAGACTATATTGTTTCTGCATATAAATTAAAAGTATGTGTGTGTACCAGTTGGTGGTTCATTGACATGTAAAATGTATCTATTAATATAGATCAATCATAGTGACTGGAAAAGAGAATGGACTGGAGAGAGACAGTGCTTACCATATCAGAATCTGAAAAAGTGGTTAGATCTTGGGCTTTTTAATCAAATAAGAGGAAATGTTTTACTTTGGTTTCTTTTGCAGTCCAGCACCAGCTTTAAAGTGGTGAAATTTGCAATTCTACCCTGAATCGATCAATATGCCTAGGAAATGAAACTTTATCCATACATGAACGTGCTTTTCCCCTTTGATGCGTGTGAAAGCACTGTGTTCCACACCTAAAATATTGAGACAATATGACCTAGGAAGGCTGAACCTTGGATCCTAGACTTGTTCCCTCCTGCCAGCTGTATGAGTTGGGCACCCTCTCTGGACTTCAGGGAGAATACTAAACAGTGTGATCTAACAGGTCCCTTCCAACTCTCAACAGGTGCTTCTACTAGGCCCGTTCGTTCATGAATGCAAATACGCTGTGTGAGAATTCAGATTAGAACTTGGGGTATTTGTGTTGCTAACCCCTGGCATCATCAAGTTAGGCAGCCATTCCTGTCCAGCATGCAGACAAATATAAATGTTTTGATAAAGTGTCCCAACATGGGTTCTCAGTGGAGTGGCTGACTCTTCTGATCTCTGATTGAAACACTATCTGAATGTAATAATGTATGTTATTATGTCTCTAACACCTCATCAGATGGACTCTCTTTATAGAGAATGGGACAGTTCATCATCCCATTCACAGTATATAAGACAATGATATATTTATAGTAGAAGCATACAATTAGCAGTCAAATAAAACAGTAGCCTTTACTTCTAAACCTCCAGGCAACAGGGGAGCTGAATTTTGAAGACTCTGGAAGGGATTCAAGAATAACCAAGGCATCTAGAGGGCTTCCTAGGTAGCACTAGTAGTAAAGAATCAACCTGCCAATGCAGGAGACACAAGAGACACAGGTTCTATCCCCAGGCTGGGAAGATCCCCAGAGCAGGAAAAGGCAACCCACTCCAGTTTTCTTAACTTGGGAAATCCCATGGATAGAGGAGCTTGGTGGGCCGCAGAGTTGGACATGACTGAGCATGCGCACGCCACACACACACACACACACACACAAGGCATCTAAGAATTGAGGGAGTCAAAATGCCAGGTTGATAAAAACCTAAAATTCTTTTCAGCACTTCCCCTAGAAATGTCCTTCAGTGATTTCTACTTGGTGACAGAATATGATTCTAAGACATCCAGAAGATAGTTGCAGCTAAATGTAACTGTATGTACAGTTTTCAATAGTCTCAAAACAATGAGAATGTTATTAGAAAATAGAGTTCAAGGCCTGGTAAAGAGGACCAGTCTTTCTGTACACCCAAAATTTTAGCCCAAGTATTTAATGTTCTATGCCACCAGAGCAAAACAAACTGAAAAGGGGCCAGCACTTACCAAGAATTAAGCCTTAGATTAGTTCTTATAAAAACCTCTTAGCAGACTATTAATGCAAGAGAAGGAACTTCGTTAACATGATAGAAGTTATATACCAAAAAAACAACAACAAAAAGCCCACACATATAGCAAACATGCTTAATGGTAAAATATCTAGAGATTTCTTTCTGATCCAGAATGAAACAAAAATGCCCCCTCCAACTATTCCTATTCAATATTGTACTGAAGGTCCTAGCCAATACTAAAGGCAAAACACACACACACATTGTATATACATATATATAATAATTACATATATATGTACACATATGTTTGGAAATGAATTGAAAAGGAAGAAATAAAACTTTCACTTCCACCAACATGGTTATATGCATAGGACATATTTAAATATATATAGATAAATTTAGAAATATATAAGTGCATTTAGCAAGGTCATTGTTTTCAAAGTCAATATAAAATGTATGTTTTTATCTACCAGTAAGAGACAATAAGGAGAAGGCAATGGCACCCCACTCCAGTACTCTTGCCTGGAAAATCCCATGGACGGAGGAACGTGGTAGGCTGCAGTCCATGGGGTCACTAAGAGTCGGACCTGACTGAGTGACTTTACTTTCACTTTTCACTTTCATGCATTGGAGAAGGAAATGGCAACCCACTCCAGTGTTCTTGCCTGGAGAATCCCAGGGACGGGGGAGCCTGGTGGGCTGCCGTCTATGGGGTCACACAGAGTCAGACATGACTGAAGTGACTTAGCAGCAAGAGACAGTAAGAGAATAAAAATCTTAAATGAAGTAAGCCAAAGATAAATAAATATTGATTATATGTGGAATCTTAAAAAAAAAAAGATACAAATTATATTATTTAACAAATACAAGTGGACCCATAGACATAGAGAACAAATTTATGGTTACCAAAGGGAAACAGGGGGGAAGGGATAAATTATGTGTGTTTGTGTGTGTGCACACATGTGTGTAGACATAGCTGAATCACTATGCTATATGCCTGATACTAACACAAAATTGTAAATCCACTACAGTTCAATTGAAAGCAGTAAATATATAAAAAAATGAAAATCTTAAATTATTTTCAAAAACATCAAATACCTTAGGACTCAAGCTACCAAAATGCATGCAGTATCTCTACATAGAAAACAAAACACCTTTAGGATAAATCAAAAATCTTAAATAAAAGGAGAGCTATGCTATGTTCATAAACAAGAATATTTAAAAATGTAAAACTCACCAAATTAGCCAATAGAGGCAATGCAATCCCAATCAATATTCCAGCATATGGATGTGTTTGCATAAATTTACAAGTTGATTCTAAAATGTATATGGAAATGCGAAGGACCAAGAGCAGCCAAGACAATCTTGGAGTGGAGGAACAAATGGAGAACACTCACGCTACCAAGCATCATGTCTTATTATAAAGTTCTGCAGGGAAGTGAAATTCACCAACTCAAAATGTGTCTTTCTGGCATACTAACATATTTCAAGCTGGTTATTTTCTATGAAAGAGTAGACATGGGGAAAACTCTGAAAACCAAGTAGGTTATCCCTATTCTTTTGTAAGAAACGTTTACATTTATAAGGGAAATCCATTTGTAAGGTGGTCTCCCTCCAAGGGAAGAGGAGGAGGACCAGACCTCTAGAAACTCTCTCAAGTGGGAAGGTAATGATTAAATCTGCAAAACCACACCTTTATTTTCGGTCATCGACTCTGTGCTTTCCTGCTCACCTCCCATAACAGACTCTTCCCCACCCACAACATCGCAATATCCTCTTTTTTGGTGAGTTATTCAGTTCTCCTGGGCCTCTCCCATTGTGTGTGTGTGTGTGTGCACGCTCACACATGCAGATGTACTCAGAATACTGGAGCTGGTTGCCATTTCCTTCTCCAGGGGATCTTCCCAACCCAGGGATCAAACCTGCATCTCCTGCAATGGCAGGCAGATTTTTTACCACTGTGCCTCCCATGGTATACATGTTATTAAACTTCATTTGATTTTCTCCTGTTAATCTGTGTTATGTCAGTTTAGTTCCTAGACCAGCCAGAAGAAGGGCTGAGGAAAATTACTTCCTCTCCAACAGTTCCAATAATCAAGAATAAATACTGACACACATTGTAAATAAATATACTTCAGTTACAAATAAAAGGTTGAATGGCTTTGGCATATGGTTAAGCAACAAGGTGAAGAGAACAAAACTGCAGACCCAGGCCATATACATATGGTCTCTTGATTTATGTGAAATTGACTCTGCAATGCATTGAGAGAAATACACATATCAAAAAAGCATGCAGATCCAGATGATAATAATACCTGCGGGTCATTTAAAAAAAGGCAAAAGCTACAATTAAAAAATAGGGAAAAGTCTTAAGCAGACATTTCACAAATAAAAGAGTATCTAAATGTTCATGTAAAAGTGCTCACCCTCTTCAGCCATGTCAAAGAAAAACTGCACCAATGTGAGTGAAACAGGCAAGGAAGGTTTCATGCAAGATTGCTGTAACAGAGGCCAAGACAATTGCAATAGGGGAGAGAGACTGGACTCAACTCTGCTGAAACAAAAGGGAGAGGAGTTTATAAGTAGCTGGGGCCAGAGATGGAAAAGTGCTGGAGGACTTGAGGAGGGAGATTGGTCAAGGTGATGAGGCCACCTGCCTTTGTTTTTTCAATTATTATTAAATTTTATTAGAGTTGCTGTACAATGTTGTGTTGGTGTCTGCTGTCCAGCAAAGTGAATCAGTACTCATATACATATATCCACTCCTTTTTAGACTCTATCCCTGCATACATCATTACCAAGGGCTGAGTAGTGTTCCCTGTGCTATACAGTAGGTCCTTGCTGGTTACCGACTTCATATATCAATCTCAATCTCCCAATTTACCCCTCTTCCCCTTTCCCTGTTGGTAATAATGTTTGTTTTCTACATCTGTAACTAATTCTGTTTTGTAAATAGGTTCATTTGTATCATTTTTACAGATTCTACATATAAGCAGTACCATATGATATTTGCCTTTCTCTGTCTTATTTCATTCAGTTTGACAATCTTGAGGTCCATCCATGTCACTGCAGATTACATTATTTCATTTTTATGGTTGAGTAATATTCCACTGTATGTATCATATCTTCTTTATCCACTTCTCCACTGATGGACATTTAGGTTTCTTGCATGTCCTGGCTATTGTAAATAATGCTGCAGTGAACACTGGGGTTCATGTATCTTTTTAGATTACATTTTTCTCTGTATAAGAGATAAGCATTTGTTACTTATCCATTTAGGCTTGTACCTTCCCATGGATTCCAGGAAACAGGGACCCTATCTTCCTAATTACATTTCAAAGGTCATTGAGACATTCCTGGCTGTGAAACTGGAGGAGATTGGAAGAAGGTTTACATCTTAAAGGACCTAGAACATAGGGAAAGGGGTTATGGTCAAGAAGAAACCTCAGTAAAGTTTAGCCAAGCTGAAGGGAACTTGAAGGCCACCTTGATAAGTAATCTTTGGCTTATTTACTTTTTTTTTTAATTTACTTGTCTGGTTTTACCTCAAAGCTGCTGTTGAAGTTCTGAGGTTGGTGGTAGAAATCTGAGTGCCCACCACAGTATCTAGCTTAAGGCATGTATGTTGAATAAAACAAATGAATGATTGGATTATAATTGGGTTACTAGTAAGTTTTTACACACACGTTATTAGCAGAATTTAACTTGGGGGAATAAGGTAACATAAATATGTGTTAGTCAACTTCTTAAATATTCGTGAAATAATGTGCTCCACATAAAAGTTAATCAAAGAGTGGAAAATTGGAGGAAGATGATGATCTAGTTGGGACTGCCTCCTTCAAGCCATAGGATGCATTTTCATCTGGATTGTAAATACTAACTGGGGTATTGGAAAGGCACACGTAAAAAAGACAACCAGGAATTGACAGCTTGCCTTTAAAAGACAAATATTTAATCCCGTCCCTTCTCACCATCCCAAACCACACCGTTACTTCTAAGGTATAGAAGGAGTCACAGCCAGGAAGGTTAAAACAATATTATTTTAAAATTCACATTCATCTTGAACAGAGATTGTTTTATCTACATATTAGTAAGGAAACCATTAGTCAAAATGTTATTATTATTTACAAAGCGCATGTAACAAAGTTAAAGTTGTGGGATTTCAACCGTACTTTTCTGATGTGAGCCAATGTTCTTTCTCTAAAGATAGTAAAAGAAAAAAAAGGGGGCAGGGAATGGGGGGAATTTCAGTGTTGTTTTACTGGGAGCATCTGAAAGGAAAACTAGGAAGTGCTCTATTTCCACTGTAATGTTATAGCTTAAAATAAGCAAAGTGAGGAAATGCAATAAACTCCAAGCTCCAGAAGTTTTTTGCCTCTAATTTTAGAATGCCTACAATAAAACAACAGTAACAACAGAAGTGACAGTGATCATCACCTTCCCTGGTGGAGTGACGGCTCCCTGTTTGTAAAACAAGTTAAAGTGATGATTACTCAAGAACAGGACTTTTTTTATACACAAGTAGCCTGCCTGATTGTGATAAAAATGAGCCGACAGTCTTTGGCTGTTTTTCACTTAAAATCTGGGTCTAGATTGTCCTGAGTTAACAACAGTTAACTTTTAGGCCATGTGATTTTTTTTTTTTCCAATGTAGGAATAAGAATTATTAGACTCAGCAAGTTCATTTTTGGGCTATCACATACATACAGAAAAATGGACAAGTCCTAAGGATACATTTTCACAAATGGTAACCACTTATATCAATTATAAATACCAGTCAGATCAAGGAGAGAATATTGGAAAACACCCGAAGCCCTCCCTCAGGCTCACTCCCATCATGACTCATCATCTTCATTAAGTTCAGTTGAGTTCAATTGCTCAGCGGTGTCCAACTCTTTGTGACCCCATGGACTGCAGCATGCCAGGCTTCCCTCTCCATCACCAACTTCCACAGCTTGATCAAACTCATGTCCATTGAATCAGTGATGCCATCCAACTGTCTCATCCTCTGTCATCCCCTTCTCCTTCCACCTTCAATCTTTTCCAGCATCAGAGTCTTTTCAAATGAGTCGGTTCTTCGCATCAGGTGGCCAAAGTATTGGAGTTTCAGCTTCAGCATCAGTCCTTCCAATGAATATTCAGGACTGATTTCCTTTAGGATGCACTGGTTTGTTCTCCTTGAAGTCCAAGGGACTCTCAAGAGTCTTCTCCAACACCACAGTTCAAAAGCTTCAATTCTTCAGTGCTCATCTTTATGGTCCAACTCTTGCTCCATACAGGACTACTAGAAAAACCATAGCTTTGACTAGACAGACCTTTGTTGGTAATGTGTCTGCTTTTAAATATGCTTTATCTTCATTAAAGCAAACCACAATCCCAACTTCTATGCCTATATATTAGTTCTGACTGTTTATGAATTTCATATGGTTGCAACCGTATGGTATACACTCATCCATGATTTGCTCTGTTTCATTTGATATTATGTTTGTGTTCATTCACTTACATTACTGTATTATAGGACTATAACACCATCAGTTTTTCCATTTTCCTACTGGGGTTGTTTTTCAAGTAAACAACTACTATGAATAAACTCACTATGAACATATTCCACGATGTTCCGTGTACACACATACATGATGTGTTTCTTGAATATATACCTAGGGGCTGAATTGCTGGGTTTGGTACACATGAATATTCAGCTTTAGCAGATATATCCAAGCACCTTCCTGAAGTGCTACACTCTGACCAACAATTTAGGGACATTCCAGTTGTTTCACGTTCCCAACAAAACAACGTTTCCTGTACTTTACTTATTTAAAAATAAAAATGCTAACCCTTCTAGTGGCGTTGTAGTTAAATCTCACTATGGTTTTAGCTTTTCATTTTTCTGATGTCTGACCAAGTTGACTTTAACTTCATCTCAATTTGACTAGTCTTTATAGGTTTCTTCCTGACTACAGGGTCGTTCCCTCCATTTCCTGAGAGAATTTCTATTCCTTTGAGATGGAATTTCTTCTCGCAGCCTCTTCTCATTTTACAACCCCAAAACAAAATGTCTCTCTCAGGGACCTGGGAGCCATCCTGTTGAAATGTTAGCTTACGATTTTTTTCCCATTTTTTTAACTGTATTTTTTGTCTGTTTCATCATAGCTTGTAGGTCTTCTTATTATCACCTCGATTTGAATTCTTTGCCTGATAAGTGTATTTCCTCCACTGCATTGTGAAATGAAGGGAAGGCCTTTCTAGAATGAATTACAGCCATTTGCCTCTGGTCTTTTGGCATCTCTGATAGGACTGGGACATTAACAAACATCAAGGGACTTGGCGGCTTTGGCTCGAGTCTACAAGGGACCTGTGTTGAGTCTTCAATGTTCCTTAAAGGTAATTTCTATTCTCTCACTTTCTGCATTTCATGAGGTGATCCACATTTTCTCACTCTAGATTGTCATAAAGCCTCCAGTCAGCACCTGTGCACTCAACTCATGGTCATTGTCAATGCATTATCTTTTATTTGCTTGTGCAAGAGCCTTAAAAGAAGGACTCAAGGTCAAAGCTCTATCTGCTGGAGGAATTATTTGTTTATTTTAGGAAAAATATTTGTTCTTCATCTGAGTCACAGTGCCCGAGAGAAATTAAAACTTTTATTTACTTTAGTGCATGGAGCCAGATTCAATTAAGATTCCTTTTATACGTGCTATTAATTAAGAACTAAGGTCTTTTACCTAAAAGCTGATTTTAAAAAATGAGTAAAACACAGAAATAGTCATTACATGAAAAAGAGATAAATTGTCCTTTAACATATGAAAATTTGTGCAACTTATAATTAAAAGGAACGCAAATTAAAACTAAACTGAGACATCATTTTCACCTACCAAATTGGCAAAAATTCAAAAGATTGACTAGCACAACTCACTCTGTTGATGAGTCTCTGATGAGAAAGGCATATTCACAGATTGCTGATGCAGTAAGAAATGGGAAAAAACCCATGGGGGTGAGAATTGGCAATGTTTGCCCAAAGTGCATATTCATTACTTAGTCTTTGAGCTATCCCACTTCTGGAAATGTACCTTCAAGTTTCACCTCCGCAGTGAGAAATAATACAGGCATACCTGTGTTATCACACTTTGCTTTAATATACCATGCACATATTGCATTTTTTTACAAAGGAAGATTTGTGGCAACCCTGTGTCCAGCAAGTCTATTTGCACCATTTTCTAACAGCATTTTTTTTTTATGTGGTGTCTCTGTGTCACATTTTGGTAATTCTTGCAATATTTCAAGCTTTTTCATTATTTCTATGTTGGTTATGGTGATCTGTGATCAGTGATTTTTGATGATACTATTATAATTGTTTGAGGGCTAGGTGAACCACGCCTATGTAAAACAGTGAACTTACTCTAGGATTTGTATGTGTTCCAGCTGCTCTACGGACCAAGCCATTCCTCCATCTCACTCCTTCCCCTATAGCTGTTCAAAATATGACTGCTTATTGACAATGTATTGTCAATTGCTTATTGACAAGACTTCTGATGGAGATGTACAAAGAGATTGCTAATATAATATCCATTCTGCAGCCCATGAATCAAGGAGTCATTTTGACATTCAAGAGTTGTTACTTAAGAAATACATTTCATGAAGCTACAGCTGCCATAGATAGTGATTCCTCTAAAGGGTCTGAGCAAAGTCAACTACAAACCTTCTGGAAAGCATTCATCATTCTAGACGGCGTTAAGAACACCTGTAATTCACAGGCAAAGGTCAAAATATCATCATTAACAGGAGTTTAGGAGAACCCTCATAGATGACTTTGAGAGGTTTCAAGACTTCAGTGGGGGAAGTAACTGCAGATGTGGTGGAAATAGCAAGATAACTAGAATTAGAAGTGGAGCCTGAAGATGTGACTGAATTGTTGCAATCTCAAGATAAAACTTGAACAGATGAGGAGTGGCTTCTTATGCATGAACAAATGCAAGTGATTTCTTGAAATGTAAATTCAAGATGGTGAGGCTGCTGTGAAGCTTGTTGAAATGACAACAGAGGATTAGAATATTATGTAAACTTAGTTGATAAAGCTGAGCTAGGGTTTGAGAAAGTTGACTCCAATTTGAAAGAAGTTCTACTGTGAGTAAAATGTTATCAAATAGCATTGAATGCTCTAGAGAAATTATTCATGAAAGGAAGAGTCAATCAATGGAGCAAACTTTATTGCTGTCCTATTTTAAGAATAAGACAGCCACCCGAAACTTCAGCAACCACTACCCTGCTCAGTCAGCAGCCACCCACATTCAAGCAAGACCCTCCACCAGCAAAAAGATAACGACTCACTGAAGGCTCAGATGATGGGTAGCATTTTTTAGCAATAAGGCATTTTTTTTAATGAAGATAAATACATTTTTTAGACATAATGTTATTTCACATTAATAGACTGAAGTACAGCATGAAAAACTGGGAAACCAAAAGAATCTGTGGGACTCACTTTGTTGACGTAGCAAATATAAACAAAAACAAAGGAACCTGGCATATGCCACATTGATCAAATAACTACAGGGGAAAAGGAATTAATTAAATAACTTGAACTCAGTACCCAGTCTACAGTATTGATGTATTTTTGAAATCGCTTGGTATGTATTACAGGAAAGAACAAATGAGTAAATATATAATTTTTGTTGGAAAACTGGTTTTCTTTGCAAAAAGGGAGTTAAAAATGCATAATGAGGGAAAGTCATGAAAAACTTACGGTGCTGAAATTGAATTGGTGGTAATAGTATGCTCAATATTACTTTCAAAATATATTTCCTTAGCTCTATATGCTGAGAAACATTGATTGGAAAACATTTTATTTTTTTATATAAAGAGACACTTAATGAATTCTTGAGGCTTCAAGGGCAATATACAATATCTGTTGCACACTCTTCTTTTTTAAAAAATATTTCTTTGTATGTTTGCTTGTTTTTGTTACATTTTGCTTTGCTTTTGCAACCCTTTAAGAATGTTAAAATCATTCTTAGCTCACAGGCTGCACAAAAATAGGCCATAGGCAGGATATAGCTTACAAGCTATAGTTCTCTGAATCAGGGCCAAAAAACAAGAATACCACAGTGGCAATGAGCATACCATAAGCAGTCAGATATTGATTCCAAAAAATGGTTCCCATGTAAAGAGATCCACGACCCTGTGGAGCAGCCAGAGGTTCCAGGTTTAGAACCAGGAAACGGCAAGGTAATCCTGGGACAGCTTGTGCTAGATAGCAAGGAAAAATAGCCAGGACATAGGAAACAAGAGACAGTGCTTCCAGGACTTACCAGGTGGTCCAATGGATAAGAATCCACCTGCCAATGTGGGGACACAGGTTCGATCCCTGGCCTGGAAAAATTCCACATGCCATCAAGAAATTAAAAGCCTGTGAGCTGCAACAACTGAGCCCCCGTGCTTCAACCACTGAAGCCTAAGTGCCCGAGAGCCTGTGCTCTGCAACAAGAAAGGCCACTGCACTGAGAAGCCCATGAACCACAGTGGAGAGTACCTTCTGCTCACTGCAACTAGAGAAAGCCCTCATGGAGCAAAACAAAAACAACAAAAACCCAGTGCAACCAAAAACAAATAAATAAATTTTAAAAAGAGAGACAATGCTTCCACTGGCAAAATTAGTATAACTTAAGCATGTGAATGAATTACAATATAAGCATCCATGAGAGGCACCAAAACAGTTATGACAGAAGAATAAAATCACCATTTTGTGGCTAGAACATGATGATTAATTCTGGTAGTGATCATCAACAGAAAACAAATGAGTAAAGGTTGTAGAGGAGTAAGACAGTCACATATCTCAAAATGATCACACACATATCTCATCAATTACAAAGGATATAAACTATGATGAAGTGAGCTGGGAAAACCCTCTTAAGTGAGTCATCCTCAATAATCCTAGAACCTGAAATCCCATTGCCTCCTGATGGGATGCAATGAGAAGTAACAACATCGTCTATGCGATATTCTTGCAAGAAACTTTTAACTTGAATCTAACCCTGAGGGGACAAAAAGAGAAAAGTCCAGACAGTGGGATGTTCTATAAATAACTGGCCTAAACATTTCAAGCAAGTTATGATCATGATAGCAACAACATGAAATATCCAGAGAACTGTCCTAGATTGAAGGAGGCTTCCCTGGTGGCTCAGATGGCAAAGAATCTGCCTGCAGTGCAGGAGTCCTGGGTTGGATCTCTGGGTCAGGAAGATCTGCTGGAAAAGGGAAAGACTACCCTCTCCAGTATTCCTGCCTGGAGAATTCTGGACAGAGGAGCCTGGTGGGCTACAGTCCATGGGGTTGCAGAGAGTCGGACACGACTGAGTGACTGACACACACAGACTAAGAAACATGCCAATTGAATGCAATGCCTGGATCTGATGTGAAGAGCAATAATAATTGCTATAAAGAACATTTTTTAAAATAATGAGAAAATCTGAATATGAGCCATACACTAGGTAATATTATCATATTGATAATTTCATGTTGAATTCCTTGGATATGTCTATGGCATTATGGTTATATAGGAGAGTGGCCTAGTTCTTAGGCCATGGTGAAGTATTGAGCAGTGACATGACATAATGTGTTAAACTTACATTCAAACAGTTCTGCAGGATGTATAAATACCAACACATAGTTAGAGAGAAAGAAAGGAAGCAAAAATGGTAAAGTGCTTACCTTTGGTACTCTAGGTAAAGGAAATCTGGAAATTATGCTTTTCTTTCAACTCTACTATAGCTTTGAAAATTTATAAATAAAAAATCAGCAGCAAAAAAAGTATGGCTTTTACTCAATTTACAAAATAATGTCAATTATGTGTTCAAGGGTATTTACAGATTTAGTAACAAATAAAAAAATTTAAAGGGATTTCCCTGCTGGTCCAGTGGTTAAGACTCCATGCTTCCGCTGCAGGGGGCACAGATTTGATCCCTGATCAGGGAACTAAGATCCCACATGCTGTACTGTATGGCCAATAAATCAATAAATAAAAAATTTTAAAAACCTACTGTACCTCAACAGAAAAGTAGTTGAATACATTACATGATATGCATGTGATAAGATATATAGCCATTAAAATATAAAGTAGATTCTGTATCTGCATGTATGTACAATCCCATATATATATGAAATATATATTTTTATATATATTTAAGGGGGGAAGGAAAGGTGCAGAAGAGTGTGAATAGCTGTTCATCCCTATTACAATAGACAATATCTAGTGGGATATACATGAACCCATTAACAGCAACTTTCCCTGGAGAGTGAGATCAGGGTCAGGGAAAGGATTTTTAATTTTCACATTACTCACTTCATCAGTATTATAAATTTGTTTACCATGAGCATATTATCACTTTTATAACAAAAAGAAGTAGCTACTCCTTCCCCTGAAATGAACAAGATCTTATTACTCTATATAAAATCTTTAAAATAGTGACCAAAACCTTCTCTCTTACTTGCTAGTGGTTTTGCTCTGTTGATGAATTAGGCAGTCTTTGGTCTCTGGCCACACTGGGAGTTCAGCCCACAGCTACAGAAACAGTTGGCATGTACTGCTATAAGTAAACACACATAATTTAGTGCTCATACGCGCTGCCTGGCTAAATTAAAGGCTGTGAACACATCTCATGTCTAGATTCTGAATGGTCCTAAAAATAAGAAGGGAAGTGGTCAGCTTCAGCCTCCCCAGGTATTGCAAAGCCCTTTAAACTGTAAATTATACCACACATGCACTGCTCTCATTTCCTTGGGGCTTTAGTGTGACCCTGAAGTCAAAGCAGTTATTATGGTCTCCCTTGTTTGGAAATGGAGAACATGAGTTCAGAGAGATTCAAGAATTATTCAAGACAGTGTTTGTTAAGATGATATCAACTTCCTCCACAATATTCTTGGCTCCCACTAATGGTTGGTAAGTATCATCAAGAGTATCAGAGATATTTTTACCATGGAAGCCAGAGCCCAAGAAATATGAGAGAGGTTTGGTCCTCAGCTTAACTTAAAGGGGAATATGTGTCTCCTTTCAAAGTGGCTTTTTCATTTTTTAGGTACTCATAATCACATCCTCAGATGAAGCAACTAACTTTCAACATTGTCCAGGAGCCTGTAATACATGTCAGGTACGTGTAGGGCAACTAACTTCCACTGCCACTTTCAAGACTTTATGCAGTTTACAAGAGAAGATAAGTAGTACAAAAAGTATAAACATCACAGATTTAATACCATCTTTTGTTCATTTGTGGGGTTTACCTGATAGCTCAGTTGGTAAAGAATCCACTTGCAATGGCAGGAGACCCCAGTTCAATTCCTAGGTCAGGAAGATCCGCTAGAGAAGGGATAGGATACCCGCTCCAGTAGACTTAAGCTTCCCTGTGGCTCAGGAAAAGCTGGTAAAGAATCTGCCTGCTAGTGGGAGACCTGAGTTCAATCCCTGGATTGGGATGATCCCCTGGAGAAGGGAAAGGCTACCCACTCCAATATTCTGGCCTGGAGAATTCCATGGACTGTATAGTCCATGGGGTTGCAAAGAGTCAGACATGACTGAGCAACTTTCACTTTACTTCACTTTGTTCATTTGTGGATACATTTCAGTGGGCCAGGGAAGTTTAGGCAAACAAAGTGAGGTAGTTGAGATAATTCATATAAAGAGTGCGGTTCAATAACATTAGTTCAACCAAAAGCAGCTAGGCGCCCCTGAGCAAGAACAGCTAGGGCTGTAATCAATATGTTACCTTTGACATTTGCAAACACCCTTTAGAACAAAACACTATTTTAAAACTTTTTAATGTCATTTTATGAAGTTGGCTTGCCCTTTAAATGTCTCTTCATTCCTCCTGAGAATTAAATCAGTTTCAGGGAGGGTCCCTTTTTGATTACTTGAACAGCAGTTGGGGGTAGAAAACAAGAAAAGGCTCTTCACCTGTCTGTAATAGCCTACTGTCTTTGTGATGCCAACCTTTCATCTCTTCTGCTTTCCTTCTCTCAATGATTCATGAGAGGCAGAGACGGCTTCTTTCTCTGATGGAAGTTTCTGCTTGAGAACCAATTGGAACTGCCGATCGATACCAATAAGGCTCTTCTGAATATGAGAGAAACATGGCCCTGCCAGTTTCTAGAACCCATGAGATGTTCATTATCTGGGTGCAAAGTGATACATCCCAAAATAGTCTGCAAAGGCAAGGATCCCTCTGGTGAACATGGGCAGGTGTTATACAAAACACTGCAGTGAAGTCAGGGGGACTGAACAGAAGCCATTAATGAGTGGAACAAAGGCTGGGCATGCCAGTTGTGGCCTGTGAGTAGGATATACATTGGCATTAATAGGCTTAGAGGTATCCAGATTAAATGTACCAGGCCCTACATAAGTGAGTACATGATGCTGATCACAGCCTGGAAGCCTGGAAGCTCACTGTCTCAGAAGAACTCAACACAGAGAAGATGCATATCCAGTCTCCTGAGGATGAAGCCAACAAGGGCAAGACAAAGTAGCTGAACTGCTTTAGCAAATTGAAATAGGGTACTTGGTATACATATGCAGGTTCAAAGTAAGACCCACAGCTCCCCGTTTTAAACATACAGCCAACACTAGGCCCTCCAGAATGGATTTCTCAGGACTCTCCAGATGAATAAAAAGCAAGATCTCTGTGCAAGAAAACTGAGACAGAAGCCAGATCTAAGCCAACCATCAGGATGGGATTTAATAACTTAAACCCAAACACCATGCTCTGCCCTGAGAATCTTAGATCAGGGTCTTCAGCAAATAATAAAGGATAAGGATATCCCTGGTGGTCCAGTGGCAAAGACACCACATTCCCAATGCAGGTGGCTGGGTTCAATGCCTGATTAGAGAACTAGGTCCCACATGCACAACTAAGAGTTTGCATGCCAAAACTAAGAACGCTGCCTGCCACAAGTAAGGATCCCACCTGTCACAACTAAGACCCAATGCAGCCAAAAAAATAAATATTTGAAAATAATAATAATAAAGAATGAAACTTTCAGGCTCTATCTGTTCTAGTTAGGTACATTAGGCTAACAGCTTCTCTATAAAGACACAGCCCTGTAGAAGTATAAGCATATGAGCAACAAATCAGCTACTGCTACATTAGACAGATCTATACTCAGGAACAACGTCTGGCGACCTTCAAGTGGGAGAGTCTGTCTTGGAGTAACTGTTTGTGTGTGCATGTGCCCTTCCCAGGTTAACACTACTGAAGACCAAACCTTAGTTGAAATCCAGTCTGGCACTCAGGATAACTTGTAACAATTACTGGACCGGGATACACTCTCATCTTCGTCATTTATTAAGGGTCATACTCATATTTATCAGTAACCTTGTCAGTTAATTAAGCTGCACTTGCCTCCCTCTGTTGGCTTAGATTTTGAACCAGAGAATTTTAAAAACCATTGGTTCTATACTCATTTTATATATAAGGAAATTGAAGCCAGTTCAAGGACAGAATGATTTGCCTAAATCTCCAGAGTCAATTCAACTAGGAGAAGGTGAAGTATTTCTGATTTCATAATTCCCTTCCAGTACCACAACGTTATCTCAGTCAATTGTCACAACTCAAGGTTCTTGAATTTCAACTACCAGTGAGGCCAGACATATTAAGCGTGTTTCCTTTAAATAGAGATTTCATTTTAAAGAAGTGGCAAGGATAGGAAGCAAGCTATCCACTACTATCAAACCACTGATATGAGAGATCTTGTTTTGTTTTTCCTATAATTTCTCCTCTTTGAGTTCCCTTTGATTCCCTGTGGTTTCTTTCCACATATGACCCCCTTTCCATATGAAGTTTGCCTCAACTGCACTCAGAGCTGAGTGAAATGATGAAACAGAAGGGTACAACGTACAGAATAAGAAATGAGCTCAAGTCTAGATTCTGAGGCTCTATGTCTGCGGCATCATCTAAATGATAGAAATTATTCCGAATGATGGATCCAACATATAAATACATGTGTACCCACTACCTGATCTATTTAAATAGGATGCACATACATACTCATGCCGGAAACAAGAAGGGGAGCCATCAATGGACCAGAAAATTGGAGAAATGTCTAGAAGACAGAAAACAAATACAAGATATCGACAGGATAAATGAAACAGAAAATCACAACTTAAAGTATCATCACAGCTTTGGGAGCAAGAGATCTATTTCAAAATGGAGTCTCAGAGAAGCTTCAAACATTATCAACTTATGCTGAGGAGGGCTTATGCCCTGGGCTACTCAGCATGGTAAATAATTAGGTGCTTGGTCAGAAAAACAATTGTCTTCCTGTCCCTCCTCCTCTCCATGTTTAAGGAGCACGTATAGCAAACAGTAATTTAGAATGTCAGGGTGGATTTCTCTCTAAAAAAGAAGGCAATGTGCGTGGATCCTGGAGCCTGAAAGAAGCAGGGTGAGACTGAGATAACTCTGGACTTACACTTCAAACAATGAAGAGAAAACTACATAAATGAATAAATAAATAACTCCTCCTAAAGGCAAAAGCACGGACATGCCCACTAGTTCAGTTCAGTTTAGTCAATCAGTTGTCAGACTCTTTGCAACCCCATGGACTGCAGCATGCTAGGCTTCCCTGTCCATCACCAACACCCACAGCTTGATCAAACTCACGTCCATCAAGTCGGTGATACCATCCAACCATCTCATGCTCTGTCATCCCCTTCTCCTCCTGCCTTCAATCTTTCCCAGCATCAGGGTCTTTTCTTCACATCAGGCAGCCAAAGTATTGGAGCTTCAGCTTCGGCATCAGTCATTTCAATGAATATTCAGGACTGATTTCCTTTAGGATGGACTGGTTTGATCTCGTTGTGGTCCAAGAGCCTTTCAAAAGTCTTCTCCAACACCACAGTTCAAAAGCATCAATTCTTTGGCACTCTGCTTTCTTTATAGTCCAACTCTCACATCCATACACGACTACAGGAAAAACCATACCTTTGACTAGATGGACCTTTGTCGGTAATGTAATGTATCTGCTTTTAATATGCTGTCTAGGTTGGTCATAGCTTTTCTTCTAAGGAGCAAGCATCTTTTAATTTCATGGCTGCAGTCACCATCTACAGTGATTTTGGGCCCCAGTGAAATCTCTCACTGTTTCCATTGTTTCCCCATCTATCTGCCATGAACTGATTGATGGGACCAGATGCCATGATCTTAGTTTTCTGAACATTGAGTTTTAAGCCAAAATTTTCACTCTCCTCTTTCACTTTCATCAAGAGGCTCTTTAGTTCTTCTTCACTTTCTGCCATAAGGGTGGTGTCATCTGCATATATGAGGTTATTGATATTTCTCCCAGCAACCTTGATTCCAACTTGTGCTTCATCCAGCCCAGCATTTCTCATGATGTACTCTGCATGTAAGTTAAATAAGTAGAGTGACGATATACAGCCTTGATGTACTCCTTTCCCGATTTGGAGCCAGTCTGTTGTTCCATGTCCAGTTCTAACTGTTGCTTCTTGACCTACATACAGATTTCTCAGAGGTGGGTAAGGTGGTCTGACATTCCCATCTCTTTAAGAAGTTTCCACAGTTTGTTGTGATCTACAGAGTCAAAGGCTTTGGCATAGTTAATGAAGCAGAAGTAGATGTTTTTCTGGAACTCTCTTGCTTTTTCAATGATCCAGCAGATGTTGGCAATTTGATCTTTGGTTCCTCTGCCTTTTCTAAATCCAGCTTGAACATCTGGAATTTCATAGTTCACATACTGTTGAAGCTCGCTTGGAGAATTTTGAGCATTACTTTACTAGTGTATAAGATGAGGGCAATTGTGCAGTAGTTTGAGCATTCTTTGGCATTGCCTTTCTTTGGGACTGGAATGAAAACTGACCTTTTCCAGTCCTGTGTCCACTGCTCGGTTTTCCAAATTTGCTGGCATATTGAGTGCAGCACTTTCACAGCATCATCTTTTAGGATTTGAAATAGCTCAACTGGAATTCCATCACCTCCACTAGCTTTGTTCATAGTGATGCTTCCTAAGGCCCACTTGATATCATATTCCAGGATGTCTGGCTCTAGGTGAGTGATCACACCATCATGGTTATCCAGGTCATGAAGATCTTTTTTGTATAGTACTTCTGTATATTCTTGCCACCTTTTCTAAATATTTTCTGCTTCTGTTAGGTCCCTACCATTTCTGTCCTTTATTGTGCCATTTTTTCCATGAAATGTTCTCTTGGTATCTCTTTTTTTCTTGAAGAGATCTCTAGTCTTTCTCATTCTACTGCTTTCCTCTATTTCTTTGCATTGATCATTGAGGAAGGCTTTTTTGTTTTTTTTAATCTCTTCTTGCTATTCTTTGGAACTCTACCTTTGAATGGGTATATCTTTCCTTTTCTCCTTTGTCTTTTGCTTCTCTTCTTTTCTCAGCTATTTGTAAGGCCTCCTCAACAAACATTTTGCCTTTTTGCATTTCTTGGGGATGGTCTTCATCAGTGCCTCCTGCACAATGTCATGAGCCTCCATTCATAGTTCTTCGGGAACTCTATCAGATCTAATCCCTAGAATCCATTTGTCACTTTCATTGTATAATCGTAAGGGATTTAAGTCATACCTGAATGGTCTAGTGGTTTTCCCTACTTTCTTCAATTTAAGTCTAAATTTGGCAATAAGGAGTTCATGATCTGAGCCACAGGCAGAGCCTGATCTTGTTTTTGCTGACTATATAGAGCTTCTCCATCTTTGGCTGCAAAGAATATAATCAATATGATTTCGGTGTTGACCATCTGGTGATGTCCATGTGTACAGTCTTCTCTTGTGCTGTTGGAAGAGGGTGTTTGCTATGACCAGTGAGTTCTCTTGGCAAATCTTGGTTAGCCTTTTCCCTGCTTCATTTTGTACTCCAAGGCCAAATTTGCCAGTTACTCCAGTTACCTCTTGACTTACTACTTTTGCATTTCAGTCCCACATGATGAAAAGGACATCTTTTTGGGGTGTTAGTTCTAGAAGGTCTTTTAGGTCTTCATAGAACTGTTTAGCTTCTTTGGCATTAGTGGTTGGGGCATAGACTTGGATTACTGTGATATTGAATGGTTTGCCTTGAAAACAAACAGAGGTCATTCTGTCATTTTCGAGATTGTATCCAAGTACTGTTTTTCGGACTCTCTTGTTGACTGTGAGGGGTACTCCATTTCTTTTAAGGGATTCTTGTCCACAGTAGTAGATATAATGGTCATCTGAATTAAATTCGCCCATTCCAGTCCATTTTATCTCACTGATTCCTAAAATGTCAATGTTCACTCTTGCCATCTCCTGTTTGACTACTTCTAATTTATCTTGATTCATGGACCTAACATTCCAGGTTCCTATGCAATATTGTTCTTTATAGCATTGGACATGTGCCCCCTACTCCCCAGTGGAAAGCTTTCTATTAGGCCACTGTGGTACCCCAGCAAATTGTTCTCTGTCTAGGCACCCTACAAAGATACCGCATCCCATGGTATAACAGAACTCAAAGGCAGTCCTCTCAACCAAGGAAGAGGAGGGTATGGGAGAGGGAGATCTACACAGCCCCAGGGAAATGTCCAGCCTCCTGGGTGTACTAATTACTGTCTTTCTTTAGATGCTCACAAAGTGGAACTTGATACAAGAACATAGGTGCAGGAATGTATGTAGGAGATGATTTTAGGCAGCAGGCATGAACAGACAGAATAAGTCAGGAATGAGAAGACTCAAAAAGAGTGTATAATTTGAGGGTTGCTACTGCAGGTGATTGGGAATCCATCCTGCCAGGATCCTCTTGGGAACAGAATTGCACCCCTGAAGAAGAAGCTGAAGCATTTATCCTCTGCCCCCTCCACTGATACAACTGATAAGGAATGCTCCTGGAGGCAATACCCAACCCACGTTTCCATGCTATCCAGCAGGTTTCAAAAGCCCCGAGGCAGAACTATGGAGAGAAGAGGCAGGCCTTCAGGACTTCTTGGTGGCCCAGTGATTAAGACTTTGTCTTCCAATGCAGCGGGTGTGGGTTCCATCCCTGGTCAAAGAGCTAAGATCCCACATGCCTCTTGGCCAGAAAAGAAAAAGAAAGAAAGAAAGAAAGGAAACAGAAAACAACAGAAGCAATACTGTAACAAATTCAATAAAGATTAAAAAAATTGTCAAGCCATTGGCAGGGTGAAGGTCTTGTCCACCAGGGCAGAAGCTAAAATCTACAGGAGGCAAAGGATGTGGTAGGGGGCCCAGAAAAGTATCTGTTCATTCATGAAATTGAACCAAAAACTAAGGATCCTGAGATATTTGGGGGAAAATTATAGCACAAAGAAAGCAAGCCCCAAATGGAAAATAAAAACAGTATTTGACTCCACAGAAATTAGAGCTGATCAAGGAAGAGCACTTTGAAATTATTCTAATAAGTATCTTCAGACAGAACAAAAGTTGTGTCTTCCAAAAACAAAAATAGGCATCTGATCTGGGGAAAGGAAGCAAAGAAAAAAATAATTTTATGAAAGTAAACATATTAGTGGGAAAAAAAATTCAGCAATTAGACTGAATAATAGACTAGCTAGGACTAGATGCCAAGATGAAGCTAGAAGAACATTTCCTTGAACTGGGGAAAAAAAAAAAAAAAAAGACAGTTTCAAATTGATTCAAATGACCATCAAAATCTGTGGAGGGAAAATCCGCACACTGAAACCACTCGGGGAACTTCAAATTTCCTAGAACAAAGAGGAATCATAAAAGCTTCTGTTAGGTGAAGCACACTGACTGAAAACGCCCACCCTGGCCAGGCACCATAGTAACCATTTGCATGAGTTGTAGGAGGTCCTGGTGAGGAACAGGGAACTAATAAGCCTCCACCAACCAGAAGAGTTCGGGAAAGGTCAAAAGGAGACACCACCTGTCTGACCACCTCCCAGAATCCTCCTCTCTGGCATCCATCTTGGCTGAACAAGGCGCGCACCACCAGGAAGGACTCTGAGTCAGAATGATTGGCCAAAGACAACCTGGACACTAATCCCATCACCATAAAACCCAAGACTGCGAGCCACGTGGCAGAGCAGTTCTCTTGGGTTCCCTTAGCCTACTGCTCTCCACCCGGGTGCCCTTTCCCAATAAAATCTCTTGCTTTGTCAGCACATGTGTCTCCTCAGACAATTCATTTCTGAGTGTTAGACAAGAGCCCAGTTTCGGGCCCTGGACATGGTCCCCCTTCCTGCAACACTTCTAGAATCAGAGGGGAAAAAAAATCAAACTAACATCAAATCTCTCATCAGCAATGGATGCTGAAAAACATTACAACTTTTTCCAAATTTCTAATTTTTAAACCCTGACATCTATATCCAACCAAATCATTAAACGAGTATTGAACAAAATGCTTTTCAGACCTTCCTGATCTCATAAAACATAAAAATCAGATAATTCGTCTTTAAAAAGAAACCCATCGGGACTTCCCTGGTGGTCCAGTGGTTGAGAATCTGCCTTTTAATGTAGGGGATACGGGTTTGACCTCTGATTGAGAAACTAAGATCCAACGTGTTGTGGGGCAACCAAGCCCATGCTTTGCAACTAGAGAAACCGGCAAACCGCAGCAAAGACCCAATGCAGCCAAAATATACATGAATAAATAGAAAATCCTCAAAGAGGTACTCTAGGAGGGGAAAATGTAAAAGGAAGAGGAGAATGTGAGATACAGAAATAGCAGCACTGTGTAGTACCTAGAAAACATGAATAAAAACAAACAAAAAATCAGAATCTACTAGATCTTGACATTTTAGGAATGTTTGTGGCGCATAGCACAATGATTTAACTTACACACATCCTAAATGATCACCATTATAAGTTTAGTGACCATCCATCAAGTCATATAGACAAACATTAAAGAAGTAGAAAAAAAAAGGCATTTTTTCCCATTTGATGAGAACTCAGGATTTATTCTCAATAACTTTCACATATAATGTATAACAGTGTAAATTGTATTTAGGTTGTACACTACATCCCTAGAACTTTTTATCTTTTCACTAGAATGACTAACATGTAAGTAGTAATGATAAGCCTGGTGACCGTCACCGAACTAAGATGATGTAATTACTGACTCTGTTCCCTAGGCTGCACATTCCATACCATCAACGTATTTCTTCTGTAACTGAAAGTCTGTACCTCCTAATCTCCCTCACTTATTTCTTTCCTCCTACATCCTCCCCTCCAGCAACCACCTATTTATTCTCTGTTTCTGTTTAGTTATGCTTGTTTGTTTGCTTTTTAGATTCCACATATAAGTGAAAGTGTCTGCCTTTCTCTTGTCTGACTTATTTCACTTAGCACGATTCCCTCTAGATCCATCCATGTTTTCACCAATGACAAAATTTCATTCTTTTTGATGGCTGAATAGGACTCCACTGTGCATATATACCACATCTTCCTTATCCTTCCGTCTACTGATGGGCACATAGGTTGCATCCATATCTTGGCTACTGTAAATAATGCTGCAGTGTACATAATGGCACATATATCTTTTCTAGTTGGTGTTTCATTTTCTTTGAATAAATACCCAGGAGTAGAATTGCTGAATCATATGGTCATTCTATTTTTAATTTCTTGAGGAATTTCCATACTGTTTTCCACAGTGTCTGCACCAATTTACATTCCCACCAACAATGCACTAGGGTTCCCTTTATTCCACATCCTTGCCAACACTTGTATTATTTGTTTCCTTTTTAATGACAGTCATTCTAACAAGCAAAAGACAATCTCATTGTGGTTTTGATTTACATTTCCCTGATGAGTAGTGATGTTGAGCATCTTTTCATGTGCCCATCAGTTATCTGACACCTTCTTTGTAAAAGTGTCTATTCAGGTACTCTGTCCATTTTTCAATCAGGTTGTTTGGGTTGGGTTTTTTTTTTGTTTTTTTTTTTTGATGCTGAGTTGTTTGAGTTCTTTGTTTATACTGGATATTAACCCCTTATCATATATGTCATTTGCAAATATCTTCTGCCATTCAGTAGGTAGCCTTTTCAATTTGTTGATAGTTTTCTTTGCTGTGCAAAAGCGTGATGTAGTCCTATGTCTTTATTTTTGCTTTTTTCTCCCTAGCCTGAAGAGATATGCCCCCGCCCCCAAATATAAGACCAATGTTGAAGAGTGTACTACCAATGTTTTCTTCTAGAAATTTTATGGATTCACGTCTTATATTTACATCTTTAACTCACTAATCTTCTATCTGGGGAGAATTTTAATTGTGACAATTAACCTATAGACAAATAGCAGAAAATAATTTACAGATATTGAAGAAAAATATAAGTATAAGTGCTATGAACTTTGACATTATACAAGTTAAATTGCCATCACCAACAACAATGAAAGTAAGTGAAGGGAAGAGAAGAAACCAAAACAATTATAAATGTATGAATTTATTCTCCCTTCAAAAGTATTTTTGGAACTTCATGGTGGTCGCATGGTTAAGACTCTTCTCTCCCAATGCAGGGAGCTCAGGTTTGACCCCTGGTCAGGGAACTAGATCCCACATGATGCAGCTAAAAAAAAAAAAAAAAAAAAGGATCCTACATTCTGCAACAAAGATCCCACATGCAGCAATGAAGATCCTGTGTCCCACAACTAGGACCCAGCACAGCCACAATATAGAACACCAAAATATACACACCCCAAAAAGTATTATCTAAAGTTGATAAATCAACAAATGCAAAGATGAATATTTATCACTTTCAGTTACAGAGGGAATTATTAGAAGAACTCAAATAATTATAAAATGACAAAATTTAGTTATGGATCAAGAAGATGAGGTACAGAATAGTAAAAATGTTTCCAAACTCTTGATTCATTGTACACAGTAGGTGGGTGTTATCTAAAGATGGTATCTCAAGCAATAGAAGCAGAAAAAGCATTTAAAATTCTAATGTGCTTAGTCACTTAGTTGTGTCCCACTCTTTGTGATCCCAGACTGTAGCCCACCAGGCTCCTCTTTCCATGGGGATTTTCCAGGCATGAGTAATGGAGTGGGTTGCCATGTCCTCCTCTGGGGGATTTTCCCAACCCAGGGATCAAACCCAGGTCTTCCACATTGCAGGCGAATTCTTTACCAGCTGAGTTACCAGGGAAGCCCAAGAATACTGGAGTGGGTAGCTTATCCCTTCTCCAGGGGATCTTCCACACCCAGGAATTGAACTGGGGTCTCCTGCATTGCAGGTGGATTCTTTATCAGCTGAGCTACAAGGGAAGACCTAAAATTCTAATGGGAACCTCCAAATGTACTAAAAAGGATAATGGTTAAAAGATATTTGCCATTAGAGTGTGGGGGGTGGGGAAGGAGCAAGTAGAGATTAATTCTTTTATACTTGACTTTAGACAGTTTTCAAAAATTAGACTTCCCCCCACCCAAATTCAGGCATTGTTTTTAAAAAGAGGACTGTGATAGGCTCATAACCCAACAGTGCTCCATCTGCAAATGGAGTTTCCCCACCCCAGCCTTGGAGTCCCTGTGATTAATAACAATCTAACCAGTGTCTAGGATTTTGGAGAATAAATAACCTTGTCATTTCCAAGCCCCAAGCTGTGGCATCATTTTATACAGCCACGTTAATTCCACTTGTAATCCCCATGAAGTGCAGGGACTTCTGTTATTTCTTATCTTTAAGCCTCTTTTATCTCAGCTGAACGCAAAAAGATCTCTTTTTAAAAGAGCTGATGGGGTAGAGAGAATAAAAACAATAAGAAATGACTAAAGTATTGGGAGATGAAAAGGAATAATGATGATTAGGTGAAAATAATTAGATATTTATTCTTCCATGCATAATTCAAAGGGATCAACATTTCTCTTGTGATAATGAGAATTTCATATATCTCTCTATTACTTTAAAAAAGACTTGTTTTCACTAAAAGTACATCAAATCTTGAAATATTCAACAATATACCAAGTCAAAAATACATAAATTTGACTTCTTACTTCAGAGGGGAGACCCTGTTCTTAACCTTCTATATCTTTTAGGAGAAGAGGGAAGAAACAGAATTCAGACAATGCTGAAGTGGACAGTGAGTCTCCGGTTGAAACAGAACTCAATTGGTTCTCCTAGTTGGTTTTGAGTGTGCTCAGATGACTCCAAAATCTAGTTCCCCACTGGCATTAAAGTAGAAATGAATTTCATGAATCTGATGATCAAATATTGATTTCCCCCATTAATAAAAATCATCTGGCTCTTGAATTATCTGGGCTTCTACTCCTTGGGGCTACCAGAATTTAGAAATAAATGTATTTTTCTATGAGGCCACCAGATTTAGGAATAAATGTGTCTTTCTTTGAGGGAGGGAAAGATGGAGAGGTGATAAATATGTCGCTGCCAACTGTTCCCTACTTGCTTCTTGGAAAAATGGGAACTAAATGCATGAAGGCTCTTGAATATCACTCTGCCCCTAACCTTGTACCTTGCATGCTTGTTTCCTCCCCACACATACACCTCCCCCCTCCCCCACACCAACTAATCTCTCACCTCCACTGCTTGTGGACAAGAAGCATGTTGGCCTGAAAAGGTAAGTGACTTGAACAGTGATGTCAGCAAAATAGTGACCATGAAGCTCCAAGTTCTAGTGCCTGGAAGAGTCATATCCAGCTGGAAAAGACTGAAGGCAGGAGAATGGAATGAGATGGTTGGCTGGCATCTCCGACTCAATGAACATAAGTTTGAGCAAGGTCCGGGAGATGGTGAAGGACAGGGAAGCCTGGCGTGCTGCTGTCCATGGGGTCACAAAGAGTCAGACATGAATGAGCAACTGGACAACAATAGAGACTGAAAGTAGACTAGTGTTTACCAGGTGCTGGGGAGAAGTGGGGATTGGGAGTCTTTATTTAATGAGTACAGAATTTCAGCTTGGGATGATGAAAACGTTCTGGAGACGCATAGTGGCTATGGCTGTGCAACAACGTGAATGTACTTTAAATATCTTAAAATTTTGTCAATTATAACTCAGTAAAACTGAAACAAAGGGATTTATCCATCCTAAGTGAAAAAGCAAACCACACAAAACAATGTGAATATACTTAATGCCACAAAACTGTAAACTTAAAAATGGTTAAAATGGCAACTCCTGTGTTTTGTGTAGATTATAACAAGAACAACAGTGAAGCTTGGTGACTTGAAGCTGGTTCGTGTAGGCAAATCATTCTACTTGCCTCACTAGAACTTAGATATATCACAGTGCAGTTTCTATAATGTATGTGTATTCAGAAAGCATTAACAGTTTAGTAGGGCAGGACAAGTACAATATACCAGTAATTTGATCAGGTCAAATTATTTTTCATTTAGGAGTCTGGAAATGGAAAGTGTATAATTCAGATGCCTGGAAAATTCACAAATGTGTGTGTGTGTGTGTGCGTACAGAGAAAAAGACAGAAAGACACAGAGACGAGAGATTCAAGGCAGAAAATTACTGTCATACTCAGAAGCTCTAGAAATAGGCAAATTATATTTTAATTCCTAGCCCCTCCCTGCCTAGTTATATGCACTTGGGCACATCTTATACTTTTCTGAATATCGTTTATTCAACTGTAAAATAAAAACCTGTAATATATATTATATGAGTTGTTATAAAGATTAAATGCATGTATAGTACTTAATACAAGGGCCAAGCTCTTCATACAATGAAATGTAACCGCCAATGTCACCGCCACTTTCTTCTTGTCTATCCAGCAACTGAATCACAAAGCACAGCCTCTTGGACAAAGCCAGTGTTGGTAAACTCCTCTGAAAGACCTGTGACCCTGAAAATCAAGTCTCTGTCAGCTCTAGGGCAGAGTTCCTATGACCTGACTTCCCAGGAGTCAGCTCACCTACCCAGGGGGTGAAGATTCAGAGCAGGTTGTCACATGGGAAGATGAAAGGCTCAGATGGAAAATCACGGGTGGGTACCACTCAGGATAGCAGGCTTCCTTTCTTAGCAGATCAGCTGCAGTGTGGCTGACCCCTCTGCTGGCTCCTAGACATTCTGTGGCTGGTCTAAGAAAGGGGAAATGAGAATCTGAAGAGCTGAAAATGATGTTATGTTCCTCCACTATAATGAAGGGAAGAGGAGGAGGGGAGAATGGAATTCATGAGAAAAGACCTTGGTCTCCAAATCTGGAAATTAGATTCAAGTGACAACATAGTCTGTATCTGTACTGTTCAACACTAGCCAATGTGGCTACTTATGTCTGCATTTAAATTTCTTAATATTAAATTAAATTTAAAAATCCATTCCTCAATTATACTAGCCCATTTCAAATGTTCAATGGCTACGTGTAGCTACTGGCTACCATGCTGGATAGCACAGCAAAAGAAAAGTAATATTTTCATCATTGCATAAAATGTTATTGGTCTTTGCTGACCTATAGGGAAGAGACCAAAAGAAACTATTAAATATATCTAGCCAAGCAAATTTTCTTGACTTCTTCTGCAAGAATCTTGGTTCTCATGTGGTCTGGGAACTATGAGAAGCCTACAAAGAATTCAATCAGAATTCTTGGCAAGTAAAATCCTCTTGACTTGTGACAAACTCTGCAGCCCTTAGTCAAGACAACACGAAGGAGGACTCTGGGCTGCCAGATGGAGAGCCATTGATAAAGGAGCCATTTTTCAATCAATTCTTTAATTTGCAAGGGAATCTGCAGAGAACACTTTGAACACCTTTCCTTTCCTGGATGATATTTCCATTATGCTCGGCAGGTGGGACTCCCTCCTGGGTTTCAGTACTCTTGATGGAAGGAGGACAGAGCTCCTTGTTATCACTTCCAATGTTAACTTTCCTCTGGATATTCTTCCAATGTGATATCAAAATGCCAGCATTAAAGACTCATTCATAATTTTCCTGGAGGCTGGAAGAAGGATTCAGGGTCTTAGTAGGCAATTTATCAGCAAGGTGGCCACTTCAAAGACCACCGGGCCAGTGAGTAAAAGATGTGGATTCAGGAGTCAAATCATTCTACAAGAAAAGTGGTTTGTGCTCTTTAAAAAAGTCAGTCTCATGGGAAAATTGGGACAATTGTTTTAGGTTAAAGACATTTTTTTGAAAAGACATAACTGAATATAACATTTATACCTTGATTGGAAGACTGGTTCAAAGACTAAAGAAACATAACTATAAAAAGCCAGTTGAGAAATGTTGATTATGGATTGGATTTTAAGTTAGGATGTGGCATTAATGTTAATATTCTCAGAAGTGATAATGTCCTTAGGCTGATAAAGGAAAGTGTCCTTATTTTTAGAAAATGCATGCCAAAAAAAATTTATGCAGAGATCTTATGCTTCTACAACTCTTAAATGTTTAGATGCTTATATTTTTAAAAGCTATAAATATGGAGAATTAGAACAAATATGGCAAAATATTAATTGTTGACCATAGGTGGTATAAAAATGGCCATAGTTTTATTTTGCAACTTTTCTCAATGTCAGAAAATATTCAGCATAAAAGTCTGAGTTGTGGAAGAATAAGAATGACTTTCATAGGAGTCAAGGTCTAAGCAAGAAAGTGTCCAAAGAGGATCACAAATCTAGAAAGATGGAGTATATAGAGTAACAGATGCCATAACCTGATCCAGAAATAAGCCAAATCCAATTGCATTATTCTACTGAGTATTTGTTGGATATTACCATGTGCCAAACTAGGCACTCCATGTACATTATTTAACTCAATCTTCATGATTCTTCCCAAAAGAATCATTATCCATATTTTGCTGATAGACAAAAAAACTGAGGCTGGTAGAATTTTAGTACCTCGACCAAACTTACACAACCATGAAGAGGCTGAGGTAGGATGCAAATTAAAATCTGTCCAGTTCTCAATCCCATGCTAATTGCTTCTTGTTAATTTAACATCAATAGTAACTCTTCTCCATTAGATTCAGTAGTGAAAGAGAATGAATTAAGTCTTAATTATATAAGAGATAGAGACAGATGGAGAGAGTAGGGGAGATAATTGATTCTGGCTACCAGGGTTTCAGTAAATATTCCAGATTCTGGTCCTTGGCATTTTATGGGGAAAGCGATAGGTTCTCAATGCATATTGAAGCTCTAGTACTCTTTATCAAGCACCTGGGTGCCCCATGGATTGAGACTGTCCATGGTATTTTAGAAGTCTAAAGTGGGGGTTGCCAAAATCAGCTCTTCCCCTTTCTACTCTAGAAATGAGTCAGGTTATTGCCTCTATGCCAGGCGCAGCTCCAATTTACTAACAGCTACACATTCTCTTGAGACCTTTTTCTCTTTCTCTGACAAGCGAGCAACTTCTTGAGATATATCCCTTATCACTGAATGCTGCTCTTTCCATTTTTCTTTTAAATATGAAGGCTTGGAAATGGAAAATTCTGAAAGAGATGGGAATACCAGACCACCTGACCTGCCTCTTGAGAAACCTGTATGCAGGTCAGGAAGCGACAATTAGAACTGGACATGGAAAAACAGACTGGTTCCAAATAAGTAAAGGAGTGCGTCAAGGCTGTATATTGTCACCTTGCTTATTTAACTTATATGCAGAGTGCATCATGAGAAACGCTGGGCTGGAAAGAGCACAAGCTGGAATCAAGATTGCTGGGAGAAATATCAATAACCTCAGATATGCAGATGACACCACCCTTATGGCAGAAAGTGAAGAGGAACTAAAAAGCCTCTTGATGAAAGTGAAAGAGGAGAGTGAAAAAGTTGGCTTAAAGCTCAACATTCAGAAAACGAAGATCATGGCATCTGGTCCCGTCACTTCATGGGAAATAGATGAGGAAACAGTGGAAACTGTGTCAGACTTTAGTTTTTGGACTCCAAAATCATTGCAGATGGTGATTGCAGCCATGAAGTTAAAAGACACTTACTCCTTGGAAGGAAAGTTACGACCAACCTAGACAGCATATTAAAAAGCAGAGACATTACTTTGCCAACAAAGGTCCGTCTAGTCAAGGCTATGGTTTTTCCAGTGGTCATGTATGGATGTGAGAGTTGGACTGGGAAGAAAGCTGAGCGCCGAAGAATTGATGCTTTTGAACTGTGGTGTTGGAGAAGACTCTTTAGAGTCCCTTGGACTGCAAGGAGATCCAACTTGTCCATTCTAAAGGAGATAAGTCCTGGGTGTTCTTTGGAAGGAATGATGCTAAAGCTGAAACTCCAGTACTTTGGCCACCTCATGCGAAGAGTTGACTCATTGGAAAAGACTCTGATGCTGGGAGGGATTGGGGTCAGGAGGAGAAGGGGATGACAGAGAATGAGATGGCTGGATGGCATCACTGACTCGATGGATGTGAGTTTGAGTGAACTCCAGGAGTTGATGATGGACAGGGAGGCCTGGTGTGCTGCAATTCATGGGGTCGCAAAGAGTCAGACACGACTGAGCAACTGAACTGAACTGAAATTTTATTTTATTTATTGTTTTGTTTATTTTTGGCTCTGCTGGGTCTTTGTTATACATGTAGGCTCTCCAGTTGTGGCATGTGGGCTTAGTTTCCCCAAAGCATGTAGGATCTCAGTTCCCTGACCAGGAATTGAATCTGCATCCTCTGCATTGGAAGGTGGATTTTTCACCACTGGACCACTAGGGAAGTCTCTGATTTGTTCTTAAGATAAAACTTTTAATGGGATAATTTGGCCAAGAACCTCTTAAATTCTAAACATTTTCATTGAGCCTTTGCCATAAATACCTTTTATGCACTGTTTAGTTTCTATAACTATAGTAAGGCACAATTTTATAATCTTATCAGCACATATGTCAACTTGCATTCCAAGCACAAGAAGTGAAGGAGATGATCGATGAGAATGTTCATATACCAACAAGTCCTAATATTCTTGGAATGTAAACACTTTGAGACTTCTGAGGTTTCTAATCAATGTGCAACCCTGCACAAAGTGATCTTTTGGATTTCCATTAATAAATAGCTTCCCAATAGACACAACCTTGTACTTCAGTTCAGTTCAGTCGCTCAGTCATGTCTTACTCTTTGTGACCCCATGAATCACAGCACACCAGGCCTCCCTGTCCATCACCAACTCCCAGAGTTGACTCAAACTCATGTCCATTGAGTGGGTGATGCCATCCAGCCATCTCATCCTCTGTCGTCCCCTTCTCCTCCTGCCCCCAATCCCTCTCAGCATCAGAGTCTTTTCCAATGAGTCAACTCTTCGCATGAGGTGGCCAAAGTACTGGAGTTTCAGCTTCAGCATCTGTCCTTCCAATGAACACCCAGGACTGATCTCCTTTAGGATGGACTGGTTGGGCCTCCTTGCAGTCCAAGGGACTCTCAAGAGTCTTCTCCAACACCACAGTTCAAAAGATCAATTCTTCGGTGCTCAGCTTTCTTCACAGTTCAACTCTCACATCCATACATGACCACTGGAAAAACCATAGCCTTGACTAGACGGACCTTTGTTGGCAAAGTAGTATCTCTGCTTTTTACTATGCTATCTAGGTTGACCGTAACTTTCCTTCCAAGGAGTAAGTGTCTTTTAACTTCATGGCTGCAATCACCATCTTCAGTGATTTTTGAGCCCCCAAAAACTAAAGTCTGACACTGTTTCCACTTTTTCCCCATCTATTTCCCATGAAGTGATGGGACCAGATGCCATGATCTTCGTTTTCTGAATGTTGAGCTTTAAGCCAACTTTTTCACTCTCCTCTTTCACTTTCATCAAGAGGCTTTTTATTTCCTCTTCACTTTCTGCCATAAGCGACATTCTAGGAATCAGTGAAGTAAAATGGACTGGAATGGTTGAATTTAACTCATGACCATTATATCTAGTACTGTGGGCAGGAATCCCTCAGAAGAAATGGAGTAGCCATCATGGTCAACAAAAGAGTCCGAAATGCAGTACTTGGATGCAATCTCAAAAATGACAGAATGATTTCTGTTCATTTCCAAGGCAAACCATTCAATATCACGGTAATCCAAGCCTATGCCCCAACCAGTAACATTGAAGAAGCTGAAGTTGAACGGTTCTATGAAGTCCTACAAGACATGTTAGAACTAACACCCAAAAAAGATGTCCTTTACATTATAGGGGACTGGAATGCAAAAGTAGGAAGTCAAGAAACACCTGGAGTAACAGGCAAATTTGGCCTTGGAGTACAGAACGAAGCAGGGCAAAGGCTAATAGAGTTTTGCCAAAAGAACACACTGGTCATAGCAAACACCCTCTTCCAACAACACAAGAGAAGACTCTACACATGGATGTCACCAGATGGTCAACACCGAAATCAGATTGATTATATTTTTTGCAGCCAAAGATGGAGAAGCACTATACAATCAGCAAAAACAAGATTGGGAGCTGACTGTGGCTCAGATCATGAACTCCTATTGCCAAATTCAGACTTAAATTGAAGAAAGTAGGGAAAACCACTAGACCTTGAATGTGGCATGCAGTAAACATTGAGATTACTCACACTATGTAGAGTATGATTTCTTGGTGGCAGAATACCCCTTCTTCTCGCAACTGGTTAACTCTTCATGAGCTTCCATGGCTGTGCTTGTTAGTGAACTATCACCTTTTCACAGGACAATGACTGGGACCCTTTGGCTTCTGTGCTACCATAGGTAGTAAAGGACCAAGCATACATTCCCATTTGGCTGAATGAACCAATGGGTTCGTGGAGATCCATTTTGCTGGAAAAGTTGGGATACAGTATGACATGTGAAGAACAGTATAGATAACAAGCTTCCAAATTCTTGCTTCCTAGTGTTGGCATTTGGATGCCTCTTCTGCTACATCAAGTTGCCAATATCTTTTACCCGGATTGCTGCCGCAGCCGCAACTACTTCTGCCAGCCCACTGGCACACACGTTCTCCACAGAGTGGCCACAAGAGCCTCTTTTCAAAATGCAAATCAGGGATTTTTCTGGTGGCCCAGTGGTTAAGACTATGCACTCTTAATGCAAGGAGCCGGGCTGATCCCTGGTTAGGGAACTAGATACCACATGCTGCAACCTGGCACACCCAAATTAAAAAAAAAATGCAAATCATAAACTTGACCATGTGATAAGTTTAAAAACACTTAAAACTTTGATGCTTTCACACTGGACTTGAATAAGATCCTAACTCCTTGTGATGATTTCATCTAAAACCTGTCCTTATTCCTAGTAAACACCAAACCTCATTTCTTACCCCTCTCTGCCACATTTGCCCCCTCCACCCACTCTGCCTTCCTTTCCATCATCAGAAACTCTCTCCCCTGCACAGCTTCGTGTGGCTTGTTTCTCATCTGTCATCTCACATTAAATGTCACCATCTCAGAGAGACCATACGTTACCACCCAAAGGAACAGGACTCATACATTTTTTTCTCCACTGCCGTGCCTTGACCCTTTTCTTCATGGGACTATTTAATTTGTCCTTCTTATACTTGCTCATTTTTTGTCTTTGTTACCACAGGTTTGGCTTTATGAGAGCAAGCACCATGCCTGTGCTCAGCCCATGACACACAGGCCATGACACACAGCTCATGGTTCATATTCAGGGAATAGTTATGGCCACTGAAGATCAGTGACATGCTAACAGGCAGTGTATGTCATATGTGTATATATGTCAGGGGCTTGACCAAAGCAGATGGAAAGAAAGGAGGCAGGATGAGACCTGGGAACACTTACTCATCAGAAGAAGATGGAGCCATTCTGCCTCCCATCCCACCTCAAATCCCTCAGGGAAGACTGGTGTTTTCATGCCCCAAGTAAATAAAGGGGTTAAGGCAATCTTATGCCAGGAGGCAGCAGATCCCATGTCTAGCAGCTTCTCTTGTCTCTCCTAGGAACTCTGTGTTGCTAGATGCTGTTATTCCAGCTCTTTTGCCAGACTTTGAGGTCTGTGATAGCAGGGACTGCTCCATTTCTGTAATGTCAAGACCTAATTCAAGGTCTGATCCAGAGGAGGTGCTTAGAATATGTTTGTGGAGATGATCACAATATAAAATTGCTGTTTCTAAAGGTTCCTATTCCAGTGGATGATGAGACAGAAGTCAGGAGGAACACAGGAATCAATAAAGTCAAAACAATTAGAGAGTATGTGTCCTTACATAGCAAGTCTTGAACTTCAGATAAACAAAGGAAAATTCAGACTTCTTTTAATAACTCATTGCCAGAAGTATTTTAACCTACATAGAATATTTTCATACTCAAAGAAGCAAATAATGATTGAAACAATCTTATTTTCTGACTCTGAGGGGGCCTTATTAAGTCTACAAATAAAGTCCATTCTAAGTTGTGCTAGAAAAGAAAAGAAAGACCCCACTGTGGCAAGAAAATGGAGCCCTATGGATCTTAGTAATGTCAGAAATCAAACAGTGCATTGAATAGGAACCTGATTGGAAAGGCTAAAAACGAAAATTTGCTTGATTGTAATCCTTGTATATGACGGAAGTTGGATTTTCTCTGTCCAATTGTGCTCTCTGGGTATCTGACAAGTCTAAACTGCCTGCTTAAAGGCATTCAATAAATTTCAAGTTGTTTTTATGTCAAAGGGTTGAATTTAGACAAGCTTGTGTTGACTTGAAATTGGACAGCTGGAATTTATATTTTCAGTCATTGGAAATTTCAGTGTCAATTTGACAAGTATTGATGATTCTTTATTGGCATAAAGCATTTGGACAAATCATGGGATTCTATAAAGTACCATTCTTTTTGCCTTTTGCTTTGATGTTTCTGCTACCAAAAAAGCCCCTTTTTCTACTAACTCAAAATAATCTTCAGAATAGAAGATAGAATACATTGGTAAGGAAGTCAAGATTCTGTGTAACTTAGAAGGAGCTAAACTTATAATGAAGCTGTTATAAGTGGAAACTTCCATGGTAGCTGTTCTCTGTGCACTCACAAACTATATACTTTGTCTTCTGTTTCTAAGCTGAATTTACTGGTGCTGCACTGTCTGTAGTGTGATAAGAGCTGTGATTACGAACACGAATGTGTGATCATGAATATTCTGACCACAGCACAGGTCAATGTTTCTTCTAGAAAGCCAGAGAGAGGGAAGATGGAAGTCTCCCTTCCACAATGTCTACACATTAAGCAAGGCTTGTTTGCTCCTGCTGAATAGGCTCCCAGATAAAAACTCTTCCTTTGGGGCATTCTTCCCCACTTCTTCCTGAAACACGACTCTCAGAGGAGGGCTGAGATTAATAGTGCATCAGGTTATGCTTAATCTTCTCTCAATATTTCATTTTGCTTTAATCCTGTAACATTTGCATTTCTGAAATTAGGGTATCTGATGCATTGACATGGGACCCAGAGGCCTTGTTTGGGTTAGATTTATTATCTACTAAATGACTTTCTTAGTGGATCTCTTTGTCTCCATGTCTGGCAGCTAATCTCAATGTTCTATCATGAGCAGATTCTATTATGTGAAAATTTATTACTTTTTTTTCAATCTTCTACTTTGCTCTCAGATACTTTATTATTAATAGTAAACCCTAACTAGCACATTGCAACATGGTAAGGAAAGATGCATAAAGTACTCACTTGGGGATGAATATATGTAAGAACCTTTTGAATCTTCACAAGTCCCCAAGCCCATGGTTTCAGAAAGAGCTCTCAGTATCATCTCTAAATTTTTTTTTTCAGGCTCAATGAGTCAAATTCCTGGAACAGGGTCATCAATAGGAGTTGTGTTTCTTGGGAAACCTCATGCCTGGGAAAAGAATAATGGAAACACAAGCTAGGGAAAGTGGTTTAGGTCTTAGGTGAAAGAAAAGCATGGAAAAGTTATGTTTAAAAAATGTGTGAACAGAGACAGAGCTGAGAGTCACAAGTGGCAGGAAACAGAAGAAATAGAAAGGGATGGGGGCAGGGTGGTAAGCAGAGGAGGGATATTGGGAAGCCAGAGCAGCACCAAAGCAGCTTTCTGATTATCTGCTGCTCAACTAGCTTAACCTTGGATCTACCAGGTGACAGATTCCACAGCATATACAATACTGAATGCCAAGGAGCTTGGTTGGGAATTTCAGGACAGGTTAGCACCTGGGGGAGGTAGGGTACAGGAACCCACAACCAGTATTAGCAGATGGAGCTGAGGATGGTAGTATGGATGGAGGCAAAGATGGAGATGAAGATGGGTGTGCGTTGAAGATAAGAAATGTGATATAGATAAGGATGGAATGATGGAGCTGATCAACACTGGCTATGGGAAGGAAAGACTAAGCAGATCTTTAACCAAAAGGTCTAAATCATGGAGAAAACCTCAGTGAAGAGAGCATAGGACAGATTCTGGTTTCAAGACAGAAGCTTCTAGAATGAGCTAGTCAGAATATCAGCAGAAAACAAATGACTTATTGCTCAGGGAAGGGCTCTAGACCTAGTGAGGAAATTGGAGTGCCATAGAGAAAGATGAGGCTAAAACTAAGCCTTTGTATTGACCAAAAAGGATGAATCACATTGTTGCTGGCTGGATACCAGATGCTAACTTTCAATCTACCCGGCAGCAGACCTACAGCTGCACAAGGAATTCAAGTCTGATGACTAGAAGACTGCTAAGCCCTTCTGCTGGGTCCGGATAAGCTCAAGACATGGGACAGGATGAACTAGAATTTGTAAAGGAGAAGCAGATGTGTGAAAAGTGTTGTATGTATGTGGTATATTTATATGTCCATTCTCAGACAGTTCCAAGGGCAAATAAGTCATGAAATCTGTTTCTCATTAAAGGCAACTTTATCCAACAGGAACATCCTAAAACACATTTGCTCCTATATGTGCTGTGCTATGCTTAGTCACTTAGTCGTGTCCAACTCTTTGCAACTTCATGGACTGTAGCCCACTAGGCTCCTCTGTCCATGGGAATTCTCCAGGCAAGAACACTAGAGTAGGTTGCCATGCCCTCCTCATGGGGATCTTATCTCTTGCATATACCTGCCTAATTCCTAGATTAGGAATCGTTTTCAGTAACTGTAACCAGAAACTATTTGTAATTGCATTTTCTGATGAAGCAAAATGAGGATAGACAAGGGTTAAGTCAATTTTTTAAATGCAAGCAAAAGATATGAGCATATTAAGGGGAAAAAAAGGCCTTTCAAATATTTAAAATGGAAATATTCACTGGTTGTATTCCTGAGAATAATTAAAGACTCTCACTTGGGGGAATGTGAACCTAACTTGAAGTTAAATTCTGTTGAGCAGCTACATGAAAACAAAATATGGCTCAGGTCTCAAGTGGAATATACATTTTCAAGGGCTGCCATTGTTAGAGCAGACTTCTCATAGATATAAATTAATTGTTCCTTTTGTGTCTGTGTTTCACAATAAGGAAGTCAACATCTGTTTGCTCTTTCCATCAAGCAAATACGCTCGTGGAAGACTAATGGAAGACGAAGATACAGAGATGGAAAAAAGGTATGTGTCAGAAAAAAGAGAAATGAAACACAAAGGAAGAGACAGACCCGAGAGAGAAACCAGAAAGGAGAAAAAAAGGATTCACAGCCCCGAACTGTTAAGAAAAAATTCCTAATCAGAGTGTAGTTTACTAAAGATTTGTGGCTGCTGATTGCAGTGACTTTCAAATGACAGCAAAGTGAGAGACTCGTGGTCAGCACACCTTAAGTGGTTTGGCCGTTATGGACGTGTACCCCTCCTGCATTTTTTGATGGAATGACAAAATCAGAGGTCTTTTGTGGTCCTTTATGGTAACGCTTATTCTAGGCAAGTAACAGTTAGAAAATTGGACTGGTAGAAATCCAAAGAACAAACTGTTAGCTTTCCTCTGTTCCCTGCTGCTTCAAATATGAAGTCTTCAAGGACAAGAAGAAGGAGCAAGTGAATTTTTAAGAACAAAGTGCTTTTCTCTCATTGATAGAGATTAATATGCAGCTCAGACTTCAGGGTCACTTTGGGTGAGAGTCCAGTTTCTCGAAAATGAAATGTTCACATCCTCCTGGGAAACACAAGAAAAAGGTAGGCAGCCAGGCAGCTGCTGGAGACCATATGCAACAAAGCTGCACGCTCCTCCCACCCATCCACCATCTCCTAACCTGCCGAAGTTAACCCAATGCCTCCCATAAGTCATACTGAAGAGCCAAGTGACTTCAGGGAAGAAAAACACATTAAGAAATAACATAGTCTGGCTTCTGGCCCACACAGAATCTCATTTCAGAAAGCCATAATCCCGATTTTGAAGACCCCTAGTGGAGATTTCCTGTAGAGAGGCAACTTAAAAAAAATAGTGATGGCCTAGTAAAACATACAGAGAACTAGATTCAGAAGTCTTGGGTTCTGTGAAAAGAGGCACACTCACTTCATCTCTCTGCACCTCGGTTTTTCTCATCTGCGAAGGAGAAATAACAACAACTCTGCATTGGGGGTCACACATGATAAAGGAGACTATATAACCTCTGTGAAATATGCTTTGCCAATGCCAAAGATGAGGGCTCCTGCTTTTCTCTCACTGTACTTCATCTTTGCAATATAAATCCAAGGAAATCAACAGGGATTCTCTCAATCATTTAAAAATAGCTATTGTCCCCCATAAACGTTCTGTCTGTGGTCCTACTCTGATTCTGTGACTAAGCATGGAACACGATTCTATGTGGGGCATGTGAATCCTGAATCTGTGGTGAGACAACTTAACAGGCTGCCAAACCCACCCCTACTAAGAGGTCTGTGTAGGACCCTGGGCAGTTATTTGGTCTTTCCTATTTTCGGCTTCAGTTTATATTTCTCATCTCTGAGTATGCTCGAAGAGCCAACCAAAGAAACATTTTACCATGCAAATCACTCTGAAAACCAAAGCCACATTCAAAGTTGGTTTAGTTGCAGTAAAATCACATAAGAATGCTCATCCTAACGAGTCTACTGTGTCCCTAACTCAGTGCCCCCTCCATGAGAAGCACAGCAGGAAGACACAAACCCCTGTCTTCTCAACACGCCTCACAGCTCTGAGCTTCTCCATTAGTAATTGTCAGTCTGACGGTCTTCATCTTTCACTTGAGAAGCTGAACAGAAACAAGTAGTTCAAAGTGCAAACCTCTATAGCACATGTTCAAAGGCAACACCTCTTACCATGACTCAATGACTCTTTATGCAAAGACCCATAAGAGAGGAATCTTTCTATATCCACAACCGAGAAAGCATGCATCTTCCACGAAGTTGAGACAAACTGTCCTTTGTTAGAAAGAAGTAACCCATCTGGCTGGGCGTTGGCCCCTCATCTGTGTCTCCAGGAAACAGAGAGTGCAGCCTGTGCTTGTGTTATTTTCTGCAGCTTTATTATGACTGCCTTTCCCTCCCTGTCTTTATGAGCCTTTGACCGTCATCCTTACTATATACCTCATAGAGATATTTGTATTTTTAAAACATGTTTTGAAAGATACATAGATCTTCATATAGAAATAATCAAGAATGAGTGTCCAAGAGGTAAAAGCCAAAGTGCTAGCTGGCATTCCAGAGCCTCATGACTGGTCTTGGTCACCCTGCATGTTCCATAAATTATTGCCATACTGACTTCACTTGCAGTTTTCCTCCTGTACCAATCTGTTCATAGCAACATACCTTTGTCCTCATTTTCCTCTCTCCTCCCTCTGACACTCTTATCCTTAAGCGATGTGCCAGATTACTGCTGGTCCTTCAAGTTGTGGTTCAGATTGAGCTTTCTCTGTGAATACTCCTGAACTGCCCTAGACAGAACTGGGATTTGGTTTCTTGGTTTTAAACCCTCTGAGATACTACTGCATTTTGAAATTCTGTTATGATGCTTTTAATGGTTCATATATCTGTTCACAGGTCTTTTTTTCTTCCCTAGACTAGAAAGTCCTATAGAACTTATAAGACATGAACCACGTCTGTGCCTCTTTTATCCCGAAGGTTAGCAAAGAGCCAGACACAGAGGAGGGTCACAATTAAAACACAGAGTAGATAATTCAGAAAGATACGCACACCCTTATGTTTATAGCAGCACTATTCACAATAGCCAAGACATGGAAACCACCTAAATGTCCATCATGAGATGACTGGATAAAGAAGCATGCATTCAACTGACTATTGCTCAGCCAGAAAAAAAAAGAATGAAATAATGTCATTTCCAGCAACAGGGATGGACCTAGAGATTATCATACTCAGTGAAGTAAACTGGAAAGAAAGGCAAATACCATATGCTATCAATTGTATGTGGATCTAAAATATAAGACAACTGAACTTATTTACAAAGCAGAAATAGACTAACAGACATAGAGAACAGACTTGGGATTGTCAAGTGGGAGGAAGGGACAGGATAGATTGGGAGGTGGGGATTATATATAGAATGGATGCAAACATATCGAATGGATAAAAAAACAAGGTGGTACTTCATAGCACAGGGAGCTATATTCACTATCCTGTGATAAACCAATATGGAAAAGAATGTATATATAGGTATAACTGCATGACTTTGCTACGCAGCAGAAAATAATACAACATAGTAAATCAACTCTACTTCAATAAAATAAAGTTTTTAAATAAATTTAAAAACAAATTAGTTTAAATAAATTATTTTTTAAATTTTTAAACATTAAAAGAAAAACATTTAAAATTGTGTTTTTTTAAAAAAAACACACATTCCTTCAAAACTGTGCTACAGTCCCCTGAATTTCAAAAGATGTGAAATTTCAACAATGGAAGAAAGGCATCTACTTCCCTGTCATTTGTGACATCTTTACTCTTGGCAAGCTTCATGTATCTGGCAGGAATGGGGGGAAGTTATTATTTCTTGCATACTTATGGCTAAAAATCTCATATGACTCAATTGAGAAGCTTCAGGTAGTTTTAGTGCCAGATGGGAACATGCCCAGAAACTGTACTTTAAAAAGTTTTAGGAAAAAAAAAAAAAAAAACAGATACAGCCTGCAGAGGAGGTTCAACAGGGTGCTTGGATGCTAAATGGAATAAACAAGATCAGGACCTCAGTATTTGGGAGAGTCCTTGGTCAGACTTCCGTGAATGTTCATCGACTCTTTGGCCACCTTAGTATTCACATAGTGTCTGCTGTACCCCGGACGCTGAACACCAGGCACAGAAGGGAACAAGAGGGCCAGACACCTTGGCTCTCATGCCGCTTCCTCCTCCCTGCAATTGAACCATTTTGTGCATTATTTCACCTGGGGAACTTGTTTTCAGATTTTTCAGCAGAATGTCTAGAAAAGTCATTCCATCTGATTCATGGATACACAATGCATACCAAGACACAATAAACAGATAATAAAGAGTGAACACAATGAATGAGATAATTTTATAGCAGGCTAAACAGGGGTAAGTGTTATGAGAAAAGACTGTGGAGGAGCATTAGGCAGCATGATTGAAGAGGGTGATCAGGATTGTTCTCAGGGGAAAGCAATGGCGTCAGAGAGAGCAGGTAAGGACAAGTCCTAGGGCTGAAATGTGCTTGGTGCATCCAGAAAAAGGCAAGGAAGCTGGTGGGCTGAGAGAGACTGACAGGGGAGGAGGTCAGAGAAGGGGCGGGAGGTGAGGGAAAGGCAGTTGTCTTCGCAAGGACTCTGACTTTACCTCTGAGAACAACTGGGTACCACTGGGAAAATCTGAGAAGAGAAGTAACATGATTTAATTTATACTTTACAAGTTCTCACTGGCTGTTGTGTTGGGAAGAGACCACAGACAGGGGCAAGAGGAGGACCTAGGACTCTGTGGATGTCATTATCCAGGGAGAAATGGTCAGCAAACTGATAGTCGGGGAGGGGAAGACTCATCCCATTCTAGATATTCTGAAGCTAGTGCCAACAGGACTGGATGCAGAGTGACAGAGGAAGTGGTTTCAAGGAGCGGGCGCAGACTGAAGGATGGAATCGTCATACACTGCAAGCAGGAGAGCTGAGGAAGTGAATGAACGATCAGACAGAGTTCGAGGGCAGGAGGTGAGGAGAGAGAAAGCTGACTTACACTTTGTTTGAAGGTAGTCAGATTTAAACAGCATTTAAATGTATTAGACTCAGGGATACTACCTAGACAACATCATTAGGTAGAGAAGAAAGGCTGTCCAAGGCTTGAGTTCTGGGGCACTGTGAACCTAAGAGAAGGAACCACAGTGAAGTCTTAGAAAGTACTGCAACTAAGATGTGTGAATAAAAAAAGGAGGGAGGGGAGAGGGAGAGCTGTGTCTTGTAAAACAAGTGAAAAATGTATACCATCAAGGCAGGAGTGATGTATTGTAACAAATCAGGGATGGCTGAGACTGAGCCATGGGTTTAGGGATGTGGAAATGGTCACTAGTGATATTGATAAGAGAACTTTCTGAGGAGTATGTGAATACGTGCATGTGTGTGTCAAGTGGTGAGGGTGGGGTTGCTGAGATGTGATAGAAGTGAGTTAAAAGCCAATGAGAAGAGAGGAATTATAGAAAGTGAGTTTAACAATTGCTTGAGGAAGTTTTGCTTAAAAGGAGCAAAGAATTGAGGTGGTATTTGGTGAAACATGCCAGTTGAGCCTCTATAAAACAGATACAAAGATAGAATTTAAAGCAAAACTATGACGACTTCCCTGATGGTCCAGTGGCTAAGACTCTGCACTCCCAATGCAGGGGGTCTGGGCTCAATCCCTGGTTGGGGAACTAGATCCTGCATGGCGCAACTCAGAGTTCAGGGGACACAATGAAGTCGAAGATCCTGTGTGCCCCAACTAAGACCCAATACAGACAAATAAAGAAACAAGCAAATAAATAAATACTTAAAAAATAAAGTGAAACTATGAAATTCAAAGGGGAGAGTTAGTAGAAGTAGAAAGAACTCTCAGCTCACGATGCAAGTCTGAGACCTATGAAAGATTGGGGAAGAAAAGAGGGTTGGGTAGTAAGAGCCTTGGGCTAGAGCGCAGCTCTCAGAAAGTCACAGCGAGCCCACCCTAGGGATGTGGTACAATGACTGCCATCCAGGAAGCCTGTGGTGTGAAGCCTTAGGAGCCCAGCGTGCTGAGTCACTGCCTGGGCTGTGCATAGGAAGAACAAAACTTTGGCTCGAAAGCGAGGAATGTCCCCGACGGTGCTGCCCCTGAAAGTTGTAAACCAAACGAACTCCTCATCAAGTTCTGTCTTGAAGGAAGTTCCAAGAAGCACGCCTCCAAGTCAAGGGGATTTTTTGAGAAGAAAAACAACAAACTTCTCCCTGGGATTTTGCTGTTCAAGTTCCCACAGTGTCGAAAGCTCTGAGCTCCAACATATGCTTCATCAGCCCAATACGGCTGCCTCTTTTTCTCCTGGGCTCTGTTTCTCCCCATAGCAAACTGGAAAATGTTTAGTAAAAAAGAAAAAAAAAAGCTGCAGTGAGTGAGAACCTCATCTCATCTGCTTCCTCTCTCTCAGTGAGTGTAGTCCCTCAAGTCCTGCCTGGGTTGGTTATAGTCAAATGCTTTCAAACCATACTATGTATCAGTCCCTTTCATTTATGTTATCCATCTTTCTGAACTGTTCTCAGGGGGAGTCTTAGTTCAGTGAAAGCCATGGTCATCATCAGAGCCAGAAGGGAGATCAGTCAGCATGGTTGTCAGTCTGTCTTTCTCTGCCACATTCTGTTGCATGAATTCAGTTGTGAAGTGACCACAGAATTGAGTTTGACCAAGGCTGTGGTTTTTCCAAGTGAGTTGAGTATAACCAAGTCAGAGGACAAGTGAGGAGAAGATCTAAAGAGAGAGACTAAAATTATAGACCATGCAACTGGCCAGCTCTTATGTAACAAAGATATTTTATATTATCTTTGTCCTCAGGACAAAAATAGCTTTTGTAATCAGGGAATAGAGTCATGAGTGCTCAAAGTGTAGTAAACATTCCTCCTGTAAGAGAATCATCTGCAGCATTTATGTAAAAAGCAGATTTTTTTTTACCACACTATGGTTTTTCCAGTAGTCATGTACAGATGTGAGAGTTGGACCATAAAGAAGGCTGAGCACTGAAGAATTGATGCTTTTGAACTGTAGTGTTAAAGAAGACTCTTGAGAGTTCCTTGGATAGCAAGGAGATGAAACCAGTCAATCCTAAAAGAAATAAACCCTGAATATTCAGTGGAAGGACTGATGCTAAAGCTGAAGCTCCAATACTCTGGCCACCTGATGCGAAGAACTGACTCATTGGAAAAGACCCTGATGCTGGGAAAGATTGAAGGCAGGAGAAGGGGACGACAGAGGATGAGACGGTTGGATGGCATCACTGACTCAATGGACATGAGTTTGAGCAAGCTCCAGGAGATGGTGGAGGACAGGGAAGCCTGGTGTGCTGCAGTCCATGGGGTCGCAAAGAGTCGGACACGAAACAACAACAGTCTCAATCAGAATTTTCTGAGGGGTGAAGCTTAGGAATTTGTATCAAGTTCCCCATGTGATTCATTTGTGGTCCTTCTCCTTTCTCTACTTTTTAGTGAGTTTTTGTGTTTCTTTGGTAATGATCCAACTTGGTGATTAGATGCTGGATATCAAGGAGGACACACATGGGCAGTATCCTTTGCTTTAAGACACCCAAGCTTCAGATCCACTTGAGGATTATAATACAGCATTGATGGAAATAGGCTGCATCTCACAAGAGCTTTCCCCTTCCATCTTCCACTCCTCCTCCACCACAAACCATTCTAGAACCTAAAAAAACCCCACTAAAGCATCCCACATCTTATCTCTCGTGAAAATGTCTTTAACTTTTCTTTTTAATACATATGAGTTGTTCTAAAGACATTTGACCTAAATTGGAAAGAGAACAGAACAAAATATATACATTAACAAAGAAAAGGGGCCTGGCTTATTCCTTTGAGCTGGATTTGATATGATACCTTGTCTGCCCTTATAGTGTTCTTATTATCAAAAGGCAAGAAAACATTCCCAAATTCTGCAATTCAGACTTTATAAGTAACATCAAGGAGTCATACTAGGTGGACTTGAATAAAAAAGTGAATGTGACCTCAAGTTCACGGAAATTCTGTTTTGCCCACTACCTTTGAACCATTTTGTATATTTTTTGTTTGTTTGTTTGCTGTGCTTTCAGAGTTTAGGCAGGTTTTCTAGAAGAGTTATGCATTCTAATTCATTCATCCATCAAACAATTTCTATGATAGATGTAGGTTCAAAGTGTTCTGGTTGCTCAGAAGGAATACAATCAGTATGTAATATATCCTGAGGTAGAAATGATATTAATATGGTCAAGATTCACTCCATAAAGAGGTGAGGATGAAGGTGAATCATGAAAGATGATTAGAAGTTTACCAGTGACAGAATATAAAACAGGACACACCAAGTGGCGAAAAATCATGTATTCAGGACCATCAGGGCAAGACTCCTGGCTTGCTCAGCAAACAGCCTGTAGCTCAGTCCAGACCCAGCAAAAAGCAGAGGAAGAACCATGCTGGAAAGGCATTGGAGACCGTACCAAAAGATGCCTTTTATGTCATGCTAGGGCTTCCCTGGTAGTTCAGCTGGTAAAGAATCCACCTGCAATGCAGGAGACCCTGGTTCAATTCCTGGGTCTGGAAGATTCCCTGGAGAAGGGATAGGCTACTCCCTCCAATATTCTTGGGCTTCCCTGGTGGCTCAGATGGTAAAAAATCCACCTGCAATCCACCTGGATTCAATCCCTGGGTTGGAAAAATCCCCTGTAGGAGGGCATGGCAACCCACTCCAGTATTCTTGCCTGGAGAATCCCCATGGACAGAGGAGCCTGCTGGGCTACTGTCCATGGGGTCGCAAAGAGTCAGACATGACTGAGCGACTAGCTAGGTAGTCTGAATTCTAACTTGTCATCATAGGGGAGGGAAGAATTTAATCAGAGCAGTAACAAGATAAGAATTAACTTTTACAAAGTCAATCTGACCATCATGTGGAGAATGGATTAGAACAGCGGTCCCCAAACATTTTGGCATCAGGGACTGGCTTTGTGGAAGACAATTTTTCCAAGAACAGCACCAAAGGGGTGGTTCCGGGATGACTCAAGCTCATCACACTTCTTGTGCCCCTTAATTCTAACCTAATGCTGCCACTGATCTGAGAGTAGGTTGGATCTGTGACCCAGAGGTTGGACACCCCTGGATTAGAGGGCAAAGACTTAGGCAGGATGCTGGTGAGGAGTTTGATGGGGAATGTGAACGTTTATATGCTCATTAACAGCAGACCTCCATTTCACCAAGGTTACTGAGGCTCCAGTGGAGACATGGAGGTAGGCAGCAGCTCTTTTGAAACAATGGGTCCTACAATATGCCTTCATCATTACATCTCACAGAAAGAAACATATTTTGGCACAGCAATTGTACACACACACACACAGACAAAAAAAATTCCTGGACTTACTAGGATGTAAACATCATCCAAGTTTCAGGGGGTCTCACTGGATTAGATCTTTGGTCCAGATGGGCTCACATCAACATTAATAACCCCAATGTAGGAACTTCCCTGGAGGTCCAGTAGCTAAGACTCTGAGCTCCCAGTGAAGGGGGCCTAGGTTGGATCCCTGGTTAGGGAACTAGGTCCCACATGTTGCAATTAAGACTTGGAGCAGCCAAATAAATAAATAATCCCAATGTTGCTGGTTTCCTTCTTCTCCTACTTACACATAGCCTTCTTCCCCCTGTCTTTTCTCCAAGTCTCAGCCAGTAATGTCTGAGAGTCTTTGGGGTGCCCCTCACAGGGAAGGTTAATGATTCTAAACATTTCCAGCCTCACCACTACTCAGCCAGCCATCCTTCCATGGCCTGTGGGTGCTGCTGCCCCTCAGCTAGAAACTCCATCTATTACCCTGGACCCACCCTCCAGCCAGGGCCTTTGATGAAGAAGAGAATGCCTTCCCCACTTTCACTCTGCTTCAGCCACAGGGCTATCTTAGTTGGGGCTAGAAGCGGAGCCTGAGACAGTTTAATTGCACATGATTTATTGATGGTGTGCTCTCAGGAGGTCACGAGTGAGGTCAGCAGGAGAAAATGAGGACCAAGGATGTAGTTTCAGCCAAAGGCTAAACTCAGGCTGATCCCATGGGGAGTTCTGGATCTCCAGTTACATGACAGAGTTGACTTCCCCTCCAGGAAAGAGGGCAGTCTTTTATATTCTCATTTCATCCATCCAGCCTTGGCGAAAGTCTGCTGAAGTGGGAGGTGCATGTACGTGCCTAACTCTTGAAGCAAGACAGCCTTGGCTTGGCTAAGATCCTCTGGAGAAGAGGCCTGCCACAAAGCCACTAGTAGTCCACACTCACCGTATGTGGGGACTGGGATCTGAGTGGGGCACCAACAGCGTCTTCACTCTCTGGGCTTTGGTGCCATGCTGCTTGCAGTCAGGTAACACAATTTAAGGAAAAAACTTATACTTCGTATAAGGAATGCAATACAGGAGACTCAGGTTCAATCCCTGGTTCAGGAAGAACCCCAGGAGAAGGAAATGGCAAACCAACCCAGAATTCTTGCCTGGAGAATTCCATGGACAAAGGAGCCTGATGGGCTACAGTCCATGGAGTCACAAAGAGTCAGACATGCCTGAGCAACATGCCTGAGCAACTAACACACAAACACATACTTCCTGTATACATTAGACCACTGCTTCTTTCTGCACAGAGCTATGGGGCCAAGAAACACTTGAGAATGGCATACACAGTGACAAGTCCAGGACTGTGAAAGGAAGAGATTCGTGTGTATCACATGGTAGAAGAGGAGGCTTAAGCTTAAAGAAACTTTGGGTTTCTACAAACATGTATGCAGAATCGGCATAGAGTAAGTGTGGTGGATTGCAATGATGATGCTAACTTTTTACTCCTTTCCTGTGCCCTTGTTAGATTCCATGTGTTCTTCTCACTAAAAAGAGAAAGTCTACTTTCCTCTCCTCTCCTTTGAATGTGGACTAGTCTGTGTCTCCCACTGGCCGCAAAAAGGTGACAGAAGCACCAGTGTTCTGGTTCTAGACCTGCATCTCAGGAGGCTCTGTGTGTTTCTGCCTGCCCTCTTGAGCTCTACCATAATGATGAACCAACATAGCCAGGCTAGACCAGTGCAGGATGAAAGACATGTGGAGGAAAGTCAACTCAACCCAGCTGGCCCAGCTGGTGCCATTCTAGATCAGCCAACAGTCAAGAGTCAGCCAGCTAACCTGAAGACTCATGAGTGAGCCCAGCCAAGATCAGCAGTCCCTGAACTGTCCTCCAGACACAGCAGACACTTATTCTGCTATACTACTGCGATCTGCGCTTATTTCTAAACATCACTGTATTAAGAGCTGACGGTCACAGTAGGTGGCAATAAACATTCATTGCATATGGATCAGTATGTTACACCATCATGGAAGAGCTGGGCTGAGGCAGAGAGGAGAGATTTTTATTTCCTCTTCCCACCCCCAAAACTATGCCCAACTGAAGCCTCTCAAAAAGGCTGGGAGATACTGAATGATACTTCTGGAGAGAGTTAACTGATAGAATTCCCTCAAATATCCCCTGCTCTAGCAATCCATGATATCTGAGCATTGACCTGAGCCTGACCAGAAGGAGGGTGCAGAGCTGGGGCAGAGCTCAGCTGCAGGAGGGCAGCCGCCAGCATGCACAGAGCACGATGCTGGCTTGAGACCTTCTGCAGGTATTTCCAGCCAGCCCTGCCTCTTCCCCTTCTCTTCCCCTCCATAGCTGGCAACAATTCAGGGGAAAGACACTTAAGAGCTGAGCCTCTAAAGCAAGCTTTACATCTGTCTCAATCTCCGTAGTTTCATGGGCCCACTTTTAATTTTGTCTGGCAGCCACTACAGGAAACAAGGAAGGTAAATCAAAGAGTTACTTTTTATGAGGGCTTTGAGACTCCAGCAATAAGTAATCCCTGCCATTTTTTATTTCTTCTCTTGCTGAAGACAATTTAGTTTTTTTCTCTTGGATTCTTTCCTCCTGTCATTTTGGCCCCACCTTTTCTCCACTCTCAGCTCCATTATTTCCAAGTAGAATATGGTTTTGGTTAAAATAAAGACAACACACACCACCTCCAATAGTTCATTCAAGCTGTATTAGCAATGTGGCCCATCTCTTCTGGCTGTGCCTATTAGGGTTCATACTGAGGAGGTTTGAAAAGAAAATTTCCTCGGTGAGAGATAATTTTCTACCTTATAACTCCCCCTACATGGTGACTCTTGTGAGCATCCAGCCATAATTTTTTTTCAATTTTTTTTCCCTAAAATTAGAATTGGAAATATGAGTTTTCCAATTTATTTATTGATTTTTTTAGTCCCAAATGATGCTGCCTCTGTGTGAAGGCACGGAGTCAGAGCATGGAAGCACTAAGTGAATAATTAGTCCTGGTAAAACACAGGTCACTGTGAAAAACTCTGTGATTTTAAAACTGTAGAAAGAAGAAATGCATACCAATCTTCTATCCCACCTCTTTCCCTGCATCTGTCTCCTGCTGCTGTTAACTTGTTCTTAATCTAACTGATAGGGACTCCAGACCAGAATGAGAGCTACCAGAATACTGCTGTAACCCAGGTCCTTGGCAAACATCACAAACACACGTGTGCACGTGCCCTGAAACACTGATAGGGAAGGGTACCCCCTCTGCTAAATCCACAGAATAGATGGGAGAGAGCAGGAAGGCAAAGACCCGAAGTAGGGCCCTGCTTGGGAGGAGAGAGAAGCACACGGAGCATGAGGCTGCCTTCTCCCAGGTGAGCATGGCCTGGGAGCAGACAGCTGTCCAGGCCACTTCCTTTGCTTCCTGAACCCACCATACTCTTCCATCACTTCACTCCCATCTGCAGCGGGGACTGCAACCTGTCATGAACACACGACACTCTTGGAGACTCTCTGGAAAGTCATAGACATGATCTGAAGACACACAGTATATGACACCAAAAGTCTTCCTGCTACTTCAGTTATCCCATGAATCAATGGCACAAAAAAGCACCTTCTGGCCCAAGAACAGCACACAGTCATCGTTCAATGAATGCCATGGATGTCATCACCCTAGAGCCTATGGAAAAGGGCTTTCTCCAGAACTTGGGATCTGCACAGCACAAGACTCCCTTCAGGGTGCCAAATGATGGAGATTTTACAAACTGAAATTCATTTCAAACATGAGAAGAGTCTCTAGAGACAGACTGCCTTGGTCTAAAATCTTGCACTACCACTCTCCAGCTAGGATATATACCCACTATGGCTCAGATTCCTTATATTTAAGGGGGGGAATATATGTATACTGTATATATAAATGTATATAAATATATAAATAATATATCAGCATTTATATTTATAAATGCACATTATATAAACAATAGCTCTCACCTTGTATTTTTGTGATTAAATGAAATAATGTTAAAAAGTGAAGTATTGTTGATTTACAATGTTTCAAGTATATAGCAAAGTGATTAAGTTATACATATATACATATATCCTTTTTCAGATTCTTTTTCCTTATAGGTTATGACAAAATATTGAGTCAAGTTCCCTGTGCTCTATAGTAGGTTCTCGTTGATCATCTATTTCATATATATTAGTGTGTATATGTTTATCCCAACCTTCTAATTTATCTCTCTCTGCTTGAGACCTTTCCCTTTGGGTAACCACAAGTTTGTTTTCTGTGTCTGAGTCTACTTCTGTTTTGTAAATAAGTTCATTTGTATTTTTTCTTTTTTTTTTATAAATTTATTTAATTGGAGGTTAATTACTTTACAATATGGTATTGGTTTTGCCAAAAAAAAAAATAGTAAGTTCATTTGTATTTTTTCTTAATATTTCACCTATGAGTGCTATCATATGGTATTTGGCTTTCTCTGTCTGACATGTCACTTAGTATGATCATCTCCAGGTCCATCCATGTTGCTGCAAATGGCAGTATTCAAATAAAATAACTCTTGGTAAGGAGCCCAACATAGGGTCTAGCAACAAATGAATACTAAATGAACTTTATTATTTTACTATTGTTGCTGTTGTTATCATGGAAAGTCTTTAAAAATTAAATTATATTTAGTAATAAAACAAATAATTAAAATAAATATCTATGTGCTGTGCTGTGTGCTGTATTCAGTCGTGTCCAACTCTTTGCAACCCTATGGACTGCAGCCCTCCAGGTTCCTCTGTTCATGGGTGTCTCCAGGCAAGAATACTTGGATATAAGAACATGTCAGTGGTGATTACATGTGGGCAATTCCCCTAGCCTTTGGAAGAAACTGAACTGAAATGTCTCAGGACCCTTTCCTGCCTGTGGAACTTTAATTCTTCTGCTCATAATCTGTCTCAAGTTGGTTTTTTTCCTTGTGCTCCCATTCTAAGGTCTTGGAATGAAGGTTGTGTTGGCTTTTGAAAATAATTTGGAAACTTTCCTTTTTCCTCTCTGCTTGGGAACAATTTAAACAGTATTGAAGTTTCTGTTCCTTGAAGGTTGAAAGAATTCACCCAGGAAACCATCTGTGCCTGGCACTGTTTTGAGGGAGAAAGAAGTCTTTAAAACTTTCTCAATATCTTGTATGTTGGCCCATACAGAGTCTTCTGCATATCTCAGGTTTAATTTTAGTAAGTTGTATTTTCCTAGAAAATTATCCATTTCATCTAGCTATTCAAGTTTATTTCAAGAGAGTTTTGTAAAATATTCCTATGGCATTCTCATAATCTCTTCTGTATTGATGGTAATTTCTAAGTCTATGTATGTATACTTCTCTCTTTACTTGATTAGGCAAGCTTGGGGTTACCTACTTTGTTTCACTTGGTTTTCCAAATAAGCTCTAGGGTTTACTTACTAATTCTGCTGTTTGCCTATTTTTTAAGAAACCAATTTCTGTGTTTTAATTTGATTATTTCCTTACTCGTGTTTTCTCAAAGTTATTTGGTCTTCTTTTTGCTAACTTTTTGATAGATATGTTTGTGCGTTTGTTTTCATTCATTCTTGTTTCCTAATAGCAGCTTCTAGCTGTTCTACATGGCTTTTAATGCATAGTATCATGACTATTACAACTATTGTTATTTTTTATTATTATGGTTACATGTCTAAAATGCCCACTTTTATTACCTTTGCAGTGAAAATTATTTGAAGGAATTTAAAATTTTTTTGAAATAATAGTTTTAATTATTTTTGTTTCCAAACTAATTTCAAGTTGTTTTTGCCTTGCAGTCAAAGAGAAGAGTTTGAACTATTCCCAATTATGGTGTTTATTGGGATTATGTTTCTGTTAGATAAATTACGTTTCTATTAGATCAACCTTATTAATTATGTTACTCAGATCCTCTATAGCTTTTCTACTTTTGTTTCCCTGTATTTTATTAGTCCTGGTCTAATTGCTGAACTCTCCTCCCACCATGGGGTTTTTGTCAGTTTCTTCTCTATTTCCTAGAGATTACACTTTAGGTTGTTGAAGCTCAATAACTCAGTGCATGAAGATTCATGAGACTATATTCTGAAAACACCTATCATTTATACATTTTATACATTTTTTCCCCTTGAATTCCATACAGAGTTGGAACTAGGTCTAGAAGGACCTGAGGCTTTTGCTATTTTGTGAACCCTTCTTAGGAAATGTTTAAAAGCACTTAAAAATTTTTTATTGTTCTTTAAACCTAAGTAATGTTTTGTTTGTTTTTAATTGAAGTATAGTTGAAATACAATGTTAATTTCTGCTGTACAGCAAAGTGATTCAGTTATATACATATATACATTCTTTCTTATATATATTCTTTGATGTACTCAATTTTGAGTAAAAGTTTAATTACAGATTCTTAGAAGAGTCCTATGAAGTGAGGGGCCCTGAAATTTCAGCTTAATGTCATGTGGATATTCTGAATCTCTTTTTTTGTTTTCTAATTTATTTCCCCCATTCTTCCTTCTTTACCCCTTCATTTATTAGCTTGGTGCAAAAGTAATTACAGCTTCGGACCCGGTAATTATTTACCAATGAGAAATAAGTTTGTTTATTCCTGCAGCATAAAAATCCACGCTTCAGGATTCAATGAACTCTTGGAAAGCATTTTCTGTGTTCTCCTGGTTGTGGAAGCATTTTCCCTTCAAAATGTTGTCAAGATGCTTGAAGAAGTGATAGTCTGTTTGTGAGAGGTCAGGTGAATATGGCAGATGAAGCAAAACTTTGTCGCCCAATTCACTCAACTTTTGAAGTGTTGGTTGTGCCAAGTGCAGTCGGGCATTGTCACGGAAAAAAATCGGGTCCTTTCTGTTGACCAAAGCCAGCTGTGGACACTGCAATTTTTGGTGCATCTCATTTGCTGAGCATGCTTCTCAGAATGCAGTGGTTTCACTGGGACTCAGAAAGCTTCAGTGGATCAGACTGGCAGCAGACCACCAAACAGTGACCATGACTCTTTTTTTGATTCAACTTTGGCTCTGGGAAGTGTTTTCAAGCTTCCCCTTGGTCCCACCACTGAGCTAGTCACTGCTGGTTGTAGTATAAAACCCACTTTTCATCCCATGTCACAATTCAAACCACAATCAAGAAACAGTTTATGGTTATTTCAAAGAATAAGAGAAAATGATGCTTTAAAATGATGATTTTTTTGATTTGTGGTTGGCTCACAAGGTACCCACTTATCGAGCTTTTTCGCCTTTTTAATTTGCTTCAAATGCCAAGTGACTGTTGAATGGTTGACGGTGGTTTTGGGGCAACTTCTCATGTAGTTGTAAGAGGACCAGCTTCGATGATTGCTCTCAGTTGGTCATTGTGACCTTCTGATGGCCGGCCGCCACGCTCCTCACCTTTAAGGCTCTCATCTCCTTACAAAACTTCTTGAACCACCACTGCACTGAATGTTCATTAGCAGTTTCTGGGCCAATGCATTGTTGATGTTGTGAGTTATCTCCACTGCTTTATGAGCTATTTTGAACTCAAATAAGAAAATCGCTCAAATTTGCTTTTTGTCTAACATTATTTCCATAGTCTAAAGTACATGTAAAACAAGCAGCAAGGAATAACTCATTAGCAAAATCCATAAAGCAAGAAATGCATTAAAATCATGTATCACATCACCACATTTATTTAAGAATGTATTCCAATATCAAATAGCAAAGTTCAACAATGCAAAACTGAAATTACTTTTGCACCAACCTAATTTTGTTGTCGTTCAGTTGTTCAGTCATGTCCACCTCTTTCCAACCCCATGAACTACAGCATGCCAGGCCTCCCTGTCTTTAACCATGTCCTGGAGCTTGCTCACTCATGTCCATTGAGTCAGAGATGCCATCCAGCCGTCCCTGTCATCCCCTTCTCCTGCCTTCAATCTTTCCAGCATCAGGGTCTTTTCCAATGAGTCAGCTCTTCCCATCCAGTGGTCAAAATATTGGAACTTCAGCATCAGTCTTTCCAATGAATATTCAGGGTTGATTTCCTTTAGGAATAACTGGTTTGATCACCCTGCTGTCCAAGGGAGTCTGAAGAGTCTTCTCCAACACCAGTTTGAAAGCATCAATTCTTCAACACTCAGCCTTCTTTATCATCCAGCTCTCACATTCATACATGACTACTGGAAAAAACATAGCTTTGAATATATGGACCTTTGTTGGCAAAGTAATGTCTCTGCTTTTTAATGCACTATATAGATTTATCATAGCTTTCCTTCCAAAGAGCAAGCATCTTTTAATTTCATGGCTTCAGTCACCATCCATAGTGATTTTGGAGCCCAAGAAAATAAAATATGTCACTGTTCCCATTGTTTCTCCATCTATTTGCCATGAAGTGATGGGACCAGATGCCATGATCTTCGTTTTCTGAATGTTGAGCTTTAAGCCAGCTTTTTCATTCTCCTCTTTCACCTTCATCAAGGGGCTCTTTAGTTGTGGTGTCATCTGCATATCTGAGGTTACTGACATTTCTCCTGGCAATCTTGATTCCAGCTTGTGCTTCCTCCAGCCCAGCGTTTCTCATGATGTACTCTGCATATAAGTTAAAGAAGCAGGGTGACAATATACAGCCTTGATGTACTCCTTCCCCAATTTGGAACCAGCCCATTGTTACATGTCCGGTTCTAACTGTTGCTTTTTGACCTGCATAGATGTTTCTCAGGAGGCAGGTAAGGTGGTCTGGTATTCCCATCTCTTTAAGAATTTTCCACAGTTTGTTGTGATGTACACAGTCAACCTAATATCAGATACTTAATGGCGTGCCTACCCTGAGCCGTGCACTTTCCTTGGTGTTAAGTGTGCTAAGACCTTTTTGAAGGAGTCCTTCCCTCTACTTAACCTTTGAACCTTGGTGTTCTTCAGGATTCTGTCCTACATGTATTCTATCCACACTCTACAGTTTTGGTCAAAATCTCATTTGATTCAAAACTATCCATATACTCTACACTGATGGCTTCCAAATCTTTGTCTCTGGTCCAAATCTACATACCATCTCTCTGCTAATGATTGTCAAATTGCTAGATCCCATCCAGATTCTCCCAATTGAGTTTGAGACTCACAATAGTCTACTCTTGTCTGGACATATCCACTGGTCTATCACAGATAGGTCATAGTCAACATATCTGAAGCCTGTTGCAATTCACTTCTCTCTCTCTCTTTTTTTTTAATCATCATCATCCACTTGCCAAACCTAAACCTTGGCATCATTTCCAACTTCCTCTGTGCCATGGTCGCCCACGTAAGATCACCAAGTCAGCCGCAAAAATCTACCCTCCTCTTCAGCTGACGACCACTGTTAGTGCCCTGGGTTCTTGGCCTCCCTTTAATCAACAGAAAGCAGTAAGGGGTCAGATGAGACTGTCAGGCAAGGCTTGTGTTGCAGCGCAAGGATGTGAAAACAAGAAATAGGTGTTCTCGGTGTGATTGTAAAGTAATTAGCCTCCAATTAAAATAAATAAATTTAAATTAAAAAAAAAGAAATAGGTGTTCTTGCTTGCCCGCCAAGAGGACCTTCTTGGATCCTTAAAAGGGGAACAACAGCAGTGGGCCTGTGGGTGGGACAGGAGGAATAGCTTTGTGGTCTGTCCACCCCCTCAGGGCTGCTGTGAGCAGGTATCATGTGCAGGACCCTGCTTTTCCTCCCAGCACCGCAGAAATAGAAGTTGGTCTGTGGCCTCTTTGTACCTTGCTGCTGTTGTTTGTTGTTGCTCAGTCATGTCCGATTCTTTGGGGTCCCGTGGTCTGCAGCCCGCCAGGCTCCTCTGCCCATGGGATTTCCCAGGCAAGAATACTGGAGTGGGCTGCCATGTCCTTCCTGTTCATTACTGTCCCAACTGCACATGTATGTAGTTATCTCTAGTCCCTTATGGCTCTTTGTATTCTGTTGCCCCAGGAGACATTTGTCCAAGCACTGCAGTAAAGGATCCCAGGCCCCAGCCTGCCTCACCGTGCCTCTTCAAGAACACAACAGCCTCTCCCTCCACTCTTCCACATCTGCCTTCATTCTATTTTCCAACCACTAGGCAAGAAAAGCATCATTCGACCCAAGTCTGATCATTTCTCTCTTACCTGAAGCATTCGGGGACCTCCATTCACCCTTAAGAAGAAGTCTGAATTCCTCAATGTGACGTAAAAGACCATCTCTCACCTGGCCACTCACCCAATCAGCCTCTGTCCAAATTCTCACCCCTGTCAACGCCAGGCTGCTTTCAGGGTCTCCAACCCGCCTCTGTCTCTGCCTCCAGATCTTTTTGGAAGCCATCTCCTCCATCTGGAACGCTCCTCTCTCCTTATTTCTATTCATGTTGTATTAATATGGTTCGCTGCTTCTATTATCCTATTATTCTCTGTTCTCGTGTCCTTACTTTTCATTGGTTTACACCTTTTGCCATAGGCTTGCACAGTTTTAATTATTTTGTCTAGAGATTAGGAAGGTAGGCTTCTCCTAATGGTACCCTTAAGTAGCAGTGCATTAACAGGCTCTCGGGAATTAAAACGGGCTCCCTGACTTGTAGCATCTGTGAGTTTATTGGTATAAATATGAACACTGTGGCCAACTTTAAGCTACCAGCACAATGTCATTGTGTGAAGAGATACACACAATTGGCTCTCAAAAGCCAGCACAAGCTTCAGCACCTCACTACCTTTAAGGTTTATAAAATGTAATTGAACCTACAATTCTCTAATAACTGTATGAAGAATCAACTGGTAGCTATTGAACTCACCCATGCAAAAAGAAGATTTTAACACACAATTTCTTTCCTAACTGCTTTTCCTAGCTTCCCAAGTTTCATTATTTAATTTGGGAATATAGATTATTATTATGTTTACATTATGCATTATCTTTTCCAAGTAATATTATTTTTGACAGTGGCATACAGATTGAATACTCTGTTTAAAGCCATTATTTTCAGACGTAACTCTGTGCTCGACTGATCTGAATTAGTTTTGCCATAAAGAAGACAGGAGATCATTTATACAGACTCAGTCTCTCCCTAATTTATCATCCAGCTTCTGTATGATGCTGGCAACATTGTTTTTCTTTCTCATGACTTTGTCCTCAGTTCAGTTCAGTCACTCAGTCGTGTCCGACTCTTTGCGACCCCATGAATCACAGCACACCAGGCCTCCCTGTCCATCACCAACTCCCAGAGTTCACTCAGACTCACGTCCATTGAGTCACTGATGCCATCCAGCCATCTCATCCTCTGCCGTCCCCTTCTCCTCCTGTCCCCAATCCCTGCCAGCATCAGAGTCTTTTCCAATGAGTCAACTCATCGCATGAGGTGGCCAAAGCACTGGAGTTTCAGCTTTAGCATCATTCCTTCTAAAGAACACCCAGGGCTGATCTCCTTTAGAATGGACTGGTTGGATCTCCTTGCAGCCCAAGGGACTCTCAAGAGTCTTCTCCAACACCACAGTTTCAAAAGCATCAATTCTTTGGCGCTCAGTTTTCTTCACAGTCCAACTCTCACACCCATACATGACCACAGGAAAAACCATAGCCTTGACTAGACTAGGGGGAGCAAAATCCAAGCAACAGGTTACATCACTGTTTTGACTCACAGCCCAATCATCTCTCCCATTGTGTTTTGATTAAAACAAAGAAAGCCTAGAACACATTAACAAAAATCGATGCACAGCTCAGTTCTTAAATTGAAATTTTGTTTCAAAGCACTCAACTTGGTCTGTGTAATTGCTGAGTCGGTCATTAAGTTAAATCAGATTTTGTGTTGGAAACCTTTAAAATGTAGGTAGATACTTTATGCTTTCTTGGCATCCTCTGGTAACTTGGCTATGTCTGACAATATCCTGCCTAATAAAATAATTTCTATACCTACATGTTTCCAAAACAATCTGTTAGAGCCACTGTTGGCCCACACTGAAATCAAATATTTCTTCACCTTGTTGATATAAACTTTGATTCTGTCTCATTTTTCTCTTATCTCTGATAATGATAACATATATTATAGACAATTTACCATTTAAGATAGAATTATTCTTGCCCATTATTATTGACTAAATATTTATGGTATGTACTTGACTACTTGTAAGATACTAAATTTCTGGAAGGTAATAGCAGTATAGTTTAGTGAAAAGAAAAGAAAATGTTTTAAATCCAACAGAACTGGGTAAATGAATGCCTATGTCCCGTTTTAGCTGTGTGGCTTTGGGCAAAGTGATTTATCTCTCTGATCCACAAAGAAATTAAAGGAGATTTTTAACATTACTTTCTGGGTAGTTATAAGGATTATATAAGATAATATATGTAAAACATCTATCCCTGTGCCTAGAATCCTTATCACTAAACATGAGCTTTTTTTTTTCTCCCTTCCACATTTGAATTCTCCTTCAGCATATCTCAATTGATTAATGAAAGAGCTGTTATGAGATCTATTTTATAAAACTTCGGAATGTCCTTTTGGAGCCATGTTTCAGGGTGAAGGATTTGACAAATAATCCTAAGTCCACACGGTATGAACTGGGTCACCCTAAGAGAAAATACTCCTTTATGCTGTCTGCCCTGGCATAACTCCACTCGGTGCAGGAGTTCACTGATTAATAATGCTTACTTGCATTTGCACACCTAGCTGTATAGTCAGCAAATTATTTAATTCCATTAAGAATTACATACCCCTTTATTAATAGTGAAAAATCTGAGGCTCAGAGAGGTTAAAACATTTCTTTAGGATCCCACAACTTGAAAGGGTCAGAGCTCAGATAGAATTCGAGGTCTCTTGGCTCCTAGTCCTAGAACCTGCTCCTCCTGTAACCTGCCGTGTTCATGCATTAGTTACTATTATACCTAAGTATATGACAATTTCAAAGCTGGCTATTAGCTTATTTTTGCATGCAGTCCATTTCTAGAATGTTCTACCACTTCTTCAGCATCAGCATCTGTTACTGCCATGCTAGGTGGAGTTCACCCAGTCAAAGAATGATTGCTTGAACTCCACTAGACTCACTCATCTCTGCTGAACCCTGCTAAGCCATAAACCAGATATGCTTTTTTCTGAAGAAGAAAAATCTCCTTGCAATTTCTTTGTGCTTATGCTGCCAGTAATTGCAGTACAGGTGTTGTTATATAACTAGAAGAGCAAACAAGCCTGAGATCCCTAGAAACTTGGAGTTAGGCATTCAAGAAACTCACAGCATCAACTTTTCAGCCCTACCCTGGCCAGACTCACTAGGTGAGCACGGTAGCCAATTGAATTATCAAAAACTAAAGCAGGTCACTGGTTAAATTACTTTGATATTTTTTCACAAGGAGACAATTATACCTAATTACAAGCAAGGCTGCAATGTTGCTTTCCTAGTGAAACTAAGGGGGCAGGTATAAGTTCAAGATCTCATTATCCAGCTTCAGTAAGGCTTCTAAATACACCACTAATATACTCCTGCTGGTATTTTATTGCTGTATTGATCTGGAACCAGTAAGGTCTTCACGAGCATTTGCTGAAATCAAACTCCACTCTGGGGGTTGCTTCCTATGTGTGACTTTTGGAATTCTGCTGATATATATAAAACAGAAATAAGGGGGGAATAGTTATTACACTGTCAGCATGTCTTCTTGCATTTGTGGCAAAGAAAGGGTCCTGCTTCTATCTGAGTAAGCTCGGTCTCATGAGCTATTTTAAGTAATGATGCAATAGATTTCCTTGTCCAACTTTATTCCCTAATTTCACTTTTCCAGCTAAATATTTGATTAGAATTTTTTTTTATTGGGGAGCTACCAAAGAAAGAAGACACTTAGGTACCTGGGCATGAGATGAATACATATTAGATAACGTGCATAAAAACTGAAGATCAGATTTAAGTGGTTCTGAACACTATTTGCAGGAATGGTATAAAGATTAAGCTTCTTTTTATCTGGCAAAGAGAAGGATGCACAAATACAATGGTAACTCTTGGATCCATGAAGAATTTTTTAAAATACAGACTTTTTAAATCCAATTCTACTTAAAATAATATTGTTTATCATTGAAATCAGACGTGAAAAGGGGAAGTAATCCAAGGTTAAAGGAGAAAGGAACTTGCATAAATGGGAATAACCCTAGATAAGAAGGGCTTTTAAGAGGCTCTGAAAAATAAGAAATTTTGGAAAGGTCTGGATAAGTATAATTCTGGCAGGCAAAAAATGGGGGCATGAGATGGAATACATAAGAAAGCACAAACACATGGAAACTTTCATGGTTACAGAGGGAAAGAAGAAACCCTCCCATGAAAAACAGAATTGTGGGGAATGGATTTGGACCTAATCTATTCGTACCTAATATATAGAAAGAAATGGAGTCAGATCAAATCAGATGCTGAAAAACAGGTGTCAACCCTTCAAAAGAGAGGATTCATAAAATAAACTTTGCTTCAACCTACGGATTTCCCTGGCAGTCCAGTGGTTAAGACTCCATGTTTTCACTGCAGGGGGAGCAAGTTCAACCCCTGGTTGGGGAACTATGGTCCCAGATCCTCTGCAGTGTGGCCAAAAACCAAAACAAAGAAATGAACAAAAACCAAAATGATGAACTTGGCTCTGAAGGGCAAGTCCAGAACAGACCAAAGGGGAAGGCTGAAGGGAAGGGTGCTTGGGGGCCTCTGTCATGCTCTGAGGCAGGCTAAGCAGAGCAAGGGTCCAGATACGATTTGTAAGGGAGGAAATCTCTGATGGAGACAGACCATGAACTTCAGCAGAGAGAAGAAGCATCTGAAGGTCATGTCAAGACTTGTCCTGTGGAGGATGAGAGTTCATTTCTGCTCAACAGAGGTGTCCAGAGAGAGAAGCAGAGAAGAGTAAAAATGACCCTCAAGACTGGTGAGGTCCTGATGGGCTTTCAGGTGCTGAGAAGGCTATTATGGGATTGTAGGTCTTGAACATTTAAATTAGGGTTCAGACTCACTACTGTGAGAGGGGTGAGACGTGAACTGAGTCTGAGAGGGGATGACGGCAGTGAGACAGCATGATCTAGCCTGAAAAGTTGGCTTCACATCGTGAGGTTTTGAGTTGAAACAGACTTCTCTAAAAGAATAAGGGCCAGAAGGGTGCCGGGGGTGACAGGGTATGTAAGTAGTGCTTTTCTATGAGGAATCTTTAGGCTAGGTGAACGCAATTCAAGATAGGTATGCTTCTAATAATTTGGAGTCTAGTAAAATTGGAAAAGATGGATTCTCTGCCCAAGTCTAGGGTCGCCTATAGGAGGTGAACACAAGAATAGACCTCAGAGAGGTCACACGTCAGAGCCCTCCCCCTTATCCTGTATGTTGGTGCAGTCTAAGAAAAGGAAAATATAACCCCACTGTAAAAAACAGGTAACTTCTACATCCTGGGAGCAGAACAGTGCCTTCCCAATGCATCCTTTTGTTTTGAGTTTTTTCCAAAACAGTGGCCGAGATGCAGGACATTAAGCTGAAGGCAAGAGGAGTGGGCAGACCACAGGTCCACTCCAGACTCAAAGATGGTAGATGAATGGGATCTCTATCTCTGGTTACCCGCTCTTGAAGCTAAACTCATAGAATTAAATGAAACTTCAACCATTATTTTCAGAGTTTTTAATTTCCAAAAAATACAGTTTGTATTGCTCAAAATGGAAGGGAGTCCCTAGATACCTAAACTTCAGAGACATAATACCCACAGAAGGGCAATCCTTCTAATTCCTTCCCATGTGTGGCCACACAAAACAAATGATGAGGAAGAACCTGCAAGAGAACAGAAGTGGGGAAAAGGAAAGGAAGATCAGGGATCTCATTCCATAACCAAGGCAGTGAGTCCTGGTTATTCCCGCCAGCATGACATATCTGTTGCTCACCACTTTCCACTGATTTTGTTCTCCATCCTCTTTCTTTTCAAAATGGGAGATTTTGTTACAACTACTATTTTTCCCTTAGGGAGGCATATTAGGTTGACAGAGCAAAGTAAACTTCTATTGTAAGTTGCCAGACCATAAAACAGAGTTATCTATAGGATAACCAAGTCCAGAGACAGAGCTAAGTTTACATTCAACTTTGAAAAAAGATGTTCATGCCATCATACTATAAGCAACTGTTCCTCCTGGCTACAGTCACCTACAGATTTGTGTCATTCTTCCACCTTTTTAGTTGTTAGCTCCACTACAGCTCATAATTCTTGGTGAGCCATTTATTTTTCAGAGATAAATTCAGTTTCTTGACCTCCTGTCTCCCAGTAAACTTATTCTTCATCCTACTTCTGTATTTAGCCCTCTGGGCACACCCTAGACCTTTGCAGTATCTAGATTACACCTAAAACAAGGTAGGCAAACTCTCAGCACCACAAACCTAATCCATTACGTGTAAGTAATAAAAACTCTCTTGTATATATTTTTGAGAGTTAAATAGGATAATGAAATGATCTTAGCACAGTGCCTAGCATATCCAAGATGCTTAATCAAAGTGATCTCTGTTATATTTAAATTATATAAGGTATAAAAGTCATACAGCTTACCAGCAGACTGTTTGCTGACCACCAATTATATACAAGCTGGACCTATGTAAGGGAATTCAGTGATAACCTGGTATGTTACTGTCTCTTTTCTCAAGAAATCTACATTCTAACAGAAGAAATACAAAACAACCATGCAAACAAATACATAAGGAAGATAATCTGAGGCTGTAAAGAAACAGGAGTGTGATGAGGACAGGAGAAAGACATTCTAGTTTGGATGGTTGTGGAAGAACTTTTAGAGGAAGCACTTAAGATCAAAGACTAAATGGTAGCCGTTACAAAACAGAGGAGGACCTTTCCAAACAAAACTGCAAAGAACCTGGGTCAAGAATAAGTTCAGTGTTGGATGTTCAGAAGGAAGTCCAGTGTGGCGCAAAGGTTGCATAAAAAGGACAGAGGACATGATGTTTAAGAAGTCAGAAGTCAGATCAAGTAGGGGTTTGTTATGTTAAAGACTTTTCAGTTCAGTTCAGTTGCTCAGTCGTGTCTGACTCTTTGTGACCCCATGAACTGCAGCACGCCAGGCCTCCCTGTCCATCACCAACTCCCGGAGTTCACTCAGACTCACCTCCATCGAGTCAGTGATGCCATCCAGCCATCTCATCCTCTGTCGTCCCCTTCTCCTCCTGCCCTCAATCCCTCCCAGCATCAGAGTCTTTTCCAATGAGTCAACTCATCGCATGAGGTGGCCAAAGTACTGGAGTTTCAGCTTTAGCATCATTCCTTCCAAAGAAATCCCAGGGCTGATCTCCTTTAGAATGGACTGGTTGGATCTCCTTGCAGTCCAAGGGACTCTCAAGAGTCTTCTCCAACACCACAGTTCAAAAGCATCAATTCTTCAGCGCTCAGCCTTCTTCACAGTCCAACTCTTACATCCATACATGACCACTGGAAAAACCATACCCTCGACTAGGCAGACCTTTGTTGGCAAAGTAATGTCTCTGCTTTTGAATATGCTCTCTAGGTGGGTCATAACTTTCCTTCCAAGGAGTAAGCATCTTTTAATTTTATGGCTGAAGTCACCATCTGCAGTGATTTTAGAGCACCCCAAAAATAAAGTCTGACACTGTTTCCACAGTTTCCCATCTATTTCCCACGAAGTGATGAGACCAGATGCCATGATCTTCATTTTCTGAATGTTGAGCTTTAAGCCAACTTTTTAGTCCTTTCCTAATAAATGGTGGGAAGTGTAAGAGATCTCTTTAGCAACCAGTGAATTTCAGAGTGGCAAGGATGAAAGCAATACACCTTGTATTGCTTTTCAATATAGTTTTAGCAGGCTTTAGTAAAAATACTGTTAAGAGATAATGGTGTTTTGAATTTTTATGGGATGTGCTAGAAAGTGTCATAAGGGTATAGCCAGGGATGTATTTTGAAGGTAAAGTTGACAAGATTTTCTGATAGATCGAATGTGGGGTATGAGGGGGGAAAAACAGGGTCTAGGATGACCCTGAGATTTTTTTTATCAGAGTAAGTAGATAAGTGAAGACATCTTTTACTGAAGTGAAGGGGATGGGTGGAGAGCTCTGCTGTATGCTAACTTCAGGGAGTTCTTGAAATTATTTTAAATTGATAATTTCAATTCCAAAATAATTATTTAAGACAATTCTTATTGTCAAAGAATAAAACTAATAGAAACTCAAGGTTGAAGACAAATCTGTGTGTTTCACCAGAGAGAGGTTTCAGGGAGGATGTAATAAGAATAAAGAAGCAGCCAAAGAGATGCATTTCTAAATTGCTGTGAAAACAGAAGGTAAAGATTCTCCTTAATGCACATTCAGTGTTTGCACCAAGGAGAGGATAAGGGAAGAATGTCAATGCAGATCCCCAATGCTGACTGAGAAAAGGGTTGTTATCTAGATCACTGAGTTCAGATCATCCTAGAAAAGAAGTGTTAACCTGATCCCCAACACCTGTCCTCCCAAACTTTTCAGACCATGACTGACAGGTACAGATGACAGGCTATTTTGGGAGGCCACGAATCCAAAGCCAGCATACCAATTATCTTTTGCAGCCACACATGCTTTCTGCTGCACAGCACCTCCAGGATCATGTGAAAGTGAAGTTGCTCAGTCGTGTCTGACTCTTTGCGACCCTGTAGACTGTAGCCTACCAGGCTTCTCCGTCCATGGGATTTTCCAGGCAAGAGTAGTAAAGTGGGTTGCCATTTCCTTCTCCAGGGGATCATCCCAACCCAGGGATCGAACCCGGGTCTCCCACATTGTAGGCAGACGCTTTATCATCATGTGGAAGATAGCAAACATTTGGAAGATGTAGATAGTTAGGATTTCAAAGAGTTTGGGATTCAAATCCACTCAAGGCTACTAGTCTACTGTAACTGAAATCAATACACACTTTTTGCAACACTCTTCACTGAAATCAACTCTCAGATCAACCTTAGCTTCAATGTGGTCCCTGGGGAATGGTACAGAGAACACAAGGCTATATAAGCTTTAAAGCTTACAACCCCAGCTTTAAATTCCTTTGTGTGACCTTGAGCAACTTCCTTAAACTCCTGAGCCTTGATCAACTCAACAGTAAAATAAGAACTATTTTATCTCCCGTTCAGAATCGCCCATGACTGTGAAAGCTATAAATAAAGTGTCTGATATGGTTCAAGGCACAGAGCAAATGCTCAAAGGATGTTTATTTCTCCATAGCCCTTTGCTCTATTTCTACAGCATAATGTGTGTGCCTCTGCTTATTTCCTTTTATCTTGCATCCTAATTAGTCCCCTACCTTCATCCTTCCCCACTAAAGAGTAGCCTCCTAGAGGGAAGACACCCTGTTTTCACTCAATTCTAGATGTCCATGCTGTGGCATGGACACCTCACCCCGTGATCAAACACCAGTGATCTCCCCACTCACTGTGTCTTTACATACCAGCCATCTCTTCCAGATGGAAGGAAGAGGATAGTTGCATGGGGGTATGTCAGCATACATATGAACTTTTCTCCCAGGTGCTGTTGTGCCCTATTTATTTAACATACTTGACTTCCACAGAAACAACTCTTTCTGAGAGTTGACAATATTTCTGGGATTGTGACAATATTTCTTGGATTCTGACAATATTTCTCTTGATCCCTAAACAATCAGCTTTCCTTTCAGATTCTATAGTCAAGTTTCAACTTCTCCTTTTATTTTTAAAGTCCCCATCACCTATTGACTCTGCGAACTCTATTGAAAGTGCCTGATGAGACAAAAGGTTCATAACTTTTTGTCCAGTTCAGCTTCCTCTCAGTCAGTGGGGCTGGAACCCTGTGAACCTTTCCCTGTAGCACTGCATGGAATGCACAGGCTGAATATTTAAACAATTCACACAGTTCAAGAGCAGCTGCTCATCACTGCTTCCCTGAAAAGCCAGGCCATGTTCCTTAGATTCCAGCAAAGTCTTCTACTTCTCATTGACCTCACTCCTCCCCCTACTGTAGGAAACATCAAGTGACAAAGATGGAAAAACTAATCAAGGGATGCACTGATAACTTGTCCCTCATCTGCCAAGGGAGAATGATGGACCTGGTAACCTCTGAGACCTGGCAATTCTATACTGCTCATGCTATGCTATGGCATGCTAAGTCACTTCAGTTGTGTCCGACTCTGTGTGACCCCACAGACGGCAGCCCACCAGGCTCCCCCGTCCCTGGGATTCTCCAGGCAAGAACACTGGAGTGGGTTGCCATTTCCTTCTCCAATGCATGAAAGTGAAAAGTGAAAGTGAAGTTGCTCAGTCGTGTCCGACTCTTAGCAACACCATGGATTGCAGCCTAACAGGCTCCTCCGTCCATGGGATTTTCCAAGCAAGGGTACTGGAGTGGGATGCCATTGCCTTCTCCGATACTGCTCATATACTCACACAAAACTAAAGTGTGAAGGGACCGTAGAAATGTCCATGCCTAACAACTTTTTTTAAGGAACATGAAACAGAGGGCAAAAGATATTTTTGATGAGTCATCCAGCCATGAAGCCTATATCTAAGCATTAAAATAAAATGTTGACAAACATGTTGTACACACAATGGAATATTAAAAGAAAGGAAATTCTGACACACGCTCCAAATGGGTGAACCTTGAAAACATTATGCTAAGCTAAAAAAGATCAACTACCAAAGGACAAATACTATATGATTTCACTTAATGAAGTGAAATTCATAGAAACGGAAAGTGGACTGGTAGTGGGCAGGGGCTGGAGGAAGGAAGGAATCAGTAATTGTTGTTTAATGGGTACAGAGTTTCAGTTTGGGGAGACAAAAAGAGTTCCGGAGTTGAATGCTGGTTATGATTGTCTAACAATGTGAATATACTTAAAGCCACTGAATTGGACAGTTAAGGATGCTTAAGTGGTGAATTTTAAGTTATGCATACTTCACTACAATTAAAAGATACATCATTATGTTCAGCGTCTGCCATGTGGCAGGAATTTATATCCCTGTTTATAGGTGAGGAGACTGAGGCTCGAGAATGCACAGATGACTTTTTATGGCCCCAGAAGGGTCACAGCTAGGCACACGTTCTCCTATGCATCTACATTTATTCTATTCTATTCTATTCTAATTAACTGGTAATCATATTTTTCTTCCTTAACAGAAAGAAGCATCATTTTCTCATTTTAATTTGGAAGTCAGCAAATAAGGTCATACCTCAGTGCTTTCTTCTGGTGTGTGATTCATTTACTTCCCCCCAGTTTGTGTTTATTTAAAGCTTCATTAACCAGGCACCCTCATGAGCCAAGAGCAGATGGACCAAACCAATGAACAAATTCAGAAGAGGGAGGAAGGGACTACGTGAGCATTCGCCTGCTCTTCTTCTGAGTGGCTTGCGGTCTTGACCTGACTGTATCTGGGGGTTTCACTCCTCCCTGGATGCCCCCATTACAAACTGAGGTGATGCCATGTGTGCAGTTCAGGGTAAGGAGAGATGCATGGAGATGCAGGCATCTGCATGTAAATATGAGTTATGAATGACACTAGCCTTGGTTCTTCCCAAATTTCTGCTCAATTACTATGGCTAGTGGTATTCCTTGATCTGAGAATCACAGCCAGACTAGAGGATGGGAAAATGTCAGCGAAATGCTCTCCCTGAGCTGCAAAGTTTAAGGAACATTGTCAGGTATTGTGTTCAAAGATTAACGTGGTTTTACATTTTTTATATGCACAAATATATCCATTACCTAAACTACTTTCATTTTGTATGGTACTGATAGTCTATAAAGAATTTTCTTTTGTGTCCATTCTTTTTTATCTTTACATTAACCCTTCAAGATAAACAGTTTGTAGGTCAATTTATATGTATATGTATATAGGTTAACAGCAATTTTATAGATAAGAGCCTGAAAGTCAGAAAGATTAAAGAACTTACACAAAGTCACATAGCTCATAGGTAAAAGTTAGGATGAGACGTCCCAGGATTCTGCTTTTTAGTTTGGTGTTCATGTTGTTGTATTTTCACACACACACACACACACACACACATCAGAGAAACAATTAGCCTGCATCCATAACTACAACATATACATCACATTATTGTAAATGTTAGCACATTCATTTTGTTTGAATGTCACAAGAAATAAGTATTATTTCTGCCAAAGGTAAAGTGGAAATTAAAAGTCGGACATCAAACAATAGCTGTCGTTCAGTCATAGAGGGGCCTACTTTTGGAAGGATTTCTCCTCCTGTACCTTCAGAGAGCCAGACAATACAGTGAGCTGTGCAAGACTCACATCTGTATGAGAGCTTAAGTGCCTTTAAATTCTGCAATTAATGTTTATACCCTAACCATTTCTGATAGGGCCTGACATTTCTCTTTTTTGAAATTGAAACTCATACCAAGAGACTATGTATTCTTTCACAAATAATGTTTATTTTGCCTTTTCAGAAGGGTATATCAACTATCCTATACAGCAGAGAACAGAGGTCAAAATGTTTCAATGTGATCCTACTTGATACCCCCAAGGACTTGGGTTTATATCTGGATTTAAAATGTGCTCCATAGAGCATTTTTACATTCTCTTATCTCCAATAACTTGATTGCAAACTTAAATATTTAAATAAACCTAAAAGAAAAAAAGACTTCAAGGTGCAAAAAAACCTCTCAGTTTCTGATACGTAAATTCCTACTCCCCTGCTTGTGTGTCTCCTGGTTTTATCATTTCCCTTCTGACATCTCTAGTTCCCAATCTTTGGAGCCTAGAATAAAAATATCATCAGGTTCATGGAGTAATACCATTATTCTCTCCTACTTTGTGTATTATGTCTAAAGAACATCCACGGATAGTACCTTCCCCCTATGATGCTGAATACCACAGGTATATGAAAATGGCAGAAAGAACTGGACATTCTTGTATAGTCAAAATCAAGGTTGATTCCTCATCAGCATCAGCAAAAGCAACAGCTCCTGGAAATATCAGGATCAGACAGCCAAAGGTCTGGGAATGGAACTTGTGACTCATAAAAATGAAACACATTACAAATACTGTGCTAGGAATTCTCACATACAAATTCATTTGATACCCATATTGACCAAATTTAATAATGATTCATATAATCTATGATGAGCTTCCCTGGTGGCTCAGAGGTTAAAGCATCTGCCTGCAATGCAGGAGACTGGGGTTCGATCCCTGGTCGGGAAGATCCCCTGGAAAAGGAAATGGCAACCCACTCCGGTATTTTTGCCTGAAGAATCCCATGGACGGAGGAGCCTGGTGGGCTACAGTCCACGGGGTCACAAAGAGTCGGACAAAACTGAGCAACTACACTTTCACTTTTCACTTTCATGCATTGGAGAAGGAAATGGCAATCCACTCCAGTGTTCTTGCCTGGAGAACCCCAGGGACAGCGGAGCCTGGTGGGCTGCCATCTATGGGGTCGCACAGAGTCGGACACAACTGACGTGACTTAGCAGCAGCAGCGGCAATACACCAGATGGGCTTCCCTTGTGGGCTCAGCTGATAAAGAAACCGCCTGCAATGTGGGAGACCTGGATTCTATCCCTGGGTTGGGAAGATCCCCTGGAGAAAGCAAAGGCTACCCACTCCAGTAGTCTGGCCTGGAGAATTTCATGGACTATACAGTCCAAGGGGTCGCAAAGAGTTGGACATGACTAAGCGACTTTCACTTCACTTTACTGCAATACACCAGATATTGATTCTCTAGTGAGACACTTACATATCCAAAAGCCTTGTCAAAGGACTTTACCTTTCTTCACATGTCTATCCATCTCTCTGATATGTGTCTCAGAAATCTACCACGGGTTGCAAAATGTTTCAACAAATTTTAGAAGTTACAATGTGAGACAATGAAAAAGTCTCTAAGAGAAACAGCATTTCCTTTCCTTCCAGACACTGAAGGAATTTAGTTTCCAGTATCAATTTTATCCTGCAGCTTTAATTAAGGTCCCTGTAGCCTATTGATTCATGCAGTATGAAGATTTGCCTTGGGGGTAGAAGAATCATAAGCTAAATAAACAATAGTAAGCAGGATGTCAGGAGAATCAAAGAAAGACTCGAGCTTGATCCAATCGATGTGTTAAAGACAGAAGCAGGAGCTGCAGGAGGGGAAGGATGAGCTTGCCAGCTTCCCCAGTGCCCTTATTTGTGTGTGAATATTCCCGTCTGCTTGCCCTTCTGTCTTCATGTGTCATTGATGGAGATGAGACATGGCTGGTCCTGAGAGGACCAGTAGCTTGAAGTCTTCCCCTGGGAAGCTCATGGGGAGTCTTTCACAAGCACTCCTGACTACTCGAGGTTTACTGGGACTGTCATCTCAGGCTTGTTCGCTGTACCACTAACACACCACCACCAAGCAAAACTCCTAAGGAATTCTGTCTTCAATCTTAAAGAGATAGAGTAATCTTACGTGTGTTTGTTTGTGTAGCCTTACTGAACCAGGGTGACAGTATGTATGGTCAGAGGATGATCAGAAGGCCTGGCTCATAAATCAAAAGAGGTTTGAGTGGTAACATCCAAGCACCTTCTATGCAGATCATTGTGTCAGGGCCCTACAAGATATAGCCTTCAGGGGTTTCTACCCATGAATGAGCACTTAGCCATATGACATTATGCACAGATGGGCCATAAGCATGTACGTCAAAAATGATATTGAGAAAATTTACCCTTTGAGAAAGAATTGCAGTAACCCTGTAATTCTTGTAACAGGGTAACCCTGCAACCCTCCCTGAGGAGGCAAAGGCCTCTGGTTTAGGGGGAAAAATTAGAACTGCACATGAAGTACAGTTCAGGTAAAAAGGCTGAATTCAGCCTTTAACTCTAAAGCCAACGCTCTTAACCATTATCTGTAAAGAGAAAAAGAAGAAGGAAGAGGAAGAAATGGAGGGGGAGTTAAACTTAGACATTTCTGGGGGTTAAAATATTTCAAGAGATTTTCATCTATGTCAGAGCACTGTGAAAAGAACTCTGACACAATATACTTACTATGTGACTTTTTACAAAAAATGTGTGCCAACCACTAAGATAATGCGCATGATACTTACAAAGAAAGGTAGTGTAATGTCTCTGAACAGGTATCACCTAAATCCTTCCTGTTTGCCCTTCTCAACATGTTAGGCAATTCAGACAGAAATGCAAATACGTGGTTATCTATGAATTTTTTAAAAAGCAAATGCATGCTACATGACCATGCAAAACTCTAGAGCAGCTGAAATCACACTTTTGATTGTGAAGTAGCAACTTCCAAAATTCATGTTTCTCTTCATGCAAAGTCCAAGAAACCTGTCTCTCCTCACCAGTTTTTCTGGGACTGGAAGCCACATGGGTGTCATGGGAATTCCAAACAAACTTTAGATCAATAGGGTTAATTTCCGAACACCACTACTTCTTGTACAAACTTCACCTCTTTGAGTCTGTTCCTCCCTCTACATATGAATTTTACCCACTTCTGAGCCCAAATTTAAATCTTCCATAGAGCTTAACTTTTGGCAGCTTCTGTAGAGCCATAATTAATGAAGAACAAGTTTGTAGCAGCAAATGCTGAACATATGGGTATTCCAGAGACATATCAACATCATTATCAGGAAAAATGAGATGTCACTCAGGGTAAGCATTGCAGTTTACAGATTCAATCCAAATGAAAATTAATATCCCTCCCTTTGGTACAATATGGGCCAAATATTATCTGCTCTAATATCAGCATGATAGGTGGCTGGGTATACTGCAAAAAATATATATATAATGGGACATGGCTGTACGCCCTTTCTATGCTTCTAAGATGTAGACAATCTCATATGCCTGTATTGGTTCCAAGAGCAAGGACATGAACTAAAGAATTTTATTAATTTGCCCAAGTTTTCATTTCTTCAAATAATTTTTAATTTCCAGCAAATATATATATATGTGTGTGTGTGTGTGTGTATGTGTATATACATATATATTTGCACCATATATACCTTTGGGCAATCCAGTAATATATTTTAAATAAACAGAGTCATTAAAAGATTTGTCACATGCTGAGACACCAGCTGGATGGGGGTTTCTACATGCAGCTTCTATGCCCTCACGTGAAGACACAGCTGTGCAACGAGGAAGCTTGCTCTGCATCTTCTTCCAAAATACACCTGCCCCAAACACTCAGTTCCTAATGGAAAGGAAATTACCTTTGTTCACAACTTTCTGCTTGCCAAGCATCCCACAAATGCACTATAATTTTCCCCTCATTATACCCAGATTTACAGATGCAGAGCCTGAGGTTCACTGAGATAAGGAACTGGCCTAAGATCACAGGAGAAGAGATTAAAACAAACAAACAACAACAAAAAAAACCTACTTCTGTTTCTGAGATGATAGGCCTTCAAGTATAGACTGAATCGCTCATGGGAAGACTCATACACCCATGACATGAAGTGGAGGGTTAGAAGTACCATTTGGGATTAAGAATGCTTACTTGGAGATCCTCAATGTATGCAGGGTTCTATTTCTCTTTCAAGCAATGTATTTGTGTCAGCCCAGGATATCAGATTTTCTGATTCTCTTGGTGGTTGGAGGAGAAGGATGGGCTGGTTCAGCAGAGTCACCAGCAGGAAAAAAGACTGAGTGAAAGCTCTCTGGACCCTACAGCAAGGAGAGCTGGGCAGTATCCTGCACCCCGTGACCCTCTTTGAAATCAGTTGTCAAACCAGAGAGAAAACAGCAAATACTGTTTTTGTTTCTTACAAAAGTAACCATGGAGATAGGACCTGGAGAAAGGGACTGAGATTCTGGACTTTGGTTTAGGCTTTTGACTGTCGGTCTCTGTCCCAACACACAGTGGGCAGTATACTATAACAGTATATAAATCTTAGATAATCAAATGATTGAAATATGAATGAAAAAGTTCATGCAAAAAGTGAATGAATGAATGAAAACTTGCCCAAAGCTATAACCAGCAAGTCAGATAATCCATAGACTTTTAGCTAAAACCAGGGAAGGTCTATAATGACGGTAATGAAACTTAAATTTCAGAAATCTTCACTTGCACAGGGCTCTTTCAAGGCCCTAGGAGGCCCTACAGAAATTTGTTCACAAGACCTTAAGCTTTTGCAAAATTTGCAAAAGATGGTTAAACCACAAGTGCTGAATAAAGACGATGTGGTACACATACACAACGAAAGGTTACTCAGCCATAAAGAATGAAATAATGCCATTTGCAGCAACATGGCTGGACTTAGAAATTATCAAACTAAGTGAAGTTAAGTCAGACAGAGACAAATATCATATGATATCGCTTCTATGTGGAATCTAAAAAAAAAATGGTACAAATGAACTTATTTACAAAATAGAAATAGAGTCACAGATGTAGAAAACACACTATGGTTACCAATGGGGAAAGCAGGGGAGAGATAAATTGGGAGATTGGGATTGACATATATACACTGCTATACATAGAACAGATAGCTGATAAGGACCTACTGTAGAATACAGGGAACTCAACACTTCTGTAGCGACCTATATGGGAAAAGAACCTAAAGAAGTAGAAATATGTGTGTGCAAAACTGATTCACTTTGTTGTACACCTGAAACTAACACAACACTGTCAATCAACTATAATCCAGTAAAAAACAATTTAAATAAATACATAAATATATGATAATGATAACTTCCCCCCCCACCCACAATTGCTTAAAACTTCAGTCTCTGCTCTCTCAGGCAGAGTGACCTTAAGGTGGTCATCTTTATTTTTAAATCCAGTAAGGAAAGGCACACAGTTTGTTTGGGTTCAGTAGGACACAATTTATGTGGCTCTCAGTCCTTTTCATGTAAAGTTATTGCTGTAACAAAGTGGGAAGAACTTCCAGGAATACTTTTGCTGTGTTGAACCACCTGAAATCAAGACATGGGGCTCAAGATGGAAATGTAATACTCTCATGTCTCAAAGCTCTGGGCACCAGAAGTATGTAGGCAATGGAGAAAAGAAAAACGGATGTAAAATGTGCTAAGTCAGAAACTAGTCAGTGGAAACTTCTTCCAGCTAGTGGACATGCAAATTTGTAAGCAAAAGATTTCATTCTAATGAAACCCATGTCAAAATGAAAATGTTCTCCTGTCAGGGATATACTTGCTAATGTATCTTAAACAATTACAAATGTATTCTTTATGCAAAATTAAATAGAGCAAACCAGATCCCTTGGTATGTATGTACAAACTTAAAGCTGTACAACAATGGATATAGCACTGTGTCCAGTTGCACGTTGTATATATCCCAATGAATCAATTCAGATCTTAGCATATTTATACATCAAACAAAGTCTGCTGATCTCAGACAAACAGGCACACAAGAAGGTCTCTGATACCACAAGTCTACCTGAAGAAATAGTGTTCCAATGACAAACCGCCTACACATCTCTAACCATATGCCAAGAGATATAATATGAGTTATTTGATAACCTAATTATGGATCTCAGTAAAATGTGGCAAAAATTTTAATGTACTTATTTGTATCCATTTATGCCTTAATTTCTGAAAAGTTTGTATATTTTATAGAATTATCTTAAAATATGCATATATAAATATGCAATTGCACTTAAAATTATTAAAAATAAAAATTGGCAGGTAGTCAGTAAAATTGATATTTTCTGGGTTTTATGTGTTTGTGATGTTTTTCAGCATTTTAATGCTATCATCTGTATAACTTACTTTCCTAATAAAAGGAAATATTTATTTCTATACCTAATTTTGGATTTAAAAGGTTATTCACTTTGAGAGACCTGCACACGTGTGCATATACATACACACAGACTATTTATATAAGCATTCAGTCCAACAAAATCAAAACCTGTGAGCTCAGAGAGGTAAACTCTTTAACAATAGTGAAGACTAAATTGTTTTGTTTTTTTTTTTTTTTTTTTTGCTCTTCCTGCCTTGAGTAGCAGATGATTTAGAGTTTGTTTACAACAAAGAGCCAAGGCGTGTGCTGGGAACACTGGGCTGGCCACTGATGGACCAGCCAGTGGGGAGGACTATGTGGTCCTTCTGACCCTTTTTTCCCCCTCCACCTGTTCCAGAAAATCCATGCCTGAAAACATTCCAGATCCATGGAGCAACATCCCACCGCAACTGCATTCCTGATTGGTCAGCTCTCTGTCCCATCCTCCCTGACACATTTCTGTGCAGGCTTTTGCACATGTCCTGGTTCATGTCCTAGTCACAGACGATTCCTGGTTAAAGGTTGCTGGCCCAGGGTAGCATTTATTAGCATCAGTTTTCCTTCATAACTGGAAGAAGTCCTCCTGAGTCTGGGGGAGGAAAACAGCTACTGGAATGAGTCAAGGGGACCTTGGGCGGTATGAACAGAGTCACACACAAGCACAACCATCAGGGTGGCATGCCTTTTTCACCAGCCAGCCTCAGAACGATTCTCTTAGCAAAAGAAAGTGATGAAACAAAATTTCTCCTTAAACATTCTTTTCTAGTAGGTATAAGCCCGTGTCTCATTTTTCCTATGTACTTCCGTGTTCCCCAGCAACTCTGCACAGGGGGAGTTACTGACAGAGCCCCAAGGGCAAATTTAACCTGCTGGATGAGGTCAGTGGTAGAACTGGTTTGGTTTTGATGCTCAACAGGTGGAAATTACTAGTTAAACGGGCCAAAAATTGCACTGCATGATGGTTGTATTGGTACAGGTATAGGCTACAACTTTCTTCTTTATAATTCAAGATGGGCATAGACTCTTGCCTGGTCTTTGCTACTGGGTCATTTAAACCTGTCCTCTCTGGAGAAATACAGTTTATCACTGTGAATGTACCACATGAGGATACAATGCTAGACAGAAGTATCAAGGAGAACAAAGTCCATCTTCAGAGTTTCAATTGTGTTGGGAAAAAGATAGATAATCAGCAATCCCAAGACAGTGAGTTTTCAGATTGTGTGACATGAGAAACTGTGTGTGTGTGTGTGTGTGTGTGTGTGTGTGTGTGTGTGTTAGTCACTCAGTCATGTCTGACTCTTTGTGGCCCCATGGACTATGACCTGCCAGGCTCCTCTGCCCATGGGATTCTCCAGGCAAGAATACTGGAGTGGGTTGCCATGCCCTTCTCCAGGGGATCTTCCCAACCCAGGGATCGAACCTAGGTCTCTGTCATTGCAGGAAGATTCTTTACCATTTGAGCTACTTGGGAAGCGCATAAGAAACTATGGTAGGAAGTAATCACCTAGGGTGCTCAGTGGTGCTTCAGTAAGAAGGAAGCACAGGAAGTTTTCTTAATAATCAGTGGAATTCACCAGGCAGACAAGGAAGAAGCATGCCCTGGGAAGACAACCACAACACACAAGAGAAAAGGCACAGGACAAAAATAGTTCAGTGTATTCCAAGGTATATAAGGAATCTGATGTGTCTAAGGTGCAGGGTGATGCCAGAAGACACTGCTGTGGGTCTAGGCACATCTACATCACCTAGTGAGGGCATCATTTAAGGCATGGCCCATGTGCTCAACTCACAAGCCTGACAACCAACAGCTATGTTTGGGGAGGGAGGAGGAGGGAGGAGGGTTCAGGATGGGGAACACATGTATACCTGTGGCAGATTCATTTCGATATTTGGCAAAACCAATACAATATTGTAAAGTTTAAAAATAAAATAAAATTTTAAAAAAAACAACATAAGATAGTTAGAGCCCTCAACTTGCTGGGATTCTATTCCAGAAGTTACTTTGTCCAGTTCAATCAATGATCCCTTTCAGCTCCACCTGGCAATACTTCCTTACTGGAGCGCCTCAAATAACTGACTCAAGCTTCAATTAAATGAGGAAATTGTAAGCACAGACAACACAATTAGAGGGCAGCCTGGGTGAAGTAAGGTGGGTAGGATTACTTCTCTAGACTGAGCCTTGGATTCAGGGTCAGTTAATTAACTCCATAGAGTTGTGGCTTCTTTCTTTGTCTAAATGTAATCACCTCCCCACTAGTCAACAGAAACACAAGAAAATGAGATTTCTCAGAGGCATAATAGACCTAGGACAACTTGCATTAGGCATGTAGGCAAACCTTGTGATACCACAGTTCCCTATTTCAGGCCTCAGCCACTACTGTCCTAGTCTGAACTAGGTAATTATTCCAGTATTGGAGTCTCTCTGGGATTCCTATAGCTGAGACTGCCAGCAAATCTGAGTGGGTATGTGAAATGCATGTGTATAGAGGAGAAATATTTTTGACAAAACTGAATCCAGGGATCCTAATGAGTTTTATCTCCAAGGAAATAATTTCCATGAGAGCTACAAAAAGAATACACTTACTTACTCCAATGGTGTTTGCATGATCAAATGTGCTAACTTTGTCTTTTATTTTGTTGTTGAAAGGTGTTTCCTTCTAGAGCCTGAGAATTCTATTGAATGCCATCAAAGATGAAAATCTTCCATTCTCATCCTCCAGATAAGCCTTAAGTCCTTGAGAGTTCTAAGTCCTTGAAGTCTTAACTGAGGGAGCAATTTTGCCCCCCCAGAAGATGTCAAGCATTATCTGGAGACATTTTTGGTTGTCACAACTCCTGAGGATGTACTACAGCCATCTAGCAAAGCAAGTGATACTGCTAAATAGCCTCGTACACATAAGACAAGCTAAGAACTGGTGGGTGAAGGAGCATGGAAATGAAAAGACAGGCAAAGTAGAAACTGGCACAGTCCATCACCATGAATGTGGATGATAAAGGAGAAGTACAGAAGTACAGTCAGGTCTCTGACCTGAGTGATGAAGAAGAAAGTTGTATAATTCTCCAAGAAAAGTAATTCAAGCAGAGGTGCAGACCAGACCTGCAGGTGGTGGGAGGTGGGAAGAGGAAAGACAGCTATTGATTCCCATTCTTATCTCATGACCTTTGGGTCTTAGCTCCAGAACCACACTTTACAGCTGCTTGGTTCTTCCATGAATCCTTCAGTCCAAGCTTATTAGTCATGTTCTGCTAACTGCTAAAGCAAATAACCTACAAACCTTAGTAGCTTAAGATTATGAGTTTTGTTTTATTTTGTTTTTCCTCACTCATGTCACAGTCCAATTGTCCAATGCAGGGATGGTAAGGAAGAGAAGTCTCTTCTCATTTAAGGACAAAGTCCTTCCATTTTGTGGCTTTACTATGCCCTGGGCTCAAAGTCTTCTGCTGAATCTGATGCATATGGTGAGCTGACGAAGAAGACAAACTGCATGGAAGGTCGTACTTGGGGGAGTCATATCTGGAAGTGGCATACTTCACTTCTAACAGAATTCCACTGACATAAATTAGCACCATAATCCTTCCCAATGCAGGAGAAAATGAGAAATGGTCTTGCTGTGCCCATGTAGAAAAATAAAGAGCTTTGAGGAATGCACAGGACCCCTGTGCCACACTGAGCATTACCAAAGTGGCACCCATTCTTACACTCCCAACTTGGTGAACAACTTGGGGGCCAGGAAGCCTGAGATGGATTTCCCTTCTCCAGCTTGGCCACTACACACATAAGTCCTGTTGAGTCTTCCTATTGGACATCTGTCAAATCTGTCTCTTCCCCTCTACCCATTTCAAAAAAAAAAAAAAAGAAAAAAAAAACCTCTGTGTAGTCCATGCCCTACTTGGAAAGTTTCAGAAACTTTTTACCTTGTCTTCTGCTCAGAGTCTTATCTCCATCTTCAGTATAGTTTTCACGTAACACTAGGTGAAGTTTCAAATAACCAGAGCAATCCTGAGAAAGAACAAAGCTGGAGGCATCACACTTATTGACTTCAAACTATACTACAAAGCTACATTAACCCAACAGTACAATATTGGCATGGAAGCAGTCATATAGACCAATGAAACAGAATGGAAAGCCCAGAAATAGACCCTCACACCTATGGTTCAGTTAATATTTGACAAGGGAACCAAGAATACTCAATGGGGAAAGGACAGTCTCTCCAATAAATTGCAATGGGAAAACCGGATAGACACATGCAGAATAAAGAAATGGGAATGATATTTCCACTTGCAAAAATAAACTCACAGTGGATTAAAGACTTAAATGTAAGACCTGAAGCTAAAAACTCCTAGAAGAAAACACAGAGAAACCTCCTTAACATGGGTCATGGCTAAAATTTCTTGGATATGACACTCAAAGCACAAGCAACAAAGCAAAAATTACTAAAGACTACATTAAACCAAAAGCTCCCGAGTAGCAAAAGAAACTAACAACAAAATTAAATGGCAACTCAGATATTTTTCCTTATCTGTTGGAGCTCATGTTGCTAGATACCAGGTAGACCAGAAGTACAGAAGAGTCACTGACCCTGTAAGTAGGTTACAGGTATGTAAGTACTCTGGCTTCCTCAACCTATAGATGGGGAAAATGCAGTATATTCTACACTGTCTCCTCATGTACTCCACTAGAACTGAGCTCATCACCCACAAAGGGAAACTCTATTGCTTCCTTCCCTCTCCTATCTCACTTCCTCACTTTTTTCTTCAGAATCACCTCACAAATAAGCTACTTATAATAAAGTCCTTGTCTTAGAGGCCGCCTGCAAAAGGACTCAATCTAAGATATTTGATAAGCTTAAAGTCAGCAAACTTTTTCTTAAAAGGCCAAATAAGAAATATTTTAGACTTAAGGGTCATATGGTTTCTGTCACAACTTCTCAACTCTGCAGTTGTATCATTAAAGCAGTTGTAGGCAATATTTTAATGAATGAACATTGATGCTTTCTAATAAATGTTCATTTCAAAAAAAATAAGTGGTAGGTCAAACTTGGCCTTACTCCTGTGATAACAGGCTAATAAAATAACTCTAGGTAACATATACAAAAAGGAATTAATTGGAAAGGTACTTTACAACTCTTAATCAATGGAGAACTTAGAAAAGTAGGATTATAAAGGTGCAAGAATGAAGCTCTAGGAAGCAGAAAATGATGGATGGTCTCTTCAGGGCATGCCACTAGAACTAATCTGTTCCAACTGATTTTTCTATCATTGAATCTTTTTACTCAGGATTCAGAGAACTAGGATGAAGAGACCAATCATCATGGCTTGGGTCATGGGTCTTTTTACCTAGGGAAGAGCAGTGCAACAACCCTAGACTGATAATCCCAACAGATCACATGCCATGGAGGAAGAAATATTTCCCCTATGGAAATCAGAGTGATACTGCAAAAAAAAAAAAAAAAAAAAAAAGTGAATAATGAATGGCCAACACACAAAACAATGCCCACCACATTTACTGGTCTGCAGTTTTGCTCATCTCCCATATTTTGTTGGTTCCACCTTAATAGCTGTGTTTTACAACTGGCCGTGTGGTCATTAATTTTTTCCTTCTCAAGTTTAACCTATTATTTAATTTCCTTAACATTTTCACTAGTACTTAAGGAAGTTTATCTATTCAGTTCAGTTCAGTCGCTCAGTCATGTTCGACTCTTTGCGACCCCATGAATCACAGCACGCCAGGCCTCCCTGTCCATCACCAACTCCCGGAGTTCACCCAGACTCATGTCCATCAAGTCAGTGATGCCATCCAGCCATCTCATCCTCTGTCGTCCCCTTCTCCTCCTGCCCCCAATCCCTCCCAGCATCAGAGTCTATTCCAATGAGTCAACTCTTCACATGAGGTGGCCAAAGTACTGGGGTTTCAGCTTTAGCATCATTCCTTCCAAAGAAATCCCAGGGCTGATCTCCTTCAGAATGGACTGGTTGGATCTCCTTGCAGTCCAAGGGACTCTCAAGAAGCTTCTCCAACACCACAGTTCAAAAGCATCAATTCTTCAGCGCTCAGCCTTCTTCACAATCCAACTCTCACATCCATACATGACCACTGGAAAAACCATAGCCTTGACTAGACGAACCTTTGTTGGCAAAGTAATGTCTCTGCTTTTCAAGATGCTATCTAGGTTGGTCATAACTTTCCTTCCAAGGAGTAAGCGTCTTTTAATTTCATGGCTGCAGTCACCATCTGCAGTGATTTTGGAGCCCCAAAAAATAAAGTCTGACACTGTTTCCACTGTTTCCCCATCTATTTGCCATGAAGTGATGGGACCAGATGCCATGATCTTTATTTTCTGAATGTTGAGCTTTAAGCCAACTTTTTCACTCTCCATTTTCACTTTTATCAAGAGGCTTTTGAGTTCCTCTTCACTTTCTGCCATAAGGGTGGTGTCATCTGCATATCTGAGGTTATTGATATTTCTCCTGGCAATCTTGATTCCAGCTTGTGTTTCTTCCAGTCCAGCGTTTCTCATGATGTACTCTGCATATAAGTTAAATAAGCAGGGTGACAATATACAGCCTTGACGTACTCCTATCTATTAAGTAATATAATTCATTTACTACATTGGCAAGCTTGACTTTTTATTTTATAGTAATGCAGACATTAAGATGGTGAATTCACCAATAATTTGTCCCCTACATTCATCCCTTGACTTGTATCTATGTCATTCTCTAGTGTAAGACTCATAGAGGGCAACTCTGGGCTATCCTAGCTTACACTGTATTTTAATGGACCACATCAATATTTTCTGATTCTACTAATGAATCAGTGTGGAGATCCATAGGCTCTCCTGAAGATTAGTGACTTGACTAAAACAGAGCTGTCAAAATATTGATATCAACCTCCTGTTCTAGCCCAAACAGTTTCCTCTAATTATATTATCAATAACAATACAGAGTCACAGTTCTGTACAGACCAATCTTAGGATCTAAACCCTCTGTGTGGCAATGCTCCATAAATCTGTGACATTTTATAACATTTCTTAAGTGACTTAGGATATATGTCACTAGGTTATTGGAAAAGTAAATGAATGACCTTTAAGTATGATCATTAAGTAGCTCTTTCCTTGTCCAAGCATGACTTTCTGCCCTCCTACACAAATTCCAGATCTGAGACCTATCTGAACCTGACTACCTTAATTAGCATAGGCCAAATCTGGCTGTGATCATCTAGTGTTCAGAGCTTGAGACACTGTCTATCAGGTGTCATGGGACTGGACTTTTGCAATTCATTCAGCACGAGATTTTCATTTTGTTCATGAGGAAACTTAGGGTGGTTATAGATGGCTAGAGATGTATTGAGAAAAGGTGTTTTTATTGTATTAAATCAAATATACTATTAAAATTAATTTTGCCTGTTTCTTTGTACTTTTTAATGTGGCTACTAAAAAAATTTTAATTACATATGTGGTTCACATTACATTTCTATGAGATAGCACTTCTCTGGGCTATCGAGAGAATAATTATTTTAGAGGATCTGTGAACTGTGGGCACATTTGCAAAGTACATAAAGGCTTCTGTTTATATAGGACAGCTACTGGCTGTACACCACTCAGAGCTTCAGCTGCTACTCTTCCCAAGGGTGTTTAGTCATGTGGTGGATAAACTAATTTAAAAAGAAGTCTGTGAACTCAACTGGAAACATTTCACAGGACCCTTTCAATGTTGGTAAAGGAAAGAAGGCTGAGATCATAGCCAGTTGCATGATTAATAATATTCATTATAGCAATTACACAATCACAATGCCATCTGTTAAGTAATGACAATGTGGAACACACTACAGAAAAAAAAAAAATCTTCCTACTGCATTAGTCATAGGACTGATCTTTTCTGTTTGTTTTTTCCCAATGCTTACAAGGCTTATTTTGGTAAAACGCATAAGCAGAGCTGAACTTATTTTTGGTTAACCTATGAATTTAAGGGTTTTGATAAATAAAAATAACAAATCCCCAAACCCAAGAAGAATTTCAGTGTGAGAACTGTGAGCTTATGGAGAGGAACTAGCAGATGAAGGAAAGAAGGAAGGAAGGAAGAAAGGGAGGAAGGAAGGGAAGAAACAGTCAAACCAGTGTGTTCATGTTAAAGATAGTTGAGACTTGAACGGGACCTCTAAGGTAGCTTTAATCTTTGGACTCTTTGTTTTTAAGGAAATTAGCCTCAAAACAATCCTTTCAAGAGTGTTTTACTCAAATTTGTGAGTGAAAAGATGTACTATAGGAAAGAAAGTGAAAAAAGTTGAGAATTCAGTAAGGAGAGAAGAGAGAGGGGGAGATGTGGGGGAGATGCAGAAGATGGAGAAAATGGGCATCTGTATCTTCTCCATGTCAGGTCACACTCAACCACCACAATGATGTTACACCAACCACTGGCTTACTGACGCCTCTTCCAGTCCAGGCAAGTCTTTAATCCTCAACCACACCATGTAAACATTATCTCATTTCCCATTTGAGGAAACAGATTCAAATAAATTGGGGTTAAATACATTAGCCAAGATCATTAAAGTGGAAGAATGAGAATTTAAATCCAGGTCTACCCACTACAACATCCACTATTTCCCCACTTCTCCTAAAAGATATACCCATGTCTTCTTGCTAATTCCTCAAGTGTATACCATACAGAAAAAATATAAGCAAGATTTGTTGTTTGATTAGGATCTGACAACAAGGTGGTGCCTTTGAAGTCAACCACCCATTTAGACTCTGACGTCCAGTGCTGTCCAATATGGTAGCCACTCATGCGAAGAGTTGACTCATTGGAAAAGACCCTGATGCTGGGAGGGACTGGGGGCAGGAGGAGAAGGGGACGACAGAGGATGAGATGGCTGGATGGCATCACCGACTCGATGGACATGACTTTGAGTGAACTCTGGGAGTTTGTGATGGACAGGGAGGCCTGGCATGCTGCAATTCATGGGGTCACAAAGAGTCAGACACAACTGAGCAACTGAACTGAATTGATCCACATGAAAAATCACCTTAGATTTCAAAGGCCTACTTCAAAAATAAGAATATAAAATATCATAAATAATTTTATATCAATTACATGTCAACATGGCAATGTTTGGCTATATTGAGGAAAAATGAAATATATTAATAACCCTAACTTTACCTGTTTTGCCTCACTTGATTTTTATAAGATTTTTTTTTAATGTGGACCATTTTTAAAGTCTTTAGTGAATTTGTTACAAATATTGTTTCTGTTTTATGTTTTGGTTTTTTGGCCAAGAGGCATATGGGATCCTAGCTCCCAGACCAGGGATCGAGCCTACACCCGCTGTAGTGGAAGGTGAAATCTTAATCAATAGATAACTCAGGAAATCCTGATGCTTGACTTTTTTAATGAAGCTATTAGAAAATTTTAAATTACATACATGGTCCATTTTACGTTTCTAATGGACAGCGCTGTACTGGGCTATCAATAGAATGCTTGCCACTGGCAGAAAAACATCTGACATAGTATGGCGTGGCTGGCACATGTCATAAGACATCGCATTTTCCAAAAAGTTAATTCATCCACCTCATGGTGGGTAGGTTCACAGCACCTCCTTTCTCTGGAAAATTCTCCCTGGCTGATAGGGGACACCTGGCCAGGGAAGCCACAAATCTCCCTTACCTCCCTACCCACACAGGAGCAGCCAATGACCCATGCTAGATTTAAGGGTCAAAACACAGCCAATCACAAGAGCAGGTTGTCAGCTGCGCTTCCGATCAACTGGCTATCAATCAGATGTTTCCAAGACCCCCTCCTAGGGTTTGATTAATTTCCTAGGCTCACAGAACTCAGAGAAATATTTTACTTACTAGATTGCCAGTTTATTATAAAGGAATATAACTTAGGAACAGTCAGATGGAAGAGACGTCCAGGGTAGCAGGGCAGGGTATGGGGCAGGGGTGCAGAATTTCCAAGTCTGCTCCAGGTGACCCACTCTCCCAGCACCTCCACATGTTTACCAGGTTGAAAGTTCTCTGTAATTGCTTTTTATGCAGGCTCCAATACATAGGCACAACTGATTAAAACTCTGGCCATTAGTGATTGAACTCAACCTCCAGCACCACTCCCCTCCCCAGAGGCCATGGGAGGACTGAAAGTTGCATCCCTCTAATCACTTGTTTGTTTCTGGTTAACAGTGCCACATCCATGGGTTACCTAAAGGCTTTCCCAAAGTTGCTCATTAACATAACAAAAGAAATATTTACCACTCTTATCTCAGGAAATTCTCAGAGTTTAGGGACCTGTGAACCAGGAACTTTGGAAGAAAACCAAATATATATCAGAAATATATAAATCACATAAAAAACAGTGACCAAGGACCCAATTTTTTAAACAATGTATTTCTACAGGTTTCTAACATTCTGTAAATGTTATGCATGTATTAGTACCAATAACAATGTGGCAGGGATAGCAACTGTCTACTGAAAGTAAAAAGTGGAAGTGAAAGTCACTCAGTTGTGTCCGGCTTCTTGTGACCCCATGGACTGTACAGTGTATGGAATTCTCCAGGTCAGAATACTGGAGGGGGTAGCCTTTCCCTTCTCCAGGAGATCTTCCCAACCCAGGGATCAAAACCAGGCCTTCCGCATTGCAGGCAGATTCTTTACCAGCTGAGCCACAAGGGAAGCCCAACTGTCTACTAGCAACTACAAATAGCTTCAAGGACAAAAACCCTTTTTTCTATGCCTAACTCCAGTATGAAAGATACATTTCATGATGACTGCCAGCCTCCATTCTGGTTTCAAATGAAATAAGAAAAAATTAAAGAAAATTACAAATACCTTTCTGGGATTTATTTTAAAATCACCTTCCTAATACTGGATTAGAGAAACAAACCTATTATAAATTCAAAACAGGACTGACTAAACAGGAAAATTATGAAAGCTAATACATTCTTTTGGAGAAGGCAATGGCACCCCACTCCAGTACTCTTGCCTGGAAAATCCCATGGACAGAGGAGCCTGGTAGGCTGCAGTCCATGGGGTCGCAAAGAGTCGGACACAACTGAGTGACTTCCATTTCAATTGTCACTTTCCTGCATTGGAGAAGGAAATGGCAACCCACTCCAGTGTTCTTGCCTGGAGAATCCCAGGGATGGGGGAGCCTGGTGGGCCCCCATCTATGGGGTCACACGGAGTTGGACACGACTGAAGCAACTTAGGAGAATACATTCTTTGCACGCAAATTATGCCACAAATGAAGCTAGATGCCTTAAAACTATCTCCTTTAATCTCTGAGACTACTGTCCCTATTTTACAGATGAGAAAACTGAGTTGCAACAATGCTCTGTAACTTGTTCTGTTCATCCATCCAACAAAGATACAGGCCTAGTACAAACACAAATCTAACTCTAAAATGAATGGTTTCTCTGCTCTACCAGTAATTTTGAATTTTTTCATAGTGTTCACCCAGTAAAAAAGTATTAAACAGAAGCCTCAACTAAATAGAGTTGGGAGACCAGAAGCCTGACAACCAGTAAAGATCCCAAAAGGAAGAAGAAAGATGTCTTTTTCTTTCCTAGCAAGCACTCAGCCAATGAGACACTGCCACAAATCAGCCAATAAAAAAAACCATGGCTTCTGTTTACTATAGCCCTCACAACTTCCTTTTTCCCTCTATAAAAGAGTTCTCCTTTTCATTTTTGCAGAAGACTTGCAAGGTGGTTTGCCTGTTGCAGACCCTGAAGTGCAATTCTTGGTTGATCCCAAGTAAACCTACTTTTGCTGGAGAAAAATTGGCAGTCTATTTGTTTTAGGTCAAATCATTTCTAATAAATAATCTCCATACTTAATATATGAAATTCCAATTATTTTAGGACATTTTTAGAATACGAATAGATTTTTTTCAATATCATAATATTGGTGAAAGAGTATGAGTAAAAGCCATATCATCGTGTCATTTTGTCCTTGTTTACTCTGCTTATGTGGTTAGAATCCTCTTTAATCTAATCTTTACAGTCTAATCTTTACCATCACATCAAAAAGAATAAAATATCAAAGAATAAATCTACCTTAGGAAGTAAAAGACCTATTCTTAGAAAATTATAAGACATTGATGAAAGAAATTAGACCAAAATGTATACCATGTTCATGGGTTGGAAGAATTAATATTGTTAAAATGACCATACGATCAAAGGCAAGCTACAGATTCAATAAAATTACTGTCAAAATGCCAGCAGCATTCTTTGCAGAACTAGAATAAATAATTCTAAAATGTGTGTGGAAACAAAAGACCCCAAATAGCTAAAACAATCTTGAAAAAGAAGAATGAAGCTGGAGGTATCACATTCCCTGATTTCAAACTATACTACAAAGCTATTGTAATCTAAACAGTATAATACTGGCACAAAACCAGACACAGAGACCAATGGAAATAGTGAGGCCAGAAATAAACCCACCCTTACAAGAGCAATTAGTCTCCAACAAAGGAGGCAAGAATGCACAATGGGGAAGAAACAGTCTCTTCGATAAATGGTGATGAGAAAATAGGGCAGTTACATGCAAAACAATTAAACTGAACTATTCTCTCACATCATGCACAAAAATAAATTCAAAATGAATTAAAGACTTAAATGTAAGACCTGAAACCATAAAACTGCTAGAAGAAAACATACGCTCTCTGACAATGGTCTTAACAGTATTTTTTTGGATATGTCTCCTCGGCCAAGGGAAACAAAACCAAAAATAAAAAACTGGGACTACATCAAACTGGAAAGCTTTGCACAGCAAGGGAAACTATTTCAACAAAATGAAAAGGCCACCTGCAGAATGAAAGAAAATAATTGCAAATGATATATCCAATAAGGGGTTAATATCCAAAATGTACAAGGAACTCATACAACTCAATACCAAAAGAAACAAACAACAGATTTAAAACATGGGCAGAGCTTCTGAATGAACATTTTTCCAAGAAACATACAGATGATCGTCAGACACATGAAAAGATGCTCAACATCACTAATCATCAGAGAAATGTAAATCAAAACCACAATGAAGTAGAACCTCACACCTATACGGCTATGATCAGAAAGAAAACAAGCGTTGGCAAGGATGTAGAAAAAAAGGAACCCTCATGCACTGTTGCGGAGAAGGCAATGGCACCCCACTCCAGTACTCTTGCCTGGAAAATCCCATGGATGGAGGAGCCTGGTAGGCTGCAGTCCATGGGGTCACTAAGAGTTGGACACGACTGAGCGACTTCGCTTTCACTTTTCACTTTCATGCATTGGAGAAGGAAATGGCAACCCATGCCAGTGTTCTTGCCTGGAGAATCCCAGGGATGGGGGAGCCTGGTGGCTGCTGTCTATGGGGTCATACAGAGTCAGACATGACTGAAGTGACTTAGCATAGCATAGCATAGCATGCACTGTTGGGCTTCCCTCGTGGCTCACATGGTAAAGAATCCACCTGCAATGCAGGAAACCTGGGGCCAATCCCTGGGTTGGGAAGATCCCCTGAAGGAGGTCATGGCAACCCACTCCAGTATTCTTACCTGGAGAATCCCCATGGACAGAGGAACCTGGTGGGCTACAGTCCATGGGATCTCAAAGAGTCGGACACGACTGAGCGACTAAATCCAGCACAGCATATGCACTGTTGGCGGGAATGTAAATTGATGCAGACACTATGGATAACAGTATGGAGAGTCCTCAAAAAATTAAAAATAGACCTACCATATGATCCATCAATTCTACTTCTTTGGCATTCATCCAAAGAAAATGAAAACACTCACTGGAAAAAATGCATGCCCCACTATGTTCATTGCAGCATTATTCACATGGGAGCAAACTAAATGCCTATCAACAGATGAATGAATAAAGAAGATGTGGTATTTGAATACAATACCATATTACTCAGCCATAAAAAGGAAATGATATATTGCCATTTATGACAACATGGTTGTATCTAGAGGGTAATGTGCTAAGTAAAATAAGTCAGACAGAAAACAAACACTATGATTTCACTTGTATGTGGAACTTAAAAACAAAACAAATGTTTTGTTAAACATAACAAAACAGGGTTATAGATCCAGAGAGCAAACAGGTGGTTGCTAGAGGGGAGGAGGGTGGGGAGGAAATAAATAGATGAAGGAGATTAAGAAGTTCAAATTTCCAGTTGAAAAATAAGTGGATGAGGGGTGTGCAGTAGTCACGTATGGATGTGAGAGTTGGACCTTACAGAGGCTGAGCACCGAAGAATTGATGCTTTTGAACTGTGCTGTTGGAGAAGACTCTTGCGAGTCCCTTGGAGCAAGCAAGGAGATGAAACCAGTCAATCCTAAAGGAAATCAATCCTGAATATTCATTGGAAGGCCTGATGCTAAAACTGAAGCTCCAATACTTTGGCCACCTGATGCAAAGAGCTGATATTAGATAAGACCCTGACACTTGGAAAGATTGAAGGCAGGAAGAGAATGGTACAACAGAGGATGAGATGGTTAGACGGGATCACTGACTAAATGGACATGAGTTTGAGCAAGCTCTGGGAGATGGTGAAGGACAGGGAAGCCTGGCATGCTTCAGTCCATGGGGTTGAAAGAGTTGAACATGACTGAGTGATTGAAAAAATAAAAGGGGATATGAAAGGGAAAAAAAAAATCTCTGAAATAAGAATCTTCTCTAACCTACACTTTTCTTTGTAGAAGTCTTGTAAAGTCAGTTGTCTATTTCATGAGTGTTGGTTTGGTTGAAACTAAGCAGCGGCTAAGAATCCACACAGAACTGCACAATACTGACAGCAAAGGAATGCACAGGGCTCACCCTCCCCTCACTGGGCATCTCACATACAGCCTGAATGAAGGCATCCTTCTCAATCTGTACATTAAACATATATTAGAAAGGCTTTGCTATGCTTATGTACTCCAGATAGCAAGAGATTTTAGATAGAGCTTCTATAACCTACTTTTGCTGAAGACCTTTTGTGCCTGAATCTTCCCACTATATAGACCACTCTCTATCCCATAATGCTTCCCAGGAGTATTAGCAACCAGTCATTGCTTTGCAATCCCATCATTTGATTTCAGCCATTAGATCTTTTCCCTAGAAACAGTGTTTGGGTTTCCCTGCTGCCTGATAGGAACCAGTAAGATCTTCTGCTTCATTCAAATGTATGGAATCAACCCACCTCCTAATACCACGGGGCAGAGACTGAAACAGAGGACTAGTCTGATGACCCACTCTAATGTCTTTGTTTTCATTTGATTTTTAAAGCTGAAAGAAAGAGTGTCGATTCAGTGTTTTGTGATTTTTCATCATGTCGAAAAATGGAATTGAGATGGTTGCAAAAAATCTCAAAGGTTTTTTTTTTCTGTTCTCAGAGCCCTGAGCAATGAGAACAGGTATATGCAGTCTTCTTCACTGGCCATCTTAGGGCCTCCCATCCCTTGGCCCTTGGGCTGCCTACTACCCTGAACAAAACTTCCTCTCAAGGACTCAATTCAATATATTTGTGTAATGGCATACATGAATAATAACAGCTGAAGGTGCTGCCCTTACCCAGTGAAATGTTCACTTAATAGAGTATCAGAATTCTAAATCCAAGAGCAGGGAGCATAGCAGTCACCTCTGAAGAGAGGTCTCAGAGTTCTGGTTTAGCAGAATATTAACCCTATCAAAAATCTTTACAAAACAGTTCTGTTTGCAAGTATATTTGGGAAACCCTGAACTCCAGGTTTCTCTGCTGGATATTCATGCATAGAGCACATCTGGGTGTACAGTTAAATCCCACTTAGTAACCATGTCAGAGAAACCAGTTAAATTTGTTTAATTATTTTTCTCCCAAACTTACTGAACCACATGATTATCTTGTCCCTCCCCTGCCCTACCAGAACACTAATAAATGTCACAGGTAATCTCTCTTGTGTAGAATGCACTGCTTGAAAGGTTAAGGGTCCAGTTTTAGATAGTCCATGAGGAAAGCACTTCTCTCAGGCACATCTCCCCGGGCCACGTGGAGAATCATTTACTCTGCACTTGAGAGCTTGAGAACGTCAAAGACAGAGCTTTGAGGGTGGCTCTCAGTGGAGGCATAATATCAGTCTGCAGAGTAATTATGAGGATTAAAGGATATCTCTAAGTCAGCCACACACAAAAAATTTGCTAGGCCATATTTTATATTTTTACTGTTATTGCTTTGTTATTTTTAAAGAAGAATGGGTTTGGGGATTCTGGTCAATCTTCCAGAGTTTAGGTTACACAAAGCTCTTTGTTTACAAAAGTACAAATATCAACATGATAATTCAGAAGTTCACAAGTGAGTTCCACCTCTGTTAGAGGCCACACAGTCCCTCTCCTGCAGCCTCTTTCAACTCTGCACTCATTTCTGCCAATTGTCCTTAGGTCTCCCTTCTCCCTATAGATCCTTTACCTTTAATTCACACAGGTTGCCCTCTAACTGCTCAGGTGTTCTTACTGTTCCTTTGATGGGGCGGAGAGCAAGGAGCTTGGGGAAGGGGGAGTGGGAAGGGCCAGGGCAAGCACCCAGCATCATTTTCTGACTCCACCACTCTTTTCAGTATGAAATTGAAGTGAAAGTGAAAGTCGCTCAGTCGTGTCCGACTCTGTGACCCCATAGACTACACAGTCCATGGAATTTTCTAGGCCAGAATACTGGAGTGGGGAGCCTTTCCCTTCTCCAGTGGATCTTCCCAACTCAGGAATCAACCCGGGGTCTCCTACATTGCAGGCGGATTCTTTACCAATATTATGCAACTTACCCCAGCCTCAATTTTCCCTCCCCTAAAATGTGGTAATGGCAGCAGAAAGCAATTGGCAGGTAGTTGTTTCTTTCTTAATGTTAGTTCAATCTAGAATTCTCTTCTCTCCACTATACACACACTTATTTTCCAAAATACCATTCTGCCTTCTCTCCTTATGACCATGCAAGTACTGAACTTTCTCCCAAAGCTTTTATGTCTTACCAGTCAGTGATGGGTAATGCAGAGGAACACAAAGCCAGCATCCTTGCCTCAGTGTGAACCAGCTCTGTGATGGGCTACACTCTGTGATGGGTTGGGCTACACGTCAGTCATACCTGCATCTTTGCCCAGCTTCCTCCTGACCACATCCTGTTTCCCTCATTTGCTTATGAGTTTCACCTGAAATCACTACCTCACTAAACTAATTTTATAAGAATCCCCACTTCAGGCTATTTTTAGGGAACCTAAACTGAAACAATTTCCATCAATGTTTGTCTTTTATTAACCATTCCTCTTCATTTGGTCCTCTATTGTTGATCTTGCAACTGGTAGAACACACATTTTCTCTCTCTAGACACCAGTGGTAAATAGAGAAATAGACTATATCTCTTCTGAAGCTTTGCCTCTTGAAATCTTTCTACAATTTCAAGATGCTCTAAAACATACCAGTTTTGGAGTCGTTCTGGTTCAAGATTGTGGAATAAAAGGTTGTATGCTCATCTCCTCCTGCAACAGCACCAAAATTGCAACTAACTGTTGACTAACCATGAACAGGACGATGCAGGAACCCTACAAAATAAGATATCCCATCTCCAAAGGCAAATAAGAAGCCACAGTGAGATGGTAGGAGGGCCACAACCACAATAAAATCAAATCCCATACCTGCCGGGTGGGTTACCTACAAACTGGAGAACAATAATACCAAAGTAGTTCTCCCACTGTTGTGAAGATTCTGAACCCCATGTCAGGCTTCCCAGCCTGGGGATCTGACAAAGGAACTGGGAACCTGACCTTGAAGCCAGCAGGATTTGATGATAGGACTTCCACAGGACTGGGGGAAACAGAGACTCCAGTCTTGGAGGACACAAACAAAATCTTGTGCACACAAAGACCCAGAAGAAAGGAGCAATGAGCCCACAGCAGACTGAACCAAAATGACCTGCTAGTGTTGGAGGGTCTCCTGCGGAGGCGTGGGTCAGGAAGGGCTCACCACAGAGATCAGGGCACTGGCAGCAGCTGGTCTTGAAAGGTCCATCTTGGCGTAAGCGCTCTTTGAGCTCACCATTAACCCTGCAGCCCAGGGCTGGGTCACCTCAAGCCAAAAAACTAAAATGGAGGGAGCAGCAACCCCACCTATCAGAGATAATTGGATTAAAGCTTTACTGAGCAAGGCCCTGCCCGTTAGAGAAAGACCCAGTTTTTCCCACCACCAGTCCCTCTCATCAGGAAGCTTACACAAGCCTCTTAGCCTCTTCCAACAGAGTGTAGACAGAAGAAGCAAGAAGAGCCACAATACCACAGTAGCTAGAACAAAAGCATATTACAGAAAGTTAATCAGGATGAAGAAGCAAAATGTCACAGATGAAGGGATGAGATAAAACCCTAGAAAAACAATTAAATGAAGTGGAGATGGGCAACCTTCCAGAAAAAGAATTCAGAATAATGCTAGTGAAGACGATCCAGTGCCTTGGGAAAACAATGGAGAAGATGCAAGAAATGTTTACCGAAGAACTAAAGAACAAACAGAGATGAATAATACACTAGAAGGAATCAATAGCACAATAACTAAGGGGGAAGAATGGATAAATGACCTGGAGGACAGAATGGTGGAAATCACTGTTGCAGAACAGAATATACAAAAAAAGAATGAAGAGAAAATGACGACAGCCTAAGAGACCACTGATGCTCAGACGCTCAGCCATGTCTTTTTGGGACCCCATGGACCATAGCCTGCCAGACTCCTCTGTCCATGGAATTTTCCAGGCAAGAATACTGGAGTGGGTTGCCATTTCCTTCTCCAAAGAGACCTCTGGGACAACATCAAACACACCAACATTCACATTATAGGGGTCGTAGAAGGAGAGGTGGAGAAGGCAATGGCACCCCACTCCAGTACTCTTGCTTGGAAAATCCCATGGACAGAGGAGCCTGGTAGGCTGCAGTCCATGGGGTCACGAAGAGTCGGAGATGACTGAGCGACTTCACTTTCACTTTTCACTTTCCTGCATTGGAGAAGGAAATGGCAACCCACTCCAGTGTTCTTGTCTGGAGAATCCCAGGGACGGGGGAGCCTGGTGGGCTGCTGCCTATGGGGTCGCACAGAGTCGGACACGACTGAAGTGACTTAGCAGCAGCAGCAGAAGAAGAAGAAAGAGAAAAAGGACCTGAGAAAATATTTGCAGAGATAATGCAAATATTTCCTGAACATGGAAAAGGAAAATATTCAGTCAAATCCAGGAAGCCCAGAGAGTCCCAGGCAGGATAAACCCAAGGAGGAACACACCAAGACACACAGTAATCAAGCTGACAAAAAATTAAAGAGAGAGATAAAATATTAAAAGCAACAAGGGGAAAATGACAAAAACATGCAAGGGAACTCCCATCAGGTTATCAGCTGATTTCCCAACAGAAACTCTACGAGCCAGAAGGGAATGGCATGATATATTTAAAGTGATGAAAGGGAAAAAACTACAACCAAGACTACTCTACCCAGCAAGACTCTCATTCAGATTTATTGGAGAAATCAAAAGCTTTCCAGACAAGCAAAAGTTAAGAGAATTTAACACCATCAAACCAGCTTTAAAACAAGTGCTAAAGGAACTTCCCTAGTCAGGAAACACAAAAGAAAGAAAAGACCTACACAAAATAAACACAAAACAGTTAAGAAAATGGTAATAGGGTCATGCATATCAATAATCACCTTAAATGTAAATGAATTAAATGCACCAACCAAAAGACATAGACTGGCTAGGTGGATGAAAACATGTGCATGAAGGCACTTCTACTTACCACTTCACTCTGCTTGACCCCTCTAAATTGTATGTAATTATCTTATATTGTTAGATTAATCATGTTCCCATTATGGCTTGCAATTGTAATTATTTTTCCCCCCCAATCCCCCAGGCTGTTGATTGTGAAAACTGATAAGCATCTTTTACTATGTGATCGAAAGTGAAAGTGTTAGTCACTCAGTCATGTCTGACCAAGCTCCTCTGTCCATGGAATTCTCCAGGCAAGAATACTGCAGTGGGTTGCCATTCCCTCTCAAGGGTATCTTCCCAACTGTAACTATTACTCACTTAATACCACTGTATCATAATCAGTTAACAGAAAAATAAATCTAGATCACCAAAACTACCATTTAATAGAAAAACCTCTAATCATTTTTTTTATTTATTTTTTATTTTATTTTATTTTTTAACTTTACAATATTGTATTGGTTTTTAAAACAGATGCATATCAGAATTATCTTGGAATTTTTTGAAAAATACAAATGCCCAAGTATTGCTTTTTCTCCAGAGCTCCAGATATGTTTCTAATGAGCAGCCATATTTAAAAACAACTGAACTACTATGATGATCTTTTACTTTTAGGTAGTTTGTTTAACTTTTTCTATTTCATATTCAGTGCTCCCATTTCATTTAGTTTATGCTTTCCAATTTCTCCATATCTTCTTTCCTTTTGATGTTCTTTCTCAAACCTTTATCAAGCATAGTAGAAAAGCTTTATATACATATATAGTGTATATAATATATATATTTTAGAAAACTCATGAATTTTTGCTAACCAAAAAATTTATGACATTTTGTTTCCACTTGTGTGACTTAGTATGAATAGATTGCTAGACCTCTAATTTTAAAAAATGGATATGCAACAAGCAACAAATATTTAATGTATAGCACAGGGAACTATAGTCAATATCTTATAATAACCTATAATGGAAAATAATCTCAAAATAATATATGTGTATATGTATAACTGAATCATCTTGCTGTGCCCCTGAAACATCGGAAGTCAACTATATTTTAATAAATATATAAAGAAAACAAATAAAATGCATTGGCTTGACAGAGCTAGTTAAGCCCTACTTGACCAGCAAATCCAGAAACAGAAAATTTAACTCTCAATATAGTTGATAGAACTAATTTAAGTTCCAAAATTGCTTTTCAGATTTGTGCTCACCAACCTTATACTGGAAATCCACATGCCCTGCTCCCTCCCCTCCCACCGCCAACTCGACTCAGAAGAGCCCTAGAGGAAAGACAATCTGCCTGTGTAGGACTCTATCATCTTTGTTCCTTCCAGCATAGATAACCCCCAGACTTCACTGTCTCAAGTCTCTGATCCACTGTTACCTGGTAGCTCTGCTTTGCACCTCTCTGAGGTCCATGCAGGATCTGATCTGTGCCTGGGGCACCTTGGCAAATGCATTCTGTTTTCAGGTATTTATAGGAAGCTGTGTAGCCAGATCCCTCCATTGTGTATACCCTCCATTACTCTATACATGCCCAAGTCAAATGCACCGCAGTCGTATTCTCAGATGGGATCGATGTAGTGGGGGAAGAGAGTAGGAGACCCAGAGTCTCTCATTTTGCTGTGGCCATTGATCTACTCCACCAGACAAGTTTCCAGTTTCTAATCCAATGATACTGAGCTCAATACCAAATGAGGCTTGGCCTCTTGTCTCCTAAGCTACATTGTGGATCTGTATGAATTCAATCCCTACGGACTTTTGGAAACTTTTTCTGACCTGAAAATCTCTTCCGAACAAAAATCAGCCCCCATTGCTTTGCAGACAAATGACCTGAAATCATCACCCTTCGAGTGCTTGAGGAGGTGCACTGACCTTTGACACACAGCTCCTTTGCATTCAGACCATGGCCCACCTTCTCCTTGCAAAGAATAAATGTAAAACCTGTTTTCTTTCACCTTTGTTTAATTAATAGGAACACTTCCCAGAGGATTAACTCCTTTAAAATTTTAATGGAATTGCTGAGCTCTTGAGCTGCTTTGCCAAGATTTAGCTCTGTAATTGTTATGTTGCTTTAGTTCTTGCAATCATTTGACGACAAGGTTCATACACACTAGAAGGTTAAATGGGCTGAAACATAACAAAAGAAGTGGTTAATGAAGAATAGAGTTTATGGGCCCAGCCTTTCTCCTAATCTACCTAGATGATAAGTGCAGGATTGTGTATCTCTGAGATCCATCACTTTTCTGTCCAAGGTTGGGGTGGGACTGGAGGAATCACCCCACATTTGGGAACATAGTTTAAGTGAAAGTATAGCTTTCTGCTCCTTGTGAGGATTGAAGTTCTAGAAGCCAGGATTCCCTCTTCCTGGTTCTGCAACTCTGAGTGCACAATCAGTTCTTCCCATTCTGTGAAGTTTAAGTGAGCAGATTATATTTTGTCACATCAGAAAATGAAATCAATAAGGCACTTATGCAATGTATGAACAAGGAATGAGGATGACTTGCTTGAATTTGTCCAAAGATCTGACTCTTCCTTACTAGATAAAAAATTTTAGCATCATTAATTGTGTGACTAGGGTGTTCCTATTTTTAATGAGAATAGATGTAATTTGGTTTCAGTTAAAAGGACTTCGCTAGTGGCTCAGATGGTAAAGCGTCTGTCTGCAATGCAGGAGACCCCGGTTCGATCCCTGGGTTGGGAAGATCCCCTCGAGAAGGAAATGGCAGCCCACTCCAGTATTCTTGCCTGGAAAATCCCATGGACCCGGAGCCTGGTCGGCTACCGTCCATGGGGTCGCAAAGAGTCGGACACGACTGAGGGACTTCACTTTAAAAGGGGCTAAATTTTGTTTCAAAAAATTTAACAAACACTTGGATAAAATAGTGACATTTAGTTAGGATAGAAGTGAGACCCTGGAAGAAGATGATGGCTATCTTAAATATCTGGAAGATGTGTCTAGAGGGTAGAAATAATCCAGTGATTTAAAGTTGCATTGAGGTATATTTTTGCTCATTGTTTAGAGCCCTTCAAAAGTGAAATGGTTTGGGTAGTTAATGAGTTCCTCATTAACAAAAGTAGTCAAGCACAGGCTGGATACCATCTTGCAAGAGATTTTTAATGTTGAGGAGGTTTGTCCAAGATCGTTCTACAGTTACCATTCCAGGATTCCAAGTATGGGCAACAAGCATAAGGCTACTGTTGAGAGGGGGCAGATACACCACTGTATCTGTCTTCAGATAAAAATCAGCCATGGAAGTCTTCCCTGGAGGTCCAGTGGCTGAGAGACTTCACCTCAATGCAGGGGGTGCAGGTTCAATCCCTGGTCAGGGATCTAAGAACCCACAAGCCTCCCAGACCAAAAAAAAAAACACCATAAAACAGAAGCAATATTATAACAAATTCAATAAAGACTTTTAAAATGGCCCATATTAAAAATCTTTCAGAAAATCAGTTATAGTATAAAAAAGTTTCAAAAAATTATTTTTAAATCTACTTTGTGCTTTTACTAAGAAATAATATAATTCCAGGTGCCTTCATGGCTTGGAGCAAAATTATGTGTCCTGGAATATGCATTAAACTAAGTACCTATGAAACCAGCTCCTAGGCTGTCAGAGAACCAACACCTATCCCTTCCTATGTCTCCAGTATTGTCCTGAGGATTCCCACTGGTGTAACTGATAATTTAATCCACTCTTTTTCTCATTATTTCTTTTGTTGACTTCATGGACTTCAACTGAGATTCTTCTTGGCCAGTTAAGATATCTCTATGGAACAGTGGGCTCCAGCAATGGACTCATCTCAAAGCAGTAACCTTGTATAAATAGCAGTAGAGCAGAAGCAGAAGACTAATCAGGTACCCACAACTCTCTAAGATACTATCAGAAACTATATGTGGCATTGATGATACAGTCTTTATCCTTAAGAAGTTTATGGAAGATCTGCTAGATAGTACGAGTTAGGTTCTAAAGTAAGTAGTACAAATTTTACATCTTCAGAATTAATCCTGAAAATATATCATACAACCTTAAACATTAGAGACACCTATCTTGGCAAAATGTTCAAACTTTGAGAACAGCGGCTAGGATCCCAAGTCCTTGTCTCTCATCCCAGCACTCAGCACATGGTGGCACTAAATGGAGTGGAGGGAATCTCTCTTCTTTCTCTTTTCTTTTTTTATTTAAAAGTCAATTTAGATGAATTCAAAGTCAGCAAATATGTGTATAATGTAACTTATAATGTTTTAAATAATGTAATAAATTGGTTCAAGTAGTGCATATGGATATTTCATATGAAAAAAGCAGAATAACAAAACAGTATTGGTAAAGAAAAATAAGCTGTAGGACTCACACTTTCTGATTTCAAAACTTATCAACACAGTCAAGAATTGGGAAAAAGACCTAAACAGACATTTCTCCAAAGAAGACATACAGATGGCTACCAAACACATGAAAAGATGCTCAACATCATTCATTATTAGAGACGCAAATCAAAAGTACGATGAGATACCAACTCACACCAGTCAGAATAGCCATCATCAAAAAGTCTGCAAAAAATAAATGCTGGAGAGGGTGTGGAGAAAAGGGAACACTCTTGCACTGCTGGCGGGAATGTAAATTAATACAGCCACCATGTAAGATGGTATGGAGATTCCTTACAAAAACCAGGAATAAAACCACCATATGACCTACCAATCCCACTAGTAGGTATATACCCTGAGGAAACGAAAATTGAAAAAGACACGTGTACCTCAATGTTCATTGCAGCACTGTTTACAATAGCTAGAACATAGAAGCAACCTAGATGTCCATGGACAGATGAATGGATAAAGAGGCTGTGGTACATATATACAATGGAATACTACTCTGCCATAAAAAAGGAACTCATTTGAGTCAGTTCTAATGAGGTGGATGAACCTAGAGCCTATTATACAGAGTGAAGTGAGTCAGAAAGAGAAATATAAATATCGTATACTGACACATGTATGTGGCTACTAGAAAGATGGTACTGATGAATTTATTTTCAGGGCAGCAAAACAGAAGCAGGCATAGAGAATAGACCTATGGACATGGGGGGAGAGGAAGAGGGAGAGAGAGAGGGTAAGATGTATGGAGAGAATACCATGGAAACATACAATACCACATGTAATATAGATAGCCAATGGGAGTTTGCTGTATGACTCAGAGAACTCAAACAAGGGCTCTGTAATAATCTAGAAGGGTGGGATGGAGAGAGAGATGGGATGGAGAGAGAGATGGGACAGAGTTGCAGGAGGGAGGGGACATGGGTGTACCTATGGCTGATTCTGGTTGATGTCTGACAGAAAACTACAAAGTTCTGTAAAGCAATTATCCTTCAATTAAAAAAAAAATGGCAAAAAAAAAAAATCAAGACTGAATGGTACTGATAGAAGGATAGACATCAGACTAACTGAATAGAACTGAGAGTCCAGAAATAAACCTTGACATTAATAACCAATTAATTTTCAAAGATAATTCAATGAGGTAAAATGCTTTTTAAACAAATGGTGCTACAACAATTAGATTTCTTCATGCCCTCCCCCCAAAAAAGTTGTCATTCCCCTACTTCATAACACATGTGAAAATTAACTCAGAATTATAGACAATGGAATTATAGACAATTATAGACAATTGGTTTATCATTTCTAGCTTTCTATTACAACAAAATGCTAAGCTTCATTTAGTATATTTTCTCTCTGAACCAAGAATCAACTATGTCTAGGGAGTTCTGGTTCCATTAGTGGGGAATAAATACCACAGGTGTGCTCTCAAGGTGTCTATTACTATTTTGCTGTCTTTGATTCTAGAACTTTATAAGTCTAGATAGATTAGTGGACAGACTAATAAGTTGGTATTATTAAGACAAAACAATCATGAAATAATATATAGTTCTGCTTCAAGGTTTATGTCACAGGGTGTTTATTCAATTTCTATTTTATTTATATACCTTTTCTCTTATGTCAAACTATCTTGATTCCTTAAAAGATCAACATAATTACTTACTACGAGGAGAGCTGAAAGATCAATGATCTCATTCCTTCACCAAGTCAATCAGCATGAGAAAGGATACAGAATGGAGCAGACATTGGAACCTGTTCTGACCTACATGTGGGGGTAATGTGCCTGTGAGTATGATTTAAATGAGCTATAACCTTCAAATGAAAGGGTACATAAAAGAAGTGAGGCCAATCTCCATCAAAGGAGCCCTCCACGGAGGTGGGAACCTACCCTGAAAACTGGCAACAGTGTGAGCCTCCTGTTTGAGGACATGCTGTCGCACTTAGAATACATCCCTGAAAACCCAGGAAAGGGGGTTAAAAGGGCTGGTGGTGGTGGTTTAGTTGCTAAGTCGTGTCTGACTCTTGAGACTCCATGGACGGCCAGGCTCCTCTGCCCATGGGATTCTCCAGGCAAGAATACCGGAGTGGGTTGCCATTTCCTTCTCCAGGGGATCTTCCCAACCCAGGAATCGAACCCAGGTCTCCTGCACTGCAGGCAGATTCTTTACCAACTGAACTACAAGGCAAGCCCTAAAAGGGCTATACCCTTTGATTTTATATAAGTCCTGGGTGTGGTTCTCTCTGGACTAAGCCCCATGCTGAGAACAGGGTGTTGGTCTGTATCCAAGAGGTCTGCTGCTTTGGACTTCCCCCAGCCTGTCCCCAATACTAGCATTGGCCACGCAGTCTGTGTCTAAATGCCAGACCAGCAGGGTGAGCTGCATCATCCTTACGCTTACATCTTACACTGCTAAGAGCAGGGAGCTGTGAAGGCCTTTGAAAGTGGTAAGTAGAACTTCCTGCTGACATGTACATTTGGATAGTTGAGGCCCTGCATTTGGAGACCACAAAGGAAAGTCCCCACACCGCAAACTCTAACCTTGAAAGAAAATGAGTTTCCCATTTTTTTTATTTTCACAAGAGAAAACCTTACGGCTTCCTTCCATTAGTTTGCAACACCCTTTCAAACAATGAGTTGGATTCACAGGAAGAGATACAATGATCGTGAAGGAAAAGAGATTAAAATCAAAAGACTCCAGTTCCGATTATGCCACTGCCCTTCAAATTGTGATATGACCTGATGTATGTACGCCCCACGAACTTGAGCAACTATTGCTTCTGCCTACAAGTGGGACCTCCCAGTTCAAGGGCGTGCCTTAAGGATTAAAGAGGGAATGTGTGTGAAATACCCATACATACTGAGTAATCAATAAACTCCCACTGAATTATAATCTCCCCTATAAAGAAGTCTGCAGCTTCCCATAACTTCTCAGGTGTCTCAGTGGCAAAGAATCTGCCTGCCAAAGACACAAGAGACACGGGTCCAATCCCTGGGTTGGGGAGATCCCTTGGAGAAGGGAATGGCTACCCTATCTAGTATTCTAGCCTGGGTAATTCCATAGACGGAGGAGCCTGGTGGGCTATAGTCCATGGGGTCACAAAGAGTTGGACATAACTGAGCACGCAGCACACACACACACAGAAAGAAAAATTTCATTTGGCAACTTTTGGGGGGGTCCATATCTAGGACAGACTATTCCTGAGGGCAAGTCAAACATAATAATATTCCCCTCCCTTCCTTCCTTCCCCATGAAGAAAATAGCTGTATTTTCCCAGTGGCTAGGTTGCTCTGACATGTGTATTGTAGGGTCTTTCTCACAGCTCTGGCATAAACTCTTGCATGATAAACACTTTGCATGCATATGATAATCAAACAGTTTTGATGTTTTCATTTATAATTTAAATAACCCTACTATTTTCCTTAGGAAACTGAGTATGCCCCCATGTCTACCATATCTGCTGTTTGAAACAAAACCAGAGATCCAATAAATGGCTTTCAAATGGGCCTGATTTATAATGTAAATGATGTGCACAGAATTCTGTAAAAGGTAATAATAAATTAGAACTTCTACATCCGGTCATATATTCTGATGACAGCTACAAGGAAACGGCTAGCCCAAATCTTTTGATGATTTTGTGTGAATATGCTGAGCCAATCCATTAAGCCTTGATAATCATCCAATTAATTGTTTAGAAACATCACCCCCAGCTCCTGTGTGTGGTTTTCCTTGCAGAGACACGAGGTGTCTGTTTATGTCATGGGAGGAATGACTGAGTTAGATATCAATATTCTCCACGAGCAAGCTCTCTGAAATGGATTCACAATCGATCCATCCGTTTGCTATGGTTAGCAATCTTCCTCTACATTGTGAGGCCTCTGAATTTTTTTACCCCTAGTTGGTACTGTGAATTATTCCTCCTCTAACCAACCAAAAATAAAATTAACCTCTACCTAGGCTTCTTTTCCACAAGTCAAATACTAATTTGGCCCCCAAAGTGTTCTCTTCTTATGCTTTAACAGCATACAGATTTTTGAGGATTTATACGTGCTATTTAAACTAGTGTCACATTACAAAACAGAAACAGACTCAGAGACAGAGAGAACAAACATGGTTACAAGGGAAGCGGGGGAGGGATAAATTACGGTTGGAATTAACATACAGATGCTACTAAATATAGAACAGATAATCAACAAGGACTGACTGCAGAGTATGGGGAACTCTACTCAATATTCTTTAATAACCTATAAGGGAAAACAATCTGAAAAACAATAGATATAGATATATATGCATAACTGAATCACTTTGCAGTACAAAATGAAATTAACATGACATTGTAAATCAATTATACGTCAATAAAATTTAAAAAACTTTAAAAAACTAAGGTCGCGTCATAAGAGTTCAGAGTAACTGCAAAACGATGGAAGGAGAAAGCATGTCCTTCCTCTCATTTTACATGTCATGAGATTGGGAATCAAATAAACCCGAGAGACCAACGCTTTGGAGTCAGACCTGCATGGAACTCTGGCCCTGACACTGATGGCATACTTGCTGTTTCTGTTCTTTCTTTCTTCTTCTTCTTTTTTTTTTAATATTTATTTATTTATTTGGCTGTGCCTGGACTTGGTTGCAGCAGGCAGGATCCTTGCTGGGGTGCAAGGTCTCTCAAGGAATGGCGCATGCACCCGAGTAGGCTCAGGAGAGCTAGGCCTCCTGGCTCCAGAGCACGCAGGTTCGGTACTTGCCACACTTGGGCTTACTTGCCCCATGGCTCTCTGGAGCCTAGATCTGCAACCAGGGGTCAAGCCCACATCCTCTGCATTGCAAGGTGGATTCCCAATCATTGGACCACAAGGGAAGTCCCATCCTTGCTCTTTCTAAGACTCGGTTTGCTCAGTCACTTCAGAATGGGAATAACTCCAACTTCTTCCTCCAGTGATTCACATAAAGCTCCTGGAGGACGGGAAGGACCTGTTACTTCTGGATACCCTGAGCTACAGAGCTGCTGTTGCTTCCCTACCTTGCCTCTTCCATGGAGCACACTGAATCACGTGAAACATCTGCCTGTTTTTGGAAATCGAAAATGGTACACTGTAATTTCTTTTCTGCCTACTGACAAATAGACTTAAGATTTCAAGGCAACAGTGGTATCTCCTTCACATTCATACACTCTGAGAGCCTGACACACAGTAAGCACTCAATGAACCACTGTAGAATGCAAATAATGTAATATAAATAATGTAAAATGTGCATTGTATGTCTTTTTCACTGCATTCCGAATTACTGACAATACACCTCATCATAGTCTTTTTTTTTGGTAAATCCTATTGCCAGGAGGTGAAAAAAAAAAAAAAAACAGCTGTGTATGTTAGCTGTGAGATGACCCATGAATATGAAAGTGTATTTTGTCTGCAGGCTATTTCATGCTTAGCTGAAGAGCGTGCAGGAAGCCTGAGCAGTGACAGCGCCTGCACGGACCCCAGAGACCTTCACACTATGAGCTCAGGAACCACCACTGCTCACATGAGCTCCAGGAACTCGGGCCTTGGGGCCAGGCTGTGTCGAGCAGAGACAGTAGAGTAGGAGAAGATGAAATATCACCGTCAGTGACACTGCATGGGGCCGGATGTCATCTTGGCAGCCCCTGCTGTTCTTGCAAAGAAGAGGGACTCTTGTCAAAGAACTTGAAGCCCGATTTCAGGTACACACCCAAAGCTGCCCCCAGGGACAGCAAAAATCAACTGAAGAAATAGGGTTGCATTTACTTCTGTCACTTCGTGAGTCACTTACCCTTCGTCATTTGTAAAGGCTAGTATGATCTCTACTTTTCAGGGTTGTTGTGAGGATTAAATGAGATTATGCCCCCCAAAAGAGATGCGGGAATAATACAGTCTGTTGTTGGAGTCCACCGTGTAAACATGAGGCAGGTGCTTGGAACAGAGGCGCTTCCGCACTGCTGCAGAGCATGGCAGGGAAAGAAGCACAGAGGCTGTGATTTTTCAGAAGTCCCCAGACTCCCCCCATACATCCCTTCCTAACTACCAAACGTAACTCGAGCACAAAGCCCATGTTTCTGAGATTTGGCAAAAATGGGCTTAGAACCACTGGATCTTAAAAGAGTCATAGAGAAATATTAATGCTCATTGATTCTGGAGGTCGTGTTTTCTCTAACTCTTGAGCCAGGCAGAATCTTCCCTGCCTTCAGGTCTCTCCAGCACTTTGTACTTTCCCTGTTACAGAACATATACCCAGGTTTCAATACACCTATTTACCACTTATTGAAATCCAATTTGGGGCTACGTTCTTTGGATGTCACATTTCATTTAAGTCTCACGACAATTCAATTAGATATCTTTATTCTCATTTTGAAAGGAGTCAGAGGCTCTGAGAGCTCTCGGAGAGATTTTTTAATAACATGCCCAAGTTCACACAGGTAACAAGCAACAGCTGAGGAAAGTCTGTCTCCACACTTGAGCCTCTGCCGCTGTGACAGGCTGAGAAAATATTCTATTTAAAGGCTGCTTTTGGGGGATCGCTGTGTCTTATTCACTGCTGTGGCCTCGGTGTCTAGGCACTTAGATGCATTTTCATTGAAGAACGAATAAATGAACAATGAACCACTGATTTTCCTAAGATTCTAAAGCACTTACAAGGTTCATAAGCAGTATTCCAGTTTCCAGGATTGCAGCTACAGGGGAGAACCATAGGAATATGCCCTGTGAGGTGCACGGTTGAGCAAGTACCTCTGGGATCTTGGTCTCATCTGGGTTTTGCACCAAAAGATGAATCCAACTGTGGAATAAGTGCTATCCGACTTGATGCTTTCCCTAAAAAAGTCCAATAGACTGACTTTAGTGCAATAGGAAGAATTAGATTCTACACCCTTAGGCTACATGTAGTCATGTGGCCTTGGATAAGTGATTTTGCCCATATGGGCCTCACCTTCCTTGGCTGAAAAATACGTTCCCTAAAAATGATGTTCTCTGATCACAAGAAGACATTTGGAGCAAGTATCTATCTTAGCTGCCAGAAGTCGGGTGCAGGTTCTGGAGCCTGACCGCCTGGGTTTGAATCTCAGCTCCAGCTTGAACCAAACATACAATCTTGGCAGCTTCCTTCATCTTTCTCATCATGATAAATGATTGTCTCTCATGTCTCAAAGCTGTATTTTGACACAGTCACAAAGAAAACAATGTCATGAAACATTACTAAGAATGTCCAAAAGAATTAACAAAAATGTCCATTAAAACAAAACAAAACAAAACGGTATGGGATACTTGGTGATGTGTGAAGAGGTAAAGGAGGGGGGCATTTGCCAGTGATGGAGTAAGGAAGATCGTTCTGACCTTTGTATTTAAGTCTAGGGGATACTTTCCACATGGATTCAAGTTTTAGCTGCTTGAGCTTCTCAGAAGCATAAAAAACATGGTGTGGGGCCATCTTGTATCTACTTACTTGTGAACTATCATAAGACTTCTAATAGAAGATAAACAATTGGTTGTACAGACATTTGTATTAGTAGTTCAACCAAGAATATTAAAAATAAAGATTATGGAGTTGGTGTATTTATTTAGGATAAAATCACTACATGAAGTTTTTAACCAAAATAGAGTGTTCATGATTATTCATTCCTAACATGTTAATTTTATGAATAATTAAAAGGAAAAATACTTCTCCTGCCTTAAACTGAAAACAAAATAAAAGAAACAGGGCACAGTAGGTATTGATAGTCTCCTAATTGAGTAGGATTATCATAACTCCAAGCTTGCTTTTTTAGAAACTTGCAAGAAATTTGAATGCTAACCTCAGTGAGAGAAGATTTTCCTCTGTTATACTGGTTTCCTGTTGCTGTTGTAACAAATTAGCACAAACTTTAAAACAACAAGCTGTATTACTTTACAGTTGTGTAGGTCAGCAGACTGTCAGTGGCTTCCGTGGACTATAATCAAGATGTCACCAGGGTTGCATGTCTCCTGGAGGCTCCAGGGAGTACCTGCCTCCTTGCCCTTCCAGTTCTTGGGGCTGCCATGACCTTCAGCTCCCATCTTCAAAGCCAGGGCAGTGGAGTGAGTCCTTCCCAGACAGCATCATTCTGATCTTCTCTTTCATGTCCTTCTTCCACTTTTTTTAAAGAAAACATTTATGTATTTGGCTGCGAGGTCTTCAGTCTTCATTGTGGCATGTGGATCTTCAGTTGCAGCGTGTGGGATCTAGATCCCTGACCAGGGATTGAACTTGGATCCCCTGCATTTGGAGGGCGGAGTCTTAGCCACTGGACCAGCAGAGAAGTCTCCTTCTTCCACTTTTAAGGACCCTTATGAAGAGTCCACCCAGATAATCTAGTGCCATCTCCCCATCTCCAGAGCCTTATTTCAATCAAGTCAACAGAGTCCCTTTGGGCATGTAAAGTAACATGTTCACAGGTTTTGGGGAGCCTCTATTCTTCCATCTACATATCTCTTTTGAACCTCTGTGTAGGGGTCAAGGGCAGTACTCTGGGGGCAGACTGTTTGGATCTAAATCCCAGTTTTTCCAATGACCAACTCATAATCAATTGACTCAACTTCTCTGGCCTCTATTTCCTCATTTTCAAAAAAGCATTAATAATACAAACATATTTTATATAGTTTGTGAGAATATGAAATTAATTAATAAAGATGAATTTACTGGGCATATTAAGTGCTACATAATTGTTAACTGTTAGGAAAGAGGTATGTTATTTAAGATAAGCTAAAGAGTTGGATCATAAACAAGGCTGAGCACTGAAGAACTGATGCTTTCAAATTGTGATGATGGAGAAGACTCTTGAGAGTCCCCTGGACAGTAAGGGAAAGCATGCCAGTCAATCCTGAAGGAAATCAATCCTGAATATTCATTGGAAGGACTGATGCTGAAGTTCTAATACTTTAGCCACCTGATGTGAAGAACTGACTCATTGGAGAAGACCCTGATGCTGGGCAAGATTGAAGGCAGGAGGAGAAGGGGACGACAGAGGATGAGATGATTGGATGGCATCACAGACTCAATGAACATGAATTTGAGCAAACTCCAGGAGATAGTGAAGGACAGCGAAGTCTGGCATGCTGCAGTCCATGGGATCGCAGAGAGTCAGACACCACTTAATGACTGAACAGCAACAACTTCTATAATATGCAAACCCCCACATTTTGGTGGCTTACTACAATATGCTGATTTCTTGCCCTGAAAAGTTCAGTTAAAGTCAGAATAAAAGGACAGGCTCTGCATGATGCGGTTATTTTATCTCCACCCTCCTTTAGGGCCTGAGTCTTCCCCATTCAGCCACTGGGAAACGAAGAGAAGAAATGCAAAGTCTCCAAGGAGGTGCTCACCAATCTAGTCTGAAAACTTATATCACATTCCAACTGTTATATTCCATTCCAGTCACTGCAAGCAGGTGGGTAAATGCAGTCCAACTATGTTGCCCAAATTAAAAAAAAAAAAATAGATTTGATGTAAAGCTAGGCAGTCCCTGCCATGGGGAGCCATAGGATCGGTATGGAGCATAACAATCCGGGGACTCCTGGCCCCTTCTGCAAGCAGATGAGACATCATCCCAAGAACACCTTGGTCACCTTGTAAAAGAAGACATCTGGAATCTGGAGGAGACAGGGGGCTGGGTTGGAGATTTGTACAGCCCAGACTGTGTGCTGCTTTGGATAAGGTGGAAGCTGGAATATAAGGGCAATATAAGGTGGAATATAAGGGCAAACATTCCAGTATAAACATAACCACGTGGTTACTGAATGAAGCCAAGACCACTGTAGAGATGACCAGATCTAGAGACATGGATCTAGAGACAAATGTGGGCTCTAAGTATGGATCTAATCGTTATGGACATAACAATTAAAGGCAGTAATTGAAATCAAGGGGTGTTAAAGAGCAGGTAGAAGGAAAGTGAAACCAGGGAAGAAGAAGGAGAGGAAGTCACAGTCACTGGGGATACGACCAAGAAATGAAATGACGATCAGTTTAAGAAACAGAGAGGTCACAGGCATCATGACAGGAGCAATCGCCATGGAGTGTGTCATGGAAGAAGGTTGCCAAACAAGATTGTGATGTGATAGGGAGCAAAGAAGAAAGAAAAGTGAGGGACAGGAGGGCACACAGGCAACTCATTCAAGAAGTAATACTGTTAAAGGGAGGAGAATGCTAGGGCAGCGGAAGGACATGGTGGCCGAATGGTTTCTTTTCTTTTATTGCCTTTCATTGCCATAGGATAACCTTGAGCATGTTTGCAAACTGAGGGAAGAGAACCAGTGAGGAAGGGGTTGAAAACAGAGAAGACAAGGATAACAGACAGGCAGGAGGTGGGGGTAAGTGAAGAACCCCAAAGCCTCATCATTGGCAGTCCCATCCTCGTTGGGATATTGTGGAGGAACATGGGGACAGTGGAGCCCACCCCCGCAGTGTTTGGGGACCTGAAGAAGGCTCTTTGAAGGATATATAGAGCTGATTTTATATCACATGGCATCATTATCTGAAACTATGAAAATGAGCAAATCACCAGATTCATATGCTGCCTTTTTAAAAACTGCAACTTTTGTTTTCATTCAATAACCTGAAATTTCTCACAGTACATCAGAGAACAGAACAGAGCCCAGTCCTAATTAGGAGGCTCTTTCATTTATTTATACCTACGTTGACCCAGAAGGATTTAAGATGATTAATTTTAAAAAATAATCCAGCTCTTTCCCTTCTTTCCCCAGATAAGGATTTCATGTTAGAACAATGATAGTAAGCATGGGGTGTAGAGCATGAGGTACGTGGAGCACAGGGGCGTTGGAGATACTGCACCCCCAACTCCATCACCAGACTACAAGGAGACCACAACTGAGGATTTCCTGTGACTAAAGCAGGAAACAGGAGAAACACTACTCCTGTCCCTCACTTTGGTTTCTTTTCTAAGGGATAAGAAACATTCAGTGTTTAACGATGCTGACATGAGAGATTTAGTAGAAGGGTTTGTGTATGTTGAAATCTAGTTCTATAATATGGATGACAGTGTTTAGAAGTCACAATTAGTAATAAACCCATGATTTTTTAAAACAAGAAAAACAAACTGCCTCTGATGTTACATGTAGGATGGCCAAAGAGGGCTAAAAGGGTCCAGAGGACCTTGTGAAGTTACCCATGCAATTATAAACTCCAGGGATCAGACCTCATATGAAAGCCACAAATTCAAATAAAGTCAGAGTGGCTGGGGAAGAACATCACATGGCTTTGTCAATTTAGATCCTAAAACAGAATTGCAGAGTGTGTGACTGACAAGTAACATGAGCTGTGCTTCCATATACCTTCCCCCCAGTTGTCAACATCTCTCTCCCAAGATTCACTTTTCTCCATTTTATTTGGTTGGCCAGAATATTCACTCAAGTTTTTTCATAAAGTGAAAGTCACTCAGTCATGTCCAACTCTTTGTGATCCCATTGGAATTCTCTAGCCCAGAATACTGGAGTGGGTAGCCTTTCCCTTCTCCAGGGGATCTTCCCAACCCAGGGATTAAACCCAGGTCTCCTGCATTGCAGGCAGTTTCTTTACCAGTTCAACCACAAGGGAAACCCAAGAATACTGGAGTAGGTAGCCTATCCCTTCTCCAGTGGATCTTCCGACCCAGGAATCGAACCAGGGTCTCCGGCATGGCAGGCAGATTATTTACCAACTGAGCTATCAGGGAAGCTTTTCTGTAAACTCATAACTAACTACAATTGAAAATGCTGTATATTGTCCTCAATGATCTTCACTGTCTGTCTCCCCGCTATAAGCATGTACACTCCTTGAGAGGAGGGATTTTTGCCTGGTTTGGTATTATACCTTTAAGGCTTTTGCCACAGGTAAGCACTTAGTAAACACCTTTTAAGTGAAGGAATGAGGGAATCAGTAGAATTGGCTAATATTTTAGTCCACCACTGTCTGCCATTTCAACCTCATTTTCCAAGGCTCCCTGTGCTCCAGCCACGTGCAAATGCCTCTGTCCTCAAGTGACCCCTATAGGTTCTTTCACACACTTTCTTCACTGGTTTGGCAACTCTCCTCACCTCCCACCACACACAGACACACACACACACACACACACAGCATACATCTTCATCTTCCCTGAAGATTCTTAATCTTGAGACATTAAGTATCTTCTCTCACATGGCAGTCCTACTCCTGGGCATATTTTTTGCTATTGCTATTGCTAAGTCACTTCAGTCGTGTCCGACTCTGTGTGACCCCATAGATGGCAGCCCACCAGGCTCCCCCGTCCCTGGGATTCTCCAGGCAAGAACACTGGAGTGGGTTGCCATTTCCTTCTCCAATGCAGGAAAGTGAAAAGTGAAAGTGAAGTCGCTCAGTCGTGTCTGACCCTCAGCGACCCCATGGACTGCAGCCTTCCGGGCTCCTCCATCCATGGGATTTTCCAGGCAAGAGTACTGGAGTGGGGTGCCATTGCCATACCTACAGAAAACCATAATTCAAAAACACATGCACCCCAATGTTCATTGCAGTGCTATTTACAGTAATCAGTAAATAGAAGCAACCAAAATGTCCATGTAGTATTATTCAGCCATAAAAAGGAATGAAATTGGGTCATTTGTAGTGACATGGATGGACATAGACACTATCCTACAAAGTGAATTAAGTCAGAAGGAGAAAGACATGTGGCGTCTGAAAAATCAGTATAGGTGATCTTATTTAGAAAGCAGGAATAGAGATATAGACATAGAGAACAAACATATGGACATCAGGGAGGGATAAAGGGAAGTGGGATGAATTGCGAGAGTGGGACTGACACCTATACACTACTGATAGTATATATAAAATAGATAACTAATCAGAACCTACCGTACAGTACAGGGAGTACTCAATGTTCTGTGGTGACCTAAATGGGGAGGAAATCCAAAAAAAGAGGGGATATGTATACACATATAACTGACTCACTCTGCAGTACAGCAGAAACTAATACAACACAGTTAAGTAAATATACTCCAATAAATTTTTTTTTAAGTATCTTAGCACAAACATTTTGGTCTCAACAAAGCCTTCCTTCAGCACCCAGCTCTTTTACTCAATATTGACTTATTCAAGTGATATTATTGAGGCGTTTCCACATGCCTGTTACTTTGATGAGCAAGAAGCAAACACAGGGTGGACCCTGTGCTCATGGAGGGAAGAGCATCCCCACCCTGAGCCTTTCCCACCTCTGCGACAGTATCCACCAACCTCCAACACAAATGCGTGTCTATGTCTATCTCCACAACTGGACTCTACAGTCCTGCAGGGAAACACCATTGATTATCTGTTTCCATTTCCCCAGCACCTGGGCTTCCCTGGTGGCTCAGTGGTAAATAATCTGCCTGTAAACCGCGGGTTCAACCCCTGGTCCAGGAAGAGCCGCTGGAGGAAATGGCAACCCATATTTAGTATTCTTGCCTGGGAAATCCCATGGACAGAGGAGCCTGGCAGGCCACAATCCATGGGGTGGCAGATGAGTTGGACACAACTTAACGACTAAACAACAACAACCCCAGCATCTAGCACAGTGTTTGCTGTTTAATAAATGTTTGAATGAATGAAACAACCTAATGGCCAAAGGATATGAAACATGCCAGTTCTACCCCTCATGTTGACAGTCTGCTTCTTTCACTCCTGCACAAAAGATATCTGTACTGTTGTCGTGTATGTTATTTCTACTCATTTGTTTTCTCCCTCTTCCTCTATAGCTCCTAGAAGCTCCTCATTCATGATCTCCTTTGTTCCAGGCACTGTACTAGACAGACACTATGCATAACATAATATTAAGCACCTCATCGGATACTCACAACAGCACTGCCAGGCAAAAATGATCATCCCTATTTTAAAGAAGATCTCCTTTTTCCTCTTCTCAGCCCCTTTCTTTTCGGGAATGTCCTCCCTTCCTTTGTTTTGCCAAGGGCAACTCAGCTTCACCATTATTTGCCCCCACCACTGGAAGAAGGCTCTAAAGCCTCCATGTTTTACAGGGAGACTGAGATACTTGCATCAGCTCTGCCCCTTCTGCTCTCTTGTTAGCCTTTCCTTGGACTATAAATTGTCCAATACAGATCTTGGCAAGGTAACAAGTCTAGACTATATTGATTTCCTTGACAAGTGACAAATAGAACATCATGATGAGTTATTTCAGTAAAAAACAGAAAGAGTTACAACTTAGGACAGCTGTCACTGAGCCCAGTGCCTCCTAGAGATTGATACCAGGAACTCCGCCAAAGGAAAAGCTCAGTCAACCCTCATTCCCAAGCCCCTGATTGCCAGTGTTTATGGGCATTTAAGTTATTGGACAGCATCTATAGTGGCCTTAGTATGTCACAGCTCACAAAGACATTACCCTGCACACAAAGTGTTTAGTAATTGAGGTGTGAGAAGAGCCTTACTATACCCTAGCCTCATATGTAGCAGTATATACAATGTCTGATTCTATGGGGGATAATTCAGAGTATCTTCAGGTTTTGAATGTAGCTAGAATTGTTAGGATCTCAACTCTTCCATTTGCTGGCTATGTGACCTTGAGGAAGCTATTGAATTTTTATTAGTATCTTCTACTGTACTGGTAAAATCAGAAAATTCTACCAGGTTCCATAGACTTCTGGGGAAATTAGATGAGACAACATAAATAGAATTGAGCACTTCTTAATAGAAATTCCCTTTCCTTCCTTTGGCCTATTCTCTGCTCCTTTCACTTTACATCATGGAAATCTAGAACCTTAGAACTGTAAGGGAATGAGATATCATCAATATCAAATATCCAAGTACTACAGAAAGAACTCCATGAGAAAAGGACCTCTGGCTGCCATGACTCAATCCTCCATAAGGGCTGAAAACTGACTACTGCACCAGGTGATTGATGCTGAATGAAGGAATGAGTGAGTAAAAACATGAACACACAGAAACAAAACACATTCAAATTCTTTCATGTTTCTTTGGATATGACCCCATTGTCCTTGGTAACCCAAATCCACCTATTTTAACATGAGCCTTTCTCTATTATAAGTGGGTGCTTGTCTCCCACATTAGACAGAAGCAACTTCCATCACAGGATCCATTTTCTCTGGCACCTATTAGAGTGCTTGGACAGAGGACTGGATCTATAACTATTTGGAGGAAAGATGAATGAATGAGATATTTGAAGAGTTCTAGAAATCCTTCTTCATATTAAATAAACATCTTACTGTAATGACCTACTTGCCTGCTGCTGCGGGTGTATATTTTGCATAGTTACTTCACTGTAACTATATTTTGTATAGTGCTAATCAGCACCATGGACAAAGCCCTATTCCACTAGACGGGGGACGCAGTCTCCCCAGAACAGGGTGGATACTCTCTGTGTGAGTCATAGGAGCTAGAGGTTGATAGTCAGTCAAGAAACTCAGAAGTGGATACCAAAAGTGTCTGATGCTGCACCAGCCTCTGAATAGAGTAAGGGCCTGATAAATGCTAATTGATGACTAAAGGAAAATGAAAGAAATCCCATTGCCTCTGATCTAAATTATACATTAAGACTGTCCCAGATCTTTGAGACTGATAATAAATGGATAAAGGAAAAACACTTTGGAGCATAAATTCTTAAAAGTACAGGAATTTTCTTGCTCTAAATCTTTCTCTAATTCTTTCCTTTTTTAAAGGTTTTCTTCCTTTTTAGTGACAACAATCTCAGTTCCACAGGTTCTATTTTAGGGTGAGTCATAAAATATGGTCTGTACAATGTGTCAACCAAATATTATTACGACATACACTGAGCCAGCCCCAGGAGTAGGTGGTCTGGGTGCAGAGAGGGGATGAGGTACAGCCCTGCCTTTGAAAAGAACTCAAAGTTTCATAAAGTAGACAGAGAGCAAAATGGCATAATAAAGACTATATTCATTTTCTAAAGCTACTGTAACAAATTATCATGAAGTAGGTGGTTTAACAACAGAAATTAACCTTTCACAGTTCTGGAAGCCAGAAGTCTAAAAATGAAAGTGTCATCAGGGACACAGTCCCTCTGGAGGCCCTAGGGGGACTCCCCTCCAGGCTTATTCTAGCTTCTCATGGTTGCTGGCTTCTTGTTTGTGCTGGCATCACACCCATCTCCACCCCCACCTTCACATTGCCTTATCCTCTGTATCCAATACCCTTCTACGTGTTTCTTTTTTTTAACTTATTTATTTTAATTGGAGGCTGATTACTTTACAATATTGTAGTGGTTTTGGCCATACAAGAACATAAATCAGCCATGGGTGTACACATGTTCCCCATCCTGAACCCCCATCCCATCTCCCTCCCCATCCCATCCCACCTCCCTCCCCATCCCATCCCTCATGGTCATCCCAGTGCACAAGCCCTGAGCACCCTGTCTCATGCATTGAACCTGGACTGGCAATCTATTTCACATATGATAATATATATGTTTCAATGCTATTCTCTCAAATCATCCAACCCTCGCCTTCTCCCACAGAGTCCAAAAGTTTGTTCTTTATATCAGTGTCTCTTTTTCTGCCTCACATATAGGGTCATCATTACCATCTTTATAAATTCCATATTGGTATTTTTCTTTCTGACTTACTTCACTCTGTATAATAGGCTCCAGTTTCATCCACCTCATTAGAACTGATTCAAATGCATTCTTTTTAATAGCTGAGTAATATTCCATTCAGAGAAGGCAATGGCACCCCACTCCAGTACTCTTGCCTGGAAAATCCCATGGATGGAGGAGCCTGGTAGGCTGCAGTCCACAGGGTCACGAAGAGTCGGACACAACTGAATGACTTCGCTTTCACTTTTCACTTTCATGCATTGGAGAAGGAAATGGCAACCCACTCCAGTGTTCTTGCCTGGAGAATCCCAGGGATGGCGGAGCCTGGTGGGCTGCCGTCTATGGGGTCCGAACAGAGTCAGACATGACTGAAGCGACTTAGCAGAAGCAGCAGCAGCAACATTCCATTGTGTATATGTACCACAGCTTTCTTATCCATTCATCTGCCGATGGACATCGAGGTTGCTTGCATGTCCTGGCTATTGTAAACAGTGCTGTGGTGAACATTGGGGTACATGTGTCTCTTTCAATTCTGGTTTCCTCGGTGTGTATGCCCAGCAGTGGGATTGCTGGGTCATAAGGCAGTTCTATTTCCAGTTTTTTAGGGAATCTCCACACTGTTCTCCATAGTGGCTGTACTAGTTTGCATTCCCACCAACAGTGTAAGAGGGTTCCCTTTTCTCCACACCCTCTCCAGCATTTATTGCTTGTAGACTTTTGGATCGCAGCCATTCTGACCTTCGTGAGATGGTACCTCGTTGTGGTTTTGATTCGCATTTCTCTGATAATGACTGATGTTGAACACCTTCTCAGGTGTTTGGTAGCAATCTCTATGTCTTCTTTGGAGAAATGTCTGTTTAGTTTTTGGGCCAATTTTTTTTATTGTATCGTTTATTTTTCTGGAATTGAGCTGCAAGAGCTGCTTGTATATTTTTGAGATTAATTGTTTGTCAGTTGCTTTGTTTACTGTTATTTTCTCCCATTCTGAAGGCTGTCTTTTCACCTTTCTTATAGTTTCCTTCATTGTGCAAAAGCTTTTAAGTTTAATTAGGTCTCATTTGTTTATTTTTGCTTTTATTTCCATTACTCTGGGAGGTGGGTCATAGAGAATCCTGCTGTGATTGAGGTCAGAGAGTGTTTTGCCTATGTTTTCCTCTAGGAGTTTTATAGTTTCTGGTCTTACATTTAGATCTTTAATCCATTTTGAGTTTATTTTTGTGTATGGTGTTAGAAAGGTTCTAGTTTCATTCTTTTACAAGTGGTTGACCAGTTTTCCCAGCACCACTTGTTAAAGAGATTGTCTTTCTCCATTGTATATGCTTGCCTCCTTTGTCAAAGATAAGGTGTCCAAGGTGCATGGATTTATCTCTGGGATTTCATTTTGTTCCATTGATCTATTTTTCTGTCTTTGTGCCAGGACCATACTGTCTTTATGACTGTAGCTTTGTAGTATAGTCTGATTCCATTCTTCTTTCTCAAGACTGCTTTGGCTATTTGAGGCTTTTTGTATTTCCATACAAATTGTGAAATTATTTGTTGTAGTTCTGTGAAAAATACCATTGGTAGCTTGATAGGGATTGCACTGAATCTATAGATTGCTTTGGGTAGTATACGCATTTTCACTATATTGATTCTTCTGATCCATGAACATGGTATATTTTTCCATTTATTTGTGCCATCTTGATTTCTTTCATCAGTGTTTTATAGTTTTCTATATATAGGTCTTTTGTTTCTTTCAGTCAGTTTTCAGTCACTCAGTTGTATCTGACTCTTTGCGACCCCATGATTCGCAGCACGCCAGGCCTCTCTGTCCATCACCAAGTCCCGGAGTTCACCCAGACTCATGTCCATTGATCAGTGATGCCATCCACCCATCTCATCCTCTGTCATCCCCTTCTCCTCCTGCCCCCAATCCCTCCCAGCATCAGAGTCTTTTCCAATGAGTCAACTCTTCACATGAGGTGGCCAAAGTACTGGAGTTTCAGCTTTAGCATCATTCCTTCCAAAGAAATCCCAGGGCTGATCTCTTTCAGAATGGACTGGTTGGATCTCCTTGCAGTCCAAGGGACTCTCAAGAGTCTTCTCCAACACCACAGTTCAAAAGCATCAATTCTTTGGCGCTCAGCCTTCTTCACAGTCCAACTATCATATCCATACATGACCACTGGAAAAACCATAGCCTTGACTAGACGAACCTTTGTTGGCAATGTCTCTGCTTTTGAATATACTATCTAGGTTGGTCATAATTTTCCTTCCAAGGAGTAAGCGTCTTTTAATTTCATGGCTGCAGTCACCATCTGCAGTGATTTTGGAGCCCAAAAAAATAAAGTTAGACACTGTTTCCACTGTTTCCCCATCTATTTCCCATGAAATGATGGGACTGGATGCCATCATCTTCGTTTTCTGAATGTTGAGCTTTAAGCCAACTTTTTCACTCTCCACTTTCACTTTCATCAAGAGGCTTTTTAGTTCCTCTTCACATTCTGCCATAAGGGTGGTGTCATCTGCATATCTGAGGTTATTGATATTTCTCCCGGAAATCTTGATTCCAGCTTGTGCTTCTTCCAGCCCAGCGTTTCTCATGATGTACTCTGCATATAAGTTAAATAAGCAGTGTGACAATATACGGCCTTGACGGACTCCTTTTCCTATTTGGAACCAGTCTGTTGTTCCATGTCCAGTTCTAACTGTTGCTTCCTGACCTGCATACAGGTTTCTCAAGAGGCAGGTCATGTGTTCTGGTATTCCCATCTCTTTCACAATTTTCCACAGTTTATTGTGATCCACACAGTCAAAGGCTTTGGCATAGTCAATAAAGCAGAAATAGATGTTTTTCTGGAACTCTCTTGCTTTTTCTGTGATCCAGCGGATGTTGGCAATTTGATCTCTGGTTCCTCTGCCTTTTCTCAAACCAGCTTGAACATCAGGAAGTTCACGGTTCATGTATTGCTGAAGCCTGGATTGGAGAATTTTGAGCATTACTTTACTAGCGTGAGAGATGAGTGCAATTGTGCGGTAGTTTGAGCATTCTTTGGCATTGCCTTTCTTTGGGATTGAAATGAAAACTGACCTTTTCCAGTCCTGCGGCCACTGCTGAGTTTTCCAAATTTGCTGGCATATTGAGTGCAGCACTTTCACAGCATCATCTTTCAGGATTTGAAATAGCTCAACTGGAATTCCATCACCTCCACTAGCTTTGTTCGTAGTGATGCTTTCTAAGGCCCACTTGACTTCACATTCCAGGATGTCTGGCTCTAGGTCAGTGATCACACCATCATGATTATCTGGGTCGTGAAGATCTTTTTTGTACAGTTCTTCTGTGAATTCTTGCCACCTCTACTTAATATCTTCTGCTTCTGTTAGGTCCATACCATTTCTATCCTTTATCGAGCCCATCTTTGCATGAAATGTTCCCTTGGTATCTCTAATTTTCTTGAAGAGATCTCTAGTCTTTCCTGTTCTGTTGTTTTCCTCTCTTTCTTTGCATTGATCACTGAGAAAGGCTTTCTTATCTCTTCTTGCTATTCTTTGGAACTCTGCATTCAGATGCTTATATCTTTCCTTTTCTCCTTTGCTTTTCACTTCTCTTCTTTTCACAGCTATTTGTAAGGCCTCCCCAGACAGCCATTTTGCTTTTTTGTATTTCTTTTCCATGGGGATGGTCTTGATCCCTGTCTCCTGTACAATGTCACGAACCTCCGTCCATTGTTCATCAGGCACTCTATCAGATCTGATCCCTTGAATCTATTTCTCACTTCCACTGTATAATCATAAGGGATTTGATTTAGGTCATACTTGAATGGTCTAGTGGTTTTCCCTACTTTCTTCAATTTAAGTCTGAATTTGGCAATAAGGAGTTCATGATCTGAGCCACAGTCAGCTCCTGGTCTTGTTTTTATTGACTGTATAGAGCTTCTCCATCTTTGGCTGCAAAGAATATAATCAATCTGACTTCAATGTTGACCATCTGGTGATGTCCATGTGTAGAGTCTTCTCTTGTGTTGTTGGAAGAGGGTGTTTGCTATGACCAGTGCATTTTCTTGGCAAAACTCTATTAGTCTTTTCCCTGCTTCATTCCATATTCCAAGGCCAAATTTTCCTGTTACTCCAGGTGTTTCCTGACTTCCTACTTTTGCATTCCAGTCCCCTATAATGAAAAGGGCATCTTTTTTGGGTGTTAGTTCTAAAAAGTCTTGTAGGTCTTCATAGAACTGTTCAATTTCAGCTTCTTCAGCGTTACTGGTTGGGGGCATAGACTTAGATTACTGTGATATTGAATGGTTTGCCTTGGAAACGAACAGAGATCATTCTGTTGTTTTTAAGATTGCATCCAAGTACTGCATTTCAGACTCTTTTGTTGACCATGATGGCTACTCCATTTCTTCTGAGGGATTCCTGCCCACAGTAGTAGATATAATGGTCATCTGAGTTAAATTCACCCATTCCAGTCCATTTCAGTTCGCTGATTCCTAGAATGTCGACATTCACTCTTGCCATCTCCTGTTTGACCACTTCCAATTTGCCTTGATTCATGGACCTAACATTTCAGGTTCCTATGCAATATTGCTCTTTACAGCATCGGACCTTGCTTCTATCACCAGTCACATCCACAGCTGGGTATTCTTTTTGCTTTGGCTCCAACCCTTCATTCTTTCTGAAGTTATTTCTCCACTGATCTCCAGTAGCATATTGGGCACCTGTTTCCTTAGGTAAATTCATTACTAAGTATTTTATTCTTTTCATTGAAATGGTGAATGGAATTGTTTCCTTAATTTCTCTTTCTGTTCTCTCATTGTTAGTGTATAGGAATTCAAGGGATTTCTGTGTGTTAATTTTATATCCTGCAACTTTACTATATTCATTGATTAGCTCCAGTAATTTTCTTAAGGAGTCTTTAGGGTTTTCTATGTAGAGAATCATGTCATCTGCAAACAGTGAGAGTTTTACTTCTTCTTTTCCAATCTGCATTCTTTTTATTTCTTTTTCTGCTCTGATTGCTGTGGACAAAACTTCCAAAACTATGGTGATTAGTCGTGGTGAGAGTGGGCACCCTTGTCTTGTTCTTGACTGTAGGAGAAATGCTTTCAATTTTTCACCATTGAGGATAAAGTTTGCTGTGGGTTTATCATGTATGGCTTTTATTATACTGAGGTATGTTCCTTCTATGCCTGCTTTCTGGAGGGTTTTTATCATAAATGGGTGTTGAATTTTGTCAAAGGCTTTCTCTGAATCTATTAAGATAGTCATATGGTTTTTCTCTTTCAATTTGTTAATGTGGCATATCACATTGATTGATTTGCGCTTGTTGAAGAATCCTTGCATCCCTGGAATAAAGCCCACTTGGTCATAATGTATGATCTTTTTAACATGTTGTTGGATTCTGTGTGCTAGAATTTTGTTAAGGATTTTTGCATCTATGTTCATCAGTGATATTGGCCTGTAGTTTGTGTGTGTGTGTGTGTGTGTGTGGCATGTTTGTCTGGTCTTGATATTAGGGTGATGATGGCCTCATAGAATGAGTTTGGAAGTTTACCTTCCTCTGCAATTTTCTGTAAGAGTTTGAGTAGGATAGGTGTTAGCTCTTCTCTAAATTTTTGGTAGAATTCAGCTGTGAAGCCATTGGGTCCTGGGCTTTTGTTTGTTGGAAGATTTCTGATTACAGTTTTGATTTCCGTGTTTGTGATAGGTCTGTTAAGATTTTCTATTTCTTCCTGGTTCCGTTTTGGAAAGTTACTTTTCTAAGAATTTGCCCATTTCTTCCAAGTTGTCCATTTTATTGTCATATACTTGCTGATAGTAGTCTCTTATGATTCTTTGTATTTCTGTGTTGTCTGTTGTGATTTCTCCATTTTCATTTCTAATTTTTTTGATTTGATTCTTCTCCCTTTGTTTTGTTTTTTGTTTCTTGATGAGTCTGGCTAATGGTTTGTCTATTTTATTTATCTTCTCAAAGGACCAGATTTTAGTTTTGTTCATTTTTGCTATGGTCTCCTTTGTTTCCTAATTTTTAAGATTTCTTTCCTTCTACTAGCCCTGGGGTTCTTCATCTCTTCTTTTTCTAGTTGCTTTAGGTGTAGAGTTAGGTTATTTATTTGATTTTTATCTTGTTTCTTGAGGTAAGTTTGCATTGCTATGCTGCTGCTGCTGCTGCTGCTAAGTTGCTTCAGTTGTCTCCGAATCTGTGTGACCCCACAAACGGCAGACCACCAGGCTCCGCCATCCCTGGGATTCTCCAGGCAAGAACACTGGAGTGGGTTGCCATTTCCTTCTCCAATGCATGAAAGTGAAAAGTGAACGTGAAGTCGCTCAGTTGTGTCTGACTCTTCATGACCCCATGGACTGCAGCCTCACAGGTTCCTTCGTCCATGGGATTTTCCAGGCAAGAGTACTGGAGTGGGTTGTCATTGCCTTCTCCAGTATTGCTATGAACCTTCCCCTTAGCACTGCTTTTACTGAATCCCATAGGTTTTGGGCAGAGAAGGCGATGGAACCCCACTCCAGTACTCTTGCTGGGAAAATCCCATGGATGGAGAAGCCTGGTGGGCTGCAGTCCATGGGGTCGCTAAGAGTTGGACACGACTGAGCGACTTCACTTTCACTTTTCACTTTCATGCATTGGAGAAGGAAATGGCAACCCACTCCAGTGTTCTTGCCTGGAGAATCCCAGGGATGGGGGAGCCTGGTGGGCTGCCATCTATGGGGTCGCAGAGTTGGACACAACTGAAGCGACTTAGCAGCATAGGTTTTAGGGTGTTGTGTTTCATTTTCATTCATTTCTATGCATATTTTTATTTCTTTTTTATTTCTTCTGTGATTTGTTGTTTATTCAGAAGTGTGTTATTTAGCCTCCATATGTTTGTATTTTTAATAGTTTTTTTCCTGTAGTTGACATCTAATCTTACAGCATTGTGATCAAAAAAGATGCTTGGAATGATTTCAATTTTTTTGAATTTACCAAGGCTAGATTTATAGCCCAGAATGTGATCTATCCTGGAGAAGGTTCTGTGTGTACTTGAGAAAAAGGTGAAATTCATTGCTTTGGGGTGAAATGTCAATTAAGTCTAACTGGTCTATTGTATCATTTAAAGTTTGTGTTTCCTTGCTAATTTTCTGTTTAGTTGATCTATCCATAGGTGTGAGTGGGGTATTAAAGTCTCCCACTATTCTTGTGTTATTGTTAATTTCCACTTTCATACTTGTTAGCATTTGCCTTACACATTGTGGTGCTCCTATGTTGGGTGCATATATATTTATAATTGTTATATCTTCTTCTTGGATTGATCCTTTGATCATTATGTAGTGTCCTTCTTTGTCTCTTTTCATGGCCTTTATTTCAAAGTCTATTTTATCTGATATGAGTTATTGCTACCCCTGCTTTCTTTTGGTCTCCATTTGCGTGAAATATCTTTTTCCAGCCCTTCACTTTCAGTCTGTATGTGTCCCTTGGTTTGAGGTGGGTCTCTTGTAGACAGCATATATAGGGGTCTTGTTTTTGTATCCATTCAGTCAGTCTTTGTCTTTTGGTTGGGGCATTCAACCCATTTACATTTAAGGTAATTATTGATAAGTATGATCCTGTTGCTATTTACTTTGTTGTTTTGGATTTGGTTTGAGTTTATAAACCTTTTGGTTTATAAACTTTTTGGGTTTGGATTTGAGTTTATAAACCTTTTCTGTGTTTCCCATCTAGAGAAGATCCTTTATCATTTGTTGAAGAGCTGGTTTGGTGATGCTGAATTCTCTGAGCTTTTGCTTGTCTGTAAAGCTTTTGATTTGTCCTTCATATTTGAATGAGATCCTTGCTGGGTACAGTAATCTTGGTTGTAGGTTTTTCTCTTTCATCACTTTAAGTATGTCCTGCCCTTCCCTTCTGGCCTGAAGAGTTTTTATTGAAAGATCAGCTGTTATCCTTATGGGAATCCCCTTGTGTGTTATTTGTTGTTTTTCCCTTGCTGCTTTTAATATTTATTCTTTGTGTTTGATCTTCATTAATTTGATTAATATGTGTCTTGGGGTGTTTTGCCTTAGGTTTATCCTGCTGGGGACTCTCTGGGTTTCTTGGACTTGGGTGGCTATTTCCTTCCCCATTTTAGGGAAGTTTTCAACTATTATCTCCTCAAGTATTTGCTCATGGCCTTTATTTTTGTCTTCTTTTTCTGGGATTCTTATGACTCAAATGTTGGGGCATTTGACATTGTCCCAGAGGCCTCTGAGGTTGTCCTCATTTCTTTTAATTACTTTTTCTTTTTTCCTGTTTCATTTATTTCCACCATTCTACCTTCTACCTCACTTATCCTATCTTCTGCCTCAGTTATTCTACTGTTGATTCCCTCCAGAGTGTTTTTGATCTCAGTTATTGCATTATTCACTATTGATTGACTCTTTTTTATTTCTTCTAGGTCCTTGTTAAACATTTCTTGCATCTTCTCGATCCTTGTCTCCGGACTATATATCTGTAACTCCATTTTGTTTTCAAGATTTTGGATCATTTTTACTATCATTATTCTGAATTCTTTTTCAGGTAGACTCCCTATATCCTCCTGTTTTGTTTAGTATAGGGGCTATTTAACATGTTCCTTTGCCTGCTGAATATTTCTCTGCCTTTTCATCTTGTTTAGATTGCTATGTTTGGAGTGGCCTTTCTGTATGCTGGTAGTTTGTGGTTCCTCTTTATTGTGGAGGTTCCTCCCTGTGGGTGGGATTGGACGAGTGGCTTGTCAAAGTTTCCTAGTTAGGGAAGTGTGTGTCAGTGTTCTGGTGGGTGGAGTTGGATCTCCTCTCTCTGGAGTGCAATGAAGTGTCCAGTAGTGAGTTTTGGGGTATCTATGTGTTTGGTGTGACTTTTGGCCACCTGTATTTTAATGCTCAGGGTTATGTTCCTGTGTTGCTGGAGAATTAGCTTGGTATGTCTTGCTCTGGAACTTGTTGGCTCTTGGGTGGAGCTTGGTTTCGGTGTAGGTATGGAGGCTTTTGGATGAGCTCTTGTCGATTAATGTTCCCTGGAGTCAGGAGTTTTCTGGAGTTCTCAAGTTTTGTATTTAAGCCTCCTCCCTCTGTCTTTCAGTCTTATTCTTACAGTAGCTTCAAGACTTCGCCATCCATACAGCACCAATGATAAAAACATCTCCTTTTGAAGAGAATGGGCTGCCTTTCTGGGTGCCCAATGTCCTCCGCCAGCTTTCAAAAGTTGTTTTGTGGAATTTGTTCAGCGTTCAAATGATCTTTTGATGAATGTGTGGGGGAGAAAGTGATCTTCCTGTCCTATTCCTCCACCATCTTAGGCCACCCTATGTGTTTCTTACATGAATACCTGTCATTGGCTTAGGGCACACCCAAAACATCCAGGATGAGTTCCTTTCCTCAGGACCCTTAACTCAACCACATCTGCAAAATCTTTGTTTCCAAATAAAACCATGTTGCCAGGTTCCCAGGCTTGGCATATGGACACATATTTTTTTTGGGGGGGGGGGTGCACAATTCAAAGCTACTGCAATAACCAACCATGCTAAGTGTGGTTGTTTTCTGGGAAGAGCAGAAACTGAGTTTCTAAAAGGTTAAGTAACTGGCACAACATCACTGAAATGGAAAATAGCAGAACTGGGACTCAGACCCAGGTCTGACTCAATGTGTCTGGTCACTTTTTCTGCACCATGACTCAGCCATGAGATTATGTGTTATCACACAGGGTCTCAAATCATCCTGAGATCTAACTAATATCAAGTAAGGCAGGACTGCAAAAAGCCTTGCTGAGTCTTGTCTTGAAAGATGGGTGAGTAGTAAATATGTTATCTATAAAATTTGATGATACATACCTGAATAAGAATCAAATATCACATAGTGTAAAGCCTGCCAAAATTAAGGTGAAGTGCTTTGGGTGCAGGGTTCCGAGACTGACATATTTCAGAAAGAAAGGGGATGCCTGGAGACAAGAAAGGAAGGAGCTGAAAAGGCTTCCTGGGAGGATAGGATCCCAGTTGAAAGGAAATGAAAAGGAGGAACTGGACTTGGATACACCAAGAAAAAGATATCATAGGCAGTGAATATGTTAAGACAAAAACTTGGAAGAGAAGAGCCATAAATACAACTTGGCTACAATGTAGGGTTTACCCAAAGGGGATTAATGAAAGAGAGATAAGACTGGAGCGTTTGGTAGGGGCATCTGGTGAAGCATCTTAAGGCTACACTTAGGAACTAAGACTTGGCTCTAAATGGTGAAAACCACTAAAGACTTCAAAATACATGGTGAGAGATGCTGATGCAAAACAGAAGTCAAGGAAAGTGAGATGTGCCTCTGGTTCTTCCAGCTTCTCTGCTTGTGCCTTCTTTATACAAAGTACAATCCTAATTAGGCCTCCTTTCACTTTTCCTTTAGGGATGAATTTGGTAAGAGAAAGACTGGCTCTGAAGTATATTCCAATCCTAGGAGTTTAAATAGTACCATATCAGCCATTTTCTCCCTACTAGAACTCTGATCAGGCTTCTCTGTTGGCTCAGATGGTAAAGAACCTGCCTACAATGCACAAGAACTGGGTCTGATCCCTGGGTCGGGAAGATCCCCTGGAGAAGCCTGACTGTTTCTGGTTCCAGGGAAGAAACCTGTGTCAGCTCTTGTAAGCTGTAGAACAGGTGGTCTATTTCCAATGACCAGCTCTCAACCAGAAGACCATTTCTGTTTAAATGCTGCACTGAGGTCCAATGTCTAATGGACTGGCACATCTAAATGAAATTAGAAATCACATCTGAGCACAACTTTTCCACAGTGAAGAGGGTATAGCCTTCATATGCAACAAAAAGAATGTGGAACAGGATGAAACAAGATGAACAGGATACCAGGAGTCCATTCCCCAAAACTAGAGAGACCGGACTAATCCCCACCACTGGTCTCTCTCCAACCCTGGATGAGACCACATGGCTGAGGAAAAGTGACTGCTCACCTCTGAGAGCATGTTGAGGCCATTCCAGCAGCTCATAAGGTCAGAGGCAAAGAAGAAACTGAAAACAAGAACCTAAAAAAGACCCCTTCCAGAACACAATCCCACAGTCCCATGAGCAAACCTGCCTACTTCTCCCATCACCTTTTCCTACTTAAGAGTGCTGAGTGAGAGAAAGCCTGCTAGTGCTTCAACATAAATTTACGTCTGATAATGGAAAGCAGGGAATGGTCTCAAATGAATCTTAGGAGGCTCTACAATAGAGGAAAATACTAATTATGCCTAACATTTGTAGAGCATGTGAGAAAGCACTTTTACAAGTACAATTCCATTTTATCTTTCCGGAATTAATGAAACCATACATAAAACATGCTTAGAATGGTGCCCAGAACATAGCAGGTGTTCAATAAATATCACTCTCCTTCTCATTTACCCAGGAGCTCTCTCTGCTGTCATCTTTCCAGCCTGCCTCTAGGCTGTCACTTCCCATTACTCTCTGCTGTGAAAACTGGGGCAACAGTGTTCTCTTCCTTTCCTGCTCACAAACAGAATCCTACCAAATCCCTTTCAAATGAACCAGCAGAAGCACAGAGTGACAGTTTTTTTGTAAATCAGTTATTATTTCTCCACTCGACATAAACACAGCCGGGGTCTGTTAAACTGAAATAATCAAATGTCAGCCGTCTGTGTCAGCTGCCTAAGAACCACACTGCAACAGGACATACTTGGTCCAGATAATTGCCACATAATAAATTATGCAGATGATCAGAAATATTAGTAAAATCACTTTGTCATGGCTTTGTGCCATGCAGGTGGGAGGCCAGTCCCTTAAGACTAAGTCATGGGGAAACTGAAAATAAACCTAATAATTAGTCTGGCTGGAGTCCTGCCAGGCATGAGATATTTCTTTCCCTTGCATCTCAGTGAATCTTTTCTCCACAAAAAGAAGATCTATACATGCTAACGTATATGTGTAGTTCTCCTGTCGGAAAACTGTTTAAGAATGGCTGCTTCCTCTTTTCTGTTGTTGCTGCAGCAGTAAATAGATCAGATCAAGCCCTTCTTCTTGTCTATCAGCATTGTGCTCATCCTTCAATGTCACTTCCAAATCCCCTGCAGTCAGAATTAACCACTTGTCCTTCTGGGTTCCCACAGCTGGGTGCAGGAATGACTAATTAGCCCTCGATTCTTTCTGCCACATGTAATACTTGCTTGTTTATTTGCTAAGCTTCTCTACAAGAAAGAAAGCAAAACATCTTCTTTATCTCTATAGTCTCCCCAGGGCCTCATGTGGTGCCTGGCATGTGGTGGGTGCTCAGCAAATGTTTGTAGAATTTCAATGGAAGTCAGGTAAAAAGCCTAGAGCAGACACAGTCACTTCCTGAAACCATTTGTAGACCCCATGGTTTTCGAGCCCTCCTGCTTCTGAACATAGAAGCCTCACATGGAGACCATGTTTCTTGTCTGATGATGTGAGTTCAACAGGCCTTCTGATGAAGGAATCTTTCTTGATATTACATTGATGATTAACAACATGCATTATCCCAGCCCCAAGATGCTAGGAGGCCTTTCTAAATTATGAATAAGAGACTGGATTGAACTCAGCATGAGAATCAAGGTGATCAGCCTCCATGAGCAAGGAGTCACAGGGACCCTCCACTGGTATATGTGAGTCAGGTCTGCCAACCGCAGAGCATTACCAAGTTTCCCTGTTCCACGTTTCCAGTCATACACGAAGTTCTCTTTGAGCAACAGTGTGCTGTGGTAGAGAAGACATGGGCCTGTGTCTAGAAAGGCCTGATTCAAATCCCAAATCTACCAACTGACAAGTTATATGAGCTCATGCAAGTTAATAAAAGAAATGGGCTTAGTACCCTTACCTCTGAAATGGGGATAATAGATCTTCCTCATGTAAAAATATGGGCACTGCCTCCTGTCCCTGGCTTGAAAGTGAAATGAAAGTGTTATTGGCTCAGTTGTGTCTGACTCTTTGTGACCCTATGAACTGTAGCCCACCAAGCTCCTCTGTCCATGGAATTCTCCAGGCAAGAATACTGGAGTGGGTTGCTATTCCCTTCTGCAAGGGATCTTCCTGATCCAGGGATTGAACTCCAGTCTCTTGCATGGCAGGCAGATTTCCTACTATCTGAGCCACCAGGGAATCCCTTAGGATGTATTAATAGTATGCACTCTGGGCCCAAATAAACCCATATAAATTCCATTCACCCACCTGCTCTGCTGGTATCTGGTGGTCTTCTCAGGGCCTGTGAAGCTGTTATAGCATAGCAGAGAGACATTCTCATGGGTGGCAAAGACTGAGGCCAAAAAGCACAGACGGCATCAGCACCACTTGGTGTAAAAACAGACAATTGCTGTTATAGATGGAAGGAGCAAGCCTCTCAAGTGGTGCTCAGTCAGAGCTCTGAGTCACTGGTCATGGGCTGTGCCCTCATATCTATAAGCCCTTGGTCAAGTGGCTCCACGAGCCATGGTCCATCATTTGGGAAAGGGGCAGCTGTAAGCCTGGAACATCCAACACTCATGGAAGCCAGCAATAGGTGTCGTGGAAACCACTGACCACACAGATGAACTGTGCCTACCTGAGAATTACTGATGAGTACTTGTCCCCTCACGGTTACCATGACCCCACAACTACCTGCCCCAGATCTGAACACCTCCAGTCCCAACCTTATAGCCTGACAACACAGGACATTCTAAACATAACAGACTCTGTCGGAGCTCCAAGCATACCCCTTCAGCATTCACCCTTCTACTTCATACCTGCTGCAACCTAAAGCAAGCACCTGCCCCTCTTTTCCCAGAATCTCTCTCCTGGCCCACAAACTGGGAAGGCTACGGATTCAAGGGGTTAGTGTTCTGGGAACAGCCCTCGGTGATAACAGACAGGATCTGGAGGATAAATACCAGTTTCCTCCTCCTTGGGAGGCATAACTCGGGGATGTGTTCTGTCCTGTCTTCCTACAATCCCCAGCAGCGTTGAGCTCAGGTGCCCAGGTGGTTACTGCCTGAAAAATGTACTGTGTTTTGGTGATCTTCCCTTTCATGCCTCCCCTTTGGGTGCTTCTGTTGATAACATCTCAAATAGGCTACTTTCTCTTTGGTTTTCTGGCTGTGCTTGGTCTTCATTGCAGCACGCGGGCTCTAGGGGAGCAGGTTCAGTAGTTGTGGTGCAAAAGCATGGTTGCCCCATGGCATGCATGATCTTAGTTCCCCAACCAGGGATCGAACCCATATCCCCTGCATTGGGAGTACAGAGTCTTAACCACTTAACGAAATTTAACAGGGAAGTTCTGCTCAGTTCAATTCAGTTCAGTTCAGTAGCTCAGTTGTGTCCAACTCTTTGCAACCCCATAAATCGCAGCACACCAGGCCTCCCTGTCCATCACCAACTCCCGGAGTTCACTCAAACTCATGTCCATCAAGTCGGTGATGCCATCCAGCCATCTCATCCTCTGTCCTCCCCTTCTACTCCTGCCCCCAATCACTCCCAGCATCAGGGTCTTTTCCAATGAGTCAACACTTCACATGAGGTGACCAAAATATTGGAGTTTCAGCTTTAGCATCAGTCCTTCCAATGAACACCCAGGACTGATTTCCTTTAGAATGAACTGGTTGGATCTCCTTGCAGTCCAAGGGACTCTCAAGAGTCTTCTCCAACACCACAGTTCAAAAGCATCAATTCTTCAGCCCTTAGCTTTCTTCACAGTCCAACTCTCACATCCATATATGACCACAGGAAAAACCATAGCCTTGACTAGATGAACCTTTGTTGGCAAAGTAATGTCTATGCTTTTCAATATGCTATCTAGGCTGGTCATAACTTTCCTTCCAAGGAGTAAGCGTCTTTTTAATTTCATGGCTGCAATACCATCTGCAGTGATTTTGGAGCCCAAAAAAATAAAGTCCGACACTGTTTCCACTGTTTCCCCATCTATTTGCCATGAAGTGATGGGACCAGATGCCATCATCTTCGTTTTCTGAATATTGAGCTTTAAGCCAACTTTTTCACTCTCCTCTTTCACTTTCATCAAGAGGCTTTTGCGTTCCTCTTCACTTTCTGCCATAAGGGTGGTGTCATCTGCATATCTGAGGTTATTGATATTTCTCCCGGAAATCTTGATTCCAGCTTGTGCTTCTTCCAGCCCAGCGTTTCTCATGATGTACTCTGCATATAAGTTAAATAAGCAGGGTGACAATATACAGCCTTGACGGACTCCTTTTCCTATTTGGAACCAGTCTGTTGTTCCATGTCCAGTTCTAACTGGTGCTTCCTGACCTGCATACAGGTTTCTCAAGAGGCAGGTCAGGTGGTCTGGTATTCCCATCTCTTTCACAATTTTCCACAGTTTATTGTGATCCACACAGTCAAAGGCTTTGGCATAGTCAATAAAGCAGAAATAGATGTTTTTCTGGAACTCTCTTGCTTTTTCCATGACCAGCGAATGTTGACAGTTTGATCTCTGGTTCCTCTGCCTTTTCTAAATCCAGCTTGAACATCAGGAAGTTCACAGTTCACGTATTGCTGAAACCTGGCTTGGAGAATTTTGAGCATTACTTTACTAGCATGTGAGATGAGTGCAATTGTGCGGTAGTTTGAGCATTCTTTGGCATTGCCTTTCTTTGGGATTGGAATGAAAACTGACCTTTTCCAGTCCTGTGGCCACTGCTGAGTTTTCCAAATTTGCTGGCATATTGAGTGCAGCACTTTCACAGCATCATCTTTCAGGATTTGAAATAGCTCAACTGGAATTCCATCACCTCCACTAGCTTTGTTCGTAGTGATGCTTTCTAAGGCCCACTTGACTTCACATTCCAGGATGTCTGGCTCTAGGTCAGTGATCACACCATCATGATTATCTGGGTCGTAAAGATCTTTTTTGTACAGTTCTTCTGTGTATTCTTGCCACCTCTTCTTAATATCTTCTGCTTCTGTTAGGTCCATACCATTTCTGTCCTTTATCGAGCCCATCTTTGCATGAAATGTTCCCTTGGTATCTCTAATTTTCTTGAAGAGATCTCTAGTCTTTCCTATTCTGTTGTTTTCCTCTCTTTCTTTGCATTGATCACTGAGGAAGGCTTTCTTATCTTTCCTTGCTATTCTTTGGAACTCTGCATTCAGATGCTTATATCTTTCCTTTTCTCCTTTGCTTTTCACTTCTCTTCTTTTCACAGCTATTTGTAAGGCCTCCCCAGACAGCCATTTTGCTTTTCTGCATTTCTTTCCCATAGGGAGGGTCTTGATCCCTGTCTCCTGTACAATGTCACGAACTTCCACCCTTAGTTCTTCAGGCACTCTGTCTTTCAGATCTAGTCCCTTAAATCTATTTCTCACTTCCACTGTACAATCATAAGGGATTTGATTTAGGTCATACCTGAATGGTCTAGTGGTTTTCCCTACTTTCTTCTATTTAAGTCTGAATTTGGCAATAAGAAGTTCATGATCTGAGCCACAGTCAGCTCCCGGTCTTGTTTTTGCTGACTGTATAGAGCTTCTCCATCTTTGGCTGCAAAGAATATAATCAATCTGATTTTGGTACTGACCATCTGGTGATATCCATGTGTAGAGTCTTCTCTTGTGTTGTTGGAAGAGGGTGTTTGCTATGACCAGTTCATTTTCTTGGCAAAACTCTATTAGCCTTTGCCCTGCTTCATTCTGTACCCTTAGGCCAAATTTTCCTGTTACTCCAGGTGTTTCTTGACTTCCTACTTTTGCATTCCAGTCCCCTATAATGAAAAGGACATCTTTTTTGGGTGTTAGTCCTAGAAGGTCTTGTAGGTCTTCATAGAACCGTTCAATTTCAGCTTCTTCAGTGTTACTGGTTGGGGCATAGGCTTGGATTACCATGATATTGAATGGTTTGCCTTGGAAAGGAACAGAGATCATTCTGTCGTTTTTGAGATTGCATCCAAGTACTGCATTTCAGACTCTTTTGTTGACCATGATGGCCACTCCATTTCTTCTAAAGGTTTCCTAGCCACAGTACTAGATATAATGGTCATCTGAGTTAAATTCACCCATTCCAGTCCATTTTAGTTCGCTGATTCCCAGAATGTCGACATTCACTCTTGCCATCTCCTGTTTGACCATTTCAAATTTGCCTTGATTCATGGACCTAAAATTCCAGGTTCCTATGCAATATTGCTCTTTACAGCATCAGACCTTGCTTCTATCACCAGTCACATTCACAACTAGGTGTTGTTTTTGCTTTGGCTCCATCCCTTCATTCTTTCTGGAGTTATTTATCCACTGATCTCCAGTAGCATATTGGGCACCTACCGACCTGGGGAGTTCCTCTTTCAGTATCCTATCATTTTGCCTTTTCATACTGTTCATGGGGTTACTTGCTCTTAAATCCTGAACTCAGGGTCTTCTGGGGAACCCGGGCTAAGACCATATTTAACCACTAAGACTCAATATCCATATTCCCAGCATAGCCTAATTCTTACAAAGCTTGACTGTATTAACAGGATGCATGATAATTCTTTGTCACAACATTATTTGATTAACTACACATATCATTTTCCCACAGGGCTGGAAAATAGAGTTAAGTGTATTTGCATAGACACACACATGCACAGGCATGTGAATTCATTCATTCTGAATGTTATATTCAAAAGAAGCCTTTTGAAGTGGATGGCTCTCTGAGGTTCCCCTGACTGATGGTTGTACCCCCAAGTCTTGTCAAGGCTCCTCCAAGGATGAGTGGCATCTGGAAACTCACCTTTCTCCTTCTCTTCTTCCCCTTCCTCATCCTCTCCCTTCTTTCTTTTTTCTCTTTCTCTTTTCCAAGTCAAATAAGCCCTGTAAAATGAAACAGACCTATTATTTCCTGTACTGAGCTGAGAGAGTGACAAATGGGGGACCAAAACACCATGGCAGTTGGCGTTAATTAATACTAAATTTACTGAATTAAACAATGAATTTTAAAGAAATAATTCTAAGATGTCATTTCAATTAAGGCACTGTCACTGGGATGATAGATGCAGATGGCGTCCAGGAAAGTCGATCATGGCAGTTACAGGAAGAAACCATTAACTCCAAAGGAGCAAGCAGATGAAAAAGAACGAAAAGAAACTCATGCTTCCCAAGGCTTCTGGAAGGTACTGCAGAGTTGCTAGGCTAATCACACCTCTGTACCTCTCCGGGAGCTCAGCTAGTAAGGAATCCACCTGCAGTGCAGGAGACTCTGGTTCAATTCCTGGTTCTGGATGATTCCCTGAAGAAGGGATAGGCTATCCACTCCAGTATTCTTGTCCGGAGAATCCCAATGGACAGAGGAGCCTGGTGGGCTACAGTCCATGGGGTTGCAAAGAGTCAGACACAACTGAGCAACTAAACACAGCACACAACACCTTTTCAATCAAGGAAGGTGTATCTTGATTAAGCTCATTCATCTAGAACAAGTCATCTTAGTGGTTCCCCATTTTACTAAGGCAAAGCAGAAGCAATCACTTCCCTGGATTTGAGCAGAAATCAGAGCAGAGTATTTAGGGTGAAAAGTTCTAATAGACACAAGCCTTGGCTTTTCTCCCCAAAAGGATTCCCTGTCTTGGGCCCAGAGAAATGAATGAACATCTTTATGACATTTGGAAAACTGGAACAGGAAAGGGACAGGAATCACGGCCAAAGAATGAAGAGCGACAAGAATCTCTTTAATGCCCATCTAGTTCAACTACAAGATTGTCCAAGCAAGAATGAGGATCCAGGGCTTCCCTGGTGGTCCAGTAGTTAAGGTTTGCCTTCCAGCATAGGGGTGCAGGTTCGATTCCTGGTTGGGGAGCTAAGACCCCACATGCCTTGTGGCCAAAAAACCAAAACATAAAACAGAAGCAATGCTCTAACAAATTCAACAAAGACTTTAAAAATGGTACACATCAAAAAAGTCTTTAAAAAATAAACTGAGTATCCAGAAAAAAGGCTTCACCCAAGGCCCCATAGTTCAGACTTCAGACCTACAACCTGTCCGTTTCTTCCTCTAGAACAATGTGGGTCTCTGTGAGTGCTAACTACAAAGAAATATCCTGAAAAGACCCTTTAATTAAAAAATAGACATAAAAATAGGAGAATAAATCGAAGATGTCACTAAGAACAGCAGGTACAACAATCTCAGTCTTAGTTTCTCAATTACATGGTTATAGTAACCACTAACTAAAGGCTGACTCCTCTAGAACATCCTACCCTCCCTCTATGTTTCACTTACTTAATATATGCCTAACCCACTATATTGAATTTTGAAGAGGCAGAGCTACAGTATGTCTGGAAAACAAGATGAGTGTGAGTGTGTGTGTGAGCTATAGTGTTGGCCAGAGGCAGGGTGGCGGGGTGGGATACGGAGTAAGCAGCCAGGACGTATTTTCAAAGCTCTTTCCCTCCCCAGAGGAATACCTCCTACGTCCTCTGAGTCACACAAAAAGCATGGAAGGGGCACCCTCAGTCTAACGGTGTTTCACCAACCTTTGCCTGGCATCTGTTACAATTTTGAATACATAACTTTGGAATCTTAGAATTTCCTTCAAATTTTTCTTAAAATGAACAGCTTTTCTGGCCCTGGCCACCCCTGGGGAGTTCTGTTCACTTTCACAATCTGAAAAAAAGGACAATTTCATTTTTAATTATGAATATTCATGTGCTCAATGGAGACTGTGCATGTCATTATAATTCCCAATTTAGTTCAGAAAGAAACTGACATTTTATTCAAATTCTTTTATTCTTCACTGAAACAGAATAGGGTGACATTTTGCTCTGAAAGGAAATGGAAATTTTTCTCTTGTCTTTGTCACCTAATTTCCCATTTCCAATAAAATCCCATTTGCAATCCCAGTGTTACTAGAAGAATCCAAGAGATCAGGAGGGTGAGGAAATTCCAGTCTGTAAGGGAGGAACTGACCTGGACAAGATTAAAATGCAAACAGGAGGTGACAATATGAGTCATACACAGTAGCTCATTTAGTCCTCACCCCCAGCCTGTTATGATCCCTCACTCTAGAGGTTAAAAAAACAAACAAAACCAGGAATCAGAAAAATTGAATGATTTGCCTAAGATCATATGGCTCTTAAGTAGAATAAAAATATAAACATAGTTCTCTGGACGGCAAATCCCATTTTCTTTCCAATCGATCATAGCTGCTTATCCATTCCATAAAACCCCTAGATTATTAATCTGTTTGCAGAAGCCCCTCACCACCCCCAGGTTCCTGGTGAGTGCCACCTGTGGGCCCACTGCCACGCCAGCCACAGAGCCATTCCTGTTTCACAGGGGAACCAAGGAAGCCATGAGGAAATCAAGTGATTTGAGAAAATATCATACAAAGGCATCTAAAGTTATGTATGTTCTTGTTCTCAAATATCATCACATGAAAAAAAATACATTCACATTTAAGTAGAGAAACAAAAAATGAAAGAAATTAGGTGTAAGACAATTCGTCAGCCACACAAGGCATGGCCTAAATTCCTTCCACAAACACGGGAGCTTTTTTAGTTTTCTAGGCTGTGTGACAAATTACAAACTTGGCAGCTTAGAACCCGTTGATGATCCCATGATTTCTACAGGGTAGCTGTCTGGGCTCAACTCTGCTGAGTCCTCTGGCAAGGCTGTCATCAAGGTACTGGCCAGCCTGGAGTCTCACTTGAAGCTCAGATTGTTAGCAGAATTTATTTCCTTCAGGTTGAAACAACTCCAGGCCAGAAGGACAATCTCTCTGACTTCAGAGAAGTCCTAAGCCATCTTTGAAAGGACTCACTTGATTAGCTCAGGCCTATCCAGGGAATCTCTCATTAATTAACTCACAGTCAAACTAATTAGGGACTTAGTGACATCTGTACCATCCCTTCACTTAGCTGTGTAATGTAACCATGGGAGTGGCATCCATAACATTCACCAGACCTGCCTGCAGTGAAAGGGAAGAGATTCTACTTGGAACGTACACAAAGAGGTGGAATCTTGGGGACCACCCAGAACTCTGCCTACCACACTAATACCACCTTTCAACAGGCAGTGTGCTGAGGTTCGTGTTTGATATTCTACTGCTAATCCACACAGCAATGTGGCAATCTCCCTGGGTTCTCTGCAGCTCTTTAAATGGATGCCAGCTCACTACTCAATTAGGTAAGCCAGGATAAGTGCCTACTGTCATGCCTGGCACAGGACAAAGATGTCTAGAAAGGTCAACGTCAAAAGAAGACTCGGTCCTTTACCAGCAGACACTTCCAATCCACATTGCAGAAAGCTGGAAATAACTGCTTGTAAAAACTAGGAGTTAAAATTATGTTTTTTAAAACTGATAGGTCACTTCCATCCTCATTGCCTGAGTTACTAGTGAAGAACACAGTGACTCACAAGAAAAGAAGCTCAGAATAAATAAGGAGGTGGAGTTCGGGGTCTGCAAGATTAGATTCCAGAGTAATGTGGCCTTTGTAAAATTTTTATAAGAATCTGCCTGCGAAGCAGGAGAGCCAGGTTTGATCCCTGGGTTGGGAAGGAAATGGAGAAGGAAATGGCAACCCACTCCAGTATCCTTGCCTGGAGAATCCCATGGACAGAGGAGCCTGGCGGGCTACAGTCCAAGGGGTTGCAAAAGAGTCAGACACCACTGAAGCTACTAACACATTTAGGAAGAACTGGAAAAACAAAACCCAAAGACTGAGCATGTGGCCCGAACTTGCAGCACAGCCTGTATGACCTGAATTTCTCTTTTCTTCTCTATGAGTCACAGCACCCCTACCTTTCAGTAAGAGTGACCTGCACGAGCTGAGAGAACATCCCAGGTTGGTCCTCCTCACAAATACACTGATTTTTCAAACAGCATGGAGGGGACAGCCCCTTGGCACCATTCAGATTCACCCGGGTGACAGATCTTACTTCTCAGACATCACGGCCACTCTACAGTGTGAGGAATAGAGGGAAGATGTCCAACTTAAGAAAAGCACCTTTTTCTCAGCCATCAGGAACAGTTTTGGCAAGCCAACATCTTCTCTCTTCTTGGTGTTTTTTTATAGGTCTCTTGTGCATTCCCCTCTTCAAACAAAGTCGTGATTATTCATGAGCCCAAGTGTAGTCGACAGCTCCTGTTATGGGCCTCCTCTCTCCTTATTCACTTTTCTATGTCCGCAAGCAAGTCATTTAACCACCAGAGTCTGTTTCCCACTTAAGTGGACATAATGATGCCGAGACCCAGGGACAGGGTAAGAGGATTAACTGACTTGATGCACAAGTCAGCTCCCCAGCAGGGGTCCTGACACAGTGGATGCTCTGTCCCACCCTCACCCCCCTCCATCCGCCTAAGAAGGCAGATCTCATCTGGAGGGCATTATTTATAAAAGGCTAGAAGCTGTCTGCCTGCTAAGTGAGCTTACAGAGAATTCAAGTCTGATCATCAAAATTAATAATGGTATTCAATCTAATTTTCCAAGCCAGAGGAGTGGAAGGCTGAGCTGTAATCAATCTTTAGAGGTCAATTCACAGGGGATTTACCAGGTAAAGGGCTTAGCGCCCCCTTGTGCAGGAAAAACGCCGTGCTCTTACCAGTTCTGCGCTCTCTGAGCAAGATGCCTGTAGCTCCCTTAGATGATTGAAAATAGATTCCCCCTCTCTCACCTGCCCCTAGGCAGCCAACTCTAGGTTAAATTGTAATTTTTTCTTTTAAGGATTGTGAATTGTTTGATTAGTTTCCAAATAGGATAGTCTTGCCTTCCCCATGGAATAAAAATCACAAGGGTTTACCTTAAATTTCCTTTCTATTCCTGAGTCCAGACAATGAGTTTCCTTCCCCAGAGGCAATCACTGCTGCTAGATTCCTGGGACTCCCACCACAGATCGTGTGTGTGTGCATACACATATACATACTGCATATCTAGCGCATACACATAAGTATTTACAAATATGTGTATATATCCTTCCACAAAGGATGAAAGGCTATACACATAGCACCTGGCTTTTCTCTACACCTTCCTTTTTCACAGTATATGTTGGCAATCATTCCATATCTGTCTGTTTCACTGCCTCATTTTTTCGTGATTGCATAGTATTCCACCGAATGAATGAAAAATTTATTTATATAGTCTTTTTGATAATTGTATAGTATGTACATACATGTATTAATTGGAGAAGGAAATGGAAACCCACTCCAGTATTTTTGCCTTGAAAATCCCATGGATAGAGGAGCCTGGAGGGCTACAGTCCATGGGGTCACTAAGAGTCAGACATGACTGAGCATCTGAGCATATATACATATACATGTGTGCATTAACATATGTACACATATAAAAATATTTGTATAAATTTTCTTAATCTTTTGCTCTTTCAAACAAGCTACTGATATCAACAAACTGTGGAAAGTTCTTAAAGATATGGGAGTACCAGACCACCTTACCTGTCTGCTGAGAAACCTGTACGCAGGTCAAGAAGCAACAGTTAGAACTGGACATGGAATGGCTGACTGGTTCAAAATTGGGAAAAGAGTATGACAAGTCTATATATTGTCACTATGCTTATTTAACTTATATGCAGAGTACATCATGTGAAATGCTAAGCTGAATGAATCATGAATCACAAGCTGGAGTCAAGACTGCTGGGAGAAATAGCAGTCTCAGATATGCAGATGATACCACTCTAATGGTAAGTGAAGAGGAACAAAAGAGCCACTTGATGAAGGTAAAAGAGGACAGCGAAAAGCTGGCTTAAAACTCAACATTCAGTTATGTAAAGTTTAAAAATAAAATAAAATTAAAAAAAAAAAAACTCAACATTCAAAAAACGAAGATCATGACATTCAGTTCCATCACTTCATGGCAAATAGAAGGGGAAAAAGTGGAAACAATGACAGATTTTATTTTCTTGGGCTCCAAAATCACTGTGGACAGTGACTGCAGCCATGAAGTTAAAAGACACTTGATTCTTGGAAGGACACCCACGACAAGCCTAGCCAGCATATTAAAAATCAGACATCACTTTGCCAACAAAGTCCATCTAGTCAAAGCTATGGTTTTTTCCAGTAGTCAAGTACACATGTGAGAGTCAGTCCACAGAGAAGGCTAAACCCCAAAGGACTGATGCTTTCAAATTGTGGTGCTGGAGGAGATGCTTGAGAGTCCCTTGGACAGCAAGCAGATCAAACCAGTCAATCCTAAAGGAAATCAACCATGAATATTCATTGGAAGCACTGATGCTGAAGCTGAAGCTCCAATACTTTGACCACCTGCTGCAAAGAGCTGACTCACTGGAAAAGACCCTGATTCTGGGAAAGATTGAGGGCAGAAGGAGAAGCGGGCAACAGAGGATAAGATGGACAGTGAGCATCATCAGTTAAACGGACATGAATTGGATCTAACTTGGGGAGACAGTAAAGGACAGGGAAGCCTGGCGTGCTACAGCCCTTGAGTTTGCAAAGAGTTGGACATCACAGCGACTGAACAACAACTGTTTTCAACAAGCTATTGCTATTTCTGTAATTAATAATCTTTCTGTTGGTTTATATTATTGTGAATGTATTTTTTGGATCGACTCCCAGTAGTGAAATTGTGTCCAATGTTCTTCTAATTGCTTTATACATATTCACTCAGTGAATATTTATTGAGAATCTTATCAGGTCTTATTGAAGGTGCTGAGAATATATCATTGAATGTACTAGAAAAAATTATTCTTATCGTATTTTACATTATAGTGATAATAATTTTTTAACTCCTTACAATAATTGTCTTATATACCCTAGTGGTAAAGAACCTGTCTGAAAATGCAGGAGACATAAGAGATGTGGGTTTGATCCCTGGAGAAAAGCATGGCAACCCACTTCACTACTCTTGCCTGGAGAATCCCATGGACAGAGAAGCTTAGTGGGCTACAGTCCATGGGGTTGCAAAGAGTCGGACATGACTGAAGTGACTCAGCATGCACACAGGGACTACCAGTCTCCCATTTTATAGGTAAGAAGACTTGCCCAAGATGTACAGTTAGTAAGCAGTGGAGTTGGGATTAAAACCAGGTAGTTTTGTTCCAGAATAGTTGCACCTTGCTACAAGCTATATTTTTACAACACATCTTAAATATGCTACACGTCTCAACTCAGCTCAGCCTTATAAGAGGCCCTATTATTTTTTAAAATTTTTATTGGGGTAGCATTGATTTACAATGCTGTGTTAATTTCTGCTATAGAGCAAAGTGAGTCAGTATACACACACACACATTCACTCTGTTTTAGATTCTTTACTCATGTAGGTCATTACAGAGTACTGAGTAGTTCTTTACTCATGTAGGTCATTACAGAGTACTGAGTAGAGCGCTCTACTATTTTTTTTTTTTTTTTAGAATAGGTTTCACAGAAAAGAACTTGTTATGCCTGGAAACAACCTATCCATGGGGACACCTTCTAAAAGGCTCTTAGATCAGTTTTCCTCGAAGTAGCTCTGGTCTGAGGCTCTTGTGCTTGTGATTTCCTGAGAGAGGAGGGGATGGGAGCATCAAGTTAGGGCAGGGGAAGAGGCTGCATAAAGATGTGAACTCAGTGGAACTCTGTCCTCGGCTGAGCTCTTGGGGAGCTCAGAAGCATAAACGGCATCACAGAGCTGTCCTCCCTGGTAGCAGGGGGATGGTGATCCGCAGCCCCATGCTCAATCAGTCATGGGCTATGAGCTGCCTCCAGAGAGAGGTACAACCTCCCAAGCTATTCTGGGTGAGGGAAATGTCCAGAATAAGGATGCAGGTGCAGACAGCCGGCCACCCCTACAGTTAAGGCAGGTGGGGCATGGATTGGCCCTGTAAAGGGAACCTGGGCAGAGCACCATGGTGTGTGTGTGCCACGTCACGGAAAAAGCATCTCCACTGGATTCTCCTGCAGGTACTTCTGAATCAACAAGTTCAAGGCTGGATGCATCAATGGGCACTGCTTCTGTATCCTCCACCACGTTAAACAGCACCACCTCCCACAATGATGCCCAGTGCAGAAGCCTCCTGGTCCTTTCCCCGCTCAGCCTCTTCAGCTAACCAGACAAAACTTGTAACTCACAATGTCTTACTTTCTCCTAAGGAAGAGCTTTCCTCATCCCAACTCAACTGCATCCTGACTCCATTATTGCCTTCTCAGATCTGTCTTCCACAACCTGAGGGATCTTCCAATGCACAGATCTCATCCTGAAACTCCTTGTTTATTAGACCTTCAGTGATTCCACTTCTTCTATTCATTAAAGCCTGGAGAGTACTGGCCATTGTTCAACTCTAGACTCTCTGTTCCACTAGCCACACACCTCAACCCACTCACGTACACTGCTGTTCAACCCAACTGCTTGAGCTTCCCCAAACACTAAAACTCTTGACTGACAAGAATTAGTCTACTTTTGTCCAGAGTCAGGCTAAACTTTCTCTGCCCTGGGATAAAGTCCCTCAAGGGCTCTCAAACTTGATAAATATTTAGTGTGTGGAATCTAGTCTCCAAATTTGTCCCCCAGTAAGTTATGCTTCTCAGTATTTATGCTCCTGTGCACCCCCACCCTTGAATCTGAGCTGAACTGGAGATTTGCTTATAACCAACAAAATGCAGAAGTCACACTTTGATTTCTGAGGGTTAGTCAGAAAAAGCTTCATAGCTTCCAACTTTCACTCTTGGGAGGTTTGCTCCAAGGGAAACCAGTCACCAGGAAGAAATCCATCTGTCATGGATTGACAGATGCTGTGAGGAATCCCAAGCTAGCCAAGCAGAGAACCCATGTGAGGAGACAGAGAGAGAACAGCCCCCCCACACACACATCCAGCATCACAGGCACCAGACACATGAATAAAAACGTCTTCAGATGACCACAGTCTCAACCATGGTGAGTGGGCAAAAACATGAGGGGTCCCAAGATGAGTCTAACAGTCGTAGAACCATGGGAGATTTTCGGAAATTCCCTGGTGAGAATCCCAGGTGGTGCGATGGTAAAGAATCTGCCTGCCAATGCAGGAGAGAGATGCAAGAGATGTGAGTTTGCTCCCTGGGTCGGGAAGATCCCCTGGAGGAGGAAATGGCAACCACTTCAGTATTCTTGCCCGGGAAATCCCATGGACAGAGGAGCCTGGTGGGCTGCAGTCCATGGGGTTGCAAAGAGTTGGACATGACTGAGCAGGCACACGCAGCTGGTGGTCCAGTGGCTAAGATGCCATGCTCCCCGTGCAGGGGGCCTGGTTTCAATCCCTGATCATGGCGCTAGATCCTGTGTACCACAACTAAGACCTGGTCATCAAATAAATAAACAATATTTAATGGCGAGGAAAAAAGACTAAGCTTTTGGTGAATTGTTACTTAGCCACTGATCACTAGAACATGTCTGAATTAGTATATAGGCTACTGTACTTGGAGTGTTTCTCTTTGTTTTCCTGACTGTGCAGTCCAGGATAAGAACTATACATTGTTCATCTCTGAGTCTCATAGTGTAGTGTAGAGACAGACATATCAATCAACTCAAGAAGTGTTTGATGAATGAATCAAGGAATGAGGTAAGAGTGGGGATTCTGGGGATTATTACTCTCTCATGCCCTGTGCTCATCCTCAGTGAGGTCACCATAACTGCTTCTATAAAAGTTGAGTTTTATAAACATTTACTGGGTGACTGAAGTGTGACCTGTGAGGTCCCACTCATGAGCTCTAGAGTCAGACAAACTCAGGTTTAAATTCCAGCTTTGTCCCTGATGAGTTGCATCCCCTTAAGCCTTGATTTAAACTCTTTGAGCTTCATTTGCTTATCTACAAACTTTGGATAACGAAATTCCTAACTTCTTGATATTGAGGTGAAGATTGCAATGAGATGATATTTTAACCCTCACAGTAAATGACTCACTCCATGTTTTCATTAATGTGTTAACTGAATTGACAATGTAAGTAAAATGCTTTGTCCAGTCATTAGTAAAAGAACAGATGAGTTAACCAGCACACCTTGCAAAGTCTCAGTATATACATCCTTTCCTTCATGCCTTTCCTTCATCCTTTCCTCATTTCCCTCTATTGTAAGGTCACAGATGACCTGTGCTAAGACTAAACATCCATGGTACAACTGAAAACTGGGGGTGACCAGATTTACTTTTGAGTAGTTCCTATATGTCCAGGCATCAGCAGCAGTGAATCAGTGTTCATACCTGTAACCAACATCAAATTTCACATTCTGAACCAAACTTTTCTGAGAAGTGAGTTTCCCTATGATAAATAAAGTCTGTTCTCCAATATTCCTCTGCTTCCTCTTCCAGGGAAACATTGGGAAGACTGTGTTCCAGCCACTTCCTTGGCAAATTTCATCATTTGTTTCTCCTCTGTAATGAAGCAAGTTGTTGAAATTAGGGTCATTTCTCCAAAAAGAGAAACCTACTAAGCCCAACATTTCTGTGCAGTGGGGATGTTTATCAGCAAAGAGCATTGGTTCCCAAAGCAGCAAATGACCCCAGGAGGTAAAATTATGAGGTGATCTCATGCTCAGGCAGAACAGGAAGGGGATATGTCAACAGGGACATCCAGAGGACTGGGGTCTCTGCAGTGTGTGCTCCCCATTGTGCCCTTAGCATGAAAGAGCTGCTTCTACAAGCATCTCCAGCGTATTCTACGGGGTAACACATACCTGGTCATCATAACATAAATACTCCCATCATCTTAGGGAGAAAATAACAAGGGCTTTGATTTCTGGAAAGAAATGTACTCATTACTATCAACGAGAGGAACACTGGACTGATTGAACATATAGAAATTGAGGACCTGTTTAGAGGCTAATACATCCTCTTCTCTCCATTAGTCTATGGCTGCACTTTTAAAAAATCCATTTCCACAGTGCTGTTTAATAATAAATATAAAATAAAGTGAAGGTGAGTCTCCTTTCCTAGCAAACACAGAAAAATTATGTCTTGTCTCCCACTATGGAAGATATATTGCCCACATACCTAGTTCTCTCCCCACCTTGGAGCCAACACACAGATGAAAACTAGTGTTTGATTACAGCAAACAGTTAATCTCAGAAAAGCAACATGAGCTATGGGGATAGTGCTGGTCCGAAAGTCTAAGAGCCTTACAAGCATTCCTTTTCTGTCCTCACCCTGGAGGAAGGTGCCTCCGTTCCCTGGACCAGCTCCTTATGGCCTGTCCTCCTCTGTTCTCGCCAGAATCTCCCCATCACTTATCACACATTCTTTAAGAATCATCTCTGCAAGAATTCCTCCTGACACGTCCCAGGTCTGGTTACAAATCCCACTGTGTGTCGTCAGCCCTCTGATTTGCTTCCGCCCACAAGGTGCTATAATTCTTTGTTTGTCTCTCTCCACGAAGAAACACTTCTTTTTGCATAGTAAAACTGTGCTGCGTTCACCCCTCTAATTCCAGCAGCTGACACTGGGAGGAGAATGCAGTTGGAGCTTTCTTCATGCTGAATGGAATTGTGTGGATGGGAATAATCACACAGATCCAAAGGGCTCCTTGGAGAAGATCTTGTACATGCTCCTCATTTTATAGATACAGCTATGAGATCCCCAGGAGACAAGGGGTTGCCCAAAATTATGCAGTTTATTAGCAGCAGAGTAGGGACTTGGATTCAGTTCTCTTAAATCCTAGTCCAGGGCCCTCTTTGTTAAATGAAATCAATATGTATCGAGTACGTACTATGTGGAAGGTTCTGTGCCATGTGAATGGCTTATGACCTCAAGGAATTTTTATTTCAAGGACAGAAGGAAGTATGGGATACCCAAGACACGGCTGAATGTAAAAAGAGCTCATATGGACGTATGAATAAAATGGCTTGGGAGTGTGGAGATTATGTGAGATTGATTCCAGAGGAATGGCAGCGGCCACTCTTGGTCATGTGGGGTATATCACCTTGGCCCTGCTCTGGCTTTCGTTTCAGCTGCGTTGAGCCGTGCAATCTCACTCTCATGCTCACAGTATCTCACCCGGAGCTAACACTTGGTTTTCTGCCCCAGTGTCAGGAGCCAATCAGCTTATACAAGCCCTGTGTAAAAGAAGTTAGCAGCCTTCAGGGTCATTGCTCAAAGAAGAGAGGACCACAGTCAGCAGATAAATAGCCTGGCATCTCATCCTTCAGGTGGGAAACACTGGAACTCATTCTGTTCGTCTTTCGGAAGGAAGGTTCTGGAGAAGCTAAACCCTGTGGCCCACCACATTGACCTTAAGAACTCATGACTTTATGGACTTCCCTCCCTCTGTCTGTCTCTTTCTCTCTCTCTCTGTTCCCTGACATCTGCTTGCTAAGGTCATTTCCCGAATAATCTGCCTGCAGAGGCTTTTCTCAGACTCTGCCTCTGGGGCAACTAAAATGAAGACAAGAAGTCAGAGGTACAGTGCTGCTTTATGACTTCCACGGGCCCTGGGCATTTTTGCCTTCATGAGTTCCTTCTGCATTAAAAATAAGAAAATTAATATATAATTATATACAATTATATATAAATAATAAATATATAAATATAATTTAATGTATAATATAAATTTAATTTTAAATTATATTTTACCACCTCATTGGTATAAAGACAAAAATAAAACACAATCCAGGTTGTATGCCTTATTATGTGCTCATTAACATTATATGCAGCTTTTCCTTCTGATTTTAAAAGGATTTAAAATTAAAATATTACCATGGGCCCTCAGCACTGTGTTCCCTCTGGGCCTAATGGATGAGTCCATCCTGCAGAGGGGAAGGAACAGCAGGACGGCCTCGTGGATAAAGTGTCAAAGGAGCTAATCCTTAAAGAATGGGCTTAATTTGAACAGACACGGAGACTTCCTATCCTTTCAATACAGATCATTGTTTTTTTAATATTTATTCTATTACATAAGTTAATCATGTTTATTGTGGTTGCTGTTGTTGCTGCTAAGTCGCTTCAGTCGTGTCCGATTCTATGTGACCCCATTGATGGCAGCCCACCAGGCTCCTCCATCCCTGGGATTCTCCAGGCAGGAACACTGGAGTGGGTTGCCATTTCCTTCTCCAATGCATGAAAGTGAAAAGTGAAAGTGAAGTTGCTCAGTCGTGTCTGACTCTTCATGACCCCATGGACTGCAGCTTACCAGGCTCCTCCGCCCATGGGATTTTCCAGGCAAGAGTACTGGAGTGGGGTGAATAATACAGAAGTATTAAGATAAAACTAAAAGTCACCTTTAATTTTACCAACAGGAATAAACTCAATACTTGAAGATATTCTCCATGGATGTTTGTATTTTGTGGTTTGAGTTTTATATTGGGGGTGTAGAATTGGAATATAGCATTTTCCTAGTTTCAGGCTTACAACATAATAATTCCATATTTGCATGCACTACAAAGTGATCTATACGATAAGTCTAGTTCTCATCTGTCACCATACGGCTTATCCCCTTCACCCATTTCACCCACCCACAACTGCCCTCTGTTCTGGTACCCATCAATCTGCTGTCTGTATCTATGACTTTCATCTCGTTTTGTTTGTTCATATGTTTTGCTTTTTAGATTCCACATATAAATGCCATCAAACAGTATTTGTCTTTGTCTGACTTATTGCACTTAGCATAATGCCTTCAAGGCTTAGTCACGTTGTTACAAATGGCAGATTTTTTATGGCTAAGTAGTATTCCACTGTAGATATATACCATATCTTCTTTATTCATTTATCTACCAATAGACACTTGGCTTGTTTCCAAACCTTGGCTATTTAAACAAAATTGCAATGAACATCAAGTGCATGCATCTTTCAAATTAGTGACTTTGTTCTTTTTGGAAAAATATCCAGAAGTGGAATTGATACTGTAGTTCTATTTTTAATTCTTTGATGAAACACCATACTGTTTTCCACAGTGGTGGCACCAGTTTACACTCCCACTAACAGTGAGTGAGGGTTCCCTTTTCTTTACATCCTTGCCAAGGCTTGCTATTTCTTCTCATTTTGATTACAGCCCTTCTAACAGGTGTGAGATGATGGTTCACTGTGGTTTGATTTGATTTCCCTGATAATCGGTGACGCTGAACATCTTATCCTGGGTCTGTTGACCATATATATCCATGTCTTCTTTGGAAAAATGTCTATTTAGATTCTCTGTCCATTTTTAAATCAGATTGTTTGGGAGGGTTTTTTGTTTTTTGTTTTTTTGCCATTGAGTTGTTTGAATTGTTCCTATATTTTGGATATTAACTCTTTATCAGATATGATTTGCAAATATTTTCACTATTCACTAGGCTGTCTTTTCATTGTATTGATGGTTTCTTACACTGCACAGACATTTTTAGTTTGATAAAGGCCCCACATGCTTATTTTTGCTTTAGTTGCCCTTGCTTTTGGAGTCAAATCTGAAAATTCAACATTGGGATTGATGTCAAGGAGCTTACTGCTGCTTTGTATTTCCTTCTAGGCACTCTTTGTGTGTCGGGTTTTACATTCAAGTCTTTAACCCATTTAGAGTTAAGTTTGTGTATGATTAAGTCTTTTATGTGGCTGTTCAGTTTTCCCAACACCATTTAATGAGGACACTGTCCTCTGTGGTTTGGGGGATGCAGAAGTGCATCATTTATGTTAGTTAAAATATGTACTCACACGATTTTGCCTCAGTGCCTTGGAGATATTATTTTATTTTTTTTTAATGTCCTGGCATGTGTTACTGAGGATGACAGTCTGATTTTTGTCCAACACTGACTTCTGTAAGTAATGTCTTTTCTAGTAACTTTCAAAACTTTCTCCTTCTGCATAATAGTTGTTGCTTCATTACCATGCATAGAGGGTATATGACTGACCTAGACAGCATATTAAAAAGAAGAGATATCGATGCACAGTGCTGGATGCTTGGGGCTGGTGCACTGGGATGACCCAGAGGGAGGGTGTGGGGGGGGAGGAGGGAGGAGGGTTCAGGATGGGGAGCATGGGTATACCTGTGGCGGATTCATTTCGATGTTTGGCAGAGCTAATACAATATTGTAAAGTTTAAAAATAAAATAAAATTTAAAAAAATAAATAAAAAAGAAGAGATATTACTTTGCCAACAAAGGTCCATCTAGTCAAAGCTATGGCTTTTCCGCCTCATAGTTCAATTGGTAAAGAATCTGCCTGCAATGCAGGAGACCTGGGTTCAACTCCTGGATCGGGAAGATCCCTTGGAGAAGGAAATAGCAACCCACTTCAGTATTGTCATCTGGAGAATCCCATGGACAGAGAAGCCTGGCAGGCTACAGTCCATGGGGCTGCAAGAGTTGGACACAACTTAGCGACTAAAGAGAGAAAGATGTATGGATGTGAGAGTTGGACTATAAAGAAAGCTTGAGCACTGAAGAATTGATGCTTTTGAACTGTGGTGTTGGAGAAGACGCTTGAGAGTCCCACAGCAAGGAGATCCAATCAGTCCATCCTAAAGGAAATCAGTCCTGAATATTCATTGGAAGGACTGATGCTAAAGCTGAAACTCCAATCCTTTGGTCACCTGATGCAAAGAGCTGACTCAATGGAAAAGACCCTGATGCTGGGAAAGATTGAAGGTGGGAGGATATAGGGGATGACAGAGGATGAGATGGTTGGATGGCATCACCGACATGATGGACATGAGTTTGAGCAAGCTCCAGGAGTTGGTGATGGACAGGGAGGCCTGGCATGCTGCAGTCCATGGGGCCGCAAAGAGTTGGACATGACTGAGCAACTGAAATGAACTGAACTGAGGATAAAACTGTTTTCTCCTTCCTCCATCTTCTCTTTCCTAATTCCCAACTGTTCATTCCTCTCTTCTGTATTCTGGGTTATTTCCTCAGGCAATTCCTCCAATTTATTTATTCACTGTTTAGTCACACCTGGTTTAAACTATCCTTGCTGCTGCTGCTGCTAAGTCGCTTCAGTCGTGTCCGACTCTGTGCGACCCCATAGATGGCAACCCACCAGGCTCCGTCATCCCTGGGATTCTCCAGACAAGAACACTGGAGTGGGCTTCCATTTCCTTCTCCAGTGCATGAAAGTGAAAAGTGAAAGTGAAGTCACTCAGTCGTGTCCAACTCTTAGCGACCCCATGGACTGCAGCCCACCAGGCTCCTCTGTCCATGGGATTAAACTATCCTTAAATAAGGTTAATTATTTCTCTCACCTATGGCAATATTTTTCATATGTAAACATAGCTACTTTTCTCAGGTTTGAATATCCTTTTCCATTACCTCCATTTTATGGAGTCTATTCTTCTTTAACTTTGAATATTTTAAACACACTTATATGAAAATACAGGTACATCTCAGAGATATTGCAGGTTTGGTTCCAGATACCACAATAGAGTGAATAATGCAACAAACCAAGTCATGAATTTTTCAGTTTCCCAATGCATATAAAAGTTATATTTATACCATACTGTAGTCTATTAAGTAGGCATTATGCCTTACAAAAACAATATACATACCTCAATTAAAAATACCAAATGCCAACAATGTTAACCATCATCTGAACCTTCAAGCCATAACCTTTTTAACAGTAACATCAAAGATTACTGATCACGGATCACTATAACAAACATAATCATAAAGACAAAGTTAGAAATATGTTTTTTTTAATTATTATTTGAGTATAGTTGATCTACAATATTGTGTTAGTTTCTGCGTAGAGCAAAGCGAATCGGCTATACATATCCACATATCCACTCTTTTTTAGAATTACCAAAGCATAACACAAAGTGAGCAAATGCTGTAAATGGTATTGATAGGCTTGCTCCACATAAAGTTGCCACAAACCTTCAATTTGTAAAAACTGCAATATCTTTGAAGCACAATAAAACGAAGTGTGCATGTATTTTTTCAGCTGACTTCATTCTGCTTTCTTGGGCATCAAAGCTTCCATTTGTTGCACCTGCTGACTATCTCTCATGGTGGCATTTCCTCAGTGTTTTATTTTTTCTCCTCAGCTCATCTTCAATAGGAATTTTCTTCAGGAGAAGCTTGGGGCATGCCCTGGTTTATGAAGACCTCCCTTGGAGGATGTTTTCTGGAAGTCTCAGCTGGGCTCACAGGATTCACTGGTTCTAGATCCTTGGATTAATCCTCAGCTCAGGTCTCCAGTGCACACATGCAGAGCAGCTCATTGCATGTTCTTCCTGGTAAGTCTGATTCACCTTAGATCATGGTAGGCAGTGAATTTCTGCCAGGGTTACATATGCTGCCATTCTGACATATAAGTTTGCATTTTTTAAATTGTTTCACCCTGTCTTTTAATCCATTTATTTTTTAAACATAAATATTTAAAGAAAGCTTCCTTTACTTGGAGCCTCTGGAATCTTAGAAGGTAGATATCACATGCTGAAATTGTTTGAAATTTTTGTATTTGTGCATTTTTTTCTAAGGAGACAATCTGCAGCTTTCATCATATTCACAAAGGGATCTGAGACCCTTAGAAACCATTCTTTCAATGGCGTTAAAAGGTTTTAAAACCGTCCTTTTAAACAATCTTGAATGTCTCCTAAATTAAGTGGAGCCCTTAGACATATGCTAAGAGCTACAGATAAAGAAATGCATTCTATGCCCTTTTTAGTCTAGGTCAGAGCAGGGAGGGAGTCTTCAGAGGCTGGCACGAGTGGTGCCACCACAGGTAGGCTCTAAGAGGCTTTCTTTCAGAGAATGTGTGTGTATATAAAATATATATTTTGGGCTTCAAAAAGCTGGAAAGAAAGGAAGCCAGTCCAATCAGTGTGACTGCCTTCACCAAGCAAAAGCCAACCCAAGCTTGCCCTGTCTCTACATCCCCCATCTTTCATCCCAAGACACATGAGGACACAGAAATATTGTAAAACAAATGGAATTAGTCCTAAATACATATATATATATATATATATATATATATATATATATTTATAAAGCTATCAGCACATAAAGTAACATCACACAAAATAATGTAAGACAAAAAGACTAGAGATAAAGGAAGTCACCTTCTCATGATGAAAGGCCCAATTCAAGAAGACAAAGCTATTTCCAACCCAACGCATTGAAACGACACTGCCTCAAAATCTAAAAATCGACACTTGACAGAACTACAACAACAATCGGGCCAATCCGTCACCCTAAAAAGAGACCTTAACCACTGAACACTGATAGGTGACGTCTACGACTGTGTCTCTGACCGTGTTGCTGTCTGCAAACTGAGATTCAGCGAGGGGATGTTCAGAAAGTCACACAGCGGGGAGGTGGCCAAACTCAGCTACAAATCCAGGTTCCTCTGACCCCAAAAGCAAAGCACTTTTTGCTTTGCTTTTTCCTGCTAACAAGAACTAGGAGAGAGAGATGATACCAATTTGGAAGTATTTTTTAATACACGTAATGCATTTGGTGGAGTATTTTTCCCTGCTCAACGGCAGTTCGTTGCGATTCCTCCCCACCTGTTAATGACTGGGGTGTGTGCGGGGGCGGACTTGGCTTCCCGAGGCAGCCCACACAGGTTGTCACACTGTCAAGGATTCCTCCATTAACAAGCTGTCACTACGATGCCAACAGCCACCATTTGGTTTGTTCAGGGAGTCAGGGCTCTGCGGTGGAGACTTGGCGCGTTTAGAGGAATTTAAAAAAATAAGGCAAGAGGCAGATGTCTTCCAGTCTGTTCTTCCACAACAGACTCAGGGATGAAGCGTGGGTTTTCACTGGAAGGAGGAGGGAGATGGGCTTTTAAAATAAGTGCGAAGAAGGAAAAAAGCTAGGCCAGGGGGACGGGAGAATAAGAACAATGCATTTAAAATGCAGCCCTTCCATTCCTCCAGGCTTCCTCTGGACAGGTTTCTGAAAAACCCCACAACTGCCCGTACCTTCAACAATGTGGGCTTCTCAAACTCTTAATTTTTTCATTAATTTATTTGTTTGACTGCATCACACGGGGCATGTCGGATCTTAGTTTCCCAGCCCTGGACTGAACCCGAGCCCCCTGCAGTGGAAACTGGATTCTTAACCACTGGACCACCAGGGAAGTCCCTCAAATTCTAATTTTTAAAATGGTTACAAAGCCATGGTTCTGCTTCTTAAAGTAAAAGGTGCCGTTTGCCTGCAACCTTTTCAGAATTACCCGGATGAAACAGACGGACACTCTGCCAATCTGCTGAGGCACTTTCTGAGGTCTGTGTACTTCCTGTTAATTAGGAAGATTAACCTACCAGTTGACACAGCCACACACACAGAAGTCGCTCAGTCATGTCCGACTCTTTGCGACCCCATGGATTGTAGCCCACCAGGCTCCTCGGTCCATGGGATTTTCCAGGCATGAATACTGGAGTGGGTTGCCATTTCCTTCTCCATACCAGTTGACAGGCCCAACTCCCCACTAACAAAGACACCTGTGGAAATGCCAGCTTTTCAGAGCACTTCAAATAAGGGGATGGGAAAACCCAGCTTTAGAGCAACTACATTCAGAGATGCCATCTCAATAAATATTTTTCTTTGCACCTGTAGCCTCAGAATTGATTCCCACCTTCCTACCAACAAGTTCAGCACCTGTACCACCTAAAATAGGCTTGAGTTCTCTCCAGCCAGTAAGCCTTCACAACCTGTTCAACAAAAGCTTTTATGTTTCCAAAAATTGTACTGAAGCTGCCTTTGTTGTAAAAGTGATGTTTCCATAGTCAGATTTCAGGGAATTAAAAAGTACAAGCATCTCCCACTTCTACCCCATTTTAAGTTCATTATTAACATCATCAAATAACATTATTGTTTAGGCCCAAGCAGTCAGTCAAAAGCACAGCCTTAATTCATGATGAGGATCTAAGTTGGCTTAAGAAAAAAGAAAAAGCAGTTATCCTGGCCTGAATCATCAGTGAGACATGCAAGATATTCTGTTGGCAGAGGAGGAGCAGGCAGGTTTAGAGGTTATACAGACTCTGATGAACTTTGGGAAGGATGGATGAAACTTGGAAATTCCTAAGCATCTGTGGTCTGGCAGGAATCATTACAGGCAGCAGGCAAGGGACTATATCAGAAAGAATCTGGATGGCAGTAAACACTTCAGGTTTCCCCCATATCCTAACTCTAGCTTCTGGCCAACCTCCCACCCTATGGGTTGTCTCCTGGGAAGCCCCTATAGGGGTTGCTCTTCTAAGACTTTAAGCTCCAAATAAAAAGGAATGTTTCAATCAGGTAGCAATGTCAGTTCCCCTTTGGCTATGGCTGCCAGGAGTCTTGGAGGCAGCATTATTCTTCCGTCTTCTATCATCAGCTATATTATAGAACAAGAGTCAAAAAAATGAAGACCTTGGGTCAATAAAGCTTCGGTAAATAAAGCTTAATGGAAACCCATCAGACCCATCTGTTTATGAATTGTCTATGGCTGCTTCTATGCTACAATAGCAGGGCTAATAACAACGGAGACCATGTGACCCACAAAACCTAAAATATTGACTATCTAGCCCCTAATAGAAAAAAATCTCCAGTTTCAAAATATGTGCAAATCCTGGATGTAATATTCAAAATATATTTCTAAAGGATGGCTGGGGTGGCAATAAAAGTAGTCAAAAATGACCAGGAACAATGAACTCTCAAAAATAAGCAACTACTTAAGCTAGTATATGATCTAGGGCCATTTTTCCTCTCTCTACAAATACTGGATCATCCTACCATGGGACTCACAATCACTGATACTCATACCATTGCTGGGACCTTAATGAGTGAAAATCTCACCAGTTAAACCAGCAAAGAACCTACCTTGCAAAGAACGGCATTAAGGAAGGTTGCTTATCTTAGTCCATCTAAGGTTGAAGGGGAAACAAGTCTTCCTTGAGAATTCATAATGACAATCCAACACTCAGGCAAATTTGGGACTGGACTCACAGTGTCCATGTGGACTGGACTCACAACAAGAATGCTGTTGTTCAGTTGCTCAGTCATGTCTGATTCTTTGTGACCCCATGGACTGCAGCATGCCAGGTTTCCCTGTTCTTCACCATCTCCTGAAGCTTGCTCAAACTCGTGTCCATTGAGTCAATGATGCCATCCAATCATCTGCTCCTCTGTTGTCCCCTTTTTCTCCTGCCTTCTATCTTTCCCAGAATCAGGGTCTTTTCCAATGAGTCAGTTTTTCACATCAGGTGGCCAAAGTATTGGAGCTTCAGCATCAGTCTTTCCGATGAATATTCAGGGATGATTTCCTTTAGGATTGACTGGTCTGATTTCCTTGCAGTCCAAGGACTCTCAAGACTCTTCTCCAACACCACAGTTTGAAAGCATCAATTCTTCAATGCTCAGCCTTCTTTATGGTCCAACTCTCACATCCATACATGACTACTGGAAAAACCATAGCTTTGACTAGACAGATCTTTGGCAGTAAAGTAATGTTTCTGCTTTTTAATATGCTATCTAGGTTTGTCATAACTTTTCCTCCAAGGAGCAAGAATCTTTTTTTTTTTTTTTTTTAATGAGACATAGGCAGAAATGTTTATTTTGCATCGACTTTTTTTTTTTTTTTTATGTGTTCCCCATCCTGATCCCCCCTAAGAATCTTTTAATTTCATGGCTGTAGTCACCATCTGCAGTCATTTTGGAGCCCAAGAAAATAAAGTCTGTCACTGTTTTCATTGTTTCCCCAGTTATATGCCATGAAATGATGGGACCAGATGCCATAATCTTTCTTTTTTAAATGTTGAGTTTTAAGCCAACATTTTCACTCTCCTCTTTCACCTTCATCAAGAGATTCTTTGGTTTCTATTCACTTTCTGCCATAAGGGTGGTGTCATCTGCATATCTGATATTTCTCCTGGCAATCTTGACTCCAGCTTGTGGTTCATCCATCCTGGCATTTTGCATGATGTACTCTGCATATAAGTTAAATAAGCAGGGTGAAAATATGCAGCCATGATGTACTCCTTTCCCAATTTGGAACCAGTCTGTTGTTCCATGTCTGGTTCTAACTGTTGCTTCTTGAACTGCATACTGGCTTCTCAGGAGGCAGGTAAGGTGTTCTGGTATTCCCATCTCTTTAAGAATTTTCCACAGTTTGTTGTGATCCACATAGTCAAAGGCATTAGTGTAGTCAATGAAGCAGAAGTAGATGTTTTTCTGGAATTCCCTTGCTTTTTCTATGATCCAATGGATATTGGCAATTTGATCTCTGGTTTCTCTTCCTTTTCTAAAGCCAGCTCATACATCTGGAAGTTTTCAGTTCACATATCGTTGAAGCCTAGGTTGAGCATTACCTGCTCTGTGTGAAATGAGTGCAATTGTGCAGTAGTTTGAACATTCTCTGGCATTGCCCTTCTTTGGTACTGGAAGGAAAATTGGCCTTGAACAGTATGAAAAGGCAAGAAAAATATCCAAGGAAAGAATTTAATTTAAACTACTTAGAATTGGCCTTGGAAAAAGCTCTACATAGCCTTTCTGGAGAAATGCATCTAATATACATACAAGCCTTAAGAATTTTCCACTGATAATGTTTCAAGGAACATGAGCTCACAATCAAAAACTACTTAGCACATGAGTAAAACAAGTCATTTGGAGGGAGTTGGGAAAGAACAAAATCAGTTCTACAAATGAGAGCAGCAATAGCAACAGTAGCAATAGCTAACACTTGTGCAGTTCGCTGGGTGCTAGGAATTTCTCTAAGAACTTTACATATCATTAGTATTCAATCCTCAAAACAGTTCTCAAAGCAATTACTTTTATTACTTTTTTCTTAATGTTCATTCCCATTTTCCAAATAAGGAAAACAAAGCAGAATGTCTTCAAATTTTAGAATGGTGAGAATGCAAAACCAATACAATATTGTAAAGTTAAAAAATAAAATCAAATTTTAAAAAATAATAATAAAAAATATGACAGGTAACACATTTAAAGAGATAACTGACTGAGATTGTGTCTCAAAAATGACCAGGCATATGTGAAAGAAAGACTCAAGGAGAGATTATATAAATGAAAAATATAGTAAATAAAAACAAAAAAATCAAGGTATAAGCTAAATTACAGATTAGACACAGCTAAAGCAAGAATCACTGAACTGGAAATAGTCTAGAATTAAAAGAGAATTACTACTCAACAGGAAGATGAATGCAAAAATAAATTAATAATAATTATTATTTAAAATATTGCATAAAATGAAAAAGTATAAATCAGAGGTTAAGAGACACAGAAAGTGAAGTAATGATATCTAAAACACCCCTAGTAGGAATTTTGAAAGGAGATAATGGGCTGGTAGATAGACGATATTTGAAGAGATAATGACTCAAAGTTTTCCAGAATTGATGAAAGGCATGAGTTAGTCTGAATAGGATAATTAAAAAGAAACCTAGACAGTGATATGGCATAATGAATCTGCCAAACACCAAATAACAGAGAAAGCCTTTAAAGGTATCCAGAGAAAAACAACTTGCCTTACCTCCAGTGTCACGGCACTTAGACTGATGAATGACTCCCAGCAGTAAGAGTGGAACCCATTTAAAGTGCCGAAGTAAAATAGCTGTCAACTGGAAATTTTCTAACCATCAAGGCAATAATTGAAGAGTAAGGGTGAGATACAAGCAGCCATAGACAAGCAAAAACTGGGTTAATTTCCAAAGATCTTTACTAAAGGACTAAAGCATATACTTTAGAAAGAAGGAAAATGATTTCAAACAGATTGAAGATTTAATAAACCATAGTGTGCACAGAAGGCGATAAACATCTAGGTAAACCTAAGACCTATTAACTTATAAAACAATGATAAAATGATTTACATGACAAAATATGAACAAGATACAAAAAGTTATCAAGTAATAATAGTATATACATTCTGAGAGAATATTTGGGAATAAAGTATTTTAAATATCTTACATTGTTGGGGAGGAGAAGGCAAACTGATTTTAGACTTTTAAAAATTGAATATGGAGAAAATTTTCTAAAGCAACCAATTAACTAATACAAATAGAATGGAAATAATAGCAGAAATCTATCCCAAAATAATAGCAGAAAACTAAAGGAATAATGGGGGACAGAGGAAGCCCTGCTGCTGCTGCTAAGTCGCTTCAGTTGTGCCCGACTCTGTGTGACCCCATAGACGGCAGCCCACCAGGCTCCACCGTCCCTGGGATTCTCCAGGCAAGAACACTGGAGTGGGTTGCCATTTCCTTCTCCAACGCATGAAAGTGAAAAGTGAAAGTAAAGTTGCTCAGTCGTGTCTGACTCTTAGCGACCCCATGGACTGCAGCCCACCAGGCTCCTCCATCCATGGGATTCTCCAGGCAAGAGTACTGGAGTGGGGTGCCATTGCCTTCTCCAGAGGAAGCCCTAACCTAATAAAAAAATTCCAACATAAATGAAAAATAAAAGAATTGGGAAAATCCAAATATATCAGTAATCACTGTGAATGGAACTGTACTAACCCCACCAGTTTAAAGATAAAAATAAAGACTGGATAAAAATATACCTAAAACATGAAGGCAAAGAAAAGTTGTAAGAGAAATTTACAAAAACAACTTACAAATAAGCACTGGCACATAAACAGTACTGCATAAAATAAAATTTAAAGCAGAAAGTATTATTAGCACCAAAGGAGGTCACTTCATAAAGATAAAAAGACTTAATGCATCAGGAAAATATAACAACTTCAAACTTATACACACCAAAAAAAAAACATAGGCTCAGAATATAAAACTCAAAACCTGACAGAACCACCCAAAGAGTTAGACAATTCCATAACATAAGATTTTACCATATTTATCCCCAAAATTGACAAGTAGGGAGAAAATAGTCAGTTAGATACAGGAGATCTAAAGAACATAGGCTAATCTCTTGCCAAAAATGGAAGACTATGCACTGCTTTCAAGAATGGACTGGTTGGCAGCTGGATAGTGAGAGTCTTACTTGTTTGGCAACCAAGTGGTAAGAGTAAGTCTACTTAAGATGCTGAAAGTAACGCTGGCGGACAACTGTGGTCCTGGAATTAGGGTAGTGAAAACAGGGATAGGGAGAGGTGGATTATTCTAAGAAAGATCAAGGAAGAATATTCATAGAGCTCGGTGATGGATTACACATTGAGTGTGAGTGTTGGAAGCAGGCAAGGAAGAAATTTACAGATTGAAAACTGTACAGATGTCTGCTCTATTCTCTGAGTTAGGGAGAAGAGGAGAAGCAGGTTTGAGACAGCAGGGATGAATTTCACATAGAACGTGATCATTTTGAGCTCCATGAAGCCTAATTTCAATAGGCAGTTGGTTTTACAATCAAGAATCAGAAGAATACTTGGTTTGGAGATACTGTTTCAGGAATTGTTCAGTTCAGTTCAGTCGCTCACTCATGTCCGACTCTTCATGACCCCATGGACCACAGCATGCCAGGCCCTCCTATCCATCACCAACTCCCTGAGTTTACTCAAACTCATCTCCATTGAGTCAGTGATGCCATCCAACCCTCTCATTCTCTGCCGTACCCTTCTCCTCTTTGCCTTCAATCTTTCCCAACATCAGGGTCTTTTCAAATGAATCAGCTCTTTGCATCAGGTGGCCAAAGTATTGGAGTTTCAGCTTCAATGTCAGTCCTTCCAATGAACACTCAGGACTGATCTCCTTTAGGATGGACTGGTTGGATCTCCTTGCTGTGTAAGGCACTCTCTAGGGTCTTCTCCAACACCACAGTTCAAAAGCATTAATTCTTTAGTGCTCAGCTTTCTTTAGAGAGCAACTCTCATATCCATACATGACTACTGGGAAAACCATAGCCTTGACGAGACAGACTTTGGTTGGCAAACTAATGTCTCTGCTTTTTAATATGCTGTCTAGGTTGGTCATAACTTTCCTTCCAAGGAGTAAAGGTCTTTTAATTTCATGGCTGCAGTCACCATCTGCAGTGATTTTGGAGCCCCCAAAAATAAAGTCTGCCACTGCTTCCACTGTTTCCCTATCTATTTGCCCTGAAGTGATGGGACCAGATGCCATGATCTTAGTTTTCTGAATGTTGAGCTTTAAGCCAACTTTTTCACTCTTCTCTTTCATCATCAAGAGGCTCTTTAGTTTTTCTTTACTTTCTGCCATAAGGGTGGTGTCATCTGTATATCTGAGGTTATTGATATTTCTCCCAGCAATCTTGATTCCAGCTTGTGCTTCTTCCATCCCAGCGTTTCTCATGATGTACTCTGCATATAAGTTAAATAAGCAGGGTGACAATATACAGCCTTGACGGACTCCTTTTCCTATTTGGAACCAGTCTGTTGTTCCATGTCCAGTTCTAACTGTTGCTTCCTGACCTGCATACAGATTTCTCAAGAGGCAGGTCAGGTGGTCTGGTATTCCCATCTCTTTCAGAATTTTCCACAGTTTATTGTGATTCACACAATCAAAGGCTTTAATGTGGTCAATAAAGCAGAAGTAGATTTTTCTTTTTTTGGAACTTTCTTGCTTTTTCAATGATCCAGCGGATGTCAGTAATTTGATCTCTGGTTCCTCTGCCTTTTCTAAAACCAGCTTGAACACCTGGAAGTTCACAGTTCACGTATTGCTGAAGGCTGGCTTGGAGAATTTTGAGCATTACTTTACTAGCATGTGAGATGAGTGCAATTGTGCAGTAGTTTGAGCATTCTTTGGCACTGCCTTTCTTTGGGAATTGTTAGAATGCACATATTAACATGAATATTTGGAGATGATATGCCATGTAGATTTTTGAAAACCACAAAAACAGAAGGAATAGAGTAAATAAAAGGTGGTATTGGTTCTCTGCTGCTACATAACAAATACCCTACTACCTTAGCCTTGATTTGCATAGTCTACAGTTTGACAGTTTGGTCTGGATTCATTTGAGTGTTTGGTTTTTTGTTTCTTGTGCTGGTTTTACCTGAGGTCATATGGCTACAGTGAATTAATGATTCAGATGAACTCATTGATCTAAAACTTTCTCACTTGTCTGGAAATTGTGAGACCAGGGTATCTTGGCTACCTTTCATATGACCTCTCCAGCAGGTTGGCTGCAGCTCCTTCACACTGTTGGCTCAGAGTTCCAATCACAGTCAGAAAATGACAAGCACCAATGTGCAAGCCATTTTAAAACACTGCTTGCTAATTTCTCTAAATCCTATTTTCTAATTTCCTTAAAGGAGCTCATGTGATCATGTTTAGATTAAATGGAGGCAGAAATAAACTCTACCTCTTGAAGGAGGATCAGCAAAGTCACAACGCACAGGGACATGCACCTGGAATGGAAGAGATGAATGAAGCCATCTTTGCAATCTACCAGAGATCCAGCGAACAATAACTAAGTTGGAGAGGGCTGTGCAGAAAGCCAGAGTGTGCTGATGCATAATCCAAAGGAACAGAGTTCAGAGAACAATGGAGTGCTTCCCCATGTAGAATGTCGAAGACGGTCAAGTGAAATAAATCTGAAGAAAGGTCACAGGACTTATCAACAAAGAGGCTGCTAGTGCTCTTAGCAAGAAAGGCTCTGCCGGGAGCAGGAGCTCCGCCCATGGCAAAGGTCATGAGGAAGGAGGCTCGGCATACGCAAAGGCGGGATCGAGCCTCAGGAGTCCCCCTGGAAATTCTCGAGCATCTACCCGCAAAACCAGAGTCTGCCTACTTTCTGCTTTGTGCTCTCACCTATACCTCTGACTTTACGGGGGGCTGTCCCCCACTACCTCTCTCTGAAAAAAAGAGTTAACTTACAGCTCCAGTTAATAAAGTTCCTGGGTCTGATAGTGTTTCAACCTACAAACTCCTTTGGAAGTCCTCTAGCCTGCCTGAATAGGTTTTTCCGGCCACATGTGATTGCTCAGAGCTTCCCAACTGTGAAGGGAATCTCAGGAATCTCAGGCCATCCCAGAGGCCTGAGATGTTCTAAACTGTCTAAATACAGATTCCTTTGATCAGTTAAAAGATTGATTAGAAATTGTATTGGTGAAGGGTTTTTCACTTGTTGGGCCAAGGTTTGCTGCTAAGTCTCCATATCCCTTACCTGCTGTGTCCCTGGCAGTGTATTGATTAATATGATTGGTGTAAGTAGTAGCTTTAATGTTTGTAACCTTGGACCCTTGAGTTAATTCTTTTTCTTGTTATAGCCCACCACACCTTTGCCCTATAGGAATGTAACTTTATCTAATGCTTTGGAGGGTGGCACCTGACTAATCACCTTTAGAGAAAAATAAGTTTTATGAAGAAAGGGTCTTAAAATGTTAACAGGCCTCCGGGCCAGAAGATGATGCAAATCACCTAAACTTTTGCATATGATAAGTTTGCAGGAAGAAAGCCTGGCTTACTGCATGACTCTACCCCTTCCCCCATTATACGCTATGCATAACTTAAGGTATAAAAACTACTTTGGAAAATAAAGTGCGGGCCTTGTTCACCAAAACTTGGTCTCCCCATGTCGTTCTTTCTCTCACCTTCTGGCTGAATTATTCAGCCTCTTTTCTCCACTGAATTTCCTCACTGAGCTATCCTTATTTAACCACTCTTTATATCCTTAATTAATGTTTAATTAAGCAATTGTTTCCTGATCCTCGCCGACGCCGCCCCCGCTTCGAATTCCCTGGATCCACCGGGGCTGGACCTGGGCAAGGCTCTTTTTTTCAATGTGTGCAATTAACTTCTGTTTAAATAGGTAATGTGTCTTGTGATAGATATTTTATTTTTTCCCCAGCTTTTTTGAGGTATAATTGGCTAAACAAAAAACTGCACATCGCTGATGTACACAATTTGGTGAGTTTGTACCTAAGTGGACACTCGTGTTCTCATCACCACAATCGCAGCAATAAATATATCCATCATCACCAAAATGCTCTGTCTCTTTGTTTTCTTTTTCTTTCCTTCCTCCCTGCCCTCCTTTTTCTTTCTTTCTTCTTGATGTAGTAAAAATATTTCACATGAGATCATACAATGGAATATAATTCCACCTTAGAAAAGAAGGAAAACTTACTATTTGTGATAGTATGGATAGCCCTGGAAGGCATTATAGGAAGTGAATTAAGCCAGTCACAGGAAGACAAACACTGCATGATTCCCCTCATACGATGCAGCTAAAGCAATGAAAGGTTTAGAAGTGGAGGACAGAATGGTGGCCACCAGGGGACTGGGGGAGGGAAGGACAGAAGGAGCCAGAACAGCTTTGAAACTCATAAGGATAGAGGGCTGAAGAGGGCATGGGAAATGTGGAGGATGCATCTGGGAATCCCAGAATTAAAGAAGAAGAATGAGCAAAGATTGTCACTGCAGGGGATGCAGGATAACTGGACAGCTGCATTCCTTTGTACTGTGAGATGAACATGAAACCAGGCATGTTTAAATGCTGGTAGGAGAGGCCAGGGAGAGGATGAACAGGTGCAGATGGAGAACAAGGAGAAAGAAAAATGACTCAGCAGAGGACTGACTGCTAGACAGAAAAGAGGAACACCTGTTCTGCTGGAACAAGAGGAAAGGTGAAAACCATCTTTCAGAAATACAAAAGCGACCGACCACAGAAAAGGACATGGCCACACATTCACCATCAACAAGGGCAGCAGGCCAGGATATGACATTGCTCTCAAATTATAGCACAAACAGAATCTACTCCATGGAACAGTTTAGAATCAAAACAAACCTGGGTCTCAGTCCTGACTTTAACAGTCAGCAGCTGAGCAGCCTTGAAAAGTAACTTAACATTTCTGATCCTCTATTTTTCAACCTGTCCATGGACCTCACCTTTTGCAAGGTTCATATAGGATCACACATGTCATGTTCATATATGTTCACATGTTCATCACACACGTTCATATATGATCACACTCCTCTCCTTGGCAGGCCCCATCCACCCAATGGGCTGCATGGCATGAGGGATATTAGGACACCTTTCTGAGTTCTAGTTTCTTCATCTAGAGAAGTTTAGACTGCACAGATGGGCTTTCCAGGCTCCTTTGGGCACTGAGGTTCTAAATATCCATAGGTCTCAGGAATGGCTCCAGCCTGGGATCTGCAAGACTTTTGAAAAGAGGACAGATTTACACAATGGAAGAGAAAAGACCCAGGATGAACATCATGGAAGCTAAGTGGAGACTTGATCGTGACCTTTACGAGGGAATTACTTTTCTAGAAGCTGGACAATCCCTCTCTGGAGCCAAAAACATGGCAGACTGCCAATGCCCATCCTTCATTCATTCCAAAAATATTCATTGAATGTCTCTGAGGTGCCATACAGTCTACAAGACATTGGGAATATACCAGCGATCAAGACAGGCAGAAACCATTCCTTTAAGCAGCTGACATTCTGATAAAAATATATCATAAGATAATAAGTGCTACGGGCTTCCCAGGTGGCTCTAGTGGTGAAGAACCCGCCTGCCAATGCAGGAGACATAAGAGACACAGGTTCGATGCCTGGGTTGGGAAGATCCTCTGGATGAGGGCATGGCAACCCACTCCAGTATTCTTTCCTAGAGAATTTCATGGACAGAGGAGTCTAGCAGGCTACAGTCCATCGGGTCACAAACAGTCGGACACTACTGAAATGACTTAGCATGCACACATATACACAGTAAGTGCTATAAAGAAAGATAAAGCAGGGAAGAGGAACAGGTGAGGGAATGGATGAATGCAAGTGTTATTTTAGATAGGGTTGTCAGAAAGGGCTTCATAGAGAAGGCAGTGCTTAGGCACAGGCCTGAGAATAGAGAGAGCAACAGCCATGTGTGAACATTTGGGGATGAGCACATCAAATAGGAGAAGAATCAATGTCAAGACAGGAATGTACCCAGCATGTCCCAGCCTGGAGTAAGGAACATCACTCATCAAGGCCACAACGCACATCCTTACATGACTCCTCTTTAGGTATTTGTGTGGAGCTCAATCACAATTATAAGCAGATATTATAAATCAAACAGACTCAGGGTCGCATGATCCTCTCCCAAGCATTCTCCTTGCTGCACTCAGCCACAGTCACCTGCAGCCGATCAGGATACCTGCACTGCATCATTGAAATTATTCATGTAGCCTCTAGATAAGGTTCTCTCAACAGCCATACCTCTTATGATATTCTATGGGTTTCCTTTTCTTTTTTACAGAATAAAACGACTAGTTGGAAAATCTATTTTGTCCCACTATAAGCCCTTTCCCTATCGGCATTATCCAAACAGACTAAGATGGAAGCTTCTTTCTTCAGAGGATACATTCTACAACTTGGCATTGCTATTGAGCTCCAGAATTATTGATTCCTGCATAGTAATGACCTCATAACTTGCAGTTTCTCCCTCTCATTCTTTCTGATGCCCTCAATTTTATTTTTGCTCCTTGGTGACAAATCCCAAGCAATCTTCTGGAGCTGACAAGAAGCTAATTTTTAGATAAGGATGTAAAACTGTTAAAAAAAAAATTCATGATGAACACAGGTGTGTCTATTTAAAATACTGGTGTTCTGTTATCCACAGGATTCAGTTGAGAAGCTGTAAATCTGGACTGGTGAATTTGATGTTATTCTCACTACAGGGTCTGAATTGATCAGTCCAAGGTGGCTGATGGGGCTTCCCAGGTGGTACTAGTGGTTAAGAACCTGCCTTCCAATGCCTGAATTGAAAGAGACATGAGTTCAATCCCTGGGTTAGGAAGATCTCCAGGAGGAGGGCATTGCAATCCACTCCAGTATTCTTGCCTGGAGAATCACATGGAGGGTTGAGCCTGGTGGGCTATGGTCCATAGGGTCACACTGAGTTGGACATGACTGAGACTACTTAGCAAGCATGCAATGCTGCTGATGTCTGCCTTCATTGGATACTGACGTGGCTTTCCCATGGCTCTCCAGTTTACAAAGCTGTTCCACGTGCCTTAGCTGAATGCTAGGTGGTTCCCTCCCATCACCACTGATCTCTTAATTGCTAAATTCCATGTATAGTCTGACCAGGGCCTCCCTGTAGGGTTTGGAGCTCTTAGCCACTCCTGCCTGACATTTTCAGTTGTGCCTTTAGCCATGTGATTCTATCTAGTTTCTACCCCATCACGCTCCTTTGCTGGGCCTCGTTGGTAGATGTGTCTTTCTGAACATATCCAAAGTTTGGTCTTCTCCAGGGTTGTGTTCCAGCCTTCTTTGCTGTGAGATCTCCAAACCCATCCATCAAATCACCTGCTGTGCATATGCCAAAGGTCTCCACATGTGGCCTCCAGCCTTGATCACTGGGTCCTCACTGATCTGGCCCGGGGCATGTAGTTGTCAGTAGGACTCAGGGCTCTCACAGATGCCTCCAACTCAGGTCAATCACCAAACGGTCTGTGTCCTTCTGTAGCTTCTGCACATGAAGTTTAGTGCTGACTTTCTTTCCTTCATCCCCACTCTGGTCCCAATTGGTCCACTTCACAAGCCATTCCCTTTGCAGACTTTGTTCAGACAACATATTCTCTGTGCTTCTTCCTAGAAAAGTATAACTTTCTCTTTCCTACTATTGCTGCAACCAATACAGACATCTAATACTGCATAAATATTAGATGTTTATAAATATAAACTGTTTCTTGCACAAAGATCTCTGAAGTCATCAACAGTTTTATCTCTGATGCCTGCCAAATGGCCAGATCTCATGGGCATAAGGAAGGCACTGGCAGTTCCTTCCCATTGAGTTTCCCTTGACAGTGAGTGAGCCAAGAGGATGAGGGCAGAAATGGCGAGGGGACAGGAGCAGGGCCTGTCTCTGTCCCAGCTCCTCACCGAGCTGCTGTACTGGCCTGCATCCAACTGCATAATCATCAGGTGATCAAGTGAAAGTTTGACCAGGAGTCCCAACCAGCTCAGCCCCTTACTGCTTAGATTCCTTATTGAGGACATGACCTCCTCGTTGGGAGGAAATAGATACAAGGGCCATGGAGCAGCACACCAGAGGGATGGCAGAGGGTAAAGGCTTTCTAAGGATGTGTGAGGAAAAAGCATTTCATGAGGAGGAAACAAGTGACTGGAGTTAACAGAACAGGGGGAAGTAGGGGATGAGATTGGGAAGGATAAGGGTGGCCAGATCAGGGAGGGTCTAGCAGATTCCCATGAGGTCTGGAGGTTTATTGTGAGTCATGTGAGGAGACTTTGGATGGCTTTGTGCAGAGAGATGACATAATCAGACTTCAGTGTGTCTTACGGATTTCCTTGAACATGTGTGGAGGATGGGGAGGTTGGGTGGGGGCAGAGAAGCCAGTTAGGAGGCTATTAAAATAATCCAAGTGAGAGATAGCTGTGGCTTGGACCAACAGGCAAGTTGGGAAGTGATGGAGGTATAAGAAGTGGTTAGACACATGAAAAGATGCTCCATATCACTAATTATCAGAGAAATGCAAACCAAAACTACATGGAGATATCATCTCACATGGGTTAGAATGGCCATCATCAAAAAAACTTACAAACAATAAATGCTGGAGAAGGTATGGAGAAAAGGGTATACTTCCTATACTGTTGGTGGGAATGTAAATTGGTAACAGTTGCATGAAGAATAGTATGGAGGTTCCTTTAAAAACTAAAAATAGAACTAACATATGACCCAGTAATCACATTCCTGGGCTGACACCCAGAGAAAACCATAATTCAAAAAGATACATGCACCCCAATGTCCATTGCAGCACTACTTACAATAGCCAGGACATGGAAGCAACCTAGATGTGCATCAACAGAGGAAGCGATAAAGAAGATGTGGGTATATATATAGTGGAATACTACTCAGCCATAAAAAAGAATGAAATAATACCATTTGCAGCAAAATGGATAGACCCAGAGATCATCACTTTAAGTGAAGTCAGACACAGAAAGACAAATATCATATGGCACTGCTTATATGTGGAATCATATTTTAAAAGAGTACAAATGAACTTATTTACAAAACAGAAGTAGTGTTAAGCATATAGAGAACAAGCTTGTTGTTAGCGGGGATAAGGGGGGAGGGATAAACTGGGACTGACATACACACACTATACAGATACAATAGATAACTTATAAGAACCTACTGCATAGCACAGGGAACTCTACTCAATAATCTATAATGGCCTACATGGGAAAAGAATCTAAAACAAACAAACAAACAAAAAACAAAACAGAAAGGCTTTATGTATACATATAACTGATTCACTCTGCTATACACCTGAGACTAACACAACACTATAAATCAACGATACTCCAATAAAATTTTTTTTAAAAAAGAAGTGGTTTGATTCTGTTTGTGTCCTGAATATAAATAAGAGCCAAGATGGATTAGAGACTAATACTGGGATGAGAAAGCTGCAGTGGGGACAAAATGAGATACATGCGTGCAGTGCCTCACCTCTGGCCCTGGTCTCAGCCCACCTCTACCCCACACTGCACATTTCCCTACAAGTTAAATGAAATCCCTGGGAAATTCACAGGCTGTCTGGCTGAGAGGAGGAAAGAGAAGGCAGAGGGAGTCCCTGCCTTGGCCAGCACATGCTCACTCACCTTCCTGGCTCTCAGATCCCTGCAGTTCCCCAGGCAACGAGGACACTCAAAAATCATCCCATGCAGGTCACCTAGAGAAATTCTAGGTGCTCCCCCCAACCTAGACCCTTGTGCATGCCATTCCCCACCTCAGTCCCTTCTTTGTAACTTGGTTCTTTGTCTGGGCACCTGCTATCACTCCTGTAAGATTCAGCTTGTTAGGAGCACTTAATTCTCCCGAGCCCCCAGCCCTGCCCCTCTTCATTCTGAGTCAGAGATGGTCTCTGCAGCTCTCCCAGCACCCCGGAGCTCTCCACCACTTCAGACCTCACCATGCTGGATCTTAATTGTGGCAGGATTGAAAATCCATCCCCATTACTCTTCTGTGTACAAAGAAAATGTGGTTTCTTCATTCGGTCAATAACTGGCCTGTTCTTCCTCACAACCCCCCTCCCCACTGGTAAGCAAGAAAAGAAAACTGAATTTAGTTTAAGCTGTTACTCTTGGGTCTGATTCTAAATTTGAAGAATCTGCTGAATTAAGTATATAGTCTCTTGAGGTCAAAATGCTCAGATTCTCAGGTTTCTGAAGCCTGTCTCCCAGGCTCCATCCCATCCTCTCTATGTATATTGTTGGGCTGGTGAATGGAGAGAGTGGAGCCTCCTTGAACAGACCTGGTACCCTCTGAATCCTCTCTAGCTTAGGCTATGGAGAGACAGGGCTGAACTGACCCTGAATGACCTCGCCCAAAGTGAGTCAGTTCCATCACAGGCATCCCATCAATGCCTGCTGGGACACCTCTGGCTGCTGTGACTTGCCAACTGGCCTCTCAGCTTCTTCAAGACCCAGCAGTGCTTTCCGGCTGATTGGTGCTGCCTTGGGGCTCTCACTGACGCCTCTCCTAGGCCCCTCAGAGTCTCTGCCATGTCTGAATCCATCCCTTCTGTAGTTCTGTAGTTCCCTCCCTGCACCCTTCCACAGGACCACATATGGTAGACCCTTTTCCCCACCATATCCACCCTCCATCCATGCATCCCACCCATTCCCCTGGGGAGCCAGAGTACAGGGAAGCCAACCCTAGCTGGATCACTCCTCTGGCCATTTGCCTCTTCTAATCACATCTTCCTTTCCTGTCTTCTTCCCACATCTGCCATGACTAGAAAGAGCAAGCTATTCTCGGTCTTTTCTTGATTTGCAAAGACTTCTAGAACACCAAACTAGATGATCATATTTCTTGCTATGTTAAATGAGAACTAAAATAATTTAGAATGTTTTCAAATGCTACAAAGATGTTCTTCCAGCCTGTATTTGTCAGCCACAATAATGTAGCATAACAAACAATCACAAAACTCTAAGGGTACCCTTAATAGGCATTTAGTTAGCTCATGGCTGTGGAAGTTGAATGGGGCTAGAAGACTGAACCTGAGTTCCACTGAAGTGACTCAGCTGGGGTGATTCTGCACCACTTGTTTCTCTTCTCTCTCCTGAAGCAAGCAGGTTGAGCCCAGGTACATGATTCTGCAGGTAAGGCAAAGTGCAGGAAGGAAGCCCATGTGTGCAAGCATGTTTCATGCCTCCACTGACTTCAGGTCTCTCAACATCCCATTGGCCAAAGCAAACTCTGTAGGGTGGAGAAGTATCCTCCCCTTAAATGAAAGAACTCCACAAACTTTCATAGGTAAGGTTGTTACCGATAGGGGAATGAAGAGCTGGGAACACAGAACTCCTGAGTAGTACAGACTATTCTAGAATGGTTCTTCTAGGACCCCTACCCCTTTTTTCACACCCTTACCCTAAGGCTGACAACTGTCTTGAGCCAGCTAGCATGCTAATCCCCGTTATGGAATTACCTAATCATTCGTATCCCTCCATTAAGCTGTCACCTCCGTAACATCAGGGACTGTGTTCTATCAATCTTTGTAAGCCCTCATAGCCCACATATAGTATTTGCAGTGGATGATACAGTTGCCTCCCTATCACAAGGTTCCTCTTCCCCTGTTTCCTGGCAGCCATATGCTCTGGGTGACAGTGCCAGGGTGCCAATGCTCTGGGTGGCAATGAGCACACTTCTCACTTTAGAAGTGGATGTGTCCCTCTAAAAGTTCACACGGAAACAAACCAAGGCGAAAGCTAATCAGTGCATGATGTTACCCTTGGACACAGAGTACAAGGGTGAATCTGTCAGAGTAGAACTTAAAACATCTGTTTCCCTGTTGTAGAAGCTAACACCCATCTCCTTCCAATGTGCATGAGAAAACACACAGCCCTGGTCCATTGAGAGCCACATGGCTAACATAAGGGGAGCTGGTTTAGCACAAAGCAGATCTGAGAGGAGCGCAGATAAAGAAATGGAGAGCTGAGCTGCACTCTCCCTCTGAAGTGTTCAGCTGAGTGGCACCATCCGCCACCTCACAACCACCCCTCAGGATTCTCCGTGTCCTTCATTCTAATTCTCTTTCCTTTTTCCAAAGCACTTTTCCTCTGAATTACTATATGTTTATTCACTGAGCTAAACCTATTTATTTGTTCATTGTCTATCTTCTCACACTAGAATGCAGGCTCCATATGGGTAGAGACTGTTATATTCACTGCTCTGCCCTCAATATCTAGAATTGTGCCTGCAATATAAAACGTACCTAATGCAAATGTGTCCAACAGATGAATGAATGAATGAATGAAACGTTGAAGTCTGAGTTTCCTGTTTATTACCTCTAAAACAATCCTGACATGCTGTTCAACACACACTGGTTGAATGAAGGTGTGTTTGGCAGAGTCAGTGAGAGCAAGAGACAGAGCTTCCTGCAAACACTCAAAGACCATGGTATGGAAAAATATTAGATTCAGTCTATGTGGTTCAAGAAATAGATATTACATTAAGGCTCAATATAAGGAAAAACTTGGTAGTAAGTTGTTCCAGGTGGGATGCACTGACATAGTAGGTGATGAGCTTCTTGTCACTGATGGTGTAACAGATGAGGCCAAGCTACCAGCAGAAACTAGGGAAAGGACTCTTGCAACAATGACAGGCTAGATGGAGATTCTAGGACATTATCAATACTGAAAAGTTATAGCTCTAATTCTCTCTCCTGGGTCTGCAGACTACATACTTCCTCTTAACCTCTGAACAGCTTAGCATGCCTCTGTTTTAGGTATATATCACTAGGAAAAATTTTCTCCAGTCTAGTCCTACTTTGGCACATCATTTGCTTGTGACTTGGAGAAGATCAGCATACCTCAGGGAGCCTCAGTTTATTTATCCACAAAAGGAGGGGACTGGAGTGGATAAATTAAACTTATTGTTGTTTAGCTGCTACATTGTGTCTGACTCCTTGAGACAGCATGGACTGTAGCGTACCAGGCTCCTCTGTCCATGGGATTTCCCAGGCAAGAATACTGGAGTGGGTAGTCATTTCCTTCTCCAGAGGATCTTCCTCAACGATGGACTAAACCCACATCATGCTTGACAGACGGATTCTTTACCACTGAGCCACTGGGGAAGCCTGAATAAATTAAATACCCCAAGATTATATTGTGAGTGCTTATCTGCAGCTTGATGCTATACTAAGGGCTTAAGAGCCTTGGTTTAATGTGATTTTCATAATAATGTAAAGCTTTACTATGAAAGATACACACTACTATTCTTCTCTTTTTACAGATAAAGAAACAAAGATTCAAAAAGGCTGAATAATGTGTCCCAAGTCACAAATTCTGGAACTTGGAACCTGAACTATTAATCAGGGCTCCAACTTGTCAAACTAGAACTTATCTATTATTTGTCACCTGCTTGGGGTCTTTTAGCTCTGACAGTCTGGGATTCCACACCTTCCCCCGTTGGGCCACATAATCAGGATTCAAGACTTCATAACCAACCCAGGTCAGCACGAAGGCAGTGCAACCTGTCCTTCTGGCCCCTCTGAACTAAGTATCTCCAAACACCCAGATAGCAAACCACATTCCCAAAAGTTTGTGTTTCTCAAATCTTCCCCACTCTACCCCATCCCTTCAAGCTTCCTGGACTATAAGAGGCAATATAAAGAGTATTTGCTCTGAGTCAGACACTTCCAACTGTGGGATCAGAACAAACATGTGGGAGAAAAAGTTGTATCTGGGTGTAAGGGTATCATTAGCATTCCCACTTCCAGATAGAAAGACTAAAGGTCAGTGAGATTATATAATGTGTTCCAGGTCACTCATAGCTAGTAAGAGACAAACTTAAGACATTAAACTAAGTATAACTCACTGCAACAAGCACAAGGCCATTCTCTCTCCATTTATCTGTGTGAGTGTGTAGGAGTGAGTGTTTTTCCTCCATTTAAATATTGTCCAGGAGCTGATTGTGGCTCAGATGACAAATTCCTTTTTGCCAAATTCAGACTTAAATTGAAGAAAGTCAGGAAAACAACTAGACCACTCAGGTATGACCTAAATCAAATGCCTTACAATTATACAGTAGAAGTGACAAATAGACTCAAGGGATTAGATCTGATAGACAGAGTGCCTGAAGAACTATGGATGGAGGTAAGTGACATAGTACAGGAAGTGGTGATCAAAACCATCTCCAAGAAAAATAAATGCAAAAAAGCAAAATGGTTGTCTGAGGAGGTTTTACAAATAGCTGAGAAAAGAAGAGAAATGAAAGGCAAAGGAGAAAAATATATGCAGAGTTCCAAAGAACAGCAAGGAGAGAAAAGAAAGCCTTTCTATGTGACCAATACAAAGAAACAGAGGAAAACAATAGAATGGGAAAGACTATAGAGGTCTCTTCAAGATTATTAGAGATACCAAGGGAACATTTCATGCAAATATGGGCATAATAAAGGACAGAAATGGTATGGACCTAAAGGAAACAGAAGACATTAAGAAGAGGTGGCAAGAATATACAGACGAACTGTACAAAAAAGACCTTAATGACCCAGATAACCACAATGGCGTGATCACTACCTAGAGCCAGAGATCTTGAAGTGCAAAGTCAAGTGAGCCATAGGAAGCATCACTATAAAACACAACTAGTGGAGGTAATGAAATTCCCACTGAACTATTTCAAATCCTAAAAGATGATGCTGTGAAAGCGCTGCTCTCAATATGTCAGCAAATTTGGAAAACTCAGCAGTGGCCAAAGGATGTGAAAAGGTCAGTTTTCATTCCAATCTCAAAGAAAGACAATGCCAAAGAATGTTCAAACTACTGCACAATTGCACTCATCTCACACGCTACCAAAGTAATGTTCAAAAATCTCCAAGCTAGTCTTCAAGAGTATGTGAACCAAGAATTTCCAGATGTTCAAGCTGGTTTTACAAAAAGAAGAGGAACCAGAGATCAAATTGCCAAAATCTGCTGGATCATAGAAATAGCAAGAGAATGCCATAAAAACATCTACTTTTCCTTCATTGACTACACAAAAGTCTTTTTGACTGTGTGGATCACAACACACTGTGGAAAATTCTTAAAGAGATGAGAATACCAGAACACCGTACCTGCCTCCTGAGAAACCTGTATGCAGGTCAAGAAGCAACAGTCAGAACTGGACATGTAACAATTGTTTCCAAATTGGGAAAGGAGTACATCAAGGCTGCATACTGTCACTCTGCTTATTTAACTTATATGCAAAGTACATCACGCAAAATGCCAGGCTGAAGCACAAGTGGGAATCAAGATTGCTGGAAGAAATATCAGATATGCATATGATATGACCCTTATGACAGAAAGTGAAGAGGAACTAAGGAGCCTCTTGATGAAGGTGAAAGAGGAGAGTAAAAAAGCTGGCTTAAAACTCAACATTCGAAAAACCAAGATCATGGCATCCAGCCCCATCATTGCATGGCAAATAGATGGGGAAATATTGGAAACAGTGAAAGACTATTTTCTTGGGCTCCTAGATCACTGTGGACAGTGACAGCGGCCATGAAATTAAAAGATGCTTGGTCCTCAGAAGAAAAGCTATGACCAACTTAGATAGCATGTTAAAAAGAAGAGACATTACTTTGCCAACAAAGTCCGTAGAGTCAAAGCTATGGTTTTTCCAGTAGGAATATATGAATGTGAGGAGTTGGACCATAACAGAGGCTGAGTGTTGAAAAATTGATGCTTTTGAACTGTGGTATTGGAGAAGACTCTTCAGAAACCCTTGTACTGCAAGGAGATCCAACCAGTCCATCCTAAAGGAAGTCAATCCTGAATATTCATTGGAAGGACTGATGCTGTAACTGAAGTGCCAATACTTTGGCCACCTGATGTCAAGAGTTGAATCATTAGGAACGACCCTGATGCTGGGAAAGACAGAAGGAAGGAGGAGAAGGGGATGACAGAGGATGAGATGGTTGGATGGCATCACCAACTCAATGGACATGAGTTTGAGCAAGCTCTGGGAGATGGTGAAGGATAGGGAAGCCTGGCATGCTGTAGTCCATGGGGTTGCAAAGAGTCGGACACAACTTAGCAGCTGCACAACAACAAATATTGTCCTGGAGAAGTGGAAAATAACAGTTCAATTTCACTTTATATATATATATTCCTAGATAAATATAACTTCTCCTCCTAATCCAGAATTATTGACAGAATTATTAGAGCTGCCATTTGTCTGCCTTCTCTCCATATATCCTTCCATCCCCACCATTTATTAGCTTCCATGCAGAAATTATGTGAAGTTGCCTAGTCTGATCTATGACTAATGTGACAGCTAGCTATTGCCAGCATAATGCTGCCTAACAAAACTCAGGAGCTTAAGACAATGATCATCTGCTGTCATGGGTATGGAGGTCAGTTGGGGTGATTTGGCTTCAAATTGCAGCATCTTAGCATTGACTGACTTAGACCAGGTTGCCAGGTGGCTTTGCTTGAAGCTGCAAGGCCCTACCCCACGCGTCTCTCATCCTCCCTTGGACCAGCTCAAAGGAATGTGTCTTTCTTATGGCATTAGCATAGGCACAAGAGAGCAAGCCAAACCACACAGATGTCTCTTAAGCCTCTATTCACATCAGGTCTGCTAACATTCTGTGGACCGAAATAAATCACATGAATCAACTCAAAGTCAAGGAACGGCAAAGTGTTCCACTCACAAAGATGGTGGGGTATACTGGCTTGCGAAGGGCTACCATAGTGAAATATCACAGATTGGGTAGCTTCAATACTATAAATTTGTTTCTTACAGTTCTGGAAGATCAAGGCAGGTTGAGTGTCTCCTGAGGCTTGTCTCCTTGGCTTACAGCTGCCCACCTTCCCACTGTGTCCCCACTCTGCCTTGTCTCTGTATGTGCATGCTACTGGTATCTCAGCCTCTTCTTCTTATGAGGATATCAGTCCTGTTGACTTCAGGCCCCACCCTTATGACCTCACGGGACGTTAATTACCTCCTTAAAGGCCATCTACAGATACATCACATTAGGGGTTAGGGCTTGTAAATATGAACTGGGGTCGGGGGACACTATTAAATTTATAACATAGGGTTAGTGAATTTTTGGAACATCTGTTCTCATTTTAAGCTTTTCCACAACTTGGAGTCTGGCTGATCACAGTTTCAAACTCTGACTCTAGCACTTAACAGTTGTGTAACCTTAGGAAGATTACTTCCCCACTGAGAAAAATAGACCATTGACAGAGGAATGGATAAAGAAGATGCAGTACCTACACACAGTGAAATATTACTTAGCCACAAAAAGAAGGAAACAATGCCATTTGCAGCAACATAGATGGATCTAGAAATTGCCATCTTAGTGAAGTAAGTCAGAAAGAGAAAAACAAACATCAAATGATATTGCTTTAGGGTGAAACTGAAAACAAATGTTACAAATGAAACCTATTTACAAAACAGAAATAGAGTCACAGATGTAGAAAACAAAGGTATGGTTATGGGGTGGGGAGGGGTGGGGAGGAGATAATTTGGGAGACTGGGATTGACATACATACACTACTACATATAAAACAGATAACTAATAAGAACCTACTGTATAGCACAGGGAACTCTTCTCAACACTCCGTAATGACCTACATGGGAAAAGAATTTTTAAAAGAGTAGATATATGTATATATATAACTGATTCACTTTCCTGTACAGCAGAAACTAGCACAACATTGTAAAGTAACTAAGTTCCAATAAAAATTAATTTTTAAAAATAGAATGCTTTTAATAACCAACTCATACATTAGTGAAAATTGGAATGAAAGAGTTCATTAAAAAGCAAGTGCAAAGTAGTTGCTCAATAAATACTGCTGGTACTGTGGCTGTTTACAATCAGGAAGCTTCCACTCCACTCAGGGAGGCTGTATGGGCTCTGACACCAACCACAGGCCTTTCCTTCTGGGACCTAGATTCCCTCCTACAGCAAACTCTACTCTCCCAAATCTATCTTCCTTCAATCTCTTTCTACAGCATGGTGACACTTTAAAAATTCCACTTTATACTTCTCTGACAATAAGTTAGAGGCCAGAAAGAAAGGAGATGATGATAAACACTTGCTTTTCTAGACATTTTGCAGATGCCTGGCTGCCTTAAAGCCATGTCATGCTGCTGGCACATCAGCAAAATGCTCGATTTTCATCTGTTACATAAAAAGTTTGTGACCTCAGGGGAGAACAGTGCAAGCATTAAGCAGGGCCCTTTTAGAGTCTCTCCTAGGAGTTCTTTTTGGAGTTAGGAATATATATTAAAAAGTTCCAATGGAAGTTTTAGAACTTTGCAGACATTTCTCAGTATCTGGTTGGCTATTTCACAAGCTAAGTGCCATTAAGACCTCGGTGAAATATTTTTTTCTTGTGGCATCTCAATGCCCTCTCAAAAGGGACAATTACATGTCTAACTTCCTCAGGATTAATTCTTTCAAAAATTATTCTTACTAGTGTTTCAAGTGGTTGAAACATCTAAATTCTCAGATCCCACCCAAAACGTCTGTAGCAAGCAGTGGAACCAAAGAGCACAGAGAACACCGACAGCATTTTTTTCTCTATTCTGCAGTCTCTATTCTGCCTATAACTGCTTATTTAATGATCACAATATCCCTAAACAGTAATTAATCAGGAACCATCCAGGGAATCAGGGTCAATTTAACCAAAGTCTTCCCTTACTGGCAGCCAACTTTCAAACCTGGTTTTGGGATTGCTGATCTCAGGAAGGAGGTATAAAGAAGACAGAAATAAAACTAGCTTATCTATGGGAAGTCTTCTGAATTTTTCAAAGACACTTAGACTAGGGAAAAGTCAAGATGCTAACTATCCTCCCCCCGTGCCCTGACGGAGCCTTCCACACTGACTCTTTTTAGTCCCTGAAAAAACACAAGATAAGCCAGAGACTTTCTGAGCAAGGGAAATAACTGATGGGGTGGTATTCCTCACTCACTCAAGTATGCAGCCTGGACCATTAGGCCTAATATATGTGTTGTAGAGCTTGTGAAACTCAGTGCACAAAAATATGACCCTTGTCCCAAGGACAGAGCAGAAAATACGATGTGGCAATTGACTTAGTGCTTTTAAAGTTGAATGCATTGGTATAGGTGTGCATTCCTGGATTTTATCAGCACAAAGGATGTGTGTTTAGCATGGGCCCAAGGCAGATGGCATACATTAAAAAGCCAGCACAGGCCCTCAACTTCCTTTCCCCTATATAAGAGTTCTCTTCATTTTTTCAGGGGAATTGCAAGTGACTCACCATGTTACAGACCATGAACAGACATTCTTGGTTGATTACAAATAAGTTTTATTTTTGTCAAAGAAAAACTGGAAGTCTATTTGCTTGAGGTCAAAGTCCCCTATAATAGTTAATCTACACACCCAATATATGAAGTTCTAATTATTTTAGGACATTTTCAGAATATGAATCAGTTTTTTATATCATAATATTGAAGAAGCAGGAGTTCCAGAAAAGCATCTATTTCTGCTTTATTGACTATGCCAAAGCCTTTGACTGTGCGGATCACAATAAACTGTAGACAATTCTGAAAGAGATGGGAACACCAGACCACCTGATCTGCCTCTTGAGAAATTTGTTTGCAGGTCAGGAAGCAACAGTTAGAACTGGACATGGAACAACAGACTGGTTTCAAATAGGAAAAGGAGTTCGTCAAGGCTGTATATTGTCACCCTGTTTATTTAACTTCTATGCGGAGTACCTCATGAGAAATGCTGGACTGGAAGAAACACAAGCTGGAATCAAGATTGCCAGGAGAAATATCAATAACCTCAGATATGCAGATGACACCACCCTTATGGCAGAAAGTGAAGAGGAACTCAAAAGCCTCTTGATGAAAGTGAAAGTGGAGAGTGAAAAAGTTGGCTTAAAGCTCAACATTCAGAAAACGAAGATCATGGCATCCGGTCCTATCACTTCATAGGAAATAGATGGGGAAACAGTGGAAACAGTGTCAGACTTTATTTTTCTGGACTCCAAAATCACTGCAGATGGTGACTGCAGCCATGAAATTAAAAGACACTTACTCCTGGAAAGGAAAGTTATGACCAACCTAGATAGCATATTCAAAAGCAGAGACATTACTTTGCCAACAAAGGTCCATCTAGTCAAGGCTATGGTTTTTCCTGTGGTCATGTATGGATGTGAGAGTTGGACTGTGAAGAAGGCTGAGCGCCAAAGAATTGATGCTTTTGAACTGTGGTGTTGGAGAAGACTCTGGAGAGTCCCTTGGACTGCAAGGAGATCCAACCAGTCCATTCTGAAGGAGATCAGCCCTGGGATTTCTTTGGAAGGAATGATGCTAAAGCTGAAACTCCAGTACTTTGGCCACCTCATGCGAAGAGTTGACTCATTGGAAAAGACCCTGATGCTGGAAGGGATTGGGGGCAGGAGGAGAAGGGGACAACAGAGGATGAGATGGCTGGATGGCATCACTGACTTGATGGACGTGAGTCTGAGTGAACTCCAGGGGTTGGTGATGAACAGGGAGGCCTGGTGTGCTGCGATTCATGGGGTTGCAAAGAGTCAGACATGACTGAGCGACTGATCTGATCTGATCTGATTATTTATTGTGCATGATCAGAATCCTCTTTAATTTTTACAACTGCATCAAAAAGAATAAAATACCTAGGAATAAATCTAACCAAGGACGTAAAAGACTTGTACTCAGAAAACTATAAGACAATGATGAAAGAAATTGAAGATGATACACACACATGGAAAAAGATAATACCATTTTCATGGATTGGAAGAATAAACACTGTTAAAAAAAAATGACCATACTGCCCAGGGCTATCTATAGATTGAATGCAATCCCTAACAAAATAACACAAAAGATCCCAAATAGCCAAAACAATCTTAATAAAGAACAAAGCTGTGAGCCTTGGTTTCAAACTATATTACAAAGCTACAGTAATCAAAACAGTATGGTAGTGGTATATGCAGAATACATCATGAGAAACACTGGGCTGGATGAAGCACAAGATTGCAGGAGAAATATCAATAGCCTCAGATATGAAGATGATACCACCCTTATGGCAGAAAGTGAAGAAGAACTAAAGAGCCTCTTGATGAAAATGAAAGAGCTCTGAGAGTGAAAAAGTGGGCTTAAAGCTCAACATTCAGAAAACTAAGATCATGGCATCCAGTCCCATCACTTCAAGGCAAATAGATGGGGAAACAGTGGAAACAGTGGCTGACTTTATTTTGGGGGGCTCCAAAATCACTGCAGATGGTGACTGCAGCCATGAAATTAAAAGACGCTTACTCCCTGAAAGGAAAGTTATTACCAACCTAGACAGCATATTAAAAAGCAGAGACATCACTTTGCCAACCAAGGTCTGTCTCATCAAGGCTATGGCTTTTCCAGTAGTCATGCGTGGATGTGAGAGTTGGTCTCTAAAGAAAGCTGAGTGCCAAAGAATTGATGCTTTTGAACTGTGGTGTCAGAGAAGACTCTAGAGAGTCCCTTGGACAGCAAGGCGATCCAACCGGTCCATCTTAAAGGAGATCAGTCCTGAGTGTTCATTGGAGGGACTGATGTTGAAGCTGAAACTCTAATACTTTGGCTACCTGATGTGAAGAACTGACTCACTGGAAAAGACCCTGATGCTGGGAAAGATTGAAGGCAGGAGGAGAAGGGGACGACAGAGGATGAGATGGCTGGATGGCATTACTGACTCAATGGACATGAGTTTGGGTAGACTCCGGGAGTTGGTGATGGACAAGGAGGCCTGGCGTGCTGCAGTCCATGGGGTCACAAGGAGTCGGACATGACTGAGCGACTGAACTGACTGACTGACTGGCACAAAAACAGATGCATAAATCAATGGACCACAATAGAGGATCCAGAAAAAATGTACGCTTATATAGTCAATTAGTCTATGACAAAGGAGGCAAGAATATATAATGGGGGAAAGACAGCCTCTTAATTAACTGAGGCTGGGAAAACTACATATAAAATAATCAAACTGGACTACTACTTCACAGGATATACAAAAATAAACTCAAAATGGGTTAAATATTTAAATGTAAGACTTGAAACTATAAACTCCCAGAAGACATCAGCCTGAGCAATATTTTTTGGATATGTCTCCTCTGGCAAGGGAAATAAAGACAAACAACATGGACTCCTTCAAATGAAGACGCTTTTGTGCAGCAAACTATTGACAAAACAAAAAGGCAGCCCTCTGAATGAGAGAGGATATTTGCAAATGATATGTCTGATAAGGAGTTAATATCCAAAACATACAAAGAACTCTTATGACTCAACATCAAAAAAACAAACAGTCTGCTTGAAAATGGGCAGAGAACCTGAACACTTTTCCAAAGAAGACACACAGGTGGACAACAGACACAGGAAAAGATGCTCAACGTCTCTCTGTCGCCAGACACGTGAGTCAGGTGCCTGTGGCCCTCGGCCATTAGCAAAGCCTCCTGTGTTTCCTGCTTCCATGACAAAAGGGGACAAAAAGGGGACAAAAGGGGACATGGGGACAGTGAGAACTGTAGGCTCCTTTCAGTGGCAATGCAGGCTTCTTTCCCGTGAGGCAGCAGCAGATACATACATGCCATGCAAAAGAAAGACAGTGGATGTGAGCATCCAGCCTATCTAGCCTCAAATGCATGTTCCACCACTGGGCAACTGAGACAGAGTTTTCTAGAATGAGACAGCAATACCCACCACAGAAATACAGCAGACAAAGCTAAGTGCAGTTGCAGAACTAAAAGAACGGCCTCTGGCACAGCAGGCCTTCCAACCAAGCATACCGTTAGCACTTCCCACCCTCAGCCAGGCCCGCTTCTTTCTCCCTCTTTCTAGTACACAGTTTTTGGTCACACAACATATGGATTTAGATTGCCTGCAGGGCTTTCTTTGTACAGGAGTGTCCTTGGACTCCATGAGGGTTGGAGTAAACCTATTTATCACCTTCACCCCCTGCTCCAACACACCCACTGGACAAAGCTCTGGCATGCTCCTGGAACCAAGGGACCTCCTCTGTTTGGAGCCAGCCTGACGCTGAAGTCTAAAAGTCTTCTCAGATCCATTATCTCATTATGTATTGACAATCACCCTCTGACATGGAAACCACCAGTCCCATTTCACAAATGAGAAAAAAACCACCAAGGGATATGAAAGGCAAGACCAAATGCATTCCATTTCCCTTAACACAATCCAAATATTCTCCCTGATATAAAAAGAAAATGACCACCCTTGATTCCTGCCTTAAAAGATAGTAGGAAAAGATGGAGGTATTTTGCCAGGAAATGAGATGGCTCTGAAATAGAAAACTGTCTAACTAGTTTCCCCTGCAAACACCCCATAAAGAAGGTATTCTCAAAACACTAAGCAATAAATACCAAACTCCAGAGATAAAACACAGAGGACATAGTACACATGGTTGTTTTTGACTTGCACTAAGCTGAAAACTGGGCACAGGATCGGATTCCATTTCTGAGAAAATGCTTTACCACAACTGTAGACACACAGATTAACAAACCAGCAGGCCCCTGCCCACTGGTGCCCTCTGCCGACATGATGTGCACCCAAGAAGAGCTTGCCTTGTTCTGAAGCAAAGACTGGCCACACATCGCTCTCCACCCACCTCGTCTCAGCTGGCCCTCCCACAGCCTCACAGTGCGAGCCCCCTCCCCCTGGCTTCCAAAGAGCCACCACTCAGCTCCCTCAGGATGAGGCTGTCTTGCAGCTAGACTGTCAGACAAAGCCACCCCATATTTGCTGCCCACATGTCCCCTGAGCTGGAAAGGTCATATGGATATCTCAAGAGGTGTTTCCCAGATGGACTGCCGCCCTGCTTTGCATGAGTCTCCTCCCATCAATCCGAGGCGTTCCCTGATCACAGTGACCTCCCAAGCCTGAGCTCCCACAGTCCAGATATCTTTCCTACTAACCTCCTGGAGAACAGGAAGGCATGCTCTGTCCGGTCCATACTGCCTATCACAGTGCCCACTACATACGAGGCACTTATACGTGTGTTGCGTATGTGAGTAAGTAGAGCTTTCCACACCAGAGGACACAGATCTTAAAATGCAGATGTCTGGGGACTTCCCTGGGTCCAGTGGTTAAGACTCTGTGCTTTCAATGCAGGCAGCTGGGGTTCGATCCCTGGTCAGGGAACTAGATCCCACATGCTTCAACTAAAAGTTTACATGCTGCAACTAAAAATCCCACATGCTACAACTAAGACCCAGTACAGAGAACTAAATAAATAAATATATTTTGTAATGATGTCTGTCAGAAGGGGCACAATAATGTAACTTCACTCAAGAACCCTGAATCTCTGAAGTGGGTAAGGGACTCCTAAAGGAGAAGAAAGGAATCAGAAAGGAGACTCTGGAGGACAACAAAGGCAGATTTCGCCTGGAGAGGATGGAGATTAGGATCTGTTTTGCTGGTGCTGAGAAAGGGAGAGGGTGACATTCCCTCTCAGGGGAGCATCTCTTCCAACAGTGTTAAAAAAAAAAAAAGAATTCAGAACTCTGAAGTCAGATAGAATTTGATTGGCAGCCTGGCAGCTTTTCTGAAGTTGTTCATGAAGAACTCTGAAAATGTCAAAACACGGAAGCAAAGGAGCCCTTGGAAGTGGGTATTTCTGATTGTGAACCAGTCACCGTGCGGCCTATTTCAAACCTGCATGAGGCCAGTGGAGAAATGAACGGAAGCCATAGCTGCATTGATTGCTTCCAGATGATGCTTCAGTGGTATGGAGGGAGGTGGTGTCTTTTCATTGACTCAACTTAGAAAATTGTTTAGAAAATTTCCCGGCAGGTGTCGGCAGGGTTTTGATGCAGGGATAATTCTGGGCAGGGATGTTTTAATGAGATTCAGCGTGAACATCATAAAGAAAGTCACCACCACAGTTAGGGAGGGATGCTGGCATTTCAGCACACCTGGTGGAGACCGAACCTGGCCAACGGCATGCGGCGCTGGCTTCTAGACATTTGGGAGTCTCACGGCAGCTTTGGTAGTGCTAGAGCAGCGGTGTTAGAGCCCTGGCCCAGGTGCCATGGAAACGAAGTTTGAAATGAAGGTTTACCCAAGGTCTCCTTTCTGCTGTCTGAAGCAAGATCCTTCATCATGCTCTATGCATTTTTTGTTTCCTTTCAAAGTGAGAGATGATCCTCTTTGAAAACAAGATGGTGCTTTTTTTCCCCTTGCTTATAGAGCACCCACCTATGTGCCAGGCTCATATGAGGTGCCCTATATGATTTCATTTCCTTTTCACAATAGCCTGAAGCAGTTAGGTAGTATAAGGAAGTGTATATCAGTCAGAGTTCAGGCAGATGAAGAGAGCCACTCTAGGTATTTTAGCAGAAAGGGAGTTAATACAGAAATTCTTAATATCTGGCAAGGGAGTGAGGGTCAGTGAGAACCATCATTGACTTTGAAATCAGAAAATACTTGAGTCACAGGAAGCCCCTACCAATGATCCCACCTCATGATCTCATCTCATGTGTCACACTGAAGTCAAGGTTTCTGGAAGCTCACCTGCAAGTCACTGCAAGCATCGTGTGATTGTACGTTCACGTGGTCACCCCAAACAGGCAGAGGGGAGTGAATGGCTCTCCTCCTCTCTGCCTTCCAGGTTGGCATGAGTGTCTTGCATTGGCAGGATCCAAACCAGAACTCTATTGACCAAAGGAGCCTGGAAAATGTAGTTTTCACCCTTCCAGCCCCCATAAAACAAGGAAGAACTTAAAGTCAACAGACAACATCCAGCATGCTGCTGCTGCTGCTAAGTCACTTCAGTCATGTCCGACTCCTAGCGACCCCATGGACTGCAGTCTACCAGGCTCCTCTGTCCATGGGATTTGCCAGGCAAGAGTACTGGAGTGGGTTGCCATTGCCTTCTCCAACATCCAGCATAGAGAGATGCTATTATGCTCATCTTATTACTGAAGCAACTGAGTTTCAAGAAGTGGTATAACTTTGCCTAAGTTATCTCCACTAGTTTGTGGTGGGAATGATGTGTGAATAAGTCTGAATCCCCCTGACTCCAAAATCCGAAAGAATGAATGGATTTTGATTGATGTGGAGACACAGATTTATCCATCTGGATCCTGAGAGGACATTTCTGTGCTGGGGTTGCTCATTCACCAACCCTACTTGCATAGGGGAGATAAAAAGGCATCTATAGTGAGTTACAAGAGTCCATCAGCCTTGGAAGTGTATATTTGTCTATTGGTTCAAGTGGTAAAGAATTCACCTGCCAATGCAGGAGGCGCAGGAGACACGGTCAGCAAGATCTTCTGGAGGAGGAAATGGCAACCCACTCCAGTATTCTCGTCTGGGAAACTCATGGACAGAGAAGCCTGGCAGGCTTCAGTCCATAGGGTCACAAAGAGTCATACACAACCGAGCACACACATATGCACAGAGTGACTAGGAAGAGTGTGAAAGCAAAACTAATAAAACCTGAAAAATCTTTCAAGTGTTCTTAGGGGAATGTAAGTTAAAACCACAAATCCACTCACCCAGCAACATGGAGGGTTAGCCAGGATGCAGAGCCTTACCAGCCCTCAGACACTGCTGGTGAACAAGGAAATTGGTACAATCACTTTAAAAAATAATGTGGTGCTACCTCTTTTTTTTTTTTTTTTTATTTTTAAACTTTACATAACTGTATTAGTTTTGCCAAATATCAAAATGAATCTGCCACAGGTATACATGTGTTCCCCATCCTGAACCCTCCTCCCTCCTCCCTCCCCATTCCATCCCTCTGGGTCATCCCAGTGCACCAGCCCCAAGCATCCAGTATCGTGCATCGAACCTGGATTGGCTACCTCTTAAAGTTCAGCATGTTCACAGTCTATGGGAAAGGAACTCCACTCATAAAAATATTTGCTAAAGAAATTCTTGCATTTGTGCTCTATAATACAAAAAACATATCGACATATTTACAGTCGCATCACCCTAAGCAGACTAAAACCTAAAGCAAACCTGATGCCCATTAACAGGATGAATAAATAAACTGGATTATATTCACACAATGGAATGTGACACAGCAACGGAAATGAATTACCATTAGATTTAGCAAGGTGTACGGACGTCAAAGATTTGATGCTGAAAGAAAAAATCACTGAAAAAAAATCACTGAAGCAGTATGATTCCATTCATATGAAAGACAAAAGTAAAGAGCATACTGTTTGGATTAGACACATATGTCATAAAATCGTAAAGAAAAGCATGGTAAATATTAATTAAAATGGAGAATAATGGGCTATTTTGGAAGGAGATAAGAACAGAATCGGACCAGGAGGCTCAGGGAGCTTCTTTGGTCTTGATAATGACCTGTTTCTAAAAGTGGAATAGTGGGTTCAAGTGTGTTTTACTATCATTCCTTACATCCATCACATACGTTATATACACTCTCTCATGTATGATATATTTCACACTCCAAGAAAGTTAATGTCAGGGTGGAGATTTCCCCTCAGTCTCCAACCTTCTGCAGTCCCATCATGCATAGTCAATGTACAGCCTGTCCATCCCATTCTGGCTTTAAATGCAACCTTATGTACATTCTGAGATAACATAAAGTCACTGCACTCATCTCCAGAGTTCCTCCTGACCAGCTCTCTCTTGTCAGCTCTGCCACCCAAGGTGATAAACCACAGTGGTTTACAGCCTGGATCTTGGAACTTGATTTGGATTTCAGAACCTGGGTTTGAATCCCAGTCCTGCCACTCACTATCCATGTGATCTTGGGAATATTATATAACCTCCATGTTTCCCAGCAAGGAAGACAGTACTTATATCATGGGGTTGTTGTTATAAAGATGCAATGAATTAGTGGATGTAAAACACTTAGAATAGTGACTAGCGTCTAGTAAACACCACTTAATTGTCAATTTTTACCATTACTTTTCATTTTTCTTCTGGCTAGATTTGTCAGTCAACCCATCCTTCTTATTTGACCCTGTATCTCAATAACTACTATCTATTTGGTACCATTTTAAAAACATGAATCAGCAAACTATGTTCTGTGAGTCAAATAGGGCCAACCTTCCAGTTCTATAAATAAAGTTTTATTGGCGCACAGCCATGTCCATTCATTTATATATTATGTATGACTGCGTTTATGCCACGACAGCAGAGCTGAATAGTCGCAACAGAAGCCATAGGACCTGCAAAGCTGTCTATCTCTTTATAGAAAATATCTGCTGATTGTACTTAAGAATATTGTTGAATTCTGCTCCCCTGGCTTTCCCCTTACCTCATAAGCTCCCTATCACAGACCCATTACCAGTTTTCCACACTCCAACCTCAGGCACAGTGACTACTGAAACCAAAAAAATCTTCTGTCCTTGGACCAGAAGTACCAAAAAATCAAGTCCACCTTCTGTTGGCCATGTCCCATCATTGGCAGAGAACAGGGCACATCAACTATCCATGCCATTTCTGACCAAGACAAGCATTTGACAGCAGACTCTGACCCTAAGGTTCCACTATCTCATATTATAAATTTCCAACAGAAAATCATGTGATTGCTTTGAAATAGGACATGTAAAAACATAATAAATATGACAGTATTCTATATTTGCAAATTATGCAAAGACAATTACTAACTATCAGCATGACTTGGCCATTAAAAACATAATAAATCTTAACTATTACCTACTTTATCCTCCTAAATAAGACAAAGCCATTAAGATAATAATTATGAACCTATATGATTCTTGCAATGGGTCTTAGGAGTAAACAAGTCAATGTGAAATAAGCATCTGGGTTTTTTATATTATCTTTATTCCACTTACTTGGTCCTCATGACCTCACACACCCAAGGCAACACACCTACCTTGCAGTTCTAAATGAGAAGTCCTCCAGTAAGGATGAAGGATGAGACAAAGACAAAGATTAAAAAAAGAAACCAGAAAGGATACAAAGACAAGGAATTTCAGCAAATCACCTGTTCCCACTGAGGGAAGGAAAAAAACCACACAGGAATGTCCTCCTTTGTGTGCTATTTTGGTCACATGTGATTAATAGCCTGTCACACTGTCAGGAGAGCCCAGACTCCATCAAATCGACATACCTGGCAGCTCTGCGCACCAAAACCAGGTCACATTATTGTGCAAAATGTGCCAGGGGGATGCACTGTATATGTAGATAGAATATATATATAGAACACGTACCTGCCACTTGCATCCCTTGATCCTGAAATACTGCTGAAATCCTTCTCCTTACACACACTCTCAGTGTGCATGTGTGTGTGAGTGTGTGTTTCCCATTTCATTCAGCAGGCAGCTGTGAAAGCTATTTTACTGCCTACACAGCAACAGAAAAGGATCTGGTAAGTGTTTAATGAGGGGGAGGTGTGGTGAAAGGGATAGGGCAGTTAAACTGGGTAACTTAGAAGAGAATGAGAAAAGATAATGAATGTTGTTGCCATGGAAACTAGGTCATCATGTATAATACTTCTCTATGTATAACATTCTATATTCTGAGAAATGGGTAAATCCTATGCTTTACACTCATGAATATGATCTTTATAGAGATATTAACAGTCTAGTCAAGGTATTTCATTTGCCCATCCATTAGTGCAGCAATTCATAAACCAGACAGAAAACATTCCCTCTAGAACAGAAGAACACATAAATCCTTTGTGAGTCCTAAAAGGACTCACTATAATTTATTTTGGTTCTTTATTAAATTGGCTGTCACGTATCTCTTCATTTTCCATAAACATCCCCTTTTCCAAGTCTTGTTCTTTAATAAAATATGCATACAAGAACACCCAAGGAATTGATACTTTTCTGTAAAGCTTGGCCTCATAATCAAATGTGCACCAACTTTTTATATCAAAAGAGTCCTTCCAATAACCACCCCTGGAAGTTTCTGAGCTAACTGATTCCCTGAGGTTAATTTACAGTTTGGGACTCAACGTGACTATAAAACATGTGTGACAATCCTGAAATAGAAACAAAAATAAAAATCCAGGACTCAAAGACATAAATCTAAATGAAAGATCAACATGGGAGAGAGGACGGTGCAATACATATCTGTGGTCCTTCGTGTCCTGGTTGTGTTAGTTGATCCAACAATTTGACAGAGCTTCCTGGTGGCCAAAGCAAAAGAGAAAACATAAAGGAAAATGAACAAAATACAACACCCTCGAAATAAGCCAACTTTTTCTTAAAACTCGATATTGAACTTTGAGGTTCACACATGGACCATCGAAAGTTACTGCAATATTGTAAAGTAATTAGCCTTTAATTAAAATAAATAAATTAAAATTTTTTTAAAAATTGCAAACATGGTGATAGATTTCATTAGGACCTTTGGGCATGGAATCAAAGTACAGCCCTCTGAAAGTAGTCTGGAAGGGTGTGGAGAGACGGGGGAGGGGACGGAATAATATTGAGGGTCTCAGGGCATTTAGGGCTTCCGTTGCGGCTCAGCTGGTAAAGAATCTGCCTGCAGTGTGGGAGACCTGGGTTCGATCCCTGGGTTGGGAAGATCCCCTGGAGAAGGGAAAGGCTACCCACTCCAGTATTCTGGCCTGGAGAATTCCATGGGGAATTCCATGAAGAATCCCCATGTATAGTCCATAGGGTCACAAGAATAGGACATAACTGAGCAACTTTCACTTTCAGGGCATTTAGATTTATTCTGCTTGATCCAAGAATTAAAATATTTTTAAGGAGAATTCTCACACATTCACTTACAAATATTCCTTATTTCAGCTGACCTTTGAGTAAGAATTGGAAAGGAAACATATTTTCAAATTCTCTGATCTAGAATGCAGGTGTGCTGTTATTATTGTTGATGTTGCTGTTATTTTTACTGATTGACAATCTTTTATGAAAATAGAGGAACTCAATACTCTCCAACCATCTCCCAAGTGATGATATTATTGCAAAGGCATTATTACAATGGAACAAACTCTGAAGATGGTTCTAAGAAGTTCACAGTGCAACTGTGTCATCCAGGAAACACTGGGCCTATTTATACTATGTCAAAGGCAGAGACCAATAATCCTCATCTGATCTTCACAGATTTCTCTGCTTGTCCCCGTCTCCTTTGGAGGTGAGTCAGTACTAAACTGCTAAATTCTATCTAACGGAATGTGGGCCCAAAAAATGAGGTAAGTTAAAAACCCCAAACCCTTCAACCTGTCTTCTTCCTTTGCCATGGAAACCTTGGAGGCTGTATGTTCCAGATGGCATGGCTACACCTAGGTGTGATATGAGTGAAAAATAGACTTTAATCTTGCTAAGCCACCAAGATTTCAGGGTCTACCTAGTGTGAGAGTACCATCAATTACCTGGATGACTGGCCAACAAACTGCCTTAACTGCACTATTTGTCATTTTTAAGTCAAGTTTTATTAATTTTATTATGTGAAGTGAAGTGAAAGTCATTCAGTCGTGTCCAACTCTTTGCAACCCATGGACTGCACAGTCCATGGGTTTCTCCAGGCCAGAATACTGGAGTGGGTAGCCTTTCCCTTCTCCAAGGGATCTTCCCAACCCTTCTCCAAGGGATCTTCCCAATCCAGGGATCAAACCCAGATCTCCTGCATTGCAAGCAGATTCTTTACCAGCTAAGCCACAGGAGAAGCCTTTTTTTTTGTTCATTATGGATGTTTTATATATATATATATATATATATATATGTTTGGCTTAAATATTCTCTATAAAAATAGACTTAAATCTTCACAAGCTTTAATGACTGCACTATCTTTGAACATAATTCTCTTTTTCTCTCTCTTGCCACCAATCCATGCTTTCTTAATATGTACTCAGTTGCTCAGTCATCTCTGACTCTTTGCAACCCCATGGACTGTAGCCCACCAGGCTCCTTTGTCCATGAAATTTTCCAGGCAAGAATATTGGAGTGGGTTGCCATTTCCTTCTCCAGGGGATCTTCCTGACCCAGGGATCGAACCCATGTGTCTTGCATCTCTTGCATCGGTGGGCAGATTCTTTACCACTGAGACACCTCGGAAACCCTTTCTTAACATAAATAAAAATATAATTAGAAAGAAAAAGATGAATTCAAGACATGGATAAAGAGATAGAGGAACAGACAGATACAGTGCTTCAATACGCTTCCATATGTTTTGAGGGTTCATGATTTTATCATTTACTTCAACCACTGATCACGTAAAGGCCACCTCCATTGCATATGAATGTTGTTATTGAAGATTGAGAAAGTTGAGTGAGATTAGCAGTTAGAAAGGGTTAGGAAAGTGTTTTAACTCAAATTATTCTATTCCACAGCCTACATCTGAATTGTCATTCTCTCTACTGCCTTGAGTTAATTACCTTACATTTACTCAATTTTCCCAAAAACCAATTGTTGCTTAACTAATAAGATTAGTGATAAGTCATTGCTGTTTCTTTTCTGTTTCCTGACAACTGGTGGTCCTTTTTCTATAGACTGCCTGTTTTCTTTAAGGATATTTATTTCTTGATTTGTAAAAGCTTTTTTAGAATTTTATTTTTTATACAATTTTAAAAGGTTATTTTCCATTTACAGTTATGATAAAATACTGGCTAGATTCCCCATGATGTCGAGTACATCACTGAGCTTATGTTATACCCAGTAGTTTGACAACAACTCCCCTCCCCCAACTAGTTACCACTAGTTAATTTTCTATGTCTGTGAGACTGTGAAGAGCTTTCTATACATTGAAGATATTAACCATCTCCCTGTCATATTTGTTCAAAAACTCTTAGCCAGTTTTCTTTTTTCTTTTACTTTAATTTAAATTGCTTTATTTTCTTTCTTTTCCAATTTTCTGACTTCCGTCATGGTTGTAAAGTTCTTGTTTACTTTAAACTAACATAAATATATGCTTATGTTTTCCATGAATCTAACAGTTTAATTTTTTCACCTTCATGCTCTTTATCCACTTAGGAGATATGCTTATAAAAGGCTTTGGAGCCTCCTTAATTTTGTTTCCTTGAGTGTGCTTATTTTCAACAAGTACTTTTCTGGAAAATATTAACAAACATCTATGCTCTATCCTGTTGATTTGAAGTACTTTCTGTATACATTGCGTAAACTGTAGTCCAACAAGGAGGCAAACCATCTTGTCTTGTAATGAGGACGTTACAGAGCTCTAGTGCTTCTGCCTTTAAAGTGCGTGTTTTGGTCATGAAAACAGAGAAGCAAGATCAATACTCTCCAACCTACTCCCAAGTCGTGGTGTTACTGGAAAGAGATTATTACAATGGAGGAAACTCTGAAGATGGTTCTAAAAAGTTCACAGTGCTTTTTTGCATTTTAAGTGTGACAGGCATGTTTTGGTCAGAGATCTTTTTCTTACATACAGAAGTTATTTTTCTAATCCTATTTCACTGCAACTTAATTTTTTAGTGATTTGGAATTACTTTCATTAATTATGTATTTTTGGCTGCATCAGGTCCCAGTTGCAGCATGTGAGATCTTTCATTGCAGTGCACAGGCTTCTCTCTAGATGCAGTGTGCAGTCTTAGTATTTTTGGAAGATGGGCTTAGTTGCTCCATGGCATGTAGGATCTTACTCCCCCAACCAGGGATCAAACCTGCATCCCCTGAATTGGAAGGTGGATTTTTAATCACTGGAACAGCAGGGAAATCCCTAATTTACTCTAATTCAGAAATAGTCATATGTTTTTCCCTTACTAACAATGATTATCATTAATATCTCTTTTTATTACTGAGCCATCATTAAATTCCTAGAATAAAGCCTACTTATTCATAACACAGAATTTCTTTAACACACTTGACTTCACAGAGCCGTCATGTGTTTAGGATTTGGTGTTTCCATTTCTAAGAGAGACTAGTCTGTGGTTCTCCATAGCTTTAGCAAAAAAAAAAAGGAGAAACTTATCTTTTTGTGCAGAAATATTTCAAGTGGCACAAGCATTCTGTGTTTCAGAGAAAGTTCAAGATGGTGGAGGAGTAAAAGGAGGAGATCATCTTCCTCCCCACAAATACATCAAACATACATCTTCATGTGGAACAAATCCTACAGAACACCTTCTGAACACTGGCAGAAGACCCCCGACTTCCAAAATGGCAAGCTAATCTCTCCAGAGGAGTGTTGGTAGCTACAGCAGGGGGTTGACCCTGAATCTCTGAGGCAGGAGACCTGAGTCCAGGATGTTGTGCTACCAGACAAGCCCTGACTCAATGGAAAATTAATTAGTGAGAGCTCTCCCAAAGGCCTCCATCTCAGCACTAAGACCAGGCCCCTCCCAAAGGCCAGCAAGCTCCAGTGCCAGATGCCTCACACCAAACCATCAGTAAAACAGGAACACAACCCTACCCATTAGCAGACAGGCTACCCAAAGTCATACCAAGCCCACAGACATCCCAAAACACACCAGTGGATAAAGCACTGCCCTTCAGAGAGAATGATCCAGCTCCACTCACCAGAACACAGGCACTAGTTCCCCCAACAGGAAATCATCGCAAGGCCCTGGTCCCTCCCTACCCACTGGAGCACATTCCACCAATAAGAGGAACTATGACCTGCAGAAGGAGGCCCCAAACAGTAAATCAAACAAAATGAAAAGACAGAGAAACATGCCGCAGATGAAGGAACACACTAAAAACCCACTAGACAAAATGAATGATGAGGAAACAGGCAATTGACCTGAAAAAGAATTCAGAGTGTTGATAATAAAGATGATCCAAAATCTTGGAAATAAAATGAAGGCACAGATAAATTGAATGGAGGCATTGATCAAGAAGATACAAGAAATGTTTAACAGGGACCTAGAAGAAATGAAGAATAGATAATCAGCAATGAACAACACAGTAACTGAGATGAAAAAATATGCCAGAGGAAACCAAACGCAGAATAACTGAAGCAGAAGAACAGGTAAGTGAGATAGAAGACAGAATCGTGTAAATAACTGAAGCAGAGCAGAGCAAAGAAAAAAGAATGAAAAGAAATGAGGACAGCCTCACAGACCTCTGGGACAACATTAACCACACCAACATTCAAATTATATGGGCCCCAGAAGAAGAAGAGAAAAAGAAAGAGTATGAGAAAATATTTGAGGAGATGATAGTTGATGGGAAAAGAAATAGTACTGAAGTCCAGGAAGCCCAGAGAGTCCCATACAGGATACACCCAAAGAGAAACATGCCAAGACACATATTAATCAAACTAATGAAAATTAAACGGAAAGAAAACTATTGAAAGCAGCAAGGGAAAAGCAACAAACAACATATAAGGCGATTCCCCTAAGGTTAACAGCTGATATTCCAACAGAAACTCTGCAGGCTAGTAGGGAGTGGCAGAATATACTTAAAGTGATGAAAGGGAAAAAAACTGCAACAAAGATTACTCTGCCCACAAGGATATCACTCAGGTTTAATGGAGAAATCAAAAACTTTACAGATAAGCAAAAATTAAGAGAATTTAGGACCACCAAACCAGCTTTACAACAAATGATAAAGAAATTTTCTCTAGGCAGGAAACACAAGAGAAAGGGCCTACAAAAACAAAGTCAAAACAATAAAGTAAATGGCAATCAAATCACATATCAATAATCACTTTCAAAATAAATGGACTAAAAGTTCCAACGAAAAGACACAGATTGGTTCAATGGATATAAAAACAAGATCCTTATGTATGCTGTCTACAAAAGACTCACTTCAGACGTAGGGACACATACAGATTGAAAGTGAAAGGATAGAAAAAAGTATCCTACGCAAATGAAAACCTAAAGAAATCAGGAGTAGCAATACTCATATCACATAAAACTGATTTTAAAGAATGTTACAAGAGACAAGGAAAGACACTGTAAGGATCAAGGGATCAATTCAAGAAGAAGATAAAACAATCATAGATATATATGCACCCAACATAGGAGCACCTGAATACATAAGGCAAATTCTAACAACTATAAAAGGGAAATCAACAGTAACCAAAAATAGTGGATGACTTTAATACTGCATTCATCAGTTCAGTTCAGTTCAGTTGCCCAATCATGTTCAGCTCTTAGCGACCCCAAGGACTGAAGCACTCCAAGCCTCCTGTCCATCACCAACTCCCGGAGTTTACTCAAACTCATGTCTATTGAGTCGGTGATGCCATCCAACCATCTCATTCTCTGTTGCCCTCTTCCCCTGCCTTCAATCTTTCCCAGCATCAGGGTCTTTTCCGGTGAGTCAGTTCTTCAGATCAGGTGGCCAAAAGATTGGAGTTTCATATACACGATGGAGTATTACTCAGCCATTAAAAAGAATACATCTGAATCAGTTCTAATGAGGTGGATGAAACTGGAGCCTATTATACAGAGTGAAGTAAGCCAGAAAGAAAAACCCCAATACAGTATACTAACACATATATATGGAATTTAGAAAGATGGTAACAATAACCCTGTATATGAGACAGCAAAAGAGACACTGATGTATAGAACAGTCTTTTGGACTCTATGGGAGAGGGAGAGGGTGGGATGATTTGGGAGGATAGCATTAAAACATGTATAATATCATATATGAAATGAGTCATCAGTCCAGGTTTGATGCATGATACTGGATGCTTGGGGCTGGTGCATTGGGACGACCCAGAGGGATGGTACAGGGAGGGAGGAAGGAAGAGGGTTCAGAATGGGAACACGTGTATACCTGTGGCAGATTCATGTTGATATATGGCAAAACAAATACAATATTGTAAAGTTAAAAAATAAAATAAAAAGAAAAAAAAAAAGACTTGAGTTTCAGCTTCAGCATCAGTCCTTCCAATGAATATTCAGGACTGATTTCATTTAGGATGGACTGATAGGATCTCCTTGCAGTCCAAGTGACTCTCAAGAGTCTTCTCCAACACCACAGTTCAAAAGCATCAATTCTTCAGTACTCAGCTTCCTTTATAGTCCAACTCTCACGTCCATACATGACTATTGGGAAAAACCATAGTTTTGACTAGATGGATTTTGTTGGCAAAGTAATGTCTCTGCTTTTTATTACCTATCTAGGTTGGTATAACTTTTCTTCCAAGGAGCAAGTATCTTTCAATTTCATGGCTGCAGTCACCATCTGCAGTGATTTTGGAGCTCCCCCAAAATAAAGTCTCTCACTGTTGCCACTGTTTCCCCATCTATTTTCCATGAAGTGATGGGACCAGATGCCATGATCTTAGTTTTCTGAATGTTGAGTTTTAAGCCAACTTTTTCACTCTCCTCTTTCACTTTCATCAAGAGGCCCTTTAGTTCTTCTACGCTTTCTGCCATAAGGGTGGTGTCATCTACATACCTGAGAATATTGATATTTCTCCCAGGAATCTTAATTCCAGCTTGTGCTTCATCCAGCCCAGCATTTCTCATGGTGTACTCTGCATATAAGTTAAATAAGCAGGGTGACAATATACAGCCTTGACATACTCCTTTACTTATTTGGAAACAGGATGTTGTTCTATGTCCAGTTCTAACTGTTCTTCCTGACCTGCATACAGATTTCTCAGGAGGCAGATCAGGTGGTCTGGTATTCCCATCTCTTTAAGAATTTTCCACAGTCTGTTGTGATCCACACAGTCAAAGGCTTTAGCATGGTCAATAAAGCAGAAATGCATGGTTTTCTGGAATCCTCTTACTTTTTCAATGATTCAGCAGATGTTGGCAATTTGATCTCTGGTTCCTCTGCCTTTTCTAAATCCAGCTTGAACATCTGGAAGTTCACAGTTCATGTAATGTTCAAGCCTGACTTGGAGAATTTTGAGCATTACTTTGCTAGCGTGTGAGATGAGTGCAATTGTGCAGTAGTTTGAACATTCTTTGGCATTGGCTTTCTTTGGGATTGGAATGAAAACTGACCTTTTCCAGTCCTGTGGCCACTGCTGAGTTTTCCAAATTTGCTGGCATATTGAGTGCAGCATTTTCAAGCATCATCTTTTAGGATTTGAAGTAGCTCAACTGGAATTCCATCACCTCCACTAGCTTTGTTTGTAGTGATGCTTCCTAAGACCCACTTGACTTCACATTACAGGATGTCTGGCTATAGGTGAGTGATCATACCATCATGATTATCTGAGTCATGAAGATCTTTTCTGTACAGTTCTTCTGTGTATTCTTGCCACCTCTTCTTAATATCTTCTGCTTCTGTTAGGTCCCTACCATTTCTGTCCTTTATTGTGCCCATCTTTGCATGAAAAGTTCCCTTGGTATCTCTAATTTTCTTGAAGAGATCTCTAGTCTTTCCCATTCTATTGTTTCCTCTATTTCTTTGCACTGATCACTGAGGAGGGCTTTCTTATCTCTCCTTGCTATTCTTTGGAACTCTGCATTAAAATGGGTATATCTTTCCTTTTCTCCTTTGCCTTTCACTTCTCTTCTTTTCATAGCTGATTGTAAGGCCTCCTCAGACAAACATTTTGCCTTTTTGCATTTCTTTTTTGTGGGGATGGTCTTGATCACTGTCTCCTGTACAATGTCCATAGTTCTTCAGGCACTCTGTGTATCAGATCTAATCCCTTGAATCTATTTCTCACTTCCACTGTATAATCATTAGGCATTTGATTTAGATCATACCTGAATGGTCTAGTGGTTTTCCCTACTTTTTTCAATTTAAGTCTGCATTTGGCAATAAGGAGTTAATGATCTGAGCCACAGTCAGCTCCCAGTCTTGTTTTTGCTGACTGTATAGAGCTTCTCCATCTTTGACTGCAAAGAATATAATCAATCTGATTTCGGTGTTGACCATCTGGTCATGTCCATGTATAGAGTCTTCTCTTCTGTTATTGGAAGAGGGTGTGTGCTATAACCAGTGCGTTCTCTTGGCAAAACTCTGTTAGCCTTTGCCCTGCTTCATTCTGTACTTCAAGGCCAAATTTGCCTGTTACTCCATGTATTTCTTGACTTCCTACCTTTGCATTCCAGTCCCCTATAATGAAAAGGACATCTTTTTTGGGTGTTAGTCCTAGAAGGTCTTGTAGGTCTTCACAGAACCATTCAATTTCAGCTTCTTCAGCATTACTGGTTGGGGCATAGACTTGGATTAGTGTGATATTGAATGGTTTGCCTTGGAAACAAACAGATCATTTGGTCATTTTTGAGACTGCATCCAAGTACTGCATTTTGGACTCTTTTGTTGACTATGAGGGCTACTCCATTTCTTCTAAAGGATTCTTGCCCACAGTAATAGATATAATGGTCATCAGTGTTAAATACACCCATTCCAGTCCATTTTAGTTCATTGATTCCTAAAATATCGACTTTCACTCTTGCCATCTCCTGTTTGACCACTTCCAATTTGCCTTGATTCATGGATCTAACATTCCAGGTTGCTATGCAATATTGCTCTTTACTGTATCAGACTTTACTTCCATCACCAGTCACATCCACAACTGTGTGTTGTTTTTGCTTTGGTCCTGTCTCTTCATTTTTTCTGGAGTTATCTCTCCGCTGATCTCCAGTAGTATATTGGGCACCTACCAACCTGGGGAGTTCATCTTTCAGTGTCCTATCTTTTTGGCTTTTCCTACTGTTCATGGGGTTCTCAAGGCAAGAATATTGAAATGGTTTGCCATTCCCTTCTCCAGTAGACCATATTCATTCATACCAATGCACAGATCATCTGGACAGAAAATTAATAAGGAAACACAAGCTTTAAACAATATGTTGGACCAGTAAGACCTAATTGGTATCTAAAGGACATTTCATCCAAAAACAGTAGATTTCCTTTCTTTTACCAAGTGAACATGGCACATTCTCCAGGACATATCACATCTTGGGTCACAAATCAAGCCTTAGTAAATTTCAAATAACTGAAATGTATCAAGCATTTTGTTCTGACCACAAAACTGTTAAGATTAGATAACAACTACTGGAAAAAAATGTAAAAAATACAAATGCATAGAGGCTAAATAATACCCTTCTGAATAACTGACATGTTACTGAAGAAATCAAACAGGAAATTAAAAAATATTAGAAACAAATGACAATGAAAACAAAACAACTCAAAACCTATGAGATGCAGCAAAAGCAATGCTAAGGGGGAATTTGACAGCAATATAAATCTACCTCAAGAAACAAGAAAAGCACTGAATAAACAATCTAATCTTACACCTAAATCAACTAGAAAAAGAAGAACAAAAAAGACCAAAGTTAGTAGAATGAAAGAAATCATAAGGATCAGAGAAAAAATAAGTGAAAAAGAAATGAAGGAGACAACAGCACAGATCAATAAAACTAAAAGCTTTTTCTTTGAGAAGATAAACAAAATTGACAAACCATTTGCCAGACCAATCAAGAAAAGTAGAAAAGACTCAAATCAATAAAGTTAGAAATGAAAAAGTAGAAGTTACAACAGACAACACAGAAATACAAAGGATCATAAGAGACTACGACAAGCAGCTAACTAAGTGCCAAAAAATGGACAACCTGGAAGACATGGACAAATTCTTACGAAAGTACAACCTTACAAGACTGAATCAGGGAGAAATAGAAAATATGAAGAAACAAATCACAAGCACTGAAATTGAAACTGTGATAAAAAATCTTCCAACAAACAGAAGCCCAGGGCCAGAGGGTTTCACAGGTAAATTTTACCAAAATGTTAAAGAACAGCTGACTGCTAGAACTCTTCCAGAAAACTGCAGAGGGAGGAAAACTTCCAAACTCATTCTATGAGGCCACCATTACTTTGATACCAAAATCAGACAAAGATACCACCAAAAAAAGAAAATTGCAAGCCAGTATCATTGACGAACATGGATGCAAAAATCCTCAACAAAATTCTAGCAAACAAATCCAACAACATATTAAAAGGACCATACCCCATGATCAAGTAGGCTTTTATCCCAGTGATGTAAAGATTCTTCAATATATGCAAACCAATCAATGTGACACACCATATTAACTAATTGAAAGATAAAAACCATATGATCTTAATAGATGCAACCAGAAAATTACTAGAGCTAATCAATGAATATAGTAAAGTCACAGGATATAAAATTAATACACAGAAATCTCTTGCATTCCTATACACTTAACAATAAAAAAAATCAGAAACAGAAATTAAGGAAACAATCCCATTCACCACCACAACAAAAAGAATAAAATACCTAGAAATAAACCTACCTAAAGAGACAAAAAACCTGTATGTAGATAACTATAAGACACTGATTAAAGAAACCAAAGATGTTTTTCTTTCTGGCTTACTTCACTCTGTATAATAGGCTCCAGTTTCATCCACCTCATTAGAACTGATTCAAATGTATTCTTTTTAATGGCTGAGTAATACTCCATTGTGTATATGTACCACAGCTTGCTTATCCATTCATCTGCTGACGACCCAGAGGGATGGAATGGGGAGGGAGGAGGGAGGAGGGTTCAGGATGGGGAACACATGTATACCTGTGGCGGATTCATTTTGATATTTGGCAAAACTAAGACAGTTATGTAAAGTTTAAAAATAAAATAAAATTTAAAAAAAAAAAAAAGAAACCAAAGATGACACAAAGAGGTGGAGAGACATACCATATTCTTGGATTGGAAAAATCAATATTGTCAAAATGATTATACTGCTCAAAGCAACCTACAGATTCAGTGCAATAATCCCCGTCAAACTACCAATGACATTTTTCACAGAACCAGAACAAAAAATTTCACAATTTGTATGAAAACACAAAAAGACCCTGAATAGCCAAAGCAATCTTGAGAAAGAAAAATGGACCTGGAGGAATCAACCTTCCTGACTTCAGACTACACTACAAAGCTAAAGTCATCAAGATAGTATGTACTGGCACAGAAACAGAAATATAGACCAATGGAACAAGATAGAAAGTCCAGAGATAAACCCGTGCACCTATGACACCTTATCTTTGGCAAAGGAGGCAAGAATATACAATGGGGTGCTCGCTTCGGCAGCACATATACTGAAATTGGAATGATACAGAGAAGATTAGCATGGCCCCTGCGCAAGGATGACACGCAAATTCGTGAAGCGTTCCATATTTTTGAGAAAAATCAAATCAATAAAATTAGAAATGAAAATGGAGAGATCACAACAGACAACACAGAAATACAAAGGATCATAAGAGAGTACTATCAACAATTATATGCCAATAAAATGGACAACATGGAAGAAATGGACAAATTCTTAGAAAAGTACAACTTTCCAAAACTCGATCAGGAAGAAATAGAAAATCTTAACAGACCCATCACAAGCACGGAAATTGAAACTGTAATCAAAAATCTTCCAGCAAACAAAAGCCCAGGTCAAGACGGTTTCACAGCTGAATTCTACCAAAAATTTAGAGAAGAGCTAACACCTATCCTGCTCAAACTCTTCCAGAAAATTGCAGAGGATGGTAAACTTCCAAACTCATTCTATGAGGCCACCATCACCCTAATACCAAAACCTGACAAAGATCCCACAAAAAAAGAAAACTACAGGCCAATATCACTGATGAACATAGATGCAAAAATCCTTAACAAAATTCTAGCAATCAGAATCCAACAACACATTAAAAAGATCATACACCATGACCAAGTGGGCTTTATCCCAGGGATGCAAGGATTCTTCAGTATCCGCAAATCAATCAATGTAATACACCACATTAACAAACTGAAAAATAAAAACCATATGATTATCTCAATAGATGCAGAGAAAGCCTTTGACAAAATTCAACATCCATTTATGATCAAAACTCTCCAGAAAGCAGGAATAGAAGGAACATACCTCAACATAATAAAAGCTATATATGACAAACCCACAGCAAACATTATCCTCAATGGTGAAAAACTGAAAGCATTTCCTCTAAAGTCAGGAACAAGACAAGGGTGCCCACTTTCACCATTACTATTCAACATAGTTTTGGAAGTTTGGGCCACAGCAATCAGAGCAGAAAAAGAAATAAAAGGAATCCAAATTGGAAAAGAAGAAGTAAAACTCTCACTGTTTGCAGATGACATGATCCTCTACATAGAAAACCCTAAAGACTCCACCAGAAAATTACTAGAACTAATCAATGACTATAGTAAAGTTGCAGGATATAAAATCAACACACAGAAATCCCTTGCATTCCTATACACTAATAATGAGAAAACAGAAAGAGAAATTAAGGAAACAATTCCATTCACCATTGCAATGGAAAGAATAAAATACTTAGGAATATACCTACCTAAAGAAACTAAAGACCTATATATAGAAAACTATAAAACGCTGGTGAAAGAAATCAAAGAGGACACTAACAGATGGAGAAATATACCATGTTCATGGATTGGAAGAATCAGTATAGTGAAAATGAGTATACTACCCAAAGCAATCTATAGATTCAATGCAATCCCTGTCAAGCTACCAACAGCATTCTTCACAGAGCTAGAACAAATAATTTCACAATTTGTATGGAAATACAAAAGACCTCGAATAGCCAAAGCGATCTTGAGAAAGAAGAATGGAACAGGAGGAATCAACCTACCTGACTTCAGGCTCTATTACAAAGCCACAGTTATTAAGACAGTATGGTACTGGCACAAAGACAGAAATATAGATCAATGGAACAAAATAGAAAGCCCAGAGATAAATCCACGCACATATGGACACCTTATCTTTGACAAAGGAGGCAAGAATATACAATGGATTAAAGACAATCTCTTTAACAAGTGGTGCTGGGAAATCTGGTCAACCACTTGTAAAAGAATGAAACTAGAACACTTTCTAACACCATACACAAAAATAAACTCAAAATGGATTAAAGATCTCAACGTAAGATCAGAAACTATAAAACTCCTAGAGGAGAACATAGGCAAAACACTCTCTGACATACATCACAGCAGGATCCTCTATAACCCACCTCCCAGAATATTGGAAATAAAAGCAAAAATAAACAAATGGGACCTAATTAACCTTAAAAGCTTCTGCACATCAAAGGAAACTATTAGCAAGGTGAAAAGACAGCCTTCAGAATGGGAGAAGATAATAGCAAATGAAGCAACTGACAAACAACTAATCTCGAGAATATACAAGCAACTCCTACAGCTCAACTCCAGAAAAATAAATGACCCAATTAAAAAATGGGCCAAAGAACTAAATAGACATTTCTCCAAAGAAGACATACAGATGGCTAACAAACACATGAAAAGATGCTCAACATCACTCATTATCAGAGAAATGCAAATCAAAACCACTATGAGGTACCATTTCACACCAGTCAGAATGCTGCGATCCAAAAGTCTACAAGTAATAAATGCTGGAGAGGGTGTGGAGAAAAGGGAACCCTCTTACACTGTTGGTGGGAATGCAAACTAGTACAGCCACTATGGAGAACAGTGTGGAGATTCCTTAAAAAACTGGAAATAGAACTGCCTTATGATCTGGCAATCCCACTGCTGGGCATACACACTGAGGAAACCAGAAGGGAAAGAGACACGTGTACCCCAATGTTCATCGCAGCACTGTTTATAATAGCCAGGACATGGAAGCAACCTAGATGTCCATCAGCAGATGAATGGATAAGAAAGCAGTGGTACATATACACAATGGAGTATTACTCAGCCATTAAAAAGAATACATTTGAAGCAGTTCTAATGAGGTGGATGAAACTGGAGCCTATTATACAGAGTGAAGTAAGCCAGAAATAAAAACACCAATACAGTATACTAACACATATATATGGAATTTAGAAAGATGGTAACAATAACCCTGTGTACGAGACAGCAAAAGAGACACTGATGTATAGAACAGTCTTATGGACTCTGTGAGAGAGGGAGAGGGTGGGAAGATTTGGGAGAATGGCATTGAAACATGTAAAATATCATGTATGAAACGAGTTGCCAGTCCAGGTTCGATGCACGATACTGGATGCTTGGAGCTGGTGCACTGGGATGACCCAGAGGGATGGAATGGGGAGGGAGGAGGGAGGAGGGTTCAGGATGGGGAACACATGTATACCTGTGGTGGATTCATTTTGATATTTGGCAAAACTAATACAATTATGTAAAGTTTAAAAATAATATAAAATTTTAAAAAAAGAAATGAACAAATAAACAAACAAACAAACAAAAAGAATATACAATGGGGAAAAAAAGGCAGCCTCTTCAATAAATGGTGCTGGGAACAGTGGACAGCTACATATAAAAGAATGAAACTAGAACACTTCCTAACACCATACACATAAATAAACAAAATGGATTAAAGACTTAAATGGAAGGCCAGAAATTATAAAGCTCTTAGAGGAAAACATAGGCAGAATACCCTATGACATACATCACAGCCAGATCCTCTTTGACCCCTTCTCCCAGAGTAATGGAAGTAGAAACAGCAACAAACAAATGAGACCTGATTAAACTCAAAAGCTTTTTCACAGCAAAGGAAACAAAAATAAACAGGATTAAAAGACAACTCTCAAAATGGGGGAAAATAACTGCAAATCAAACAACCGACAAAGGATTAATCTCCAAAACATATAAGCAGCTCATACAGCCCAATATCAGAAAAACAAACAGCCCAATCACAAAATGAGCAGAAGCTTTAAACAGACATTTCTCCAAAGAAGACATGAAAATATGTATGCTTGACATCAGTTAATTACTAAATGCAAATCAAAACTACAATAAGGTATCACCTCACACCAATCAGAATGGCTATCATCAAAAAAATCTACAAACGATACATGCTGGAGAGGATGTGGAGAAAAGGGAATGCTCCTACACTGTTGATGGGATTGTAAACTGATACAGCCATTATGGCGAACAGTATGGAGACTGCTTTAAAAAAAATAGGGATAAATCTACCATATGACCCAGCAATCCCACTACTGGGCATATACCCTGAGAAAACCACAATTCTAAAAGACACATATACCCCAGTGTTCGTTGCAGCACTATTTACAATAGCTAAGACATAGAAGTAACATAGATGTCTATCGACAAAAGAATGGATAAAGAAGATGTGGTATGTATATATAATGGAATATTACTCAGTCATAAAAAAAGAACAAGTCGGAGTCAGTTGTAGTGAGGTGGATGAACCTAGAGCCTGTTATACAGGGTGAAGAAAGTCAGAAAGGGAAAAACAAATATTGCATACTGACACATATACATATATATGGAATCTAGAAAAATGATATTGATTAACCTACTTGCAGGGAAGGAATGGAGATGCAGACATAGAGAACAGATCTGTGGATACATGAGGGGAAAGAGAGAGGGATGAATGGAGAAACTAGCCTTGACATACACACACTAGCATGTGTAAAACAGATAGCTGGTGGGAAGTTGCTATATAACACAGGAAGCCTAGCCTGGTGCTTGGTGATGACCTAGATGGGTAGAATGTGCGGAGGAGATGGAGGTTCAAGAAGAAGGGGACATATGTATAATTATGGCTGATTCATGTTGTTTTATGGCAGAAACCAACAGAACATTGTAAAAAATAAATAAAAGAACTAAAAAAAAAAAAAAAGAATTCTGTGTTCCAAAATTGTTTGCAGGAACTCACTCACTCATACAGATCTGATATCCTTCCAGGGGTTACTTTTAGACATTTTTCATAATTTTATTCAGGTTCTTTTTAATTTTTTCCAACTTGTTCGATAATCAGTTGCTTTTTTAATAGTGCCCTATATGATTATTCTTTCATTCATGTATTTATCTCTATTGGCATGTATTGACACTGAATTCTATTTTTTTTCTATAAACATACAGTTATTTAACTACATCTCCTTAACTATTCCTAATAAAGCACATAGCTACTTCTTTTCTATTTCCCTGATCACCTTTAAGAGCACTTCACCTGTTTTGTTGGTCTTGATTCTTTTTAAAAAAGAAAAGTAAGACAAGAAATGAAAAGAACAAAAAAGTACTAATTTGTCATTTTTATTATTTTCATACATATTAATTTCTCCTCATATTTTCATTGAATTCTTCCTTGGATAGGACACAATTCAAAATACAACCATTAAAAAAAGCATGTCAATCTAATTATTGATTTCTCTTTATTCTGCTACATATTTAATATTTAAAATATTGCCTCCTACTATTTATTTGAGTTTCAAGTTTCTCCCCTTTTTATTTTGTCCAACTATGTGTGATTAACTACCTAAAGATTTGTGATTATTATATTCTTGTTTGGATCTATATCATCAGCGAATTTAGACTATTTCCTTTTTGCACATTTAATTTTTTCATATAATTTATTTCTTCTACTATCAACTCTGTTCCCTTTTATTTAAAATTGCATGTATTTATATGTCCATCCCCTCATTTTTTAAGCTTTATTCTTCAATTTGTTTAGGAGTTTCTACTTGTAAACTTGTATAGTTAGATTTCAAGTTACTCTAGTTTTTCACATTTACATATGACATAGAGGTTTAATTCTTCTAAATATGTTTATCTTCTATTATCCTGCAAGACAATTGTAAAATATGAGAAATGCCAGTTAAAATCAGAGTAGGAGTGCACACTCAAGTCTCTGTACAACTGCTCATGTACATATGTGTATATGCAATTGTACATGTGTGTATGCATATGGCATGTGTGCAGTCTGAAGCCAAAGAGACTAAAAAGTGACCACAAGAAATCAACAAAGGCCAAAAAAAAAAAAAACAAAACCCACCTATCTCCTGAGACATGTTCATTAGCTTCTCAATTCTACAAACAGAGGCGTCCAGCACAGTACCTATGCTCAGAACGGGTAAAATATAGTGAGCTCTCATTTTTCCCCTGAAGGCAGTGGCACATGGGCAGCACAGGGAGACAAGCTCAAGAAACTGAGAAAGACAGGTGAAAGCTAATTTAAATACCAGAATGAACTTAAGACTTGGTGACAGGTTATGCTTCTAGGGGCAGCAGACTTTCGCTTTATATCCTGGTACCTAGAGGTCTCCAGTGGTAATATATGAATAAACAATCGTGGCTTGCCTGAGTCTCTTTGAATAATCAAATTTGTAATAGTATTGTGATATGTCTATCAACTCTTTTCCACATCCAGAGCCACGATGTCACATTTAGTGGCTCATGCTGGCTACTTCTCTGGGCTGCCTGAACCCCATTGAAGCCTCCCCTCCAAGAACTTCCCTCCGCTGTTCCCAGCTGAGCCACCTCATCCATCAGAGGTGAGAACGCAGCAGGGTCTCCCGTGACACGAGGTCCTGGCCAACTGCCTGCCAGACCCTAGTGACTGCACTGGATCTGATTTTGGAAAGAGTGGCAAAGACTATGTCTTGCCAAAGAGAAGATATGAAATCTGGCCTTCCTGAAGCATGCTGCCAAAACAGGGCTGTTTTGCAAGGCAGTATTCCGTGGAAAAATTCTCTCTCCTGCCTACAGAGGAAGACCAGCTATCCATGAGGGCAGACAGATGAGGAGCCAGAACACACCTGCTCCCCACTCGTTTACTAAAAAATAGATCCAAAAGAACTATATGATTTTTCTTTTCTCCAGCAAGGGATAAAAATATGTCTCTTTTAAAGGAAGAAATATTTTAAGTCAGCCCTGGAATAGTCACACAGGATTTTGGAAACCAAGTTTAATCCACTGCCCTTGTTAGGAAGCACTTAACATTTCTTAGGCATCCTCTCTTCCACTTTTTATGGTCTGAAAGTTGCACTCACCTGCTCAATCAGCCTATAGTCATAGTATCAGGAAAACAACGCTTAAATATATTTCAGATGTCAGTGGGCATCTTGGGAGTGAACATTGTGAGTGAAGAGCCATCCTCACACACCTGTGACCTCAGGAGGGCAGCTGCTCCCACGGAATCTACCGTGGCAGGTAGCCTGGCAGTTCAGGAGAAGCCCACACTGGCACTGGTCCATCTCACCTGCATCACGCTACTGGCAGCCATCAGGTGTTATCATTCTGCTATGGCCTGGTTCCAAAAGCCCCTAAGTACTCTATCAAGAACTGCTTTGCACACCAGTCTCTTCTTAATTGTTTTATGGCATATGCAGTGTAGTCAATATGAAAACCAAGAGATATGATAAAGACTGAATGAGGCACAGGTGTTCCATGCAGGTCTCATCAAAGCACAATAAAACCCACCTCTTAAAGAGTTTAGATGCATTCCTCTCTCCTGCAGCAGGTTTTGATGGCCCGCCCCCTACACCCATGTTCAAGAAGCAGGAAGAATTGAGAAGTCAGACATGTGTTCCCGAATGCTGCCTGGTTAATGCTGCTGCTGCTGCTGCTTCTGCTGCATCGCTTCAGTCCTGTCCGACTCTGTGCGACTCCATAGATGGCAGCCCACCAGGCTCCTCCGTCCCCGGGACTCTCCAGGCAAGAACACTGGAGTGGGTTCCCATTTCCTTCTCCAATGCATGAAAGTGAAGAGTGAAAGTGAAGTCACTCAATCATGTCTGACTCTTTATGACCCCAGGGACTGTAGCCCACCAGGCTCCTCCATCCATGGGATTTTCCAGGCAAGAGTACTGGAGTGGGTTGCCATTTCCTTCTCCAGCCTGGTTAATAGGAAAGGGGAAAAAAAACACAATCCAAGGAAGTAGCCAGAGAGATATTCTCTTTTATACTGTCTCCAGTGAGGTCGCACAGAGTCGGACACGGCTGAAGCGACTTAGCAGCAGCAGCAGCAGCCAGTGAGATCAGGAGCAGCGCCCGCACGTGTCAAAAGTGCAGGTGCTGACGCTGCCAAACATTTCACGTGAAGCCTGATTTGCTTTCTGTGTCTGTGTTCTCATCCCTCTTCCGAAGTCACACACAGCCCATTCACAGCTAGACAAAGCCCACGTTGCTTCCTTGAGCCTCAGCCCCTGGACACTGCGGATACTCAGCTTCATCCCAGCTTTGAAACACCAGGATCAGTTTCCAAGATGCCCCCATGATGCCCAGACATTGCCTGGTAAAGCTGGGCCTGCACACACGATGCACAGGGCTGTTTCCCCCATCCATTCCCCCCACTGAGGCTGTTAGACTGCCAGGCTAATGAAGCCAGGGCTTGCATATTCTTACCTCTGAGAGATTTCAAGAGACACTATTGATTCGAGTCTCAAAGGTTTGTAAGAAATTCTCAAATGGGTATTTAGCACAGATGCTTCAGGAGGAAAGCTCCCGTATCGTTAGAGGGCACAAATATTTCATCCTCCATGTCCCTCTAACAGAGATGCTCCTGAGGTACATGCTGATGATAAGCCCATTAATCCTTGACAGAGCCCATTTCTCCACCTTGGCTAAGGGGACAAGATAGGTCAAGTCAAAGAGCAACTAGCATTCAAATAACTAGAAGGGTTAATGAAAAGTTTTATCTCCTCTCTGGTCTTGGGTAGTGAGACATTTTTTTCATACAGAGACCAAGGTAGTCAGGAACTAAAATCTCTCTGTCTTTAAAACCCATCATTCAGAATTATGGCTAGAAACGAATCCCTATGAATGAAGTCTTGTGACGCTACGTCACTAATATTCTTTGTTTCAGGCACAAACAAGATCACTATGTACATTTTGCTACTTAAAAACAGGCAAGACTCCCCTGGTGGTCCAGTGGTTAAGAATCTGCTTGCCAGTGCAGGGGATATGGGTTCACTCCCTGGTCCAGGAAGATCGCACGTGCCATTGGGCAACTGAGCACGCGCATTGCAAATACTGAAGCCCGTGCACTCTAGAGCCTGTGTTCTGCAAGGCCACTGCAATGAGAAGCCCCAGCACCACAGCCGGAGAAAGCGCCCAAACAGTGACAAAAACCCAGCGCAGCCAAAAATAAATAAACAAAAAATTTTAAAAAAGAAACACAGGCAAAGCAAAAACTTGGTAGATTCTTCTTTGTTGTTAGTATGAGCAGCAGCAGTATCAGCAATGACTGAGCTCTGAAAGGAACGAAAATGCAGGTAAACAGAAACAGGCAGAGCCATTCTCAGCCAAGAAACAAAGGGGCAGCAATTTCCTGACATCGTGCAACCCCAGGGCTCCAGGATGTGCCAAGGAGCAGATTGATTGCTTGCCTTTGGGAGGCATTCTTCCTGTTTGAAAAGGAGCCGTAGGATAATCATCACACAGCCCTCTGGAGCTTCAAACAGGGTCTCCCTATAGCTGAGTTGTGTTTTATTTACACAGCTTCTCAGTGAAGGTTAACAAGAAGGTATAAAATACTGCACACAGCCCTATGCACCGAAGTATTCAGGAAACCAAAGTGCTGCCTCCTATAAGAAGAAGAGAAAGAAAATGAAAGGTAGTCACAGCAGGCTGGATTCAAACTCCAACACTGACACTCCGCTCTCACCAGCCATTTTTTCAGGTCAGATTTCAGTTGAAGATGCACCTAAAAGTTCATTTGATGATACTGGGTCATCAGCATTTCCAGGATGATCCAACCAAGCGCCAGCACGCTGTCAAGCTACAGAGTTACTTGTCATCTCCCCCAGGTTGTCTCGAGAAAGAAGTCAGAAAAATATAGGTTGCGTTTACTTGGAAGGAAATTTGCATCATGATAATTGAGCACACACACCAAAAAACTATTTGAGAAATTCATAAAGAGAATTTTAGATGTGAAAGGGAGAAATATGAAGCTTAGAAATGTGCTTGCCACTCAGGGTAGTATATTTAATTTACAGATGAAAGAACTGACACCCAGAAAAGAGAGATCTTATAGTGAGTGGCACAGAATTAAGCCCTTAGAAATCTGGAACATAAATCAGAAGTAAATAAAGTTGATTACAAACCCATTCACCAGAATGATTAAGACAAAAAAGAACCATTACCAAGTGAGGGTTAGAATGTGGAAAAACTGGAACTCTCATAGCATATGCTGTGGGTGGGAATGCAAAATAGTCCAAACATTTTGGAAAACTATTTCATGATATTTACTAAAGCTGTACACCTGCCTATTCTATGAGCCAGCAATTCCACCCTGATTAAAATATGCTAAAAAAAAATGTACAACTGTTCACTAAAAGATACGTATTAGAATGTTCGTAACAACATCCTTCACTAAATAGCCCCAAACTGGAAACACCTAATCCTATTAAACAGAGGTTAAGAAATCATAATAGAGTTATACAGTGCAATACTATGCAGTAATAATAAACAACTACATACAGTAACATGGATGAAACTCACTTTTTATTGAGTAAAAAGTTTGAAATTGAAAGATAATATACAGTATAATTCCATTTACAGAAAGTTCACAATCAGATGTAACTAATCTATGGTTCAGTTCAGCTCAGTTAATCAGTCGTGTCTGACTCTGCGACCCCATGGTCTGCAGCTCGTCAGGCTTCCCTGTCTGTCTATGATGTTAGAGGTTAAAATAGGGGATAGTTTTGGAGAGGGTGGATAGGAGACAAAGATCACGAGAGGCTTTTGGGAAGTTTGAATTTCTTCAACTGAGCATTTATTGCATGGGTGTACCAAGTGTGTGCAAATTTGTCACATAATACACCTAAAATTTAAAAACTTTTCTGTATATATATATATATATATATATACACATATATATATGTAACACTTCAATAAGATGTTGATATTAAAAATTGGTTATAGAGATAGTGATAAATATAGAAGGAACAGATGCACAATAAGAATTCAATAATTGAAAAGAAAAATTTCCAGACATAAAGGATTAAATTTACAGATAAACTGGGCATTGACCTTCCCTTCCCTCAAATAAATAAATAACACTGAACACCATAATCAAATCCTACCACAATCACTGAAATTCAAAGTTAAACAGCTACATTAGGGAATTCAACTTCTGCTTGTGGTGGAGTATGTAATTCAGAATAACCCTTCCACGGATGACAACTAATGGAAAAGCAGGACAAAATATTTTTTAAAAGTGTGCTGAACAGCAATGAAAGGTGAATAAGGTAGAAAAGAAAGTCATGCCATAAGATCTGGGAAAAGCCAAAGATACACGGAGGTAAGCCCTCCATGAGAAGCCACTTGTCTTGTGAAAATTTTGCAAATCTCAAGACGATACTGTAGAGTGCTGGCAATGTTCCCTCTTACCCTGGGTGAGGGATACATAAGTACTTGTTCTGTGTGTTGTGGATTTCTCTATTTGTGAGTTGCAGTTCAAAACACAATGGTTAAAAAGGAATATCAAACCAGCATCCCAGTAGAAAAAAAAAAAAGCTGAATTCAGATTTATACAAAGCAATACTATCAAAGCCCAAAAACAGTAGACAGACAGTTCAAATGTTCTGAAAGGAAAGTACTCCACAAGAATTCCTTCAAATAGAAAGTACAGAAGCAACAAATACACATTCTTGAGTAGGCAATAACTTAGAATATCAAGCACCTGTGTGCCTTTCTTATGAAAACTACTAGAGGATGAGATTCTGCTAGCAAGGAAATCTATCAAAATATACACAACGGGAAAGAAGAAACCATACAATAAGCACTGGTAGTTGGTATTAAACTCATTTAAATAAAAAACTTAGTCTAAACAACTGTGAGAATTTGAGATCACTGGTTCCTTTAATGTCATTGCCAATTTATCTCTGCAAATTAAAGGAGGATTATGTTTAATATTTTCAGTCAAAATACTATGTGCTTTATGAATCCAATCTTTGTTCTCTGTCTCTGTCTCTTGTATCTATCTATCTATCTATATGTATTTCAATATAGGGATATCTGAAATTCAGTTTACCTAACATTGAAAGCAGTAGTTTCTGGGCAGTGGGATTTTAGGTAATCTGATCTTCTTTGCAAGCCCTATTTTACTGCATTCTTATTTAAAAATTAACATATACATTTATGAACAATAATAGTTATTATTCTTTCAAAAATAAAAATAAACTGGGAACAATATAAACAAAAGTCTACACACAAAAGTCAGGTAAGGATGTTTCCCTTAGCAACACTGAAGGAGATATTTAAACACTGTCAGCATTCAATGAACACATAATTTAACAATCAACAAAATAACTGACAGCATGTAAATTATTCATATTTTAATTTTTCAACTGTTTACTCTTTTCAAATATTTCTTTCTCTCTTTAAAGCAAACACATTCATTCAGGAGTCTAATCTAAGAAAAGAAGAAAATTTTGTACCAAACTGGGTATAAATTACATATTGAAAATTTAGGTTCAATAGAAGAAACTTCAGATAGAAAAAAGTCAAAGTTATCTTAATATTACAGTGCTGTGTACTTTGTTGAGCTTCCCTGGCAGCTCAGTTGTGAAAATTCACCTGCCAATATAGGAGATGCAGCTTCGATCCCTGCCTAGGTTGGGAAGATCCCCTGGAGAAGGAAATGGTAACCCACTCCAGTATTCCTGCCTGGGAAATTCCATGGACAGAGAAGCCTGGTGGGCTATAGTCCATGGGGTTGGAAAAGAGTCAGACATGAATTAGCAACTGAACAACACCAATGTACTTTATTAAATTCAACTTCTATAAAATCGCTGGTTCTTAACCTTAAAATTATTTCTCCTTGCTCCCCTCCCCCCCTCCCGGTTCCACTCCTAGAACATGCAGTCTTCTGAAGCAAACCAAAAGGCTCTATCATCTGTGATTCTCTTTTCTCCATCGCACCTGATTTTCAGCCAGGGGTTGCTATTGTAATACATGTGTGTGTTAGTCACTGAGTCATTTCCAACTCTGCGACCCTGTGGACTGTAGCCCACCAGACTCCTCTGTGCATGGGATTCTCCAGACAAGAAAACTGGTGTGGGTAGCTATTCCCTTCTCCAGGGAAACTTCCCAACCCAGCAAATGGAAGCTGGGTCTCCTGCATGGCAGGCTGATTCTTTACCACCTAATCTACCAGGGAAGTCCTACTACTGTAATGCCACGCCTGAAATACCAAACACCCTCCAAACCACATTCTCATCATTTCCAAAATCAAGTTGAAATGATCGAGCAATCAGACCAGCTACTTACCTAGTCTTTTTGCTTCTATTCTCACCCACTCGTTCATTCTCCACCTCATTCATGGAACCAAGTATGAGAGGACACTGAGGCCACATGAATGACTGATCACATGAATGGGTTTCCTACTACCAACCAGGCTAAAGTTCCAGGTAATAACTTTCCAGGCAAGACCTGTCTCTGACAGATGCTAGGAAGGCACTAGCCCTGGTAGTGGGGCATTGTGTAGGCTGAAGAATGGGAACGCTCCCCCTAGAGGTGAGAGGTGGAATAAACCTGCCCTGTACAGAAAAGGGCAGAGAGAATGGGACCTTTGGGGAAATGCCTAATCGCTCATGACTTCTGGCATATTCAAGGAGATAAAGGAAGAGAGCAGAGAGGAGGCTACAATGGCGGTCCACTGGCCAGACCAAGAAATACACAAGACTGAGGATGTAGAACAGCCTCCAATTTTGGCATGATTCAACCTGAACACATTCAGATAATTTTTCACATTCCCTTCTCTAGGGAATGGCAAACCACTTCAGTATTCTTGCCTTGAGAACCCCATGAACAGCATGAAAAGGCAAAAAGATAGGACACTGAAAGATGAACTCCACAGGTCGGTAGGTGCCCAATATGCTACTGGAGCTCAGTGGAGAAATAATTCCAGAAAGAATGAAGAGACAGAACCAAAGCAAAAACAACAACCAGTTGTGCATGTGACTGGTGATAGAAGCAAAGTTCAATGCTATAAAGAGCAATATTGCATAAGAACCTGGAATGTTAAGTCCATGAATTAAGGCAAATTGGAAGTGGTCAAAGATGGCAAGAGTGAGCATTGACATTTTAGGAATCAGTGAACTAAACTGGACTAGAATGGGTGAGTTTAATGCAGATGGCCATTATACCTACTACTGTGGGCAAGAATCCCTTAGAAGAAATGGAGTAGCCCTCATAGTCAACAAAAGAGTCCAAAATGCAGTACTTGGATGCAATCTCAAAAAACAACAGAATGATCTGTTTGTTTCCAAGGTTGCTGCTGCTACTGCTAAGTCACTTCAGTTGTGTCCGACTCTATGCGACCCCGTAGACGGCAGCCCACCAGACTCCACCGTCCCTGGGATTCTCCAGGCAAGAATACTGGAGTGGGTTGCCATTTCCTTCTCCAATGCATGAAAGTAAAAAGCAAGAGTGAAGTCGCTCAGTCGTGTCCAACTCTTAGCGACCCCATGGACTGCAGCCCACCAGGCTCCTCCGTCCATGGGATTTTCCAGGCAAGAGTACTGGAGTGGGGTGCCATTTCCTTCTCCAAGGCAAACCATTCAATATCACACTAATCCAAGTCTATTCCCCAACCAGTAATGCTGAAGAAGCTGAAGTTGAATGGTTCTATGAAGACCTACAAGATCTTCTAGAACTAACACCCAAAAAAGATGTCCTTTTCATTATGACTTCCCTGGTACCTCAGACAGTAAAGCATCTGCTTACAATGCAGGAGACCCGGGTTCAATCCTTGGGTCAGGAAGATGCTCTGGAGAAGGAAATAGACACCCACTCCAGTACTCTTGCCTGGAAAATTCCATGGATGGAGGAGCCTGGTAGGCTACAATCCCTGGGGTCGCAAACAGTCAGACATGACTGAGTGACTTAACTTTCTTTTCTTTTGTTCCATTATAGGGGACTAAATGCAAAAGTAGTAAGTCAAGAAACACCTGGAGTAGCAGGCACTTTTGGCCTTGGAGTACAGAATGAAGCAGAGCAAAAGGCTAATAGAGTTTTGCCAAAAGAATGCACTGGTCATAGCAAACACCCTCTTGCAACAACACAAGAGAAGACTCTACACATGGACATCACCTGATGGTCAACACCAAAACCAGACTGATTATATTCTTTGCAGCCAAAGAAGGAGATGCTCTATACAGTCACAAAAACATGACTGGGAGCTGACTAAGGCTCAGATCATTTAGACCTAGATAGCATATTAAAAAGCAGAGACATCACTTTGCCAACAAAAGTCCATCTAGTCAAAGCCATGATTTTTCCAGTAGCCATGTATGGATGTGAGAGTTGGTCTCTCAAGAAAGCTGAGTGCCAAAGAATTGATGCTTTTGGCCTGTGGTGTTGGAGAAGACTCTTGAGAGTCCCTTGGACTGCAAGGAGATCCAATCAGTCCATCCTAAAGGAAATCAGTCCTGAATATTCATTTGAAGGACTGACACTGAAGCTGAAACTCTAACACATTGACCACCTGATGGGGAGAACTGACTCATTGCAAAAGACCCTGATGCTTGAAGGCTGAAGGCAGGAGGAGAAGGGGACAAGATGGTTGGATGGCATCACTGACTCAATGGACATGAGTTTGAGTAAATTCCAGGAGTTGGTGATGGGAGGCCTGGCATGCTGCAGTCCATGTGGTCACAGAGTAAGACACGACTGAGCAACTGAACAGAACTGAACTGAATCTTTCCCAAAATGTAACTGTGGTTTTCCTTATTCCGTTGCTTAAAATTTGTCAGCAGCTCTTGAATTAAGGATAAGAATCTTTTGGGGGGGGGGGAGTGTTTTCTCATTTTGTTGCAGACTGGCGGACACAGCTTTCTGGTCTAAACATGTTATTCATAATAATAATGAGGAGGAAGTGGGGAAAAATATGAAGGAAAAAGGTGAATGACCACTGTGACTCCTTCATATGCCACAGTGTTAAATGAAAGTCCTGATATGTATGTATGTATATGTCCCTAAAAGTTGCCCTGATTAAAACAATGATGCTTTTAACTCATAATCATACAGTACTAGTATGTATGATTATATATATTAGTAAGTGAAGTTAAAGTCACTCTGACTCTTGCGACTCCATGGACTGTAGCCGGACTGGCTCCTCTGTCCATGGGATTCTCTGAGCAAGAATATTGGAGTGTGTAGCCATTCGCTTCCCCAGGAGACCTTCCCAACCCAGGGATCAGACCCAGGTCTCCCTCATTGCAGGCAGATTCTTTACTATCTGAACCATGAGGGAAGCTCATACATATATATTAGTAAGAGAAGCTTTTAATCAAAATGAGTTTAAAGTTTAGGAAAGATTTAAAATTTCTCTTAAGGGAGCACAGGCCTTAATCATTTCTGAGTGAATAAGAAAATAAAGAAAGCAGACAGAGTTTTAAAACGAAAACACAGACCATTTTTAAATGCATGGTACTGCATTATTTCTATTTATGAAAAATGATCAAAAGAATGTCAATAAAGCCTTGTAGACTTATTTTAAGTACTATATGTAATCAAAACCCTGTTTTAACTGAGAAAACTAAGGTCTTCAAAATACTGATACAAAAGTGCTTATGCACTCTTCTCTCTTTATTAATTAAAGAATCTTGTTGCAATTTTGTTTCTTCTGTCAGTTCAGGCAAAGACCCCTACTCTTTGGGAGCTATCCTTAATGTTTCAAGCATGGTGATTGCCCATGGAAGAAAAGAAAAAGGCTTAAACGTGTCCCACCCATTGGGAATCCCATCCAGTCAATTCACATAAAGTATCCCACATTCTAATTTAATGGAATCCAAAGCACTAAGCTGTAGATCCCTATCCAGTAGTCTTCCCATTCATCCACGTGCTGAAGACACAATGAGAAGCAGAAGAGAGTCACAGAGTCCTGAGGGACACAGACGGGAACCACAAGAGAAACTGATTGCAGCTTTAGTAAGATTTGCACAAGACACTCTGGGATCCGAGCTGACGCAGCTCAAGCCTGCCTGTGGGTATTCTGAAAGGCATCTCAAAAACATGAAGACTGGGAAAAACCCTAATGGATGTATGAGTTTCTCAAGGCAGGCCACGTCAGGAAAGGCATTCACATTGCTACCCAGAAAGCTGAAGGGCAACACACTCAGCTGCCTTGACCACAGGGTGCAGAAAACACCCGGAAAACACAGGTAAGATTGCAAGCCCAGGAACACCTTCAGGTTTGCCTTTTGAAAAGTTCACTCTGGCGAGATTGAGGAGTCACGACAGCAAGGGATGAGACTGGAGGCGGAGGAGCAGTTTTAGAAGGCGTCAAGACAAGCCCGAGGGGACCAGTGTGGACGGCCTGAGCTCCTTAAAGATGGAGTGTTTGAACCTGGCCTTTTCTCAAAGGTGCGCTCGGGTTCAATTCTCCCTTGCTCGGACACGTTGAGGCAAATGGCAAACTTGAGCAGTGAAGAAGGTCAGACCTGACCGACTCTGAATTTCAATTGTCTGATTCTGGGTGAGACCTCTCCTCCAGTGATAAGCACTAGTGAGGACAGGCAGGGGAGGTTTGGCAGTGTCTGCGGTGCTGGGAAACATCACAGAGGTTGCTGATCTGTTCTGGAGAGCTATAGGTCTTTTCAATCAGACACACACAATTCTTAGGTTCAGGGTGTGTCCAAGAGTGACCAAGACTCCAGCTTTCACATTTAACTGGAAGATTTGGTGACTATTATAGGAACTAGTACTTCAAGTGATTCTAAACATTTAGTTTCTCCCAGTAATGAATCACTGACTGAGGAGTACTTAAAAAATGGCTAAATTTTCATCTGAAATACAGATGCCTGTTTTTAATTATTAATTAAACTTTGGTTATGTTGCTTCATTAATAAACCATATGTTCTAAAGGTCTCAAAATGAGAACTAATGAAACTATTATTATTCAGTGGGAATAATAATTATTATTCATTTGTATAGGATTCGCATGGCATGAGATTATACAGAAAATGACTTCCTAATCACAAAGCCAAACTCCATGTCAATGAAGCTATAACAAAAAGCTCCCTTACCGAGTCTAAGAGTAGAATATGGCTGTTGCTGCTTCTCTCCTGGTTCAAAGATGAGTTCTGACCCAACCTCTATCATTAACTATTAATATAACACCGAGGGTGTCCCGAGTCACACAGGAAGTTGCAATGGCTATTGTGGATATTGCTGCAATGAACACAGGGATGAATGTATCTTTTTGAATTATGGTTTTCTCTGGATATATGCCCAAAAGCGGGACTGCAGGATCATAGGGTAACTCTATCTTTAGTTTTCTGAAGAAATTTAGATTTCTGCACCAATTTACATCCCCACCAACAGGAGAATGGCTCCCATTTCTCCACACTATTTATATTTATAGACCGTTTACTATTTATAGACTTTTTGACTGTGACCACTCCAACCAGTGTGAGGTGACACTTCATTGTAGTTTTAATAATTAGCAATGTTGAGCATCTTTTCATGTGCCTTTTGGCCATCTGTATGTCTTCTTTGGAGAAATTTCTGCTTAGATCTTCTGCCTATGCTTTGATTCGGTTGTCTGGGGGGCTTTTGGATATTGACTTATATGAGCTGTTTACATATTTTGGAGATTAATCCCTTGTCAGTCACATCATTTACAAATATTTTCTCTCATTTTGTAGGTTGCCTTTTTGTTTATGGTCCCCTTTGCTGTGCAAAAGCTTTTAAGTTTAATCAGGTCCCATTTGTTTGGCAGGCGGGTTCTTTACCACTAGCGCCACCCGTGAAGCCCCAGTCATTAGCACTTCCATTAGTCGACTCTGCTTGGTTATACTGCTATGGCCAAAAACCCTAGTATCCCTGTTGTCCTAACCAACGAGAGTTTATTTCTTGATCACATTATGTGTTGGCTGCATAAAGGTAGGCTGAGGTTCTACTCCATAGCTGTAGCTTTCTTTACATCTTTTTTATCCCAGAATCCATGCTGATAGAGCAGATCCTACCTTGAGCATTTCTTCTCCTAGCAGAAGGGAAAGGACAGCAGCAGAACCATATACAAGTTTCACTGTTAAACCCTCTACTTAGACGCAGCACGTAACACCCAACTCATATGCGGTGAGCCATCTGGCTAAGCTTGACAGTAATGGGGAAATACACTTCTCCTGTTGAGGAGCAAGTCACATAGAACAAGAAAAGAGATGTGTTGATCATCTTAGAGGCAGGGCAGCAAACTGAGAACACCTCAATCTACCACAGTACTCCACAAATACTTGTTGAATAAATGCATGATTGGTTACTTTTTATTTTCCTTTTTTCTGCATCAATGCTTATTGAATTGTTTCTTCTTTATTCCCAAGGTTCCATAATATCATTAGACTCTATCTGGGAATGGATTCATTCATCTAGTCTGGCCCTTAGTGAATCTTTTCTTATCTCTTGACTTAGGACTTTGGTGGGATTCTATTTTGTTTTCAATCCTAGGGAAATGTACTTCTCTCCTTCTTTCTCGTTGGTAATTTTTCTACTTACTTATTTATCCAGCTGCACCGGGTCTTAGTTGCATCATGCCTGACCAGGTATTGAACCCAGGCCCTCTGCACTGGGAAGAGGAGTTTTAGCCACTGGATCACCAGGGAAGTCCCTTTTCCTCCTAATTTTTGTTTTTACAGCCTGCTTTGTCTGCCAAAGAACTGATGCTTTCAAACTGTGGTGCTGGAGAAGACTCTTGAGAGACCCTTGGACTGAAAGGAGATCAAACCAGTTAATCTTAAAGGAAATCATTCCTGAATACTCATTGGAAGGACTGATGCTGAAGCTGAAGCTCCAATCCTTTGGACACCTGATGCAAAGAACTGACTCATTGGAAAAGACTGATGCTGGGCAAGATTGAAGGCAGGAGGAGAAGGGGACGACAGAGGATGAGATGGCTGGATGGCATCACTGGTTCAATGGACATGAACTTGGGCAAACTCTGGGAGATGGTGAGGGACAGAGAAACCTGGCCTGCTGCAGTCCATGAGGTGGCAGGCCATGGAGTTGGACACAAACTGGCAACTGAACAACAGAACATTGTCTTTCTCTAAGTCTTGCTGCAAGGATAGCAGATATCTTCCATCTGTTCCCTATATATCTTACCTTTTCTTATAAAGCTTGAATGTCTTCATTTTTCTCTGAGCTCCACGAATATTTTTTTGACATTCTCCAGGCTCCTAAATCTATTTTCTGCAAGGTTCATCATTGTTCATTGTTTTATATAATAGATTTATTTAAGTTCTATTAATGATTATCTAACCTTGGGAAGATCAGAAATAAAGAATGCAAGTGTGAGAGTATATAGGGTATTTTTCAATAGATTATTGCATTTTTCCCCTCAATGAAGAATTAAAGAAAAATCAGGTGGCCATGTGTGTATTAGATATTAAGTGTGTTTTAATTTTAAATGTGCAAAAAATCGCTTAAACCTAGCTAGAAATATATTTTGATTTTAACTATAAGCAGGGGACCCTTGAATCCCATTTTGCCCATTGTCCTAACACAATTATTAACAACTCCTATGTTCATTCCCAGAAAGGTCTTGGCTTGGAATATAAATTATGTGGTCACCCTAATCATTCATTAGTCAATTTTGTCTCCTTATAAAAACAAAGAGGTTAAGAATACTTGGACCCCACTCCTCCAATTATTCATAGGAGAATCCAAGCCATCGAAAACTATTTCTTGAATTAGTGCAAATCTAGACCTGCTTTGATGAACAAGAGCAGGGAACACAAGTATGTTAAAAGGGCTAAACTGTACACTCTGAAGGGCTTCCCAGGTGGCGCTGGTGGTAAAGAACCTGCCTGCCAACGCAGGAGACGTAAGAGACATGGGTTTGATCCCTGGGTTGGGAAGATCCCTGGAGGAGGGCATGGCAGCCCACTCCAGTATTCTTGTCTGGAGAATCCCATGGACAGAGGAGACTTGGGGGGGGTGGCTATGGTCCAGTCCACGGGGTTGCAAAGAGTTGGACATGACTCAAGCAACTGAGCACACATGCACATACAAAGCACAGTATTGCTGTATTTGACTAATGCATCCATACCTCCTTGGTCTCTGCAGATGAGAAGCAGGGTTCTCACAGAGCAGCTCATGGTCTAACTATCCCACCATCCTTAGAGAACGTATTTGTCTTCTGTGGTTTTACTGGCCAGGGACTGTGGCACATATTCCTTCTATGTTTACAACCCCAAACAATCGGGACTCTTTCTCTCTTAGTAAATTTATGTGTCATCTGAGTTCCATTTGGATAAACCTGTAGGAAGGCTTGTGGGGAGGGAAATACATGGCCAGTACATTATTTGGATTAGTCCAGAAATCATAGTGTAATATTCTTCTAAGGACTTTTTAAATACCTCCATTATATTTTTTATCCCTAAGAACAATTTCTTCTTTCCATGAAATGAAATTCTTTCATGATTCTCTATTTATGGTTTATGGACTTAATGTCCTCTGGGATTTCATTGAATATTATTATTTATCTATTAATAGCAGTAACTTTGTTTAAAAGGTACCATTTGTCCATGTGATTGCTTTAATTTCTACTAATGATTAGGTAGATAGATATTTAGAAACAGCTGCAGCTGCTATATGTACAAACACTAGGGATGTTTTTTTTAATGTTTACTCATTCTTATGTCATAGTAGTATGTCTGTCTTATCTTTAGGAGTTGACCAGGGGGGCTTCCCTAGTAGCTCAGCTGGTAAAGAATCCGCTTGCAATGCAGGAGACTCTGGTTTGATTCCTGGGTCTGGAAGATCTCCTGGAGAAGGGATAGGCTACCCACTCCAGTACTCTTGGGTTTCCCTGATGGCCCATATGGTAAAGAATCCACCTGCAATGAGGGAGACCTGGGTTTGATCCCTGGATTGGGAAGATCCTCTGGAGGAGGGTATGGCAACCCACTCCAGTATTCTTGCCTGGAGAATCCCATGGACAGAGGAGCCTAGGGGGCTACAGTCCATGGGGTAGCAAAGAGTCGGACATGACTGAGCAAATAAGCACAGCACAGGGAGCTGTTTGAACTGTAGCTCAAATATAATAGTGTTCAAACCTTTAGAAAAAGGTGGAGAGAAAAAGGAAAGGTTTTAATCTCTTGAGAAACAGTAATCTTTTGAGGGATGGTGTGGAGATATTTTGATGAATATAGACAAAAGGAGGAAGGCTTGGGCAGAAATATTCTTTGGGGTTAAATATTCTCTCTAACCCTTGAACCCCTTCTTTCCTTCCTTCCCACACATTCCACCTAACAAAACAACAGAAAGTCCATAAAGGCAGAAGTCTTCATCCCAAGTCAGTCCACTGTCTGCATGACCATTCATTTATCATCCACATTCCAGACACTTGGGGTACCCTCTTGGGATTTTTTCCTGCTCTGTATAGATCCTTGTACACCTTGGTTTGGAACTCTGAAATGATCGTCATTCACCTATACATCCATAAACTGCTGATAACCAATTTTCATTTCCAGCCCCTGACAGTTCAGACAAGAGGATTTTACTGAATTATTTGTGCATTTGTTCTGTTTTGTTTGCCAGAAGTCATTTTAGCTTCCTAGGTAGGTTATTCCTGTTTATAGGAAGAACAGGAACTTACAAGTTCTTCCTTCTCATCTCTACTGTTTCTTGCCAAAAATCCTAGAAGTTTTAGGAGGACAGTACTTGCTAGTTCATAGCTACGACGTAGACATTTCTTTGTTATTGGATCATACTTATGGGGATGTGAAAGCATGAGGAAATAGTCCAGAAGTTGGAGGAAATCCACTCTTCTGTTCTAATCCATTCTAGTGTGTAGCTATTTCAGTGGATTCTGAAGCAACTCAAAAGCCTTCAGTCACCTGGGATGACAAAACAGCCTCTTATTTGAACACGTTAGCAGACATTCCCTCCTTCTGAAGCTCTCCCTGGTATCTCCAAGGTCTCCAATAGCTAAATAACTATGGAATCAGCTGGTAAGTACCACCAAATAACTGAGCTGACTTTTCCAAGGTGACAAACTTGCCCTGACTCTAAAGCCATGCTGCTCCTTTATTTAAGGTATTGAAGCTACATAGCCAATTTGCTGAAGTTTATGCGCTAAACAACTCATTAGTGTTACACCTGCTTGGATGGCATGTGATTCAACTTTGGAACCATTTTCAGTAAGGATCACATTGTGAACATTATATACCCTTGTTGCTTTACATGTACAGAAAATTCGTATCACCTTGCTGCTATGACTGTTGAGGAGGCTGGTCTACGGATGAGAGCTGGAGGCACACTGTGGTCATGAGTGGCTACTGTCTGTGTTTCTAGTTCTGTTTAACTACTAAGAAAAATGCTGACAACTTTTAAGAGCTTCCACTGAAACAGAAAGTTGAAAAAAAAAAAAAAGATATGTGAGTTCACTTGAGTTGTTTTTAAATTTGAGCTCCACCTACACACACCTGCTGGAAGTGTGGACAGGATGGAGGACATGTGGAGACAGTCCTTGAGCTGAGAGACCTCAAAGGAACCTAAGAAAGCTTAAAGATCCTGGGAGCCCCTTAGGGAATGGCAGAAGTCTGCAGAAATGTGTTATCCAGGTGTCATTCTTCTGTTCTGAGCACACGAGCAATCAGAAGGAAAGAAACTGCTAATTTGCATTTTCTCTTGGAAGCAGAAATATGCAGACCTTTTTCAGACTATCCCCACCTGGAAAGATCACAAGGCAGGTATAGCAGAATTGAAGAGATTAAAGCCTGAAGAGGCTAACTGCTTGTTACCAAGTGCATCAACCATTCAATGTGCGGGGTAGGAGGAGGACGCGTGTGTCCTAATTTCGAGCCAGAGTTCTCATCACTTCTCCACGTTACACTCTGAGGAGAGGTGTTTGCCCATGATGGTAAGACTCCATTTGGTAAGACTGATAGGTAATTTCCAAATCATCTGTTAGGAACTCTGAGCCACCTTGGACAGTCAGCTCAAAGACCTGCTTTGGGCCTGAAGAGAAGAAGCTTCCAAGGGTCCTCACCCTGCAGCAGGCAGCTGCTGCGACAGGCAGACTGTCCTGAGACAGTGCCTGAGTTACCGGCAGCTCATCACCAGCTCTGGAAACAAACCCCTACCTTTAGGTTTGGGCTGTGCTCCTGCTTAAACTCTGCCTAAGCTGTAATCCCAATCGTCGTGGGAACAATACACCAGTTCTCTTTTTCAAATCTGACCAGTGTGAGACTCTTAACCAAACGGTGCTTCAGGAGTAAAGCAAAGAGAAGGCAGGTGGGAAGAACAAACCCCAGGTGATATCTTGGAAAGCCAGTGAATGAAAGGGATGTGCTCTGGCCCACACTGACCACTGACCTTCAACAACCAAAGGGAGAATTGAGCTCTGGGTAAAGCAGAAGGCAGATTAAATGAGAGCATGGTTAAAGCCACAAATCCTGATTCTAAGCTACAAATGCCTTTGGCCCAACCTTCACCCAAGTCGCTCCCTGCATAGTACCTGTTTGTGCCCATGTGAAAAAGAGCCATAAATGAAAAGGAACCAAACTCATACATTTAAAAAAAGAAAAGAAAAATGAAAAACAACACAGGGTAAAAAAGTGTATGTAAGGAAAGAGATGAAGCCTTCACCAAATGATTCTTCAGGGCCTCAAAGAATTATATGGAACTTTCTTTTCAAAAATGACATCAAAAAGAGAACTGAAGGCTTGAAAATCTTCAAGAGATTTTAGGATAATAAAAGGAGCAAGGAAGTGAGCCGACAAAGTGCAGGTAGAAATGTAAGAGGAAAACGGAAACATTACAGAAATTAGAGTCTTTTTTGAAGCAGAAAACTGTTGACTATATAGAATTAAAAATATAGCCAGGTCCCTGGCTGGACAAAGCTCAGGTAATAACTCAAATAATAAGAAAAAGAACACATATTTAAAGAATTATTAAGAGGATTGTAAAATAAAAAAAGAAAAATCAACAAATATATAATTGATATTCTAAGAAAAAAAAGGAACCAAATATATATATAGTTACTATATATATATAATAAGTGTATTATATGCATATACTTTATATATACTTCATTGTGAACTGTTCATTAACAAGTTTCATGGTGAATGTAATGAATAAAGATAAGTCAGAGGCTCCGGCTTCCACTTCTGATTATAGCAGACTAGGTAAATTCAGGCCAATTCTCCCCCCGGACATGCAAGTATTAAAAAGCAAACAAATGAAGAAGCAAACACACCTAAACAAAAATCAAGAGAAATAATAAAAAACTGAAACAGCCTATGGGTGTCTAAGATAATGACGTTCCAAAAGTCCATTAAAATAACCATCCTTAACACATTCATGGAGAAACACACAAGACTGAGATCTTGGAAGACAGCTAGCAATTATAAATACAACTAAATGAAAACATTTTGTGTGTGTGGGTTACTTTAACTCCATCACTTCGTGTGACCACTTGGGATATTTATTTGCATTTAAATTCTGAAACGGGGAAAGAGTGCAAACTGTAAGGCGACATTTTGTTTTACAAGAATATATTTTAGTTCATATGTGAACTCTTCCTGAAAAATTATAATTCTTAAAAATACAATTAGCTAAATCGAGAACTTAATGTGTGGGCTTAGACACTGGTGAAAAGAATTATTGAATTGGAAGCAAGATCAGAAGAAAATATAAAAAGTGAAACATGGGAGATAAAAGGATGAAAAATTTAAAAAAAAAAAATGCTCAGAGAGAAGTGATAAAGACTGATGTACTTGGGGAGACTGACTTGGAGTCCCAGAAAGAGAGGTTACAGAAAATTGGACAGAAGTATCATGGCTGAGAACTTTTCAAAACTATTTTTTTTTTAATCAAGCTGTAAGTTCAAGAAGGCCTAAGCAAAGTAATAAAAAAATAAAATAAAGAAAAATTAAATACCTCAGGATGAAATTAATGACAGCTAAACAAAACAGACTTTTAAAAGTCTCATGGGACTTCCTTGGTGGTTCAGTGGCTAAGACTCCATGCTCCCAATGCAGGGGGCCTGAGTTCCACCCCCAGTCAGGGAAGTAGATCCCATATGCCATAGCTAAGACCTGGCATAGTAAAATAAATAAATAAATATTTTAAAAATAAAGTCAAGGTGTCACGATTACCTGCAAAGGTAACAGGACTTCCACCCAAAGTCTGGTTCTAACATCAAGAATGAAGATGCTTCAATGCTATTCTCCCAAATCTTCCCACCCTCTCCCTCTCCCACATGTAAAATATCATGTATGAAACGAGTTGCCAGTCCAGGTTCAATGCACGATACTGGATGCTTGGGGCTAGTGCACTGGGACGACCCAGAGGGATGGTATGGGGAGGGAGGAGGGAGGAGGGTTCAGGATGGGGAACACATGTATACCTGTGGCGGATTCATTTTGATATTTGGCAAAACTAATACAATTTTGTGAAGTTTAAAAATAAAATAAAATTAAAAAAAAAAAAAGAATGAAGATGCCACACACATCAAGAGGCTGTGGAAAAGTTTGCTATTTACATGCTTGTATCCATGGGGAGAGCAGGGTGACTTCAGAGAGCAACCAAAAGAGACTGGCCTGGCTTTCACTGTGATTGGGAAGTAGGCCCGGGGTGAGGGTTCCCACATGCAGGCAGGGACCTGTGTGGGTAGATTCTCCCACCAACAGTAAAGGAGGGAGCACTCAGGCTCTTTCACCAGCTGGTCCAGATGTGGGGCAGAAGGAAACGAAGCAGGAGGGAGCTTAAAAGCTGTCAGCAGCTAAACATCCAAACTTGGAGTCAGACACCTCCTCACAGAGAGTAACAACTGGACTTCTACCTGGAAACAACAGATTCAAACAGAAGACAGTGAACACAGACCTGCAAAGTATTGAAAGCGGGAAAGTGTCAATCCAGAACTGGATATTCAGCAAAACACATGTGGAGAATGAGGGTGAAATAAGACAAATAAAAACCAAAATGATTCATAAGCAGCACATCCCAAACACCCTTAAGGAAATAACAATGGGTGTTCTTTAGGCAGGAAGAAAATGATCGCATATGTTTTCTTAGAGGTGCAGGAAGGAATGAAGAGAAGAAAAATAAAAAGCTAGATATGTATGTCAAATGAATGACATAAATGAATAAATGAATGCTTTCTGTACAAAACAATAACAATAATAATTGTTATAATCGTGTTTTACATGGTTTAAAATGTATAATGAACTAAAACATGTGACATTGCATATAAGTTGATAGGAAGTTAAATGGAATTAAATATTTTAACATTGTCCTGGAAGAGGATAAAAGTTCCAAGTAACATTAGACTTTGATAAGTCAAAGGTGTGTGTTGTAATCACTAGAGTAACCACCAAAAGATAAATATTTTAAAAGAAAAAAATATATATGGACATCTAGGCAGAAAGTCATACGTAGACTTTACAGAGTATGTAAGTGTGTGTGTTGGGGAGGGAGCTGATGAGGGTCCTCTTGATCTCTACTTTCAGTTTAGTGCAGTTCAGTTGCTCAGTCGTGTCCGACTCTTTGTGACCCCATGGACTGCAGCACGCTAGGCTTCCCTCTCCATCACCAACTCTCAGAGCTTACTCAAACTCATGCCCATTGACTCGGTGATACCATCCAACTATCTCTTCCTCTGTTGTCCCCTTCTCCTCCCACCTTCAATCTTTCCCAGCATCAGAGTCTTCCAATGAGTCAGTTCTTCGCATCAGGTGGCCAAAGTATTGGAGTTTCAGCTTCAGCATCAGCCTTCTAATGAATATTCAGGACTGATTTCCTTTAGGATGGACTGGTTGGATTTCCTTGCAGTCCAAGGGATGCTCAAGAGTCTCTCCAACACCACAGTTCAAAAGCATCAATTCTTTGGCGCTCAGCTTTCTTTATAGTCCAACTCTCACATCCATACATGACTACTGGAAAAACCATACCTTTGACTAGATGGACCTTTGTATCAAACATTTAATAACAGTAGACATTGGTGCAATATCTGTAAAGTTCTGAGTAAAAGAAGGAATAGCCCAATAATCTTGTCCCTACCCCAGTAAACCTTCCAGTGCAAATGCAACTGAGAAATACCCTGCAATATGCAAGAACTCAAGAAAACTAACACCTACAAGCCCTTCGTGAAAAGTAATTTATTGGAATAATAAAATGAATATAAGAAGCCAAAAGCCAAAATAAAGAAAATATGTATACAAGGCCAGGATAAAAGAAATGCTGACGATATGCTTAAAACAGAAGAAAAACTGACAATTCTGAGAATTACAGTGAGAGAAAAGGTTATAAATGTTATAAAACTTGACAACATCAAAGCACCGAGTAACCAATGAAACTAGACATGCCAGAGAGTAGAAAAAAAAAAGTTTGCTAATTTTTTTCACTGTATATAGCAAAGATTCCCAAAGGTACAGGCCATAGTTAAATTATGTTGTTCAAATATTGTTCCAAACTCATGAAGTTTTAAATAATAGGATCATTTTAGGATTAATATATTTTGCAATAAACAAACTTTTATCTTAAGTGTAGCCATGTGATTAGAACTCTCATATTTAAAGCGTTCTTCTAAGTCTCTACCTATTGTACATATCTCATTAGGTTTCTTTACATATGCATAGAGAGATGCTTGCAGTGATTTTCATCAGAATTTTATTGATTATTCTTGGTTCTGTTTTTGTTGTTGTTTTATCTCTGTTTTATCAAAGTGGGATTTGGAAGAATTTTAATCTTTTGTAATATTTTCTCAATTGTACAAATGTTTTGTAATGACCAAGTAGGATCTTTAAAAATAAGGAAAGCAGTTTTTAAGGTAAGCAACAAAAAAGAGAAACATTTGCAACATATACAACAACCAGTTGTCAGAGTTAAGCCACCCAAACATCAACAGGAAAAAGACAAACACTGGAGAATATGGGCAAAGAACATCAAAATTCACTAAGAAAAAAATACACATATCCATAAACAAGCAAAATGCTTTACTTTATTAATTATCAAGGTACAAAATATTAAATAAGAAGTAAGAGATAAATATTTTTTATCAGTTTAGCAAAAATGACAAACATTATTAGTCTAATTTGGTGAAAATGAGCAAAGAACTTCATGTGCATTATTGGTATATGACTCCCAGCACATTGTTCTTGTATTCCCAGGTATGTAGTCTGATTAAGACAAAATGTGCTGTGCATTTTTAAATACAGTGAGTTTTGGACAAAATCAGGACATTCGAGAGATACTCTTTGGGACAATAAAGATTCATGCATAGGAATGCCTTTCATGTTCTAGTTCTCTTCTGAAATATTTAATCTTGTCTTTTATGCCATGCTCCTTAGATGAACTTGTGCTACTTTACACTGATTGCCAACACTGTTTCATTATCCTGAATCAACCAGAACAACCAGAGCTTCCATACACTGCCAGTGGGAGTGGAAAATGGTTCAATCACCTCATAGAAATGTTTTGCAGTTTCTAATAAAGTTAAAATGCATCTACACTACAACCCAGGAATTCCACCCCTAGCTGTGTTCCCAAGAAAAAAAAAATGAGTGTATATGTGCATAAAATCTTGTGCAAGAATATTCATAGCAGTTTTATTTATAATAGGCAAAAACAGAACACCACTCAAATGCCCATCAATAGGGAAATGACTAAAGTGTCTTATTCATACAGTGGGACCCTGTCCAACAATTTAAAGGAACGAACTACTGATACAGCAACACACATGGATCAACAGACATTATCTGAAGAGATGTCAGCACATCTATATGTTTGCACGTATATTCAGTTCTAGAATAGGTACAATATACCCATGGTGGCGATGAACGTCAGAATCTAGCAGTTCTGTTTGGAGAGGGGTCTACTGACTGAAAGGGGGCGTGAGAAAAGTTTCAGGAGTGAGAGAAATGTTCTATGTCTTGATCTGGGTGTTGATTACACAGGTATGTGCAAAGGTTAAAAGCTCTTCTAAGTGTACACCTATGATTTTTGCATTTTGCTTAAGTAAGTTTCCCTGGTGGCTCAGACGGTAAAGCGTCTGCCTGCAATGCGGGAGACCCAGGTTCTATTCCTGGGTCAGGAAGATCCCCTGGCGAAGGAAATGGCAATCCACTCCAGCACTCTTGCCTGGAAAATCCCATGGACGGAGGAGCCTGATAGGCTACAGTCCATGGGATCACAAAGAGTCGGACACGACTGAGCGACTTCACTTCACTAAGCAAATTTTACTAAGAATACAATTGGCTTTTAAAAAAAAGCCATTCCCCTCACCTAAAAGGACCTGAACACCCCTTGCTCACTGCTCCCCACACCTCTCCGCCAAGGCTTGCACTTTCTCTCTCAACACCTGGGAGATGCCTGGTTGCCTGAGATGATCTGGAGCGTTGGGTGGATTCAATCCAAGGAGAGAAAGGGTGTCTGACCTCATTTCAGGACTTGGGATGGAGCTGTATCTATGCTGTTTGGTAAAACAGCATAAATGTAAACGAGGTGTAAACTGCTTTCACATCTCATTTAGGGAACAGATGAGGCGTGAAATGCATTTCACAGGCACAGGGACTGGAGGGGGATGCTTAGCATGGTGCAATGTAGAACATTTGTTCCTCTTCCCTCAGGGATGCTGGGTTATTTCTGAACATGGCTACTGTGGGGGCAGGAGGAGCAGAGGGTGAGGGTGTGAGAACTAGAGGAAGCTGAACTTAGGATCCTTCCTTCCCCTGAAGACCACTTCCTACACGTCTGCTGAAGTCCAGCTCAGATCTCACCGCCCTGCTCACCACTCACTCGCTGATTCAGTGCCTCATTCCTCAGGTTACCCACAGCACCTGGCTCAGCACTCAGAATTGTTACTCATTTCCCTCTATCCTGTGTTATAAGGACAAGGAATGTATATTGTTCTCGGATTCATCAGTTGCTCAGTTAACCCTTGAGGAATTAATATGAACTGAGACAGGGGAAAGAGGAAGGAGAATCATGTATCCAGGGATTGCCTTCCAGTGGTCAATCCTAGGAACACCCCCTAAGAAATACAAAGTTCCAAAGACAACTTGAAAGCTTTGAAAACTTGTATCACTTCCTATCTCTCATGTTCATCCTTCAGGGCAAACTTACTTGTAAAGATAAACCTGGGATTTATGTTTTGTTTTGTTTTTTAATCATTGAAGCAGTGTTTTGCCCCCTTGTGTGAGAAGAGCTTTGAAATCTCTGATTGATCATTATTATATCTTGATATCTCTATCACCTATCCTAAAATATTTATAGGTCTTTGTTCAATAACAAAAGCAGTTTTTTTAAATTAATTATTATTATTTTTTGGCTGCGAGTCTTGCCAGGATCTTAGTTCCCCAAATAGGAATTAGAGCCACACCATCAGTAGTGAGAAGCCCAGAGTCCTAGCCACTGGACTGCCAGCGAATTCCCTAAAAGCAGATCTTCTTGAAGAGAGCAGGTTAGACCTAAATTCCCAGTGTCATTGCCTGATAATAGCTGTATACGTTTCTGTGTCAGTTGTAACATATATTGAATGTTGACTCTTAAAGGAGAACCCAAGGAGGATGATTCCAAGCTATAAGACAATGAAACTATCATACTGGGGAAATTTTGCTTAGACAATTCCAGGGAATTCAGGGAAATTGAGATGGTAGCCTATTGCAAAATATATATTTCACTAAGATTCAGAAGATCTGAAATCAAGCCTAGTTGTAGACTTGACCTTGAAAAAATTACTTAACCTTTCCAGATCTCCATTCCCTCCTGTGCCAAAGAGGATCAATTCCAGAGTGCAGTTTGCATTTGCTCTGTGACCCAACAATTGTTTTCCTAGGACTATATCTCAGACAGGTACCTGAGATATAAAACACGGGGTGTTTTCCCTCTCGACCCCTCTTGAGTTCTTGCGGCTGGTCTAATAATAAAATGACATAAGACAAATTAACAGGAGAAAAAGAAATACATTCCAATTCATGTGCACTGAAGTCCCATCGAAATGAGACCTAAGAGGTGGCCAAAGCAGGTGGCTTTTGTCCTTGGCAAGGAAACAATAAATTTGTGAGGAATTCACAGAACGAAGAAGCTTAGGTTTGGGGTGGCCAATTAGTGAAGATTCTAAACAGGGTTGGGCTTGGGGGAGTAAACAGAAGTCACAATATTTGTCTCTGTGGGCTTCTCAGCCCTGGATTCTGTCTTGGGCAGCAAGGGTGCCCTTCTCCAGATGCAGGGAATGTAACTCTCACAGGAGAGATTCATTCCCTGCCTCCAGGGAGGCAGAAAAAAAGAGTCAGAGTGTTCCTCTTGTATTGGTTGTTTCTTCAGTAACTTTAATTTAAAATAATCAATATGTCATTGAGACACATTTTGGGGTATCTGTCCTGGGATTCAACAGACCCAAATTCAGATACACTAAGATACTCTTCCCAACAGTGCTTATAAAAGCAAAGAGTTGGAAACAATTTGAACACTTATCAATGTGAGCATGGATAAACAATGTTTGCATATAAAACAGACCCACATAACCTACTTAGAGGAGTCTCAGAAGACAGAAGACTGGGTGAAAAATGAAAGATACACTTTGGAATTTACAGCACAATAAATAGCATTAGGTAAAGAAATATTCAAGATACAGGGGAATGAGACACTTTAGAGATTAAAAAAAAAAAGGCCAAAAAAAATACTGAGTTAAAAAAAAAGGTCCTATATATAAAGTACTGATAATCTAGAGATATTAAATCTTGGTTTAGCAAAACACAGAAAAAGATAGGCAACTATTTCTAGGCAGACAACATTTATTTTCCTTGCTTATCTCAAGTCACAGCCAAAAACCTCAAGATTTTCAATGTGGCCTCATATTTTGTCCAGATCATCCACTACTTTGGCAAAAGGTTAGGCCCCATGTGTTTTATATATATTGTGCACTATAAGCAGTAGATTGTCACAGATTTTGCTCAGGATTGACAATAAAGACTTTTTTTTTTCAGGTTAACGCAATGTTAATTGGGACCATGCTAACATATAATTAATTTTAAGTACAATAGCTCATTTGTCAACAAAGGGGGGGTAAAAATATTAATTGGAACATATGTGAATGGTTATTTGCTGGATGTAGGAAACATCCCACAATTAAAGTTAATCACAGTGTGATTAATTGATTTTAATTGATTCAAGATGGTTTCCTATGGCATAACATAAGTCTGTCAATAAAACTTATAATTAAGCCTCATTAGGAAAAAGAAAGTTACTAAGGCAAGCAGCGAGGGGGCAGAGCAGCAGCAGGCTGCTCTCCTTATGACACAGGAGGAAAATAAAGGCACAGAGATTGGACATTCTATGGAAAGTCTTCAGCCAAAACGGGCACACACACAACCTGGGAATTGAAAAGTGACTCATCAAAGCTTTGGAGAGGAGAGGGTTGAGTCGGGAACTGGGTCCAGGGTGCACGGGGAAGGACAGCACGGCCACAGCTCTATCCATCAAGGACAGAGGTCAGCACGGCTCAGATGCCCCACAGGGATGTCTTTTCTGCGGGCTGGTGGTCCCTGGAAGTCATGAGGGAAAGGATCAGTCTGACAGCGCTGGAGCTGGAGTGGGAACAAAAGGAGGATAACGGAGCCCTGATAATGAAGCAGCCCTGGTGCTACAGGACCGGCCAAGACGGCCTGAGGCCAAGGCTACCAGCATAGAGCAAACATCTAATTCTTACATCACATCCCAGTATCCACAGAGTATCCAAGCTGCAGCTCTGGTTCTGCAAGGCCTCTGGACAATGCAATGTCAACACGATGAGCGCACTGACAACTTCACGGCAGTCCCATTACTGCGCTGCCCTGACAGAGTGCTCCGTACCCGACCGCCTGAGCGCCCTGCACAGCAGACTGCTCCGGGAGAAGGGCTCTCACGGATGCCCAGCCTGAAACCCACAACCGTCACCAGAACCTGTCCCCCTGAGGTCTGCTTTCCTCACACCACCGCAACCATCACATCCTTTGCCCAACAGCTGTCCCAACAAACATATGTCAGAGATGTTCACTGAACAAGGGCTTGGAGATGGATAAACTGTCAGGGGAAAAAAAAAAAGACTCCATTCAACTAGAGATAAGGTAAGGCTTCCCTGGTGGACCAGTGGTTAAGAACTCACCTGCCAACGCAGGGGACATGGGTTCAATCACTGATCTGCGAAGATCCCACATACCTCAGAGCAACTAAGCCCACACACCACAACAGCTGAGCCCACCAGCTCTAGTGCTATGTTCCACAACAAAAGAAGCCACCAGAATGAGAAGCCAGCACGCTGTGATGCAGAGAAACCCCGCTCGGCACAAGTAGAGAAAGCCCGAAAGCAGCAATGAACACACAGCGCAGCCAAAAATAAGTACCTATATATATAATTTTTTTTTAAAATCTGTATATAAGGTAAGACAACTGGGGGGCTTGCCAAGGAGAGAGGAAGAAGGATTGAGAAGACGTCCATTTTTACCCAGTTCCAGAATATTTCTTGAAACACACCCATCCATCTAATGGGGCATTGGAGGTGGCATCCAAAGTAAAAGCCCTTTTGTGAGAGAAGTCACCACTTTCGATCTGCCTTTCTTGACTGGAGCGATACTGCTTGCTTATAAAAGGCCAATATTAGTAACATGCAGGAAAGTCGAATCATAAACCCTGTCTTTGCTCCTCTCTGTATGTCAGCTCTATTCTTACATATTAGAGCAAGTCAGTCTTACTCCAGGTGCTGGGCCATCTGGTCAGACTCACAACCTTCAAACGCTGGGACCAATCACCATGGCCATGAGGATATATTATGACTGCCTGGCCCACACTCATTCACCCAACCCTCTGGCCACGAACATGCAGGATGGCCCCAAAGCAAGGTAGGAGAAGACAGCTCACATTACAGTGAGACTACCACAAACACCATAACAATGCATCTGTCCACCACTTCCCCATGTATTCATTCCCTAAGTTTATCTAGTACCTACTGACCCAGCACGGCACTGGGTTCTGAGCTTACAGTAAATGGTGAGCAAAACCAATATAATCCCCATGCTCAGTGAACACACAGTCAAGGATTTCTATTATAGCTAACCTTGGGAATAAGCTACCTACCATCTCTGAACTTCCATGACCTCATCTACAAAATGAAAAGAGTAGCAGTTGCCTTTCATGGTCGTTGCGGGGAAGATCAGACGTGGCCTCCAGCGTTCAGCATCGGCGGTGCAGCCTGCGGTGCTGTGCCTGGGCGGGCAGCTCACGTGTCAACATTGCCTCCAGTTCTTCGGTGAGATTCTGAGCATTGTTTCAGCAGTACAGCTCCCAGGTCTGCTCCTTAGCTTGGCTGGAGATTCTGTGTGCAACCCAATATCCTTTCATCAATTACCTTCTGCTCAAACCAGTTTTGATTGTTTGCTACTAAACACCTTAACTGATAAAGAAAGTGCTTAATACATGGTAACTATAGTTACTAATCCCTCAGCCTCTTGTCCCTTTATTAAGAAAAGTATAGCTGAGAGGCAGAGAAAGAGGGACTCAAAATAAGCAGCTCTAAGAATGAAATCTGACCCAAGCCCTGGACACAGCAGAAGCTGAAAGCAGCCCCAAATCTGATGGACGCACAGAGTAAAGAGTCCCTGTCATTTCTCAGGGACCAGAGGAAGCAGGGAAGCAGTTCGGCCTTCCATGCAGAGAGGTAAAATAATGATTTCTCCAAAGGGGCTTTCATGCACTGCACTGATTAAAAGTAATAAGATGCTGCTGCTTCGACTTCAGATTTAATTTCAGACACTTAAATGTGTTGTGGCCTTTCAATTGAGTTCTGCGTGTTCAGTGGAGCAGGAAGGTAGAAAATCTTAGATTGCCCTTGTCATTCAGGAGACATTAAGAGGACAGTGCCCACCTTGCTGACCTTCAGAGGATGGGCATGAGACACGATTGCCCCACTGTGCCCATTGACCTTGATAGAGAACAGAAGGTTTCCACATGAGGAAAAGTCGCCAAATTTTGCTAAACTGACCCTCAGGTGAAAGCCCTTGAAGGGCAGCTGGGCCCCAGCTGAGGAGTCTGAGCAGGTCACTCTCTGAGCACCACCGGTGAGGAAATGCCCATCGTCCCAGAAACGCACCTGGCTGGGAGTCTCATGACTTTGGACGTTACTTGGTCTTGGTTCTCCTGCTCCATCCTCATCCAACCCATGACTCAAATCACCCACCCCCAGTTAGTCACTCATATCCTGTGATGCTTTGAAATTCACCTGCCTCAATCTCAGTTTCCTGAGACCATTTTCAGAATGCTCATGGTGACTTCACCTCCAGTGTGGAGGGAATGAGACTCAGGAGAGGCTGGGGCGAGGACATGGAGACTCTTCCATACATGCCTGAGTTTACAGATCACGCAGTATTGAGCCATGGAACGTTTTAGAACACAGGGGTAGAATGTCAGAATCAAATTTAAATTATGGCATTTAAATTGGAGTGAGGGTGAGCAAGATGGCCTTAGTGTTGCTCTCGCTAAACTTTAGACAGGCTTCCTCCTGACTGTAGGCTCCCTTTCCTCAAAGCATGACTTACTTTACTTTTTCATTACTTACTTTAGGAAACTATAAATTCTTTCTCTGTCCTTTTGAAATGCAACTCTTCTCCTAGCCAATTACAGCCCAAGAATCCTGAGTCTTTCTCAAGGACTGAAGAGCCAGCCTTTTGAAATAGAATCATCAAGAGAGATGATTACAGTCATCTCTGTCTCTGTGGGAGGGTGGAAGCCTAACTTTGATAAACACCAATTAGCAGACACAGATGAGCTAATCATACTGACCTACCTTCCCCCTTGAGTCCCACAGTACTTTTCTACTAGCTCACCCCACTGCTTAAAAACTCCTTGTCTTTTGTTTCAGTGGCATTGAGGTCAGCCCTTCTCTCCTATGGCAGTGAAGCTGACCTCTATAACAACAGTCTTGAATAAAGTCTTCCTTATCTGCTTAATTCCATCAAGTGCAATTCTGAGCTGACAAAGGTGGGCAAAGGAACAATTTAGAAGCTGCATTAGTTTTCCAACAGAACAGAGAGAGAGGCGAAGACAGTAGAGCTGGAAATCACAGTTTGGATGTTGAAGGAAGGACTAAAAGATAATTTCTGAAGTTAGAGCAATTCTGTGTGATCCTATCCCATATCCATCGCAAAGGCCAGGAAAGAAACTGGGCTGAGATGGAAAGACAAAACAAGGAGCTCATGTTTTACCACGCTGAGTTGAAAGTTTCTCTGGAAAGACGCCCAACACACAGTGAGGCAAGATCAAGGACACAGTATTAAGGTATATATTAATACCTTTTATAATTATAGACATAATGCATACACATAGTAGAAAGTTGGGACACAGATGATTACAAAGTCAGAAAGAAACAAAACACCCAGAACCTCCACAAAAGCGACTGCCACTGTTTCCATCTAGAATAGTCTGTGCCTCAGGTACCCTGGGGCTGGGAAAGGAGAGGGAAGAAAAGAGGTCATTGTAACTAACATGACAACTGCTTTGAGAGGGAGTTAGGCTGACGCTGTGGCAGGACAGGGGGCAGGTGACGACTCCAAGAGAAAGGAGAGGGAGCCTAGGTCACCAGTGAGATGACATCTGAGCTGGAGTTTAAGCATCAGTTTGACAGTCATAATATAAAGGGTTTGAAGACAAGTCAAAGGCACCTGGAAGAAGACATTTGCTCCAGAGTACCTGTCAAAATATTCATATCCACAATTATGAAGAACTTCTGCAAAGCAACAAGAAAAGGCAAACAGTCTGATTTTTACAATGGGCAAAATACTTCACAGGTACTGCACCACAGAGGGTATTCAAACAACCAGTAAACATATTAAAAGCTGCCCAATTTTATCAGTTTTTGAAGAAATGCAAATTAAATCTACAATCCCTCATAATCACACACCTACCAGATGACTAAATTTAAGATACTAGATGTTGGCAGGTCTGCAGAGGAACTACAGCTCTTGGGCTTTTCTGGTGGGAGTATAGGTATAAATGGGAGAAGGCAATGGCACCCCACTCCAGTATTGTTGCCCAGAAAATCCCATGGATGGAGGAGCCTGGTAGGCTTCAGTCCATGTGATCGCTAAGAGTTGGACACGACTGAGCAACTTCACTTTCACTTTCCACTTTCATGCATGGGAGAAGGAAATGGCAACCCATCCAGTGTTCTTGCCTGGAGAATCCCATGGATGGAGAAGCCTGGTAGGCTGCAGTCCATGGGGTCGCGCAGAGTCGGACACGACTGAAGCGACTTAGTAGTATAGGTATAAATTGGTAGAGCGACTATAGATAATCATACAGTAGTATCTTCCAAAGCTGAATAAGTGCCAATCTATAAAATAGCAATTCCACCCATTTATAGATTCAACACACACACACACAAAAAAGGATGTAGGTTCACAGAAAAACATGTAAAAGAATGTGAATAGCTGCAACATTTATAACAGCTTCAAACTGGAAAAGCCCAAATTTCCATTAATAGTTGAATGAATCAAGTGTGATATGCTCATTACACAGAGAAGAGAGCATAGGGGAAATGAACTACATGTAACAGCATCAGTGGATTTCACAAACACAAAATTGAGAAAAATAGCCAGGCATCTGAGAGTGTATATGGAATGCTCCCATTTATACAAAGTTAAAAAACTGTCAAAATTAATCTGTTAAAAGTCAAGACAGTGATATCCTGGAGGGCAGGAGATTGCTGAAGGGGAGCACTGGGGCTTTGAGGGGTACCAGGCATTTTCTGTTTCATGACCTGGGTGCTGGTCACTCCATGTGTTCATGCTGTGAAAATCCATCTGCTGAAAATGTATGATTTGTGCATTTCTCCGTATACATGTCGCATTTCAGTAACACTTACATTAAGCAAACTAGAAGTGAAACGTGGGCTTGTTTTGCCTGAAATGCAAGTTGCTGGGGTAGAAGTGGCTCTCAGAACTGGCCCTTGTGTTTCATAACCACCTACTCAGTCTGTTCTTAAAAGTCAAAGACTGGACAGGAAGGTGAATGGAGGAATAGAAATCTCAATTCCTCAAAGAGAAACAAAGAAGAGGAACCAGTGAGAAAGAATACAAAAGGAAAAGGATGGAGGCAATTAATACAACAGGGAGACATGCTTATAAAGGCAGCACACTAGAAATGGACAGAGAGAAGCAGGACAAGGACTTCAAAATTCCAGCATTCCTGTTTTCTAACCTTTATGTGAAATATAAGGCAAGTAGGATATTTAGAACACATAACCCTGTGAAGAGCCTAATTGTTCTCACTGCTATGACTCAGGTAGGGGTGGGGCTGGGACTGTATTCTGAGGCAAGTATACTTTCTCATGAGATTCTTCCATCAGAGAAGAACGGAGGTCAGGTAAGGGTCTGGAATTCTTGGGACTGAAGAAAACCCTCTCATTCCCTCCTCTCCCGCTGATCCCCTATCCCTAACACTGCATCCTCTGCTAAACAGCAAAGCTGCCACACCCAACTGATGCCTCTTTCCCACCGGCCTCCTTGCTACATGTCAGCTTTTCAAACCTTGATGGGGAAGAGCCAGAGGGCACCGGGCTCAGTGACGGGGGTCTCTACCCCGCAGCTCTGATGGAATTCCAGTGGAACCAGCATCCTTCATCACTGTCAGGTCTGTGTGGCGCTGAGCGATCACCATGGTGAGTGCAAATCCAGCTGTTTGGAGTCAGAAAGGCCTTTACAAACCTGCCTTTCTGCTTCAGATTCCCAGGAAAGTGACAGCTCTTCTCAAGTTAAAAGAAACCAGGTCAGAGACTGGGGTACCTGAGGAATCCCTGTATCTTTTCAAGCCCACATGTCTTTGGAGTAGCTGGAACCGGCCTTAAAGTCACAGAAAAATAAGCTTGCTCTTACTCGAGCAAAGACTCTGCAGTCTCGGATTAAGTAATAAGCTTAACATACATATTCTCTGCCCCTATCTGACACAATGGGTTACAGAAAAACTCACTTGTTAGCTTAAGACAGCCCAGCTTCTGGGTCATGAAATCAAGAAAGGAGACTCTAGTCCAGTGATTCTCAAAGTAAGACCAAGACCAAGAGCATCAGCAGGACCTAAAAATTCATTAGAAATGCACACTGGGGACTTCCCTGGAAGTCCAGTGATTAAGAATCCGGCTTCCACTGCAAGGGATAAGGGTTTGATCCCTGATCAGGGAACTAAGATCCCACATGCCACAGGGCAACTGAGCCTGAAAGCTGAAACTATTGGGCTCGTGAGCCTCAACTAGAGAGTCTGTGCTACAACGGAAGATCCTACATGACGCAATCAAGAGCCAGCCTAGCCATAAAGAAAGAAATAATTTTTAAAAAAGGAAATGCACTCTCCTGGGCCCTACCCCCGGACTTACAGAATCAGAGATGCTGGGGTTGGGGGTCCAGGGATCTGTGTTTTAACAAGAACCAGGTGATTCTGTGCAAGATGTCAGAGAAACATTGCTCTCAGGATAGAAGACAGTCACTTCCCTGCCCTCTATTCGAATTAGCTCAATTTTCAGAATGTCTTCTGAGGAATGGGGGCATTCATGCTTACCTTCCTGAAGGCTGAGGAAGCCTAGATTAGAAGATCTCTTGAGGAAGCTCCCTTTCAGCTTTAATATCTATGATTTCTCGCCTTCAAAGTATTCTCATGCTTCTGCTAGGGTCAAGTTGGCAGGCGTTGATTTGTTTTCAAGCCAGGCGCCCAATGTACTTCATGTACAGCAAGAGGTAACAGGATACAAGACATCACGGTATCCCACAGAGATAGGTGAACCCTTCCTTCCGAGCCTCGTTTGTCCCCCAGGACTCACAAATTTGGCACAAGCTGCTGCACTGGCTGTGGGATATAAATGGAGGAGAAAGAATCTCCCATTTTGCTGACAGATACCTCAGAACAAGCCATGGAAGAAGCAGGAACACCAGGCCTTCTCTGCCTCTGTTATTCCAACCATCGTCTACTCTCCTGTCCCCTAAATCCAGAGCACCAAGGTCAGCCTATTTAAAATCAACCTACCACCGTCTGTTCCAAGGAAATTTGTTCTCCAGAATTTGTCCCAGACTGAAAGCTGAACACGTCCAAGGTTTAAGAGCTTATGCTGGGAGAAATTGAACATTATCTCAGGATAATGTTTTCCTACTGCTACTTAAATTTCCAGAGGCATTTACAAAAATTAAACATCAATAGGAAGACAAGTCCTTTATTTATGAAGCCAGCAATAGACATTGATCCTGTGATAATGTTATTATTTTTCTTATTGCTCCTGTCGGTGTGCATTTCATCATCATCAGGCTGGATGAGCAGAGGAGGAGCTGGATGTTTATTGACTTGCAATTGCTTGTTGCTTTAAAAAAGTCTGTGCTTCTGTCTTCAGGCCTTTAGAAAGCTAGTTCTGTACAAACACATAAGCATATTAAAGCTCTCAGTTAATTGATGTTTCTGGTCATTGCTTCCTGGATTGTTTTAAAATGTGACATGAATTTTTTTATAGGGTCAGTATTTTATTAACACATCTAGAATTTAGTCATACATCTTGACACACAAGCCACTTAACACACATAGGGAGGGCAGTAGACTCCTTTAGGCCCCTCTATCAACAAGGAAACTGGGAACAATAATTTCATTTATGGGCTTTCCTGGTGGCTCAGTGATAAAGAATTCACCTGCCAATGCAGGAGGCATGGGTTCAATCCCTGGGTCTAGAAGAACTCCTGGAAAAGGAAATGGCAACCCATTCCAGTATTCTTGCCTGGAAAATCCTAAGGACAGAGGAGCCTCGCAGACTATATAGTCCATGGGGCTGCAAAAGAGTTGAACACAACTTAGCAAGTAAACAAAGACAACAATTTCATTTATAAGAAAAGTAGATTTGGCCAAGAGTATTAGAGAATGCTGACTCATCCTGGACCCAGACAGAGGAGCCTGAGGCAGACCATGGGAAATGAGACCATCATCCTCTCAGCAAGAGTAGCTTGTCTAGTTCATCTGCGAGGAGGAGAGAGGGAGTTGACTGTGGGGTCTGCAGGATGTGAACTTGCAAATCAGGTGAGAATGGATGTGTGGATAGGGGTGAGTGTGCAGGGAAGCTTGGGTGTGACTCACTCCTGATCAGACACTGAATGAACAGAGGCAGGAAGGGGGTTAGTCCCAACGGCCAAGAATGTGCCCGTGCGGTCCTGGGATGTTCTCCTTCCCGCAATGGACACACACATGGAGTTCAGGCTGCTGAGAACTGAGGTCTAGAGAAAAGGCATCCAGCAGCTACTGTGGTCGCAGTGAGGGAAGCAGAAACAGCAGCTGGCCAGTGAATCTGAGTGTGGTTTCCACAGCAACACATGTATCCCTGGCGTGACATTCAAGACAGTGCCCTTCTCTGCCAAGGTTGGTCCCTCCTCCTGTGTTTTGGACCTCTTCCTTGATCTTCTCAGGATATCAATTAGCCCATTTCTCTTCTACGCAGAAGCCAAACCTTTCCTCTCAATCACTTAAAAAGGCTCGAGTCTCCCCCGACTTAAAAATACTTGCCTTCTACTCCACATTTCTTGCAGCTATAGTCCTCTCTCCTCCTCCTCACACCCCAAAGTTTTCCAGAAAGTTATCTCTCCCTGCAGTCTCCATATGCTCCCCTCCCACTTACTCCTCAATTCACTCCAATCCATCTTCCACCCCCATCACAGGCTTTAAAAAGCCTCTGTGATCATCAGGCGACCTCTTTACTGCTAAAGCCCAAGCATAATTTTTAATCCTCATCTTACCTGAAACCTCAGCAGTGGTGCAGACCATACCTCTTCTCTGGAATTATGTGGGCTCTCAGGACTCCTCAACCCCACAATTTCCCCCCACCCATCTCCCTGGATGCTCCTCTATTTTCTCTGCAGGTTCCCACTCCCTATCCAACTTGCTAGAGCCCCTATAGACTCTTGAGAGTTGTCCTTGATTGCTCTTTCTCCCTTACTTCTCCATCAAAACCATCAGTAAGTCCTGTTAATTTGGGCCCTTCAGTAATTGTGTATTCTGTGCACTGTCTTCACTCCTCTCACATGTGGAGAGCTGCTGTAGCCCCTCAAGAACAAAGAGATAAAGTTGCCTAAGGTCACACAGCTAATTAATGGCCATGGAAACAGGACCCAAGTATTTCAGCCCCTGGTGCACTGGTATGTCCACATCACCCTAATATAATCATACATTTTTCAGGAAAACCAAAATTGATTATGGATATGATGTCATTTATCATCAAGATTTTGTTGAGGAAAAATAGGGGAGTGTTGTTGTTGTTCCAACTCTATGCAACCCCTTGGACTGCAGCATGCCAGGCTTTCCTATGCCTCACCATCTCCCTATGTTTGCTCAAATAGAGGAGTGTAGGATCCCTCTAAGCAGAAATGTCCCCCTTTGAATTGGCATGATTAGAAAAAAATCAAGACAAAATTCCATGCATGTCCTCAGAAGACTTTCCTGAGGATCTTTTTCCTGGGAACTTAACCAACATTGAGAGTCCAACTCTCTCCATCTCATCTCGGTAACAGCAGGAGCTGATGACAACCAAGGAAGGAAGGAGACAAGCAAGACTCAATCTTCAAAGGTTTGGCTACAACTGTCATCAAGAAGTGAGAACAGCAGATGAGGCAACAACACTCCCTGAAATAATCGAATCATAAGGACTGTCCTGTGGAACACAGAGCTGACATCCTGAGTGGCTTCAGGAGGCAAATTGAAAGCTCAAGAGAAGCTCAAGAGTTCAGCCTTGTATTATATAGGGAAGACCTGTTGGAACTGTCCAAGGTACCAAGAGAGGAACTAGGTGGGAGGGACATCATTTTTCTTTGTTAAGTAGACTCTTGCACCAGGGTGAGCCAGACAAAACAAAATCTGGTTTTCATACCATGCCTCATGGCTAAGACCAGGCTGGGTGGCTTGACCTTCTTAACAACACTAACAGACCAGTGGGCACATACTATACCTTGCTTTAAAAAGTGGGAATTTAGACTCACAAAAGTTATGACCTCAATCACACAGTAAACTAATGGAGGATTCAAGATTTCACTCATCCACTCAACACAATTTTATGGAACACCCTTATGTTGTACTGGAGTCGAAAATGGCAACCCACTCCAGTATCCTTGCCTGGAGAATCCCATGGATAGAGGAGCCTGGTGGGCTACAGTCCGTGGGGATGCAAAGAGCCAGACACAAATGAAGTGACTTAGCATGCATTATATTGTACATACTATGTGAAAGAAAGAAAGTGAAGTTGCTCAGTCGTGTCCAACTCTTTGCGACCCCATGGACTGTAGTCTACCAGGCTTCCATGGGATTTTTCAGGCAAGAGTACCAGGGTGGGTTGTCATTTCCTTCTCCAGGGGATCTTCCCAACCCAGGGATCGAACCCAGGTCTCCCGCACTGCAGGCAGAGGCTTTACCCTGTGAGCCACCAGGGAAGCCCCACATACTATGTAAGCATGATAGATAAAGATGGGAAAGGTAATCCCGTATCACCAAGGAGATAACTGGAGGAGGCCCATTGATGTACAGTGAGATGATATGGAGGTTAGTAAGTCCAGGAGGCTACTGAATACAGATGAGGGCTATCTAACCTGCTAGAAAGGAAAGAGGTGGTCAAAGAATGTATGACCGGAACCAAGACTTGAAAAATCAGCTAACAAAACTTAACAGGGTAAAGAATGGCTGTGGAGAGGATGCTGTTAACACTCCACCAGGATCTCCTTTGCCAGGCAGGGTTCCCACCATCCAGCTTCTGTAGACATCTCAATCGCTATGATTCACACTGACCCCATTCTCAGGACAGCTGGCCCCAGCCAGGGGGAGGTACCTCACTCATACACAGCGATACTGTTAGTCACTCAATCACATCTGACTGTTTGTGGTCCCATGGATTGCAGCCTGCCAGGCTCCTCTGTCCATAGAATTCTCCTGGAAAGAATACTGGAGTGGAATATTGAAAGATTCCCTTCTCCAGGGGATATTCCTGACCCAGGGATTGGACCCAGGGATTGAACCCAGGCCTCCCACATTGCAGACAGATCCTTTACTGTCTGAGCCACCAGTCAAGTCCTATATGTAGGGATATCCCCTCTGCAATGACTCACTCTCATGGGGGTCCAGGGGCCCTGCCTGAAATTGGGACCATTTCTGTGATGCAACTCACACTCAGAGCTCCCTGTAGGAACAGCTGAGCTCACATTCTTGCTCATCTCCTTACCCTATACTCCTTCCTTACCCTATACTTCTTCCTTCCCTTCCCTTCTCCTGCCACCACTCCCTTAAGAAACCATATGAATCCCTGGCTTCCTTTCTGCTTTTAGAAAACCTAAGTCAGGGAGAAGAATGTTCTAGATGGAGAGAACAATGGTGCAAAGGCATGGATATGAGAGAGCCCAGAACAACACAGCACAGCTGTGAGCTTGGGCAGAGGGATGAGCAGTGGTGGGGCATGACAGAAACCAGACGGATGCCCAGATGTCTCCCAACATCCAGCCAGTCACATGCCACCTCTCCACACTAAGCTGACCTCTGATCTCCCTCATGGTTGCCTTCAAAGCAATATTTCAGCACATATCTAGATAAAGTGAGTTTCTAGAGGAAGGAGTTACAAACCAAGATTCCTGGATTTATTCAGTAGCATTTTACAAAGTAGAAACGAAGAGGAGCTCCCTGAAATTTCCTGACTCCCAAAACTGCACCGCCTCAGTGGAACTGGCCACTGACTCCACTTTCGGGAGAGCGAATTATCTCCGTGGCTGTTTTTGTCCTTCCTTGCCTCTCCAGCAACAGCGGCCTCCTCCTCTCCCCTTTCATTGGCTTCTCTCCTCTCTGGCCTCCGCTCATGAGGTCTTGCCCCTGGGTCTCTGTAGCACTCAGTTGTATTTCTAAAACTGTCCAAAGCCAATGAAGCTCTTTAATCACAAAGTGGAGCTGCCAGGGAAAGAATGCTAATTGGAAACTTTTATCTCTTGAGGTCCTGGAAAGATTAGAGACAAATACGCTTCTTTTGTCTATCATGCCATTAGCACAGAACAGACTCAGGAGGGGCAAAAAATGAAATGTGGTCCCAGATATAAGAAATTAATCCAAGAAACATACCGATTCCTAAGCAAATGACAGATCTTTGGACTTTAAAAACTAAGGATAATGGCCCATATGGAGGCAGTTATTTTTTTCTTAGGAAGCACAGGAGTGGTCAAAGGCAGAGAGAAACAGATTCCAAACACCCAGGTGGGGCTCACGATGAAGCCTGAGGCTCAAACAAGGCCTAGTCCCTGCATCACGGTTCAGGTCCAGGATAGAATCCCGTCTCACAGCCAAATGTGGAGTCTTCTATACGCCAAGCCTTCCATTAATCCCTGGAATCACAGACAAAAATAAGACACAGTTCTTGTCCTCAGAGCTTAGGAGGAGAAATAGATACATAGAAAATACATTCTCAGCATAGTTGCCTTAGCTGAAAGAAAGAGAAGAGGCATGTTGCTCCTCTTCAGGAGGAGGCAGAAGGCAGGGCAGGCTTTCCCTTCATGGACCACACAGAAGAAAGATCCGCATTTTCTTCCTAAACATGCCATCCACCCAAAGCCAGAACACCAACCCCATGTTATTATTTCATGTTCTTTCCTGCCTCTTCAGTGATAACAACAGAACAATTCTGCTACCTCCCCCAAAAAAATCCATTTAAAGGCTCTCATGAAGGTTCCCCAAACCATAAATGGCTGAAGGACTGAACTTGAACAAAATCTGGGGCCAGAGCAGCTCTGAGGACTCAAGTCGCAGAAGTTAAAGCCAGCTACTCTGAGTACCACTGAGGAATCAATGGGCTCCAGATCATTGTCCTAGTCTGACCTCACTCTGGGAAAAGCAGCATCTGACTGCATGAGCTAATGGTATAAGACCAACCATCACACTCTTCTTTACTCCTCACAGGATGAGGAGAGTGGTCCTCCAAAGCCAAGTGCTGCTCCTGCCAGAAGGTGGCGGGGTTCAACATGGAACACGTAAACCACACGGGCCCACCTGAGATCTGTAGCCAAGAATTGCATCCGAGGAGTTCTTTTTAAAAAGTCAAGAGACTCAGCCCCTTCCCTGGACACACTGACTCAGAAGTTCCTGGATGGGACCCAGAAATCAATATTATAATAAGCTCCGAAGTCACTGGTCAGTGAAGCTGAACCATCTCCTTGACCTGGATGAAGTTGGTCATATCAGCATCCACCAGGAACGGGCTAACATGTTTGGTTCAGAACCAAACTGCCATGAAAATGATGATTTATTTTTTTCTACCCTTTTTGAACTGCCTACATTGAAATCCATTATAATTGTATTACAAGCTGAGGAAAACAGCACTGAATTTCTGCCCCATCCTGGATTCTCACCTGACTGAGGAATTATAAGCATGGGAATATGGCTGGATCCCCACTGTTACCCCTAAAGACCCCTACAGCTACCTGTCTGAACTTCTAAAGTGAAGTGAAGTCGCTCAGTTGTGTCCAATTCTTTGCAGCCCCATGGACTGCAGTCTACCACACTCCTCCATCCATGGGATTTTCCAGGCAAGGGTACTGGAGTGGGTTGCCATTACCAAAACACCACAGTGCTCAGGTTTCAGGAGAGATCTTTCATTCAACCCCACTACATATCCAGGACCTAGAGCAGAGGCTGTTGCATATAAGGCTCTCTCTATATTTACTGAGTGGAGCAAGGGAAAAAACAGAGGGGTTTTTTTTGAGCCACACCCCCAAACGTCAACCAGAGAATGAATTTATGAGTACCTTTTCACTGAGATGTAGAAAAAGCAGACCAAGGGAGGCAGTGACAATATCTGGCCAAAGCAACCCTGACTTCAGAAACAGTATCTTATCCTATGCCAGAGAGACATTATTCTTTATTAATACAAACAAACAAAACAACCTTTGTGCCTGAAACTCCTTTTAAAACTGTGCTGGTCCTCCACCAAGCATTCCAACCCCTCTGAGTGCTGAATTATTTACTGTTTATTCCTGCGTGGAGAGGGGGCAGTGGTTAAGGAAAATTTCTTCTCCAGTGCTCCACCCTTCTGATTGAAGCCACAATGCAAATTGGGGGGCGATTCAGGGCTTAACAATAGCATCCCACTAATCTTTGCAGGATTGCAAATAAAGGAGGCTGGATCCTTAGGAGGCCTATTAGAGCTAAAGTCTCCCAGCTCCTATTGTTAAAGAACATTCATTACCAAGCTCGCATATAAAATCCTGAGAAGGAAGCAAATGTGAGTCTGCAGTAGTTCTTATGCTATTGCCTCTCGGGGCTAATTAGAGCTGTTTTTGTAATTCACCAGCTATAAATTCCTTGTGATGCTCTCACAGCCCTGGAAGACTGGCCACCCCAGGTCAGGATTTTGTGCTGACACGGCACATCCACCCACTGACAATCACTCAACCGACCACCTTGTGGTTGGTGGCCCTCAGATACCTGGGATGGCTTCTCAGTTTGCTAATTGTTTTCCTGTTCTCTGCTGATCAGGTTAAAAGATAACTCTGCAGACAATATGAGGTAGCACCTGCCTTATTCTCAGCTAATTTATTTTAAATTGATTTAGTACAGACTTTTTACCCGGTGATGTCTACAAACTTATGAATTCATTTCCTCATCTACCTTCTTGAATTTGATCAAGGAATGAAAATGGCTATAAAGCTTTATGGCAAGACTTTGGAAGAACAGACAAAGGGAACCAAGCCAAACTAACCTCAAAACTGAAAAACAAATATTTCAAAAGTTTCTTATCTATGATGGGAGATGACAGGATAGGTAGTTACACAAAATCTAACATCTGATAATATGGAAGAAATCATCATGCTCATTGACCAAACTTCTGTAATTATCTGGCCCTTTATATTTTTTTCCACTTGTCATGTAATCCGCCCAATAATCCAATGGATGTAGATACCTCTTAACAGCATTTTACTTTAAAAAAAATTTTAAATAGGGCTTAGGGAAATTAAAGTACCTGCGTGAGATCACACAGTCAGGAAGATTTGAACCTTGGGCAGTTCAAGTGCAAAGTCGGAACCCTTTTGACATCATCTATATTTTAAAATCCCTTTACTTTGACCTGCCAAGCAGCTAAACCAGAAGGTGATTTGGGGTCTTACAAAAGGATTCGTTACTTTCATAAAAGATTCACGACTGGGCTCCTTGAAATAGCCAACTCCCCTATTGTGCTGAAAATATAATTCAAGCTCCAAAAATGTCTATGTACAAGGAACATTTCTACACCACATCTGCTATGTAAAGGAGAGCAGGGTTCTGGCATAGTGACTTTTCTAAACAGAAGCACCAAAGCCGTAGGACTGATGAGGACAGTGGCATCATGAGGACACGATACTGTCCAGCATCACGACATCACGTGAATTCAGTGATTAGTGAATGTCCTGCACCCACTGATCACCCAGTTGCTCTCTGCCAGTCAGCACTTTTTTCAGATGTCTTAAAATACAGTCTCTGATAGACTGCAAAAATGGTCATGAATTTCTTCTCTCTCATCCAGACACGAAGTCTATTTGTCCTCCCTTTGAATCTTGATCGGCCATGTGATTTGCTCTGACCAACAAGAGATTAGCAAAGATGATATAATCAGAGATTAGGAAAGTGTTTACGCACCCTGGCTGGTCGACTTGCTGAGCTTGGAACCCAGAGACCATCATGTGATTCAGTCTGAGATGGTGTGCTGGAGGCTGAACGGTCATGTGGAAGAGAACCAAGGCACCCCAGGGAGCCCCACAACCAACAGGCAACCGGATCCTGGCCGCCAGCCTGCCAACCACTCGACACACCGGGAGGCCATGGTAGATCATCGAGCAGACCTGCCAGCTGAGAGCAGACGTGTGAGCGAACCAGCCACAACCAGCTGAGCTAGCCCAGGCCAGAGGAACTGGCCGCTTCACAGCGTTCAGTTCAGTTCAGTTCAGTCACTCAGTCGTGTCCAACTCTTTGCGACCCCATGAATCGCAGCATGCCAGGCCTCCCTGTTCATCACCAACTCCCGGAGTTCACTCAGACTTGTGTCCATAGAGTCAGTGATGCCATCCAGCCATCTCACCCTCTGTCGTCCCCTTCTCCTCCTGCCCCCAATCCCTCCCAGCATCAGTCTTTTCCAATGAGTCAACTCTTCGCATGAGGTGGCCAAACTACTGGAGTTTCAGCTTTAGCATCATTCCTTCCAAAGAACACCCAGGGCTGATCTCCTTCAGAATGCACTGGTTGGATTTCCTTGCAGTCCAAGGGACTCTCAAGAGTCTTCTCCAACACCACAGTTCAAAAGCATCAATTCTTCAACACTCAGCCTTCTTCACAGTCCAACTCTCACATCCATACATGACCACTGGAAAAACCATAGCCTTGACTAGACGGACCTTTGTTGGCAAAGTAATGTCTCTGCTTTTGAATATGCTATCTAGGTTGGACATAACTTTCCTTCCAAGGAGTAAGCATCTTTTGATTTACAGCGTTACGAACTAACAAAGTTGCAGGATGAGATTTTTAACAATTACACAGTACGAGGCATTTCCTGTCTGCTATGCTCTGAGGCCTTAGCAAGTAGAAAAGAAAACCATAAAACTGCCAGAAGTAAAAGACAACAAGAGAGAGAACAAGGTGTGTAAAGTAAAAACGGAGTGGATGAGAAGTTAAAGGGCTCAGAAAACCACGATTAGCATTTAGCTCTTCTGTCTCCCAGTTCACTGATCTTTCCACGACACCGATCTCTTTCTCTGAATGTCTGAGGCTAACTGGACCAATTCCCCACTCCTATGGTAGTCTCCAGCCCTCGGGGAGGCAAGTCAATTGGAGGTTTAAGTTAATAATAAATGAAGAATTTTTTCCAGTGTGTTTCTTCATTTCTCCTTCCCTCTTCAGATCTCTTCTGCAGGTGATTCGAGTCAGCCAGCAAAGGAGGGAAAGAAGTGGATAAAAAGACAGACAGAAGCTACAGTGATGTTGTATGACTAGAGGGTGTTTTTCACCTTCAAAGCACATTGACTGCAAATTACAGGATATACTTTCACAGTTCACATTTCTGTAGAATATCTACTTTTGAGTTCCTGAGCAGAAGAGAATATGTTACTTTAAAAAAAAAAAAGTATAACAGACAATGGATGTGCTCCACTCCAAGGGGAGGGGAAGGGAGGGGAACCCTCAGGAGCTGTCAGTTTTCTGGCCAGCAGTCAAGTCAAGGACCCTTCTTTCCGCACTGGAGTGGTTACTCCTGTAAAGGGTGAGGAGGTGGCCTATCCCCTCCCTCCATCATAAAAAACTACACAACCCTAACATACTCAATAATGTTTAATTCAGGTTCAAGCTATATAATTCAATACCCACCTCCAGAAACCACCTCTTGGGGATGGGAAGAAATGTAAGCACACTGTGTATTCAGTGGGTACCCAGCATCATAAGCTATTCAAATATTTATGGACCTCTGTTTTGGCTGGTAAACAGTACAACTGCCATATGCAGGCTTAATTCATAATGTAAATTCTAGTACATATGGTTTATCACGGTAAACCACACATTACTGCGCATCAAAATGTCCTTCCTCTTTGGATATGGATCCACAGGAGTCCACTATTACTTTTTTAATGAACTGAAAATTTGCCTCCTGGTTCAAAAGTGAGAGAAGGAGGCCCCTCAGACAAGCTGGGTGTGAACTATTTATACACACCCAGAAGAGACACCTCACCTTGCTGGGCTCAGGTAGTGGCTGAATACTGGCCAGGGCCCATGGGCATGGTCAGATGTCAGTACGGGGTGTCTTGGTGAGCCTGCTTTAGCTGATGAGCTGTCCGCAGTGGGGAGCAGCCATCCCAGACACTGGGAACCAGTCTTGGAGGGAACTCTGCCAGACACCCCAGCAAGTGGCCGTGGAGCCCCCCCAAACCCCATCGAGTGACCTCTGGGCAGGGGAGGCTCACCCTACTCACCTCTCCCACACAGACATGCTCCCACAGGAAGATGGCATCTGTTGGGGATTTTCTCCCCGGGACTTGGAAGTGATGAACCTGAAAGAATGCTCAGACAGTCTCTTGCAAGGACTGACAAGTTTATTTCTACAGTCAAGCCTTTTTATAGAAGTAGGAACAAAGAGCTTAGAGTATACAGCCAGCAGAGCGCATACGGGGTTAACACCTAATCAGTAAAAATATTTCTAAGGACAGCGCGCTCTAAGTGACCCATGTGCTTATCCCATAACCCATTTTCTCAAGCAACATCCTTAATATTTATCATTAAATCTTGGCACCAGGCATAACCAAAGGCAGGAGATGTTTTTCTGCCCAAGCACACCAAGCCGGGGTATTTCTGGCCCTTCGCCATTTTCCCAAGGACTTCCTCCAACCGGCTATTTTGTACTGGGCTTCCCAACAGCATCCACCCAAAAGCCCATCAACAACCACAGCTCCGCCTTCATTTTTGCCCATGTCCCTTTTCTTTGTCCTTCATCCTCTGAATTTTGTCACACTTTGACACACTTCGTGGAGAGTGCCCTCAACCAGCTGCCTCCTTCCCAACAGTGCCCACTCTCCTGTGACTGGTGTGTGGGGGGCCCATGGTTCTTCAGAGTTCCTTTCCCTCCATGAAAAAGCCAGCCAAAGATCCCAGTCCAGCTACTGCAGAGCCAGCTTGCTCCTCACCTACCATCCTGGACTCCTGCCTCCTCCTCTCTGCTGGTCCCTTTGGAGCCCCACCCCCCGCATGGGCCCAGGACCAGTGCCAACCTGACTAACTGCAGGCAAGAGAAGATGGAAGGAGAGGACTCAAGGCCTGGAGACCATTAGAGAGCGCAACACTAAGATGGAGAAAGGTGCAGGCCCCACTCAGGTTCTGATGAGAATCGTCTCTCAGTGACTATCGGTGCAATGAGAAAGATGCTGGACAAGTCTGAAGCACCATCAAACCTGACTAGGTGGCTCTGACTAGCACCATTTAGCTACTGCAGACCAACAATTTCAAAGGTGCAACAAAAAACTAGGAAATTATTATTTTGATGTGATAAAGGGTTTGTGTTACAACATACAACACTTTGAAAGCAGCTTTTAGATTATACTTTAGAAGTTTACCTTATGTGTGTGTAAATAGTCTGTGTATGCATATATACACACATTCTAAAAATAGTAACAATATAGTATATATAATATATACTATAGTATATAACAGACATATATCATATACAATATAAATATATATACGTAGTATATATTGATATAATTTATCAGTTAGTTGCTCAGTCCTGTCTGACTCTTTGCAACCCCATGGACTGCAGCACGCTAGACTTCCCTTTCCATCACCAACTCTCAGAGTTTACTCAAACTCATGTCCATCGAGTTGGTGATGCCATCCAACCATCTCATCCTCTGGTGTCCCCTTCTCCTCTTGCCTTCAATCTTTCCCAGCATCAGGGTCTTTTCCAGTGAGTCAGTTCTTCGCATCAGGTGGCCAAAGCACTGGAGTTTCAGCTTGAGCATCAGTCCTTCTAATGAATATTCAGGACTGATTTCCTTTAGGATGGACTGGTTGGCTCTCCTTGCAGTCCAAGGGACTCTCAGGAGCCTTCTCCAACACCATAGTTCAAAAGCATCAATTTTTCGGTGCTCAGCTTTCTTTATAGTCCAACTTTCACATCCTCACATGACCACTGGAAAAACCACAGCTTTGACTAGATGGACCTTTGTTGGCAAAGTAATGTCTCTGCTTTTTAATATGCTGTCTAGGTTGGTCATAGCTTTTCTTCCAAGGAGTAAGCATCTTTTAATTTCATGGCTGTAGTCACCATCTGCAGTGATTTTGGAGCCCAGGAAAATAAAGTGTCACTGTTTCCACTGTTTCCCTATCTACTTGCCATGAAGTGATGGGACCAGATGCCATGATTTTAACTTTCTGAATGTTGAGTTTTAAGTCAACTTTTTCACTCTCCTCTTTCACTTTCATCAAGAGGCTCTTTAGTTCTTCTTCACTTTCTGCATAAGGGTGGTGTCACCTGTGTATCTGAGGTTACTGATATTTCTCCCGGCAATCTTGATTCCAGCTTGTGCTTCCTCCAGCCAGGCATTTTGCATGATAAACTCTGCATATAAGTTAAATAATCAGGGTGACAACATACAGCCCTGATGTACTCCTTTCCTGATTTGGAACCAGTCTGTTGTTCCATGTCCAGTTCTAACTGTTGCTTCTTGATCTGCATACAGATTTCTCAGGAGGCAGGTAAGGTGGTCTGGTATTCCCATCTCTTGAAGAATTTTCCAGTTTGTTGTGATCCACACAGTCAACAGCTTTGACATAGTCAATAAATCAGAAGTAGATGGTTTATGGAACTCTCTTGCTTTTTCGATGATCCAACAGATGTTGGCAATCTGATCTCTGTTTCTTCTGCCTTTTCCAAATCCAGCTTGAACATCTGGAAGTTCATGGTTCACAAACTGCTGAAGCCTGCCTTGGAGAATTTTAAGCATTACTTAAATTTAATTTATACATAGTACATATATATATAGTTTAGTTATACAAATAAATAGGGTATACTTTTTATTTTTTATATTATACACCAGTCATTAAATGCTTTAAATATCTAGGTGCAATTAATATATCTAATTGATAACATATAGGAGATAATAAGAGACATCACACGTATGGAACCTTGAGTGTCATAGTGCCTAATCCCCCCAATATTTAGACTAGTCTAAACCAATCACAGTAATTCCATTGTCTTATGGATTAGTAGCTAAGAAATGGGCATTTAACGCAACTCCAGCCCATGAGAAATGACTCTCCTGGAGATTCAGGGACAAGTTTTCTCAATGTAAAGAGAAAGCCACAGAAAAGGTTGTCCTCTGCCTCTGGTGCTGTGGTGTCCAGATGACATGGGGTTGCTGAGGCCACCAGGCCTCCAATCTGAGGACAAACCCAGAGTGTTGAGGAAGCTGGCGCCATCACACACACATCACACACACCCCCACATGAAGTAAGCTTCCTCCTTTCTTAATTTTTTGTGCGAGCAGTTCCTATTCCTTGGGGACAAAGCATCTTATCAGACATGGGACATCATTTCTAGACCTGCCCTTTCTCTCCACACTGATTGCTCCTTTCTCTCCCTACTTCTTTTGGTTTTGGCCTCTAACAGGGGTGGACAGTCTCTACCTGTCACCACTGACATTGCTGCTTTAAAAGAAGGAGAAGTTCTACCTTTCAGGAGAAGGAGGCAGGAAAGGGCCACTACTTGACTCTGATTTCAGTGTGAGAATGAGGCCAGAGTCCAGACAAAGAAGCTCACACCGCGAGCTAATGACCACCCTGCCAGTGCCCCTCCTCTCTTGATTATGCTAAAGACAACGTCTGTTTCCCAGGCCCAGGAGACCTTGTACAGGGCTCTCCCTTAGGTCCTTAGCCCTGTGAGGGCAAGCAGTGGGGGGGACACCATGTAGCCACCTAAAAAAATGAAATAAAGTCTTCCTCCTGATGGTGATTTCTCATAAATATGACAAAGTCAACCTGATCTCAAGAAGAAAACTAACACAATCCTCCAATTGGAAATTATCAAGACAGAATTAAAGGCATTTAATACTGCCTGTTAGCAAGTTCTATCTGGCACAAGATTTCCCTTGAATAATGCATTCAAGTAAGAGATTTTCACTCTCCCCATTTCCCCAGAGACTTAGAAAAACAAAACTCTAAAAACAAGGTGTTTAGGAGGCAACTGGAACCTTTTAATGGCATGTATAATAGATATTTTCACCCCTGGTTGAGTTAAAAGTATAATTTTAATTGTAACTGGGATTTGTCATTACAACTTAAAAGTTGAGACAGTTCGAGATGATATAAATTATTACTAGAACTACTCCAACTTCCCTGGGAGAGTTTGTGATGGGATAATCAAATTGGGAACATCAATGGGGGTTAGAAAGTTGGAATTATTTATCAGTCAGTTCAGTCACTCAGTTGTGTCCGACTCTTTGCGACCCCATGGACTGCAGCATGCCAGGCTTCCCTGTCCATCGCCAATTCCCGGAGCTTGCTCAAACTCACATCCATCGAGTCGGTCATGCCATCCAACCATTTCATCCTCTGTTATACATACTATTTTTGAAGAAAGCAACCAAGTTATGAGCTCTCCTAAGTATCATAGCTTATCACTGGTGCTCTGGGATGGTGGCAAAGCATTCTGGATGAGAGGAGAAAGATGCTCAGAGGGCTTTCCAAATAATAGTAAACAACAGGTTAATGGTAAATATTTGAGAAATCATGAAATGTCCTATTTATAAGTGCCCACAATAGGAAGTCTACCCAGAGTAAAATGAGATGCATCTGTCTAAAAAGATACATAAAATCCTATCAAATTCAGTCTGGGTTAAGTTAGAAATGTGGATATAAAAGCTAGGTATATAATATTAAATATGCCTACCTTCAAAATCCCTAAATGCTGAGTCATCTTATCCCTGCCCATTTCTACAGGAATAGAAGAGGGGTATGTCTTGAAGGTACCATTTGTGGGCTGCTGTCCAATACACAGGAATCCTTCCTGCTTCAGCTTTCTCACATCTAAAAGAATAAGAAGGAAACAGCAATGTGGAATCCCAGAGAAAGCAAGCATCTAACCTAGTCCTCAGACCCTGAAGTCTATGATAACACGGTCATGCACCACTCTGCCCACTCCCTGTGGGTCATGCCCTGTGACATTTTAATAAAGTGAGAAGTGGATTTACTCAGCAACAGATGTTCCCAGCTGATGGGTTCCAGATACAGCATCAGTGGTGGTAGAAACCCAGTTCCCCAAATCTATCCAGATAAACTGTGCCCAGAACTTAGACTCAGGAAGACCTCTAGAAACACTGACAGGATATATGCTTATTTTTCAACACTAGGTTGGTGTTTTATAAAAAATGTTTCACCAACACCGGGTTCCTGCCAGCACCTTCCACTAATACACGTGAGCAAGTTTTGTTCGTCCTCCAAACTCAGCAGCTCTGAGAATTGGAAGCGCCTCACTCCACTTGAATAAATTTTGAAATAAGATAGAGCTAATGAAGTCACTGCAATGGACAACTCTTCAGGAAAAGAAGGATGAAACAAAGACAGAGAGATGGCAGGCCCTGGCAAACAGAAATCTCATCAGGAACCCTGCAGCAGAACAAGCTATGTTGATAAAGCAACCAAGGGAAAAGACCACAGCCAGAACATTCTCCTCCATGCCCGTAGAGCCCTCAGGGGACAGGCCACACCCAGCTCAGCAGAGACAAGCGGGGATGGGACCTGATGACTTAACCTGTGTGCCTTCCTCCCATTTAAAGCCTCACAAAGCCCTCCAACTCTCCCTACTAAGTTCTCTACAGTGGAAACTGCAAGATTCAGGCCACAGATACTAAGTTTAAGGCAATAAAGACTCCAGGGATGATGATGATCTACATTGTTTAGAGTAACACTGGCTGCTGCAGCAAGTAAGTCTAAAAATAAAAAAGGGAAACATGATAGTTTTTTCCGTGTTCACCTAAGAGTTCTTGACAGAGAATGGATTCTTCCACATAGTCATTCAGGCAGATGGTTGATCGTGGATCTTCAACACATGGCTTCCAAGGTCACCCTGAAAGTCATCTCTGTCTCAGGCAGTTGTAAAAGGTGCACAGCATGAAAGAACTTGCATGGGAGGTTTGTGTGCCAAACCTGGCAGGGATACGCATCACTGAGTCCTGCAGCCCATTGGCTAGAACCCGGTCACATGACCATGCTGAACTGCAAGGGAAGGTTGGGAAATGTAGTCTAGCCCTAGAATTTTCATACAGTCAGTGGTCTTTGCCACCAGGGACAATGATCAACTCAAAACTTCCTAAAATTCTCTTTTGCGTAAGAGGAAATAAAGTCCTAAATAGACACTTTAGAATCCAGTTTCATGTATCATTATGTCTACACAGGGGCAGAAGACGTTGAAGGTTCCAATCTTTCTGCTAGGGCACTGAGCCCAGCTTGGTGTTTCTTAAAGTGTACTAGCAACTGGCTCAGCAGTTCAAGTATTTTGGTGTCCACAAATACTACAGAAACATGGAAATACCTGTTCATAAGAAATGTAAATGTGCTATCAGTTCAGTTCAGTTCAGTCACTCAGTCGTGTCCGACTCTTTGCGACCCCATGAATTGCAGCATGCCAGGCCTCCCTGTCCATCACCAACTCCCGGAGTTCACTCAGACTCATGTCCATTGAGTCAGTGATGCCATCCAGCCATCTCATCCTCTGTTGTCCCCTTCTCCTCCTGCCCCCAATCCCTCCCAGCATCAGAGTCTTTTCCAATGAGTCAACTCTTCGCATGAGGTGGCCAAACTACTGGAGTTTCAGCTTTAGCATCATTCCTTCCAAAGAACACCCAGGGCTGATCTCCTTCAGAATGGACTGGTTGGATCTCCTTGCAAAAATGTACATTTCAAAGCCTGACAATATGGAAAAACAAAAACCAAGCACAACAAATAATATAGTTCATGTATAATAATAACAATAACAATGAGACTTATCTACTCAGGCAAATACTATAAATGTGCTGCAGGTTTTCATGCTAGAAAGTGTAGCTGTCAGGCTTAAATATTCTTTCCACTTAGACCATACAGAATTTTTTAACTTGCAGCATGCTCTAGTGAGAAGAGCTTATATTTTAGAAAACAGACTAGGCTATCTGAATTATCAGCTGCGTGACTATAGCCTCCTCATCTATAAACATAGGAGTAAAGTTAAGACAAATAAGATATTACAAAGCACCCAGCATTAGCTCCACTGTTGGTATTTGATAGCTGAGAGAATTAGTAGACACAGAGAAGCAGAAATGGCCCCTATTTGAACTTCAACAAAGTTTGGAAATGTGGGGTGAAATACTTCTAAAGTTCCAAGGGCAGAGGGCAAATAAGGTGTGACGATGAAATGCTCTTTCCTGGACGTTCCTACAACTGGAAAATTCCTATTTGTCTCTCAAAACAACTCAGGTATCACCTCGTCTGGCAAGTTTCTGTGACCCCTCTTAAGACGGAGTAAGTACTCTGAGCTGTGGTCCCACAACCCACCTCCAAGTCATGCCTGTCACTGTCATTTTACATATCCAGGGAACCCATCATTCTTTAATCTACAGTGAGGTCATTTTAGGGCATGGCTATGTCTTATTTACTATATCTTGGTCATCTGGCAAGACATGTGGCACTTGTGGGCCAACAATGAGTGAATGCGTGAATCTCAAGCCCAGCAGTGCCCCAGTGACGCTGAAGCACCCATGCTGGGGAAGACGTCTGTGCTGGGCACAGACTACACATCTGCAGGGGGAGCTGCATTCGTGCCCACTCACCCTGGGTCTTTCCAAACCAATCATTAGTGTCTCCATCAGAAAGCTTTTAACTAAGATTTCTGACAGCTTTCTTCAGGATCCTCTGGAATAAGACTGGGGGTAGAATTGAAGAAAGCAGGGAGGATAGAAAAAGGACACAGTTTCTTTTCTTTGATGCTGTAGAGAAAGACTCTGGTTCCACGCGGGGAAAAAATGTATCTTGAGTGGAGCTAATTTCTTTTCCTTTTCACTCAAAACTGAAATAGGGTTATTTTCTTAATAGCTTGTGGCAGCTTGTTTTCTATAGCAGCTCTTTAAATGGAGCTCATACGGTAATAATTTACTTCAGAACAACTGAAGCAGTTGGAAAAAAAAATACTGGATGAGGTAAAAAGAGAAAGGTACTGGCCAGGGAGCTGGTTGGATGTTTTTTCCTCTTTTTGAGATTATTTATCATTAAAGCACAATATCTTTCTTCCAGACCTGGAGGATTCAAACAAGGACTAACAAATCACGCAGTAAACCAGCAATGAGCTGAACAATTACTCCAACCTAGAAGATGGATTTCTTATGAGAAATGTGATTTGAATCGCTGAGGTTTTTAAATTCACCTCAGGATGCTCCTGGGCCGTGCTGCCAGCAACAGGAAAATTCCAGGCTATTTGGTATTCTCTCCTGAGTGAGCCGGTGTCCTTATTACATGATCACTGCTGTTATTCAACACTCAGTGGATATCCACAGAGGTTAGGCACCATTCAGTTTCCATTAAAGACAGCTCCTGTCTTCAACCTGTTTGCATTTCAGAACGGCAACACAAAGAAACACAAGGAATGAAATGTATCTTAGAGACATACTGAGAACTTGCCCAGGATCCCTGACATGACCTGCATGCTTGCCTGGGTATGGTAACTTCCACAGGGAAAGAAATGTCTCTCCCACCACATCTGCAACTCCAATACTCAAACATTTCACAGGTGAGTACCTGGCCAAGCCAGGAAGGCATTCTCAAACCCAGAGTGATTCAAGTTAGCCATCATGGAGTATCTTATATCAGTATTTGTAGAAGACAACACTTTATTTCTTTTAATTGAGGTAGCATTGGCTTATGATATTATAAGTTTCACATATGCATACACCACAGCATGCTCACTACCAAAACTTCAGTTTCCACTTATCACCATACAGCTGGTTCTCTTTACTCATTTTGCCCTTCCCTCTGCCTCCTTTCCCATTCAGTTCAGTTCAGTTCAGTCGCTCAGTCATGTCCAACTCTTTGCAACCCCATGAACTGCAGCACGCCAGGCCTCCCTATCCATCACCAACTTGGGGAGTTCACCCAAACTCATGTCCATCGAGTCAGTGGTGCCATCCAGCCATCTCATCCTCTGTCGTCCCCTTCTCCTCCTCCCTCCCAGCACCAGAGTCTTTTCCAATGAGTCAACTCTTCACATGAGGTGGCCAAATATTGGAGTTTCAGCTTTAGCATCGTTCCTTCCAAAGAAATCCCAGGGCTGATCTCCTTCAGAATGGACTGGTTGGATCTCCTTGCAGTCCAAGGGACTCTCAAGAGTCTTCTCCAACACCACAGTTCAAAAGCATCAGTTCTCCGACCAGTATTCTCTTCTTTTTATTTATGTGTTTGTTTGGCCATTAATTTTGTCTGTTTGTTCATATTCCACACATAAGTGAAACCATATAGCATTTGTCCTCCCCAATTAGACTCAGTACACTTAGCATAGTATATTCAGGTCCATTCATTTTGTCTCAAATGACAAGATTTCATCTTCTTATGGCTGAGTAGTATTCCCTTATATATAGGATGTGAGATGGGATCAAGTCAATTTTATTTGATTTTCCACACCAATGTGATATCATGATCTCAAAAGGAAAGATAAATCATTTGTCTTATATATCTCTCTCTATATATATACACACACCACATTTTCCTTATCCATGCATCCACGACGGGCATTTAGGTTGTTTGCATATCTTGGCTATGGAACCTTTTTTGCTTTTTTGCTTTGGCAGATGAAATGATCAGTTGGCCTGAGCATTTTATCAATAGAGACAACTAAACAGGGAAATCTCATGAAAAGGAAACAGTGGATTATAGAAGGCCAGACGTAGGCAGAGAAGGAAAGACTGGGTGACTTGCCAGGGTTCATATAGCTATTTAGTGACGAAGGCAGTCCAGGCGTAGAATCACAAATAGATACTCAGACCTCCACCTGTCCACTGATAATGCCTATTATCACACACATACTCAGGGAGAAAAAAAAAGAAGTAACATGAAAAACAACAAAGGAGAGGAGTTGGGGAAAGAAGGTAGCAATTTGGAAGACTTCATCCACATATTTGCGTTTCCATAGGCCTCACCTCATTAAGAACCAAGACTGGCTCTGAGACAAGTGTCTCTGGGTTTCTCCACATTAAAAGTCCAGAATGATCCAGAACAGTTATCTAGACCTTATCTCATTAAAAGCCCAAAGTGATCCAGAACAGAGTGGCTCCAGAAAAAAAGGATTTTTTGAAAGCTCTAAAAACATAGTTTGTCCCACTGAGATACAGGCGACTATTCGAGAAAAGTAGTAAAACAATGAATGGATACACAGGGGCTTCCCTGGTGGCTCAGTAGTAAAGAATCCACCTGCCAATGCAAGGAGGTGAAGGAGAGACAGGTTTGATCCCTGGGTCGGGAAGATCCCCTGGAGGAGGAAATGGCAGCCCACTCCAGTATTCTTGCCTTGGAAAACCCATGGACAGAGGAGCCTGGTGGCTACAGTCCATGGGGTTGAAAAAGAGTTAGACATAACTATGTAACTAAAAGACAAATACAAGGTCAAAGCTGGAGAGAGGAAGGCAAGCGACTTTGGTCTTCTTACGGTTCAACATATGATCCTCAATTTGCAGAGTAGCTAGGATTTGTCTTTCCTTTTGGTATCATGATATTAGCTGAGGTCACACTGGTTTTGAAAAATCAAATCAAATTGACTTAACCCCATCTCACATGCTCTTGGAAATCCAGGCCCAGCTCAAGAATTTACTGAATCCCACTGTGGCTTTTTGTTCTTGGAGTCAATAGAGTCCGTGCTGGAGGACCACTCTCCACCTAACTTGCATTGCCCTCTCCCAACCTCCCCTTCCCTCTTCTCACGGCTAAGCCCAGTGTGGCACTCTGACTTCTCTAGAACACCATTCCCACCACACTGAAGACAGGTGAGTATTACCCTGCATCCAAGTACAGATGAGAAGACAAACCTTATTGCTACCCAGCCCCGCGCTTACTCAGGACCTGGGCCATGCCTGCTGTAGGGCACACAGCCACTCACTCACCACAGAGGATTCCGTCCTCAAGTCCACAGGACTCTCACTGTGGCTCCCTCCTTCCAAATCTGTCTCGCATCTATCCGTCTCAAGACTACCTCCAGCTCCCAAATTCTTTTGCATTTTTAACACAAGGTATTAAGCTACCTATGGTCTTTCCCCAGCATACCAGAGGGCCCATTATGACACTGTCTCCAACAGTTCCAAAATAATAAGTTTTTCTCTCCTCCATACAATCCCTAATTCCTAAATTTCCATTGCTTCATGCCTGAGCAGGATTGTTCCTGCTCCCAGTCTCTCCTCCTTCAAATTTCATCTGACACTAGGAGATCTGCTTCCTGTGCTTTCACCGGCTCCTCCCTGAAGCTCCTCCCACCTCAGACACTTTCAGTGTCTCCTCACTGATACTCACATTTGCACACATACTTTTGAAACTTGATCTTCTAAGGAGAAATTCTTAAAAGGCATGAAAAAGTATTTCACCACCTAAAGAGAATCAAAGCTGATCAAAAAGTAAAGCTACAATTAACGCACCATTAAACAGGGGCTGTTAAGGGCACGGAGGTCAAGAAATCCAGTTATGTTTCCCATGCATGATGATAATTAATAACACAAGAGATCCATGGCACATCACATGCTCAGAACACTTCACAGACAGAGGATAATTAATTACACAGATAAAGATACTGCAGATTTTTCTTTTAGTATCTGTGGGTTCATTAAATTCTCCATTTGGTTAACCAAGTAATTTCCTATACTTCTGAATTCCTGAGTAGGGTGGAAGGAAAGGAGAGAGCAGCAGAAATGTCAAGCCAGAGTCAGCCTTTGTTCCTCTTCCACTTCCTGGGAATCTGTAAAATAAAATCTGCATGGGGGTCCTCACTCCCCCACTTAGGGAAGGGCATAGAGGGAGGGCTGCCCCAGCATCAGCCAACCTCTGTCTCAGAACCCATGGCTACCCTTGACACATCTTATCTACCAGGGTAACCCCCTTCCCAGAACATGCAAGTGGATGAAGGTTTTCTCATCAGGGTGATGAACCCAAGGTCTTTCTGAGACCCCTCTACATGCCCTGGACACCAAATAACTCCCAAGAAGACGCTAGGACCCATCTGACAGGTCCAGACCCTATTCTACCCCTTGGCTCTCCCAGGTCATCCTCCCTGTCCCCCACAGACCTTCGCTGGAACTTTGAATTTCCTTTGTGAACTCCCTTGGGAACCTTGTTCCTGGACACACAACGTTGGACACCCAGCTCCACTTAGACCCATGAAACTGGGAGTTCTTTGGGAGTTGGACCTATACAGCCTACTTTATCTGTTAGACTAAAACTGAAATACTGCAAATTCCTAACAAAATATGTTGGAGACAGTCCCCCACCACCATTACCAGGCAGTATAATTTCTGTGCAATGTAATAAAGGCACCAGTGTGTCATCGAGTTCTTCAAGTTCATGAACTTGATCAAGTTGATCAAGATTGATTAAATTATGAACTTGATCAGATTATACCACCAATGTCTACATAATCTAAAAGACAACACCATATTGTAGAAAAGACTTGATTCTGCAGCCACCTGGTCCTGGATTCAAATCCCATGCCTGCCAAGACAAAAGGAACAAACAAGTTTGAATATGCCCAGCATATAGTAACTACTAAGTACAGACATTTGTTTAATGCCATTAAATCAGTTGCAGTATTATGGTAATTAGGATTATGATCAAGGTTCCTGAACTCCTAGGGAAGTACAAACAGAAACAGGCACTTTGGACTGGAAGAATTAAGATTTTTTAAAAATTTTATTTCCATGGGAGACAGAAGAAAAGATGTTCAAAAGGTCTTTTAAGCTCCAAAACTTCAAAATCAATCCTAATTACTTCCATCAACTCTACTTTTCCCCAATACAGATCCACAGTCATCCCATGGTCCTTTGATGGTCTAAGGATGACAGAACAGACACTTGGACAACCCCCTACCACACCTAATTTTTGTTACAGATTGGGAGAAATGAATATTCTTTACCATTACCCTGCAGTCTTGATGACAAGAAGCCATAACTAGATTCTTTGTTGGTTAATGAGCAAGAAAGAGACAGCACAAAAGAACTTCATTCTTTTTTTAAAGTAACAACTTCCCTAGAGTTATTGGGGTTAGAAGCAAAGTCTGAACATTTTCTTCCCCTTCTGAATCCACTGAGTGTTTTAGATTAATATATTAAACCTGCAAATATGCCAAATACTACTCTCAACATCACAAAAATCTTATGAGACAAAAGTTTTTAATTATTGTTTTACAGTTGGAACAACTCAGGTCCAGAAACGTGAATAACACAGTAAAGATTCCAATCAGATCCAAAGGGCTTAGAGCCTGGTCCCTAATCATGAGAATACAAGGAAATAGTCTCCTCTTCCTTTCTTCAGAGAGAGTCGGGTACCATCAGAGAGTTTCCCTGACCAGGAGAAGCTGTGATCTGGGTGCTGGGGATTGACTGCATTCCAGAAAAGAAGGGATGACACAAAAGCCCTGAGTAAGACCATGAATGAGCTCAGGTACTGATGAGAAAAGTGTCCCCCCACTTCAGAGCTATAAGAGCAACAACCAGCCAGCATGGACCAAGACCTGATGGCAAAGACATTGCAACGTGTTCACTCATCCTGTTCCTTTACTTCTTGGGAACGAAGCCAGACTACATTTCCCAGCTCCCCCTGGAGTCAGATAGGGTCATATGATTGAGTTCTCTGTGGTCAGGCTCCACTCATAAGACCTCCTTCACAATCTTCCATGCTCTCTCTTCCTCTGTCTTCAAGCCAGATGCAGAGAATTTGGTAGAGGTCTCTGATGCATCAAGGGATGGAAGAATCCTGGGTTCCTGAGTGGCTGCATGGAGCAGAGCATCACCACCAACTGTGACAAGGGCTGCGGCATGTTCGAGGGCAAACCTACACTGTGCTGCACCCTCTAATGCTGACCTTCACTCGCTCAACTCCCACCCTGTGGGCAGGGGCTCTGGCCTCTTCACTCTTTCTTCCCACCCTTTGATGAACCCTTGTGGTCTTTCCACTGCTCATTAGCACTCTACCTCAGCTGGCACGGAGAAAATGAAAGAAGATGAAATTTAAATCAGTTCATTTTTTTTCTTGTTAGCAGCTTTGGTCTAAGAGGAAGCAAAAAAAAATTGTTTTCAATGAAATCAGAGAAGAGGATAAAATTATTGCTGAAGATAAGGTTTGACAATCATCTGTGGATTTCAGTTTTCTGTGCTCTCTCCCCTTCATTAATCAACAACTGGCTGTGTTAATAGACAGTCACTTCTGCCAGCACACTTGTCTCTGCTCCTTCTAGGCAGTTGTGTTCCGAGCAGGAGTCCACGTACCCGTGAAACCTCTCCGAGTGGAATGCTGACAGCCACCGACCACATGCAGATGCCATCATATGTCAGTCCTGCCTCGGCTTCAAAGCCAAGTGCCCTAGAATGCCATCACTGACAGAAATGCTGGCATTATCTGGTCCTTCTCAGCCCTGTTGCATAGGATAAAGCAGAGGCCCAGCAGGGGCAATTAATTTTCCCACAGTCAGACAGCAAGGCTAAGACCAAGCCTCCTGGCTCCCAAGGGAAATGCTGGAAATACATATTTCAAAACTAAGGGAGCAATGAAAAATGGTGCACAGTGTGTGTGTTAAAAGGCAAGCAAATGATATACCATAATCTAAGAGAGAATCTGGGAAAGGGGCAGGTATTCCTGCAAACAGCATTGTTCATACATCCTTAAGAGGGAGGAAAGGAGAGAAAGAGGAAAGAAGAAAGAGCAAGGGCTCCAATTCCCAGCACAACTGCTCCTGAGAACTTCCAGCCCGAGTCAGCTCGCCTCGTCTTTGGAAGATGCCCTACAGGGGTGGTTCTTCTCACGTCCTGAATCTAGAGCCTGAGAGTTGGGCCAGCTTATGTGCATGGATATGACTGTCCCCTCATTAACATCCACAAAAACACTAACATTAAGGGCACCTGGAACCAGAGAGGACACTCCAGAAGCACTCCAAAAGCAGTTTCCACAGGACAGCCCAGTTGTCTGCCTCCAAAACAGGGCACTGGCAGGCTGGGATGAAGATGGAGAGAGAAGCACTGTCTCAGAGTCTTGCGTCCTGGATACTCATGATTAGGAGATTCACCTCCTTCTATCCTTGGGTCCTCCTCAAGGATCACCTCTGGCCATTGGTTTTAACCCAGAAGAAGTCATTTAAACTCACTCAAAAGATATTCGTGATTAAGAAGCAGATCTGAGAGTGTAAACAAATCCACCTTAACTGGCCAAATCAGAGTAACTTCATAGACTTGTTTAGAGCAGGGGTCACCAACCTCCGGGATCCAATGCCTGATGACCAGAGGTGGAGTTGATGTAATAACAAGAGAAATAAAGTAATAAAGGGCACAATAAATGTGATGTGCTCGAATCATCCCAAAACAATCCCCTCACCCCAGGAAAAATTACCTTCCATGAAACTAGTGTTTAAAAAGTATTCAGTTGTTCAGTCATGTCCAATTCTTTGCAACCCCATGGACTGTAGCCTGCAGGCTCCCCTGTCCATGGAATTCTCCAGGCAAGAATACTGGAGTGGGTTGCCATTCCCTTCTCCAGGGGATCTTCCTGACCCAGGGATTGAGCCTGGGACTCCTGCATTGCAGGCAGATTCTTTACCATCTGAGCCACCAGAGAAGCCCATGAAACCAGTCCCTCGTGCCAAAAAGGTTGAGGACAGCTGGTTTAGAGGCATTTCTCTCATAGAGTGAATGATCTGGAGGGAGCCATGTGATAACCAGATAGACGCAAATAATTATGATAACTCCTATGTCCTGTGCAAGATCTGGCAGACAAGGTTTACACTGGGAGGAATCAAGGAAGTGCTGGTTGTCCTTAGAATAGATGAAATTGAATACTTATCACCCAGATAGGGAAGAAGAGAGTTCATAGTTGTCAATGATTTGAAAAGGACTTCAAGTTCCTATCAAGGAAACTGCCACATTGAGAGGAGGGAATTTTCTATATTTCTTGGGCTCTCGAGGGTTGGGAGTTGAGCTACAAGCTAAAGGGAAAGAGAGCATTCAGGCTATAAAAGACCCCTGCCACATGGGAAAGCCCAGTCTTTCTGGCTTTGTGCTGAGCATGGAGAAGAGAAAGAGATGGAGAAGCAAACATGTGTCCTGGCCTCCCTCCAGGCTGAGATCCCAGAGAGTTTGCACACAGTGGTAACCTTCCAGCTAGCAAGAGGATTCATGAGACCCCCGGGGGCCAGCAAACCACTTTCCAGACCACAGTCTGAGGGAGCCCACAGTGCTTTCGGAAAAGCCCTCCATTCAGCCAGTCACAAAGTCCAAAATGGCTACAACACAGGTGGAGGGAGTTATCTAAATAAATTGACCTGAGGTGGCAGCTTTGATTCTTTACGGTTGGTGTGTGGTGAGCAGGAGACCCAGAAGACTCTGTGTGTCCTGAAGAGGGGGCATGGAGGTTCTGTGAACACTGAAGCAAATGAGTCTGGGGTCCAAACAGAGGTTGTGGAGAACCAGGACATAGTCATTCTCTTATATTCCTTTGAATGTTTCAGAAAAACTCTTCAAGTCAAGTAATTATGTTCAAATTGGCTACCTGGGTGGTAAAAACTTTGAGTGCTTGATTTCTCAGAAATAACCTTTAATTGAAAGTTTGGCTGGGGGCATATTCAGAACTTGAAACATGTCATTTTCTTTTAAATAATGTATCTTCACTCTTGACGGCGAGAGATCTGATGTCAAGCTGATTGCATCTCAGGTAACCTGCTTCTTCTTTACAGAAACTTTCAGCATATTCTTTTTATCCTTGGAGTTTTCCACTTTAACTTCGTTGCATCTAAGTGTGAACTTTTTTCTCAGCATTCTGCTCAGCGTGGATTAGGCCATGACACTCTAAAGACCTTCCTTTCCTTACCTCTGAGAAACCTGTTTTCCATTGGTTTTGTTCCCTCTGTTATCACATCCCCTTGCTTGAACTGTTAATGGATGAATATTTAACTCCCTATTACCCAGTTGTCTATATTTTATTATTTTCTAAATAGTGAAAACTAAATACAACCTATTTCCTAACAACAGAGGACTCATTAAATGCATCGTGACACATTTGTTGGTGACGCATGGAGTCGTCTTTTTTTTAATGATGATCTACAGAAAGAAATCTAGATGGTCATGCCATTTAAATAATAACCAAAACAAAATTAAACCATAAATGTACTGGAAGAGAGCATCAGGGAAAACAACGTTGTAATCTCAGACCAGGGGAGAGTTTTCTGAACATGATATTAAATACCAGACCCAGAACCATCAAGGATACACTGATAAATTCGAATGCATGATGTTTTATACTTGTTTGGCTCTTTTTTGATAATGTTTATCAAAGTATAGTATACATAGAGAAAAATGAACCCATATGTATGAACTGATGAATTTGCACAGCCTGAACAACCTATGTAGCCAGCACTCAAATCAAGAAAAAGAATGTTACCAGTATCCAGAAGCCACCTCATGTGGCCTCCTGTTACCACCTCCCCAGGGGCCACCACTCTCCTTTCAGTGCCTGGGAGCATTTGTGCCTGTCTTTGAACTCATTACACGCACAGGATAATACCGCACAAGCTCTCTGGGGCTGGTTCTTTTCCCCAGTGTTCCTGATGGTCATCCACATTGTGTGCAGCACTGCACTGTTCTCATCCTTTTCCACGTGGGAAGAGACTCTGATTTCTGGCCATTCTACTGTTGACAGGATAACCTCTTCGACTTTTGTTTCCTGTTGCAGGAGATTTCTTTGACTTATCTCCTAACTTTGGTCTTTAACCCCGGCTTTGCTTTGTCTTATTTAGTCAGTCCTTTGATCTCTTTTTTTTTTTTTTCATTTCAATTGAACATATTTTTAGTTTCCAGGGATTCCTTTCTTGCTACTTGCTCTTTTTTATATGGAATAGCTTGTTCTTTGTTTATTAAAGAGGAGAAAATGGAGAGTATCCACTTGCCTCTCTTTTTAAAGACAATTCAGAACTTTTGAGGTCTTTTTTTGTTTCTCAATTATTTCTGTCTCTTCCACAGAGGATTGCTCTATTTTATTTGTGTTGTTGTTGTTTTTTGTTTTTTGTTTTTTTTTTAACTTAGTCTTTCCATTTGTGCTACTGGTTTTCCTTAAATATCTGGTTTCTGGTTGAGAATTCATGTTCACGAGTAAAGGGTAATGTTTCCTCTGCAGTGGGGTAGATTTGTTTCCCTAACAAGCTTTTCCATAAGTGGAACAGTGGAAGGCAGGCTTCATGAGGAAGCAAGGGCTGGCGACCTGCTGATTCTGCTGTGGGGACAGAGCTGGGGAGCTGTCTGCAGGCAGCATCTCACAACTGCCATGTACAGAGGGCCTGTACAGAGGTCAGAATGACCTCTTGGGTGGAGCTGCTTTGTTCTTGATGCCTTTATTTCTCTCTTTCTAATGCGGATTTCTGATGAGCTCATTTCTGATCAGCCCAGCTTTTCTCCGGATCCCCAAACCACAGGAAGATACCTTCCTAGAAAGATCACACACTTTCTTTCAAGATTAGCTCTTGGGTTTTGTGCCATGGCCACATGCTCTGTGTATGAGGGGAAGAGGATGAAAGAGGACACTTCCTGGAGAATTGGCTGTTAAAAATTCTTTTTTTTTTTTTTTATTGCTAATTCTGGCGATCACCCCATAACCATCACTCATCATCCTCAACCTTGGAAGCTTCCTCTGCTGCCCCTTGAAGAAGGTTGCTCTCATGCTGGGTGCTTCACGTTGCAGTTCTTCCAGATCTGTTGTCTTTATCAAACCGATCACACCTGTCTCTTCTCATACAGGATTTCGTTTAACTTTCTCTGTGGCTGTTGGCTTTTGTCCTTAACCTTCCAACACTGCTGTATTTGAACTGTTGTTCTTTGAAGTCTCCCGTTGTCCTTCCAGGGGAGTTTTGGGAGAAAGGAAAGCTGGATATATAAGTTTGCCATCTGAAATCTGAAACCAGACGTGCATGTTTACAGGAGAATGGGTTGGAGGGAGGCAAGAATGGCTTCAAAAAGACATGTTTGTGATAATGCAGGTGTGATAAGACAGATCCTTAGGTTCAGATGGGGCCAGCAGCAATGGAGGAGTGGAAAGATTTATTAAGAAGTATGGAAGGGACTTTCCTGGGGATCCAGTGGTTAAGAGTCCACCTGCCAATGCAGGGGATGGGTTCGATCCCTGGCCAGTAAAGAGTTCACATGTTGTGAGGCAGCTAAACCTGTGCATCACAGCTACTGAGCCTGCAATCTAGAGCCCATGCTCCTCAACAAAAGAAGCCACTATGATAAGAAGTCCAGGCGCCACACTCGAGAGCGGTTGTGCTCACTGCACTACAGAAAGCCAGTGCACAGCAACGAAGACCCAGCACGGCCAAATAATTAATTTTTTAAAAGAGTACGGAAGTGAGATATAATAGGTAACTAGTGAGAACCTACTGTACAGCACAGGGAACTCTACTTAATGCTCTGTGGTGACCTAAATGGAAAGGAAACCCCAAACAAGAGGGGATATATGTATACGTATAACTGATTCACTTTGCTGTATAGCAGAAACTGAGACAATATTGTAAAGCAATTATGTGCTATGCTTAGTCGCTCAGTCATGTCCGACTCTCTGCAACCCCATGGACTGCAGCCCACCAGGCTCCTCTGTCCATGGGGATTCTCCAGCCAAGAACAACTGGAGTGGGTTTCCATGCCCTCCTCTAGGGGATCTTCCAAACCCAGGGATCGAACCCAGGTCTCCTACATTGCAGGCAGATTCTTTACCACCTCAGCCACTAGGGAAGCCTGAAAGTAACTATACTCCAGGAGATTTTTTTTAAAAAGAAGAAGAATAAGAAATATGGAAGTGGAATCAACAGCACCTGGTGAAGGATTAGGCATGGGAATTAAGAATAAAGGTTCAAGGTGATCTCTGGAGGCTGGTAGAACCAGTGGACAGAGGTGCCCTTCACTGTATCAGCACTCAACAAGGAATACAGTACTTGTTCCTGCTGTTTTATTATTATTATTATCAAGAGATGACATTCTAATGCATTTAAACATTCATGATTGTAGCTTAACCATTCCATAAGCGGAAAAGCTCAAAATGCTCAGGCCAAACCCAGTAGAACAGTCCATGCATTTCCAGAGTCAACTGCACCAGTAAGATACAACCAGGGCTCCCTGGAGACCGCCAGGCGGGCTCAGAAAACAGTCACTGATAACTTCCAGAAAACTCTGACCCTGAACTGTTCCTTGGGCTATTACACTGCTTAGACCATGTCTCCTGAACAAGTTTTATGGTCATTGACATGAATTTGGAGAAATGGAGCATCTTGGGTAGAAGTTTAATCTTTTTGTTTCCTCTGGTGTACTCCAATGTAATTAACTTCACGTCAATAAGTGCTATATTTTTATAACATACAAAACCTGAACTGTTATATTTTGATGCTAGTTGCACCCCATAAGGAGGCAGTCTTCAGGGAGGGTGTGAATATCTGATATCAAGTGGGAAGGAGAGAAATAAGAGTATATTTCCGGAAGCAAGAAAAAGTGAAAACTGAACTCAGAGGAGGTAGTCTCCAAACCTCAAAGCCTTGGCCTCGTCACCACATGCTCCCCGACCCTCTTCCTTGCATGCCCACCAAGCCCTTCATGGCTGCGTGATCACAGCAGACCAAAGGATGATTTGAAACAGACTGATTCTTCCATTGGAAACATCCCACAAAAGAAATGTTGAACCTTTTGGGGATATTTCGTGGAGAAATACCAGAACCTGTTCTGTATCTTGGTTGCAATACTACAAAATCCTGTTGCAAAATAAGCCAAAGTCAAAAGACTGGACACATTTTGTTTTCTGTGTTTTAATCCAGATTTGGGGGCATTGAGAGTGATGAATGCACCTGTAAAATTCCAGCCACATCAGAGCATTCTTAGAGTACATCTTCTTGGTAAGATTTCACAAGGAAAGAGAATTCTAAGAGACTCAGGGTCCCTCCAAGAAGTCATAAAGGCTTTGGGTGGTGGCGGTGGGGGTGGTCTGGGATAAAGTTAAGAAGGAGGCAGGACTGTTAACCAAAGGAGGAAGGGATGCACAAATTCAGGGATGAGGCCCTGGAAACTGACACCTACCTCTCTCTTGAGTACTTTTTAGCTTACAAAGCACCTTCACTTAAATAATTTTATCCTTGTTTTCTGGGACAGGCAAGGGAGGTTATATTAGTTCCATATTATTGGAAAATAACCCAGAGATTTTAAAAGGAACATGCCCAGTATTTCCAGCTATCAAGTCATGGAAGACCCCAAGACTCCTGAATCTTAGTTTCTGAGCTTGGTGAAAAAAGTGAAAATGAAAGTGTTTATCTCTAAGTTGTGTCCAACTCTTTGGGACCCCATGGAGTGTAGTCCACCAGGCTCCTCTGTCCATGGAATTCTCCAGCCACAATACTGGAGTTGCCAATTCCCTTCTCCAGGGGAATTTCCCAACCCAGGGATTGAACTCAGGTCTCCTGCAATGCAGGCAGATTCTTTATCATCTGAGTGGTACCTCTTAAAACACTGCAACACTTCCCCATAGTTATGGGCTGGCCACGAGCACCCAGGTGGTCTAAAAAGCAGCCTTATTAAAAAATAAATAAATAAATAAAAAATAAATAAAAAGCAGCCTTATTGATGTTACTCTCTACTGAAGGGAAAACAAATGATCAGTTCAGTCCAATCAGTCTAATTTAAAGTTACCTTTGTGTAAACAGGGAAGCAGAAGACAGTAGTTTGAATTTCCAGCGAAGACATTGTGCTGAATATAAAACTGCACTCTGATCACATTGTATTGATTATCTCAAAGCAATGTCCAGAAACTAATGAAATGCAATTTGACATGAAATGCACGATCTTTGATTTGGGCTTCAACTTGTTTATACACACAATGCAGGGCCCAAAATGGCTGCTCAGGATTGCCCCATCACCCCCTGCCATGCAGCCCTAGTTATGGTGTTTATGAAGGATAGCCGGGTGGCGATAAGGCTGTACGAGTCTGTATGTGTGTGTCTGGGCATCTGGGCATGTCTGTGGGGGCATGGGGGTGCTCCAAAGTACAACAAGGAAATCTATTGTGAATCTAGAATGGCCCTTCTCCAAAATTAAAAACGGAGAAAAGAAAACAAAACAAGAATGTGGCTTTGCTCAAGTTCCCTAGAAGCAGAGTCTGACATGGGGGTTCAGAGGCACATGATCTACAGAGGGGGTGTCCTCAGGAAAAAGGGGGTGGGGGGCTCAGGATGGGACACAGGAAGTAGCTAAGCAGGAAAGTGCTTCAGCCCATCGCTCTAGGAGCTCTGGAGTGTGACTTGTGTCATAGAACTGGTCCCTCCATAATCCTAAGAATTGGCTTCTTTGCCACCATGGCAGTCCATTATCGGCTGCAGGAGGAGGGGCTGGGATATCTTACCCCTGCCAGGCTGCTCTTGCTTGGCTGAGGGTCACCTGTCCAGAGAAGGATCAACTATACGCCAGGGGCAGCAGACACTAAGAGCAGCTGGGAGATGCTAGCCCGGAAACAGTTCACAGCAACAATAGTGTCCACTGGATATCATACATGTTTTTATTTTGTGAAAGGCAAACTCACCCAGAGTGTGATTTGTGTCTTCCACAAGTTCTGATCAGCTCCTGTCATCTCAGAAACAGAAGCCAGTTTGGTTGCGAACTAACATCAAGGCTAAGGGAGGATTACAGATCCATCTGTGGCCTTGCATGTCATTAAAAAGTCCATGCTGAAACCTGGTGAAATCTGAGTAAGGCTTGGAGTTTGCCTAGTTGTATCATGCCAGTGTCAATTTCCTGGTTTTTATAGTGCATGATAGCTTTGTAAGATGGTACCTTTCGAAGAAGCTGGGTGATGGGTATGTAGGAACTCGGTACTATTTCTACAACTTCTTGTGAGTCTGTAATTACTTCAAAACAAAAGGTTTTCTAAAAACACAAGATCCTGGGTCAGAAAACTAGCTTTGCACTCTGGTTCCAGCAGCAATGAGCAGTGTGACCCTCCTCATTACAGTCACTTTTGAGAGGAGCCACTGTGCTTTATTCCTCTACGTATTTTTTAGGGTCTGCCCCCTCCTTCACACACACAAAAAACCATGACAAAAGAAGAAGTCACTCAGTGATTCAATGAAGAAGTGACTGAATAGTTACCCTGAAGCATATTTCTTAAGCTCCCTAAGCCTCAGCTTCAGCATCTGTCCTGGGGCAATGACAAGGGTCTAACGTTCACATATACACAATGCTCCGTGTGACCTAACCTTGTTCCTTATTCTCCTGGCAGGATTCAGGGCAGGGTGCTGGGCTCAGAGTCACCTGGGGAGAAGCTTAGAAATGAAGGTTCTCTGGTCTAATTCAGGGAATATGGGATGAGGCCCCCAGAATCTATAGTTTAATTGGCCCACCCAAGTGTCTGGGTCATGAAGCAAAACTTGGGATCTATTTATGGCCAAGATCCCAGCATGTTATTAACCTGGGAAGTCAGAGGAAGGAAAAGAAGTGAGGAAATAGAAAGAGGGGAGAGGAGAGAATAAGGAAGACATGGGAGATGGACTCGTTCTGGACAGGGCTGGGGAAGCTGCCAGCATCCTCTCCAGCCTTCTCGGTACAGGTTGCAGCCCAGGGTCAGGCCAGTGGGTCCACAGAGGACTGGCAAAGCAATTTGCAGCCCAACTGCCCGTGAACCCACTGTTTTCAAGGTGTCTGTGGACCCTTTCTGTCGACCCCTAGAATATCTTAAGAATTTACCAGATTTTACTCAGACTGTGATTCCAAAAGAATTTTTTTTAAAAAAGCAGGTAGTGTTGCTTCTATATATAAAAAGTCTGTCGTTATGGAAACTTGTCTCAAATAAAGCTCCTTTTAACACAATAAAAGTCCTCTCCTTCGCGTTTGCCAGCATTGTTTCATAAGAAGAGAAGGAAGGCACGCATCAGAAAGACATTCGTGTAAAGCTGTGGAGAAGAATTAAATTTGGAGTACCTTAATACTGAGACTAGCACCCCACGTTCACACTTCTCCAGCTAGCCCAGCAGGTCTCGCCCTCATCCTGCTAGTCTCCAAATCAGACTTTCTCCTTTTCTTCCTCCAAAAAAGTGGGATTAGCCTTTGGAAATGGCATCTTCGTTTTTTAAAGAATTGTAGGCAGATGCTTTAAACTGGCTGTCTGGCTATCTTCAGGGGTGTGAGAGTGTGTGTGTGTGTGTGTGTGTGTGTGTGTGTGTGAGTGTATGTGTGCATGTGCATGTACAAGCTCACACTCATTGAGCCACAGGAATGAGGAGGTGGTGGTCCCCTCCCTCTATCTGAGGAGTGGTTCCTTTATGCCACACTATTATAAGATCCACTTCTTTTCACTCCCTGCCGTGACTGTTGGTACCTTCAGAGATGCCGCTGAATTGTTCTGGGCTTGGAATCAAAAGATCTGAGTAGACAAATCATTCAACTTTCTCATTTCTGGTTTTGGGGAAATGTTGCTTGCCTTGACCTCCTCACAAGGAGGCTGTGGGGACACCATGAAAGAACAAGAGTGATGGTGAATTATAAACCCAAAGCCGAATGCAAATGTCAGCTGTCTTTATTGCTCCATGTGGCTCAAAATACTCTTACCCTATAGGGTCCTGATCACCAGCACAATTTGGGGAACCCCAGCTGGGCGTCCCTAGGTATCATGGTACCTAGGATAACACTTACGGAAAACACCACCTGCAAAGCACAATGGACCTCATTTGCCACTTAAAACAACGCTGAGGTAGATATGGCTATCCCATCTTTCAGAGGGGACACTGAGACCCAGGGACCTAGTCCCAGATTAAATAACCAAAGGGCAGCTTGATGAGCAGTGACTCCACAGGGAGTGACTCCCTGGCTTTGCTGGCCCCACCAGGCAGCAGGTCTGTGCTCAGCGGCACCCCTTTATGGGGTACTCTCCTGAGGCCTTGTCAGTCTCCCCATGTCTTCTGTTTGAGTTTATTTTTTGACCTTTATGGGCTATAATCAGCATATTCACTTCATCATCTCATTCCAACTGAAATCAAGAAGAAGTGCATCTTCAGACTCCACGATAACCCATTCTGTCGTCACCATTTTTCCTCATTCCAGTCTGGATGAGAATAATGTGATACAGAATGCCGTTTCCAATGCCGTCAAAATTCTTATCGGGCCTACACATGTGTGTGTGTGTTTGCTATCAGACTGATGGCTGATTTGTCGAGTTCACTGATCCTCTCTCTCATTTATTCGATAATTGATGTAAAATTTCAAAGAAGTGCCCTTTTGTTCCAGCAACACAATATAAGAGGTCTGAAAAAGCCTACATCCACACGGTGTTAAACTTAAAAATCTGTAATCAGCACTAATTTGACAAGATGGCAGGCAACACTTTTTATCTCCAAAGCTCTTTGCAAAAATTAATTACCAATTAATCCAAAAACTTAGAGCATTATGTATTTATCATCTCTGCACTCTGAACTTGAAAATGTTTATCTTTAAAAGGATGACTGCTAAAACTATCTTATATGCTTTCTAGTGCAGGGGAGGAGTTCCAAAGAACTCACTGAAAAGGACAGATCACGAGTGAGATGAGACTGCCAGAGTATTCTGAGAGCTATTAGTAATCCCTGGAAGGTATTACACAAATATTTAGTGGAAGTTTGCTGAAGGAATTTCTCCAAAGTAATAATGCTAATCCGTCTAGAGCAGTAAGATCAGATGTGAGAGGCTGAGCCGCTCTGCCCTTTAGTTTGAGTCCATGGAGCCTCTGAAAAGTGCTTTACAACACAGACACTTGAATGGTCATAGCAGAAAGTGGGAGGAGAGAGCAGGAGGAAGGCAGGAAGAACAGGGACAGGCAGGAAGCAAGAGAGCAGAGAAAGAAGTTGCCTGCTGCTGTTTTGAGGCTGAAGGGACAATGCTTGGCACTGCTAAAAGCACAGAGCTTTCTACAGAAGAATCATGAGCTGCAAAGACTCATTAGGACTTAACTTCCATTTTAGGACATGAAAAGTAAGCTCTTTCAGGACTAATTGTTTTCTGCCCATAAGTTGGCTACTGCCTCATCCCAAACAAGCCTCTCTCTAGCCCCATCTGGTGGTCCTTCTGCCTTCAACCCATAGGCTAGACTAAAAGCAAAACTTGGTAAAAAAAATCATTTACCATTCCTAGGTTTGGGGCACACAGTGAACATGGAAGATTTTTCTAGAGATTGATCAGAAAACATATCCGTGCAGAATTAGGCTTGCTTTCTTCTCTCTCTCTTTTCCTCCTTCCTCACCCTTTCCCTTCTGCCATAAGACATGGGTACGATTTATTCCAAGGCTGACAGCACAGCCAAAAGCCCAGGACAACACCCCTACTCCTCACGACGAGAAAGCGGTACCAGCTGAGCAGGCATGAGTTCATAGCACAGCTGGGACGGCCTGTCATGCTCGTGCTGTGAAAAATCTTCCGAATTTCCACAATGGAGCAAAGCAGAGCGGCTCAACAGAGGTATCATTTAGACGTTGAAAGAGGAAGACGGGACATGCCAGCTATGACACCCAGGGTACCCAGGCAGCTTCTACGCAGGGATGTGTAGCTTGTATATTACTGGAATTTTTTTTTTTTTTTTGGTAGACATACTGATAGATTAATATTTACAGGGTCTGTTCTGCAAACGGGAGGAAAGTTCACGGATGGTGAAGATGCCCATCCCTTCCAGAAACAACAGTACCCTGACCTCTGGAGGGTTTCAGACCTCTGAGAACAATGCAAGGGTCTTATTGCTGGCTCTGAAAAGCTTTGCAGCTCTGCCTTGAACTGCCACCCTGCCACCCAACCTCTGCTCCCTAGAAAGTCGACTCTTCTCTTGTATTGAAGCCCCGGCAACAACACAACTCTGGGAAGGGAGTTGGCACAGCAGTAAGCTGACAAATATCATTTTTAATTAAATAGTATATTTAAAAATGTGTTTCGCACGTTAAAAGCACAGATGGTGAGGCGTCCATGCCTTAGGAGAAGCTGTGCTTAGGCGAGAACAGGTGGGGAGGACGGCTCATCCTCGCACCAGCTTTCTGGCATGCTTTCCTCCGAGCAGGGCCATCACCTGACCTGCCTCCTGCCCTTGGGCTGAGGATCTTGCTGGCAAACTCTAGCCCACAGAGACCAAGCCAGAGTTCCTTGTTGTCCTGCACTGGGGGGCATTTCCAACTAAGGACATTGTGCAAAAACATTTCACAACAGCCAGGATGCATTTTCTACCTTATTTTTTCGCTGTAGTTGTTATTATTGTTAAGGATCATTTTCACTGTTGTGAAGACTTTTTCTTTTGGTTTCGTTGTTTTTACAAGGGGGAGACAAGTGAAAGAAGAGTGGAAGCAATGTAGTGGGCAGTGACCCAGACAGCCCTGCAGATCCCCAGGGTCTGGGGACCACAAGGGGCCATGTTTCCCTCCCCCATTCACACTGACCTAGCACCATGGTTTTCACAGGTGGGGTCCCTGGATCACCATATCAGCATCCTCTGGGAAAATAATGGAAATGCACTTCTCAGGCTCCACTCCAGATTCAGAAGAACTGCAGGAGCAGGGCCCAGCCCTCTGTGTTTTAACAAGCCCTCTCTGATGCTTTTTCAAGTTTGAGAACCAAACTTGACTGGATGCCTTGGGTATCCAATGCAGATTTGTTCTCAAGCGGGTAGGGGCCCTGCTCTGGCCTATTCTATGTCCTACTGCAAAACTAACACATTACTTGCTAGCCCAGCTTCCTGCTTTCTTAGGAATTCCTGAAATTCTGGTTCACAGGCAGGTCTGGATTTCTGCTTGTGCAGATGGAAGGACAGAGCTGGAGTTGTGGTAAGGCTGCCAGGGCAATGCTAGCTTCTAACAACAGACTGGCTCCAAATAGGAAAAGGAGTACATCAAGGCTGTATATTGTCACCCTGCTGATTTAACTTATATGCAGAGTACATCATGAGAAATGTTGGCCTAGAAGATGGAATCAAGATTGCCGGAAGAAATATCAATAACCTCAGATATGCAGATGACACCACCCTTAGGGCAGAAAGTGAAGAGGAACTAAAAAGCCTCTTGATGAAAGTGAAAGAGGAGAGTGAAAAAGTTGGTCTAAAGCGCAACATTCAAAAAACGAAGATCATGGCATCTGGTCCCATCACTTCATGGCAAATAGATGGGGAAACAGTGGAAACAGTGTCAGACTTTATTTTTGGGAGCTCTAAAATCACTGCAGATGGTGACTGCAGCCATGAAATTAAAACACGCTTACTCCTTGGAAGGAAAGTTATGACCAACCTAGATAGCATATTCAAAAGCAAAGACATTACTTTGCCAACAAAGGTCCATCTAGTCAAGGCTATGGTTTTTCCAGTGGTCATGTATGGATGCGAAAGTTGGACTGTGAAGAAAGCTGAGAGCCAAAGAATTGATGCTTTTGAACTGTGGTGTTGGAGAAGACTCTTGAGAGTCCCTTGGACTGCAAGGAGATCCAACCAGTCCATCCTAAAGGAGACCAGTCCTGGGTGTTCATTGGAAGGAATGATACTGAAGCTGAAACTCCAATACCTTGGCCACCCCATGCAAAGAGTTGACTTATTGGAAAAGACCCTGATGCTGGGAGGGATTGGGGGCAGGAGGAGAAGGGGATGACAGAGGATGAGATGACTGGATGGCATCACCGACTCGATGGACATGAGTTTGGGTGAACTCCGGGAGTTGGTGATGGACAGGGAGGCCTGGCGTGCTGCAATTCACGGGGTCGCAAAGAGTCAGACACGACTGAGCGACTGAAGTGAACTGAACTCTGTCCTCAAGGCCTTCTCTCCAGCTGCTCCAACAGCAGATTCTGTGCTCAGAGAGAACAATGAACCCTGCGTGGCCCTGGACTCAGTGGGAGCTGACGGTGCAGTGGGGAAGGCAGCCTTGGAAACAGATCCTCGCACTGCAAACAGATCAGAGCTCTAGAATAACCTGAGCCAACTGCCTGGGGACACCATGGAGCCCAAGGGAACACAGGGACACAATCGTGCCTTAATCTCTCCAGCCCCAGCAGAGAACCCAACAGTCCAGGCAGGGAAAAGGCATAGAAACAAGGCATCTTGCTGCAGGATATGGTACCTGCCCCTTCCTCGTGAGGCGATGGCTAGGATGCCAGGTGGGGTCCTCCTGCCAGGCCCCTGAAAGCCATTAGGCAACGGAGGCAAGGAGGCTTCCCCAGCTGTCCCAGCAGTGCAAGCTGGCTCTCTCTGAATCTGAAGGCAGTGATGTGCACACATGCGTGTGTGTGTGTGTGTGTGTGTGTGTGTGTATGGTGGTGCACACATTTGCAAACCAAGGGAAAGCCTGTCTATTCCTTTCAAACCCTTAATTACTAAGATGCAACAACTGAAACTAAATATTTAGAGTTCTATGACTAAAGTCATCTCAGTCTGAAGTTTTCCTCCACCCCCTTTTGGGGTGTATTTCCAATTATATGTTCAACACTAGCAGAGTGGTGATGACCAAGTCAGGATCCTTACCTCTTCTAACCTCAGCAGAGGGAAACTTCTGCCACCACTCTGACCCCTGCCAAGGGCAAGGGGAGCTTCTTCCTGTCCATCCACATTGACTCAGGCTGCCCCTCCCTCACCTATGAGAGTCTTCCACACAGCACCCCCATCCATGGTCCTCCTGGGAGCTTGGGGGCCATGAGTCTGGAGGACTGGCCCCACCATTTGGGAGCAGGGTCTTCATGTCTCTGAGCTTTGTCACATCTGCAGCGAAACACAGAGTGCTGTATTCCTGCCACCCTCAGGGGGGATGGTGAGGAGAAGGAGATGTCTGCAGTGGAGCCTGGCCCCTGGGTCTGGTGAATGATGGCATTAGGAAAGCAACTCACAGAGTTGGCTTTGGAGTCATTCCTTTGATCAATTTCAACAGGTTAAATGGGACCATGCATAGTGTTCTCTGGCAATGCCAAGTCTCTGGCCTCTGCCTGATGTACACTGAAGGGCAGGCAGCCTTATGAGCACAAGAAGCCTGGGTCAGGGCAGAACTGGAACTGGGGGATGATAAGCCAGAAAGCCAAAAAGACAATGAAACAAGTTGGCGAGAAAAACCCGTCTCTAATTGCGGCCTGGGAAAGGTAGTTGTTTCACTGACTTTATTTCACTCCCGGTGGATTAGAGTGCAGGGCTGCATGCCCTCTCACCCTGGCTGAGCAGAACCTGGTGGATGCAACTCCCCAGCTTCGTCCCGACCACCAAGCTCATTAGCATGCCCAGTACCCCCCAAACAGCTAAGCGTGCAAGGCTTCCAGGGTCCAAAAGTGGGCTGGGCATAAAACACTGCCACAACCCTGCCCCCTGGCAAAGGCCAAACCAAACCAAGTCTTCACAGCTGCCAGAGTGGTCTCTCTACGCCTGGCCAGAGGCTACAACCCGGGCTTTTTTCTTATTCCTGGGACCTTGCTCCTGGGAGCCCAGGGGGTTCAAGCTGTGTCAGGAAGAAACCCAAAGCTCCCCTCACTCAGAGAAGTCCACTAAGAAATGTCACGGGGAAGGGGGAGAAAGCCATGTACGAGGGACCGCCTACACTGGACAGAGACCCAGTTCCATCAGGACCTCTGCCCTCACCATTTTACATATGAGGGAATGGAGGCTCGGAAAGGTCAGGCTTTACCAAAGGCTGCACACTGGCCGGGGACAGAGGCAGAACCCTGAGCCCTAAGCTTCTGTCCATCACCCTGAATCGTTTTCCTGGAGCCATTCCTTTGATCAATTTCAACAGGTTAAATGGGACCATGCATAGTGTTCTCTGGCAATGCCAAGTCTCTGGCCTCTGCCTGACATACACTGAAGGGCGGGCAGCCTCATGAGCACAAGAAGCCTGGGTCAGGGCAGAACCGGAACTGGGGGATGATAAGCCAGAAAGCCATCAGAGCCATCAGAGAGCCTTCAGAGCCATCCAGGCAAGGGGAAAAAAAAAAAAGAAGAAGAGAGATGTTATTGGCATTTGCAATTCCATCTCAAAGGACAGTGCTGAAGCAAGGTCTGGGGGAAGCTGAGGTTATTTGGCCCCACCTTTCCCTTTCCAGATGAGGCCAATGGAGCCCATTCCTGCTTTCCTATCCCACTCAGCGTATAGTCAGGAAGAAGGTCATGATCCTTAGCCACGCTCCTCTTAGAGAAGGGCAGCTGAGGAATACCAGCCCATGCCTGGGCAGATGGGGATGTGCTGGGAAGACCAGAGTCCTAGGAAGAGCCAGTGTGCCCTGGACCTAAAGCAGTGTGGCCTCATGTAATGTATCCCCATTCCTCCCAATCCTGGGCCTGCCAAGATGGTTTTTCAGAATTTTTCATCAGTTTTCCTCACTCATAACTACCCTTCCTCAACACAACTATGCCTCAGCCCAACTATGCTTCAGCCCATGACCCACCCCCCTTTTCCAATTCTTTTCAATGAGTAAGAATCCCCCACTCTTTTAAATTCATCCACATCTCTACCTTTCTCTCTTTCTGATTCTCCCCTCTTTACTCTTCTTCCCCTCACTTTTCTCCTCTCCTGTTCCTTTTTCTTCTCTGTGTCTCTTTGTCTCTCTATCTCTAGTTCTCTTTTTAATTCCCTCTCTTTAATCTCTCTCTCCCCAGCCCTCAATGGCTTTCTTCTCATCTCCTCCCACTTATCTTTCTTTGCCCTACTCTCTCTCTCTCTCTGTCTTTTTTGACCACTCTCTCCTGACTTCCTCTCTTACTCCCTCCCTCAGTCCATCCATAAGACCAGCACTAAAAAGACAAGTCACAACCGCCCACAGGGTCTCAGATAACCTGGAGCACTTTATCCTTGCACACAAACCCTCAGCATCCAACTGGCCTTGGTACCTTACAGCTGCCTGATTAAAGCACCACGGGAGGTTTGGTCTGGAGATCGTTTTACAGTGTTTGCAGAGGGGGTAGTTGCATTCTGTCCCCATGCCAAAATAAAGCAGAGATTTTTGGAAAGGGAAGTCAAAAATAAAAATCCCAGCCAGCCCCTCTTAGTATTGGTCTGCGTGCCAGCGACTTGACGCATGTTCCCTGGAAGGAGGGTAACTGCAAGGCCACCCGCGGCACCGGCCCGGCCTCCTCCTGGCCCGCCTGCTCCCCAGTGAGACGGGGGCAGCTGTGAGCAGGAGACAGCAAAACAATGGGAAAACTGGGCTCAGAACCTTCGACCCAGACGTACAGGCTAAAAACGACATCTGCCCACGTGAGTAGTGTTTTTCAGCATAAAGAGAACAGGAGGGAGCCATGGGCTTTGTAAAGGTGGCTTTAAAAGGAGGGGAGTGAGCCAGGGACACATTTTATCTATTTCTGCAGCCCTCAGCCTTCAGAGCCATCCAGGCAAGGGAAAAAAGAAAAAAGAAGAGAGATGTTATTGGCATTTGCAATTCCATCTCAAAGGACAGTGCTGAAGCAAGGTCTGGGGGAAGCTGAGGTTATTTGGCCCCACCTTTCCCTTTCCAGATGAGGCCAATGGAGCCCAGCCCCGACAGGTTCCCTGCCAAGGTTTCCCTATACTGAAACAAAAGAACGCTTCTTCAGACCCTCACTCTGCTGTCCACCACCTCCCGCATCTGCTCTGCAGGCAGATGAGCATCAAATGGGGCTTGGAACTCGGCAGCTGTGGCCCTGATCCCTAAGGGCAGCACATACGCGCACACGTTGAAGAATCAGGGTTCTCTCATAAACTCAGCAAGAGGATTGGGGGGTCTGCCTTCAGTGCCACTGCATCGTTTATTCTCTGACTATGTTTTCCAATTCACTGTCCTCAGATGGCTAGCCATGTGGGGGTTTTATTTTCCAGTCTTTTATTAACATCCATCTCCAACATTTCCTGTTATCTCAGACAGGTTTTTCTTGAGGCAGAGCTTGTGACAAGGATTCTGGTGCACGTGACATATTAAGGGGGTACCGTCAGAAACCAGGGAGGGAGGGAAGCGGGATAAAGCAGAGGAAGGAGCCAAGCAAGGACGGAGGTCTTGGGTAAAATCCAGCTGTGATTTGAGCATAGAGGCTCTGGAGAGAAACTTCAATGCAAAGTTGTGTCCTCTTTAGGTCCAACTTTTGCTGTGCTCCGACATGCATCCATCACGGGCTGCAGGCTTCCCATGTGCATGACCAGGGCCAGGCAGCACCCGGCAAAGGAAGACAATTCTCTGCAGAAGAGGTACATCATTGAGCTTTCAGAAGCCTAGAGGGTGGGCATCCGAGCGTGATAAATGGGATCTGGACAAGGCACCAACAGCATTTGTCACATTTGGCAAGACCACAGTTAGAAACGTCATACAGTTCTTGATGGATCCCACCTTCATCATGCGCTCTCTTGGGTTCATCGTACCTAATCTGAGGAGCATTAAAAGTGCACGGTGCCGTTCCTTCATCTCTGCTGCAACAATGCCAGACCCACTAGGTCTCGCCTTCATCTCCAGGGGATCCTGTCCCGTGCAGATCCCACTGCCTCTCACCTGGACCAGCTCATCAGTCTCCCTGCCGGTCTGCCTGCTTCTGGTTTCATCATCTCTAACCCATCCTCCTGCCCACTACCAAAGAAAACCGGGTCATTAGTACCTTATGCTCCTGCCTTAAAACTCTTCAAAGGCACCCTATTATCCTCAAGATAAGACCCAAATTCCTTAACTCGACAAAGAAGACTCCTTGTGACCTGGCCCAGATGACCACTCCAGCCACATCACATGCCCCGCCATCCCCACCCCATTTTCTAATCATACTTTATTTACTTATGTATGTATTCTCCAGTCCACATTATGTCTTACTGTTCCACACCTCCTTGTCTTTACACAGTATTCTGGATGCTCTCACTCCCTTATCTACTTGACTATTGTTTATCCATTCTTCCAGAATGAATTTAAGCACAGCCTCCTGCCTGAAGTTTTTTCTGACCTCACAAGCCACCATTTCACCTTGAACACACCTCTGTATTACAATTCCCATGTTGTAAGACATTATTATTTCGTTAATCGGTATCCCCCATCAGACCATGAGTTTTCTGAATGCTTGAACCATGTCTTACTTATACACATGTCCCTTTCTAGTTCAGTGTCTAGCTTATAGAAGGCATCCACATACCTTCTTGAAGTAATTGATAAATGCCTGGGCAGCTCTATCCAAGGACCTGAATATTTCATCCCTGTATATTATTACCAATCCTGAGAAGTTAGAGAATAAGTCTTCTGGGTAGTTAGCCTCTCTTTCAAAGACTCTCACGTCTGAGCAGTTTTCTAATTTCATGCTAATGGTACTATTCATAATCATTCCTGTCTCTGAGTCACTGCTTACATGTCCCAAGTCCTTGAAATATTGCTTTTTTCTTCTATGCAAATCCTATGCATTACTGGGTCACAGTCTAACAGTTCTGCTACCATGAGGGTAACCCCACTAAATATTAAATATGTGAGTTTATTTTTCTCCTCTAGACAGTGAAGATTCAAGTTGTGCTACTATCTTGGTAGAGAAAACAAATATATTTTTAATTTCTGGGGTAATGTCCTTTCAAACAGTAGGTGCAGGGACTTCCTTGGCAGTCCAGTGGTTAAGCCTCCACACTTCCAATGCAGGAGGCACAGGTTTGATCCCTGGTCAGAGAACTAAGATCCCCCATGCTATGCGATGTGGCTGCCAAAAGAAAGAAGGAATAAAAATAGTAGGTACAAAGTGAGCAGCCTCAGTCTTTCTGCATAACAGTTATTTTCTCTCAGGAAATAACTGAGTACGTGGAAGATCACACTTGCAGACTTTCGCAGGTGGCTGGGCCATGTGACCAGCTCAACCAATGAAAGAGAAGCAGAGGGGAAGTGCATCACCTCAGAGCAGAAGTGGGGGAATCTGGGTACTATTCCAGGGTTTCTCCTCTCCTTCTGCAGGGACCCTGGGGGCCACTTCATAACGAGATCAGCCTGATTCACTGAGTCACTCTCTGGATGAGAATCTGAGAGAATCCCCAGACACAGCAATAGCAGTAAGCTTCCCTTGCATCAAGTCCCTGAGACAACGGGATTGTTTGTTTCTGCAGCATAGCCTATCCTGTCCTGATTACTATGAGAGGAATGGAAAACAAACTTGGGAACCAGGTGGGCAAGCCTAGCTTTGAGCCATCGAGTGCCTGATCCCAACAGGGTCTTGAGCAAGCACTCCCAGATTGGCTGCATTCTTACAAATAAATCTGCTTATAAAATAGAGAAGCATGGGACTTCCCTGGTGGTCCAGTGGTTAAGACTCTGCACTTTCACTGCAGGGGTTATGGGTTCGATCCCTGGCTGGGAAACTAAGACCCTATAGGCCATGTGGTATGGCCAAAAATAATAATAAAAATAAAATAAAAAATAATAATAGTAAGTAGAGAAGCACAACACTGAGAATTACAGATTTGGGCATCCAAATGTTACGCACCCTTGGCCAAGTCTGGAAAAGAAAAACAAGACTTTTGTCACATCAAGGCTGCCTGTGAAGTGTACCCGATCCTGGAGCAGCAAAACCTCATGGCAAGTGAGCAGGCGTCTACTGGAGGAGGCAGGATGAGCAGTGTGGCCAGGTTTCATACATCTCCCTGAGTCTGAATGAGGCCAGCCAAGCCTCCTCCATATAAACATAAACTCCTCATTTTATTTTCGGTCCTTAGAGGGCTAGAAAGGCCAAGTCACTTTAGTCTTTGGAGATACCCCCATTTCACTGTGCTCCTACGGAGCAGTGCACATCTCTCAGGCCTTAGAAGATGCTGGAATGAATCAGACTCTGAACTCCCCCAAAGTAGAGCCCACGGTCTCAAAAACTGCAAGTGGTGAGCTGGCCTCCAAGGGGTGTGTGGGCCCCAGATCATGCCTCCCTCTCCACACTGCAGGAGGGCTACCTCTCTGAGTTGGTCAGAAGTGGGTGAGCTCCGGAACCCATAACTCACTCAGCACATTTTGACTGAATGCCAGCGGTGATTCAGCAGTACTCTAGGTGCTGAGAATTCAGCAGTGACCAAGGCACAAGGCCTGATGTTGTGGAACTTATGTTCTGGGCTTGGAAGGACATGAAAGAAACAGAGCAAGCTCTCATATCAGGCAATGTCACAAGGGCTGTAACGTGGTGGCCTGATGATGATTAAAGTGACGTGGGGAGAACTGTTTTGGATTAAGTGGTCAGGAAAGGCCTCTCAGGACAGGTCATTTTGGAACTGAACCTGAATGATAATAGTATTAGCTAACAATGATGGAGGGTTTTCTTGGTGCCCAGAGATATTCAAAGCACTTGCCATGTATGAATTATTTTAACCCTCCCAACAACTCCATAAAGTCAGTACTATTATCTCCATTCACTGCTGAAGACACCACGGCAGCAAAGGGTTTGATTATGCGCTGAGGGTTGCACAGCTAGCTGGGGGGGGAGGCAGCATGCTAACCCACAGAATCTGGCTCTGGAGTCTGTGCCCTTAGCTCCTGCCCTATACAGCCTCTTAGCAAATGCTATAAAGAAATACGACCTGAGAAGATCTTGGCATGCACTCCAGGACAGAGGGTACAGCAAGCACCAAGCCCCTATGCTTGGAAAGCAGACATCCTTCCCACAGCAATCTCTGTTTGGACCACTGAGTTACTTCCACTTCCAGCCAAACTCAAAACAACTATGAAGATCAGGGTACTGTCTGAGGCCTCTCACCATTATGCTTGATAACCTCCAACCAACTATTGCACAAAGAAGATGTTGCAAATTTTAACTTGAACTTGAGATCAAGCCCGACATAATTGCTCTCTGAAATATTAAAGCCTTGCTATGGCTCCTGCAACCATCCGGGACCTTATAAAATCTAATTTCATCTTGGCAGAGCTCCTTGCAGGATAAACACAAGCCTATTCAAGGAAGTCTTAATTCAATAACATTCAAAATAGGCCAGCAATTGATCAAGCGAGACCTGTAGGCTCTGTAGAGGAGGGCAGATGTGCACTGAGCTTGTCCATTCAGTGGATAAAACCCTCAGCCTGTGCTGAGCACTGGGGAACACAGAATGAAGATTTGATGGCAATATTCAGGATCCTGACTCCAAAGATTACAGTTATAGAGATTTTGAGTGCCCTGCTGACATAGTGAGAATTTCCCCCAAAGTACTAAAGGGATGACAGAATTTTGGAAGTGGAAAATGAAGAAAATGTTGGCACATGCTCTGAACCTCTGATCAAGGAAAACAGACTATTAAAGTGTTCGGTAACATTTTAAGGTGTTTTTTTTTTTTTTTCCTCTCCACTTGGTGAAATGCAATAGTTTCAAGAACTGATAGAATGTAAAATATGAAGTAAAAGTTAAACTACAATGAAGTTTATGCCTCATAATCCTGATGCAGGGCTGCAGGAGGGCTAAGAGCACAGGTTCCTCTGCCACAGGCTGAGGCCCGGCCAAGCTCCAGGACCCCAGCTGGGCCCGGGCACTGACAAGTGAGAAGAAACACCGTCACCAAGACAAAATAAAGACTCCACTACAGGGTCTGCCTCTGCTGGAGACACGGGAGAGATTTCAGCCAATTTCACCGTCGTAAGGCAGGTGGACTGTGCCCAGTCAGCAGACCAAATGTGATGGCAGATAATGAGAATTCAGTGTCTTTAGACCAGTGGCTTCCAACCTGAGTCTACCCTAGCATCACCTCTAAGGCTTGTTCAAACACATACGCTGGGCCCCATCCCTGGAATGTCTGATTCAGTAGCTCAGGCTGAGGCCTGAGAAGTGGCATCTCTAACTTCCCAGGTGATGCTGATGTTCTTGGTCCAGGGACCACACTTTGAGAACCCCTGCTAATGAAATGAGAGGAGGTGGCAGCGTAAAAGGAGATTTCCAAAGGCATGTCAATGACTTGATCCACATGGAAGCAGATGGGAGCGAAGATCCAGGAACTCTGTCTTTGATGAGTTGTCCAGAAAGGTCTCTAACTGGGACCCACCACCAAAGGCACATCTCTCCTGAGACCAAGGAAGGGAATTAGCACATAGAACATAAACTGTGGGCAGGCGCTGTGCCCGATGCATCAAGAAGGGTCATTTTAATCTCACAACAACCTTATGAGCTAAGAAGCATGATCCCATTTCAAACGTGGAAAACCCTGATGGTCAGATAGATGAATCAAGAATTCAACCGTCTCAAACATTAAAAGAGAAGCTCTTTCTTACAATATGTGTAGCTTTTAGGTGCTGTCTTCTGTGACATTTCATGCAGAAATAAAATACAAAGGAAAATTACCAGGACCATTGCAATAGTCAGTGAACAGGGGCCAGTCAGAGAGACAGACTTGCTTTGTCCAAAGATTAGTTCGAAGCATCAGTCCTTGAGGAGGCTTCTGGGATCCCCTCAAAGGGTTGCCTTATGGTCCTAAGAGCCTATGGATGAAGATGCTCACAAATCTTCAGTTCCCTCTTGAGGACCCTGCACACAATCACCTTCCCCATCACCCCCCAGAACAACTACAGCGTGTGTTGTTGTTAAATTGCTAAATTGTGCCCAACTCTTTGGGATCCCACGGACTGTAGCCCACCAGGCTTCTCTGTCCATAAAGAGACACAGGCAAGAATGCTGGAGTGGGTTGCTGCTTCCTCCTCCAGGGGATCTTCCCGACCCAGGGATTGAACCCACATCTCTTGCATTGTTAAGTGGATTCTTTACCACTGAACCACCAGAGAAGCTCAGTATAGGATGTACCATCCCTGAAAAATGATAAGTAACAAGCAGCAGCTGTTATTTCCCAAACACTAAACTAGTGCGTGTGCACATGTTTGCACACACACATGCACACACACACACACACACACCCTTCACACAATAAAGCCATGAATTGGGCTTCAGTTTGTTTGTGACACGGCCCCGCTTTCTGTCCATTTGTGGGCCCTGGGGGATTTCTAGTCAAGCAACCCCTGGCCTGACTGCTGTGGGATGGTAAAGGATGTGGTCCTCATTTGGGAATGAGGACCCATTTTTCTCTTCAAGCTGATTCAAGCCTGTTCTGTTTTACATGTTTGCTTAAAGAAAAATAACATGTATGAAAGGAGATACACCATTAAGGAAAAGGTCAGACGCATAGTACACACTTCCCTGGTGCAGGGGAGACAGCTACAGAGACCTTCCAGTCCCAGTGAACATCCTTCTCTCATTGCCCCCGAAACGCCATTTCCATGGGTCTGGCCCCATTCGTGGAGCTCAGCAAAGACGGGGACCCTGCGGGAGGGGCTCTGACGGTGACAAGGCCACCGGTCTCCTGTTTGGAATTTCTCCAAGTTTCGCTAAAACTGGGAGGTGCCACACAGAATTGTTCCTGTGTGTTTGGGGGCAACCTAAGCATGCAGCAAGTGCTTCCTGAATCGCAAATGGCAGGATCCTAAGTAGCAGGGAAAGTCTGGGATTGGCTCCTGTCATAATGACCAAGAAACTGGCATCACAAGTGGGCAAAGGAGGAACTGCCAAGATTTTTTGGTGTTTATATGTGTGCCTGACTCCTGAGATGAGCTGTGTGGATGGCTTCGCAAGGGTGTACCAAACAGATTTCTGACCTATTGTTCCTCTCTGTTGAGCAAATATGCCATAACTTTTGGAAGGAAACTTGACAGTGAGAATCCAAAGCTTTAAAAATGTTTATAGCTTGGAATCTAGTAATTTCACTACTGGGAATCAAGCCTGAAGAAATAATCCTAAAGCATGAAGAACTTTATGTACAAAGATATTCATCATAACACTGAAATGACTGAAACAAAGAAAATATCTAAGTAAAACTCTAAGTAAAAGCCTGATACTTTGGATTTTCACTTTGATCTTCTTGGGAAGGAACCACTGAGACCTGTGTATCTAGAATTCTCCCATTCAAGTATGGAAATTAAAGTACACCTATGCTCTAAAACATACAGCTAATGAAAGTGTCTGCAAAAGTAGAATAATATGAATTGTGCTTATAGTATAGTAATAAATTTAAGTAGACAATCATTTCTACTAGTGTTGTGAATATTGGATAAATGGTAGAAACTGAATATAAAGAAATATGTGGACAGCTGTACATAAAGACAGAAGATTGAAAATATCTGATTTTCCTCCTTTTCTAAAACCTCACTAAAGCTATAGTTAGAGGGTTTTTCTTAAAGGTATAATTTCAAAAAGATGGAAAGAGCAGGGGAGGAGATAGCAAGAAAATGCTGAAAATTGCAAAGTGAATGAAAGATGGACAAGGGGTAACTGACTTAGTAAACTGTTGAAAACAGAAAATTTTGATTATTTTTAATTGCAAGATAATTGCTTTACAATATTGTGTTGGTTTCTGCCATACATCAACATGATCAGCCACAGGCATACATATGTCCCCTCCCTCTTGAGCCTCCCTCCCACCCCCCACCCCATCCCACCCCTCTAGGTTGTCACAGAGCACTGCGTCTGAGCTCCCTGCATCATACAGCAAATTGCCACTGGCTATCTATTTTACATACGGTAATGTATATGTTTCAATGTTGCTCAAAAACTGAATCTTAAAAAGGCAGCAGGGAATCCAAGGCCAGCCTGAATAACACAACAGAATCGTCAAAAAGCTCAAGTACTGTGAGCATTAAGTATTTCCGGCAATGGGGTGAATGAGAGAGAAGTCAAATCGGAAAGGAGGGATGAAGGGTCAGATAGTGCTCCAGGCCCCGTGCTCACCCCACACTGCACGAGACTTCCCACCTGGGGAAATCTGGAAGTCTCCCTCTGAGAAGGTGAGGGGTAAGCAGGAAGCTCCCATGCTGGCACAGACGACAGTGGGCAATGCGACCCAAAGCAGTGCAGTCAAGTAAGGCTATGTGAGCTGAATGCAGAGGTCAGTTCTCTTCCCTCTCTAGGCTCTTAGAACACTGACAGCCAGACCGTCACCCTCTGCCTAGCCCCAGAGGAAGGACCAGAAGATACTGACGTCGAGCTTCCCCAGTAAGATGACCCACAGTGATGCTCAGTCTTCAAACCAACTCATTTGCTCAGGGTTTCCAAGGGTTTAGCCCCCACCTCTTAGATATAGATATAGATAGATAGATAGATAGATAGATATATGAACACACAATCAAGAATCACTAGCCTTCTAGGTAAACCTCTAACATAAAATATAATGATCAAAACAAACAACATATAAAAAGAAGCAACTCAGAAAAAATAAAATCTCTGCAGAGAGAGCAAACTTTCATAAAAATGTAGATTGCTGGTTACCTTGAGAGAAATAAGAGAAGACATAGCTCCTATGAAACAAGAACATGAACCTAAAAGAAAGAATATGCTGCCACAGCATTTTCCAGAAAATTGTATATATCTCTGCATGACTGGTGCCTGACATTATTCTCATCTGCCCCCAGGCTTATTGCAAGGGCACTTGCCTTATAATCTAAGTCACAGGAAAATCTTAGCTGCAAGGGAGTCTGGGAAATGTAGTTCTTAGCATTTGATTCATTCTCTATAGCAAGGACTTGACTCACTTTTCACTTTCATGCATTGGAGAAGGAAGTGGCAACCCACTCCAGTGTTCTTGCCTGGAGAATCCCAGGGACGGTGGAGCCTGATGGGCTGCCATCTATGGGGTCGCACAGAGTCAGACACGACTGAAGCGGCTTAGCAGCAGCAGCAGCAGCAGCTATAGCAAGGAGGGTGAAAAGGGTGCTGAGTAAGCCACACTAACTATATTATCAGCTACAAATGGTGCATTCACTACACTGAGAAATTCACAACTATTGAACTAAACTCTACTTTTAATCAAGAGTTTTTCTATACCTATTACCTGCATAGAATCAGATCAAATAAAGTCCAAATTCCATTTGTTCCACAGGAGATAGAATTGACTTTCAGCAAAGTCAGCCACAGTCATGAGTGACCACTGAGTGAAATTAAAATTCCCAAGCACTGTTCCCTGACTTCTACCATTGAGAAAAAATATCACCCATTTATAAGCCAGGGATATGCTTTTCTTACTCATGCTTTTTCCCATTACCTGTTATAGTTCCTCTACACTGAAGAGTCTCCAGAGTTGCAAATGCATTCCTAGCTGAAGATATTAATTCCTGCAAATGTGGAACTAATTCCTGTAAGTGTGGAAGACGTACCTGATGGGATGGTGACATACAAGTGGAGTATGGCCAGAGTATCAGATGCTTGTTTCAACAGGTGACAAATGATCCTGTGGCATCAGCAAAATCCAGAGGCAGTAAAGGGTTCAGGTGCCGGCAATGAACATCCAGGGACTGGAGCTTCATGGGGGCTTCAGCTCCATTCTTCTCCCGTCCTGCTCAGTCCCAGATCTCCCCACCCCATCATGCCTAAATGCTGAGCCCATCCGGATAAGGCTACAAGGTGCAAGACAGACTCAGCCATGCCATTCCATGGGGATCTGGATTTTATTGTGCTGCCAAAGACCTAGGAATTGATGAACTGGAAATGAGCCATGGAGGTCCAAGTTATCATAGAGCTGTCTCTTCCCCTGAAAATGCCACCTTTGCCCTGAAGACACAGATGTCACTCCACTCTGCCACTCCTGCTCGAGTCCCAGCTCTTTTGGTTTGGCCCCAGTCCCTGCCCATCTCCAGCTGCTGTCTGGGGTCACTCATAATGGGTGGGTTTGCAAAACCATACTTTATTCCCTCACCACATATTGAATATCATCTGCTTGTTATGGTATCTCATTGGCAAAGTGAACCACCCAAACCAAAACCAATGCTTTCAAAACACACAGATGCACTACTTCAGCCAGATTAGAAACTAAACTTGGCTTTCTCCTTCTTCCTCTTCTCCATGAACCCATGAAACACAAGTCTCAGCAAAGCACCCCATTTTGAAGGACCTCATTGATTATGACAATGGAGGCCATTCAGCCCCTGGTCATGCTGGCCCTACAGGAACCTGGAATGGAGGAGAAGCAGGGTCAGCATGTAACAGATCTTCACCAATTCCTTTCCCTCATGTCAAATAGTAGCAGAAATGTCTCATATTTATAACCAGGTATCTGTGAGTCAGGAACTGGGCCATGGGCTTCATAAAAATCAATTCACTTGATAACCACAGCCACCCTTCATGGTTGATATAATTACCCCCATTTTGCAGATGAAGAAATATGATTGCAGGCACCAAATGATGTGCTGCAAGTCACACAGGATGTATGAAGCATTTCTGTGGGAGCAAAACAATACCTTGAATCCTAATCTCACATCCTTGGAGTAGACCAACAAGAAGATATTCCATAGTTTACTGACAGGATCTCCACCCTGAGGTGTACCAAGTCAGAGGATTAGAGGAGGACTCCAGTACTCTTGCCTGGAAAATCCCATGGATGGAGGGGCCTGGTGGGCTGCAGTCCATGGGGTCACTAGGAGTCAGACACGACTGAGCAACTTCACTTTATTTTTTTCACTTTCATGCATTGGAGAAAGAAATGGCAACCCACTCCACTGTTCTTGCCTGGAGAATCCCAAGGACGGGGGAGCCTGGTGGGCTGCCGTCTCTGGGGTCGCACAGAGTCGGACACGACTGAAGCGACTTAGCAGCAGCAGCAGCAGCAGGGCTAATGAAGAGGGTTCCTTATGCCTAATGACCATTTCCTGAGAAATTGATGGTCCTCATACAGGAGCTGAAAATCCAGGAGGCAAGCTGCAGGCAGATGCGTTCATGTATCTGACTGTTTTCTCTTGGACTTAGACCTGATCACTCAGTAAAGTCTGGATTAAACATATCAACCTCTTCACCACTGCTCTACATGGGAACACTGGTTACCTTCCCATCCCATTGTGTTTTTCTGCAAACAACAATCTGTATTTCCTCTACCTGTGGCAAATTACTTCTTTTGAGAAGCCTGATCCTCCATCTCCCTTAGTCCGGAAGAATTAATCATTTATTTTCCTTTGTACTCTCCTAACAGAGTGCTGTATTGTGACCAAGTGTTTACACAGAGGCAGCATCGCATTGTGGGAACGCTTTGAATCAGGAGCTAGGTGACCTGGATTCTGGGGCTGCTGCTTGCTAGCTCTGCAATCTTCAACAAGGCCCTTGTTCTCACCTATAAAACACAGATAACACTTGCCTCACCCACCTTGCATGTGTGGCTAAATGAGATGTTTGTGAAAGTGCTCGGAAATTTTCAAGTTGGTTCCTGGGTTAGTGGATTGGGGGAGGGGAGCTGTTTTTATTTGGTTTCTGTTCATTTTGGTTTTATGCTTCTCCATCTAGACTGTGAGGGTGGAGACTTGTGTTAAGTGGCTTTGTATCCCACTCAGAGCCTGCAGAGTGCTGCTACAGGGCTCCTTGGGACTGGCTTCTCCATGAATGTTTGTTGAAAATAAAAGAATGCAACTGTGAACGGAGAGATCTCGCATCCTTGACACACAAGGTATGATCACCATACCTCCCTCCCTCCTTTTCTGCATGCCTGTGTTGTGTGATTGAGCACAGGCATGCATGTGTGTGTGTGTTCCATCGTCAGCCACGTCCTTTTTTTCTCAACTATGTCTTCCTGGTCCTGCAGAGGAGTCCTGGGGCTGACTGACAGACCAGACAATGACTGTGAAAGGGAGTCTTTTTCTCCAGGTTCACATTATCAGTGGGCTTCAGTTTTTGTTTGTTTAGTTTTTCGTCTTTTTTGCACCCGGACTTGCTGCACCCAGGCTTCAGCTTTCAAATGAGAGCAAACCAAGCTTGGTAGGCAGGCCCTGGAGGGCAGCACAAGGGAGACCCAAGAGAGAAGAAGCCCCTCACCCAGCCAGATGGGCAGCTCAAAGCCAGACTCCGTGAGCCTCAGCGCAGCCTGTGCACAAGCCTTCTGTGTCCAAAAGGGCACAGGACGGGCAAACTAACCTAAGCCATTCCTTCTGAACACTACTCTTTATTTAGAGTGATATGGAGAAACAGTCAGTACTGTGCAAAGCAGAAAGGTTTCCAATTCAAGACAGACAGCCACATCACAAAAAACAGTAGCTCCAAGATGGACAGATGTACAGACGGTGAATCTACAGAAAACAGTATGCATTTTCCTGTGTAGATGACTTCAGGACATCTAGGATGATTCTTCTTAATCTCACTGATATAAAGTCAAGGTGCAGCTGAAAAAAGTGGAAGTTCTTGAGACACACCTGGATCCTAATTCTAGCTCAGATGTGTGTTCTCGGAGGAGTTCTCTCATCTTCCATCCCATTTCATAAACGCATGGGAAACACCTTCCACAGAAAAAGTAACTGTTGCACTCAGCCCTAGGGAAAGACTGGGATAAACCACAGCTTCTACATGAAGATACCCACCACCCAAAGAATGACTGTGTGTAAAAGTGTCCGACCAGACCCTGAGCAGATGCTCATTGCATACTTTCTCTATATCCTTCTCTACTTTATCAACAGTTTCAAGCTGATGTTGGAAACACTGCTATTAAATCTTTTTTTCTCTAAATAGAAAATTCAGATTTTTTACCCTTCAAACTGATTTTAATCTCTCCCATGAATCACATCTCTGGTGGATTTTTGAATAACAAATATTTGGTATTTATAAATTATTCTTCAGTACATGTTAACTCAAATTACCACACTGAGTTGATAAAATTAAAGTTCAAAGAAGGAAATTTGATTTATCTGCTAGATGACTGTCTCATGGGTAAATGTCTTTTCAATGTTGAAAATAGTTCAAAGATATTTCTTTCCCTATCTACACAGAATCTTGGGGTTCAGGTATCCCAGGTTGGAAGCCACCAACATCTTGGTAATATTCATTCATTCCTGTAAAAAGCATCGCTTTCTCCTAAGAGTTGCCTACATCTTTTTGTGATTCAGTTTATGATTCTTGCCAGAGAGCAAACACTAGTGGGGCAACTGAGATCATCTGAGGTTGCTGCTCCTGCTGCTGCTAAGTCACTTCAGTCGTGTCTGACTCTGTGTGACCCCATAGACGGCAGCCCACCAGGCTCCCCCGTCCCTGGGATTCTCCAGGCAAGAACACAGGAGTGGGTTGCCATTTCCTTCTCCAATGCATGAAAGTGAAAAGTGAAAGTGAAGTCGCTCAGTCATGTCTGACTCTTAGTGACCTCATGGACTGCAGCCTAACAGGCTCCTCCGTCCGTGGGATTTTCCAGGCAAGAGTACTGGAGTGGGTTGCCATTGCCTTCTCCGTCTGAGGTTAGGAGCAGGTAATAACTTCCGAGGTCTCATGCTGGAGAAACAAAGAACTGGCAATATAATCCTAGTAAAAATGAATTTTTCAGATTTCAGTTTTGCCCATTACTGGTTCTGAGAAGAACTTAGTGAAGAGTTTCAGATTTTGCTACAGACAGTTACTTATTCTTAGTCAAGAAGGAACCATAATCAACTCTACAACTCTGAGCCATTTCCCATTACAAAAAAATTCTCTAAAAGAAAAGCTTTCATGTACACAACAGAAAATATATAGATCCTGAGGTTTAGCAGGAAGCAAGTAAAGTTAAGACTGAAGGTCTTCCCTGCCTAAGACTTCATCACCCTATTATGTTACCAAAGGCATGGCAAACACAAATAGTCTCTGGCTGGAGTTTCCCTGAAGGTTCAAGGGCTGGAGAACACAACTTGAAATGAGATGAAAAAGAGTGACAGAGCTCCTGTGATGGTTTTGCCTTCTTTCAAGATGATTTTATTTTCCCCCAGGTCATAATCCAGTAAGATTACCCTCCCCAATGAAAGGTCTAGAGTTGCATTCCCCCAGGCAGGAAAGAAAGAAAGGATATGTTGTTAATTATGGAATTGACTTCCCAACCTTTAATGCTTTTGCCATGTCTTCTGGTTGGAACAGCAAGAAAGTCTCAGGGTCCACATGTGCAAACTAGCCCCTGCTTCTTTCTTCTTGTAACCAGTAAGAAAAAGTGTCAAAGCTGATCTTTTTACAAGCAAAAGGAGACAAACTCTAGGTATCAATGCCAGTTATAACTAATGTGAAGTTCAGGTGAGAATGAGAAAAGACCAGAGGAGACAGATGAATACATAATGTACCATCAGGGCTGATATTTGAGGCCCAAACTCTGAATTCTTCCTTTTCAGGGCTGCTTATAGTATTTTGTGCTATTGAAAAACAGTTTGTAATGTTTATTTTAGCAACATGATTTTAAAATATACTTCTATTTTCACTTTCACTGCAAAATAAAAGTAATTTATATTTATCAGGTTTCTTTTCCTTTTTTCTCATTCATGGAAACAGTATTGTATCTTTTGAGTCAGTTCTAATGAGGTGGATGAACCTAGAGCCTATTATACAAAGTGAAGTAAGTCACAAAGAGAAAGACAAATATCACATATTAACACATATATATAGAATCTAGAAAGATGGTACTGATGGGAGCATATTCTTAATATTTTTAACTATATTTGGGCTTCCCTAAATGGCAACCCACTCCAGTGTTCTTGCCTGGAGAATCCCAGGGACGGGGGAGCCTGGTGGGCTGCTGTCTATGAGGTCACACAGAGTCGGACACGACTGAAGTGACTTAAGTGGCTCAGATGGTAAAGAATCTACCAGCAATGCAGAAGATTTGGGTTTGATCCCTGGATCGGGAAGATCCCCTGGAAAAGGGAATGGCAACCCACTCCAGTATTCTTGCCTGGAGAATCCCATGGACAGAGGAGCCTGGTGGGCTACAGTTCATAGGGTTGCAAAGAGTTGGACACGACTGAGCGACTTTCACTTTCGTTCGAGGCATTTTCAATGAAACTATTTTCATTTCGTTAACAGTCTACTCATCTTTTTTTTCTAATTTCTTTTCCTTTATAAAAAGTTTTTCTTTATATTTAAGCCAAAATGTTTTTGAAGGTCTCTTTAAATTCAAAGAAAATGAAGTCAGGCATTTTTGGTGCAGAGAGCAATTCCAGACCCAGTAGGAGAGCGCTTATGACTGAACAAAACTCTTCTCTCATAGGAAATGTGAGCTCCCTGCCTGGGGTTCACACACTAATGACTGTGTGAGTCATTATTATATATATGCCTCCAAGGCTGAGGTTCTGTGCTAACCTGTTCTGTACAGCAGATTTCAAAATGTTAATCATGGGATGGCTGGTGTGGCTGCAGTTGTTTTTCTCGAGGTCTTCTCTGCACCACTCTTCCAAGCCTTGTGATCCAGCCAGCATCAAGTGGCAAGGTTAACCAGAGCCTTTAATTGATCCCTGGTATCAAGTTCCCTTCCATCAACTAAATCGAGGCTCTTCCCAAGGGTGCCTCCTTTACCTCCTCCTGTATAAGGGAACTTTTGGTGGGTGCAGCTTTTCATGTGTCGGGTGGCTTATAACTGGTTCTGTGTCTGATTTTCCTCACTGAGTACTGTGTGTTTGAAGAACTGAGGGGAAGGGGAAAGAAAGTCAGTTTGGAACAGCAGAGTCAGAAAAGGGATAGAGACCTGGTTTGAAATCCCAACTAAATCCTGGAAAAGGTGTTCGATGGTGAGGAAGTTCCTAAAGATTCCTCAATCTCAGCTTCCTCATTTTGAAACAAAAGGAAATCTATTTTTATTCAACATGTTAGGGGAAGGTGGAGATACAAACAGTTGTGGGAAAGATTTGGCATAGTACCCCCAAACAATAAACACTCTGGGCTCCCTCCCCATGCTATTGGCTATGTGGCTTTGCTGTCCTTTTCACAAGATATGGCATAATTTCTTTGTTCCTGGAACGTGGGCTCAGTCATCTGACATGCTTTGGCCAATGAAACTGGGTCCCAGTGACAATGTGCTGGTTCCACACACAGTTGAACCAGTTGAACCAGAAGCTGGTTCAACTTCTTTCTTCAGCATGGGGTGAGCTTTTCCAGACACTTCAGCCTGTGTTAAATACGTATATAGAGCAGACCTGAGCGCAGTCTGCAGTGAGGAACTAAACCCAATAAGACCAACAACTAAAGCAGAGTTCCCAGCCAAACCCAGCCTAGACTACTTGGTGTTCTGCCAAACCATAAATGGGTGAGACTGTGTTATTAGTAGTATTAGTATTAGCCAGAGTTTGAAGGTGGTTGGTTACACAGCAAGAACGGACAGATACAATACTGAAAAAACCAATGAGTTTTCTGATTTAAAAATATTTTTGACAAGCAGCTCCAATTCAAGTTTTCCAATCTATAATCTCACTGAAATACCAATGAAAATACAGCAAAAGGTAACAAATTGTACTATCCCGAAAACTTAGACTGAAAGGCAATCCATGAATCTGAAAAGAACAGATATAATCCAGACAAAACTCCACCTAAAAATTAGTAACAACAGAACTGAAAATTGAAGATCAACCCCTCTACTGCCTCTGTCTGCTCCCCAATTCTTCCACAATGAAAACAAAATAGTAATCCTCTCCTTTACCCACTCCCCAAATAACGAAGCACCATTTTTCTACATCCGGGATAAGATAACACCACCAAAAAAATGACCTGACTAGCAGCTAAAGCAGTATGTGTCTGAGTACATCTGGGGCAGGAGGAGTTTTACAGAAAAGCGTCATGGGCAGGAGCAGAGGCAGAGACCCCTGTAGCACTGCATTCCAGGAATGTAGATTTTCACATGCACTATTCAGAGCCCAATCCTTTGGGTGTGAGGCAAAGACACTACCCCAATAAAGAAAGTGAAAGGCTGCCAGAAATAAGAACTGGAACCATTACTATACAGATTTATTTGCCAGTTAACTGAATGTCTGTGATAAATTCAACCAAAGCACAAGTGGACAGAGAATATAACCAAAGCCTGGCTGTTGAAAAAATGCTGAAATCTGGTCTGAAAGAAAATACAGTATTAAAATGATCCTATGTTATGATAGCAATATCTAACAAAATTACATAAGCATTTTCCCTTTGACCCACCAATTTCACATCTCAGAAGTCTACCCTGAAAATACGTTTGCACAAATACCAGACAATATGTGCTCAAGATTATTCAGAGGACTGGTTAGACAAGCCAGGGTATCTCCACCCAGTGGAGTACTCTGCTACCACACAAAAGGCATGAGGAAATGTTATTTGGACCAATACAGAGTGAGCACCAAGAAAAACTAAGCGTCAAATACAAGGTTCAAGCAGTGTATAGAATATGATACCTTCTGTGCAAGAAACACCAGGAAATACACACATAAACACACACACAATGATTTTTGTCAAAAGAAATACCAGGGGACTTCCCTGGTGGTCCAGTGGCTAAGACTCCATGCTTTCAATTCAGGGGGCCCCAGTTCCATCCCTGCATGTTACAACCAAGACCCAGCAAAGCCAAATATATAAATATTTTTTAAAAAGAGAGAGAGAAATAATAGAAGGATAACTTACTAACAAGTAGAATGGATGGTTACCTGTAGAAGTCAGGGGTAATGGCAAGAGTAATAGAATGAAGGGGAGGGGCACAAAAGCAAGGATTTTCTGAGCATTTCACTCTTACATCCTTTAAACTCCTAAACAACAGAAATGCTTCACACATTCAAAACACACACACACACACACACACACACACACACGGTTCAATCCTAAAGGAAAAAAGCAAACTCTAAATTTGAAAATAGAGAAAATAAATATTTCAGCTGACATCCAAAATCAGTTTTCAGATTGTACATCTTGAAGAATCATATAAAAACCAAAATGAAATGTGTGAGTCTTTGTGAAGATCCTGATCCAGGCAATCCAACTTCAGAAGAAGAGTTGAGATAATCAGGTAACCGTGACTATGGAGTGGAAATGAGATAAGACTAAGGACTTGTTATTTTCCTTTAATGTGGTGGTAATGGCATGGTGATTACACGGGCAAAGTTCTTATCAGTTAGAGATGCATAATGAATAGTTTAAGGATGAATTGATATGATATCTGGGAATTACTTTGAAGCTATCAATAAGGAATAAATCAGTGTTTGGAGTGTAAAGAGAGATGAATACTGCAACCAAGACTGGCCAAATACTGATAACAGCTAGAACTAGGAAGTGGGTACATGTAGATTCACTTATTAATCCAAGTACATTCACGTATGGGTAAAAACATCTACAGTTAAAGAGTTACATCAACAGCTTTTGAGCTGTTAAAAACAAGCATAATAATTCTATATGTACTGACGTAGGAAAAGCTTCAGAATATATTAAGTGGAAAACTAAAAAGGTGCTGGACAATGTGAAAACATTATCTTATTTGAGTGACATATGTGTGTATTCCATATGTATGGAAAAGATATTGCTGGTGGATGCCAGCAAACTGTTGATCATGGTTACCACCAGCAAGGGGTTAGGTTGTGGGAGAAGAGACTTTACTTTTTATTTTACACCATTCTTTGCTGCTTGATGTTTTAACCTATGAATATATCACTTTAATAATACAGTTTTAAGATTTACCTTTAAAAAAAAAAGAAAAATGATTCTAGATAAACCTTGATTTACTCATTAAGAAAAATAAATAAGAAATTATTCAAATATCTATAAAACAAAGGAAAAAACAAAGAACACTCAGAGGTTGCACAATGTCCCTGGAAATAACCTATTACAGTCCAGAATAAAATTTTCTGGAAAGAGGCCATGTATATGTGTGTGCATATATAGATGTGCGTGCACGCTTAGTCGCTTCAGTCATGGCCAACTCTTGCGTCCTGTAGACTGTAGCCCCCACAGGCTTCTCTGTCCACAGGATTCTCCAGATAAAAATACTGGAGTGGACTGCCCTTCCCTTCTCCAGGGGATCTTCCTGACCCAGGAATCAAACCCACGTCTTCCGATTGTCCTGCATTGGCAGGCAGGTCCTTTACCCGCTGAGCCCCTATATATATATGGGCTTCCCTGGCAGCTCAGATAGTAAAGAACCTGCCTGCAATGTAGGAGACCTGGGTTTGATCTATATTCTTGCCTGGAGAACACCCATGGACAGAGGAGCCTGGTGGGCTACAGTTCATGGGGTTGGCAAGAGTTGGACACAACTGAGTGACTAAGCAGAGTAGCATACACACACACACACACACACACACACACATATATATACACACACACACACTTTTTAAAATATTTTAACTGATGAGGTGAGAAGAATCTTTTACAGACTTGTGTCAGAAGTTCTATATACTATAGTAGACTGACTTGCTAAAATGGCAATAAGCATCCTTTTGTTGATGAATTCCTCTTTGTGATGGGACAGCAGCATCTCCCATCAAGAGGGGAGTCTCTCTCTCCACCCCACCAAGAATGGCTGGCAGTGTCAGTCACTTCCTTTGGAAAACAGAATGTGTTAGAAATCCTGCTGTGCCAATATAAAAGGAGCTGTGCGTGCATGCTTCTGTGCTCTCTCTTGGAATCCCACCCAGCTGCCATGCCCACAGCCTACAATCAGATGAAGGTCCACCTAAGGACTAAACCACTTCAAACGAGGCCAACACCCACCCACCTAACAGCTGACCATGGAGGCATGAGTGAGACCATTCTAGATGAGGAGAACTTCTCAGCAGAACTTGGCTCAAATTGGCAAACTGTAGAATTGTGAACTACATAAATGATTATTTTTCAAGTCACTAATTTTTTGATGTGTTTTTTTAGGTAGAAGTTGCCAGTTGATGCATTCCTATTCACTGTCACACGTGGGAGGGCAAATAAAGACAATCTTGGGGATAGGAGGGATCTGAAAATATACTCTTTAAAACAAGTTTTCATAAAAATAATATTTAAAACATTAAATAATGAAAAAAGTAAAGCAAAATTAAGAAGCCAAGGAAGAAGTCACAACAAAATTAGACTCCTGAAAGCAATTAATATAAATTGGCTTAATTCTTATTTGACTAAAAAGAATATAAAAAATGACAATACACTCATGAAGATCTAAAATATAAAAATAATCGTGGAATTGAAAAAAACTGAATTAAAAAGTAAATTTGTATAAATAAATGGAAGAGGAAAAGAGAATAAGTTCTAATTCTTATTATAGTATAAATGGGACTGCTGCTGCCAAGTCGCTTCAGTCGTGTCCAACTCTGTGCGACCCCACGGACTATAGCCTACCAGGCTTCTCCGTCCATGGGATTCTCCAGGCAAGAACACTGGAGTGGGTTGTCATTTCCTTCTCCAATGCATGAAAGTGGAAAGTGAAAGTGAAGTCACTCAGTCATGTCTGACTCTTAAGGACTCCATGGACTGCAGCCTACCAGGCTCCTCTGTCCATGGGATTTGCCAGGCAAGAGTACTGGAGTGGGGTGCCATTGCCTTCTCCATAAATGGGACGGAAAGACACCAATTGTAATATTAAATAGATGTCTATAAGAATATATTTGGAAAAACGTCTAAAGAATTAAAAATGTGGTTTCAAAATAGTCTGCAACCGAAATTCACAAACCACTGAAGAAGAGCAAACCAATGAGAACAAATCCATATAACAAAAGACAGAAGCAATAACAAAGAAAACCATGAATATCAACAACAAAATAAAAGCAAATGACATAAGTTAGAAGCAAATATATCAGTTGTTGCAATGAGCATAAAAGGGATAAAATTTCGTATTAAACATGCTTGATACAAAAAGAATCCAATTAAGCAAGAAGCACAAAACTGAAATTTTTTGACAAAGCACAGAGTTAGCAAATACAAACAGAAAACTACAACTGGAATAATAAAATCAGATAAAGCTGAATTCAAAGCAAACATTATCAAAGGGATTTTTAATGATTTTATAATTATCATTTTATATTGATAAATAATAGAATCCACAGAAATGTCATAAATTTCCATGAATTTTATGCATCAGTCAACATTGTGCCAATATATGAAAAGTAGCAGAAAAACAAGACAAAATTGTACAAGAACTGTACGGCTATTGACAGATCATAGATACAAACAACCATGAAACAAAACTCAAGATCTTGAGGCTGTTTATCTTTTTAGACTCTCAAATCCCTACGAGAGTCTCATGAAAGCTCTCTCCTTACTCAGAAACATGTACATATTCCGTACATGTCAGGGGGTTTAGGAATCCCCTGAAGCCCATCTGTAAACTTCTCTGGGGCCCCCTATGGGTTAACAAAACTAGATTAAAGGATTTGAAATAAATAATTCAGAAAGATTGGCTTAATAATTACCAACTTTAACTCTATGGAAAATAGCTTTCTAGTGCCCATGGGCCGTTCACATAAATCAATCATACAATGGATCACAAAGACAATCCAGAGTTCTAAAAAGTATTCTGCAGCCACCTCCTCTAATTAAAATGCAATAAAGCCAGAAATCAATAAGAGCATGTTAATTCTAAAATAAGGCCACTTGAAAATGTTAAAAAAAAAAAATCACTCTCCAAAAAGCTCTTTGGCTGAAGGAAAATGAAAGTGACTACTCAAAAAAAAAGGAACAAAAATAAGAATACACATACCATTTCTTAGAAGTGGAGATTCATGATTAAGTTCACTTATGAATTTGTTATTAAAAGCTATCTCTCTCTATTTTCCTGTTTAAGCATAATTGCTTCACAATGTTGTGTTAGTTTCTGCTGTACAACAATGTGAACCAACTATATGCATACATATACCCCTTCCCTCTTTGAGACTCTCTCTCACCCGCCCAGTCCCACCCCTCTAGGTCATCCAGAGCACTGAGCTGAGCTTCCCCTGTGCTAAACAGCAAAAAGCTAGCCCTTTCAATAAATTGTATTCAGAGGATAGACTAATTAATTGTCACAGAGGATAAAAAGGAAGAACAAAGGCCACGAAGATCTAAGTCTGTTTTAAAACAGAAGAGGAAAGATGGGAGCAGAAAGTTTACTACAAGTAATATTGAGATACAGGAAAAGGCCATTGGACTTTTGTATGGACTGGCATACAAAAAGATACACAGAACAAATGTAGAGCAGAATAGAGACCTCAGAAATACATCCCACTTGAGATTTCCCTGGCAGTCCAGTGGTTAAGACTTTGCCTTCCAATGCATGAGGTATGGGGTTTGATCCCTGGTCAGAGAATTAAGCAGAAAAGGCAATGGCACCCCACTCCAGTACTCTTGCCTGGAAAATCCCATGGACAGGGGAGCCTGGTAGGCTGTGGTCCATGGGGTCGCTAAGAGTCGGACATGACTGAGCGACTTCACTTTCACTTTTCACTTTTCACTTTCATGCATTGGAGAAGGAAATGGCAACCCACTCCAGTGTTCTTGCCTGGAGAATCCCAGGGACGGGGGAGCCTGGTGGGCTGCCGTCTATGGGGTCGCACAGAGTTGGACACGACTTAAGTGACTTAGCAGCAGAGAATTAAGATCCAACATGCCTCACAACCAAAAAACCAAAATGTATATATATCTAAAAAAAAAAAAAACAAACATAAAACAGAAGCAATATTGTAACAAATTCAATAAAGACTTAAAAATGGTCCACATCAAAAAAAAATCTTTAAAAAAAACAAGTAGATCCCATTTTGTACGTGACTTTGACACATACTAAAGATGACTCGTCAAGGCTGTATATTGTCACCCTGCTTGTTTAACTTGTATGCAGAGTTCATCATGCAAAATGCCAGGTTGGATGAAGCACAAGCTGGAATCAGGATTGCCAGGAGATATATATCAATAACTTCAGAAATGCAGATGACACCACCCTTATGCCAGAAAGCGAAGAAGAACTAAACAGCCTTTTGATGAAAGTGAAAGAGGAGAGTGAAAAAGTTGGCTTAAAACTCAACATTCATAAAACTAAGATCACGGCATCACTTCAAGACAAATAGGTGGGGAAACAGAGGAAACAGTGGCAGACTTTATTTTGGGGGGCTCCAAAATCAGTGCAGATGGTGACTGCAGCCATGAAGTTAAAAGACACTTGATCTTTGGAAGAAAAGGTATGACCAACCTAGATAGCATAGTAAAAAGCAGAGACATTACTTTGCCAACAAAGGTCTCTCTAGTCAAGGCTATGGTTTTTCCAGTAGTCATGTATGGGTGTGAGAGTTGGACTATAAAGAAGGCTGAGCACTGAAGAATTGATGCTTTTGAACTGTGGTGCTGGAGAAGACTCTTGAGAGTCCCATGGACTGCAAGGAGTTCCAAACAGTCCATCCTAAAGGAAATCAGTCCTGAATATTCACTGGAGAGACTGATGCTGAAACTGAAACTCCAATACTTTGGCCTCCTGATGTGAAGAACTAACTCATTTCAAAAGACCCTGATGCTGGGAAAGATTGAAGGCAAGAGGAGAAGGGAATAACAGAAGATGAGATGGTTGGATGGCATCACCAACTCAACTGGACAAGAGTTTGAATAAGCTTTGGGAGTTGGTGAAGGACAGGGAAGCCTGGGGTGCTGCAGTCCATGGGGCTGCAGAGTCAGACACGACTGAGTGACTGAACTGAGCTGAAAGGTGACTCTTCAAAGCTACGGGGAGAGGAGGTTTGCTTGGTACGTGGTATCGAGAAAATGGATTCTCTAGGATATGAAGGAATGATGCAGAGGAGGGATTCCTGAAAGGCCCACACACACATAAAGATACTCTCACAAGAAAGGAGAGAAATAAAAATTCATATGACAATTAAAGACTTCACATCTATTAAAATACAAAGTTTAGAAAAACTGTGCAGATGTAAAAGCAACAGGCTCCCTGTGCAGTTCTGGTGGGTATATACACTGGTACTGGAAAGACCTCTGGAAAGTCACTTTAGCTGTCCTTGGTAAAATGTAGTGTGCACACACTCTGTTACTGTTGCTGCTGCTGCTGCTGCTGCTAAGTCACTTCAGTCGTGTCCGACACTGTGCAACCCCATAGATGGCAGCCCACCAGGCTCCTCCATCCATGGGATTCTCCAGGCAAGAACACTGGAGTGGGTTGCCATTTCCTTCTCCACATGATCTCCTGCTGCTGCTGCTGCTGCTGCTAAGTCACTTCAGTCGTGTCCGACTCTGTGCGACCCCATAGATGGCAGCCCACCAGGCTCCTCCATCCATGGGATTTGCCAGGCAACAACACTGGAGTGGGTTGCCATTTCCTTCTCCGCTGTTACTGTTAGTCCTCTCTTAAGCATTCATCCCAGAGAAATTTTCCATCAGGTTAGTAAAGTGGCTATTTTAAAAGTTGCTTTTAATGCATGATTTTGATATTGTAAACAACCCGAGTGTCCAACAAATGAGAATGTATAAGTTAAAGGTAGAAAATACTTAGATAATACTACTTACCCTTAAAGTAATATGAGTGAGATCACTTTCAGCACCGTGGGCAGTCATTTCAAACAAGGCACTGGGCAAAAGGCTAAAAAAAATTTTGAACACAATACCATTTGCATAAATTTAAAAACACAAATACATACAAAACAATACTACATTTTCCAAATATAAATGAATTTAAGAATATGGTGTGCTTTCCTGGGGGAACAGTGGTTAAGACACCATGCTTCCAATGCAGGGGGCAAGGGTTCAAACTCTGGTTGGGGAACTAAGATCCCACATGCCTCGCAGTGCAGCCCACCAAAAAAGGAATATGCATAATGCACATGAGAATGGATATCTAAAGCAAAAGATGAATGAAACCATGGAAAAAGGATAAAGAGGAAATTAAATAATTGAGTCCATACTAGATAGGGGCCTCACATGGGCTTATGGTTCCATTGTGCTGATTAACAAAACTTTCTGTCCTATATTTACCTTTCAAATTATTATTTAAAACACTAGCCTACTCATCCTTTAGATTCGGTTTGTATTTGTAGAACGAGTATGAAGTATTTAATACTTTCACATTCTTTCAGGTAATGCTCACAAGAAACGTGGATGTTTGCTATGATTGTCTACATTTTGCAAAAAGGAAGCAGTGCCTGCACTTAAGGAATTTTCCCAAAAGGTTGCATAATTAGTAAGTTAGAAAGAAGAGGTTGAAACCTGGGTGTGGGGAATACAGTACAATTCCTCCAGCACACTTCACGTTAACTATGTGGTCTTAGGACTCCTCGTTCAAACTTGTGGATCATAAATCACGTTACTAGACCTTATATACGGAGAAGGCAATGGCACCCCACTCCAGTACTCTTGCCTGGAAAATCCCATGGATGGAGGAGCCTGGAAGGCTGCAGTCCACGGGTCGCTGAGGGTTGGACACGATTGAGTGACTTCACTTTCACTTTTCATTTTCATGCATTGGAGAAGGAAATGGCAACCCACTCCAGTGTTCTTACCTGGAGAATCCCAGGGACGGGGGAGCCTGGTGGGCTGCCGTCTCTGGGGTTGCACAGAGTCGGACACGACTGAAGCGACTTAGCAGCAGCAGCAGCAGACCCTATATACACTAGACTGTATACAACACCCTAAGAGAGCAACGAACAGAGATGCCGATGTTGCTGTGATAGAATCAACCACAACACACAAAGTAAGAATATATAAATCTTGGCATGAAGCCTCCTCCCCGTGGGGTCCCAAAGGAACTATACACAAGAAGGTATGTTTTGGCTGTTGTTCACTTGCTCATTTTGTCTGACTCTTTGTGACCCCATGGACTGCAACACACCAGCTTCCCTGTCCTTCACCATCTCCCAGAGTTCGCTCAAACTCATGTCCATTGAGTTGGTGATGCCATCCAACCATCTCATTCTCCGTCGCCCCCTTCTCCTTCTGCCCTCAATCTTTCCCAGCATCAGCGTCTTTTCCAGTAAGTCAGCTGTTCACATCAGGTGGCCAAAGTACTGGAGTTTCGGATTCAGCATCAGTCCTTCCAATGAGTATTCAGGGTTGATTTCCTTGAGAAGGTATATGTGCTTTAAAAATGCAATTGAATATCATGGCTCAACCTGCATGCTTTCTCCTTTCTCTGCCTCAAATGAATATGACCAGGGCCAGAATCTACTAAACCAGAATCTTATCCTCTTTGGAGGCAGATGGGAGCAAGGTAGTAACAGTCCCGGGCTTGACTCCTGGTTCAGAAAGATCCCCTGGAGAAAGGAATGGCAACCCACTCAAGTATTCTTGCCTGGAGAATCCCATGGACAGAGGAACCTGTCAGACTACAGTCCACGGGACTGCACAGAGTAGTCAGACACAACTGAGCAACTAACAAACACTTGTCTGTCCTTGAGCAGCAGTTTCAGCTGAGGCTCCAAAACAGAGAGAAGTAAGTGCTTCTGACAGAGATGCACCAATATCTCTGTCGCCCTCTCCTGGACATGACACTGGACTACATTTTACAATATCTCTTGCTTGTATATAGGTAGGGCCCTATAATTAGATTTCAACAACAAAATGTAAGGGAGAGAAACAATCTCACCACCTAGTCAAATCAGTTAAAAGTGGGGCCATCCTCCTCGCATCAGTACTTACTGATGCCATCTTCCTGCATGAGGAGTTATTCCTACTGAAAGTGCCGCCTCAAACTCAGTGGATTAAAACAACAACCGTTTATTTCAGGCACAACTGGGCAAGTTGGTAACTTGGGCGGGACACAGAGGGTGGTACTTCTCATCTCACTGCCGATGCCTGCCGTGTTTGCAGTGTGATGTGGGTCAGCTGGCCCCTGTACTCCTGGCAGTTAGCTGGCAGATGGCGGAACGGACAGAACAGCTGAGCACATGCCTCTCATCATCTAGCAGACAGATCCAGATTGTTCATATGGGAATGGCAGGGTTCACAGGAAAAAAGCAGAAGCTTCCTGAGGGCCAGGATCAGAACTGGGTCGGTGTCGTTCCTACCACACTCTATGGGCCCAAAGCAAGAAATAAAGGCACTGCAGGCTGAAGAAACAAGTATCCAGACTCTGCCTTTTGATGAAAGAACTACAAAGCCAAATTGCCAAGACTGTGGATACAAGGAAGGGTACCTAGCAGCTTCCCCAGGGCTTTTTTCATAACTGTGGTCAAATCTTATAGAACACACCATAAAAGGTGCTGTAGAGGCTCTGCTGCTGCTGCTGCTAAGTCGCTTCAGTCGTGTCCAACCCTGTGCAACCCCATAGACAGCAGCCCACCAGGATCCTCTGTCCCTGGGATTCTCCAGGCAAGAACACTGGAGTGGGTTGCCGTTTCCTTCTCCAATGCATGAGAGTGAAAAATGAAAGTGAAGTCGCTCAGTCATGTCTGACTCTTCACGACCCCATGAATTGTAGCCTACCAGGCTCCTCTGTCCATGGGATTTTCCAGGCAAGAGTACTGGAGTGGGGTGCCATTGCCTTCTCCATGTAGAGGCTCTATAAAGATTCTTAAACCACCATTCACAGATCTTCAAGGGATTCATTTCAGGAACTCCATGAAGTTTATGAGAGAAAAAAATTCAGCGATATAAATTAATTTCTAACGGATGTTACCATTTCCTTCAGTTTATGAATGTGACAAACACTATACGATACCCGTGACATCGTCACCAACAAAAGTCACAGATGTTTACTAATATATTCCAGTTGTTACAGTATCTCAAAATACTGTTTTGTTCATGATTACTTCAAAAGTACATAAGTTGTTAGACCTGCCGCCTCAGTCTTATTATTTAATGTGTAATAAAGAAGCACATCTATTACTTTCAACACACTTTATTAACATTTTGACTATTGTATTCTATTCACTTAAAAATACTATCCTGAGAAAGGGTCCCTAAGCGTCACCAGACTATCAAAGGAAGCCATCATGCCAAACTAGACTCTCCACAAAGAAGATAGCAAAGACACTAGGAAAAGAAACCTGAATACCCAACAATGGCACAGAGCAGACCTCCTCCCAACAAACACCAAACTACTTTGGCCAATAACATGACCCAGAAATAAAATTCCTTTGTTTGAAGCCACCGAGATTTGGGTTTGTGGTTAGAGCACATCTGTGCAGTTTAGACCACTAGTTACCAAAACCATTCAGCCTGTCTTTGACATCCAGATGTAAGAACTGGGACCGTAAAGAAGGCTGAGCACTGAAGAATGGATCCTTTCCAACTGTGGTACTGGAAGACTCTTGAGAGTCCCTTGGACTGCAAGGAGATCAAACCAGTCAATCCTAAAGGAAATCAACCCTGAATATACACTGGAAGGACTGATGCTGAAGCTGAAGCTCCAATATTTTGGCCACCTGATGCAAACAGCTAGTAAAGTAATGCTCAAAATTCTCCAAGCCAGGCTTCAGCAATATGTGAACCACGAACTTCCAGATGTTCAAGCTGCTTTTAGAAAAGGCAGAGGAACCAGAGATCAAATTGCCAACATCTGCTGGATCATCGAAAAAGCAAGAGAGTTCCGGAAAAACATCTATTTCTGCTTTATTGACTATGCCAAAGCCTTTGACTGTGTGGATCACAATAAACTGTGGAAAATTCTGAAGGAGATGGGAATACTAGACCTCCTGACCTGCCTCTTGAGAAGCCTGTATGCAGGTCAGGAAGCAACAGTTAGAACTGGACATGGAACAACAGACTGGTTCCAAATAGGAAAAGGAGTATGTCAAGGCTGTATATTGTCACCCTGCTTATTTAACTTATATGCAGAGTACATCATGAGAAACGCTGGGCTGGAAGAAGCACAAGCTGGAATCAAGATTGCTGGGAGAAATATCAATAACCTCAGATATGCAGATGACACCACCTTATGGCAGAAAGCGAAGAACTAAACAGCCTCTTGATGAAAGTGAAAGAGGAGAGTGAAAAAGTTCACTTAAAGCTCAACATTCAGAAAACTAAGATCATGGCATCCAGTCCCATCACTTCATGGCAAATAGATGGGGAAACAGTGGAAACAGTGGCTGACTTTATTTTGGGGGGCTCCAAAATCACTGCAGATGGTGATTGCACCCATGAAATTAAAAGATGCTTACTTCTTGGAAGAAAAGTTATGACCAACCTAGACAGCATAGTAAAAAGCAGAGACATTACTTTGCCAACAAAGGTCCATCTAGTCAAGGCTATGGTTTTTCCAGTAGTCATGTATGGATGTGAGAGTTGGACTATAAAGAAAGCTGGGCACTGAAGAATTGATGCTTTTGAACTGTGGTGTTGGAGAAGACTCTTGAGAATCCTTTGGACTGCAAGGAGATCCAACCAGTCAATCCTAAAGGAGATCAGTCCTAGGTGTTCATTGGAAGGACTGATGTTGAAGCTGAAATTCCAATACTTTGGCTACCTGATGCGAAGAGCTGACTCCTTTGAAAAGACCCTGATGCTGGGAAAGATTGATGGCCGGAGGAGAGGGGGACGATAGAGGATGAGATGGTTGGATGGCATCACCGACTCAATGGACATGGGTTTGGGTAGACTCCGGGAGTTGGTGATGGACAGGAAGGCCTGGTGTGCTGCGGTTCATGGGGTTGCAAAGAGTCAGACACGACTGAGCGACTGAACTGAACTGAACTGATGCAAACAGCAGAGTCATTGGAAAAGACCCTGATGCTGGGAAAGATTGAAGGCAGGAGGAGAAGGGGACTACAGAGGATGAGACAGTTGGATGGTATCACCTGCCAGGGTCCAGCCCCGGCTGATCCAGGGTATTCGAAGTGGGGATGGCATCAGTGACCTATTTATTTATAAATATTTATCAAAGATATAAAGAGTAATAGAATGAGGATAGCTCAGTAGGAAAATTCAGTGGAGAAAAGAGGCTGAGTAGCTTGGTTTATGCGGGAGACCAATAAAACTTCAAGACAAGATGTTTGCACCACTTACATAGGCCGCAGGCGTCCTTCCATTCTCCCGAAGGAGAGGAGACACTGAAGCCTCCCCGGTCGGATCTTAGAAGCCCAGGCATAATTAGCAAGCATGGCGGGTTCCGCACTCCAGATGGAGACTCAGCCAGAATTTGAGAGAGAGAGCGACATAGGGAGACCAAGTTTCGGTGAACAAGGCCCACACTTTATTTTCCAAAGTAGTTTTTATACCTTAAGTTATGCATAGAGGATAATGGGGGAAGGGGTGGAGTCATGCAAGGACAGCAGTTCCTGGTTCTAATCAAAGCCAGGCTTTCAAACTTATCATATGCAAAAGTTCAGGTGATTTACATCATCTTCTGGCCCGGAGGCCTGTTAACATTTTAAGAAACTTGTCTCTAAAGGTGATTATTCCAAAGTCAGGCACCAACCTCCAAAAAAGCACTGGACAAAGCTGCATTTTACATTTCTATACACCCATTATATCAATCAATACACTGCCAAGGACACAGTAGGTAAGGAGTATGGAGACTTAGCAGCAAACATTGGCTCAATATGTGAAAAATCCTTCACCAATACAATTTCTAATCAATCTTTTAACTACTCAAAAGAATCTGTGTTTAGACAGTTTAGAACATCTCCTGCCTCTCACAGTTGGGAGGCTCTGAACAATCACATGTGGCCGGAAAAACCTATTCAGGCAGGCTAGAGGACTTCCAAAGGAGTTTGTAGGTTGAAACGCTGTCACACCCAGGAATTATTAACTGGAGCTGTAAGCTAACTCTCTTTTCAGAGAGAGGTAGTGGGGGACAGCCCCCGTAAAGTCAGAGGTGTAGGTGAAAGCACAAAGCAGAAAGTAGGCAGACTCTGGTTTTGGGGGTAGATGCTTGAGAATTTCCAGGGGGACTCCTGAGGCTCGATCCCACCTTTGCCTATGCCGAGCCTCCTTCCTCATGACCTTTGCCATGGGCGGAGTGCCTCACGCTGGCTCCCAGCAGTGATAGAATTCTAGTTGAGCTATTCCAGATCCTGAAAGATGATGCTGTGGAAAGTGCTGCACTCAATATGCAATATGCAATATGCACTCAATATGCAATATGCCGGCTCCCGGCAATCACCAACTCAATGGACATGAGTCTGAGCAAACTCAGAGATAGTGAAGGACAGGGAAGCCTGGTGTGCTGCAGCCCATGGGGTTGCAAAGAGAAGGACCCAACTTAATGACTGAATGACAACTACATAAAATGAGATGGATTAATTAAAAGTAGAATCATTAGGATTATTACACGTTCTTTTATCCCCAAACAAGTAGGGGTATCCCAAAAACTAATTTTTAGACTGTCTGACAGGAGAAACAAGTAGAATCTTCTTCCCTGGCTGATGGTATATATAGAGCCCAATAAATTTGTGATGAGGTTGGAATGTGAGAGAGTTATCTGCAGAAACTGATACAGGCTCTCTGGGAGATATGACAGCAAGGGCCTAGCTGGAGCATCACCTCAGCACAGAATAGAAATGAACTTCACTTTGAGAATTCAGTGGATCAAGGAAGCTAAGTTCCCATGTGGACCCTGTGAAATTTAATCCATTCTTAAGCTGTTTAAAAGGACCTCATTGAAAAGGACTGCCCATAGAGACAAAGCATTCCCAGTGACATGCCTTGGCTACAGAACAGGGGAAGAGCTGTAAGAAGTCAGCAGAGAGCGGGTCTATTGGCCAAGACAGAGTGAGGTACAGAGGTCCCCACTGGAGGTCTCTGAGAATACCCCAAAGAACCACCCACTGGATGCCTATACTTAACAGAGGGCTTGTGACAGCCATACCATTAAAAGACAACACAATTAAAAACATTGCCTCTGCCTTTTGTAAAGCCCCCACTCCATATTCTCCAGCTCTGAAGAAGCCAAATTCAGCAGAGTTAACTGAAAAAGAGGTGGGACAAGAAGACGGAAAGAATGGACCACAACCCTCCCTTCTCCTGCCGAGCCTCAAGTCACAAGTTACGTCTGATTTTGGAGGAAAAGGGTATTGGAGGGTCTGAAGTTTTGACATTAGATTAGATTGGAATTCTTACTCTTGCAAATGAAACTGATCTGATTTCCTCAAAATGACTGGAAAAGCAATGAAATCTCCCTACAACATCATCCAAGAAGTAAGGATTAATTTTTTTACAAAGATGTTCATGAGGAAAGAATGATTCCAATTAATACTGCATTACAGTGATAAAAGGAACCCAAACCAACTCACAAAATCCATCAGAAAATGGATTCCACATGCTTCAGCTCAGAGTTTTCTCCACACAGTCGACTGGCTGGAAGAAAGTACAAAGCAGCAGGGCTCCCTACAGACTTGGCAGGTGTGCCTTGGCAGTGACCACACCAGTGGGAAGAAGGCAAGGCTTGTGCTGTTACCAGGATGTTCTGAAGCTCATGAGATTAGTGTATCCTTTTTCACCCCAACTCAACCCTTCCTAATAGAATTTCAAGATATTTTCTCTACTGAGACCTACTGCACAGTTACAAAAATATCAAAACTCTGCAGTCTCTTCCTCTGAAACAGGACTGTGACTACAAATGTCTTGTTTCCCAAGACCTGTTCTACTTCTCAACCAACTTGTCCACTATATTCTATTTCTACCAACAGAATATATCATGCAAAATAATCCCAGATGCATGATCACATACAGAAGTATATTTTCCATAAATATTGGTTAACAATTTTCCTGTTTTAATGTGATTAATTAGACTTTTAATTATTACCCACATAGGACACATTGATCTGCCGAGATTTACCACAGGAAAGAGGACCAGAGGAAGACCTGAGCTTGGGTGTTGACCTTTAAGCTACATGTAACAGACACTGGAAGTGCCCCCACCCATAATCCTCAGATCTGGCCGTATTGTGTATGAGGCAGATTCCCACCTACCAGTATCTGCATCTCTTCCAGGGCTTTTTCCAACACTTCTAGCAGACCTTTGAGTCTTGGAAACACCAGGAAATTAACATTTCCCTGAGCAGCCCTCAACTGATAACTGATGAAAGTTGTTGTATAAATACCTCAGCTTCTTTGCCCCACAGTAGGAAATGTCTGAGTCCTGTGTTCCTTTCTTTCCCAAGAGTGTCCATACGGGATAAAGCTCCAGTTTTCCATGGTGGTAACTGGCTAACACACCATTTATAAGCTGACTTTCCTTCCCTGTCCCACTTCTTCACCCACTTCCTGAGTTCTTTTCACACCTTGAGAATAAACTATCTATATTCAAAATCCTGTTTCGGGGTCTGCTTCCCCTTGCTTGGTGGCTCAGATGGTAAAGTGTCTGCCTGCAATGCGGGAGACTTGGGTTCGATCCCTGGGTCGGGAAGATCCCCTGGAGAAGGAAATGACAACCCACTCCAGTACACTTGCCTGGAAAATTCCATGGACAGAGAAGCCTTGTAGGCTACAGTCCGCGGGGTCGCAAAGAGTTGGACACGACTGAGCGACTTCACTCACTCCTCTTGCTTGTTGGTTCAATGTGGCCCCAAAGAATATCCTGGCCTCCACACAGCCTGACTGGCTTCTCCTTCCCCAACAAATAAGGTAAAAGTATGAAGTCAGAGAACAGAAAACCTCCCACAGCTCACTCAGTGCAGTGAGAGACCGGCCCAACCTTCACTTTGCTTATTCTGCATGGAGATGTCTCTGAAACTGCCTGCAGTAGAGCTTTTCTGCCTCTGTCTGCAGGCATGGGAATCTTCATGGTTTGTCTTAATGAAAGTGACCTGTCTGAGAAGAGACAGGCTTCTGAAACCAGATGGGTTTGGTCAAGCATTCTGCTGCCCTTTGCATCTTTCTGAAAGTACTCCTTTGAAAACTGTTGGTGGTGGTTAACAAGGCAACCATTATTCTAGAGGAAAATTTTCAGAGAGGGAGAAGAGATCCAAGCTGTGACTCTCATCTGGACTGCAATGCCATATGAAGCCAAACGTAAGCAGGACACCCCAACTGAGAATTAATGGTGACTGCTCCTGAGCATCCCGTCTGGTGGGACCCAGATTTCTGGCCCACCAGCTCATGAAGAGCTTGCAGTCACCTGTCCTCCCCACAGAGGGATAAGTGGCTTCTCTTCCAATAAACTCCCCACTACTGGCTTTCTTCACTGGTTTTTCCTTTTCTGTAATCATGATTCCATCATCACATGCTTCCTCTTGGGCCAATTAACCTTCCATTTCTGTGCCTCATCTCATCTCTGGAAAATGTGGCTTCATATTTCAGCTTCTTCTCAGCAGGACTGCAAGCGTAGTCTACAGTTCTTGAAGCCTTGAATCCAATCATGACATCAACTAGAGTTGCCAGGCTTCCAGATTCAGAAGATTATACTAGGTCTTCAGTCATTTTAAGATGAGTTTCCATTTGGCAGCCTGCAGCCAACATCTTAAAATGTTCATACCCACTGATAATAATAACATCATCACATAATCATAATAAATATGCATAGCAGTTAGTATGTTCCAGACCTGTTCTAAGGGTTTTAGATATATTAACTCATTTAATTCTCACAATAACTCTAGAAGGTAAGTATTATTTTCTCTATAGAAATGGAGGCAACAAACTTGCAAAAAAAATAATAACTTGCACAAGTTCACACAGTAAATATGTGGCATAAGCAGGATTCAGGGCTGCCATATATGGATGTGCAGATTGCACACTGCACTCCATTAGGAAGAAGCATTTGCATCAGCTGTTAAACAACCTGCTCAACCTTCCACACCAGGAATATGAAAGACACTCCAGAATTCTTATGGGTTCTCCAGTCAAGACAGTTAATGCACAGCCCGAGATTTGTGTATGAAGACACTTACCACAGAATTATTTATATTACAAAAGTTAAAGAAAAAAAGCAACAATAGAGGAATGACTAAGGCAATTACATCAAAACCATTTCCTAATTATTTTCAAACAAAAATAATGCTTTTAAAAGATACATAAAAGTTACCTTAAATTATGGTAAGAGATGAAAAGAAGCAATATAAAAAGTCTAAAAAGTCTGTAGGGTAAAAATAGAAACACACCACCCACCGTGAGTTCCTGATATCACACATCCTGTGACCAGCCACATGTCTATGGCAAGAAAATTAATGCAGTATATAACTTTTCATCTCTTTTCCTTCAGCATTATTTCCTTTGGAGATGGTCCTTTCCCTCCTCCACATGATCCTAGTGGGTTGCCACTTATGGGATCCCATCCTTTCGATCCTTTTGACCATTAGAATGGGCATATAACAAGCTTGGCCAAGTTCTGTCTCTATTCCAGATATTTTACTCCCGACTGAGGACACAAAAGGGTCAAAAGTGGTTTGAGCAACACCATAAAGAATTCCTCTGCGGTGTCTGCACACTAACAGTTTAGTGAATTTCTACTTCAAACTTCTCGGATCAGGCCTGGCTCTTGCCCTTTCTAAGATCTTTGATTCTATGGACTGCCCAGTATCCTTCTTTGCTAGTTATTAAGTGACTGGTTCTCAGATCAAACCACACCCTGCTTTACTTTGCTAGGGTGCTACTGCTAAGTCACTTCGGTCGTGTCCGACTCTGTGTGACCCCATAGACGGCAGCCCACCAGGCTCCCCCATCCCTGGGATTCTCCAGGCAAGAACACTGGAGTGGCTTGCCATTTCCTTCTCCAATGCATGAAAGGGAAAAGTGAAAGTGAAGTCGCTCAGTCGTGTCCGACTCTTAGCGACCCCATTGGACTGCAGCCCACCAGGCTCCTCCATCCATGGGATTTTCCAGGCATGAGTACTGGAGTGGGGTGCTATTGCCTTCTCCCCATGGACTGCAGCCCTATGCAAATCATTGTTCTTTTCTGTCAGTTTGATTCAAGTCAACTCTGCCACAAATGGTGGGGAGGGAGACTGGAAGACAGGAGGAAGAGCTTGCTCCTCCTGAACAAACACAAAGTTTTTCAGTGACACCTGGATAGCATCTCTCCACCCCAGTAGCACTAACTGGTTCCACAAACAGTGGGTTCCAGTGGCACGGTTTCTATTAATCATTTATTTCCACACTCTCTGAACTAGCTTCATTGTCCCTCCTCTCAGCCCCAAATTACCAGCACCAGGCAGAGCCTTTTTGCAGAGGTCACGGTACTGATCCATTAGGGTCTCACCTGCGAGTCTCTATGTTCTGATCACCTCAATTTTCTCCCTCTGTGTCCTTAGCCCTAGCAGTGGGACTGATTCTTGAAATTACTAATTTTATATTAACCCTAATGTTCTATAATGGCCTTTTCAGTCCTCCAACACCCAATTAATCCAGACACGTTATTAAACCCTTTGTGTTAAAATAACTGGAATGGCTTCTCTTTTTCCAACTGACTCACCTTCTAGTGCATTCCTTTTTCTCAAGGAATTGCATTGATTCTTTTTCTCAAGCTAGTCAGGCCTCTCGTTGACTAAAATTTAAGAAACCCAACAGGGGGCTTCCCAGTTAGCTCAGTGGTACAGAATCCACCTGCCAATGCAGGAGATGTGGGTTTGATCCCTGGACTGGGAAGATCCTTTGGAGTAGGAAATGGCAACTCACTCCAGTAATCTTGTCTGGAGAATCCAATGGACAAATAGATAAAACAACAAGGTCCTATTGTATAGCACAGGGAATTATATTTAGTATCATGTGATAAACCATAATGAAAAAGAAAAAAGAAAGAAACGTAATACGGTTATTCTCTACCAATGTGGAAGCTGAGACTTAACAATGGTTAATGAACTTGCCAGAAGTCACATGGCAAATAACAGGTGAAACTGTGGCTCAAACTCAGGCCCACCTAATTCTGAAGCTTCCTGGTGGCCCAGGGGCTAAGGCTTCGCATCCTCAATGCAGGGGTCCCAGGTTCCATCCCTGGTCAGGGAACTAGACTCCACATGCTACAACTAAAGATTCTGCACACCTCAACTAAGACCCAGCGCAGTCAAATAAATAAAAAATATTTTTAAATAAATAAAAAATTTTAAAATACAGCAGTTTTTGCCTTCTCCTCCAGATGACAAAAGTATTCAACTAAAACTTATTTTTAAAAGTAGAACCTGACAACTCCTGTCCTCAACAAGATGACGTCCTCTAGCCCTGCCCACTCCTCCCCCACCAAGTACCATAATAAACATTGCAAATAACTCAAGAGACAGTCAAAGGGGAACTCTGAAAGGTAGAAGAAGAAGAGGATCTGGTTTGAGACCCCAGAACTGGAGAAGGAGCACAGCAGCTGGGGATCATATGACCTCTCAACCTACAGAAGGGGGTAACCTCAGCCAGATGTTTCCTGATGCCCAGCCTGGCAACAGAGGCAGCCCAGGTAGGTTCATTCCTCAAGAATCCACTGCAACACCAAGTGAGCCCAGCAGTCAAGGTCAACCAAATGCTCCACTGATAGGAAGGAGTTGGGGGCGCTGTTTCCTTCCCCACTGGGCCTGAGACCCCCACCACCAGCACCACCAACCCACAGACACCACATAGAAGGAGACACCAGAAAGGGAAATACTCCAGAACAAGAGGTCATCATGTGGAGTTGGATTAGCTTTACAGGCAATAATGGAAAAGAATATCAAAATTGGGGAAAACGGCAGCTTTCTTCTGAAAGCATTTGCTTTCCTGTCAGATACCATTGGGGCCTCACAGGTGTGGACAAAGTCCATACAGATGTGACTCAGGGCCTGGAGAGCCCCCTGGAAAATGGAGACACAGACAATCCATATCCTGGCCCCTGGGGACAAAATCAGGGTGAGAGGGTTTCATCTGTCAGATTGCACGTGACAAGGATTCAGGGTGGCATACCATTCCTGACTTTGTTGAAAACACAGCATCTTATGTAAGTTTGCAACCATTCTACTGTTCAGGATATTTTTCAGGTACAATATTTTTAAGAAGTCCACATCCCACCTATTCTTCTCTTTACAGAAACAGGTTTTAAGGAGAAATATTTTGTAAGATAAAAGCAAAATATTGTGTCAGCTGAGCTGCAGAGGTTGACTAGGAAAAGAGAGAAGAACTCAGGTAAATGTACGAATCAAGAGGGTAAACTTAGAAAATAGTTTGGTTTCAACTTTTATTTCTAGTTTTGCAAAGTAGCATCAAAACTAGGAGATTTTCCTCTGTGTTTCTGTAAAAAGTACTGCTGCTGCTGCTGCTAAGTCACTTCAGTCGTGTCCGACTCTGTGCGACCCCATAGACGGCAGCCCACCAGGCTCCTCTGTCCCTGGGATTCTCCAGGCAAGAACACTGGAGTGGGTTGCCATTTCCTTCTCCAATGCATGAAAGAGAAAAGTGAAAGTGAAGTCGCTCAGTCGTGCCCGACTCTTAGCGACCCCATGGACTGGAGCCTACCAGGCTCCTCCATCCATAGGGTTTTCCAGGCAAGAGCACTGGAGTGGGGTGCCATTGCCTCAAGTTGGCTCAAAAGGTCACCAGGGATCTGTCAGGGCTCAGCTCCCTGCAGAAAGCACTTAACTCTTCCCAGAAAATGACTTTACAAAGAAGTAACTCTCAGGATATTTACAAAAAGAGAGAAGGAAGCCAGCACTCCACACTTTTCCTGGATTTAAAATCCCACTGCCCTAATCAGCAACTTCCCTGGAATAAGGAGTTTTTGGTGGGTGACAAGAAAGAAGTGATAGACAACCTCCACTTTCAAACTATCATTATGGTCCATTTCCCTGTATCACATGCCAGAGCAGCAGAATAAATAATTGCACTAACACTAGAGAGAATTTACCAGAATGTTGGTAGAAATCTTTCCAGGGAACTCATTCACTTGTTTATTTAACAAATAATTATTGAGCAATTTCTAGATGGCAGATACTGTTCTAGGCACTGGAAAAATGGCATTTAAAAAAAAAAAAAAAAACCCTTCCTCAGGAAGCTTACATAGGGGTGAGAGGAAACAAATAAATAAGCATATAATGTCAGACCATGATGAGTGTTATGAATAAAGATAAAATAGGTTAAAGGAGGCAGGGTCAGGAAGATAGGGTACAGGAGCAGTATTTTATTTTAAATGCTTAAAGATAATCACTCTGAGGAGGTGGCATTTACGTAGAGACAAAATGGAGCAGGAGATGGGTGTGCATGATTGTAAAATTAAAGAATCCTGGCAGAGCCAACCAAAGGTGAATGGAACACGCACTCAGAAAATGAGAAAAGAGGACTTCCCTGGTGGTACAGTGGAGAAGAATCTGCCTGCCAGTGCAGCGGACCTGGGTTTGATCCTTGGTCTGGGAAGATTCCACACGATGCGGAGCAACTCAGTCCGCGCACCATATCCACTGAGCCCGCTTGCTGCAGCTACCGAAGGCCGTAACGCACCTACAGCCCGTGCCCCACAACGAGAGAAGCCGTCTCAAGGAGGAGCCCGTGCACCACAGCTGGAGAGTGGCTCAGGCTCACTGCAACCAGAGAGCGGGCAAGCAAAGCAACGAAGACCCAGTGCAGCCAAAAATAAATGAATACATTATTAAAATGAAAACAAGACAAGAGACCCAAAATGGAGCTGCTTAGGCTAAGCTCCACTCCCCAAACCAGGACTTACCTTAGCACAGCATCAACTCCTTCAGAAACGGGATCTTCCAGAGTCAAGCAGCACGCATGTGGAATCTAGAAAAATGGTACAGATGAACTTATCCACAGAGCAGAAATAGAGACACAGACTTAGAGAATAAAAGGATGGATACCAAAGAGGGACAGAAGGGGTGGGATAGATTGGGAAACTGGGACTGACAAATGTACACTATTATGTATAAAATACTATGTATAAAGTGGGCTTCCTTAGGGGCTTAGCCGTGAAGAATCCACCGGCCAATGCAGGAGACTCAGGTTCGGTCCCTGGATCAAGAAGATTCCCTGAAAAAGGAAATAGCAACCTACTCTAGTATTCTTGTCTGGGAAATCCCAGGGACAGGGGAGACTGGTGGGCTATGGTCCATGGGGTCACAAAGACAGGACTAAGCAGCAACAATGTGTAACTGAAGAGAACCTACTGTCCTGCACAGGGGACTTTACTTGGTGCTCTGTGGTGACCTATATGGGAGGGAAATCCAGGGAAGAGGGGCGGTGTGTGTATGTGTGACAGGTTCATTTTGTTGTACAGCAGAAACTAACACAACATTATAAAGCAACTATACTCTAGTTTTTTTTTTAAGAGTCATTCAGGAGTCACTTGATCAGCACTACTTGGACAATCTGTCTGAGGGGTCCCCACCAGCCCCACTAAGGAAGGAAACCTTGCAATAGTCAACCCATTTTTTAGCCTCATTTCACTTCCTCATTCTGCTCCTGTACAAAAGGCCTTTTATTTTGCACAGCTCCTTGGACTCCTTTCTATCTGCAAGACTGGATGCTGCCCAACTCAAATTGATTTCTGCTCAAATAAACTCTTAAAAATTGTAATGTGCCTTAGTATCTCTTAACAGTTGTGGTGTCAGAAGACAGAATTAAAGGAGCGCCCCAGGGGCCCTGAGCCACGAGCAATCAGGTGCAGGCGCCACTGAGTTCCTGAGCTCGCTGCCCTGGATGTTGGTGAGGGGTGGTGAGGGGTTTGGGGATCACTTCCTCCCCACAGCCTTTGCATTATGAGCTTTCAGACTTCACGTGAGCATTTATTTTTGTGGACTGGGTCTGGAAATCAGCCAAGTCAGAATGGATCCAACTTAAAAACTGGGTCTGGGGTCAGATGGGTCCAGCTTAGAAACCAGACCAGTTTCAGCATCAGAATAGTTCCAACTTGGAAACTAGATCAGGTCTGGGGTTGGACCGGAGCCAACCTAAGTGGAACTGAGTCTAGTGTGAGGTCCCAGATGAATAAAATTTGATTCAAGGCTGAAAAGGCAGGTTAAACTTACTAAAGATTATCTGGAATTACAGTGGCTACAGTGGAAAATTTTAACCTAGAGAAGCTTATCCACTTATGAAGTATCGTAGGGAAAAGGGTGTCTCAGGAAAGGACTCCTCATAAAGGGTAGAGGAGAAGTTACCTCTCCTCTACACTGTCCTATGGCCAGGATGGAACCCGTTGGAACCCCATACTCACTCCAGAGCCAGGAGATGGGATCCTGGAAAAACTGGCTTAGAAGCAGGCAAAGGGTAAGAATTCTTGCCAAAGTCAGCTCTCCAAAATAATGTCTGTGGTGACTCATCAAGAAAGGAGGTAGGTAGATGTCCATCAGCAGACAAATGGATAAGAAAGCTGTGGAACATATACACAGTGGAATATTACTCAGCCATTAAAAAGAATGCATTTGAATCAGTTCTAATGAGGTAGATGAAACTGGAGCCTATTATACAGAGCAAAGTAAGTCAGAAAGAAAAACACCAATACGGTATATTAACGCATATATATGGAATTCAGAAAGACGGTAACGATGATCCTATATGCGAGACAGCAAAAGAGACACAGATGTAAAGAACACACTGTTGCACTCTGTGGGAGAAGGCAAGGGTGGGATAATTTGAGAGAATAGCATTGAAACATGTATATTAATATATGTGAAATAGATCGCTAGTCCAGGTTCGATGCATGAGGCAGGGTGCTCAGGGCTGGTGCACTGGGATGACCCTGAGGGATGGGATGTGGAGGGAGGTGGGAGGGGGGTTCAGGATGGGGAACACATGTACACCCATGGCAGATTCACGTCAATGTATGGCAAAAACCACCACAATATTGTAAAGTAATTAGCCTCCAATTAAAAATAAAATAAATAAAAAAGGAGGTAGGACTTCCCTGGTCATGCAAGTGGATACTATGCATCAGATCGGATCAGTAGAAAACCATAAAAGTGCCACCAAAAAACCACTAGGGCTAATCAAGGCATTTAGTAAAGTCACAGAATATAAAATTAACACACAGAAATCCCTTGTATTCCTATACACTAACAATGAAAAATCAAAAAGATAAATTAAGGAAACAATCCCATCTACCACTGTAACAAAAGGAATGAAATCAGTTCAATTCAGTTCAGTTCAGTCACTCAGTTGTGTCCCACTCTTTGCGACCCCATGGACTGCAGCACACCAGGCCTCCCTGTCCATCACCAACTCCCAGAGTTTACCCAAACTCATGTCCATTGAGTCAGAGATCCCATCCAACCATTTCATCCTCTGTCATCCCCTTCTCCTCCTGCCCCCAATCTTTCCCAGCATCAGGGTCTTTTCAAAGGAGTCAGTTCTTCGCATCAGGTGGCCAAAGTATTGGAGTTTCAGCTTCAGCATCAGTCCTTCCAATGAATATTCAGGACTGATTTCCTTTACGATTGACTGGTTGGATCTCCTTGCAGTCCAAGGGACTCTCAAGAGTCTTCTCCAACACCACAGTTCAAAAGCATCAATTCTTTGATGCTCAGCTTTCTTTATAGTCCAACTCTCACATCCATACATGACCACTGGAAAAACCATAGCCTTGACTAGACAGACCTTTGTTGGCAAAGTAACGTCTCTGCTTTTTACTATGCTGTCTAGGTTGGTCATAACTTTCCTTCCATGGAGTAAGCATCTTTTAATTTCATGGCTACAGTCACCATCTGCAGTGATTTTGGAGCCCCAAAAAATAAAGTCTGCCACTGTTTCCACATCTATTTGCCATGAAGTGATGGGACCAGATGCCATGACCTTAGTTTTCTGAATGTTGAGCTTTAAGCCAACTTTCTTACTCTCCTCTTTCGCTCTCATCAAGAGGCTCTTTAGTTCTTCACTTGCTGCCATAAGGATGGTGTCATCTACATATCTGAGGTTATTGATATTTCTCCCGGCAATCTTGATTCCAGCTTGTGCTTCATCCAGCCTAGTGTTTTTCATGATGTACTCTGCATATAAGTTAAATAAGCAAGGTAACAATATATAGCCTTGACGTACTCCTTTTCCTATTTGGAACCAGCCTGTTGTTCCATGTCCAGTTCTAACTGTTGCTTCCTGACCTGCATATAGGTTTCTCAGGAGGCAAGGCAGGTGGTCTGGCATTCCCATCTCTTTCAGAACTTTCCACAGTTTATTGTGATCCACACAGTCAAAGGCTTTGGCATAGTTAATAAAGCAGAAATAGATGTTTTTCTGGAACTCTCTTGCTTTTTTGATGATCCAGTGGATGTTGGCAATTTGATCTCTGGTTCCTCTGCCTTTTCTAAAACCAGCTTGAACATCTGGAAGTTCACGGTTCATGTATTGCTGAAGCCTGGCTTGGAGAATTTTGAGCATTACTTTACTAGCGTGTGAGATGAGTGCAATTGTGTGGTAGTTTGAGCATTCCTTTCATTTCCTTTCTTTGGGATTGGAATGAAAACTGATCTTTTCCAGTCCTGTGGACTCTACTGATTTTTCTAAATTTGCTGACATATTGAGAGCAGCACTTTAATAGCATCATCTTTCGGGATTTGAAATAGCTCAGCTGGAATTCCATCACCTCCACTAGCTTTCTTCAAAGTAATGCTTCCTAAGGCCCACTTGACTTCACACTCCAGGATGTCTGGCTCTATGTGAGTGACCACACCATTGTGGTTATTTGGGTCATTAAGATCTGTTTTGTATAGTTCTTCTGTATGTAATTCTTCTCTTCCTAATATCTTCTGCTTCTGCTAGGTCCATACTGTTTCTGTCCTTTACTGTGCCCATCTTTGCATGAAACGTTCCCTTGGAATGATCTAATTTTCTTGACGAGATCTCTAGTCTTTGCCATTCTGTTGTTTTCCTATTTCTTTGCATTGATCACTTAGGAAGGCTTTCTTATCTTTCCTTGCTATTCTTTGGAATTCTGCATTCAGATGGATATATCTTTCCTTTTTCCTTTGCCTTTCCTTTCTTTTCTTTTCTCAGCTATTTGTAAGTCATCCTCCAACAACCACTTTGCCTTCTTGCATTTCTTTTGATTTGGGATGATTTTGGTCACTGCCTTCTGTACAGTGTTACGAACCTCTGTCCATAGTTTTTAAGGCACTCTGTATATCAGATCCAATCCCTTGAAACTATTCATCACTTCCACTGTATAATCATAAGGGATTTAGGTCATACCTGAATGATCTAGTGGTTTTCCTTACTTTCCTCAATTTAAGCCTGAATTATTCAATAAGGAGTTCATGATCTGAGTCATAGTCAGCTCTAGGTCTTATTTTTGCTGACTGTATAGAGCTTCTCCATCTTGGGCTGCAAAGAGCATTTTCAACCTGATTTCAGTCTTGACCATCTGGTGATATCCAAGCATAGAGTTGCCTCTTGTGCTGTTGTAAGAGGGCATTTGCTACGACCAGTAAACAGCCATCATTTTTAAATTTACAAACAATAAATGCTAGAGATGATGGGGAGAAAAGGGAACCTTCTTGCACTGTTGGTTGGAAGGTAACTGATACAGCCATTATGGAAAACAGTACAGAGATTCCATTAAAAAACAAGGAATAAATCTATCATTGTGGTTGTTGTTCAGTCACCTAGTCATGTCCAACTCTTTGCGACCCCATGGACTGCAGCACACCAGTCATCTCCTTTCCTCACTACCTCCCAAAGTTTGCCCAAGTTCATGTTCATTGCATCAGTGATGCCGCCCAGCCATCTCATCCTCTGAGGCCCTCGTCTCCTTCTTCCCTCCATCTTTCCCAGCATCAGGGACTTTTCCAATGAGTCAGATTTTCACATCAGATGACCAAAATACTGGAGTTTCGGCTTCAGCATCAGTCCTTCCAATGAACATTCAGGGTTGATTTCCTTTAGAATTGACTGGTTTGATCTCCTTGCTGTTCAAGGGACTCTCAAGAGTCTCCTCCAACACCACTGTTTTAAAGCATCAATTCTGAGATGCCCAGCCTCATGGGAAAAGTTAATACCCGAGATACACATTTGGAAGATATCACCCACATAGCTGGAATTCAAAGCAATGAGCATCTTCTTGTTTAGTCTCCTGAATTTTACTGGTTGACTGGATGTATGCAAAAACAATAGAAATTTCTGTCTCTGGAGCTTATATGATCAAGGGAGACATGCCTTTGTACCTTTAAGATTGCAACCAGTTTACTAGTTCTGCTAAAGAAATCTGATGGGAACAAATGTGAGGATAAAATATAAGGATAACCAAAGAAGAGAATTTAGACAAAGATCATCAAAAATTATTCATAGAATATATCAAAAAGCATGTCTGAAACACATACATATACACACAGGTATGGAAGTCGCAAGTTACCTATACGTACACATATGTATAAAAAGTCAAGTATACAAATAAGCACACACGCCTGCAGTGAGCATTTGTGCTTAATTATTCATAAAGAATAAAGTCAAGTTCCATTTTTAATTCTCTATCTCTAATCTTCCTTCTCCTGTCTCTCCCTGCTCATCTCAAATCAGAATTCCAATTTATAAGATGATTCTCGCCATACCAAACACTTAGAATTAGGGGAAAGGGGTATTTTTTACAAGTTAACTTGGGATCTGTTATCATTTTTTAAAGATGACACTTGATTTCTCACCTGATGTGCTAAAGAATGGCAGAGAGGAGGGCTCTCGGGAGCGAATGAGATTTTCATAGTTTAAACTCTAAAAATAACAGCCCCATAACACTGAATCTCATTACCAAGCAGAGAGCACTCTCGCCTCTCCTTCTACTGTGGCATTCGCAAGATGCCTTTCAGAAGCCCACACATTCACTCCTCCCCCATCACACATAAACACAAACACACACAGACACACACACCCCACCAGCTATGCTGTTACCTCTGGCAAACGTGGAAAATATGTGTCAGAACTAGAACCTTGTCTTGTCACGTTATCATAATTTACTGCCCGGGAAATGAGTCTGTGGTTGTAGACCACTGTGTGCCTTATGTGGCAGATTTGGGCAGAGTTCGTGAGTATAATGAATGCAGCTGCACGTCCGGAGTGCTGGGAGGATGGAAATTCAGACCCAGAGTGAATTAGAGAAGAGAAAACGCAAGCCAGAGGCACGACCCAGCTCACTCAGGCTTTGTCAGTCATTGTTTACATCATGCTCACCCATAAAATAGATAATGACAATACTTCCACATATTTCTAAGCTGCTCCTCTCTGGGGAAGTCTGAAAGTTCATAGTGGCCTTGTAAATAAGTTCCAAATCTACAGCAGACAATGAAAGAAACATGAAATTGGCATTTCATCAATCTCTTGATTACACCTCCCTGTGCCTCAGGTAAGGAGCTATTTGTGAGGCTTCCTAAAAGCAATAAGCCAGAGGGAGAGATACGCAGCCCACACAGGGATGGCTCATGTCCTGCTCAACTATTTGCCCTTAAATCCTACATCCTCAAAATCTTCTGCCAGAGTGTTCCAAGGGAAACACACCACAGCCTAAGACTCACCTCTCTTTTCTTCCTACCTCCCCAATCCCCTTCCTCACTGCCTTCTAGAAAGCAGAGCTTCCCATCCTGCCAAGGCCTAGAATTAGCAGAATATGTGATTTATATTTCAATTCCACAGACACGTGATGAACTAGGGTTTATAAAACAATCTCAACACCTGTGGGGCACTTTAGAGTTTTCACATGTCTTCACACCACAGTGAATGCTTGCAACGGGCTGTGGGAGAAGCAAGTGCGTGCTCCTCTTCTATCATCCAATGGAGTAGGGAAGGCTCAGAGCTGAAGCGACAGATGCCAAGGTCAAGGAAAGACGGGCCTTAGGACACTAAGAGGAAGTACCCAAACTGAGGTCCACCTGAATGAACTATACTAACTTGTCTTTTTTTCAATAGGAAAAAAATTCTGGAATCAGACAGACCTGACTTTGCCACTCAGGCAAACAGTAGTTCCTCCAAGTCAATTCACTAATCTCTAAAATTGATTTATTGTCCCTGCAAAGGCTATGATGATTAAGGGAGAGGGAGAAAGGTAAGCAGCAGGCACAGAGCCTGGCCTCTGTTCTGGGAACATTAGCCTCCTCCGTGCCTCTTCCCCACTCCCTGTGCACCAGCTTCAATGCCCACAACGCTATGATCACTGCCGCAATGGCTGCTCTGAGTGTGACTACACTAACCTGTTCGTGGAGCTTACTACATACCAGGCGCTGCGCCAAGTGCATTCCAGGTACCCATGTTTAATCCCCACCACAACCCTACTGAGTAGCACTATATTATGTGCCTTATTTGAAAGCCTAAAACACCCCACCACCACCACACATACACACACAGTTTTCAGAGCAGAGTTGAGATTTCCTCTCTGGTCTGCTGATTCCACTGTCCTGACCTCAGCCACTCTGGTCCACTGTCTGAACACTCAGCCTCAGTCCTCTGCTATCCTCAAAGACCTGCCTTCTACTTCTTGTCCTCACATGCCCTGAAACCACCTTGCAACTAGACTAATAAACAGCTATTAGGTTCTGCTCACTGGGCTCTCACCTAGGGTTGCCAAATCCAGTAAAGAAAAATTCAGAATGCTCTATTAAGTTTGAATTTCAGGAAAGAAAAACAAGGCAATTTAGGGTAAGAGTTTGAGTGAACTCCGGGAGTTGGTGATGGATAGGGAGGCCTGGCGTAGTGGGATTCGTGGGGCCACAAAGAGTCGGACACGACTGAGCGACTGAACTGAACTGAATTGAACTGATGTCTCAAATATTGCATGCTATGCTGCTTGCACTGGACATATTTATCCTAAAAAATTACTTATGGTTCATCTAAGGTTCAAATTTAACTGAGTAGCCTGTATTTTATCTGGCAGTCCTAGGCACTTCTTAAACCTCAGTAGCCTCTGTCTATTCTATGCCCCAGACCATGCTGCAGAAGTCTTACATCAGTGGATCTGGGGGAAAATCATACCTTTAGTCCTTACATCCTTGAGAAGTTCCCCCTTCTTGGATCTGAGCCAAAATAAAGACATTAGCAAGAGTATAATACAACCAAGTCTCTGCCTGTCCTGAGCCTAAGACTTCCAAAGCCCTTGACTTTCTGCCTTTGCACTTTTGGAAGCTCTATGTGCTCACATCAGAATTGTCACTACCCTGCTGGAGAGACTACAAGGAGAGGCCTTTTGAAGAGAGGGACAGAGACCCTGAAACTACAGAAAGGGAAACCAAGGGAAGCAGCCAAGAGCAAGACTCAAAGGCAAACGTGTACCGAGTCAAGCTATCCCAGCCAAGGCCCAGCCCTTCAAACTATCCTTGACCAAGTGTCAGGCATGTCAGTGAAGAAAGCATCTTGCATACTCCAGCCCAGCAGAAACAAGTGAAACAGACATTCAATCCCTACTGCTCCGTCCCTCCTGGTTATGTTGTGATAGAAAGTCATGATACTTTCTACTACGAAGCTTTTCATCTGGTTTGTTATGCAGTGACAGGTACCTGAAACACAGGCCAAAACATTATTTTCCATAAATTTCATCGGTTAACGTAAGCACCCAGTGCACCCAGTTCAGCCCATGGATTCCTCCCAAGGCAACCTACAAACTCTGATTCTAGATCCAAGCTCCTTCTGTAGTGGTGACTTTAAAGGCTGCTGGAGTGTAAGAGTCAGTGTCCATATTTCTTGGTTCTAGCTAGGAGCTGTAGCGTGGCAGGGCACAGCAGGCGGGGATGCTGGGGTTGCTCTGTAACAGAGGCGGCCCAGCACCAGCCCACACCCAGGGAGAGCAAGGCCGGGAGGAGACTGCGGGGCACCTGCCTGTTCTCAGCTGGGGCGCCCGCCAATCCTATTAGCTTTGTGCTTACATAATCACAAAATCCACCCACGCACCTTTCAAAAAAAAATCCCAGGAACCATGAGCCATAATATCCATCTGAATTATTATCTGGATTGGTACACTGAGGGGAGGGTGGAAAAGCACGGTGAGGAAAATCTGCTAGCAGCATCAGCAGAAAAATACAAGGGCTTCTAATATTGATTCACAATTTAAAAGAGAATAATGCCATTATTTGACCACTCAAAATTGGTTAAATCATACCCTATGCATTACTCATGTCTGATGTTCAATATAATGATCAGGCTTGACTTTAGTGGAAGATTTCTTTTTTCTTGATGTTTATGTTTATTTTCCTTCTATTTCAGCTGTGGCAGAAGTAAAACTTCAAGATGATCAATAGACACTGGAACATATGCATGCTTTTGGAATGTATAATTACCTACACTGTGATTCATGGTATCAAGACAGTGTCTGCTCCATTGATAACCTTGGGAGAATGATGAATTCAAAAGTGATGCTGGTAAGAAACAAATCTTCAATACTAGGATTTTCCAATAAACTTTATTCTTAGTTTTCACTTTACCCCTGTTGTCTAGAGAACTGAGGTACACATACCTTTAATATGTGGGATCCTATCATCAGTTTATGTCAGGCTTCATTCTGTTTAATTTGATTTTAATTTTTGCCTTTTTTCCTATTTCTTACACTTGCTTATTCCCCTCCACTCCCACCAATGGGCAACTACTCTAATGTGCTTTGTATCTCAACATTGATGTAACTGCTTATGTCTCCTTTCTCTGTGTGAGTTGTCAACCTTGACTACGACAGTGAATTTGTCTGTTTTTACCTCTTAATTTTTGCTTTATGTACTTTTAAGTACGTTAATTGGGTGCAGACATTTTAGGGCTGTTTTGTCTGTTGTGGATTGGTCCTTTTAGCACTGTAAAATATCCCTCTTTATCTCTGGACTCTGGAAACAATTTATGCCTTGAAATTTTCTGGTATTAATATAGCTGTCTTGGCTTTTTGATTTCTGCATAGTAAATTAAGAAGCTGCTGCTGCTACTGCTAAGTTGCTTCAGTCGTGTCCGACTCTGTGCGACCCCATAGATGGCAGCCCACCAGGCTCCCCCGTCCCTGGGATTCTCCAGGCAAGAACACTGGAGTGGCTTGCCATTTTCTTCTCCAATGCATGAAAGTGAAAAGTGAAAGTGAAGTCGCTCAGTTGTGTCCCACTCCTAGCAACCCCATGGACTGCAGCCCACCAGGCTCCTCCACCCATGGGATTTTCCAGGCAAGAGCACTGGAGTGGGGTGCCATTGCCTTCTCCAAAATTAAGAAGAGGGATTCATAATTTCCCAGAATTAATGTCAAAGTCATTGATATATATATATATATATATATATATAATCTGAAAATGTATCTTGAGTAAAAACGTTTGGACAGAATTAGCTACTGTTGCTGGAAAGGAGACCTCAGAGGAGGGACACTCACTATGTCCTCACTCCAGACAGCACTGGAGTGAGGTCTCTGCACTAAACCACAATGTAGGCACTAGAGAGTGAGAAACAGTTCTTTTCAAGAATTCAGAGAAATCCCTTCGTTTTGATTTAACTGATTTCTCCAGAGCAGACCTTCCATGGAGTACACTGCCTGTGGCGGGCCCCTTTAACTGAAGGGATATTCATTTAAGTACCTCTTCTGTGCCAAGGGCCACGCTAGGTTCTGGGGATTTCACGCAATAAGTAGCAAGGGTTTTGGTCCTCAACCAGCTTACTGGCTTATTAAGAGCCATAGGTGAAAGCAGACCCTCAAAGCAGAGTGCTGATAGATGAAATAGATGGGTAAGTACCACACAGGCTAAAGGAGGAAGGAAGACAGTCAGTGAAAACACCCATATAGGCCTGAGACCTCAGACAACTCCTGATGCAATGCAGGAGGCTAATCTTCTCTGTGACTTTCAGAAAGCAACTGCATTTATGAGGAGACCACTGGCTTAGCTTCATCTAAATGCTGATTGTCTTCCAGGGCACTGAATTCATGGTGTTGGACAGAGCTGGATTTGAATCACTAGCTCTGGCCATCTTACCACCTTTTGAGGCTCAGGTTCCCATCTGTAAAATGAAGATAATAATGTGTCCTTCACAAGGGTTTTGTCAGGCCCAAATGAAAGCAGGGCAAGTTAGATCAGGTTTGTCAGAAGCAGACTCAAGGCTGAGATTCTTGTGCAAGTGACTGATTAAGAAAACACCCCCAGTGAGACCAGCAAGGGAGAGGAGGGAGCAGGACAGGGAAGAGGAGGATGGCTGGGGAGGACTGGTCTCAGGGAGAGACCTGCAGAGGGTGGCCTCAGCTGGACTGTGCAGGGGCACTCTGGAGTGTGGGTTACACCTCAGAGGTTGTCTCCATTGAAGGCAAGAGGGCAAGACTTTCATATCCTGCATCTGTCCATTAGGAGCTAAGAGTCTCCATGGGGGCAAGAAGGGAAACCTACATTCACAGACACAGTGAGCAGAGCAGCTCCCCCCTGCAGAACACCATCTGCCCAAGAACAGACCCCAAGGCAGGGTGTCTGTAAGCACATGCCCATTGAAACTGGAAGGGGATGCACAGACAGGGCAAGGGAGACCCAGGAGGCCTGGATGGAATACCTATAGCATCCAGGAACATAACTATTCCTCAATAAATGGTCTCTGTCCTTTTCCTTAAAATGGTAGGAGAGGTGAACTTTTCTGCCTTTCACACACTGCTGCTGCTGCTGCATCACTTCAGTCATGTCCGACTCTATGCAACCCCATAGATGGCAACCCACCACGCTCCTCTGTCTCTGGGATTCTCCAGGCAAGAATACTGGAGTGGGCTGCCATTTCCTTCTCCAATACATGCATGCATGCTAAGTCGCTTCAGTCGTGTCCAACTCTGTGCGACCCCATGGACAGCAGCCCACCCAGCTCCTCTGTCCACGGGATTCTCTAGGCAAGAATACTGGAGCTTGTTGCCGTTTCCTTCTCCAATACATGCTTGCATGCTAAGTCACTCAGTCATGTTCGACTCTGTGCGACCCCACGGACAGCAGCCCACCCGGCTCCTCTGTCCACAGGATTCTCTAGGCAAGAATACTGGAGCAGGTTGCCATTTCCTTCTCCGTCACACACTGCAGTCAAGACAAATCTGCAGGCTTCCTCTTGTTTGCAGCTGAGAATCCTGTCTTAGGGCAATAAACTGAGACTTCAGGTGTGCAGGAAAATCCACCCAGGTGCAAGAAAGGCGAGGGCATGTGAGTCACTCACACACTGATTAACCCCTTTGGTGCAGCAGCTCCTCCTTAATCCAGGAGATTCTCTTTCACCCCTATTTCAGCTGCAGGACAGCAAGTGGCATGAGGGGACAAGGTAGGCCATCTTGGCACAGCCCAGGCACTCATTCTTCCCATCATTTGCACTTTGGTATCCAGGATTCCTTCTTGGTATCTGAACTTCCCCTCCTCCATCCCATGTGTCTAACTAATAGCTCCTGTCCATGACAGCTCTGTCCCCTCAGGTCCCACTAAATGCACAGGTCTCTAGCTCTGAACAGCACTTCCAGTCTGCACTAGAGATACCAGTTGTACCCTGCCCGTATCCTCAGCCTATCTTCTGAGTGAGCCACCTCCCACCGCCCTGCTGAGTGGACACCAGGCCACGGGACCCTGCCCTCTGGTTATGTCTGATTGCACAGAAGATCCCAGATACAGCTGAGCCACTTGGGTTCTTTCTTCCAGGAATCTAGAATGGAACACACAGCCTCCTTCACATGCTGCTGGACAGTGATCCAGCCAGGTCAGAAATGGTCTTTTTTGGCCTGATGAACAGAGCACTGGAGGAACCGGATCCAAGGAAAGAAAACTGAATTAGAACCCTGTAGAGAAACATGCCATGAGCTAACACGTTGCCACCTCTTGCTTTTGTTTTTGTTGTTGTTGTTGTTGTTGTTTTTGTTTTTTATTTTATTTTTAAACTTTACATAATTGTATTAGTTTTGCCAAATATCAAAATGAATCCGCCACCTCTTGCTTTTAAACTCTGGAAAATTTCTCCCATCTCTCCTATGTTTTAAAGAAGCTTGTTTGAATGAGCTTCTCCTTCCTGAAAATAATACTCTCTGACTAGGACTTGCTGGTGGTCTAGTGGCTAAGACTCCAAGCTTCCAATGCAGGGGGCCTGGGTTCCATCCTTGGTCAGGGAACTAGATCCCACATGTTGCAACTAAAGATCTCACACGCTACAAAGGAGATCGAAGATCCCGCTAGCTGCAACTAAGACCCAGCGCAGATGAATAAGTAAATAATGTTTTTCAAAAATACTCTTTGATTAAAACAATCTCAAGAGAAAGCTTCCTGAAACACTTGGGGGAAATCCCACAAACTTACTAGGGAGAACTTCTGGTTAGATCAAGACTGGGTCATGCTCTGAGTCTTATACCAGGAAGAAGCTCAATTGAATAAGTGAAAAACTGCCCCCAAATGGGGGACTCTCTGGCTGCCTGAGAGACCTCAATTACCTGTCTGACATCCACAAGCAAGACAAGGAAAAGTGTCACAGGGCCCAAGCACAGCTTGGATTCTGTGCCTCAAAGTTGTTCCATTCATCACTGGAACAACTTTGTTTTCCAGAACACCTGTTTTCTCTGGCAGTCCAGGTTGCCCTGAGCCATTCCGATGAATTTTAGACTTCTTCCCTGTTCCACATCTCAGATGAGTGATGGTTTTTGTGACAAGGAAAATGTTCAGAGTTCTCTTGAGTCCCATGAGTAGTCAGAGTTGTAAGGATTGGGAGCATAGAATCAGGTACAGACAGCCAATGAGTGAAGATTTAGATCCTGGTTACCAGGAACAGGTTACACAAGTAGTTTTGGAAATGAGGTCAAACCCATTTATCTCCAGATGGTTCCAAACCAAAAAAAAAAAAAAAAATGCACAGGGTAATGGAAAATTTTCAGGCATCATATGGCCATTTATCACATCTAACCAGCACCTTGATTCCTGAAATGCTGGGTATATCTATCTTAGAATTTAGCCATGTAGTCGTCCCACATTTGTGGACTTTACTATTCAAAGTAAAAACCTTTTATTCAAGGATTCATAAGCTGATCAAAATTCATACCTCCGATCCAAAATAATCACTCCTTCTCCATTGCTGTCAAACAACGTTACTTTTTCTTCTTTGCATTATTTCATTTAAAAATAATTATTAAACATCGACTCTTGCCAAGCTCCTCCCTGGACACAAGGATAGTGTAGAATGTAAAAATGTCCTAATTTCCAAGGGACATGTATTCTACTGGGCATAAGGGGAGACAAACAAACATATAAAAATTCAATATAGATGATTAGGAAGAAAAGTAGTTCAGAACTATGGAGATACAGAGTGTCCTGAGTGAAAGAGAATTGCTACCCTGTATGGGATACTCAGGGAAGACCTCACTGAGGGGCTCATGTGTGAGCAGACATCAGCAGGAAGTGTGGACTCGACACTGCATATCGAGGGAAAGAACAGTCTGAGCAGAGGAAACTGCAAGTGCAAAGGCCCTGAGGAAAGAGAGGCTTGTATGTTTTAGAAAAAGGAAGGAGGACAGTGTCTCTAAAGTGGAGTGAGTGAAGGTAAGAGCATGGGACATGAGGTCAGAGAGGTGGATGTGATGACTTTCTACTAGTCTGTGAATCCTAAGATCTAAAAAGCAAGCCTCTGTCTTACTTATCCATATATTCTCCCTAGCTCTTACCACAACTCCTGGTCTGTAAGAGTGTTTTAATAAACATCTATTATACTTACAAATTAATGCATAGGTGACTAATACTTGATGCCATTTGTACTGCATTTCTTTAATTATTATAAAGAAACCTAATTTAATTTTCATTTCCATTAATATTGAACTAGTTTTAGTTTCTGAGTCAATAGACATAATTATATCAAATAAATGAGAGATGGAGGGATGGATGGATGGATGGAGATGGAGATATGCTGATGTCATATTTGAGCAAAACCCTTGAACTGGGACTTTCCTGGCAGTTCAGTGGTTATGACTTCATCTTCCAATGCAGGGATTTTGATTTGATCCCTGTTTGGGGAGCTAGGATCCGACATGCCTCACGGCCAAAAAAACAAAACATGTACAGAAGCAATATTCAATATGTAACAAATTCCATAAAAACTTAAAAAATACCCTAGAACCTAGCTATGATCATACATCCCCTGGGCTTTTCATTTCATCTTTAACCTATTTGAGATTTTATCCATCAAGTATGAGGAGTTGTACTCCCCACGCCCATGTGGGTGAGACTGTGGTTCACTAAAGAAAGGCTGTCTCAAGCTCAAGAATGTTGTGCTGTGGTCACTTGAATGCAAACCCAGTTCTGAGTATCTTTACCTCCTTGGTCTTGAAACTACATCATGTACATCAGTGACTCTGACTTGTTTGCTGATTGTACCCCTGTCTTATTACCTTCCTGAATGGTTCGCTCCAGCATATCATTAACAGGTAGGACTCAACTGACTCAGTTGTGCATAGGACCCATGAATGTACCACAGGCCATTGAGATCTACCAAGTTCTTGGCCAACGTTTCTTCTCTTGTTTCTTCTGCCTGGGTGTCAGTCAAGCCTGAAGTTCCCCTTCACTAACAGAGAACCAAATTAAAGGCTGAATGAATAAATGAATAAGGAAGCCTCAGTCTCAACCAGATCTTGCAAGGAGAAAATAGAGACCGTCCATTAAGTTGAAGTTGAACAAGTTCTAAATTAGTTGTAAACTTTTTCCTCCAAAATTTTAAGAAGTAAACAACTGAGTTTTAGCACATAAATGAAGTTATTTCCTTCTATGAGGTTGGTAAACACATTTACCAATGGAGTTGGTATGACAGATCTAAGAACATTAGTTGATACGTCACACTAGGATATACATCTATAATTCATTCCCCTTTAAAGATACTCCACAAATATTTCATCTATCTCACTTACAATATAAATTCCAGTCTCTGTCTTTCACCAACTATTCATTCATACCAAGCTGTGTTTCATGAAGGTCCCTAGAAACTATGGCTGTTGTCCAAATACAAGACTTAAGATAAATTTCTCTTGACTTTGAGCACTAAGGGAAGTTTGTGGCTTGTGCAAAATTGGTCTAAGTGTGTCAGGATGGGGGCGGGGACGGGGGGAGTCTTGTCTTCTAAGAAGCTCAAAGCTGGAGCATTGCTCTATTTCATTGCCCCTCGACCCAGCGTCCTGGTAAAATTACCTGGTCCCTAAGGATACCACATGATTTCTGACCTTCATTTAGCTTTATTTCAGCTTGCCCATTATAAGTTTTACACTAATGTTCAGGGAAGTTTGAGGGATGCCTTCATTGAAAATAGGAAGAATATGTATTTTTGATAAACAAAGAGGTATATGACCTACTACACTAAAACATGGGATTTTGAATCATATAGACCTGAATTCAATGTGTTTCAACAATTATTAAAAGTAGGAGTGTGATTGCACAAATTGTTTAAATTCTCTGAACTTTAGTTTCTTCATCTGATAAGAACAATGATTTTTAAATATTGTGAGAATTAAATAAGACAATGCATAGAGAATCTTATAACTCAATCTACTACTTTTTAAGTGTTCAATAAACAATACTTCTATGTCAAAAATAAAAGCTATTGATAGGCAACTCTGATTTACACAATTTATGCACAAGTATTTCTTGAATACACTTCTTTTTTTTAATATTTTAAAGTTAAAAAATAAAATAAAATATTGAATACACTTCTTGAGTAGATTTAAGTTTAGACTTTGGAACTAGTTTATGGAGTTTAAATCCCAACTCCATAACTAAGTGTCTGTAATCTCAGGCAAGCTTCTTTACCTGTTTATGCTTCACTTTCCTAATATTAAGTGATAATGAAAACAATATTTACCTCATAAGGTTATTTTTAAGAAGACAATATAGTACAAGTGCTTTTAAAGTGTCCAAGGACCTCCCTGGTGGCCCAGTGGCTAAGATTCCAGACTCCCAATGCAGGGGGCCCAGGTTCCATCTCTGATCCGGGAACTAGATCCCACATGCCTCTACTAAGACCCAGCACAGCCAAAATAAGAAATCTTTTAAAGTGTCCGACATACACTAAGCACTCAACAAATGCTACTATTGTTAGGAGGAGGAGGAGGAGGAGGGCGGGGAGAGGAAGAAATTATGATAGTAGTACTTGATTCCTAGATTCAAACAAAATTTTCAGAAACATCTACTCCATCTTGATCCCAAGAAAAAGTGGAAGTAATAAGCACAGAAAACTGAATTGGTCTAGGAACACAGATATCTGTCCTGGGCTTATTTTCACTTACACATTGGGTGCTTTGCTGATAGTGACATTCAAGATAAAGACTTTATGAGGGAAAAATATGCTGCATAAACCCAGATAGGTGTATACATTGTAATTTTGCTAACATATAAAGGCATTTGGTGGGGAGGGCAGAGACATCTCTCTTTGTAACCTTACAGAGTCAGGAGCCACGGAAATAATACAGCTCAAACCCCATGACTGTTGATTCCTGGTGTATTTCTTTCATTTTTACTATTTGCAATATGTTTTCATATTGAGTTACCATCTCTTTTGATCTTCTGAATGAGCCAAAAAAAGAGAGCAGGACAGGTACAATTATGATCAATAATAAAGTGAGTAATAAAGTGAAGTATCTCAGGACATACTAAGAGATTGAACTGGGTTCAAACCAGATACTTTCTCAAACTGTGTACATCGCTCTGTCAGACTTTCATATCGGAGCAGTTTCACGTATAAGAAAACCATTCTACAGTCAGCACTGGAACATAAAAAGAGAAGATGCCAGGATGCTTCAGCTTCTCCAGAAAGATGCCTGACACTGTGCCTCCCAGAAGAGGGGTCTTTGGGAGAACAGAGTGCTTCTTTGTTTTCATTACTTGTGTATCTCATTTCAGCACTCAGCCCTGTCATCCCTAAGTACCCACCACCAGCAATAAAGCAGGTACCTCTAAATCTCTGGGACTTAAAATGGAAAATTAAAGCACATAAGAACAGGATTAGGAACAGCTGAATCTAGGGATGCTGAAAAAGTTTAGAACAGGCTGCCAAATTGTTTTGCTTTTTGCCAAAATCTCTTTTCTCTTTATTTTAACTCTTCTGGATTATAAGAGAAAAGTAAGTAAAACCATTGATTTTCTCTACTCAACTGAGAATAGTTTCTGCAGTCTAAGAAAAAAAGAAAAGCCTCAGAAAGGGACCTGTGATTGTCCTAGTCCTTGGAAGAAGGAAGAGACCTCTTGAGGCATTCAGACTCAGGCTGTTTGGAAACTGACCATACATGTATGTTAGGATCTGGGCTGGTTATTAAGCTATTGTCTCTCAGCACCACCCACCCATCTGTTGTCTGTTTTATGATCCTGAGGTTGAACTTCAGGGATAAAATTTCTCCTTTGCCATCTGGCTTCCTGTGAGGATCTGCCAATAAAGGGTGCTAGAGGGAGACAGCAAGACTAGAGGAAGAAGAAAGGCATTGCTCCTTGCTTCCGCTTCCTGTCAATGTCGCCTCAGCAACAGTGCCCCATGCTAGCAGCAGTAGCAGCTGATTCCAGGTTTTTTTCATCCATACACTCAGAGCCAGATTCCTGGGGTTCCCCTCAGGGACACCAGCACCAGACAGGTGGCACCTCCTGCTTCACCGCCTGGGTCTCAGCTTTCTGGAGGCCTTCACTCTAAGTCTCTAGGTTCTAATTAACCCAACCTCTTCCCTTTGTTCTCCCAGCTCTAATGGTGCTGGATGTTTCCTGCAGTTGCTACATCTCTCTGCAGTTACAATCCTCCAAACACCTGTTTAGCGATTTAATCCCCTATATTAAATTGTCTATGGTAAAATACCAGATATGGTTCCTGTTTTCCTGAAGAGAGAGACACTGCCTTGGGCAATGAATGCACTTTTAGATCCTATTTTCCATTTTGCCCAATCTACCATCTTGCTGGCATAATTCCTCTTGAAGGACTTATGAGGCCTTTAGGCCTCAGGCCAAACTACAGGGAGGGAACACAGCTCCACCCATCAACAGAAAATTGGATTAAAGATTTACTTGAGCATGGCCCCACCTACCAGACCACCTGACCTGCCTCTTGAGAAACCTATATGCAGCCCAGGAAGCAACAGTTAGAACTGGACATGGAACAACAGACTGGTTCCAAATAGGAAAAGGAGTATGTCAAGGCTGTATATTGTCACCCTGCTTATTTAACTTATATGCAGAGTACATCATGAGAAACGCTGGACTGGAAGAAGCACAAGCTGGAATCAAGACTGCCGGGAGAAATATCAATAATCTCAGATATGCAGATGACACCACCCTTATGGCAGAAAGTGAAGAGGAACTAAAAGCCTCTTGATGAAAGTGAAAGAGGAGAGTGAAAAAGTTGGCTTAAAGCTCAACATTCAGAAAACAAAGATCATGGCATCTGGTCCCATCACTTCATGGGAAATAGATGGGGAAACAGTGGAAACAGTGTCAGACTTTATTTTTGGGGGCTCCAAAATCACTGCAGATGGTGACTGCAGCCATGAAATTAAAACATGCTTATTCCTTGGAAGGAAAGTTATGACTAACCTAGACAGCATATTCAAAAGCAGAGACATTACTTTGCCAACAAAGGTCCGTCTAGTCAACTCTATGGTTTTTCCAGAGGTCATGTATGGATCACTGGAAAAACCATAGCCTTGACTAGACGGACCTTGAAAATCCCATGGACGGAGGAGCCTGGTAGGCTGCAGTCCATGGGGTCTTGAAGAGTCGGACACGACTGAGCAACTTCACTTTCACTTTTCACTCTCATGCATTGGAGAAGGAAATGGCAACCCACTCCAGTGTTCTTGCCTGGAGAATCCCAGGGACGGGGGAGTCTGGTGGGCTGCCGTCTATGGGGTCGCACAGAGTCGGACACGACTGAAGCGACTTAGCAGCAGCAGCAGCAGCAGCATGTATGGATGTGAGAGTTGAACTGTGAAGAAAGCTGAGCGCTGAAGAATTGATGCTTTTGAACTGTTGTGTTAGAGAAGACTCTTGAGAGTCCCTTAGACTGCAAGGAGATCCAACCAGTCCATTCTAAAGGAGATCAGCCCTGGGTGTTCTTTGGAAGGAATGATGCTAAAGCTGAAACTCCAGTACTTTGGCCACCTCATGCGAAGAGTTGACTCATTGGAAAAGACTCTGATGCTGGGAGGGATTGGGGGCAGGAGGAGAAGGGGACGACAGAGGATGAAATGGCTGGATGGCATCACCGACTCGATGGACATGAGTTTGAGTGAACTCCAGGAGTTGGTGATGGACAGGGAGGCCTGGAGTGCTGCGATTCATGGGGTCACAAACAGCCGGACACGACTGAGCGACTGAACTGAACTGGCCCCACCTATCAGAGCAAGATCCAGATTATCCCATAGCCTATCCCTCCCATCAGGAAACTTTCACAAGCTTCTTATCCTCATCCATCAGGGGGCAGTCAGAATGGAAACCAGAATTACAGAAAATTAACCAAGCTGATCACTTGGACCACAGCCTTGTCTAACTCAATGAAACCACAAGCCATGATATGTAGGGCCACACAAGATGGATGGGTGATGTTGGAGGGTTTTGACAAAATGTGGTCCACTGGAGAAGGAAATGACAAACCACCTCATGAACAGTAAGAAAAGCAAAGAGATGTCACTGAAAGATGAATTCCCCAGGTTGGTAGGTGACCAATAAGCTACTATAGAAGAGTGGAGAAATAGCTCCAGAAAGAATGAAGAGGCTGAGCCAAAGTAACAACAATGCCCCATTGTAGATGTGACTGGTGATGGAAGAAAAGCCCAATGCTGTAAAGAACAATACTGCATAGGAACCTGGAATGCTAGGTCCATGCTAGGTCCAAGAATCAAGGTGAATTAGAAATGGTCAAACGGGATGGCAAGAGTCAACAGCGATATGTTAGGAATCAGTGAACCAAAATGGACTGGAATAGGCGAATTTAACTCAGATGACCATTAAATCTACTACTGTGGGAAAGAATCCCTTAGGAAAAATGGAGTAGCCCTCATAGTTAACAAAACAGTCAAGAAAGCAGTGCTTGAGTGCAGTCTCAAAAATGACAGAATGATCTCTGGTGATTTCCAAGGCAAACCATTCAATATCACGGTAATCCAAGTCTATGCCCCAACCACTAAAGTCAACGAAGCTGAAGTTCAACAGTTCTAAGAAGACCTACAAGACTTCCTAGAACTAAGAAAATAAAAGATGTCCTTTTCATCATAGGGGACTGGAATGCAAAAGTAGGAAGTCAAGAGATACCTAGAATAAAGGCAAGTTTGGCCTTTGAGTACAAAATGAAGCAGGAAAAAAGGCTAACAAAGTTTTGCCAAGAGAATGCACTGGTCATAGCAAACACTCTCTTTCAAAAACAAGAGAAGATTCTTCACATGGACATCATCACATGGTCAATACCAAAATCAGATTGATTATATTCTTTGCATCCAAAGATGGAGAAGCTTCAAACAGTCAGCAAAACAAGACCAGGAGCCGATTGTGTCTTAGATCAAGAACTCCTTATTGAAAAATTCAGACTTAAATTGAATAAAGTAGGGAAAACCACTAGACCATTCACGTATAACTTAAATCAAATCCCTTACAATTATACAGTGGAAGTGAGAAATAGATTCAAGGGACTAGATCTGATAGACAGAGTGCCTGATGAACTATGGACATTGTATGGGAGGCAGTGATCAAGACCATCCCCAAGAAAAAGAAATGCAAAAAGGCAAAATGGTTGTCTGAGGAGGCCTTACAAATAGCTGAGAAAAGAAGAGAAGTGAAAGGGAAAGGAGAAAAGGAAAGATATACCCATGTGAATGCACAGTTTCAAATAATAGCAAGGAGAAATAAGAAAGCATTTCTCAGTGGCCAATGAAAAGAAATAGAGGAAAACAATAGAAGGGGAAAGACTAGAGATCTCTTCAAGAATATTAGCAATACCAAGGGAACATTTCATGCAAAGATGAGCACAATAAAGGACAGAAATTGTTTGGACCTAACAGAAGCAGAAGATATTAAGAAGAGGTGGCAACTATACGAAAAAGATCTTTATGGCCCAGATAACCACGATGGTGTGGTCACTCACCTAGAGCCAGACATCCTGGAGTGCAAAGTAAAGTGGGCCTTAGGAAACATTACTTTGAACAAGGCTAGTGGAAGTGATTGAATTCCAGCTGAGCTATTTCAAATCCTTAAAGATGATGCCATTAAAGTGCTGCACTCAATGTGCCAGCAAATTTGGAAAACTCAGCAGTGGCCACGGGACTGGAAAAGGTCAGTTTTCATTGCAATTCTAAAGAAAGGCAATGCCAAAGAATGTTCAAACCACCGCACATCTGCACTTACCTCACGTGCTAGTAAACTAATGCTCAAATTCTCCAAGCTAGGCTTCAATAATACATGAACCAGGAACTACCAGATACTCAAGCTGGATTTAGAAAAGGCAGAGGAACCAGAGATCAAATTGCCAACATCCATTGGATCATCGAAAAAGCAAGAGAATTTCGGAAAAACATCTACTTCATCAACTATGCTAAAGTCTTTGACTGTGTGGATCGCAACAAACTGTGGAAAATTCTTAAAGAGATGAGAATACCAGACCACCTTACCTGCCTCCTGAGAAATCTGCATGCAGGTCAAGAAGCAACAGTTAGAACCAGATATGGAACAATGGACTGGTTTAAAATTGGGAAAGGAGTACATCAAGGCTATATATTGTCACCTTGCTTATTTAACTTATATGCAGAGTACATCATTGGAAATGTTGGGATGGATAAAACACAAGCTGGAATCAAGATTGCCAGGAGAAATATCAATAACCTCAGATATGCAGATGACACCACCCTTACGGCAGAAAGCAAAGAGGAACTAAAAAGCCTCTTGATGAAGGTGAAAGAGGAGAGTGAAAAGCTGGCTTAAAACCCAAATTTCAAAGAACAAAGATCATGGCATCCAGTCCCATTACTTCATGGCAAATAGATGGAAAACAATGGAAACAGTGAAAGACATTATTTTGGGGGGCTCCAAAATCACTGCAGATGGTGACTGCAGCCATGAAATTAAAAGATGCTTGCCCCTTGGAAGAAAAATTATGACAAACCTAGATAGCACATTAAAAAGCAGAGACATTACTCTGCCAAAAAGATCCATCTAGTCAAAGCTATGGTTTTTCCAGTAGTCATGTATGGATGTGAGAGTTGGACTATAAAGAAAGCTGACTGCCAAAGAATTGATGCTTTTGAACTGTGGTGTTGGAGAAGACTCTTGAGAGTCCCTTGGACTGCAAGGAGATCAAATCAGTCAATCCTAAAGGAAATCAGTCCTGAATATTCATTAGAAGGACTGATGCTGAAGCTCCATTTGCCACCTGATGTGAAGAACTGACTCATTGGTAAAGACCCTGATTCTGGGAAAGACTGAAGGCGGGAGGAGAAGGCGACGACAGACAATGAGATGGTTGGGTGGCATCAGTGACTCGATCGACATGAGTTTGAATAAGCTCGGGGAGTTGGTGATGGACAGGGAAGCCTGGCGTGCTGCAGTCTATGGGGTCACAAAGAGGTGGACATAACTGAGTGACTGAACCGACCTGCACTTATAGACTAAGTCAGTGAACCTATGAAAGGACATTCCATGATACATTACTTCGTGGGGGCATCAATTAGTAGGTAGTCCATGAATAAAGGACTCCATGGGTAAATAATTTTGAGAAATGACAGACTGAACAAAGAAAGTTTACTTACTGAACAAAGAAAGCTTAACTTACTGAAGGATTTCTCAGAGCTTCTAATTATCTAATGTTTGTGAATCTCCAAGACAGAGTAACAAATTGCAAGCAGCTCTCTGGATCACACGTGATTCGTCTTTTCATGTATCAGCTATATATACAACTAATTAGATATTTACATTCCCTCTGACCTATTTCTCCCCATTCCTTCCTCCCCACTGTCGTCATCCCAGTATTAACCCTCCCTTGTCATCCTTATCTGCCAGCCTCCTACCTGACCACCTTGCCTTTCTCATTCCCCAGGTCAGTCCTCCATAGCAGAGCTCAGAAAACTGCAGCCCACAAAGCCAACCAGTTTCCTGTTTCTTCATAGCTAATAAGCCAAGATTTTTTTTTTAATTTTTATACGGTTACATTTTAAATGGTTATATAAATACTTACATGGTTGCCTCCTGGCCTTTAAAGCTTCAAATATTTACTATCTGTCCCTTTAAAAGACAGTTCGCACATTCCTGCCTGACCCTCTTATTGGACGCATTATTCTTAAATCCCCTACATTTTGTGTGAGATCTTCTCATAAGTTGCTCTTTCTTGTTTAGCCTGGATGTTTTGAAAACTATGGACAAATAAAATCATCTCATGAAACCGTCCTCACTCACCAAGTAGGGAAGAAAGGCCCCTCTTTTGGGTTCTGAGAAAGAAGAAAACTGTCACCCACTGACTCCAGAGCAGAATCAGGAAACAGTGAAAGCATATGAAGTCCTTTCCTGGGGATACAACAGTGTGTGCTAGACAATGATCAAGTAGAAAGAATGATTAATTTCGTCAGAGTAGAATCACCAGGCGGGAAGGGGGAAGGCACAGAAAAGGATGAGCTGGTCAGTGTTTAACCAATGGCTTTGCAAGAAGATGTGGAATGGGAGATGAAATGCTGGTTTTTATCATGCAAATACTCTCACTGTGCTGATTTTATGTTATCAACGTGACATCACTGGATGCAGAGTTGGGAGAGACACAATCAGCTTTCATGTTAGCATGCCAGGAACAGGACAGGAGCCAAAGCAGGAAAAGCAGGGACCTCTTTCTTGGAGCTTTTGTACCCGGACCACTGAGGAGAAAAACCTCATCACCTGGAGTGGTGATTCGGAATCACGTCGACAGCTGGTCCTTGCTGTAAATCTGAAGTTTGAGAAATTGTCATCTGCTCCCTTTGTGATGTCACTTCTTCATGGGAGCTGGGGAGGTCCACCCTGCGTCTATGCAGAAATTCCTTCAATTTCTTCCACAGTGAGAAATACTTCTGAGAAATAAATCAAGGAAATATTTGGGTTGTTTCCAGTTTGGGGCTATGAACATTGTGGTCAAGTCCTTTTGTAGACATATGTTCTTACTTCTCTTAGGTAAATACTTACCTGTGGCATTACTTGTATGTAGCAATACTTGTATGTGGCATTACTATGTATCATAAGATACATAGGTTTTTTTTAAATAAATTTATTTATTTTAATTGGAGGTTAATTACTTTACAATATTGTATTGGCTTTCCAATACAGTATACTAGATTTTTTTTTAACCTTTATAAGGGACTGCCAAAACTTTTCCAAAGTGGTTGTACCAATTTTCTACTCCAATCAGCAATGTCTGAGACTCCCAGTGTTTCCACATCTTCAGCAACACTGCAAGTCTTGCATTCTAGCCATTCCAGTGGGTGTGAGCTGGTATCTCCCTGTGGTTTTAGTTTGGATTCCTCAAATGACTAATGATGTTGAGCAGTTTCTCACATGCTCATCAGATGGATACACAGAAGTGGGATTGCTGGATCATACGGCAATTCTATTTTTAATCTTTTGAGGAAACTCCATACTGCTTTCCATAATGGCTGTACCAATTTACTTTCTGAATCCTGATTATTCTGAATTCTTTGTCAAACAGCGCATAAACAGCCTATTTCTTTAGGGTCAGTTATTGGAGCCCTTTTAGTTTCTCTTAGTGGTGTTGTGTTTACCTGATTCTTTGTGATCTTTGATTCCTCGTGCTGGTATCTGAGCATCTGAGTAAGCAGTCTCCCCTTCCAGTTTTTTCATCAGGGCCTATCCTTCACCAGTCAGCTCAGCTCGGGGTAATGGTCAGGTCAGCTGGCAGTGTCCATAGGCAGGTGGGGCTTACTATCAGGATTTCTAGTTGGGTGAGGCCACTTCCTGTGCTCTGAGGTTAGGAAGGGGTGCTGCTGGCTGGGCTCCACAGTTGAAGGCACTCTCTGGTCTCTGCCACCAGCTTTACAAAGTCACTGTTATGTTTCCTAGTAGGTTGGTGCTGGTTGTACTATGCAACTGGGCAGGGCTACAGACCGGGCACCATGATTGCTTCTGATCAGATGGGGGTCTCAGGCTATGCTACCCAAATGGGATGGTACCACCAGTTGGATTCCATATTCAGGCAGAGCTGCAGGCAGGGTTTCATAGACAGATGGGGCCACAGGCTGGGTATCGTGATCACACAGGCCAATATCTGTGCTCTGCTGTTGGGCAAGGCCCAGCTGGGCTTGCAGCTGTAGGCTGCAGTTAGGTGGGGCTAGAAACTGTACTATATTGTTGGGTGATCACTGTCTGGGTTCCTTGCCCTGGAGAGGCTTCAGGCTATATTCAGCCATTGGTGGGGCCATAGACTGGGATCTGTGGCAGGGCAAGGCTGTAAGCTGGGCTCCATGACTCCACTGCAGGGCAGTACCACAGGCTGCACTCAAAGGCTCTCTTATGTGGGGCCTTTGAGTTATGTGGGCCCAAAGGCTCAACAGTTGGGCAGGGTAGCAGGCTTGGCTCCATGCCTACATAGGGTTATAGGATGGACTCTGCGGGATCCCAAATCAAAGCCAGGATTCTGGAAGGCTGCCTGGCCTGACTCAGCATCCTCATAGCTTCCAAGTCCATGGTCCAGCAATACATCCCAATGGTCCAGGAAAGAAACCACACCCCTTTCCCCATCCCCAGCATCTCCAAGATCCTTCCTAAATCTGATGCTAGAACATAAGACAGTGCTTCTAGCCAGTTCTCACTAGTTTTACCTCATATCCACACTTTCTCTTTGCCATCCCTCCTTCTTTGGCCGCCTCTGCCCAGAGAAGGAGTGCTAGTTCTCTGTGGCCCCTTGCCCTACTGCCTTAGGCCAGCTAGGAGGTCACTCCACAAGGAAAGTGAAATCTTTAATAGTCCAACTATTAAATCAAAGCTATCTTTCAAGCAACGAGAATTATAGTAAAATACCCATCCAAAGAAACCTTTAATTATCATTAAAGGTCAAAAATCAGTCATCAGTAAGGATGGAGACAATTATGTGAAACTAGATCTCTACCAGCCAATGAGAACCAGGAAAAGGTGGCCGGTTTGCCATCAGGGAGTCATCTGGCCTCAAGAGCTCATTGTCCTGGCAAATGAGAATTAGACTCTAATTATTCCATTGGCAGATTTCAGAAAGTGTTAAAATATACTCTCTGTCACAGTGTCAAAACAATTATTTGCTTGCTTGAGCAGGTGTCAGGCATTGTAAAGTGTGTATGTTCTTCTAAAAATAAGTGGGAAACTTTCAGAAATTGGAGGTATAAGCTGAGGCCCTAATTATAGCATATGCAGTTCCCTAAAGTCAGGAGAGGAAGAGAGAAGCAAGCAGATTTTCCTTTCCCTTTTTTGTTTCCCTGAGACTGTGAATTCTAAGCACACAGGAATCCAGCACCTGAACTGCAGAGAGGGGCTCCAAGCCCTTTGTCTCTCACCCTTGCCTTTGAACCATCACTGGTCCTTACAAGCTCATCAATTTTCTCTCACAGTCTGTGGATTTCACCTGTATTACCTCCTTTGATCCTCCACAACAGCCCTGTACATTCAACCCGGCGGTGGCCTGTCCCATTTTACAGATGCGAAAACTAACTAATGAGTGGTGTTCCAAGTCTCCTGACTCCAGGAGACACACTCTTTTTCTACATGGCTTCAAAATGGAGCTGCCTTTCTTCCTGGTCCCTAGAATGACCTTCCTGTTGCTGTTTAATGGACTCTGAGACCCTTGGACAGATAGGAAATAAAACAGGCACCAACACAGTGCCCTTTGACCTGGTCACAGCTAACTAATAGACACTGAATGAACTTAGAGTGGTTGACAGGCTAAAATAATAGCACCAGGAAGCCACTCCCCACCTCCCAAAATCAAGAAGTGCTCAATTCAATCAGTGTTGATTAGCCTACTATGGACAAGACATGTATAAGCGGGCGTGTTACCCCTGAAACGAGGCAAGATTTCTTCTCTTGAGAAGTTCCCACTTGAGTCAAAGAGATAGACATGTTCTTACTTTCTGAATATAATGGCAGCTCCTGTGAAGGTACAAAATGTTCAAAAATCAAAGAGGAGCAAGAAATATTCACAACTGAGGGTCAAAGGACTCTTCTTTTCAATGATTATAAAGTATCTCCCATGATTTGCATGGCTCATGCACATTTGTGACCATCTTCACATGCTACAAAAATGAGAGCCACACCCCTGGGTCACCCCAACCCCCAGAGCCATCCTTCGGTTCTGAAAAGAACCAGCATGGGTTCACTGTGGATGAGCAGGAGTTGGTGACGCCAGGCCAGGGCCCCTTTGCAGGTTGGTATTGTCCCCCAGATATTATGAGTATTGACTGTCATGAGCTTCAAATGGCACCTTCCTTCAGCGAACTGCCCTCAGCTGATATGAGCCTCCTGGCCTGAGGAGCTGTGTCCCCACCCCAGGGACGACTCCCAGCAAGGACCAGTGGAGGTCAGTCAGCCTCCTGGCCTCAGGGTAGGGATCATTCCATGATGAAGTTTATGCTCCAGGGCTGCCTCTGGTTCAGGCCAAGCTGAGTGTCCTGAGACCACATCCTTACTTACCCTTTCCCACCTCTCTCCTGCCCCCTGCCTCATTCTAAGTTTATCCTAAAAGCTGCTGCTGCTGCTAAGTCACTTCAGCCGTGTCCGACTCTGTGCAACCCCAGAGATGGCAGCCCACCAGGCTCCCCCGTCCCTGGGATTCTCCAGGCAAGAACACTGGAGTGGCTTGCCATTTCCTTCTCCAATGCATGAAAGTGAAAAGTGAAAGGGAAGTTGCTCAGTCGTGTCCGACTCTTGGCAACCCCATGGACTGCAGCCTACCAGGGTTCTCTGTCCATGGGATTTTCCAGGCAAGAGTACTGGAGTGGGGTGCCATCGCCTTCTCCACTCCTAAAAGCAGCCCCTTCATAAAACCAGGGGCCCAACTCCTGTCTCAGGCTCTGCTTCTGAGAGCCATGACAATTACCTACTCTTTCAGAGCCTCGTTTCCTCACATATAAAACTCATCATGTGTCACAAGTGGTCTTGAAAACCAGCTGATATGTCATTCAAGATCACTGTACAATTTCTGGGCTCAATTAATCATGGCATTTCCCCTCCCCTCCACATCATTTAGATTTCAGGAGGATTTCTGGTCTTGAAATAGATATTGAATACAGAGACCCTGGGTAGCTGCAGGGCCCAACAGACCACAAGCAGCCAGGCGTTTGTCATCCCAGGAGCCAGTCAACCAGCGTGGCCCAGAGAGCATGTCAGGACTTGTGCCAACCAAGTGCATTTTGTACCCCATTTACCACGACAGGTGGGGGCAGGGAGCTGGTCGAGGACTGGTTGGGGGGCCAGGTGGCAGGGGCAGCAGAGCCATTGGCAGAGTTTTCAATTCAGGACATTCATAGGTTAGTGCTGCTGTTCAGCTTTTTAAGCAGAGGGGCAGAGAGATCACCCACAGGATGAAACAGCTTCCTCTGAAATATTGCCTCCTGACTCCACTGTTTCATCTCCGACGGCTTCTGCCTCCCTCTGCCCTCTCCTTTCAGGCCGCCTTCCCACCGTCACCGCAGGGCGAGCCCTAGCTGATGAGGGCACCTGGCTTTTGTGGCAGCCCTTCAAAGCTGGAGGTCAGGTGTGTTTCTAGGATTTAATTAAGCTGGAAATGAAACCCAGCCCTGGAGTGGCTCATCGTCTTTATTATCACATTTCTTACTGCTTGTCAGGCCACACAGTGGCTCCAGGTCTTGAAAAGGAAAATGCGGGATGCTTCCCAGGAAGGGCTCAGTTCATCTGTTTCACAGAGCATTTCCTCCATTTTAGCAGGATGGGAAAAAAGACAGTATTCAGGGACATTTCTCGGGAAAAGAATGACCTTACAACAAACAAAGGAAAATGTATTTTGAAATAACACACGGTTTCAAGTATATTTTCTTATTAAAAAATGTGCCCATGGTAAAAATGTGTAAGATACAAAAACATAAGAAAAAAGAAGTCATCTGTGATCTTACCGATGAGAAATACCACTGTTAAATATATGGTCTCCTTCCTGTTAAGTACGGGTGTATGTTCAAGGCTTAAGGCGTGGGGCTTCCCTGGTGGCTCAGATGGTAAAGAATCCGCCTGCAGTGCAAGAGACCCAGATTCAATCCCTGGGTCAGGAAGGTCCCCTGGAGAAGGAAACAGCAACCCACTCCAGTATTCTTGCCTAGAGAATTCCATGAACAGAGGAGCCTGGCAGGCTTTATAGTCCATGGGTCACAAAGACTCAGACACAGCTGAGCAACTAACACTTTCCCTTTATTTCAGGGAAAGACAGACAAAGAAAGAGTCCCCTCTTTGGGGTAGAAGAGTCCTGTTCCTATAAGGGTTATGATTCACTCTATAATCCTTTTTTTTTTTTTCCTGGCCGCTCCACTCCACACAGTGTGTGGGGATCTTAGCTTCCTGATCAGGGCCTGAACCCGAGCCTCCTGCATTGAAAGTTAAGTCTTAACCACTTGACCTCCAGGGATGTTCCACCCTGTTGTTGTTTTTTTAATGTACAGATATATTCACTAATATTATTTCACATCGGATGCTAATTCACTAAGATCAACGAGCTTCCCCACCCCTACTTCCAAGCAACCCAGAACCAGGAAAGATCATCAGGCCTTCAAAGAATGTCCATGCTTGGTAATACTGCAGACTATCACACTGCAGGCATGTTTTCCATGCCTAATAACATATTCTATAGTCTCTCAGATTAATCAAATGAGATGAAGGGATTTAGACACTGCTGTGCTCTGAGAAGGGGGCTTAACAGGCTCCCAAAGTAATATCGTTTGACATTCGGAGCTAGCAGACTGCAACTGCAGAGGGCATTCATTTTTTAGCCTGATTTGCGTTCGGCGGGTGGCAGTCCCCTTCATGTCCCCTTAGCGTGGCAAGGCTTGGAAGCGACAGGACACTGACCTTTTTCGCTCTGGAGATGTGATTGCTTTCACACTGATCACACAGAAACACTCAGCAAACCTCACACTGTTAACTCCATCCCACACCAGCAAGGCTGGCATTTCATGACTGTCATCTGGCATTAGCCAGCTGAAAACTCACTAAGATGGGGAAGCTGTGCTGAATTAATAACTTCGAAGGGAGTCATTTAATCAGTTTTCATGCAACTTGGCTAAAGGCAAGTCATAGAATCATAGACTGTGGAAGATGGAAGGGGTTTTTGAGAACTTCTCATCTAGCACCTTCATTTTACAAGTAAAGGAAACTGAGGACTAGAGATGGGGAGGGTTTTTTTTTTCCAGGTCACAGAGCTAGGATGGAGTAGTGGTTTTCAACCCTACCTGTTAGCTGCACCAGATCTTAAATGAAATCACACATGACCACTGTGACTGAAGCAGGGCTGGCCTCCAAAGCTTCACTGCTCCTCGTTCAGCTCAGCTATGAGAATCTCGGGGAAGCCCCGAGTCTCCAGGAAGCACAAACCCAAACCATCTTCTTATGACCCACTGGATCCAGTAACATTTCCTGTACCTCCAAATATTCTTTATATAAACAATATATATTAGACTGATAAAGAACTCAAATTAGAAACAGAAATCTCACAGTCTTCTCATTTGCAGTAGGAAGACATTAATGGTCCCTGTGACAGCAAGTGAAATACCCGCTATAAGTTGGACAGACAATGCCAATAAGTAGGCATGGTGATAGCCTCTCCCTGCATCAGTTTTAGCCACTATAAAAGGTTATGTGGTTTAGGCGGGCTAAGCCCAGCCCTGGCTCCAGGACTAATTCAGAACTGGCCCAAGACAGTTAGCTCTGGGTAACCACTGAAGCAGCAAACATCAAGAGTAACTCAGATGCACTGAGTAAGACCAACACTGGCCTTGACTTGGGCAAATAAAATAAGGTTTACTAACTGAAGGATACAGAAGGAAGTCGGGGTGGTAAAAGCATACAGCAGAGAGGTGGACAATATTCTCCAAAGGAATTACCAATTTCATTTTAATAACTTTCCTCCAATCCCAGCTGCTCAGTGTAGCATGTGGGATCTTAGTTCCCTGACCAGGAACCCTGCTTTGGGAGTGTGGAGTCTTAACCACTGGACCAAATGGGAAGTCACTTTTTTTAAATAACTTTTTTTCCAAAGGAATTATAAACTTCTAAACAATAAACCCCCAATTGCTGTTGTTGTTATTCAGTTGCCCAGTCGTGTCTGACTCCTTGCAACCCCATAGACTGCAGCACACCAGGCCTCCCTGTCCCTCACCACCTCCCAAAGTTTGCCCAAGTTCATGTCCATTGCATCAGTGATGCCGCCCAGCCATCTCATCCTCTGACGCCCTCTTCTCCTTCTTCCCTTCATCTTTCCCAGCATCAGGGACTTTTCCAATGAGTCATTGGTTCACACCAGATGATCAAAATACTGGAGTTTCAGCTTCAGCATCAGTCCTTCCTGAATGAGTATTCAGGGTTGATTTCCCTTAACATTGACTGGTTTGATCTCCTTGCTGTCCAAGGACCTCTCAGGAGTCTTCTCCAGCACCACAGTTTGAAGGCATCAATTCTTCAGCACTCCGCCTTCTTTACAGTTCAGCTCTCATAACTGTACATGACCACTGGGAAGACCATAGCCTTGATTATACGGACCTTTGTTGGCAGGGTAACATCTCTGCTTTTCAACATACTAAGTTTGTCATTGCTTTCCTGCCAAGAAGCACACGTCTTCTGATTTCAGGGCTGCAGTCACCATCTGCAGTGATTTTAGAGCCCAGGAAGAGGAAATCTGTCACTGCTTCCACATTTTCCCCTTCTATTTGCCATGAAGTAATGGATCTGGATGTCATGACCTTAGTTTTTTTAATATTTAGTCTTAAGCCAGCTCTTTCACTCTCCTTCACGTTCATCAAGAAGTTCTTTAGTTCCTCTTTGCTTTCTGCCATGAGAGTGGTATCATCCACATATGAGATTGTTGACGTTTCTCCCACCTATCTTAATTCCAGCTTGTAACTCATCCAGCCCAGCATTTCTCATGATGTGCTCAGCGCATAGGTTAAACAAACAGGGTGACAGCAGTCAGCCCTGTCGTACTTTCTCCATCTTGAACCAATCAGTTGTTCTATACAGGGTTCTAACTGTTGCTTCCTGATCCGCATACAGGTTTCTGAGGAGACAGGTAAGATGGTTCGGTATTCCCATCTCTGGTATTCCCGTCTCTGGTATTCCCGTCTCTGGTATTCCCGTCTCTCTAAGAGCTTTTCACAGTTTACCATGATCCCCACAGTCAAAGGCTTCAGCATAGTTGATGAAACAGAAATAGATGTTTTTCTGGAATTCCCTTGCTTTCTCTATAAACCAGTGAATGTTGGCAATTTGATCTCTAGTTCCTCTTCCTTTTCTAAACCCAGCTTGGACATCTGGAAGTTCTTGGTTCGTGTAATGCTGAAGCCTAGCATGCAAGATTTTAACCATGATCTTACTAGCACGGGGATAAATACAATTGTCCTATGCTGAGCACCTTCTTTGGTACTACCCTTCTTGGGGATTTGGGATAAGGATTGACCTTTTCCAGTCCTGTGGCCACTGCTGGGTCTTCCAGATTTGCTGACATAATGAATGCAGCCTTGATGGCATCATCCTTTAGGGATCTGAATAGTTCTGCTGGAATTTCATTGCATTCACTAGCTTTATTAACAGCAGTGCTTCCTAAGATCCCTTGACTTTGCACTCCAGAATGTCTGGCTCTGGGTAACTAACCACACCATTGTAGTAATCCAGTTCATTAAGACCTTTTTTATACAGTTCTTCCATGCACCCCCAATTACAGATGGTAAACTGGAGACAGTAAGGTCACATCGGATTTTAGATACTCGACCTCACTCCATAAATAAGGCAGGGACTGCTCTGCAGCTAAGCTATTCTAATTAGGTCTTGGGGCTCCACCATTTGGGTCAGTTGTACAAAATCACTTCTTAGATTATATAATATGCAATATAAATAAAGGGCCTGTCCCAGTGCAATATACTGGAACACAAATATAACCTTTTATCATTCTTAGCCTTCCTCAGCTAACACAGCCTGGACTAGTGATTCTCTAAACTTAGGAATGTCTAACCAAAGGGGAACTGAGTTACCCTTTCCTTATTAGTTAGGCCAAGAAGTTCTTAAACCAGCAATGAGGTCTTTCTTGTAGCATAATTATAACTCATCATTATAGAGATCGGCTCAAAGACAGACATGTGCCCTAGTTGGTCCCATCAGAGGAACGTTCAGTACTTTTGTTTGACAGCTTAGGTAGAGATATTCTTTTCCAGTGATATTAACTAACAAGCAAGTGGGGCTTTTTTCATATCATCTGCCTTCCTAGTGGCAAAAAGGGGCCCCACCTTAGGATAAAGCTGACACCATGGACAGAATAACAAAACCAGAAAGAAACTCATCCCTTCTTGGCATCATGGAGCTCCTTGATCAACCATCACCTAAAGTCAGCACTTCTGGAATTTACATTCCACAAGCCAATACATTCCCTTTGTTGAAACCAGACTGATTTGTGTTCTTCCACACTCCCAATGGAGGGTACTCTTATTGATATGCAAACATATGGTGGTTCCCAATTTCACACAAGCCTGAGGACACATTTAAATGCTTCTAATCTCATGAGGGAAATTCACTTTAAGAATTATGCAGTATTAGGCCAGTAAATCCAATCCTTCAGTCAACAGTTCAGGCCAACAAACATTATGTGGAAGCCTAGTCTGTGCCAGAAACTGTGTTAGGCAGTGAGCCCAAATGGAAACCCTGCTCTCGAGGCAATAACCTCTAACCAAATACTGACAGTAGCAATGAAGTTAGAGGGTCTGCAAGTTAGTTTTCAATATTTCAAAAGGTCCAAGAAGAAAATAATCACATCTTTAACCAGAATAAGACTAGACTGACTGTGTATAGGACGCTGATTACTTTTGTTTTTTTTGTTGTTGTTTTTTTTTTTTTAATTTTATTTTATTTTTAAACTTTACATAATTGTATTAGTTTTGACAAATATCAAAATGAATCCACCACAGGTATACATGTGTGAATGTGGTAACTCTGGTTATTCTAAAGTTCAGATTGGAAGTTAGAAATGGAAAAATGAATCTGAATTGTGTTTTCTTTTTATGGCAGGAAATCTTCCAATATAGGGAGATTCTGTTAGAAAGAAGGACAAAAATGAGAGAAGGAGGTGGGGGGGAGGGAGGAAGGGAGGGAAAAAAAGGAAGAAAGTAATTAAATCAATGCAATGGGGAGGGGTGGATTGGTCTGTAAACCAATCCTTTCACACTTTAGGTGTCCTAAACTTTATTCTTCTGAATGACATCATTTCTACCTCTGGTAACTTGCAAGAAAAGCCACCTTTGAAAACACCCAGAAACAAGACACCAATAGAGATGAATAAGGAACCTCGCTTTCCCTCTACCTCACAACACAAGAAAAACGTGATATACAGACTTCTCAGAGAGGTATACATTTCCTAGAGCTGCCATGACAAATCACACACACTGGTGACTTCAAACAACAGAAGTATATTCTGTCGCACTTCAGGAGGCTGGAAGTGTGGCTCACTGTGTGAGGCCTGACTCCCACCCCAGGCTCCGGTGGGGCGGCCTGTGCAGTCTCCCCCGGTGGGGTCTGGGGGCTCCCAGCGTTCCCTGGCCTGTGACAGGATGACGCCAATCTCTGCCTGTCTCCACTAGGCCTTCTCTGTGCATCTCCAAGCGGGAACCCTCCTCTCTTTTCTCTTCCAAGGGTAATTCACTCCAAATCCAGGACGATTTCACCTGGAAACCTCACCTTCATTCCATCTTCAAAGCCCCTGTCCCCAAGACGCCCACACTTAGGATTGGAATGCATCTTTGTGAGTGGCAGTATTTAAGATTCCGATTCTGTGAAAGCATCCTCCTGATCATTTGGACACTTGGATTTTCGACTGAGGAGAAGTGTTGTCGTTCAATCGACTCTTTGAGACCCCATGGACTGTAGGCCACTGGCTCCTCTGTCTGTGGGGATTCTCCAAGCAAGAATACTGGAATGGGTAGCCATTCCCTTCTCCAGGGCATCTTCCTGACCCAGGGATAGAACCCAGGTCTCCTGCGTGCAGGCAGATTCTTTACCATCCGAGCCACCAGGGAAGAAACCACCATCTAAACCATCACCAGCCCCTCAAAAGCAGTACAACTGAAACTCATTCCTCCCAAATGTGTTCCTCTTCCTGTACCTCTCACTATTAATGTCCCACATTGAATCAGTTTCTCTGCTCTGTTTTTCACCTGGAATTTCCCTTGTGTCCACTTCTTTTCCATTCCACAACCACTGTTTCAATGCTTCCCAAGCATCAGCCTGACAGCTGACTCCCTGACCTTGGCTTCATCACCCCCTAACTCTAATCCATCCTCCCCACCACTGAATGATTGACTTTCCTAAAATAACAATCTGTAGAAAACTTAACAATGACTTTCCCCTCTCATCTCTCATCAGACCTCACACTTACTTCAAGGATTATTTCAGCCACTTACATGCCACTCAATTCAAGAAACTCTGTCATCTCCCAAGGAGACATTTTCTCTTCTCTGAATTCCCATAATTCCTCTTCCCCAACTTGCAGTATTTAAGCAATTGGCAGTTTTAGACAGTGATCTACAGTTATTTCCACCAAGGGCTGGTCTTTGCCTCCCTAGAATTAGACACAAATTGAGTCATTTATTGGTCACTTCCTGAGCTTTTCTTTTCATCCCTACTATTCTGAAAATGGATGCTCACTGGTAAGTTGGATCCTGGCATGGTCCTACCTCCCACCCTGCCATAGTTGACTGGACACAAGGTGCGTGACAATTAGACTCTCTTCAGTGAACTTGAACGTTGAAGTTGCAGTCCCTTCAGGAATGACTTATTTAAACAAAGAAGAAATTAATTTTTATTAATGTTCACACTCATGTGGTCGGTGGACCTGTTATTGGTCCACCACAAAATAAGCATAGAAATCCAGAGTATACATTTAGAAACTTTTATAACAATTTGACAGAGTAATTTTATGTCTGTTTACACCAATGATTGAAATATAGGAATTGTATTTATTTTTATTTTCTAATAACTTATTCTCAGTAACTTTTGTAAAGGAAGTTGACTCACAAAAGCTCAAAAGTTACAAAAATAGTATAGAGTCCCCATGTACTCTTTGCCCAGCTTCCCTGATGGTATCATCTTTCCTCTAGCATATTGTCCAAACAAACTGTAATATTACATATAACATACAGTCCAAATATAACATATAGTCCAAACTGACTGTAATATTTCATTTTCATAGTATTTTACAAAACTATCCATGTGTGACACATTAGAATTTTAAAAAACCAGTTGTTTACCACAGGTTATCTGGGAAAAAAGCTAGTTTACATAATCTTATACAAAAGAAATTGAAGGTAGTGACAGAAATTGAAAAGAGAATAAAATTGCCACAGTTTTTTGGACCAATTGATTTGATCAAGTCCCTGTTCAACCCCTAGACTAGTTGTAGGCAAATTCTAGAAATGGGTTTAATAATGATTAACCTAAAAAAAGGAGATAGTTATTCTGTATTACAGAACTATAAGAACCAAATGATATAATATTTTCAAAGGTACTCTGAAAAGTACTTATAAACATAAGCCAGTGTTCCTTCCACACCAATAAAATCATATTTACGTCCAACTTACACTAGTGTACCATCTTAATACATACACTGCATCTCAATATAGCACAATTATAAGAACTCCTTATTTTATAGGTGCTTGACAATTTTCAAGACCCTCCCACACACATGTAAACCTATAATTCTAAATATGTCTGTTTAATCTTCACAAGGTGGTTTTCCCAGTTTTACCCAGAAAGCTCAGGAATGTCAAGCCACCCACACAGAGTCAAGCAGCCAGAAGGAGAGTCAAGACAGGAACCCAGCTTTGCTTTCTCTGAACTCAGCTCCCTTTCTCTTCCCCACATCAATGTGCATTTTGCAAAAACCTAACATTAGCTCTACTCTGCAGTAATCCAACAACCCAGGGGAAGGGCAGAGATAATTTGTGCAGATTTTACAACTTACATTGCTAACTTAAAAGACCTACTTAAAGAAAATACTCAGTGTTTTATGATAGTTGGCTTCTGTCACATGATTTCCTCTCATTTATATGTAATTCTGCCCTTTCCTTCCCCCTTCCCCCAGAGTGGCACCATAGAGGTTGCTAAGCAATTGTCCCTGACAAGGGCTCAGCGCCTGTCAATAAAGTGAAACCTTCTCCCATTCTCTGTTCCCTTTTAGTACTGAGGAGGGTGTCAATCAAAGAACATCAGTAAATGCTGGCTTTTGAGAGAAGGCAGAGAGGCCCTGACAGGCGGGGAATAAAAGATGACTATTTTTAAACTAACAAGTCCTTTCTTAAAGTAAGACAAGTTAACTAAGAGACAAGTTTCACTGCTCTGCTTTTCTGGGAGGTGAAAAGGCTCCTTCAGGTCAAACCACCATCCTGATTGGGGAAGGATGTCTTGTTTGTCCAGAGAGCAATTTTGAATGGTGTGCTACACCTCTTTGTAAATCCAAGAGAAAAACACCTCAACAAATAGGTATCCAAAAATAAGGCTCATGGATTTAGAAGATTCTCAAAAGCTTGGCCATCACATTTAACTAAGTAAGACCTCCAGAAAATGGAGAATTGATATGAAGGGTGAGTGTGATTCAATGGTATCAAATTTATCAACCTATGTTTATATTCAATAAATACAATCCAAGTCACTGTGTATACCCTAACAGTGGCTGCCACCTTTGTGCAAAGCAGTGAGCCTACAAAAAGACAAATACACAGAGATTAAGATAAAGGGACTTTTGCACCCCTACAAATGTATAATCTGATACAGAATTAATATCTGCATGCAGACCTGCAAGGCAGAACATGTAGTCAAGCCAGAGAACATCCGTCTTATGTGTAAGATGAAAATTATCAATCAAACCACTACTCTATCCACCACCTCCCTAAAAGGAACTTTCAAATTGCTTTACCCCAAAGGGACCAAGTTCTCAGAACACACAGCTCAGTTACCTTAGAACATAGCAAGTTGCTCTTGAGCCCGCACCTGAGTCATTTTCTGAATAGACTCATTAACCTTTGCTCAAACACAAGCATATGTTCCTAGCAGGTGGCAGCATCCTTCAGTCCCTGGTAATATCAAGATCATTCCAGCACAAACACAGAAATGTCACTGTTGCCAAATTTTTGAGTTACACAGACATGCTATCATCACATGACATGGGAAATGGCACACGGCAAATTTCTGCACAGAGAGCAAATGCCTGTGAGGAAGATAATACAGTGGGCTCAAGACACAGACCCATGAGGGTCAAGTGGAAAGATAACTGACTTGGTGAAGCCATGAGAACGGAGGTGGCTGGAAAGAGCCAACCCAGGGACAGGTATCGAATTTCCCAGCAGTATGGCACCAGGGAGCACTGCATTTCCCACACCAATGCCAAGCTAGGAATTGTGAGAACAGCCCCTAAAGAGAAGTATGGGACACACTTTTACTAATATAATCTCGTAACTTTAAAGAAAAGAGACTTGCTTTTGGCTTACATATTTTTCGGAGTAAGAAACAAGGTGTTCTGGATAATATGTATGTTTGGTTATTAGTTTTTAATCTTCCTGGCATTTAGCATCCCCAGAGTGTTTAATCTCTCAACCCAAACTTCCCTTCCATCCCAGCCTCTAGCCTCAGACACAAACAGAATTTCAGAGTATCTTGGGACCCAGGTTTCAATAGCACCTTAACACAGGTACCTAAACTGGGAACCCTCAGGCTGACTGGTTTCATTTCCGGTCTCAGCCCATCACTCGCATGTCAGGAAATGGTACCCATGCCTGTTCCACCTACGGAAATGGAACCAGTGTGGTGCAATAGAAGGAGGGTGAGCTTTGAGGTCACTGATCCTAGTTTGGGCTCTATGCCTTCTCTCTGAGCTCCAAATGGCTCCTCTTGAAGATAAGGCTAGTAACGCCCACACAAGAGAGTTGTCAAAAGAACTAAGTAAAATGCCTATCCCAATATTTACTACATAGAGTATAGTCGCTCAGTTGTGTCTGACTCTTTGCAATCCAATGGACTGAGGCGTTGGGTCCCACCAGGCTCCTCTGTCCATCGAATTCCTCCAGGCAAGAATACTGGAGTGGATTGCCAGTGCCTTCTCCAAGGGATCTTCCCAACCCCGGATCAAACCTAAGGGTTTAACTGGTCTCCCCAGGTGGTGCTAGTAGCCTGCCTGCCAATGTGGGAGACACAAGAGACACAGGTTCCATGTTTGGGTCGGGAAGATCCCCTGAAGGAGGAAATGGCAACCCTCTCCAGTATTCTTGCCTGGGAAATCCTATGGACAGAGGAGCTTGGGGGGCTACAGTCCATGGGGCCACATGTCCTACAGTCAGACATGACTGAGTGACTGAGCACGCACACAGGTGCTTAATAAATGCCAGTCTGCAGCCTTCCATCTGCATATGAGGCAGATGATTGATTCAGCTTTGTATCACCAATGACATGGAACTTAATGTATTGTAAAGTGCTCTTTATTTTTTTAAATCTTTTTCATATTCATTGTGATCACCATTCAACCCATCCCCCAGCTAATTCCTCCTTCAATGTGACCAATAACCCACAAAATACACTACAGTTTTGCTAAGCAGCTAAATAACTGTGAAAGATAATAATAAAAAGAATACATAGATAACCTTGTCCTTGACCTCTAAAAGTGGCAATAGGAATGGTGTGATGTTATGTGAGTGAACATATCAAATCTCACGGAAAGCTTACACCTTCCAGGTTACCCAGAAACAGAGACGGCTCTCCATGTAGTGACCCACCGTTCTCTGCAGTGCTCATCGATTCTATACTATGACTTGTGGTTTTAAGAAGACCAGTCTATTACCCACAGTTCTGTTACCCATCCCCTGCAGCTGTGTCTGTGTGTAAGCAGGTGGGAGCAGGGAGATGGCTCCCCCATGTAGGGGACAGAACTTCACACAAACACTGGGCCACACAGGAGGTCTGAGCACTGCCTCGGTGTCCCTCACATGACCCCAAAATCGGAGCAATGTCACTGTCTTAAAGAAACTCAGAAACACATCCCCAGCTGTCTGACAGAGATGACCAGACCTTGAGGATGAGAGAAAGAAGGCTAGAATTACAAACAAAACACCAAGGGGACAACTGCAGAAGCTTTCCCGCTTCTCTCCATGTTTACAGCGGCTGAGAAGTGTGTGGGTGAAGCAGGACATCTGACAAATCGCAGAAGCACTTCACTTTGCCCCTGACCTGTGCTTCTCAAACAGCGCTGCAATGTGGAGGGAGGAGGGAGGAGGGTTCAGGATGGGGAACACATGTATACCTGTGGCGGATTCATTTTGATATTTGGCAAATCTAATACAGTTATGTAAAGTTTAAAAATAAAATAAAATTAAAAAAAAAATAAAATAAAATAAAATAAAATAAAAATAAAATAAAATAAAATTGGATTTGAATTCCAAGATAAGTACTTCTCCTACTGAAAACGTTACAAAAGCAAAATTGAGAATTGTCACAAATTCCATTTTCAGTAAAACCAGGACAGCTATAATCTACAGACTCCAAAAAATCTGCATAAGGGCCCCCAAAAGCCCCTGAAATGAGGCAGAGGCTGTGCAAGAGGTAACAAGAATAAGCATGGGGTGAAAAGGGCCAGCAGAGGCCAATCTCAGAAAGTTCCAGTAAAAAGATATGCTTCCTGGATATGAGGACTCCTCCTGAGGCAAATGACATCTCATGTTTGTCACAAAGAGCGCAGAAACTGGGGTACACAGCCAGGAAGAAAAAGCCCTCTAGGACTCAATTTGATTTGGAAAAACAGAGGAAATGAGGCTATACTCAGAAAAAAGGAAAAAAAAAAGGCACAGAAAAACTGTATTTTCAGGAAGCAGTCTGTCTCTGCTGCAGCGAAACAAAGAAGACCCTTGGGTTGTGACATCTGGAAGTCTACTCTGGGCATCCAATACCCACTCCCACCGCCACCAAGGAGCTGCCACCAGGAGCTCATCCAGAAAAATAAAACGGATTTAAATAAGAATAGTAAAGCGATATAGAAAAGGTATCAACACAAACTTACTATAAGAAAAACAGGAGAGAGGGGCAAAACTTACCAACAGACAAAAACCTTTATGAGAAAAATGGTGCCACAGAGCAGATTGAAACGGTGACCAAGCGTTTTACCAGAATTTATATTCAGTATTAATGAAATACCTCACTGAATAAGGACCACAATGCGAAAGTGGAGAAATTCAAGGAAAAAGATGATGAAACAACAGAAATATTGTTCTTTCACATTAGTTTTTCTTAAGGCCATTGCTAAGTAGAGACACATTTAACTGTACAAAGAAAGCACTTTCTTCAATTCATCGGCTAATATCAGGTAATAAAAGAAGAGAAAGTTTTAGGAAGTAGATAATACTAATTTATATTGAGCACCTATTTGGGAAGTAATAGATGCCCGGAAGAGTAGGCAGTGACCTCCCTGACAGTCCAGTGGTGAGACTTCGTCTTCCAATGCAGGGGCTGAGGGTTTGATCCCTGGTCAGGGAGCTAAGACCCCATATGCATTGAGGTGAAAAAAACAAAAACATAAAACAGAAGCAATATTGTAACAAATTCAATAAAGACTTTAAAAATAGTCCAGATCAAAAAAAAAAAAAAATCTTAAAAAGAAAGTAGGTGGCCATAGAAAATTCTAAGTATGGAAGTAACTACTAAAATAAAAATTCAAACTATAAGTTACAGAACTACAAACCAACAAAGAAAAAGAGCAAACTACATAGTGAATGACTTTTTTAAGAAAAGAGAAAACAAATGTAAAATAATTTAACATAATCAAATCAAATGCATCTGTTATATAAAAAATATAAATGAGAAAACGTATGTATTAAAAGAAAGAAATGTTCAGAGTGGCTCACAAAGCAAAACTGAACTCTGCCAAAATTAAAAAGACACATTTTTTTGGATGAGGTTTCCACAGACCACATCTTCTTTATCCATTCATCTGTCAGTGGACATAGGTTGCTTCCATGCCTTGGCTATTACTAACAGTGCTGCCATGAACACTGAGGTAGCGGTGCATGTATCTTTTTGAATTATGTTTTTTTAAGCAAACTCCATACTGTTCTCCATAGTGGCCAAATTACATTCCCACCAACAGTGTAGGAGGGCTCCCTTTTCTCCACATCCTCTCCGCATTTACTGTTTGTAAACGTTTTGATTATAATGCCATTCCTACCTGCGTGAGGTGATACCTCGTTGCAGTCTTGATTTGCATTTCTCTAAAGACCCTGATGCTGGGAAAGATCGGGGGCAGGAGGAGAAGGGGATGACAGAGGATGCGATGGTTGGATGGCATCATCGACTCAATGGACGTGGGTTTGGGTGGACTCCGGGAGTTGGTGATGGACAGGGAGACCTGGAGTGCTGCAGTTCATGGGGTTGCAAAGAGTTGGACATGACTGAGTGACTGAACTGAACTGAATAATTAATGATGTTGAGCATCTCTTCATGTGCTTTTTGGCCATCTGTATGTCTTTTTGGAGAAATGTTTATTGAGATTTTCTTCCTATTTGTTGATTGGGTTAGTTTTTAGACACATCTTTAAAAAGTGATTCAAAAAACAGAAAAGAAGCCTGAGTAGTTGCATCACGCAATACAAAGAATTACACAAAGCAGGGATCACAATATTAACCCTAGACCAGGTAGAAGTATTGCTCTAAAACAAAGCATTATATGAAACAAAGAAGGGCAATTGGTAATGGTTGCTGTCAAAATGTATGTTCAAGTTATGAAGATCAAATAATTTAGCAGCAATATTCACAAATCAGAAATTTCAAGAACTATGAGGAGATATAAAGAAATGCCCTAGTAACAGGAGGCTACACTGTTTCTGTCAGCTCTCAACAGTTAAGTGACCAAAAAAGCATAACAAGAGACAAAGATAGAAAACCTAAATAAGAAAGCTGATGAAGTGAGGCAGACCTTGGAGAAACTGCAGGTTCAGTTCCAGAAGAAAGAAAAAAGAAAGTTACCGCAATAAAATGAATACTGCAATAAAGTGAGTCACATGAATTTTCTGGTTGCCAAGTGCATATAGAAGTCATATTTATACCATTCTGTAGTCTATTAAGAATGCAATAGCATTATGTCTAAAAAATATACATACTTTAATTTTAAAATATTTTATTTCTTAAAAATGCTAACCATCATCTGAGTCTTCAGTGAATAGTAATCGTTTTTGCTGGTGGAGGGTCTTGCCTCAGAGTTGATAGCTGCTGACTGACCAGGGTATTGGTTGCCATAGGTTGAGGTGTCTGTGACCATTTCTTAAAATGAGACAATTAAATTTGCTCCACAGATCAACTCTTCCTTTTATGAATGACTTCTCTGCAGCCTGCAATGCTATTTAATGGCATTTGACCTAGTGGAGAACTTCTTGCAAAACTGGAGTCAATCCTCTCAAACCCTGCTGCTGCCTTATCAAGTAAGTTTATGTAATATTCTAAATCCTTTGTTGTCATTTCATCTTCACAGCATATTCACCAGGAGTAGATTCCATCTCAAGAAACCACTTTCTTTGCTCATCCCTAAGAAGCAACTCATGATCCATTCAGATTTTATCATGAGGTTGCAGCAATTCAGTCCCATCTTCAGGCTCCACTTTTAATTTCAGTTCTCTTGCTACTCCCACTACATCTGCAGTTACTTCCTCTACTGATTCTTGAACCTCTCAAGGTCATCCATGAGGGCTGAATGTCCTTCTAAATTGTTCTCCCAAACTCCTTACTGTTGATATTAGTAAACAGTTCTTATAAACTGTTACTGTTGGTATTTTGATCTTTTCTCACAAATATTCTAAATGGCAGCTAGAATGGTGAATCTTTCCCAAAATATTTTCAATTTATTTTGCCCAGATCCATCAGAGGAATCACTATCTATGACAGCTATAGCCTTACAAAATATATTTCTTATTAAATAGTAAGATTTCAAAGTTGAAATGACCCTTTGACCCACAGGCTGCGGTATGAAAGTTGTGTTGTTGTTCAGTCACCCAGTTGTGTCTGACTCTCTGTGACCCCATGGACTGCTGCATGCCATGCCTCCCTGTCCCTCACCATCTCCCGGAGTTTGCCCAAGTTCATGTTCATTGCATCGGAGATAAAACAACGTTGACTTTGCACATCTCCATCAGAGATCTTGGGTGACCAGAAGCCTTGTCAATGAGTAGTCAGATTTTGAAAGGGGTATTTTTTTTTTTTTGGAGCAATAGCCCATCCAGATATGCTGTCCTCCAGGGTTTGTTGTTCCAGTTAGACAGCACAGGCAGGGTAGAATTAGTACAATTCTTAAGGTTCCTAGGATTTGGGAAGTGGCTGATGAGCACTGGCTTCAGCTTCATGTCACCAACTTCATTAGCCTCTAACAAGAGAATTAGCTTATCTTTTGAAGATTTGAAGCTAGGCAATGGCTTATCCACTCTAGTTATGAAAGTCCTAGATGGCATCTTCTTCTAATAGAAAGCTATTTGCCTACACTGACAATCTGTTGGTTAATGTAGCCACCTTCATGAATTATCTTATCTAGACCTGCTGAAGAATATGCTGCAGTTTCCACATCAGCTGCTTCACTTGCACTTTTGTTACGGAGGTGGAGATGGCTTCTTTCCTTAAACCTCATGGACCAACCTCTACTAGTCTCAAATTTTTCTTCAGTGGCTTCCTCACCTCTCTCAGCCTTCATAGAATTGAGGAGAATTAGGACCTGGCTCTGGATTAGGCTTTGGCTTAAGGGAATTCTGTGGTTGGGTTGATCTTCTATCCGTTCAGTTCAGTTCAGTTCAGTTCAGTCGCTCAGTCGTGTCTGACTCTTTGCAACCCCATGAATCACAGCACGCCAGGCCTCCCTGTCCATCACCAACTCCCAGAGTTTACCCAAACTCATGTCCATCGAGTCAGTGATGCCATCCAGTCATTTCATCCTCTGTTGTCCCCTTCTCCTCCTGCCCCCAATCCCTCCCAGCATCAGAGTCTTTTCCAATAAGTCAACTCTTCACATGAGGTGGCCAAAGTATTGGAGCTTCAGCTTTAGCATCATTCCCACCAATGAACAGGACTGGTCTCCTTTAGGCTGGACTGGTTGGACCTCCTTGCAGTCCAAGGGACTCTCAAGCATCTTCCCCAACAGCACAGTTCAAAAGCGTCAATTCTTCAGCTCTCAGCTTTCTTCACAGTCCAACTCTCACATCCATACATGACCACTAGAAAAACCATAGCTTTGACTAGATGGACCTTTGTTAGCAAAGTAATGTCTCTGCTTTTTAACATGCTATCTAGGTTGGTCATAACTTTCTTTCCAAGGAGTAAACGTCTTTTAATTTCATGGCTGCAATCACCATCTGCAGTGATTTTGGAGCCCAAAAAAATGAAGTCTGACACTGTTTCCCCATCTATTTCCCATGAAGTGATGGGACCAGATGCCATGATCTTCGTTTTCTGAATGTTGAGTTTTAAGCCAACTTTTTCACTCTCCTCTTTCACTTTCATCAAGAGGCTTTTTTTTAGTTCCTCTTCACTTTCTGCCATAAAGGTGGTGTTATCTGCAAGGTTATTGATATTTCTCCTGGCAATCTTGATTCCAGCTTGTGCTTCATCCAGCCCAGCATTTCTCATCATGTACTCTGCATATAAGTTAAATAAGCAGTGTGACAATATACAGCCTTGACGTACTCCTTTTCCTATTTGGAACCAGTCTGTTGTTCCATGTCCAGTTCTAACTGTTGCTTCCTGACCTGTATATAGCTTTCTCAAGAGGCAGGTCAGGTGGTCTGGTATTCCCATCTCTTTCAGAATTTTCCACAGTTTATTGTGAACCACAAGACTACTCAAACTTTCTCCCTATCAGCAATGAGGCTGTTTCACCTTATCATTCATGTGTTCACTGGAGTAGGATTTTTAATTTCCTTCAAGAACTTTATTCACCACTTGGCTAACAGGCACCAGAGGCCTAGTTTTTAGTCTGTTTGGGTTTTCAACATGCCTTCCTCACTAAGCTTAATCATTTCCAGTTTTCAATTTAAACTGAGAGACATGTGACTCTTTCTTTCACTTAACCACTTAGAACATTGTAAGGTTATTAATTAATTGGCTTAATTTCAATATTGTCATCTCAGGGAACAGGAAGGCTGAAAGAGAGGAAAGAGATGGGGAATGGCTGGTGAAGCAGTCAGAACACACACATTTATCAATTAAGTTCATCAGCTTATATGGGCAAGGTTCATGGCATCTGTAAACAATGACAATAATAACAACAAAGATCACTGGTTACAGACCATCGCAAAAAACACAATAATAATGAAAATTTTGAAATATTGCGGTGATGGTGGTTTAGTCACTAAGTCATGTCCAACTCTTGTGACCCCATGGACTGGGGCCTGCCAGGCTCCTCTGTCCATGGGATTCTCCAGGCAAGACTACTGGCATGGATTGCCATTTCCTTCTCTAGGGGATCTTTGCAACCCAGACATTGAACCCGGGTCTCCAGCATTGCAGGTAGATTCTTTACTGACTGAGCTAAGAGGGAACCAAAATATGACACAGAGACATGAACGAGCAAATGCTATCAGAAAACTGGCACCAACAGGCTTGTTCAACACACATGGCCACAACCCTCAACTTGAAGGGGAAAAGTAGTATCTGCAAAGTTCAGTAAAGCAAAGTACAATACAATGAGGCCTGTAATCCTGATTAATATATACCAAATCCATTACCCTAAAATAAAAATGCATTTAAGTCCCCATGGAATAGTTATGAAATTTGACCATGTATTAGGCCACAAGTAAAATTCAACAAATTTCAAAATGAAAAAATAGAACAGGAAGGTTTCCCAATCACAATGGACTAAAACTAGAATCTAATTATAAAAGGAGAAAGCAAAAGGGTCCTCCTACTCCTAAAAGCAAAGCTTTTTCTCTTAACTCTTGAATCCAAGAGAACTAAATTGAAATCACAGAATTTCCAGAAAGCATGGATGACAAAAAAAATATAGAACTTGTAAAAATCAGCTAAAATAGTTTTCACAAAATAATAACTTTAATAGTTAATAACCTAATCAACTAAAGTAATAGTAAAATAGTTAAGTATATATTCCACTTTTATATGACAGAATTGATACTTTTGAATTGTGGTGCTGGAGAACTCTTGCAAGCCCCTCAGACTGTAAGGAGATCAAACCAGTCAATCCTAAAGGAAATCAACCCTGAATATTCACTGGAAGGAATGATGCCAAAGCTGAAGCTCCAATACTTTGGCACTTGATGCAAAAAGCTGACTCATCAGAAAATACCCTGATGCTAGGAAAGATTGGAGGCAAAAGAAGAAGGAGGTGGCAGAGGATAAGATGGTTAGATTGCATCACTGACTCAGTGGACATGAGTTTGAGCAAACTCTGGGAGACAATGGAGGACAAGGGAGCCGGGTAAGCTATAGGCCATAGGGTCACAAAGAATCAGACATGACTTAGTGGCCTAACAACAATAACAAACCACAGGAAAGAAATTAATAAAGGTTAATAGTAGAAACTGATTAATTAAAAACTAGGAAAACAATGGAACCAATAAAATAAAATATGATTCTTACAGGATGTAGGGAAGAATAGTAAAAATATATAAATAATTCTGTATCTTATATATTTTTTAAAGGAGGCATAAATACAAAAAGGAAAAAAATGACAAGATGCACAGAAAATTAAAGCACCATGGAGAATGATTTATGAAATTCCACACAAATAAACTTGAAAATCCAGATAAAATAAATAATTTTCTAGGGAAATAGAGTTTACCAAAACTGATCCCAGAAAACAAAATAGAAAATTTAAACATATTGTTTTCCATGGAAGAAACAGAAAAATTACCAAAGAGCTACTTTTTAATAAAGCACCAGGCCCTACTGGTTTCACAGTGGAAATATACTAAAACCTTGAACAGTAGATAGCCAACACTAAGTGTTTCAAAACATAGAAAACATAAAGTATGAAGTAAACATAACGTTGATAAAAAAAATCTCCAAGATGACACAAAAAAGGAGAAGAAAACAGTATTTAGGAAAATTCCCAAGTCACATCAGTGGGAGAAAGATAGACTACTTGCTAAACAGTCAATTACTAGCCTTTTGTAGGAAAAATGAAGTTGGAGCCATAAACAACATCATGCCAGTGAAACTTTAAATGGAGAAGAGATATCAATTTAAAAAGGAAAACAATGGCTGAATAATACTCCATTGATCTATATTTCTGTCTTTGTGCCAGTACCATACTGTCTTGATAACTGTGGCTTTGTAGTACAGCCTGAAGTCAGGTAGGTTGATTCCTCCTGTTCCATTCTTCTTTCTCAAGATCGCTTTGGCTATTCGAGGTTTTTTGTTTTTCCATACAAATTGTGAAATTATTTGTTCTAGCTCTGTGAAGAATGCTGTTGGTAGCTTGATAGGGATTGCATTCAATCTATAGATTGCTTTGGGTAGTATACTCATTTTCACTATATTGATTCTTCCAATCCATGAACATGGTATATTTCTCCATCTGTTAGTGTCCTCTTTGATTTCTTTCACCAGTGTTTTATAGTTTTCTATATATAGGTCTTTAGATTCCTTAGGTAGATATATTCCTAAGTATTTTATTCTTTCTGTTGCAATGGTGAATGAAATTGTTTCCTTAATTTCTCTTTCTGTTTTCTCATTATTAGTGTATAGGAATGCAAGGGATTTCTGTGTGTTGATTTTATATCCTGCAACTTTACTATAGTCATTGATTAGTTCTAGTAATTTTCTGGTGGAGTCTTTAGGGTTTTCTAATGAGGTGGATGAAACTGGAGCCTATTATACAGAGTGAAGTAAGCCAGAAAGAAAAACACCAATACAGTATACTAACGCATATATATGGAATTTAGAAAGATGGTAACAATAACCCTGTGTACGAGACAGCAAAAGAGACACTGATGTATAGAACAGTCTTATGGACTCTGTGGGAGAGGGAGAGGGTGGGAAGATTTGGGAGAATGGCATTGAAACATGTAAAATATCATGTATGAAATGAGTTGCCAGTCCAGGTTCGAAGCACGATACTGGATGCTTGGGGCTGGTGCACTGAGACGACCCAGAGGGATGGAATGGGGAGGGAGGAGGGAGGAGGGTTCAGGATGGGGAACACATGTATACCTGTGGCAGATTCATTTTGATATTTGGCAAAACTAATACAGTTATGTAAAGTTTAAAAATAAAATAAAAAAAAAAGGAAAACAGAAAAGTGGTAAAATAAAACAAAGGAGAATTCCTTTATAGTCTCAGTGAGTGAAAGGCCTTAGCTGTTCAGTCACTCAGTCATGTCCAACTCTTTGTGACCCCAAGGACTGCAGCACACCAGGCCTCCCCGCCCATCACCAACTCCTGGAGCTTGCTCAGATTCATGTCCATTGAGTTGGTGATGCCATCCAACCATCTCATCCTCTGTCATCCCCTTCTCTTCTGCCTTCAATCTTTCCCAGAATCAGGGTCTTTTCCAATCAGTCAGTTCTTCACATCAGGTGCCCAAAGTATTAGAGCTTCAGCTTCAGTATCAGTCCTTCAATGAATATTCAGGAATGATTTCCTTTAAGATTGACTGGTTTGACCTCCTTGCAGTCCAAGGAACTCTCAAGAGTCTTCTCCAACACCACCATTCAAAAACATCAATTCTTCAGCGCTCAGCTCTCTTTATAGTCCAACACTCACATCTACACATGACTACTGGAAAAACCACAGCTTTGACTAGATGGACCTTTGTTGGTAAAGTAATGTCTCTGCTTTTTAATATGCTGTCTAGGTTGGTCATAGCTTTTCTTCCAAGGAGCAAGCACCTTTGAATTTCATGGCTGCAGTCACCATCTGCAGTGATTTTAGAGCCCAAGAAAATAAAGTCTGTCACTGTTTCCACTGTTTCCCTATCTACTTGCTGCCATGATGAAATTTGTTGAATTTGAATGTTGGGTTTTAAGCCAACTTTTTCACTCTTCTAAGAGGCTCTTTAGTTCCTCTTCACTTCCTGCCATAAAGGTGGTGTCATTTGCATATCTGATGTTATTGATATTTCTGCCTGCAATCTTGATTCCAGCTTGTGCTTCATCCAGTCCAGCATTTTGCATGATGCACTCTGCATATAAGTTAAATAAGCAAAGTGACAATATACAACCTTGATGCACTCCTTCCCCAACTAGCTAGAAAGGTCTTCCTAGCTATGTTCAAAATCTGAAAGCTATAAAATCAGATTAATAAATTTGCCTATAAAGGTATTTTTAAATCTTCTGAATAGCAAAATACATCATATGGTTCCAAAAACAAATGAAAACCTGGGAAATATATATGTAACTTATTTCATGGATATGGATTCTTAACATCATAAGAAGCTCCTAGAAATAAAGGCAAAAAATATCACAACCCAGTAGAAAAATGGGCAAACAGCATGAACAGGCAGTTTACAAAAATGGAAATACAACTTTCTCTAAGCATCCAAACATGGACTCATTCTGTTAGCAAAAACCTGAAATTTTAGCAGCACACTCTATTAATGAATTCATATGGAAACAGCCTCTCCGGTCTATCACTGGTGGGAATGTAGCTCTTTCACTGAACACAATATATTTCAAAAATAAAAATACATATACACTTTGCCCTCTATTCCTCTTCTCAAAAACTATCTCATAGACATATCTACATAATGTTTGAACTGGCATTCAAACATTGTGTAAGCTTGATAATAATGGTTTGAGAACAACAAACGTCCTTCAATGACAATCAGTTAAGTAGATTATGACTCATCCTAACATGTAGTTGTGAAAACACACCAAAAAGAGAAAGTTCTCTATGTACTGATATGGAAACATCTCTCAGATAATGTTGTTAAATGAGAAAATAAGATCAAGAACACTGTAAGCAGTACAAGTCTATAAAACTTGCATGCTTTTATTTGCTTGAATATGCATAAAGAAACTCTGGAAGAGAAGAGAAGAAACTAATAGTTTCTTTGGGGGAAAGGAGAGAAACTGGGAAGATGGGAAGAAAAATTAAGGAGAAATTTTCACTCTTTACCTTCTTTATTGTTTTTCATAAACAAAAATATTTTAAATAAATAAAAGTAAACTTGGGTCATACACAAATAAAATTAATAAAACACCCTGAAGGAACCAAAATTGAAAAAGCTCATTGCAGCATTATTTACATTAGCTAGAACATGGACACAACATGTCTGTCAACAGATGAATGGATAAAGAAGCTGTGGTACATATATACAATGGAATATTACTCAGCCATAAAAAGGAATGCATTTAAGTCAGTCCTAATGAGGTGGATGAACCGAGAGTCCATTATACAGAGTGAAGTAAGTCAGAAAGGAAAAATTTCCTTCTGGAGAAGGCAATGGCAACCCACTCCAGTACTCTTGGTCGGACACGACTGAGCAACTTTACCTTAATGCATACATATGGTATCTAAAAAGACAGTCGGAGAAGGCAATGGCACCCCACTCCAGTACTCTTGCCTGGAAAATCCCATGGGTGGAGGAACCTGGTAGGCTGCAGTCCATGGGGTCGCTAGGAGTCGGACACAACTGAGCGACTTCACTTTCTCTTTTCACTTTCATGCATTGGAGAAGGAAATGGCAACCCACTCCAGTGTTCTTGCCTGGAGAATCCCAGGGACGGGGGAGCCTGGTGGGCTGCCATCTATGGGGTCGCACAGAGTCGGACATGACTGAAGTGACTTAGCAGCAGCAGCAGCAGCAGAAAGACAGTACTGATGAAGCTACTTGCAGGGCCGCAGTGAAGACACAGACAGAGAAGAGACTTAAGGAGAAAGGGTGGGGAGGCGGGAAGCAAGGAGGGGGCATGATGTATGGAGAGAGTAACATGGAAACACATCACCATGTATAAAATAGATAGCCAATGGGAATTTGCTGTATGACTCAGCAAATGCAAACAACCTAGAGGAGTGGAATGAGGAGTGAGGTGGGAGGGATATTCAAGAGGGAGGGGACACAGATATACCTATGGCTGATTCATGTTCATGGCTGGCAGAAATCAACACAATACTGTAAAGCAATTATCCTTCCATTAAAAAGAAATACATGTAATTTTTAAAGATGCAAGGTCAAGATTTCTATTTTCTATACATATAAATGTGTTTTATCTGGTAAGGAACTTTCCCTAGTTTATGACATCATCAGGAGGTTGCTTGATGCACAAAAATTAGGATAATACACAATTTTTTTTAAATGAAACTATTTTTTTGCTCAACTGTAAAATAAATTTTTTAAATTAAATACACAAATAAAAGTGGACTGTATACTTAAAGTCACAGACCCCTACAACAATTTCCCCAACATTGTGGAAATCTAGAATCCCTTTAATGCATACCATAGACCAATATTTGTTCTAACAGCAATTTTATCACCAGTTGACTAAAGTATATTTGAGACTGTTATATAGACACTCACACATTTGTACAATGTTCTCAAAGGTAATTTTTTTTTCAAAAATTATAGGAAGTTGAAATTTGAAACTTTAATGCAACTTCACTGAAAACTCTTCATTTTAAAAAATGTTCATCATTAACAAACATATTTATATTTTTTAACTCCCCTGGAGTTATTTTCTAACCAAATAGTCTTTGCAAGAGAAAACTTTTATGATATTGTGCAGCATTTGCTAAATTAAGATGATGGAAACTGGAAATCACTGGATTTGGAATCAGAAAACATGAGCTTGAATTTCAAAGCTGTGAATTCCTTAATTTCCCTTTAGGAGCCAACCTATGTGAACTCAGATATTGAAGGTTCCCTAGTGAAGCGACTTAGCAGCAGCAGCAGTGTCTATTGCTCCTCCCTCTAGCCAAACCTCATACCCTCTTACACACTGTCGCCTTCAAGACCTAGAGAACAAAAGGTGTGCCATCTGTTCGCTTTATCTTAAAGCAAGGTTTCTCAGCATTGTCACTACTGACATTTTGAGGCTGGTAATTCTTTGCTGCAGGGAGCTGTCCTGTGCATTAAAGGCTGTTTAGCAGCATCTTTGTCATCTACTCACTACATGCCCGTACACCCTCTCCAGCTGTGACAATTAAAAGTATCTCTGGATATTATCAGATTTCCCCCCAGAGGACATCTCAACCAATTTAAAACCACTGCCTTAAGAGTAGAACCCTCTGTGGTGGGACAGTCTGAACATATCATATGCAGGCTAGTGGGTATGAAGGGAAGAAAGCATTTCCTCTATGGGAGGAAAGCATCCCATAGAGATATCTGCAGAATTTATTCACTCAGTTGGGTGTGGTCAGGACTCACTAACTGAGAGCCCCCAGCTCCCACCAAAGACCTCCTTTTCTCATCCCTTTTAATCACGAGAACACCCAATCCTTCTATACCCAGGTCTCCTGCTGCAAGAGAGGAGATTTTTTGTTTCTAGGAAAGGTAACACAGTTCTATTCAATCCTTGTAGCCAAACCACTTCTCTGTTATCATCTAATTATTCCTCCTCTGTAATATCTGCATAATTTCCATAGCACTCCTGATCCAACATTTACAAACTGCTATAATAACAGAGTGAGAGTCTAATGAGTGAAGCTCTTTTCCCAAATCTCTCACTAACATAAATGAAAAACCAGAATCAAGTTCTAGCTTGGCCACCTACTTGCTAAACGTCCTTGAACAAGTTGTTTAACCTCTTTGAACCTTGGTTTCTTCAACCATGAAATGCATGTAGCAACATCTGCTTCCAGGGGTAAGAAATAAATGATATACTCCATGCAAACACCCAGAAGGTATCTGTCCTTATTTTGTCAGTAAGGTGGCTCAGATGGTAAAGAATCTGCCTGCAATGCAGGAGACCTGGGTTCGATCCCTGGGTCGGGAAGATTCCCCTGGAGAACAGTATGGCAACCCACTCCAGTATTCTTGCCTGGAGAATTGCATGGATAGAGGAGCCTGGCGAGCTACATACAGTCCATGGGGTCGCAAAGAGCTGGACACAGCTGAGTGACTAAGACTACTACTGCTACTAATTGCAACTATTCTTACCACTTATTCTTTTTTACCTTAACATTATCTGAAAAGCAAGCCAATAGTTCAGCTTTCCCCATTCCATGGAACTGCAGTTTGAACAACTGAATTATTTAAACTGGGTAATGGGCACTTTATTTTCATTATATTATTTGTTTAACTGTATACGTATATGTATATGTTGTTCATATTAAATCACAAGAGACTGGTGATATATTCAGCCTCAATGAAAATAAGCTAAACATCTGCTTAGTTTGAAGAGCAGAATGCCAAAATTTAAAAGATGGTCCAATGAGAACAGAGGATGCAGCAGATTTAGCGAGGAGTCTGGAGACAATATAACCAAACTGAAGCAGTTACAGCCTTGGTTCACACCTCTCACCCATCTCCAACATTTTAAATGAGCAAATCAAAGACCCAAACAAAATCACCCCCAATGAAAGATGTAACCTTTAGAAATGAAATGGCATGGGCCATCGCTTAGTATTCTGGTAAAAACTGGAAGAGCTGTAAGAGCAAAAAAGCGGGTATAACACAATTCAGAAAAAGAATTACTCTGGTAAGCAAAAGGAAAAAATCTTTTAGACACACTGCCCTTTATTTTCAAGTAAAGAGAACAAAAATTCCTCACATGAAAAAATTTGAAGCAAAGATAAGAGATAAAATATAAAACAACGGAAGGAGATAGAGGGTAAGCTGTCAGCTCTCAGGAAAGAGAGATAACTTAGCAGCTGATAGAGGGGGAAACGAGGGATTCTTCGAGTAAGACACTGAGTTTGAATGTCAGCAGTACCGTCTACATTAACTAGTGTGAACTCTGAGCAATGAAATCCCTCTCTGAGCCTGTCTACTCACCTCTAAAATCAAGACAAAATCTACTTCCCTGGGTTATTCTAAGAACTAAACAGGAGAACAACCTCGCCTAGTAATAGGTCCACAGGATACAATAAATGTCTCTCCTCTTATTCATCTGTTCATCTCTATTTGCTCCTTCCTTTGTCCTTCTCCATCTGTCAGACATTCTCCCAACTCTTCTTATTAATAAAAATGACACCTAACTCTTGTTTATTTTTGATAATAGGAAGCAGGTACAGAGAAAAATTTTTAAATCTACAAATTATTCAAGACTTCCTAAATCATTACCTTGAGTCAACTTTCTCAGTTAGAATTATTCCACAGATCATAAAAGTATCTATGCTGATGCACTAAATTTAGAAATTCTACACAGCCAATAAGAGAAAGAATATATTGACAGATGTACCTAGCTAGACGATAAATAGATGTGTGTGTGTGGGTGTGTGTATGTGTGATAGTCATTCAGTCGTGTCTGACTCTTTGCAACCCCATGAACTGTAGCTCGCCAGACTCCCCTGTGCATGGAATTCTCTGGGCAAGAATACTGGAGTGGATTGCCATTCCCTTCTCCATGGGATCTTCCCAACCCAGGGATTGAACCCAGGTCTCCTGCATTGCAGGTAGATTCTTTACAATCTGAGCCACCAGGGAAGCCCAGATAGATAGATACATAGATACACAGATGTATAGAAAGGGCTGATAAATATACATACACACAAATATGAATCCATACATTTGGCTAGTGGGGAAACTCCCTTATTCTAGAATAACTGAGTAAGCATGATCCATTTGTACCAACTCAAAGATAATGTAGCAATAATGTAGCTACTAATAATGTAATGTGGTAAGTACAACAATAAAAAGATAGAAAATATCCTGATACATTGCTTTGTAAAACAGACCATGGACTTCACTGCTTGGCTCATTCTCTCCTTATTATGCTCTAGACCAGTGCTATCCAGTAGAATGTTCTGCAGTAAAGGAAATTTTCTATCCATTTGTGTCCATTATAGTAGCCAAATAGCCATATGTGGTTACTGAGCACTAGAAATGTTACTAGTATAACCAAGAAACTGGAAATGGATTTTTCATTTTGCTAACTTTGGATTAATTTGGATGCAAATGTAAATAGCCACATGTGACTAGTGTCTACCCTATTGAACAGCACAGATCTGGGCAAATTAAATCATATAATGTAAGAGGGAGGGGATATATGTATACATATATCTGATTCACATTGCTGTCCAACAGAAACTAACACAGCACTGTAATTATATTCCAATAATAAAATAAAAATTTTTTAAATCATGTAATGTAGCATATATACAATGGAATATTATTCAGCCACAAAAAGGAATGCATTTGAGTCAGTTGCAGTGAGGTGGATGAACCTAGATCCTATTATACAGCATAAAGTAAGTCAGAAAGAAAAAAACATCATATATTAACACATATATATGGAATCTAGAAAGACGGCACTGATAAACCTATTAGCAGGACAGGAATGGAGACACAGACATAGAGAACAGACTTATGGACTGGAGGGCGGGGTAGGAAGGAAAGGGTGGATGAATGGAGAGAATAGCATGGAAACATATACACTAACAGATGTAGAATAGATAGCCAGTGGAAAATTGCTGTATGATGCAGGGAACTCCAACCAGAGTTCTGAGAGAACCTAGAGGGGTGGGATGGGGTGGGAGGTGAGGAGGAGGCTCAAGAGGGAGGGGACATATGTATACCTATGGTTGATCCATGTTGATATATGGCAGAAACCAACACATTATTGTAATAATCCTTCAGTTAAAAATAAAGAAAATTTTTAAAAATCATGTAATGTAGTAAGTGGAAATAATTTCATGTAGGGTCACTTTCTCCATCTTGGTAATTCTCTTCTCATTAATGGTGATTTGCCCACTCTCCTAACAGGAGCTAGTACTCACAGTAGGGGCAGATCTCAGCTTCCATCACTCTCTCTGCTTCTGCCTTTACTACCACAGAGGGACAAGTAACACTGAAAAGGCTAAAGATGGAGGCGTTGTTGATGAGCTAGCCTATTGGACTATTGACTAGGTAACTTGCACAGTAGGTTTAAAAACCTCTCTATGCTTTGCCCTAAATTATAAAAGATATTCTCAGGAACATTCTCTCCACAGCCTGCGCAAGGTGTTTCTGAAGGCTGTTCCTCACAGTGTTCCTCACCATAAGCTCATGACTCACCCACACTGCAAATCTTTGGTGGGCCATTACTAGTCAGTTGAGGTTCACAGCTCTTGGGTCTGGAAGGAAATGTTAGCATCTCAAAAGAAGGAATTATCTGCACATCCTTTATGCAATCATCCTTAATGTTTTTTTTCCCCCCTCAACTGCAATTTTAATAACTACTGGACAGCTGTAAACTCCAGAATGTGCCCCTGGAAAGTACTTGAACACAGACAACTATGCTGCCATTTAAATGGAGAACTGCTACCCTTAAAAGGTGGCCTAACTGGAAATAAGAACAATAAACTCTTGGAAAACTTGAAGAGTTTACTGAAGATTCGTGTAAGGCAGGGGTCCCCAACCTCTGGGATCTAATGCCTGATGATCTCAGGTGGAGCTGATGTAATAATAATAGAAATAAAGTGCACAATAAGTGCAATGCACTTGGACTCACCCAGAAACCATCCAGCCACCTCCCCCACCCACTGATTCAGGGAAAAATTGTCTTCCATGAAACTGCACCCTGGTGCCAAAAGGTCGGGGGTCACTGATGTAAAGGGAATACCCAATCTCTTCAAGGGAGCAAATATCACAGATGAACTTTCCTAATCAAAGTTAATGCTACCTTCCCAGCTCCTGACCTGACCTCCAGGACGTTATGCCAGTCCTTCCCAATGGTGGGATATGCCAACTGTCGGGCATAAAGCATATACAGTCCTTAGCTGTCAATCACCCTTTCCCACGTGAAGACTTGAAATGACGGAACTCAAAACAATTGTTCCTTAAAGGAAACGATCGTCCTTTCTGTTTATTCATATCACCTTGCAGTCACCTCTTACACAGTGAGTGCTCATTAGATAGCTTTCAATTATACAAAGAGAAACACACCATAATTGGGATAAACAGAACTTTAACCATGCTATGTTACCCTTGAATGATTGAAAAGAAACTTTGAAAGTATGTTTGAAAATAGTAATGCTTAATTTACATGAGCCTTTCATGTTATTGTCATCCTTAATGAAAATGATAATCAGAACTGTAGCTTCTCTCCCAGGAAATATTCCTTCTAGTTTCTCTCTTGCCCCAAATAAAATGCAATATCCACCCCTTCCTATATACTTCATTTCTTCTTCAATTAATTATTATTTACAGAAATCTTGCCACAAATTCATCTTATATTTTCTTTTCCTACACTCTAATCTCTAGCGAATGATTATCCAAATTCCATTTCATTAATGAATTTCAGGTCACATTAAATCAGCTCTGTTGAGAGGGGTTTTGTGTTTTTAATGACTATATGTGGTGGCTATAGCAAGTTGACATCAAATCTTGGAATAAGTAGAACAAACGAGATCCATATTAATGGGAGAAACTGGTCTTGGGTTTTCCACTTTTAGAGTCATGCATTGCAGGGCTTTGTGGGGATCCAATTAAGGTTACTTGAGTATATATTTGTGTGATACTTGTTTAAACAGTTAAATTACTGAATCTTACAAAAGGAGTGAAGAGTGGAATCCAGGAGAAAAAAAAAAGAACATGAATGTTATAGTTACTACTGAACCAAGGAGAATGTTCTGGTCACTAGACATACCTACTCTCATCTGTGGCCTGAAGAAAATACCCACATGGTCACCCAAACCATTCCTTCTAAGTCTACTCACTAATAAACCTTCAGTACACCTATTATCTTAGTACCAAAAAAAATTTCCTTGGGGGTGAGTACCATTATACGGTCACAGAAGATGAAATCTTAGCTTGTACATTAATAAATAGTTTTCTATACTCATGAATCAGTTCTCAGAGCCTGGTTAAATCCAAGGCACTGACGAGTTTCGTTTCTGGGACAACCCACTGTCATTCTGACATTGCAAACCCTCTAAGAAGTCAGCCAGTCTCTCACTCTTCCTCAATTCTTATCTTACTCTCAAAGTTCTGTGTCTGAAAACACCTTGCCAAGAAGCATTCTTCTCACTACACTTGGTGAATGTATATTTTTTTTCTTCAAGAGGCTAGAGTAACAATGGAAGATGGACGTTTGCCAACTGCCAATAAATGTGAAGTTGAAACTTTTCATTTCTTGGCTTTATGGATAACTGTTCTGCCCCTCTATGTTTGACTTTGAAGTAAAGCACCTTCTGAATCAAACACATTTAACACTACAGGTTAAACACGTTTAATCTTTCCCTTGATGGAAAGGGCATACATGTAGGGGCTGAATTCTAGAGCCAACATTTGCATTCACTTACCATATGAGATTTTATATACGTGTGTGTGTGTGTGTGTGTGTGTGTGTGTGTGTGTGTAAATATAAAGTGGGCTTCCCAGGTGGTGCTAAAGGTAAAGAACCCACATGCCAATGCAGGAGACTTGAGACATGGGTTGGCTCCCTGGGTCAGGAAGATCCCCTGGAGGAGGGCACAGCAACCCACTCCAGCATTCTTGCCTGGAGAATCCCATGGACAGAGGAGCCTGGCTGGCTGCAGTCCATAGTGTCACAAATAGTCAGACACGACTGAAGCAACTTAGCACACATGCACACACCATATGTGATTAGTGAAATCCTTAACCTCCTTTACCCTCTATGTACTTAGCTGTAAAAATAATACTTTCATCTCAAAATTATTACAAGTATCCAAGGAAACAACATGTAAGTATCTGGCACTTTATGAGTATTCAAAAGTATTCCTATCCTTTTCCCCAAGTAATCTTTTCTGGAGAATAGCTTCAGCATTCAGTAGCATTTGTGAGTCTTGTAATATGTTACTGAAAGGAGTCATTCCAATTACTATTCTAATAGTTTTTTCTGAGATTACAAGCCCTAAGTTTATCATCCTGCATCCAATATTAGTCGTATCCTTATTATCAGCTGTAACTCTGAATGCATGGGTTTCATTATTATTAATAATGAAAAAGTTTCTTACAATGCTTTCTGGAGCACTTGGACTTATTACACAAATAGTCTATGTTTAAACATCTAATGAAAGGCCAGGCACAAAGCTAATCTTTTTTCTCTCCAATAATTACCATAGTAAAGTTGTTAATATCAAGAAAGGTGCAATTTGTTGAATGTAGACAGTTAAGTCCAAGAGGAAGCAAAGGCTTTGACCATCCATCTCTATTTATTAGAATAGTTCCCCTACTGGTCATCTCCACCTGAAATCTGTTCTCTAGCTCCGCCCCTGCATGGTCTATGCCCAGACTTTGGAATCTGACTGTAGCTCTTGAATTACAGCCTATGTCTGTAAAAAAGAAAGACTGTAGAATATAAAATACAATTGCAGACACGCGACAAACACAAGCCCAAGATCTAGGTGAGGGGTGGGAGTGGAATGAGCCAGAATGGAAAGAAATTACATTCTGGGCAAACAAGTATATCTCTTACAATAATTTTAGATTATATCTAGCCCTACTGCCAGTTGTGTTACTTCTAAGTGAGACACCAAGATTTGTGAGGAAAACCAGTAAATATTTTACAAGGCAATAAAAACGTTAAAAGGCCAAAGGATCCTTTAAACTATCTGGGGAGCAGAAAAGTCCAATGAAAAAGTTTTATTTCACTGTGATTTTGTTAAATCAGTCTTGCTTCAATATCTGAAAGAGATGTAAATAGAAACATTCATCACAAATGAGGAACATACTTAAGGAGAAAAAAGTGTAACCCAGAGGTCATCCTGCCACTGAGAGTCTCAGTGAAACTTGTCCTGACTCCCAATTCCATCACCTGTAACAGTCGTAAGTCCTCTCCACAACATTTGCACGACTGAAAGCTCATTTCCTCAGACTCTGTTACCTCTGAATCCGTGTGTGTGTGTGTGTGTGTGTGTGTTTGCTCAGTCATATCTGACTCATTGCAAACCCACAGACTGTAGCCAGCCAGGCACCTCTGTCCATGGAACTTTCCAGGCAAGAATCCTGGAGAGATTTGCCATTTCCTCCTCTAGATCTTCCCAACCCAGGGACCTCTGAATCTGGCTCCCTTTAAATCCACAGCAATCTTAGTTTCTTTACCAGTTTCCAAAAGAAAATCATCACTTAAAGCAAGTATTTTCTTGATCGGGGTAGGCTTCCTGAAGACTCCAGGTGACACATGGAGATGGGTTACCTCACAGAACACACATCTTTCCAGAATCTGCTGGTTTCACTCTCAGAACCCCTACAGCAAGCAACAAAACAATCTCTTCCATTCACCACACAAGACATTTTTAGAATATACCCTGGCCCCTTGAGACAGAAGAGGCAGGTAACTAGTGCCGCCCTAGGTTCCTTTAAAAATCCTTTCTCTCAAAGATGCCTCTCACTCTGTCAGGAGAAGACTTCCAGTCAAGTTTACTTTCTCCAGTTCAGTACACCCTGGTAGACAAAATGGTGTCATGGGCAGAGATGGAAACCAGCATTTGCGAATATTTATTATGTACAATTGCTTTATGTTTACCCCTTACCTCTCCAGCAAAGACAACCATCTGTGGTCTGAACTGAAGTTCAAATTATATCCATGTCTCAGATGCAATGAAACTGGGCTCTAACTTAACTCTGCTGCTGCTGCTGCTGCTGCTGCTGCTGCTGCTGCTATGTCACTTCAGTCATGTCCGACTCTGTGGGACCCCATAGACAGCAGCCTATTAGGCTCCTCTGTCCCTGGGATTCTCCAGGCAAGAATACTGGAGTGGGTTGCCATTTCCTTCTCCAATCTAACTGACAGCAAAACCTAAGTTTACCCCCAGTCACCACATTTGCCCTCTTAGCAAAAACTCAACCAGTTCAAGGTTCATTGTTCAAGCTGTGGAATCCACCAAGGAATTGGAGAGGAACAGAAGAAAGCCAAACTCCACTCAGCCTCGTTTTCTCCCGTTGTATTGAAATCCCAAGTGTTCCTTTGAAAAACACTGCCATTGTCCTGTGAAAAGTTTGTAGCTTACTCGAGCAAAGAATGTTAAGAAAAACCTATACTCTGCTGCTTTGCAGCTAACAGAAAGCAAGTGAGTCCTTTTGGACCTTTTCCTTGAAGACAAAGGAAAAAAAAAAAAAAAATGAAGAGGAGCTTAATCCATGTAGATGCCACTTGAAATCTGTACTTTATTTCCTCCATTTTAAAAAACCTACACCAACTAGCTGACCAGACCATTTTTATTCCATATTTATGCTGACATTTCCCCACTGCAAAACCCACAGGGGAGATACTTACAAACACAAGAGTGAGGGGAGAGGAAAAAAAACCTTTCATGTTCAGCCTAACCTACTTCCCACAGCATCTTTAAATATTTCTTTCTTTGGAGGAGCAGATGTTGGTTGCAACCTTGCACAAAGTCTGAGAACAAAAATGCCTGCTCCCTTTTGAAAAGGTCTGATCTCAAGATCCCACAGCCATCTTCTGTGGAATTCCCCTATGTGTACATATGTCCTCCTACTGAATTCATGGGTGTGTTGTGTATGTGTGCAAAAATGTGTCAGGGTGGGTCAGTGGGCAGCGAGGACAGACCTAGAGGATATGGGTAAACATTTTCTATTAGAAATGTGCCTGGGTTGCACAAAAGACAAGAAATAGCCAGCCTAAGACACTTAAGCACTCTCTTTAGAAGGTGATACAGCATAATTTGTACAAAGAAGTATGGAATAAGTGTAAACATCCATTACCAGTGCAATCACACAATTCATCTTATGCAATCAGTGTACAGAAATAAATTAGAGTTTTATAAACAGGCATGGAAAAATGTTAATAATATTTTGGTAAAACAAAAAGTAATTATAGAATAAAATGGATAGAATAATCTCATATGTTAAATTGTGTATGGTACATTTTTATAGGTTTTATGGTAATAATCACACATTCCATGACATCATGTACAAATAGATCACATGATATATGTCCAGAAAAGGAGGTGGTAATAAGCACTTGCCTCTGGATGGAAACTATAGATGTCTTTTACTTTCTTTCTTTGCCTTGTCTGAATTTTCAATTTATGCAATAATGAATATGCAGTACTCCTTTCAAAATACATTTTAAAGTTATTTTTAAATGAAAAGATATGCACATGTGAAGAATCTTTTTGCATTCCTGCAGCATCTGAACCCAATTGAGAGCACCTTCTTCAAGAGGCTTTTCTGACAAACCCTACTGTCTGCAAGCTGAGATTCCCACACTAGACAGAAACCTCCCTCAGACTTCTCAGAGCATCAGGCTAATTAGGGATGGTGTCACCCTGACACTCCTGGTTTATGCTCCTGCATGGTCAAGAGCAAGCATGAGCTTCCAGGGGAAGGACAGCATCTGACTGGAACTCAGATGGACTGTTTGGAACAGAAAATGAAGCCCAACTTTCTAGACAAGAAGGACACATTCTTGTCACATTGTTTCAGGGACCTATTGCTGAATAACAAACAATTGCAAATTTAGTGGCTTAAAGCAGTGATCATATCATTAGGCTTACAAATGCTGCAGGTTAGGAATCTGAGCAGAACGTGGCTTGGTTCTGCTCCACAGCGTCCAGAGCCTCAGTCGCGCAGATGCCAGTGGCTGGGGGCTGACACATTTGGAGGTCCCTTGACTCCATGTCTGGTGCCTGGGGCATCATGACTCAAAGTCTAGGCTCCACATGTTCACCAACACGTGGATGCACCTACTATGGCCTCTCCATGTGACCTGGGCTTCTCACCACATGAACAGAGCTGTGAGTGGCACAAGAATGACCATTCCAAGAGAACCAGGCAAAAATTGTATCGTCTCTTGTGAGTTACCCTTGAGGTTCACACAGTATCACTTCCACTGGTCGAGATAACCCTAGGTTAAAATAGTCGAGACATGGAAGCAACCTAAACGTCTATCAACAGATGAAGGGATAAAGAAGATGTGGTACCTATAGACAATGGACACTACTCAGCCATAAAAAGAATGAAAAAATGCCTTTTGCAGCAACAGGAATGAACCCAAAAATTATCATACTAAATTAAGTCAGACAGAGAAAGAAAAATACCTTATGATATATGTGGAATCTTAAAAAACAATAAAAATGAACTTATTTACAAAACAGACATAGACAACAAACTTATGGTCACCAAAGGGGAAAGGTGGGAGGAATAAAATAGAGGTTTGGGATTAACATATACACACTACTATATACAAACTAGATAATCAATAAGGATCTACTGTATAGCACAAAGAACTATATTCAATATATTGTAATAAAGTATAATGAAAAAGGACCTGGAAAAGTATGCGTGTGTATAGATACATACATATATATATGAATCACTTTGTTGTACACCTGAAACTAACACAATATTAATAAGTAAATCAACTATATTTCAATGAAAAGTTGTTTGAAAAAAAAAAAAGATAATCATAAGATTGCCTGATTTAAGAGGTAAGGACAGAGACTCTCTTGATGTAAAGAGTGTCAACAAATTTATAGCCATTTTTCAAAAGTCATCACACACATTTTTGCTCTGTGGGAGCCAGTGGATCTGGAGCTACAGAGGAGAAAAACAGAAAGAGCTCTATACTGGGGATCAGAGGGCTTTCTGCCCTGTTTTTCCAATAACTCACTGTCTCGGTAATAAATTCCATTTTTCCATCAGCAATATAGAAATAGCCATGTTAGTTTGAACCATACAAAATTGCCAATACTCAACCATTTCTGAGGTAAAAAATTACTATTGGTTAAACCTAATACTTCATCTAATGCTACATAGAAATGAAGGTTGAAAAGTGATAAAATATTCCTGGGGAAGAGTATTTAATGCTCCTTATTGTTTTAATGCTCCTTGCTTTTTTGCTCTCTTGAATAGGCTTTTGTAATAATTCTACTAAATTTAAAGAGAAATTGATATTCCCTACCAGCTTACTTTTTCATTACATATTGAGTCTATGGTCAGAGTGTATGTCCTGTGGCTACGGTTCTCCTCTAGTGCATCCTTCCAAACACCTTTTCTAAAACCTTCTTGAGGTTTCATTTATAGCACAATAACAATGCTTGCTTTTTAATAACCAAATTTTGGATCCTTGCTAACTTTACATTATATTTATACAATGTGTCAAATGCTACCACATATTAGTTAGTGATATCTTCAGTATTCAAGGTGTTACTTGCTCTCATTACTCACTAAAACCACTGGTGGTCATCAAACACCAACTGTACTTATAATCAACCATATTTTCTGCTGTTACAGATACATGACCACTGAAACAAGCTGGTGGAAGGATATAATAACATATAGTAGAGAGATCAGAGAAGGCAATGCCACCCCACTCCAGTACTCTCGCCTGGAAAATCCCATGGACGGAGGAGCCTGGTAGGCTGCAGTCCATGGGGTCGCTAAGAGTTGCACACGACTGAGTGACTTCACTTTCACTTTTCACTTTCATGCATTGGAGAAGGAAATGGCAACCCACTCCAGTGTTCTTGCCTGGAGAATCCGTGGAACAGGGAGCCTGGTGGGCTGCCATCTATGGGGTCGCACAGAGTCGGACACGACTGAAGCGATTTAGAAGCAGCAGCAGCAGAAGAGCAAGAGAGGTGAAACAAGAGGCACATTACTAAAAGGTAATTTTGCCACAAAATGTAACTGCAAAATAATAAGACTCTGTCTCTTGAATGGCTCTGAAAATTGGATCTAGTGACAAATTGGAAGATTTGGAATTTCCAAATACATTTTGAGTGATGGAGTAATATGCACCCTCTCAAAGACAATTTTTCAAAAGGCACAAGCCAATACTATTAACATTGGGTGTGTTCATTCTCCAGTACAGCCCTAAGTCAGCCAGATGAGCTCCCTGATAGGGTAGTTTGCATCCATATACAAAATAATAAAAGCCTAAATAAAGCCAATTAACACCACAATTAATGCAGTGCATATACTGGGGGCTGCTGTGAGGAACAAGAAAGAATCCTGTTCTTGGATCTGAAAACCGAAAATTGAACTTACTAACAAGGTGACCAATTCACCCCATTTTGCCCTCGACTCAGTCCATTGTAACACTGAAAGTCCCATGTACCAGGAACTCACTAAGTCCCAAGAAAATGCAAACTGTTCACCAGTCTACTTACTAGATAACTTTTTTCCTTTATAAAACTCCATGTCTCTGACTGCAAAATGATAAAAATAAAGCCTAATTTGTATACCTGCTGTGTTAACAATGGAATTAATGTAGACTTTTTAATGTCTACAGACCTTTGTCCCATGACCCCAGGGCACCTGGACAGCTGCCTGGCTTCCCGTGCCCTTATGATCTTGGCCATTAACCTCATTATAAAGATTCTGTAAGCAAGTCCATTAAAGAAGAGGTGCTGCCAGCCCTCCTGCAGAACAGTCCTAAGCGCTGTCTAAAGTCAGAGGAATCTGAAGACCCATATCCCAGAGAAGGGGCCTCCACATTTAAAGCATATTTCCAGTGAGGACTAGCTTTGCATTCCCCTTGCCAAGTGACAGGCTTCACGTGTAGAACTGAATCCCCTCTCCCTCCCACCCCAAACAAAAAGCAATCACAGGATCACAGGAGGGGCAGAGGGAAAGAGTATAAAAGCTCTGTGTTTGGCAAATTTTGAAAACATTTCTCTTCCAAGAGCCATCAGACACGTTTCCTCTGCCTAGTGCAAATTAGCAATCAGAGAAGAAAGAAAATGCTCTCAGACTATTACACTAATAAAGAAGACGTTAAGCCACTCCAGTCAGAAAGCTGAGCAGTAATAATAATGGAATTTTTCCAGCCTATCGTTTAATTAAAAGTTGCCAAAATTAGCGTCCATGCCCCTCTCTGGGCTCAGAGTGACTGTGCCCCTCCCTCAACCATCCCCCCCTTCCTTCCCACCTCCTGCCACCCTTCCTGACTCCACACAGTCCCCCATCTTCTCTCCCTGCACCTCCCTCACACCTGGAGACAATAATGATGTGCATCTCCAAATGAACTGAGAAAATGAAAATTACCTTCCTAGAGGAAGGAAAGTGCATTTGACATCCACCTTGTTCCAGGACTTGAGAGACTCTGATATAATTACCTCGGAGAGGCTGCGGGCAGATGGCAAACTCGGCAGCCCCGTGTCCTCAGTCAGCAGGACACTGCCGAGATGCTCTCCATGACATTTTGTTCAAGATGTTTCCAGCACACAAAGCCGGGAACTGGCAGCCAGCAAAAGGGCCTGCAGCGCCTTCATTAGCCTGAAATCGTGGCCAACTCACACTTCAGCCCTGCGGGTCCGAGCCTCTGTCCCTCCCTCCAGCCCCACGGGCAGAGACCGGGGACAGGATCCAGGGGGACAAAAGCACCTTATGGAGAAGCTGGCTTCTCATCCATGTGCTCCCACGGGCAGGACAGGGGCACTGCAGCAGAGCTGGGGCAGGGCGTGATTGGCCCGATGCTGGCCCTCCCGGGACATCATTCTCCAGCACTTTTCATCTGTGGGAGTCACAGGAGGAAGCTAACGCAGGCTGCTAACTCCCAGACAGATGTTTGGGATGACTGTGAAAGAGAGTAATGGAGGGCTGAAGAGAGGCACAGAAATCTGGGCCCACCGAGTGCGGAGTCTCTGACCTTTGGACGCCCATCTCTTCAACATCCTGCTTTCCAGGAATGTCTCTGTCCATGTCTGCGGTAGGCAGGGTAACACGCTACCTGCTGCAGCAAACACCCTGCCTCTCAGTGACCTGAGGCAGTGGAGGTTTATTTATGTCCTGACATACTCTCATGTGCGTCCTTGGTTCTGCTCTTCCAAGAGGATGTGGGGTCCTTCTACCCACATATGATCTCTGAGCCCACTGCTCTAGGAGAGAACAAGAGCATGGCCGATTGCACAGAAGGACTTGCAGACAGGCCCAGCAGGGTCCTTTGGATATGACAATACTAGCAAGGCTCTTGCCTTTTTTTTTTTTTTTTTAAATATCAGGATCTGAGTTCCCCAACCAAAGATTAAACCTGGGCCACAATAGTGAAAATGCCAAGTCCTAACCACAGGACCGCCAAGGAAGTCCCCAGTCTTTGGCGTTGATAAGAGTAAATGAAGTAAGGGCACTTGAAGCAGTGTGTTAAGTCTTGGTGCTGGGTACTTGAATAAGACAACTAAGAGTTCATTCGTTTGTTTCCTACGAATGAGGAATTTCTAGTAATTGAAACAAAACTGAGCTTACCGTGGTCAGCACATCTTCTAAATGCAAATTAGAGTGTGGATCACACAGAACAGGAGGATGTGGGAATAGCTAAAAGACCGTGCCATATTGAGCTAACTTCAGGACTCCTCAAACAGGAGATCCTCTAAGCCCAGGTCCAAGTCACAGTGGATGATGTTGGTATGTGAGTTAAGTTAAGAAAGGGGCCTAGGCTCAGGGAGGAGCCCAGGGTCAGCTAGTCCCCGAAGGGAGAGCTGCAGTGGAGAGGAGGTGGGCTGACGGGTGGAATGGATGGCATTCATGGGCCATGTGTTCATCTTGTTTAATGCCTACATCCCAGAGACCTCGTCTTCCCACTGCTGGAGGGAGCTGATGGGAGTGGAGACCTTGGAGCCTGAGAAAGGCAGCTGATCCAAGCAAAGGGCAAATGAGCTCTGACTTAAGGCAGCTCAGAAATTTAAGAACCAGAAATTAACAATTCAACTGAAAATCTCTTCCAGCTATAAATTATATAAAGCTATCAATGCTTTAATAGCTTTACTCATTCAGGCAACATTCATTCAGTACAAACCAAGTATATGCCAAGCACTGTGTCAGGTGCTAGAGTGACTATTCATTTGGTTTCTTTCAAGAGTTCACAGCCTAGGACCTCATTCTACTCTACACTCCCTTACTGCATAAACTAGAGGGGGAGGGAAACCGGAAAATATATACTACCTCTATTTGCAATACAGGAATAGAGCACTATGAATCTCTACACTCAGAGGGACAAAGCAGATTTCTCAAGGTCACACAGCTGGGAAATGGCAGAGACAAACTTCACTTTGAAATTAAAATTGAAGATCCTGAAGTCTATTTCATCCCACATCAGACACACTTCCATAACACATCTGCCCAAGGTTGACTTCGCTGCATTTTGGTTCCTGGAGTTCTTTATTACATCCCCTGAAGGGATCCACACTTACTCCACACACAGGGCCGTGATTGGAAACCGGCGCTCCCTTGGCCAGTACGCCAGGGAAGCTAACAGGAGCATGTCTTTCAAGGCTTTGATCACACAGAAGACAAACCCAAGCAGAAGTTCACATTAAGAGTGATTATAGTGATTATAATTAATACTAGACAACATAATGATAAGAACATGATGTATTTAGAATGCTTAATTAGAGCCATTTTATCATTATTTTCTTCCTAAGCCTAATGATCATGATCATCATTATTAGTAATGATCAGAACCACAGGAAGACAATGACAAGGATGACAAATGGCTCAGAGCCAGTTTGGTGTTCTCTGGGAAGTGTACTCCAAGTCTCTGGCTGGTCAGAAGGACTTTGTTAGTTACAAAGTGACTGATACAATGTCATTATTATAGTTAATAATAGCAAGTGGTGTTACTCTGCAGAAAGTAAAAAGGAAAGCTCAGGCCACAAACACATCACTGCGATGGTGCCCCTCCTCTTCCAGCACAGAAGCTCTGCAGTGGGACAGCCTGGGTCTGAGGGCCCTGCTCTCCCACCCGATCTGGTTCCCGGGACCATGAACATGGCTGTTCTACTTCCATCCAGACTTGTAGCAAGATCCAGTTTGATGGTTAATTGTTAGTTTTGATGGTCAAGGGTGAAGTTGATTGGTTAAAGGACGCCCAGATAGCTGGCAAAACACTGTATGTATGTTCTATACACACGCATACAATATTGGTTCTGTTTCTCTGGAGCAGCGCTCCTCAACCTTTTTGGCACCAGGGACCATTTTTATGGAGCAATTTTTCCAGGACTGAGGGCCAGGGGATGGTTTGGGGATGATTCAAGTGCATTACACTGATTGTGCACTTTATTTCTATCATTATGACATCAGTTCCACCTCAGATCATCAGACATTATTAGGTTGGGGACCCCTGCTCTGGAGGACTCTGACTATGATACCTAATGTATCCCAGATACCCAGTGGAGCTGTGCTCATGTGCTCAGTCGCTCAGTTGCGTCCAACTCTTTGCAGCTGCATAGACTAGCCCACCAGGTTCTTCTGTTCATGGGATTTGCCAGGCAATAATACTGGAGTGGGGTGCCATTTCCTACTCCAGGGGATCTTCCCAACCCAGGGATCAATCCCACGTCTCTTGTGTCTCCTGTCTTGGGGGTGGGTTCTTTACCATTAGTGCCACCTGCTGAGATGTACCCAAATATATTAATGCCAGGAAAACACTAATTAAGGTGTGAACCCTACAATGGAAGTTCCCAGGGCACCTCAAGAAAGGAGGGTTGTGCTTCTTTTATGGTAGATGCTACTTAAAGTGTTCAACCTGAGCACTGTCAAGACCATGGTGCTCTAGCTAGAGAACTCCCTAGCACTCCTCCTCATCACTTTTGAAGCTTGGGCACCCCGTCTGCTCCCGCCTCACTCTACAGTTGCCCTGCTTGGGCTGCTGGAAGCCCTCTCTGTTCCTTTACTGAGCAACTATGCACGCTGCACTTCCCACCAAAGAGGCAGAACCAGCCTCTAGCTCCCCAATGACACGGTCATCCAAAGAAACAGACTACAGAGAAAGGCAGTAAAACCATTTGTGAAAGGATGCAGGAGCACAGGTTGAGGAGAGAAAACAGCAGTCAAGTTCAGCAAGAGGAGGAACATCAACCAACACACAAAGAGCCCATCCTTCTGTAGCCCTAGATACCCTGGACACAAACCAGTAACCTTACAAACACTAGTGTACCTGGTCATTAAATAACATGTATTCATGGAGTCAGAGCAGTGTCACTGAGATTCATTCACGCATTCAACAAATTTGCCTTGACAATGTGAGGCACTGTGCTGGACTTGAGAATAAAGCTATAGGGAAGCCACAAAATCCAGTCCCCAGGAAACTCACAGCCCAGAGAAGACAATCAATCAATAAATTCTAAATGGTGGTCCATTCTCTGACGGAAGAGACTGACATCCAAGCCTTCAGAACAACAAGTGACCTGAGTGCTGGAGGTTTAACTAGTCCAGGTCCACTGTACATCAGAGGGAGATCGTTGAAGCTCAAGACTCTGAGTCTTGTGTGTGTTGTTTCCAAATACCAAGTTTCCTAAGCATGTTTTTTTGAAGCAAACAACACATAATGTTTTTTATTGGAGTATAATTGCTTAACAATGTTGTGTTAGTTTCTTCTGCACAATGTGAATCAGCTGTATTATATATATATATATATATATATATATATCCCCTTTCTCTTGGACCTCCCTCCCACCCATCCAGGTCATCACGGAACACCGAGTTGGGCTTCCTGTACCATGTAATGTTGAACATGCAAAACCAGTAACGATATCAACTACAGTGGGCAACGAACTGACCATAACGTTTTGGCCTTTGTGATGAATTTGCCACTTCACCAGTACTTTCAACAGTAAGACTCGAGGCAGAACTAGTTCAAGGGAACAGGGAGCTGCCATGTTTCCTATTCACCTTCTGATGCTTATGAATAAACGGGAGACTGTGTCACATGGAGCAGTTTCAAACAATTTCAAACCCACCCTCCAGAGTAATCCCAGAGTTTTCTGGGCAATGCAGGAGAGACACAGGTAAGAATCTGCAATGGGCAGTAGACTGTCATAAACAATTCCAGGATCCAGGAGATGGCACAGCACTGCTCTTCTTTGCCATCAATTTGCCCTTCATCCCACACACAATCCACCTTATATGAGCATCCAGAAGGCCCTCCTCTCCCTAATCTCCCTCCTCCTTTATGCTTCCATTTCTACCTCTGACCTTCTATCCTCACCCCAGGGTCTTGGGTCCACCCTAATAGGCCAGAGGGAAGAGCCTACTGCCATTTATAAGAGGAATCCTAAAGCTTATAGGCTCAAAGATCTACAAAATCTTTCTCAGGATAATGCTGATCCGTTCTTTAGTATAACTTGTGAGTCTTGGCCTCTTTGCCTGGACTTCCAGGAGTACAGAAGTAAAAGAAAACACGGGGAGGACAAGGAAAGAAACCTCCTCTGCCACACCTAGTTTTGTGGGGCTCCTGCAGGTCTTTTCCACCTGAAATTAATGACTGATGGACCCTCCCACACCTGACACTGTACACTCTCTCGTTCCCCAAAGGCTGGGGTGGCTAAACCCCACCCACTCTAGTTTGCTATCTAAGCAGGCCATGCTCCGAACTAAGACTGTGCCATTCTGAAAAGTATGAACCAGCCATATATTGTCCTTATTCTCCTAAGTGTCAGGGTTCAATCTCAACCACAATCAGAAGGAAAAATAAACTTCATGGGAACTTGGAGGCCACTGTAAAATCCAAGCTCCAGTCTGAAAGAAAGAGCCTGTCAAGTTCTTTAGGGGGAAATAAGAAGAGTGTAATAGAAATACTGTAGGAAGCCACTGTCTTCCAAACTTTTTATCCATTTCCTACCTCAAGGTCTTTGATCATTGATGGCCCTTCTGCTTGGAATCGTCCCTTATCTTCTCCCATCAAATATCACCCGTAGTTTTAGGCTTCATTAAAAGATTCCTTCCTAAAAGATGTTTTTCCTTATTTACTTCCTTCATAAACAGTAATATTAGAACACTAACATACATTGCAGAGAAGGCAATGGCACCCTACTCCAGTACTCTTGCCTGGAAAATTCCATGGACAGAGGAGCCTGGTAGGCTAGAGTCCATGAGGTCGCTAAGAGTCGGACATGACTGAGCGACTTCACTTTCACTTTCACTTTCACGCATTGGAGAAGGAAATGACAACCCACTCCAGTGTTCTTGCCTGGAGAATCCCAGGGGCAGAGGAGCCTGGTAGGAGGCTGTCTATGGGGTCGCACAGAGTCGGACACGACTAAAGCAACTTAGCAGCAGCAACATACATTGAGAGTTTATTATAATGCCAGCATTGCATGTACTTTGCTCATTTAATTTTCAAAGTCATGAAGTCGCTCAGTTGTGTCCAACTCTTTGTGACCCCATGGACCGTAGCCCACCAGGCTCCACCATCCATGGAATTTTCTAGGCAAGAGTACTGGAGTGGGTTGCCATTTCCTTCTCCAAAACTATATTATCAAATTGATTTCAAAACTATATTATCAATATCGATAGCCCTATCATTATCAGCTAAGTGATTGATCATTATCCTTAATCACCATTCCTGTTGTCTGTATCATTCTTACTTATAAGATGAAGCTCAGGTAGGTAATTTTCCTAAGAGCACCCAATCAGAAAATACAGAAGTACACAGTAGAACCACAACCCTCTGTATTTGTTATAACATCCCCACTTTCTGTCCCCACCCCAACAGGAAGTCCATAATATAGTAAATGTTCAACTAATTTTGTCTTTAATTGAACTGAAATAGTTGACTAATAAGAAATAGGATAGTTAATATAAATAGATATGTGAAACTATAATATGAACTTAGTCATGTCCCTGAAAATGTAGTCTTGAGTGAGTCACATTATTTTGGTAGTTCCAATGAAGAGAAAAGAAGCCTGACGGAACAGATAGTAATTCTGAGATCAAAGACTTGGCCTAACTAGCTATCCAGCCTTTGGAGACATCCTCAAGCAGTTAAGAAGAGCCTAGACTGGCATCTAACCAGCTACCGAAATGTGTATGTGACACCAGAGCTGTTAAATCCCCTTTAGCCTTTCTCCCCCAACCCCCACCAGAAAGGCTAATGCACGTAGTATTGCTCCAACTGACTTATTTAAGAATAAACTCCTGTATTCATTTTGTATTGCTATATAACAAATTACCACAAACTCAACAGCTTTGAACAACACCCATTTTATGATCTCATTGTTTCTAGGGGTTAGGAATTCATGCCTGGCTTAGCTAGGTTCTCTTGTCAAGGTCTCACAAGGCTGAAGTCAAAATGGGTTAAGGCTATGGGGTTTCATCTAAGAGCTCAGCAAGGGAAGTATCTGCTTTCAGATGCCTTTGGGTTGAGGAAAGAAGTCATCTTCTTGTGGCTTGCATGGCAGCTTTAAAGACAGAAGTGGAGAGGGTCTATATCTTAGAGTCTCTGATTTCAAAGAATGTCAAAGCCCTCTTTTGAAGGACTCACCCAATTAGGTCAGGCCCTTAACCATACCCTAGGGCACAAAACTAACCTCAAAAAATTTAAGAGTACAGAAATTATCTCAAGTATCTTTTCTGATCACGATGACATGAAACTAGAAATCAAACACAGGAAAAGAAACTAGAAAAAAAAAATTACATGAAGACTAAACAATATGCTACTATAAAACCAATGGGTCAATGAGGAAATCAAAAAGGAAATTTAAAAATACTTTGAGACAAACAATAATGAATACACAACCACACAAAATATATGGGATGCAGCAAAAGCAGTTCTCTGAGGGAAGTTCATAGTGATACAGGCCTTCGTCAAAAAACAAGAAAAGTCTCAAGTAAATAACCTAACTTACCACCTAAAACAGTTAGGAAAAGAACAAACAAAATCTAAAGTTAGCAGAAGCATGGAAACTAAATATCAAGGAGGAAATAAACAAAACAATTTTTTAAAAGATATGGCAAAACCAATACAATATTGTAAAGTTAAAAAATAAAATAAAAAAAAAGAAATTAACATTGGTATGTTGCTGCTGCTGCTGCTAAGTCACTTCAGTCGTGTCCGACTCTGTGCAACCCCATAGACTACAGCCCACCAGGCTCCCCCATCCCTGGAATTCTCCAGGCAAGAACACTAGAGTGGGTTGCCATTTCCTTCTCCAATGTATGAAAGTGAAAAGTGAAAGTGAAGTCGCTCAGTCGTGCCCAACTCTTAGCGACCCCATGGACTGCAGCCTACCAGGCTCCTCCGTCCATGGGATTTTCTAGGCAAGAGTACTGGAGTGGGGTGCCATCACCTTCTCCGATGTTACTACCAACTAAAAAAACAAAAAAAAAGATTGGAAAAAAATCAATAAAACCAAGAACTGGTTCTTTGAAAGGGTAAACAATTAGGCCTAGCCCACTCATGATAATCTCACCTATCATTAACTCAGTCCATTAATGAGGGTCTTTAATTAACCCTGAAACTCCAATACTTTGGCCACCTGATGCAAAGAACTGACTCATTGGAAAAGACTCTGATGCTGGGAAAGACTGAAGGCGGGAGAAGACGATGACAGAGGATGAGATGGTTGGATAGCATCACCGACTCAATGGACATGAGTTTGAGCAAACTCCAGGAGTTGGTGATGGACAGGAAGGTCTGGTATGCTTCAGTCCATGGGGTCGCAGAGTCAGATACGACTGAGTAACTGAACTGAACTGAATTAACCCTGCAAAATCCTCTTAACTTTGTCATATAATACAACAAGATCATGAGTGTGACTCTATTAGAAGCAAGCCATAAGTTCTGCCCACACTCTCAAGGAAGGAATTAATTATACAGGACACAACAGTAGGGGGAGAAGATGACAGAGGCCCTCTTGGGATTTTGTCCATCACAGCTTTTCTCTGTCTCCCCCAAAATACACTCCATTGCCTCAAATAAAAGAATTTCAGCTCAAGTCTGGGACAGGCTAACACAAGCATGTCTCCCCAGTTTCCAAGTTAAGGTGTCTTCTAAATTATTGATTCTATCACCCAGATACTAGGTCTCCCCTATCTTAACAAGCAAGGCACAAAAATATTTACTTAAGAGTCCTTATTTCCTTCTCCTTTTACTTTTCTTTTCAGATGTTCCTATTAGTTCTCAATAATGATTCAGGTCGTACTGCAGACTCCCTTCCCCTCCCTCCCGTCGTTTCTAACACAGTAACAGTAAGGACAATGGCAGCACTCTGATGGCAGTGTCAGGCAGCTCTGACTCGCGGGCATCATTCGCCCCACGCCCTTCAAAGGCTTCCACAATTGCACATCTGTCACGGGCTGATGGGAAAACAAACCAGATTAAGGTTAATGTCAAGTTGTATCACCTCCCATTTGTGATCTCCTTCTATTTCTTTGTCTCAGAATCTGTGGAACGTGATGGACAGCAGCAAACCCCTCATTAGCATACTTCCTATTGCCAGTTCAGGCACAAGAATCCTCCTTTGCCAGGATTTGAGATTCCAGTCAGATTCTCAATTCCATGGGACTAGTCTTTCTCATTATTATGCAAATGCAAGCTTTACCTGAAGGCAAGCGCTTTCTTCTTAATATTTAAATTCCATTTCGTTTTCATTGATCTCTAAACAACAGCCCATCTTTGAACTTTCCTTGGAGAACTTTGTAGGGATGAAATGCCACCACCCCCCACCCCAAGATTGTCTGGTTCCCTCTTTAGATTGGAATGATTTGGAGAGAGGCACATGGAAGTGGCAGGAGAAGTATTGATTGATCCACCTCTGCTTACAGAACAGGACTTTTAAGTGACTTTGGCTGAGTCTGGTATACGGCATTCTGCTGCTACAGCAAAGCACTCAAGGAAGAAATCAACTGGCAGAGAAAAGACCAAGTTGACATGCCAGGCAAGCCTGTTTGGAAGGGGGCATGGGAACCAACAAAAAGAGCAACTGCCAAGGCAAACAGTCCATATCAGACAATGGAAAGGAACTACGTGGCGGACAGCCAACTGGGAATCCAGGCCAGTGGGTGGGCAGGCTAGGGGACTAGGATGGGAGCCGGAGGCAGGACTGGAGGTGCCATCTCAGGGCCCCAGGCGCAGACTGACACAGCAATTTAGTGTCCGTGCCTTTGTGCATGCTCAGTCACTTCAGTGATGTCTGACTCTTTGCGACTATGGAAGGCAGTCCACCAGACTCCTCTGTCCATGGGATTCTCCAGGCAAGAATACTGGAGTGAGTTGCCATGCCTTCCTCCAGGGGATCTTCCCAACCCAGGGATTGAACCCGCATCTCTTACTTCTCCTGCATTGACAGGCGAGTTCTTTACCACTAGCGCCACCTGGGAAGGCCCCATTTAGTGTCCAAGATCACCCTCGCCATCAGTCATCTTCTCCACCCCAGTCCTCCTCAGAGGGTCTATATCCTCAGCAGCTACAGCAGCAACCCGGGCCCTTTGATAGAAACGGACCCCTGACCGAAGCCAAACCAATCAGATTCTCCCGCAGGAAATGTGGAATCAGAGTTCAGAGTTCAGTGGGTCTCCCTCCCCTTCTCTGGCTCTTCCATGCTCCTCCCACTCCTGTCTCTCTTTCTCAGGGTTTGAAAGGTTTGTATGAGATCAGAGCAAGAAGCCTATTTTCCAGGCCGAGGCTTTTCCTCCCCTAAGAAAGAGACTGCAGAGTGAGAGTGAAGGAAACACTGGGAGAAAACCATGAAGGAAAGAGAGAATGGCTTGCAAGGTGGGTCCCTAAGTACCCACTTCATGACCTAGTTTCTATTTGGAACCAGAGCCAGAGACCACTGAGGTAAACAGCCAGCACTTACTGTTCTAGAAGGGTGTGGCTGCTCAGCAGGGCTCTTCCCCTTCCTCTTTTGACTCACAACCTGGATCCAAAGGACGCAAGATCCAGGGCTTCACCGAGGTCCAGCGGCTGCTTCCACAGCCCTCCGCCACTGGCGCCCCCCTCGGCTGCCATCTTGAAAGCCTGAAGATATAAACGATACTTGAAAAGCAGCACAAAGACTGAAAGCTGAAGTTTCCTCATCATTTTCTAATGTATCTCCAGTAGCAAGGTCAGCGTCTGAAACTTTCCTTCGGGAGAAAGAAGTGCTTTTCAATGCTTGGAATAATTTTGCACCTTTTTTGTCAAACAAAAAAAAGACGTATTTTCCCCTATCTTGAAACAGGATCAATCCAGGGAAAAGCACGGGGAGAAGAAGGAGCAATATAAGGAGAAGAGGGAGAAGGAAGAGGAGAAACGGCTCATTGACCCTGCGCTGCTCTGGGGCTGGCTGTGAGTTCTGGTTTCAGCCTTCTCGGCAGTCTCAGGCGGTGCGCGCCGAACCGTGGAACAGTGACAGGAGGGCGGACACACACAGCCCTGGAAGCCTAAGGCCTGGATGTGTATCCTGCTCTACCATTTACTGCACAACTGTTTGCTTCAATTTCCTCCGCTGTGAAAGGAGGGTGAGGGTAGGTGAGTTCAGTTCAGTTCAGTTCAGTGGCTCAGTAGTGTCCGACTCTTTGCGACCCCATGAATTGCAGCACACCAAGCCTCCATGTCCATCACCAACTCCAGGAGTTCACTCAAACTCATGTCCATCGAGTCGGTGATGCCATCCAACCATCTCATCCTCTGTCGTCCCCTTCTCTTCCTGCCCCCAATCCCTCCCAGCTTCAGTCTTTTCCAACGAGTCAACTCTTCACGTGAGGTGGCCAAAGTATGGGAGTTTCAGCTTTAGCATCAGTCCTTCCAATGAACACCCAGGACTGATCTCCTTTAGGATGGACTGGTTGGATCTCCTTGCAGTCCAAGGGACTCTCAAGAGTCTTCTCCAACACCACAGTTCAAAAGCATCAATTCTTCGGCTCTCAGCTTCCTTCACAGTCCCAACTCCCACATCCATACATGACCACTGGAAAAACCATAGCCTTGACTAGACGGACCTTTGTTGGCAGAATAATGTCTCTGCTTTTGAATATGGTATCTAGGTTGGTCATAACTTTTCTTCCAAGGAGTAAGTGTCTTTTAATTTCATGGCTGCAGTCACCATCTGCAGTGATTTGGGAGCCCCCAAAAATAAAGTCTGAAACTGTTTCCACTGTTTCCCCATCTATTTCCCATGAAATGATAGGCCAGATGCCATGATAACTTTTTCACTCTCCTCTTTCACTTTCATCAAGAGGTTTTTGAGTTCCTCTTTACTTTCTGCCATAAGAGTGGTGTCATCTGCATATGTGAGGTTATTGATATTTCTCCCAGCAATCTTGATTCCAGCTTGTGCTTCTTCCAGCCCAGCGTTTCTCGTGGTGTACTCTGCATAGAAGTTAAATAAGCAGGGTGACAATATACAGTCTTGACATACTCCTTTTCCTATTTGGAACCAGTCTGTTGTTCCATGTCTAGTTCTAACTGTTGCTTCCTGACCTGCATACAGGTTTCTCAAGAGGCAGGTCAGGTGGTCTGGTATTCCCATCTCTTTCAGAATTTTCCACAGTTTATTGTGATCCACACAGTCAAAGGCTTTGTCCATGGTATACACAATAATAATGTAAAAGTAATATTACTAACAACAATTAGAGGACTTCCTTGGTAGTTCAGTGGCTAAGACTCTGCACTCCCAATGTGGAGGGCCTGGGTTCGATCCCTGATCAGGGAAATGGATCCCATATGTCACAACAAAGATTGAAGATCCCATAATTGCCACAATTAAGACCTTGTGCAACCAAATAAATAAATGTTATTTTTAAAAAGCAGTAACAACAATTGAGAGGAGAGGGGAAGACAGATAAATCGATAAATATATTGAAAGAAATCAATGTGAACCCTGGAAATTTGACCCAAGAAAAAGAACTGACAAAAATTGGGTACAGACAGGGGGAAAACGGAAGAAAAAAAAAGAGAGAGAGAGAGAGAGAAGCAAAATTGACTACAGCAAAGTCAATAGAGTTTAAATGAAGGGAAGAGTGAAATTACCAATGTAAGCACCTGAAGAAATTAAAAGAGCACAAACTTTTCAGATCTCCAGAAAGTACACACACATACCATCCCACCACCACAAACACAAAGGAAGCAGATCATATAATAAAAGATTATAAAAAGGAAAAATAGAAGAGATGGCATCTAATATGATGACAGAACTAACATCCAACTCATTTGCTTTAATAATAAATGTGAAGTATGTAAACATCTAGTAGGAGATCATATTCTTCTATTGGGTCATGAAGAAAAAGCCAACAGTATGTATACAAGAGGCATATCTAAGACAGCCTAACCCAGAAAGATGGGAAATCAGAGGCTGCACCAAGGTTTGCAAGCAAATGCATATCCAAAGAAAGCAGAGGCTCTGAGGCTCCCTCACAGACAGGGTAGAATTCAGGGCAAAAAGCACTAAACAGGCCACAGGATAAAGCACCAAAAACAAGGAAAAATGAACATTAATGGAGACTTTAATCCACTTCTCTTTAACCCATAACTTAACATGACAAACAGTATAGATGGGACATAAAAACTCCTAAATTCACAAATTAACCACATGGGACTAATTAATACATTCTAAAAGATAAAAAATATGTTTGCAGGGGTTTGGTTGGTTCAAACCAAAAGCTTTGAGAACAACTATCTTGGCAGACTTAGAAAACAGGCTAAGGAGTTAGATCTGAGAGACAGCTGGCAGCAGACACCTGAGTCCCACTTCTGGTCCTCCAGTCTGTACAGCAAATGGTTGGCTGCTTACTCATCACTACTGTGCTCAGAGCCTGCTCTCAGATCTCTCCTGCTAGATGGAGGAAGTAAAACTCACTTTCTCTTGGATCATAATGATGCCAGCTGGGCATCAGAGAAAATGCAGACTAATGGAATGGCAATTCTTGCTCATCTCCCCCGTGGTTTATTTCACAGCCTAAACAAGATGTGCTATTAACATAGGACACACACACACACACACACACACACTCCCTCCCTGGCACTGTAGGATCACTGAGGCCTTTCTTTGCTCATTGAATGTATGTAGCCAGGGCCTGTCATAGACTTTGTGGCTTCATCTTTATAGGCGGCTGCCTCTTGGGAGTGTCTCATCAATAAATCCCTCCCCCTTCATCTCTTTTGCTTTTTATCAGCCCAGCTCCACAAGGTACCATTATCTCCACCTGCCCTTGAAAATGTTTATTTCCAGATATCTCTCTGATGGCTAGTCATGCAACTTGGATGATGACCTTGCAAATAAACATGAGCAGAAAATTCTACCCAACCAACAGGAGGTTATTCAAAAGCTTTTTATTTGTGAAAGTCAATTATCTTTCCTGACATTTTCTTGTTCTGTTTGCAAAGGAACACACACACACACACACACACACGTGGAAATAATGTATTTGGAACATGGATAATATGAACAATTAATATTTATCAATTAGTTACTACAAATGAATTGCTTTGCATAATTTATCCCAGCACCCCTGTAGAGTACAGAAAATCTCTTCCCAGCACATCCAAATGGAAAAACTGAGGCTCAGAAAGGCTAAATAATATGCCCAGTGAATTCTCAAGCAGTGAGTGGCAGTATGTGTTCTGTGGACCCATGGTCTGGGTCAATTCCTCAATTCCAGGCTGTGAACACAGTGGTCATTAATCTGTGTCACTACCTGCTAAAGCAAGGCTTAGATGCTGTTATATACTGCATGCGTGTGTCCCCTGAAAATTCACATTGAAATCCTAACCCTCAATGTAATAGTATTGGAGATGAGGCCTTTGGGAGGCAATCAGGTTCAGAAGTAGTCACAAGAGTGGAGTCCCCATGATTAGAAAGAGACTAGAGCTCCATCTGTCTGGGCCATGGACACAGTAAGAAGGCAGCTGTCTACAAGCCAGGAAGTAAGCCCTCACCAGGACCTGACCATTCTGGCACCCTGATATCAAATCTCCTGCCCTCTAGAACTGTGAGAAATACATTTCTACTGTTTAAGCCACCCAGCCTGGGACTTCCCTGGTGGTCCAGTGCTTAAGAATGCACCTTACAATGCAGGGGACACAGGTTCGATCCCTGGTTGGGGAACTAACATCCTACTTGCCGCAGAATACCTAAGCCCCCATGCCACAGCTAGAGTCCATGCATCACAACGAAAGATCAGCTTGACACAACAAAGACCCCATGTGCTGCAACTAAGCCTTGACATATCTACTTGGTGTTCTGTGGTGACCTGGATGGGAAGGAAATCCAGAACAGTGGGTATATATGTATACGTATACCTGAATCACTTTGCTGCACAGCATAAACTAACACAACATTGTAAGGCAACTATACTCCAATAAAGATTAATTTTTAAAAATGCTATTAAGGGAGTCCTTTGCTAATACGCCTATTCCTCCATTCAGTTTAATACAGTCCTTGGAAAAAAAGTTATGACCAACCTTGTTAATTTGCTAAGTCGCTTCAGTCGTGTCCGACTCTTTGCAACCCCAGAGACGGCAGCCCACCAGGCTCCCCCGTCCCTGGGATTCTCCAGGCAAGAACACTGGAGTGGGTTGCCATTTCCTTCTGCAATGCATGAAAGTGAAAAGTGAAAGTGAAGTCGCTCAGTCGTGTCTGACTCCTAGCGACCCCATGGACTGCAGCCTACCAGGCTCCTCCGTCCATGGGATTTTCCAGGCAAGAGTACTGGAGTGGGGTGCCATTGCCTTCTCCATGCTAGACAGCATATTAAAAAGCAGAGACATCACTTTGTCAACAAAGGTCTGTCTAGTCAAGGCTATGGTTTTTCCAGTGGTCATGTATGGATGTGAGAGGTGGACTATAAAGAAAGCTGAGCACCAAAGAATTGATCCTTTTGAACTGTGGTGCTGGAGAAGACTCTTGAGAGTTCCCTGGACTGCAAGGAGATCCAACCAGTCCATCCTAAAGGAGATCAGACCTGGGTGTTCATTGGAAGGACTGATTTTGAAGCTGAAACTCCAATACGTTGGCCACCTGATGCAAAGAACTGACTCATTTGAAAAGACCCTGATGCTGGCAAAGATTGAAGGCAGGAGGAGAAGGGGACGACAGAGTATGAGATGGTTGGATGGCATCACCGACTCAATGGACATGGATTTGGGTGGACTCCAGGAGTTGGTGATGGACAGAGAGGCCTGGCATGCTGTGATTCATGGGGTCACAAAGAGTCAGACACGACTGAGCAACTGAACTGAACGGAAATGATGATAAGAAAACATAAAACTTGATCCCACTCATGCTCACAGGTTGGGGGAAGGCAGGCGGCCCCTTCCACCATCATCTGCGACATCTGGTGGTTCGAATTCTGATCTGGCCTGGCAGCTGAGGCCCTGGGCCCTCCCTCTGACCTTTCGGGCCCTCCGGCTGAGGGCTCTTCCTGCTCCAGCATGCTATACTGTAATACTGCAGTGTCTTTTCAAAAGCTATGGCTGCACAACAGCACTGCTGTCCCCATTTTCTTCTCCACAAGACTCCAAACTTCCTTCTCCATCATGCAGTCCCTCTCCCTCCGGTCTCCGAGGCACTCTCTGGATCCCATTGGCCAATGCCTGCCCCTCAGACATCAGAGCCCCTGATCTTCAAGGGAAGGGGAACTGTAGCTGATGAAGAGACATGCTATGAAGACATGTCAATGCACATACAGAGTAGGAGGGGTGAATGTCAACAAGATCCATGGGAAGGATTGCCTGGGAAAGGCCAAATCCATCCAGACTTCATTTGGTCCTAAAGACAAGCCTACCAGGTTTCTCCTCTTGGACTTGAAGAGCAAAAGTTTCCTGCAGAACAGAGGCTGGAGGATCCAGTTTCAGAAGACCAATGTGGTTTTTTATTTGTTTGTTTTTAGTTTTTCATTGTACTTTTTATCTCATAATACTATATAATAGATTTTCACATTCCCACATCAATATTTCCCTATTTTTAAAATCTTACAAGACCAATGTGTTTTTAATTCTATATGCCTATCATTTAGGAAGGATGTCAGGTCCCACCATCCCTACTCCCCGCAGGGGATGCTGAGATGTTGCAAGAGCTCATAGGCTGAGATGAGAATTAGCTCACAAGATTAAAGATATTTCTAGAGTAAACAGGTCCAAAAGAGCTCTGCTTCCTGAGTGTCACCGTAGAATCAATGTCAAGAGAAGAGTGGGAACTAAAATGATCAGTACTTTGTTCCTTCTTCAGATGGATTTTTGCCATCTTCAAGATCTCCATCAGTTTATAGACTGATACATCATCCAACTCCCATTACTACAAGAAAACTGATCCCCTGAGGAATCACATTACCTCCTCAGGACCATATGGACTCAACCAAGTTCGTAAGGCTGGAACCAAGCCTCCCTTTTCCCAATCCTAAGCTCCCTCCTCTGCATCATGAGAATGCTTTCAATGTGAATATCAAACTTAAAAGGAGGTAGATCACAAACTGCAAACTGCTGAAGTAGAAATTAATCAATCATTTGGAGACAGGGGTGGTGCAGGGTCCCTAAACAAAGCTCTGCCTCTCCCACCCCAGGCCCATATGCCACTTCCCTCTGCCAGGGCAGCTCCTGGACTGCTGGGTGTCCTTCTGCTCAGGACATTGAGCAAACTAGGTCAAACACGATATTCAGCAACCTTTCATAAGCACTGAAGGTCATCTCAGTGCTCAGCATTTTTGCATCTTTTCAAATAAATAATGAAAGTGGAGATTCTCAATATGGCATAGCTGGGCTAATTCCCTGGGAGCTGCATTCACGCAGCACCACATATTGCCAGCATATGTTTCTCCTTGTAGAGTCGATGCCAAATCAAGATTGCATTAGGGAATAAATTTTCCTAAAGAATAAAGGACATCAAACAATAACTTGTTAGAAAAATGTACTAGGGAGGAATCTGAGCAAAGGGAAGTCCTGTTCACAATAGCAACACACAAAAGGGAAACTTGCAGAGAACAATTAAGGAGATAGGGTCTATATAACTACTAAAAGACAAGGCTGTGGTCCTAGTGTGATTAGACTGACTAGTTTTCTGTGAGTATGGTTTCAGTGTGTCTGCCCTCTAATGCCCTCTTGCAACACCTACTGTCTTACTTGGGTTTCTCTGACAGAATGTGGTCCACTGGAGAAGGGAATGGCAAACCACTTCAGTATTCTTGCCTTGAGAACCCCATGAACAGTAGGAAAAGGCAAAATGATAGGATACTGAAAGAGGAACTCCCCAGGTCAGTAGGTGCCCAATATGCTACTGGAGATCAGTGGAGAAATAACTCCAGAAAGAATGAAGGGATGGAGCCAAAGCAAAAACAATACCCAGCTGTGGATGTGACTGGTGATACAAGCAAGGTCCGATGCTGTAAAGAGCAATAATGCATAGGAACCTGGAATGTCAGGTCTATGAATCAAGGCAAACTGGAAGTGGTCAAACAAGAGATGGCAAGAGTGAATGTCAACATTCTAGGAATCAGCGAACTGAAATGGACTGGAATGGGTGAATTTAACTCAGATGACCATTATATCTACTACTGCAGGCAGGAATCCTTCAGAAGAAATGGAGTGGCCATCATGGTCAACAAAAGAGTCCGAAATGCAGTACTTGGATGCAATCTCAAAAATGACAGAATGATCTCTGTTCATTTCCAAGGCAAACCATTCAATATCACAGTAATCCAAGTCTATGCCCCAACCAGTAATGCTGAAGAAGTGAAAGTTGAACAGTTCTATGAAGACCTACAAGACCTTTTAGAACTAACACCCAAAAAAGATGTCCTTTTCATTATAGGGGACTGGAATGCAAAAGTAGGAAGTCAAGAAACACCTGGAGTAACAGGCAAATTTGGCCTTGGAATATGGAATGAAGCAGGGTAAAGACGAATAGAGTTTTGCCAAGAAAATGCACTGGTCGTAACAAACACCCTCTTCCACCAAAACAAGAGAAGACTCTACACATGGACATCACCAGATGGTCAACACCAAAATCAGATTGATTATATTCTTTGCAGCCAAAGATGGAGAAGCTCTATACAGTCAGCAAAAACAAGACCAGGAGCTGACTGTGGCTTAGATCATGAACTCCTTATTGCCAAATTCCGACTGAAATTGAAGAAAGTAGGGAAAACCACTAGACCATTCAGGTATGACCTAAATCAAATCCCTTATGATTATACAGTGGAAATGAGAAATATATTTAAGGGCCTAGATCTGATAGATAGAGTGCCTGATGAGCTATGGAATGAGGTTCGTGACATTGTACAGAAGGCAGAGATCAAGACCATCCCCATTGAAAAGAAATACAAAAAAGCAAAATGGCTGTCTGGGGAGGCCTTACAAATAGCTGTGAAAAGAAGAGAAGCAAAAAGCAAAGGAGAAAAGGAAAGATATAAGCATCTGAATGCAGAGTTCCAAAGAATAGCAAGAAGAGATATGAAAGCCTTCTTCAGTGATCAATGCAAAGAAATAGAGGAAAACAATAGAATGGGAAAGACTAGGGATCTCTTCAAGAAAATCAGAGATATCAAGGGAACATTTCATGCAAAGATGGGCTCAATAAAGGACAGAAATGGTCTGGACCTAACAGAAGCAGAAGATATTAAGAAGAGATGGCAAGAATACACAGAAGAACTGTACAAAAAAGATCTTCACGACCCAGATAATCACGATGGTGTGATCACTCATCTAGAGCCAGACATCCTGGAATGTGAAGTCAAGTGGGCCTTAGAAAGCATCACTACGAACAAACCTAGTGGAGGTGATGGAATTCCAGTTGAGCTATTCCAAATCCTGAAAGATGATGCTGTGAAAGTGCTGCACTCAATATGCCAGCAGATTTGGAAAACTCAGCAGTGGCCACAGGACTGGAAAAGGTCACTTTTCATTCCAATCCCAAAGAAAGGCAATGCCAAAGAATGCTCAAACTACCACACAATTGCACTCATCTCACATGCTAGTAAAGTAATGCTCAAAAGTCTCCAAGCCAGGCTTCAGCAATATGTGAACCATGAACTTCCTGATGTTCAAGCTGGTTTTAGAAAAGGCAGAGGAACCAGAGATCAAATTGCCAACATCCACTGGATCATGGAAAAAGCAAGAGAGTTCCAAAAAAACATCTATTTCTGCTTTATTGACTAGCCAAAGCCTTTGACTGTGTGGATCACAATAAACTGTGGAAAATTCTGAAAGAGATGGGAATACCAGACCACCTGATCTGCCTCTTGAGAAATCTGTATGCAGGTCAGGAAGCAACAGTTAGAACTGGACATGGAACAACAGACTGGTTCCAAATAGGAAAAGGAGTACATCAAGGCTGTATATTGTCACCCTACTTATTTAAGTTATATGCAGAGTACATCATGAGAAACGCTGGACTGGAAAAAACACAAGCTGGAATCAAGATTACCGGGAGAAATATCAATAACCTCAGATATGCAGATGACACCACCCTTATTGCAGAAAGTGAAGAAGAACTAAAAAGCCTCTTGATGAAAGTGAAAGTGGAGAGTGAAAAAGTTGGCTTAAAGCTCAACATTCAGAAAACGAAGATCATGGCATCCGGTCCCATCACTTCATGGGAAATAGATGGGGAAACAGTGGAAACAGTGTCAGACTTTATTTTTTGGGGCTCCAAAATCACTGCAGATGGTGACTGCAGCCATGAAATTAAAAGACACTTACTCCTTAGAAGGAAAGTTATGACCAACCTAGACAGCATATTCAAAAGCAGAGACGTTACTTTGCCAACAAAGACTCGTCTAGTCAAGGCTATGGTTTTTCCTGTGGTCATGTATGGATGTGAGAGTTGGACTGTGAAGAAGGCTGAATGCTGAGGAATTGATGCCTTTGAACTGTGGTGTTGGAGAAGACTCTTGAGAGTCCCTGGGATTGCAAGGAGATCCAACCAGTCCATTCTGAAGGAGATCAGTCCTGGGATTTCTTTGGAAGGAATGAAACTTTAAAGCTGAAACTCCAGTACTTTAGCCGCCTCATGCGAAGAGTTGACTCATTGGAAAAGACTCTGATGCTGGGAGGGATTGGGGGCAGGAGGAGAAGGGGACAACAGAGGATGAGATGGCTGGATGGCATCACTGACTCGATGGAGGTGAGTCTGGGTGAACTCCGGGAGTTGGTGATGGACAGGGAGGCCTGGCGTGCTGCGATTCATGGGGTCGCAAAGAGTCGGACATGACTGAGCAACTGAGCTGAACTGAAATGAACTACTAAAAGTGTTGTTAGCTGCTCGGTAGTGTCTGACTCTTTGTGACCTCATGGGCTATAGCTCACCAGGCTCCTGTGCCCATAGAATTCTCAAGACAAGAATACTGGAGTGGGTAGTCATTCATCCAGGGATCAAACTTGGGTCTCCAGCATTGCACGTGGATTCTTTACCATCTGAGCCACCAGGGAATCTCATACAACTACTAAAGAAATCCTCAAAATGTCACCAGATGATCATGAAGTCTGAACTTACCTCCCTATGGATATGCAAACGAAATAGTCCACAAATGCTCATTCTTTCAAGATCATTTAACATATATTTAACAGAATCCCAAACAAAATTCTGAAGCTACTTGTTGTAGGCAAACTTCAGTTCAGTTCAGTCGCTCAGGTGTGTCCGACTCTTTGCGACCCCATGAATCGCAGCACGCCAGGCTTCCTTGTCCATCACTAACTCCCACAGTTCACTCAAACTCATGTCCATCGAGTCGGTGATGCCATCCAGCCATCTCATCCTCTGTCGTCCCCTTCTCCTCCTGCCCCCAATCCTTCCCAGCATCAGAGTCTTTTCCAATGAGGCAACTCTTCACATGAGGCGGTCAAAGTATGGGAGTTTCAGCTTTAGCATCAGTCCTTCCAAAGAAATCCCAGGACTGATCTCCTTCAGAATGGACTGGTTGGATCTCCTTGCAGTCCAAGGGACTCTCAAGAGTCTTCTCCAACACCACAGTTCAAAAGCATCAATTCTTCAGCACTCAGCTTTCTTCACAGTCCACCTCTCACATCCATACATGACCACTGGAAAAACCATAGCCTTGACTAGACAAATCTTTGTTGGCAAAGTAATGTCTCTGCTTTTGAATATGCTATCTAGGTTGGTCATAACTTTCCTTCCAAGGAGTAAGCATCTTTTAATTTCATGGCTGCAGTCACCATCTGCAGTTATTTGGGAGCCCCAAAAAATAAAGTCTGACACTGTTTCCACTGTTTCCCCATCTATTTGCCATGAAGTGATGGGACCTGATGCCATGATCTTCATTTTCTGAATCTTGAGCTTTAAGCCAACTTTTTCACTGTCCTCTTTCACTTTCATCAAAATGCTTTTTAGTAGATAATAAGAAGAGATGGCAAGAATACACAGAAGAACTGTACAAAAAAGATCTTCATGACCAAGATAACCATAATGGTGTGATCACTCACCTAGAGCCAGATATCCTGGAATGTGAAGTCAAGTGGGCCTTAGAAAGCATCACTACGAACAAACCTAGTGGAGGTGATGGAATTCCAGTTGAGCTGTTTCAAATCCTGGAAGATGATGGTGTGAAAGTGCTGCACTCAATATGCCAGCAAATTTGGAAAACTCAGCAGTGGCCACAGGACTGGAAAAGGTCAGTTTTCATTCCAATCCCAAAGAAAGGCAATGCCGAAGAATGCTCAAAATACTGCACAATTGCACTCATCTCACATGCTAGTAAAGTAATGCTCAAAAGTCTCCAAGCCAGGCTTCAGCAATATGTGAACCGTGAACTTCCAGGTGTTCAAGTTGGTTTTTGAAAAGGCAGAGGAACCAGAGATCAAATTGCCAACAACTGCTGGATCATGGAAAAAGGAAGAGAGTTCCAGAAAAACATCTACAGGCAAATTTATGGCTTCCTAAATAGGTGCATGTCCTAATCCCAGTACTTTTGAATATATTACATACATGGTATGTAATATATAAAGTAGACTTTATAAATGTGATTAAGGGTGAAGACTTTGCAATGGGGGGAGATTATCCTGGAATATCCAGAGCTGAACCTAATCACACAGATCTTTTAAATTAGAGGATATTTTCTGGCTCTGCTTAGAATGAAAAAAGTCAGAGAGATGCAGCATTGCTACCTTTAGAGGTGGGACTTCCCTGGTGGTCCAGTGGTTATGAATCCACCTGCCAGTGCAGGGGACATGTGTGCATGCCCTGGTTTGTGAAGATCCCATGTGTCGTGGGGCAACCAAGCCCCTGCACCACAACTACTGAGCCTGGAAGCCTAGAGCTCACGCTCCACAACAGAAAAAGCCACCTCAATGAGAAGTCTGTGCACCTCAACTAGAGAGCAGCCTGCATGCAGCACCAATGACCCAGCACAGCCAAAAATGAATGAATAAATAAACAAAATATTCTATTGTAAGTGATGTTCTAATACACAAAACTCAAAAAAAAAAAAAAGAAGAAGAAGAAGGGGTCCATGAGCCAAGGAATATGGGCAGCCTCTAGAAGTAGGAAAGGGCAAGAAAATGATTCTCTCCGATAGCCTCCAGGATGGAATGCAGCTCTACTAACACTTTGATTTTAACCAAGTGAGACTTCTAACCTACAGAACCATAAGGTAGAAAACCTGTGTTGTGTTAAGCCATTAAGTTTATGGTATTATTTTGTTACAAAGCAAAGGGAAACCAATACACTATTTTTTAAACCTGACCAAATTTTGAAATTGTGAAGTATTGCAGAATTAACCTAAGAAGGAAAAAATAGGGGCAAAGCCAGGGGGAAAAATGAATATTCTTGACATGAAAATTATTAGAGGAGACCACCCTGTTAGGTACTAAAATACACCTGGTACTGGAATGTAGAATCAAATAAATGAATGTGGAACCAAATAAATGCTCCAGAAGTAGACTCTATCACATTCAACATTTTTACATTCTTAGAGGAAACATCACTAAACAATGGAGATATCTGATTAACAAATTTAAAATTGTTGTTGCTCAGTCATTCAGTTATGTCTGACTCTTTGCACCACACCAGGCTTCCCTGTCCTTCACTATCTTCCAGAGTTTGCTCAAACTCATGTCCATTGAGTTGATGATGCCATCTAACCATCTCATTCTCTGTCTCCCCCTTCTCCTCCTGCCTTAATCTTTCCCAGGATCAGGATCTTTTCCAGTGAGTCAAATCTTCATATCAGGTGACCAAAGTATTGGAGCTTCAACTTCAGCATCAGTCCTTCCAATGAATGTTCAGGGTTTGTTTCCTTTAGGATTGACTGGTTTGACCTCCTTGCTGTCCAAGGGACTCTCAAGAGTCTTCTCCAGCACCATAGTTTAAAACCATCAATTCTTTGGTACTCAGCCTTCTTTACAGTCCAACTGTCACATCTGTACATGACAACAGGAAAAACCATAGCTTTGACTATATCAACCTTTGTCCACAAAGTGATGCTTCTGCTTTTTATTATGCTGTCTAGGTTTGTCATAGCTTTCTGTCCAAGGAGCAAGTATCTTTTAATTTCATGGCTGCAGTCACCATCTGCAGTGATTTTGGAGCCCAAGAAAATAAGGTCAGTCACTGTTTCCATTGTTTCTCCACTTATTTGCCATGTAATGGGACCAGATGCCATGATCTTAGTTTTTTGAACAATGAGTTTTAAGCCAGCTTTTTCACTCTCCTCTTTCACCTGCATCAAGAGGCTCTTTAGTTCCTCTTCACTTTCTGCCATTAGGGTGGTGTCATATGCATATCTGAGGTTATTGGTATTTCTCCTAGCAACCTTGATTCCAGCTTGTGATTCATCTAGCCTCTCATTTCACATGATATATTCTGCATAGAACTTAAATAAGCAGGGTGATAATATACAACCTTGACATACTCCTTTCCCAATTTGGAACCAGTCCTTTCTTCCATATCTGGTTCTAATTGTTGCTTCTTGACCTGAACACAGGTTTCTCAGGAGGCAGGTAAGGTGGTCTGGTATTCCAATCTTTTAAGAATTTTCCACAGTATGTTGTGATTCTCACAGTCCAAGGCTTTAGCATAGTCAATGACATAGAAGTAGATGTTTTTCCGGAATTCCCTTACTTTTTCTATGATCCAACAGATGTTGGCAATTTGATCTCTTGTTCCTCTTCTTTTTCTAAACCCAGTTTGTACATCTGAAAGTTCTTGGTTCACATACTACTGAAGGCTAGCTTGAAGGATTTTGAGCATTATTTTGCTAGTGTGTGAAATGAGTGCAATTATGGCACAGTTTGAACATTCTTTGGCATTGCCCTTTTTGGGGATTGGAATGAAAAGTGACCTTTTTCAGTCCTGTGGCCACTTCTGAGTTTTCCAAATTTACTGAAAATAAAATTAGTTTATATCCTCAGCTTACCATAAATCAAAATAAATTTTAGATCACTGGGGCAGTCCCAAGATGGTGGAGGAACAGGATGTGGAGACTACTTTCTCCCCCACAAATTCATCAAAAGATCATTTGAATGCTGAGTATCTTCCACAAAACAACTTCTAAACACTGGCAGAGGACACCAGGCACCCAGAAAGGCAGCCCATTCTTTTCAAAAAGAGGTAGGATAAAATATAAATGACAAAAAGAGAGACAAAAGAGTTAGGGATGGAGACCTGTCCTCGGGAGGGAGTCGTGAAGGAGGAGAAGTTTCCAAACAGCAGGAAACTCTCTCACTGGAGGGCCTGTGGGGAGTTTTGGAATCTCAGAGGGCAACATAACAAGGAGAAGAAAAAAAAAAAAAAAAAAAACCCACAGAATACGCACCTAACCGCAACTCCCAGTGGAGTAGCCCAGACACTCGCGTCTGCCACCAGTGAGCAGGGGCTGCACAAGGAGGCGCGGGCTGCAAGCTTAGGGTAAAGTCTAGGCCTGAGGACAATCTGAGGGAGCTAACATGAGATAGCAACCCAAACTGTGGGATAGCCAGAAAAAAAAGAGAGAACTTTCCCACGAAAGGCTCTAACCTAATGCACATCCTGGCCCGCTCACAGAACAAAGCATTGAGTGAATACCAAAGGAGAGCTAGCCAGCTGTGTACAGGTACCTCCCCCCACTGGAGGCAGAGAGGCAGGCATGCGACAGCCAAAGCCTGAAGGCAAGGGGCAATCTCAGCCCCAGAGACCGGCATCCTCCACCAAACTGTGAGCAGGCTCCCAGTTGCTAATCACATCTTCCTGGGATCCTGGATGGTTAACATCTGCCAGGAGGGTCACAGCCTGAGATCAGCTCCCCAGAGGAGACACATGGCTCACCTGAGACGGTGCTCTCGCTGGGCACCCAGGAAACCAAGCTGCTGGGATGGGGAGGTGATTAAGACACACGGTCCACGTGGGACAGTGTACTCACCAAGCACTTGGTCACCTGAGCTGCTCAGACCTAGGAAGCATACAAAACACATGCCCAGTGGAGTCTGTGCCCTTTAGGAGTACCCAAGAACCTGAACCCGAGAAGCTTAGACCTGGGAAGTGCATGAACACAGGGTCTGCTTTGGACAGTACCCCTGCAGAGACCCTGGAGCCTGAGCAGCGTAGACCCGGAAAGCACACACCACTGTGAGCTGGGGCAAACCCAGTGTGGTCCATATAGTGCGAGCACTACCCACACATGCCAGTGGTATTTTTGTTTGCAGTGTTCCTCTCTCCCCACAACACAACTGAACAAGTGAGCCTAAATAAGTGACCACCTTCACCCCCTTGTGCCAGGGTTGAAATTAGACACTGAAGTGACTTGCAAACAGAAAAAAAAAAAACAAAATAAACAAAGAGGGAATGCTCTGGAAGTGACGGGTACAACAAATTAAAACCCTGTAATTAACATTGACTAAGCATTGGAATGGGCCTATAGACCTTGAAAAGAAGTACAAGCTGGAACCAGGGACTATCTGAAACTGAACTGACCCCACGCTGCCCTCAACAGCTCCAGAGAAATGCCTAGATATATTTTTACTATTATCATTTTTAATTGCTTTATTTTTAAGTTCTTTATTATTCCTTTAATTTTCATTTTTATAACCTACTATTACCCTGCAAAAAAAAGACCCTATTTTTAAAGCAAATTTCATATATATTTTTTTTATAATTTTTGTGATTGATTTTGTTTTGTATTTTTGAGTCTATCCTCTACTCTAGATTTTTAATCTTTGCTTTTTGGTATTTGTTATCAATTCTGTACCTTTAAGAACTGAATCTTCAGTATCCATTTTCACTTAGGGGTGTGATTACTGGCTTGATTGCTCTCTCCCCTTTTGACTCTCCCTTTTCTCCCCCAGGTCACCTCTATCTCCTCCCTCCCCCTTCTCTTCTCTACTTAAGTCTGTGAATCTCTCTGGGTGTTCCGGGCTGTGGAGAATACTTAGGGAAGTGATTACTCTCGCCCCTTTTGATTCCCCCTCTTCTCCTCTTGGTCACCTCTATTTCCTTCCTCCCTATTCTTTTCTCCATGTAACTCTGTGAATCTCTCTGGGTGTCCCTCACTGTGGAGAATTTTTTCACCATTAACCTGGATGTTTTATCATCGGTGCTGTATGGATGGAGAACTCTTGATGCTACTGTAAGAATAAGACTGAAAGCCAGAGGCAGGAGGCTTAAATCCAAAACTTGAGAACACCAGAGAAATCCTGATTCCAGGGGACATTAATCAACAATAGCTCATCCAAAAGCCTCTATACCTACACTGAAACCAAGCTCCACCCAAGGGCCAACAAGTTCCAAAGCAAGACATACCATGCTAATTCTCCAGCAACACAGGAACACAGCCCTGAGCATTAAAATACAGGCTATCCAAAGCCATGTCAAACCCAGAGACACCCCAAAACTCACTACTGGACACTTCACTGCACTCCAGAGAGAAGACATCCAGTTCCACCCACCAGAACACAGGCACAAGCTCCCCCCAACCAGGAAACCTTGACAAGCCACTCATCCAACCCCACCCACAGGGAGCAAGCTCCACAATAAAGAGGAACCACAAACTTCCAGTCTACAGAAAGGCCACCCCAAACACAGCAATCTAAACAAAATGAAAAGGCAGAGAAATATTCAGCAGGTAAAGGAACATGATAAATGCCCACCAAACCAAACAAAAGAGGAGGAGATAGGGAGTCTACCTGAAAAAGAATTCAGAATAATGAGAGTAAAGATGATCCAAAATCTTGAAAACAAAATGGAGTTACAGATAAATAGACTAGAGACAAGGATTGAGAAGATGCAAGAAATGTTTAGCAAGGACCTAGAAAAAATTAAAAAAAGAGTCAATCGATAATGAATAATGCAATAACTGAGATCAAAAGCACTCTGGAGGGAACCAACAGTAGAATAACTGAGGCAGAAGATAGGATAAATGAGGTGGAAGATAGAATGGTGGAAATAAATGAAACAGAGAGAAAAAAGAAAAAGGAATTAAAAGAAATGAGGACAACATAGGAGACTTCTGGGACAATGTTAAACACCACAACATTAGAATCATAGGAGTCCCAGAAGAAGACAAAAAGAAAGGCCATGAGAAAATACTTGAGAAGATAATAGTTGAAAACTTCCCTAAAATGGGGAAGGAAATAGCCACTCAAGTCCAAGAAACCCAGAGAGTCCCAAACAGGACGAACCCAAGGTAAAACATCCCAAGATACATATTAATCAAACTGATGAAGACCAAACACTAAGAACAAATATTAAAAGCAGCAAGGGAAAAACAACTATACTACAAAACTACAGTCATTAAGACAGTATGGTACTGGCACAAAGACAGAAATATAGATCAAAGGAACAAAATAGAAAGCCCCGAGACAAATCCATTCACCTGTGGACACTTTATCTTTGACAAAGGAGGCAAGAACATACAATGTAGAAAAGGCAATCTCTTTAACAAGTGGTGCTGGGAAATGGCAGCCCACTCCAGTACTCTTGCCTGGAAAATCCCATAGATGGAGGAGCCTGGTAGGTTGCAGTCCATAGGGTCACGAACAGTCGGACACTTACTGAGTGACTTCACTTTCACTTTTCACTTTCATGCATTGGAGAAGGAAATGGCAACCCACTCCAGTGTTCTTGCCTGGAGAATCCCAGGGATGGGGGAGCCTGGTGGGCTGCCGTCTATGGGATCGCACAGAGTTGGACACGACTGAAATGACGCAGCAGCAGCAGCAGCAGGGAAAACTGGTCAACCACTTGTAAAAGAATGAAACTAGAACACTTTCTAACACCATACTACTACTAAGTCGTGTCAGTCGTGTCCACCTCTGTGCGGCCCCATAGACGGCAGCCCAATAGGCTCCTCTGTCCCTGGGATTCTCTGGGCAAGAACACTGGAGTGGGTTGCTATTTCCTTCTCCAATGCATGAAAGTGAAAAGTGAAAGTGAAGTTGCTCAGTCATGTCCGACTCTTAGCGACCCCATGGACTGTAGCCTACCAGGCTCCTCCGTCCATGGGATTCTCCAGGCAAGAGTACTGGAGTGGGGTGCCACTGCCTTCTCCGTTCTAATACCATACACAAAAATAAACTCAAAATGGATTAAAGATCTAAATGTAAGACCAGAAACTACAAAATTCCTAAAAGAAAACATAGGCAAAACACTCTCTGACATAAATCACAGCAGGATCCTCTATGACCCACCTCCCAGACTAATGGAAATAAAAGCAAAAATAAACAAATGGGACCTAATTAAACTTAAAAGCTTTTGCACAACGAAGGAAACTATAAGAAAGGTGAAGAGACAGCCTTCAGAATGGGAGAAAATAATAGCAAATGAAGCAACTGATAAAGAATTAATCTCAAAAATATACAAGGGGCTCATGCAGCTCAATACCAAAAAAAAAAAATAATCCAATCAAAAAATGGGCCAAAGAACTAAACAGATGTTTCTCCAAAGAAGACATACAGATGGCTAACAAACACATGAAAAGATGCTGAACATCATTCATTATCAGAGAAATGCAAATCAAAATCACAATGAGGTACCATCTCACACTGGTCAGAATGGCTGCTATCAAAAAGTCTACAAACAATAAATGCTGGAGAGGGTGCAGAGAAAAGGGAACCCTCTTACACTGTTGGTGGGAATGCAAACTAGTACAGCCACTATGGAGAACAGTGTGGAGATTCCTTAAAAAACTGCAAATAGAACTGCCATATGACCCAGCAATCCCATTGCTGGGCATACATACGGAGGAAACCAGAACTGAAAGAGACAAGTGTACCCCAGTGTTCATCGCAGCACTGTTTACAATAGCTAGGACATGGAAGCAACCTAGATGCCCATCAGCAGACGAATGGATAAGAAAGATGTGGTACATATACACAATGGAGTATTACTCAGGTATTAAAAAGAACATATCTGAATCAGTTCTAATGAGGTGGATGAAACTGGAGCCTATTATACAGAGTGAAGTAAGTCAGAAGGAAAAACACCAATATGGTATATGAACGCATATATATGGAATTTAGAAAGATGGTAATGATGACCCTATATGTGAGACAGCAAAAGAGACACAGATACAAAGAACAGACATTTGGACTCTGTAGGAGAAGGTGAGGGTGGGATGATTTGAGAGAATAGTATTGAAACATGTATATTACCGTATGTGAAACAGATCACCAGTTCAAGTTTGATGCATGAAATAGGGCACTCAAAGCTGGTGCACTGGGACAACCCTGAGGTATGGGATGGGGAGGGAGGTGGGAGGGGGGTTCAGGATGGGGGACACATGTACACCCATGGCTGATTCATGTCAATGTATGGCAAAAACCACTACAATATTGTAAAGTGATTAGCCTCCAATTAAAATAAATTAATTTTAAAAAATAAAAATAAAACTTTAGATCACTAAAAGAGTAAATATTTTTAAATCTTACAGGATGTGGAGAAGAATAAAATTAAACATATTTAAATATAAACAGGAATTAATATTTTCTATGCTTTAATTGATGGGAAAATTCAGATTTAATGGTATAAAATATTTATTTTGTGGCTTCTAAATAACATAATGAAAATTAGGAGAGAAAGAGGAAGTAAAATGTTTTTTAAAGAAAGATTAAGGGTAAAAATCTATATTATATAAAATGCATAATTATCATACACACATAAGGGACTTCCCTGGCAATCCAGTGGTTAAGACTCCATGTTTCCAATGCAGGAGGGGTGGGTTGGATCCCTAGTTGGAGAACTAAGATCCCACATGCCATGTGGTATGGTCAAAACAAAAAAAAAGATCATATGCAAATAAGATGCTCAATAGATGAATGAGCAAAACATATGATCTGATCATCTATGCAGGAAGAAAGAAATTAGCAAACAAACATTCATAAATGCTCCACCTTGCTGTGATCAAAGAAAAACAAATTAAAATATTCATTAAGTACCATTTTACACCTATTATATTATAGAAAATAATGATAATCCTCAAGGCTAATCAGGTTCTGATGAAGTTAGTACATTTATACACTGCTGATTGCAATTTAAATAGGTTCTGTTTTTAAAGTGATTTAACTATATATAGCAAAAGCCATAAAATAAATATTTTCTTGGATTCAGTAATTCCATCAGCAGGAATTTGTCCTAAGGAAAAACCCAAAGGAGAGACAAATGTCTTTGTATGAAGATATTAATTTACAAAACTAAAAAACCAAAGGCAACAGAAAAGGAATGGTTAAAGTGAGCATTTACTTGATAGAATATTGGACAGTCATGGAAATGAAAACTATAAAAGCTACCCAGCAACAGAGAAAATTTTAATATTGTACAAAATGTTAAGTTTAATGCTGAAAAGTAGCAGGCTGAACCATATGAAGTTATTATTTTTGCACTGAAAAAAATGGCCAAATACTGAAAATTTCACATGGTTCAACCTTAGTTCTGCATGGATATAAGATAAAAATATCTTCCTGTGGACTAGACCTATGAGGAGACACAAAGAGAAAAATGGCTGAAAGGTGTTACTATCAAGGATTAACTTTTCACCTTCTTTTATCTTTCCTGTTCTTGTGATATTATGTGTAAAATCCATTTTAATGTTAAAACATTGAAGATATGATTGCTAGACAGATAAAAACATCTCATGAAACAAGTTACAGAGTATGATTGTGCTGAATCTTCCCATTTCAGATTCTTTAATTCATTGTACAAGAATCAATGAATTAAGTTTTCTACTAGAGAAAGGACTAGTTTTTAAAAGATCTAATCAGAAATGTCAACTTGAGTTGTTAAGCTGCATAACAGGGGGTCAAGCACCAACTTTTACAGTCAAATCCCATTTATTATTATAATACTTATAAAAGACTGGAAAAATTCATTTAACCTCAGTTCCCCTTTCTGTAGTTTCCATAGTGGTTCAAATGGTAAAGAATCTACCTGCAATGTGGGAGACTCGGGTTTGATCCCTGGTCGGGAAGATCCCCTGGAGAAGGTAATGGCAACCCAATTATGGGGGCAATAATGGCACTTTCATGAGAATTGTTGTAAAGATTGATAGATTGGTGATGATTATCAACCTCTTAATTGAGTCTCTCCCCTTCATGGATCACGGCCTTGTCCTGGTGAAGGGGCCTGTGTAACTTAATGAAGTTATGAACCATGCCTTGCAGACCACCCAAGACAGACCATAGTGAAGAGTTCTGAAAAAATGTGGTCCACTGGAGAAGGGAATGGCAAACCACTTCAGTATTCCTGCCTTGAGAACCCCATGAACCATATGAAAAGGCAAAAAGATAGGACACTGAAAGATGAACTCCCCAGGTCGGTAGGTGCCCAATATGCTACTGGAGATCAGTGGAGAAATAGCTCCAGAAAGAATGAAGAGACAGAGACAAAGCAAAAACAACACCCAGTTGTTTGGATGTGACTGGTGATAGAAGCAAGTTCTGATGCTGTAAAGAGCAATATTGCATAGGAACCTGGAATCCTAGGTCCATGAATCAAGGAAAATTGGAAGTGACCAAACAGGAGGTGGCAAGAGCAAACATCGACATTTTAGGAATCAGTGAACTAAAATGGACTGGAATGGGTGAATTTAACTCAGATGACCATTATATCTTCTACTGTGGGCAAGAATCCCATAGAAGAAATGGAGTAGCCATCATAGTCAACAAAAGAGTCTGAAATTCAGTACTTGGATGCAATCACAAAAGCAACAGAATGATCCTTGTTCATTTCCAAGGCAAACCATTCAATATCACAGTAATCCAAGTCTGTACCCTGACCAGTAACACTGAAGAAGCTGAAGTTGAATGGTTCTATGAAGACCTACAAGACCCTCCAGAATTAACACCCAAAAAAGATGTCCTTTTCATTATAGGGGACTGGAATGCAAAAGTAGGAAGTCAAGAAACACCAGGAGTAACAGGCAAAGTTAGCCTTGGAGTACAGAATGAAGCAAGGCAAAGGCTAATAGAGTTCTGCCAAGAGAATGCACAGTTCAGTTCAGTTCAGTCACTCAGTCGTGTCTGACTCTTTGCAACCCCATGAATCGCAGCACGCCAGGCCTCCCTGTCCATCACCAACTCCCGGAGTTCACTCAGACTCATGTCCATCGAGTCAGTGATGCCATCCAGCCATCTCATCCTCTGGTTATTGCATAGGAACCTGGAATGTTAGGTCCCTGTATCAAGGTAAATTAGACATGGTCAAGTAGGAGATGGTAAGATTGAACATTGACCTCTTAGGAATCAGTGAACTAACATGAGAGAATTTAATTTATGACCATTATATCTACTACTTTGAGTAAGAATTCCTTAAAAGAAATGGAGTAGCCTTCATAGTCAACAAAAGAGCCCAAAATGCAGTACTTGGGTGAAACCTCAAAAAAGGATGAAAATGATCTTTGTTCCTTTCCAAGACAAAACATTCAACATCACAGTAATCCAAGTTTATGCCACAACCACTTATGCAGAAGAAGCTGAAGTTGATGGGTTCTATGAAAACCTACATGACCTTCTAGGACTAACACCAAAAAAAGATGCCCTTGATTGGACTGCAAAAGTAGGAGTCAAGAAATACCTGGAGTAACAGACAAGTTTGGCCGTGGAGTGCAAAATGAAGCAGGGCAAAGCCTAACAGTTTTCTCAAGAGAACATGCTGGTCATAGCAAACACCCTTCTCCAACAACCCAAGAGAGGACTTGACACATGGACATCACCAGATGGTCAATACTGAAATCAGATTCACTAAGTTCTCTGCAGCTGAAGACAGAGAAGCTCTATACAGTCAGTAAAGACATAACCTGGAGCTGACCATGGCTCCGATCACAAGCTCCTTATTGCAAAATTCAAGCTTAAATTGAAGTAAATAGGGAAAACCACTAGGCTACTCAGGAATGACCTAAATCAAATCCCTATGATTATACAGTGAAGGTGATAAATAGATTCAAGAGATTAGACCTGATAGACAGAGTGCCTAAAGAACTATGGAAGCAGGTTTATAACACTGTACAGCAGGCAGTGACCAAAACCATCCTGAAGAAAAATAAATGCAACAAGGCAAAGTGGTTCTCTGAGGAGGCTTTACAAATAGCTGAGGAAGGAAGAGAAGTGAAAGGCAATGGAGAGGGCAAAAGATATACCCAACTGAATGCAGAATTCCAGAGAATAGCAAAGAGAGATAAGAAAGCCTTCTTAAGTGAACAATGCAAAGAAATAGAGGAAAACAATAGAATGGGCAAGACTGGCGATCTCTTCAAGAAAATCAGAGATACCAAGGGAACATTTCACGCTAAGATGGGCACAATAAAAGACAGAAATTGTATGGACCTAACAGAAGCAGAAGATATTAAGAACAGGTGGCAAGAATACACAGAAGAATTACACAGAAACAATCTTAATGACCCAGATAACCGCAATGGTGTGGTCATTCACCTAGAGCCAGACATCCTGGAGTATGAAGTCAAGTGGGCCTTAGGAAGCATCACTACGAACAAAGCTAGCGGAGGTGATGGAATTCCAGCTGAGCTATTTCAAATCCTAAAAGATGATACTGTTAAAGTGTTGCACTCAATATGTCAATAATTTAAAAACTCAGTAGTGGCCATAGGACTGGAAAAGATTGGTTTTCGTTTCAATCCCAAAGGGTAATGTCAAAGAATTTTCAAGCTACCATACAATTGCACTCATTTCACATGCTAGCAAGGTAATGCTCAAAATCCTTCAAGCTAGGCTTCAGCAGTATGTGAGCCGAGAACTTTCAGATGTACAAACTGGGTTTCAAAGAGGCAGAGGAACCAGAGATCAAATTGTCAACATTTGACTGATAATGGATAAAGCAAAAGAATTCCAGAAAACATCCACTTCTGCTTCATTGACTGTGCTAAAGCCTTGGACTGTGTTCATCACAACAAACAGTGGAAAATTCTTAAAGAGATGGGAATAGAGACAGACCACCTTACTTGTCTCCTGAGAAACCTGTATGTGGGTCAAGAAGCAACAGTTAGCACTGGAAACAGAACAACTGACTGGTTCCAAACTGGGAAAGGAGCATGACAAGGATTATTTAACTTATATGTAGAGCACATCATGCAAAATGCCAGGTTGGATGAATCACAAGCTGGAATCAAGATTGCCAGGAGAAATATCAACAAAATCAGATATGCAGGTGTGTGTGTGTGTTAGTCCCTCAGTCATGACTTACTCTTTTCAACCCCATGGATTGTAGCTCACCAGGCTCCTCTGTCCATGGGATTCTCCAGGCAAGAATACTGAAGTGAGCAGCCAAAGGATCCTCCAGAGGATCTTCTCGACCCAGAGATCAAAATCGGGTCTCCAGAATTGCAGGCAGAATCTTTACTGTCTAAGCCACCAGGGAAGTCCATGCATATGATACCACTCTAACAGCAGAAAGTGAGGAGGAACTAAAGAGCTTTTGATGAAGGTGAAAGAAAGAAAGTGTGTGGAGAAGGAAATGGTAACCCACTCCAGTTTTCTTGCCTGGAAAATCCCATGGATGGAGGAGCCTGGTAGGCTACAGTCCATGGGGTCGAAAAGAGTCAGACATGACTGAGTGACTTCTTGATGAAGGTGAAAGAGGTGAGTGAAAAAGCTGGCTTGAAACTCAACATTTAAAAAACTAAGATCATGGCATCCAGTCTCATCACTTCATGACAAATAAAAGGGGGAAAACAGAAGCAGTTACAAATTTTATTTTCTTGGACTCCAAAATCACTGCATATGGTGACTACAGTCATGAAATTTAAAGATGTTTGCTCCTTAGAAAGAAAGCTATGACAAACCCAGACAGCATATTAAAAAGCAGAGATATCACTTTGCCAACAAAGGTCCATCAAGTCAAAGATATGGCGTTTCTAGTAAGTTATGTATGGATGTGATAGTTGGACCATAAAGAAGGCTGAGCACTGAAGAACTGATGCTTTCAAATTGTGGTTCTGGAGAAGACTCAATCCTAAAAGAAATCAACCCTGAATATTCATTGCAGTACTGTCGCTGAAGCTGAAGCGCCAATACTTTGGACACCTGATTCAAAGGGCCGACTCATTGGAAAAGACCCTGATGTGGGAAAGACTGAAGGAAAAAGAACAAGGGGGCGGCAGAGGATGAGATGGTTAAATAGCATTACCAACTCAAAACCAGCCTACACTATGGTATATGTAGAATTATCTTCACAATTAAAGAGTATAATAAAGATTTAGACATAAGTGCAATTGCAAATTAGAAACAAATTTCCCTTCTCCATCTTAACCAGGCATCACTGACTCGATGGACTTGAGTCTGAGTGAACTCCGGGAGTTTGTGATGGACAGGGAGGCCTGGCGTGCTGCGATTCATGGGGTCGCAAAGAGTCGGACACGACTGAGCAACTGAACTGAACTGAACTGAAGTGACCCTTGGTCATACTTTTTAGAAGTATCTGCCATAAAATCTTTTGTGCTATTACTCATCACTTGTGGATATGCTTTCTCATCCTTCGAACAATAAGATTTTGAAGGCTATAATTCATTCCTTTTTTGTCCCTTTACTATCTATGTATCTGTATTCCTCTTGGGGATTTTCTCTCCCTCATATGGTGCATCAATCACATGACTTCACTTCCTCCATCACAAAGGCAGTAAGAACCCAGGCTGAGCAATGAAATTCCCTTTTCACAAACAGCACCTGAAAGGAAAATCTCTCCCTCTGAAATACTAAGAAGGTTCTGTCCTGAGCTGGCAGGGCCATGTTGGTTGAGTTTAGTGGACCTGTGATGTGCTGTCCAGCTACCCTTTCCAAGCAAAGCCACTCATTTCCCCAACTGCCAGAGTGTTTGCTGCTGATTGCTCAGAGCTGGAATTGCTCATCTGGAATTGCTCTCGGCCACAATGAAACACTTCATCAAAGTTATATCTCTTTCCAGAGAGTGGCTCATAACCAATGCCCTGCTAATAGAGAGATACAATGCCATAGACGCTTTGCTTCAATATGGAGACCACTTTGAAGGCTTCTAGAGCTTCCTGTAGGATTAGGCAAGGCTTCAGCTTGCAACCACTTCAGATGTGAGCATCTTTCTTTGCCTAGTCATGGCTTTCTCAATTCCCCACAGGTACAGGTTCCAAGAACTTTGCCCAATAAATCTTTATGCAACTCTCCATTCAAGAGTCTGCTTCCAGGGGAAGGAGAGGGTGGGACAAATTGACAGAGTAGCATTGCCATACATATGCTACTGCGTGTAACATAGACAGTTTCTGGGAAGCTGCTGTATAATGCAGGGAGCTCAGCTCTGATGACCTAGAGGGGTGGAATGGGGGTAGGGTAGGAGGGAGGCTCAAGAAGGGGATATATATACACTTGCAGCTGATTCACGTTGTTGTACAGCAGAAACCAGCACAACATTGGAAAGCAATGATCCTGCAATTAAAAATAAGTTGTTTTTTTTTTAAAGGAAAAGCAAATTCTAAAAGAAAAAAATCTGCTTCTTGGGATCCCAACTTAAGATAGTTGGTGCATGAACAGAGCTTGTCTCATGGTAAAAAGAACAGAGAAACCCAACTATGTTCTCTGAACACCTTGATTATGTTACACCGAAAGCCAGAAGACTCCTCAGTCTTCCAAGTCCCCTAAGTCAACAGATTTCATCTTTAACTGAGGCCAGCTAAAGCCGGGTCTTAATCTCTAACCTCTCTCTTACCTCTAAAGGAGTTCTGCCTGGTACACAAATGCCGTCTCATCTCCTGCAACTGAACTCAATTGTTCCACAGTTATTTTATGTCTGTGTTTCATATAATGACAGCCTTGTAAGTTGTTCTACTAAAATGAAGGGAAAAGATTGTATCACAAAACAAGGATGGTAAGTACTAGATACTATATGCACCTACAGATTTAATAATATTATTAGCATATTAAAATTTCTGACCTGTGTGGCAGTAAAATTTTTTTAATGACAAGAAAACCTGCTTAACTTCTTTCTAGGCAGAGTTTGGTCTATCTGCATGGCCACAGAACATCGTGGTGCAGGTATAGCACCCTGATATAGGCTTGGTTTTTGCCTGCAGTGTGGAGATCGCCAGATTCAAGCTTCTCCTTCAGTGTGCTCACTGGTCCTCCAGTGTCCTGGGAATCGGCACAGTTTTCACCATGTTGATGACCAGGGACTGTTGAAGGAACAGCAGCAGTCTTCATCTTCTTCAGCTGACTTTATTACAGCTTCCACACCCAAGACGTTATATTCCTGATGGTCCACAATTCATAAAGAAAGAAACTGTTGGGATGTTCCTAGGGGTCCAGTGGCTAAGACTCTGTGCTCCCAATGCAGGGGGCCTGGGTTCAATCCCTGGTCAGGGAACTAGATCTCACATGATGCAAGTAAAAGATCCTATGTGCCACAACTAAGACCAGTGCAGTCAAATATAGAAGTATTTTTAAAAGAAAGAAAGGGAGGGAGGGAGAGAGAAAGGAAGAAACTGAGAATCTGAGAGGTTCAGTAATTTTCCCTGAAAAGTTTTCTTTTCAGCCTGATTCTCTTGCCCCTCAATGCCCAAATAATATCCAAAAAGCCAGTTCTTTAATTGGACGTAAAGTCCTACATCCAAATGTCCAACTAGAGCTTGGTAACATCAATTTCACCACATCTGGACCTCAAACTGGAGAAGACGATGGCACCCCACTCCAGTACTCTTGCCTGGAAAATCCCATGGACGGAGGAGCCTGGTAGGCTGCAGTCCATGGGATCGCTAAGAGTCAGACACGACTGAGCGACTTCACTTTCACTTTTCACTTTCATGCATTGGAGGAGGAAATGGCAACCCACACCAATATTCTTGCCTGGAGAACCCCAGGGACGGGGGGGCCTGGCGGGCTGCCGTCTATGGGGTTGCACAGAGTCAGACACGACTGAAGCGACTTAGCAGCAGCAGCAGCCAGTGTTCTTGCCTGGAGAATCCCAGGGACAGGGGCCTGGTAGGCTGTCATCTATGGGGTCGCACAGAGTCGGACACAACTGAAGCGACTTACCAGCACCAGTACCAGTACCAGGACCTCAAACACATACCTTTTTTTTTTTTTTTTTTTTTTGGTCCTTATCTGATAGCCTAGAGGCTCAGGATGCTCTGAGTCAAAAGACACACTTGCTTACTGGCTGGAGGCAATAAATGAGATGTCCCAGGATTTGTTTGCACCAGAAGCCTAAAATGGACCTAGAAAACTCAGCTCTCTAAATGTGTTCCCTAGGAAATTACTCTGCATAATCAGAGAAGGAAAAATAGAGGTATGCAAAGATTCTCAGTAAAAGAGCAACAGATTCCACAGCTATGGTCTTTCTACTCCGTGCCACTTCTTGATACTTTCAAATCCAGAAAAGTGACTCCCTGGGGAAAGGTTGGAGAACGCAAGGTCCAGCCAGAGAGTGAAGCCTCTTCTTGTACCTGTAATTAGAGCTACTTCTGCCAGAAATGACAGTTCGGGACAAAACACACTGAGATTCTCTGGTGGTCCAGTGGCTAAGATTCCATACTGCCAATGCAGGAGGCCTGTGTTCAATCCCTGGTCAGGGAACTAAATCCCACATGCCGTAACTTAGAGTTCACATGCCGCAACTAAAGATCCCACAGGCTGCACCTAAGACCTGATGCAGCAAAATAAATAAATATTTTTTTAATTTTATAAAAGGACAAAGCACACTGTCTTCCCAGAATCACTTTTAGATAAGTCAACCCAGTTCAAATGAACACCTGAAAGTCCAGCCACACCCTTGTTGAGTTACCAGTTGATTTCTACTGGATGTCATATGTGAGGCTGTTCTGCTGGGTTGAAAGACCTTAAGGCTAGAGATAGGATGAAGCAGCTGGAGTTGGTATAGGGCCAAGATCAACATCAGACTCTGACACTCTGAAGGCTTAGAAAACCGACTGTCTGTGGCTTCAGCTATTCACATCCCTCGTAGCTGCAGTGGTCCTGATAAGCAAGTCACGAAACTAGGATTCTGCTCCAACTTTCACAGCCAATCAGTTTTCCTGCCCCTAGCACATCCCTTATCAGAGTCTTCATGCCAACCGATAGCTTTAGGCCAAGAGACTTTGAACAGAACCAATTCAAAGCTAGCCATGCCACTGGCTGGCCACGAACCAACTTTTCTAGACAATTTGGAGTGAGATACAGGGACTGTTGAAGGTCCCAGAAGTTGGTACTGCGGCATGTGACAAGGACAGACAGTGACCGAAGTTGGGTGCAGGTCAGAGTTATGGAGCTTCAGAGACTTCCAGACTAGTCAAGGACATGAGCAAAGATATACAGATAGGAGCAGACGAGAAAGAACAAAGCTCCACATGTGAAAATGGTTGCATGTGGGCTGTGTATATATGCATGTAAAAATTTCTGTGAGATGCTGCTCTCGCCACTTAACATAAAAGATGTTCTAGCGGGTTTTAATTCTAGTGGCCAGTTCTATGACACTGTATGTATTCCACGGCTGATGACAGGAGGAAGACTATTCAGTGAATATTTGTTGCATTTTATTACCATGGCCAGAGATAATTTCAGAATGAAAGTTTAGGGTGCTGGTTTAAAAAAAAAGGAATGAAGCTCCAGAAAAAGAGAAAGCAGCTGCCTGATGACTTCTAAGCCATCGCAAAGCCCAGCTGACCCACCTACAGTTCAGTTTCATGAGATTTCCCAGGAACCTTTCCACAAACCCTGTTTACAGAAATTAGCCTTAAGTGGGTGAGTTCCTCTAGCTCACAACCAATGACCTCATTTGCAGAAAGCATATCCATATATTTACAAACCACTGGAACTTCCCTGGCGGTCCAGTGGTTAAGACTTTACTTCCTAATGCAGGAGGTAAGGGTTTGATCCCTGGTCAGAGAGATAAGATCCCACATGCCTCATGGCCAAAAAAAAAAAAAAAAAGGAACATAAACAACAGAAGCAATATTGTAACAGATTCAATGAAGTCTTTCCAAATGGGCCATGTCAAAAAAAAATATTTTAAAAAATCACTGATTGAATGCCAATCAGGCATAACTGTACTAAGCATTGCTGATACCCTTCTACTGGGAATTCAAACTCAGAAATAAGTACTCATTTTAAAACAGGTATATAGAAAGTGCTCAGAGGAACTGAAAAGAGGTACCGTGCAATATGCCTATGGGGTGGGAGTTGGGGTGGGGGGACAAAAAAGCTCCCCAGGAGAAGGAGGTGGTGTGAGGAAGCTCAGCTAGAAGGATAGGGAAATGTTTGCAGGTCAACAAGAAGGTCACCCCAGGGAGAATGAAGCTGTTGTTGTTCAGTTGCTAAGTTGTGTCCAACTCTGTGACCCCATGGACTGCAGCATCCCAGGCTCCCCTGTCCTTCACTATCTACCAGAGTTTGCTCAAACTCATGTCCATTGAGTCAATGATGCTATTAATCATCTTATCCTCTGCCGCCCCCTTCTCCTCCTGCCCTCAATCTTTCCCAGCATCAGGGTCTTCTCAAATGAGTCAGCTCTTTGCATCAAGTGACCAAAGTATTGAAGCTTCAGCTTTAGCATCAGTCCTTCCAATGAATATTCAGGCTGATTTTCTTTGGATTGACTGGTTTGATCTCCTTGTAGTCCAGGGGATTCTCAACAGTCTTCTCCAGCACCACAGTTTGAAGCATCAATTCTTTGGCACTCAGCCTTCTTTATGGTCCAACTCTCACATCCATACATGACTACTGGAAAAAAACTATAGCTTTGATAAAAATACAGTGGCCCAAGAAAGCCTAGCAACATTTGAGGACCATAGGAAGAGCACCATTGTGTCAGGAACAGAGAGGGGGGAGAGCAAAAAAGGAAGAGAAAATGGGACTTGTTAGCAATGATCTGCATGAGAAGAATGCTAAGAGTTTTAGATTTGATATTTCACCCAAATAGAAGACCATGGAAACTTTGAAAAGGAAACAATATGGCTATTAGTATTATAGAAAAGGAAAGGAAAAAGAAGTTGGAGTCAGGAACACAAATTAGAAACGGGTGGCAGGCTTCCAACAAAAGAATCTCTTAACTAAGATAGGTAAAGCAGGGTCCAGAAGAAGAGCATACATCCAAAAGCTATTAAGGAGATGGGATTCGGCTTCACTGGTGGCTCAGATGGTGAAGAATGTGCCTGTGATGTGGGAGACCTGGATTCGATCCCTGGGTTAGGAAGATCCCCTGGAGGTGGCAATGATTATCCACTCCAATATTCTTGCCTGAATAATTCCATGGACAGAGATGCTTTGTGGGCTACAATCCACAGGGTCACAAAGAGTTGGACACGACTGAGCGACTAACACACACATGCGGTGGGAAGCAGAGAATCAATGACGACACAGAGACTCCTAGTGGAGCGACTGGTGATCAGTCAGGCCATTCACTTAGGTGGAGAGTCCAGGATTATTAGGTTATTACAAGATATTTAGTATAATCCCCTGTGCTATATAATAGGTCCTAGATGTCTTAGTTTTAGTAGGAGAAATTTGAGCATTTTAAACATTAATGAGAAGGATTCACTGGAGAGGGAGAATTAGAATTCAGGAGAGAGAAGGAATCAGGGATACTATATGATTCATAAGAGAAAGGGTGAGATTTGTGAGTCATGCAAGTGTCTTGAATGGATCTTGAGCTTGGGAGATGTGTCCAGCTGAGGATGTGAATTTGGAATTGAGGATAAAAGCCAGGCTGGAGGTGGCATCACCCACGGAGATTGAAAAGAAACTAGAGACAGGAGCAACCACTGAGAGATGTTGGTGCTTAAGGAGGGGGAAGAAGTAAGGGAGGAGGCTGAGGAAGCAGTGCCCAGAGGGCTTGTGGGAGCGAGTCAAGGTCTAGAATCACATGGCCCTTCCTCACCTCATGTCTGGGTCACCAAGAAAGCCTCTGAGGACTTCCCTGGTGGTTCAGTGGCTAGATTCCGAGCTCCCAATGCAGAGGGCCCAGGTTCAATCCCTGGTCAGGGAACTAGATCCCGCATGATACAACTAAGCGTTCTAATGCCACGACAATGATCAAAGATCCTGAGTGCCGCAACTAAGACCCAGCTCAGCCAATAAATAAATGATTTTTTTTTTAAAAAAAAAGCCTTCTGACTGGTTTCCCAATTACTCCCTCTCTAATGCAGCATCTTCTGGCCCACCACCAGGACAGGGAGGCAGGGGGCCAGTAAACACCCAACAGACATGTGATGGGTGAAGTAACAGACGTCCTGAATCTCCATTTCCCTCCACCCTCTGCCTGCTGTGTAACTTTGGGCGAGCCCTCTTCCCATTTCAGCTCCCTTGTGTGTAAAATAAGGACACCACTCACTTTCACAACCTCATAGGGTTGCCCTAAAAATTACATGAGTTCCTGGCTGTGAGAGCGTTCGAAACACTTGTAAATCACAACCCAGGCATGAAGAACAAGTATTCATCTCGAATTACTGTTTGCTTTATGGTTCATCCTTCCACAAAGAGTTCCACTGGCTCCCTTTCCTGGCTCCCAGCAAGGCAACGGATGGCACCGCCACCACCCAATCACTGCCACCCCTTCCTTTTCAGGTCATTCCAAATCGGAGTCACAGTTAAGCAAATGTAATGCGTTTACAGGTAGAGTTGGCAAGATGTGCTCTATTTGTTTTCTGGCCCAGTCCTTTAATTGCACTTGGAAATAAACGGCCCACTACAGAGTGAAGATGAGAGAGTGGTTTGGAAAAAGAGAAAAAAAGGAAACTGAAATGGCTTTGGTGCAGGAGCAGGGCAGGAGGTAACATCACACAAATCTTAAAGAGCTGAGAAGAGACACAGTCTCCTAAGGGCATTCAGAGTGAAGTCTCCTTGTTAGGTAGACTCCTGGGTCTGGGTTTCCTGGCCCCAGACCCCAACATGAGTCTCCATTTCATTCATACAAATCTTTAAAGTCTCTCCATTGCCCATCAGTGTGCTGTGTTCTAGCCCCAAGTCTCCCCTCTGAAGATACCTTCTGAGAGCATCCTCTCTACCACCTGTCAAGCCCAGCACAAGCCTCTTCTTTTCTAAATTTATTTTGATAATTTTTTTCATGAGGACCATATTTAAATTCTTTACTGACTTCATTACAATATTGCTTCTGTTTTATGTTTTGGTTTTTCAGCCTCAAGGCATGTGGGAACCTTAGTTCCCCCATCAGGGATAGAACCCACACCCCCTGCATTGGAAGGCAAGGTCCTAACCACTGGGCCTCCAGGAAAGTCCCTAAATCTTTCCAGAACTTAAAATCTAAACCATTGTTGGACACAGCACTATAGGGCCTCCCTCCCTCTTCCATTGCTTCACATACACTGGCCTTTTCCAATATCAATATCATTTTCCAATATCAACAGTTATGTACTGGATGCTTGATATCCACTTATCTATTCAAGGTACATAGTCTCCCCATTTTACAAAGGAAGAGATTAAGTTTCATGGAGCTGACTATTTTTCACAATCTTTTCAACAGAACAATACTTTCTGTAACTACTGGTGAGAGTGTTATTTGTGTTACAGCTCTTACCAATTTCACTGAGGGAAACTGTTTGCCCAAAGTTGGCAGGTGTCAAGGCCTCCTGGGCACGACAGTAAAGTTCAGGCTGGTATTTCTCCTGACAGGTAGGGTCTATCTCTTTGTTTTCCCTCTAGTTCCCCTAATGATGCCAGTTACTGAGGAGATGTCTGGGCATCTGGGAAAGAGGATGCCATCGTAAAAAGAGCTGCTGAGAGGGAGCTAGGAGGACCCCAAAGATCCATACTATGTTTCAAATGTCTCTCCAGAACAGAGCAAATATCAACCACATTCCAGCCCTTCACACCATCTTCATAAATCAGATTCCCAAATAGCTTTGGGAGAAAATGATTTTCTTTTCCTCTTGAATGTTAAACAATGCTTAATTTGCTAATATTTTTAATGTTATCTTAATCAGAGCAGACTGTGATTTTCCCAACATTTTAAGCAGAACAATCCTTTCTGTATCTTAGCACTTTAGCCTACCGGAATGTTATTTGCAGTTCTGTGAACTGAAGCAGACTCACCACAATTAGCCATCACCATGGTAATTTTATGTCTTTTGTTTTCTGTTTTTGTTGCAAGTGCTCATCAAAGAGATTGAAGCTTTACTGATGAAGCAAAATTCATTACCTGCCTTTGGATTTAAGTGCACCACATTTAAAGACATATTTTCACATCTATGGTGTTCCATTTCTAGCTGACTTCTCAGAAATAAATAAAATGTACTGTCTAGAGCCAAGCAAGCTGCTTTTACTTGCTTTTCCTCGAGCTGAGATTGGCAGATTTTCTGGCAAAAATGTCATGGCTTTCAGTGGGAACATAGCCTCTGAGTGTTGGTAAAGCCTTCAAACCCCCTACAAAGTCCCTTTCATTTTCTTGGATGATCTCAGATGCTACATGGTTAAAATGAAACTTGCTTTCCACATGGAGCAGGAGGATAAGTGTGCAGCTAGGGTCGACTGTCTGCAGTGATGACAGCCAGCGGTCTGCCAATCCCAGATGGCACTCCTCCTATCAAGAGGGGCAATCTATTTCCTTTAAACTTGAGTCTGGCCCTGGGACATCTTCCAACCATTATACCACGACAAAAGTAATGTTATACAAACTCTGGAGTCCAGGCCTCAAGAGATCTGACGGTTTCCATTTTCATTCTCTTAGGATCCAACAGCTGTGTGAAGAAATGATGAGTGAACGCCTGGAGAGTGAGCCCTCGCCAGCTGCCAGCCACTCTAGATGCCTGAGCTGAGGCACCAGACACATTAGAGAGCCTACCTTGGACATGCTGGCCGCAGCTAAACCCCCAGCTGAACAAAGACACATGGCGACCCCAGCCAACACCATGGAAAGCAGAAGAACTTCCCAGCTGAGCTCAGCCGACCCACAAAATTGTAAGAAAATAAATAGCTATATCGAATGGTGGTTTCCAGAGGACAAGGGAAGGGGGAAATGGGGAGTTGTTGTTCAATGGTACAAAGTTAAAGTTATACAAGATGAACATGTTCCAGAGATCTCTGGTCAACATAGTGCCAACAAGTAACATACTATGCTGTGCACTTAAAAATTTACGAGAGTAGATTTCATGTTAAGCATTCCTACGACAACAGAAAAGCAAAGAGACTCAAAGAAACACAAGAGAACAAATATTTTAAACACACACCTTACTTTTTGGTAGTAATGCTTTCACAGGGTGTATCATATGTGCAAACTCATCAATTTGTATACACTAAATATATGCGGTTTTTATATCACTTCTATCATAACAAAGCAGAAAGAAAAAGAAAGATAGAGGGAGGGAGGGAGAGAGACAGAGAATGAAAGAGAGGGAAGAAGGGAAGGAAGGTAGAAGGGAAGAAAGAATGAGGGGCCTCCATCTTTCCGGCATGCCCTCTCAATGCAACCAGCAACATCATTTACAGGAATACTTAGGCACCATCCAAATAAAGCAGTTCAAATTGGAGATGGCTTCTGAATGTGAAATGATCCAGCTATTTAATGTAGATTGTTTTACGGTATTAATAAAATTGAGTGTTCTGGGAAGTGCCTTTTAAGTGCACCAGGTCTAAGCCCAAGGTTCTAGAAAGCTTTTAGTTTAAATGCAAACTCACTGGAAATGTGAGACCTGCCAGCATTAAGGAGGTGTCTGGCTGAGTGGACAGGATCCAGAGAGACTATTCCCCTAGACCAAGCATCCCTGTGTCCATTTTCATTCAGGAAAGCTAGATAATGTTCAAAAGATTAGAGAGCGGAAAGCTGGGGAGGCCAGGTAGGAAGCCAAAAAGAAAAGGAAAGTAACTTTTCTTGCCTGCAGGTGAATTCAACTCAAGAAAACCCAGAAGGTAAAAAGAACTGGAATTTCTTTTAAAAAATTACTTTGGAACCCAGTCATCTGTGACTAGCTATGACTGTGGGCAAGTCACTGTCCTTCCCGGAAGTCACTGCAGATAACATTTCTTAGCACACAGAGCTGTCATGGAAAACAAGAGAGGAAAGGGGGCCGGCATGGTTTGTGAACCATGAGATGCTGTTGGTATGTGAGGAATTGTTATCACCTGAGCAGCAGCTGCTGCTATAGCCTTAGTGATCAAAATAGCAGTAATAAAACAAGGTAATACTCCTTAGTGGAACATTGTGGATTTTCTCCACAAGTAAGAGACACTCTGATTTAACACTGCTTCCCAAGAATTCCATGTGAGCATGCGCCAGGTTCCCATCAGGAGACAGAGACCACTCCAGTATTCTAACAGAGAAATTTTATTATAAAGACTTGTTATCTTGATATAAAATTCTTAAGGCAATAACTTAGTGAGCTTCCGGAATGGCCAGAAATGGGACTGGTTGCTAGGATATGGGGCCATCAGTCCTCACGAGGTTCTGGTCTCTCAGCTCCTGCTCTCTGACCCAGACAATGGGTGGGACCACTTCTCTGCCCTCCCCAACTCCATGACAACAGCCAGGAACCACCCAGGGCCATGGCAATGACATCCACGGACCTGACACTCAGTCGTGTCTCTTGGCTTTCTCGCAGGGAGCTTTGCTGCCTGCCTACTTTGCAAACTTCTAGACAGCTGGGCTGAGCGAAGCATTAGGCAGCTTTAAAAATTGATATAGGTGATTATTCTTTCATGAAGCACCGCAAATCCAACAGCATGAGGCCAAGGGCAGACATGTGGCAGCCGCCGCCTCCCTCTGCTTGTTCCTTGTGGATTTGAGCCTCTGAAAGAAGGTGCAGAGAAGGCCCTGGGCACAGCACACACCACCCGCCACTGAAGGAGGTGCCACTAGGCCACGGCACCAGATGTGTGCAAGGGCATGTGGCTCTGGAGGGCCCCTGGCGTGTCTCACCCCCCGCATCTACCTGCACCCCTAGATCAGCCACAGGATGAAGAACTCACAGCTACTGCCCCAGCCTCCATCTCTGCTGCCCTGAGCGGTGGGAAGCCTCCCTTGTCGGGCTTTTACTCACTACTTTCCCAATTAGCACACTATTGGCCCTAACTTTCTCCTTCCCTCCTCCACCTTCTATTCTCTTTTTCTATCTCTCCTTTGTCCTTCCTTCCATTCATTCCTGTCTGTCAGTCCATTTTTCCCTTTCTCGTGGGCCAACTCATTGTAAAAGACCCTGAGGCTGAGAAAGATTGAGGGCAAGAGGAGAAGGGGCCGACAGAGGATGAGATGGTTGGATGGTATGTATCACCAACTCATGGACATGAGTTTGAGCAAACTCCGGGAGATACTGAGGAACTGGGAAACCTGGCGTGCTGCAGTCCATAGAGTCACAGAGAATCAGACACGACTTAGAGGTTGAACAACAACAACATGGGCCCAATCCCTCTCCATCTGTCTGTTGAGTTCTCTGTGTGTAGAGGGATGGGAGGAATCTGTCTACATTTCTCTGCACATGTACACATGAGTTTGTGTGTGTGTGTATGTGTGTTTCCCTGATGCTTTCTGTCTCCTATGGCTTCTGGGCCTCTCCTTGGTCACCAATTTCAGTTTAATCTCTCTAAGTAGAAAAGCACCCTGGAGTAGGGGAAGAACTCATGTTTATTCCCTTTCTGCTTCTGAAAAGAGGAAGTGTTGGTGGGGGCGGGGTGGGGTGGGGGGGTGCATGGGAGGGGTGAGGCAGCTCCCTGGTGATCCAGTGGTTACGACTCTGTATTTCCACTGCAGAGGGCATGGGTTCAATCCCTCTTCAGGGAACTAAGATCCCACTAGTCACATGGTGTGGCCAAAAAAAAAAAAAAATGAAAGAAAGAAAAGTGGAAGTGTGGCAAAGATTAATTCAACTCAGGACACAAGTATAGAGTCTCAACTGTGTGCTAAACAATGAACCGCAGATGAACAGTTCAATTCGACAATTATTTAGTAAGGGCCTCCTATGCACTAGGCCATGTATTCACTCATTACAAGAGACTCGAACAGGAATCAGATGGGTGCATGTGCTATAGATCCCAAGGTCTGGTAAGAGAGGCAGATGCATGCAAGCTGCTACAAAAAAGGAATCTAAATCAGGCTGGGGAAGAAGTTCATCAAGAAGGGCTTGCTGGAAAAGGGAATCCTCCTCCTAGACTGTTGGTTGGATGTAGTCACTATGGAGGACAGTATGGACTTTTCTTAAATAACTAAACAGAGTTACCATATGATCCAGCAATCCCACTCTGGTTCACATATCCAGAGAAAAGCATAATTCAAAAAGATCCCTGCACCCCAGTGTTCACTGCCGCACTGTTCAAAATGTCCAAGACACAAAAACAACCTCAATGTCCATCAACAGATGAAGGGATAAAGATGTGGTACATATATGCAGTGGAATACTACTCAGCCATAAAAAGGAATGAAATAATGCCATGTGCAGCAAAGTGGATGTACCTACAGATTATCATACCAAGTGAAGTAGGTCAGAGAAAGACAACTATCCCATGATACCACTTATACATGGAGTCTAAAACATGATATAAATGAACTCATCCATAAACCAGAAACAAAGAAAACAGACTTGTGGTTACTAAGTGGGTGAGGGGGTGGGGTAGGGATGGACTGGGAGTTTGGGATTAGCAAACGATTATATACAGAATGGATGAAGACCAAGGTCCTACTATATAGCTCAGGGAACTGTATTCAATAGCCTATGATAAACCAGAGTTGAAAGCACATTTTTTTTAAAAACAGAAGTACTTCTGGAGGAGGTGATGATGAATCTGGAAAAAAGGTAGATGCTAACCAGATGAAGATGTGAGAAAAGGCATCCAAAGCAGAAGGTATGTCATGAGCAACAGCATGAAGGCAAAAAATAAGCAGTTGAGCTCTGCAGGAACCTATAGCAGCCCAGGCATTGGTGCAGGTAGAGGAGCTAGGAAGTCTGGAAATGGTCGCATCATATGAGGTCTCAGGAGCCAGGCTGTGGGGGATCCTGTTAGCAACCCTGCCACTGCCCTCAGCACCTGCTGTTCCACATAGAGTTTCTCCCCGCACATACCTGCGCTCTCTGCCCACAAGGCCAGTGGATCCCACTGGGCACGGTGCAGGGCAGGTAATTACCACCCCTGGGAATATACTCAGCCCATGACCAATGGGAATCTGGGGAGAAAACCTGGGTTTATAGCCTTTTAGTAACAGTTCTGTGGCACATGCCACAGTCCCTCAGGTGCCCCACAGGTGATCTGCTCACAGGCACATTCTCCCCTTCCCCATCGCAGGTCCCCACCTCTCCTCCTATGTTCTTGTCATCCCCCAAATAAGCTAATGGCACTCAATTCTCTGTCTTAGGGTCACCCTACCTTACTCGGGCTGATGAGCCTCCTGTGGGTAGGAGGGAGACCCCGAAAGCCTCTAAGAGGAGCAGCACAGTCAGATCTGATTCTAGATGGACACTCAGGTGGTTGGTTTGGAGAGTTGGAATGAGGTAACTGCACCAGCCCACCTAGAAAAGGGGAAAATCCCAGTGGGATGAACAGAGTAGGGGAGATGAGCAAGGGCCAGAAATGCAGAGAAGAGAGGGCTCCTATCGACGAGGTGAAACCCTTTCCTTTAAGGGCTCAGCAGACTCCCATAATGCATGTGATGAACACCAAGAAAAGGTAGGATTCAGCACCAAGGAGTCAGAGCGAGCCATCTGCCTCCCCCAGGCAGGATGCCAGGAAGGAAGTGGCAAAGGCATCCCCAAGATGCTAGCACCAGGTGGCACTAGCAGTAAAGAACCCACCTGCCAATGCAGGAGACATGAGGCGCAGGTTCGATCCCTGGGTCAGGAAGGTCTCCTGGAGAAGGTAATGGCAACCCACTCCAGTATTCCTGCCTGGAGAATCCCATGGACAGAGGAGCCTGGTGGGCTACAGTCCATGTGGTCGCAAAGAGTCAGACACTACTGAAGGGACCTGGCATATGATAGGTGAGTGGTGAAGAATGAGTCAGAGCCTGGCAAGAAGGTAGGGACTCCGAGGCCCTAGTACAGGGGGCCCAGATTGGATCCCTGGTCAGGGAACTAGATCCCACACGCCACAACCAAGAGTTCACATGCCGCAACTAAAGATTGTGTGTGCTGTGCCTAAGACCCAGCACAGCCACATAAATGAACAAATATTAAAGATAAAGAAAGTGGAGGAAACACAAGCAGGGTGAAGAATGACTGCTCAGAAACCACCAAATAGTTGGGGTGGAGAGCACAGGGTGGGAGCCCCCAGGCAAGGCAGGAGGGAGTACGTCGCAGAATCCCCACCCCTACTACTCTTGCTCAGCCCAAGTCCAAGTCTGCACTGGGCTCCACCAACTCACGGGAGGCCCTATCCTGAGAACTGAGTGCCAGGAAGGCATGGACCAGACACTCAGAGACGCCAGCCATTCCCCCCGCCCTTGTGGGGACGCGTGTGCATGGCTGGGGTGCTGACTCCTCCCCCCATCAGACTGGGTGATCCTGCCAGAGATGCGAGTTCCAGCCCCTGTTTCGTTGGGACGAGAGCATCAGCAGAAGTCAGGGAATTTCACACAGCTCAAGATGGAAGTGAAGATGAGAGTCCAAAAAGGAATCCCACACAGTCCAAGGTGGTACTAGTGGTAAAGAACCCACCTGTAAATGCAGGAGACATAAGAGACTTGGATTCAATCCCTGGGTCAAGAAGATCCCCTGGAGGAGGGCATGGCAATCCACTCCAGTGTTCTTGCCTGGAAAATCCCATGGATAAAGGAGCCTGTCAGGCTATAGTCCATAGGGTCGCAAAGAGTCAGACATGACTGAAGTGACTTAGCACACACACACACACATACACACACACACACAAATACTCAAACAGATGAAATTCCTGCCCACTGAAATGTCCCTTTGGCTAAAACACAGTAGCATTGATTTATTGATTTCTCTCTTTGCTGAGCATCTATGGAGGGGGCATAAGGGACCCAAAAGATGGCCAGGAAAAGGGAAAGTGAAGAGAAGGCTGGGTGTGGATGAGCTGAGTACAGAAATCATCCCTCATAGGAAACTCTTCAGGGAGCACAGGCAGCTCATCTCCTTCCCTGACTGGTGCTCCATGAAACGGCTCTTCACGTTGACCAGCACCAGAAGACTGGCTTCTAAGAAGCAAGGGATTCTGGGAAAGGAAGAAGTTAGCATCTGCTGACAACTTTCTGCAACTGAAAAATTGCCAAATCTGCAAAGTAGGGGCTATGAGTCGCATTTTATAGATGATGAAACAGCCTCAGAGAGGCTTGGGAACTGGACTTAGACCACTCAACTTGTCAGATGCCATCAGAATTCACACTCACATCAGTGATACTAGGGACTTCCCTAGTAGTCCAGTGGCTAAGACTCTGCACAGTAGGGGGCCCGGGTTCAGTCCCTGGTCAGGGAACTCGATCTCACATGCCACAACTAGAAGTTCACATGCCACAGTTAAAGATCTCACATGCCACAGCTAAGACCTGGCACAGCCAGATAAATAAACTAAAATAAATAAATATATTTTTAAATGGTTCTATATTGTTTTTTACCCAGAATAATAAATTTGACTAGCCCTGGATTTGGAATATTAACCATCCTTCCCAACCTGTGTTTAAAATTATTTGTTGCACAGCAGAAACTAACACGATGTTGTAAAGTGATTATCTTCCATTGCTTCCCTCATAGCTCAGTCGGTAAAGAATCTGCCTGCAATGCAGGAGACCCAGGTTTGATTCCTGGGTTGGGAAGATCCCCTGGAGAAGGAAATGGCAATGCACTCCAGTATTCTTGCCTGGAGAATCCCATGGACAAAGGAGCCTGGCAGCTACAGTCCATGGGGTCACAAGAGTTGGACATGACTTAGCGACTACAACACCACCAAAAAAAAAAATCCTATGATAAACCATATTGGAAAAGAATATTTTAAAAAAGAATGCATGAATGTGTACAACCAAATCATTTTGTTTTAAAATAGGAATTAGCAATGAAAATCAACTATCTCAATAAAAATAAATAAGAAAAATTTGCTTGTGTAAGCCAGCTCATGGTCTAGTCCATATTTGCAAATTTTGTTAAAAGCCTTTTGTTTTTAAAAATAAATATTAAGAAGTACTTCAAAGAGTATTCTCTACTCTAAAAGACAGAAAAATCAAGTCTATTTTCTACATCTGCATCTCCATTCCTTCCTTGCAAGTAGGTTCATCAGTACCATTTTTCTAGATTCCATATATATGTGTTAATATACGATACTTGTTTTTCTCCTTCTGTCTTACTTTACTGTATACAACAGGCTATAGGTTCATCCACCTCACTACCACTGACTCAGATTTGTTCATTTTTATGGCTGAGTAATATTCCATGGTGTGTATGTACCACATCTTCTTTATCCATTTATGTGTAGAGAAAAGACTTGTGGTTCCAGCAGGGAAAGAAGAGGGTGGGACAGATGGAGCAAGCAGCATTGACATACACACCCCATCATGTGTAATAGATAGCTGCTGGAAGTTGCTGTATAATACAGGAAACCCAGCCTGGTGCTCCGTGATGACCTAGAGGGGTGGGATGGTGGTGGAGCCGGGAGAGGAAGTTTAACAGGGAGGGGCTATCTGTAGAATTATGGCTGATTTGCATTGTTGTATGGCGGAAACCAACCCAACATAGTGAAGCAATTTCCCCTTATTTAAAAAATAAATTTAAGGAAAAAAGAAGAACAACATAGGGATATATTTCAGTATATAGGCATACCTCCTAATGTCCTCCAATGGTAGGATTCCTCAATGAATTTTTTCTAAATCCCTCATTCCTCTTCCTATAGCATTTTAGGAAAAGTGGGCTTTGGAGTCAGACTTGGTTAAGATTATTGGCTCTGCCATTTCATAACTCTGTGGGACATGGGACAGTCACCTACCCATTCATGTAAGCCTAGAATTTCACAGGTTTTGTTATCAAGATTGAACATGAGGACATCAGTATGTGTCTGGCACTAGAAGACTATCCACTGATGCCCTGCCTGCCTCTTCCCATTCCCCACACAACTTTCCCCTCCGTGGACAATGCTGCCGCCTCCACAAGCAGTAATTTCAAAACAAAGATGACATAACCCTTGGCTGGCTTGTCTGTGAATCCCGTGTTACACTCTATACCTAAATGTGTCTAGAGGGTGTGCCCTTAAATTCTATTTGAATGACCTAAGCTTGGTCAGGGGCAGAAAAGAAAAGCAGATGTCAGCCTTCATGTGTGGGGGCAGGGGGGGTGGTAGTGGATTCCCTGTTGCAGAAAAGCTCTAGTGGACCAACTAATGTACAGGTATCAGGTGAGAAGCGGGCTTTGGCATAAAACAGAAAATGAATCACATGACTTTGTACCAACAGTACAGTAAAACCTAATAGAGAAAGTTTTAAGTCATGGGTAAAATTCTGCTTGATTCAGGGATATGAACAAGCTTGCTCAAAGGAAAGGAAGTTCTCCGTGGGTAAAATTCTGCTTGATTCTGGAATATGAACAAGCTGGTTCAAAGGAAAGAAAGCTCTCCATTAAGACGTGCTGGCCTTTGGAGGACCATGTAGAAGCTGGTTTTTCCTGGTGACCAGAGGGTTTGGAACTCACTGGACAAGGGCTGAGCCCCTGACATGGGTGGAGCTCTGCTGGACACAGCAAATTTGTGCCAAAAAAAAAGGCCTGGAGGCCCATCGAACCCAGATAACAGCCACAAAAAGGTGGCTAAAAATTAGGAATCTAACAATATGCAGGTCATATTTCAAAAGGCTCCCTCTGCCACTTCACAACCACTCAGGTAGGGTCACTGGCCATCAAGCTTTATCAAACCTTGGGAATTCCCAAACTGAGTCAAGATCAGGAAATCAGTAAGAGCAGAGGTTGGACACATTTCCATCACTCGCTATTCATCAGCAAGATCTAAATAAATAGGCTTTTTTTCTCTCCCTAGCCTGAGTCTGGGTGATCATGCAGGCGGGCTGAGAGTTGGGGGCACACATCTGAGACTGCCTGAGAATGAAGCAAACCTCAAGGCTGTGCCCACCACCTCCAGCCTCTGCTAAGCTCCAGCATGCTTGTCCCTCAAAGCATCTTCTACGTTGTTTTGAACTGATCGTTAGGGAAAGTCAGTGTTGGAAGGTGAGAAGACAGCACTATGGAAAACAGAGAGGCTTCCATTCAAATCTCAGCCCTGAAAGTCCCAGGCTTGTGAGCTGAGGCACTCACTCAGCCTTCTGGTAGCCAACTGTCCCTGTTTATCTGCAAGCAAAAGGAAATCCACCCCGAATACTCATTGGAAGAACTGATGCTGAAGCTCCAATACTTTGGCCACCTGATGCGAAGAATCAACTCATTGGAAAAGACCCTGATGCCAGGAAAGATTGAAGGCAAAAGGAGAAGAGGGCAAGAGGATAAGACAGTTAGATAGCATCGTGGAGTCAATGGACACGAGCTTGGGAAAACTCCAGGAGATAGTGAGGGACAGGGAGGCCTGGCATGCTACAGTCCCTGGGGTCACAAAGAGTTGGACACAACTGAGCGACTGAACAACAACAACAGAAGGATTCCCAGGATCCTTAAGGATGTCCTGCTGCAGGACAGCAAGGGCCAAAACCAAAATGTCCCAGGAAAACCAGGATGAACTCACCGCCCCCCCCCCACCCTGACTTAAACTCCGAGCTCCCATCTGTCTGTCAGGAAATGGAGTGAGGAGACCTAACAAGCATGGAGACACAAAGACGGTAAAGATGGGAGGCCTCGCTGGTGCCAGAAATGCTGTAAATCCTCACTACTCCAGCCTAGAGACGCTGCCTTGCTTTTTTAAGAGAATAATAAGAGAAAGGAAAAATAAGCAGGAAAGCCCCAGAGATGGGGAAAGAATTGAGAAACAATGAGGAAAAGGGAAAAGCAGAAGCAGCAGCAACAGCCAACAGCTCGCTATCTCAGGGCACTCCTGAATCCTGCAGGAATCCTGCATGGCTTCAGTAATGACTGTGAGACATGGGGCAGTGTGACAGAATAAAAATGACTCCTTCTTGGGGCACTCAGTTCAGAAATCATCAGAAACGAGCTCAGAGCACCGTCTGCTCTGAGACCCTTCTTTTCCTCTTTCTCCCTATATATTAGCACACCCCCCACCCCCACCGGCGCCAGTTCCAGAGAGCCGGCAGGAAGGTGGAGGGCGAGGTTGTTTCCTATCACGGTTGCCCAGCCCCCTGGAGCCAGAGCGCGGCCCTGAGGGCATCCACGTCCAGGTGCTCTCACAGGCGACACCCACCCTGCGTGTTCTTGCTCTCTGCCTGAGCCTAACAGCCGTAAGCTTTACCACTGCTTGGTTGCCACACACTGTCAAGCGGAGGTTTCAGCAGCTTCCTTTTGACAGAGACTTAATTGTTGTTGCTACCTGAGTGTCGAGTGCATCTCTCTAGGCTGGAGGGCTTTTGGGAAAATGGCACTCATTCAAACAGGAAAGGGGATCCAGCTAAATGAGGGGCCTCAGCAGGATCTCAGCAAGCAGGAAGGCAGTTGTTATCATCATCCCCAGGAGCTAAGAGGTCCCTTCACTTAGCTCTCTGGATGCCAAGAGTTTCAGGGGCATTGCTAGCAGGAATCTGGGAAAAGATCACTGGACCGGCAGTCAAGAGACCTTAATTTAGGTCCTGGGTCTGTCCCTACAGGGCTGTGTGCCCTTAGATGAGTTCTTGAAATTCCCCGTGAAGTTTTCTCATCCATAAAATGAAGATAAAGATAAGACTGTAAATTCCCATCTAGTCTACCATGCAGGCTCCTTGTGGGAGAGAGGGATATTAAATCAGTTTATAGACACTAAGATAGTTTTGGAAATGTTAAGGTGGCCAAAACTGGAACCAGTCTAATCACAGTGGAATGGTACATTCATACCATGAAATACTACATGGAAATTTTAACAGAACAAACAACTGCAACATACCATAGATGCATGAGTTTTACCAACAAAATAATGCATCAGAGAAGCCAGGTATAAAAGGCTATGGGTTGCATGATTTTATGTATAAGTGAAAGTGAAGTCGCTCAGTCGTGTAGGACTCTTTGCAACCCGAGGACTGTAGCCCACCAGGCTCCTCCTTCCATGGGATTCTCCAGGCAAGAATACCGGAGTGGGTTGCCATTTCCTTCTCCAGGGGATCTTCCCGACCCAGGGATTGAACCCAGGTCTCCTGCATTGCAGGCAGATGCTTTAACCTCTGAGGTTCAAAAACAGAAAAATGAATCTCTGGTGACAGAAATTAAAATAGTGGCTACTTAGGGTAAGGGCAAGGATTGACTGGGAAGAAGTACAAGAGAAACAGTCTAGGATGTTGGAGGTGCTTCCTATCTTGGTCTAAGCAGTGGGTACCTGGGCATTCACATATGTAAAAATACGTTCAGCTTTATAATTAGTATCTACATAGTGTATCTGCTTTAGTGTATGTCTGTAACACTTCAATTTAGAAGTCTCTTTAACAAATGGTGTGAGAAAAACTGGACAGCCACCTTCAAAAGACTGCAACTGGACCACTATCTTACAGAATACACAAAAATTAAATACAAATGAATTAAAAACTTGGACATAAGACCGGAAACCATAAAACCTAGAAGAAAACATAAGCAATAAGGACCTGGTAATTTTTTAAATCTGACATCAAAAGCAAAAGCAAGAAGGGCAACAATAAACAAGAGGGACTACATTAAACTCAAAAGCTTCTGCCCAGCAAAGGAAACCGTCAACAAAACGAAAAGGCAACTTACACAACAGAAGGAAATATTTGCAAATCATATATCTAATAAGGGGTTAATATCCAAACTATATAATGATCCCATACAACTCAACTCCATAGCAAAAAAAAAACAAAAAAAGCAAACCAATTTTTAAGCAAGAAGAAAATCTAAACAGACATTTTTCTAAGAACATATACAGATGGCAAAGAGGCACATAAAAAGATGATCTACATCATTAATCATCAGGGAAAGGCAAATCAAAACCATAAAGAGACATCACCTCACTATGGAAAACAGCATGGTGATTCCTCAAAAAACTAAAAATGGTACTACCATGTGATCCAGCAATTCCACTGCTGGGTATTTTTCCAAAGAAACTTAAAGCACTAAGTCGAATGCACCCCCATACTCATTGCAGCGCTATTTACAACAGCCAAGTTGCAGAAACAATCTGAGTTTCCATCAATGGATGAATGGATAGAGAAACTGCTTTGTGTGTGTGTGTGTGTGTGTGTGTATACATACAATTGTGTGTTGTTTTAGTCGATCAGGCGTGTCCGACTCTTTGTGACCCCATGAACTGTGGCCCACCAGGCGCTTTTGCCCGTGGGATTCTCCAGGCAACAATACTGGAGTAGGTAGCCATTCCCTTCTCCAGGGATCTTCCCAAACCAGGGATCAAAGCTGGGTCTCCCTCACTGCAGGCAGATTCCTTATACCATCTGAGCCACCTTATTCAGTCATAAACAAGAACAAAACCTTGCCACTTGCAAGAGCACGGATGGACCTCAAGGGCATTGTGCTAAGTGAAATAAGTCAGACCAAGAGAGACAAATGCTGTATGATCTCTCATACATAGAATCTTAAAAATGGAAAAAAAGAAAATTCATAGGTACAGAGAACATTATTGGTTGCCAGAGGCGGTAAGGAATAAGAAATGGGTGGACTGATTTTTTTTTCCCTTTTTAGCTTAAATAAGCTGAATAAAAATAAATAAAATATAAATTAATAAAGGAAAACTATAAAAGACTAGCCAGACACCTGAATCACTATACTGGGCAGATTCACGGTTATGAACTGTGTTCTATGTGGATTTGTCCTTCTCTGTGACCTCAATACATCCTGAACATGAAAGCGCAAAAACAGACAACATTTCAAAATGAGAGGCAGTGCCATCTACTATTTAAAAGCAAACGGCACACGTGTATTCACACACACACACCAAAGCTGCTGCCAGCTCGCGGCCACTAATAAAGATGAAAATCTCTAAATGATCTACTGCCAGGCTTGATCACACTGATCTGTTTCTGATCGGAGCAGAAGGAAAGCAGAGACTGCAGGAAGATGGAAAGTACCGCTCGGTTTGACAGAGGGAAATATGATTAGAATGCACCCAGGCGGAAATAATGACTCGCCTCCCCCCAGGACAAGCCCGCCTTCCCGTCTGTACCCATGACAAGCCCTGCATTGTTAACGACAGGGTGCCGGGAGGCTGGTGGCATCTCAAATCCCACCTGACTCATCATGCAATCAAATAATACACAACCTGAGAAGCCCAGACATTTCCCGAAGGATGGTGCGCAAAGGCACGTTGCACACTCACCTCAGTGCATCAGAATCTAAAAGGAACTCTCTCATTAGATGGGTGCCCCAGAGGAGCCTGGGAGGGAGATGCGGGGTGGTGTGGGTTTATTGAGAGGGTACTCTTGGAAGGAACTCTCGGGCAGTGAGGAGAACAGAGAGGTCAGGGTAAGGCAAGAAGGATGTCTGTGGTCTCAGCTTGACACAAGCGCTAGCCTTATCCCACAGAAATTTCTGGAGCAGGAATTACATCACAGATGGTCAATCATTCACCGGAGACTGTTCTCCCGTGGCGCAGGGATGAGTGGGTTCTCATGTCTACCAGGGAAGGTGGCCCCAGCGGCAGAGGACAACTCTCTAAAAGCAGGGGCACCTGTGGGCCATTAGAAGCTGAAGTTCACAGCAGCTGAAGATTTGGTTCTGGGGCTCTGGGATCCCCAGTCAAGGGCGTCAGGGTGAGGCACCAACAGACCTGGAATACCACCTGCATGCTGACAACCTCGGGTTCCTATCTCTAGCCACATCTCTCCCCAGAACTGCAGACTCAGAAACCCTATGGCCCGCCCAACATCTCCAGGTAACTGAAACTGAATTTGCCCCACACCCAGCACCTGGAGAAGGCAATGGCACCCCACTCCAGTACTCTTGCCTGGCAAATCCCATGGACAGAGGAGCCTGGTGGGCTGCAGTCCATGGGGTTGCTAGGAGTTGGACATGACTGAGCGACTTCACTTTTACTTTTCACTTTCATGCATTGGAGAAGGCAATGGCAACACACTCCAGTGTTTTTGCCTGGAGAATCCCAGGGACAGGGGAGCCTGGTGGGCTGCTATCTCTGGGGTTGCACAGAGTTGGATATGACTGAAGTGACTTAGCAGCAGCACCTGATCCCAAACCTGCTCCTTCTGCATCTTCCCTTCTCTGTGAATGCTTGATTCGACTCACCCAGGGGCTTGACCTTGATCTCTCCCTCACTCTCTCTCCAGTCCATCAGCAAATCCTCTTGGATCTACCTCAAAATAGAAGGCAGAACTGGACTACTTCTCAGTCTTTGAGAACCACCATCCTGATCCAAACCATAGTTTTCTTTTTTTCCCCTTTCTTTTTCTTTTTTTTGTTTATTGTTTGCATCCCTCAACTAGAATGGGAGCTCTAAAAAAGCATAGATTGTTTCTGTTTCGTTCACTGCTATGCCCCAGGTGCCGTCATACCTGTCAGTTAATAGTACATGACCTATAGGAGGCACTCAACAATCGTTGAATAAGTGAATGAATGATACAGCTCAGCTTAGGGATCTAGGAAATGAAATGGTTTGAGTCAATGACCTATGAATTTTCTTTCAAATATAACATCCTGAAATTAATCTGTTGATGGATTATTCAACTGATACTTAAATGACCTGTGAAGTTATTTCAAAACAGGATGTAAGAAAACCACAATATTCTTGCCTGGAATACTGCAGTGACTTCCCAAGTGGTCTCCTTGAGTTAAACTTGGTCCCCCCAAAGCTGCCCAAGGGGTCCTGCTTAGGAGGAGGAACAGTATCCCTCCTCTGTTCCAATGGCCCCATCTCATGCAGAGGGAAGCCAAGGTCCTTAGAAACCGTAATGCCCTGAGTAACCTGGGGTCTTACCCTCAAGCCCCTCCCTTACTGCTGCCATGACAGCCATGCTGCCCTCGACACTCAGGGAGGCCTGGTCCCCACTCAGGGCCCCCGCACTTGCAATGTCCCCTGCCTGGAACCAGACGTCATCATGGCTACCCCTTTACTTCCATCCCATCTCAGCTTAAAAATCACCTTCTCAGTGACAATTTCCCTCATCACCTCAAACCCTCCCACCCCCTCATTTCATACTCCTCTTTCCTGATTTAACTTTTTTAAAATTTATTTTATTGAAATATAGTTGATTTATAATGTTTTGTTAGTTTGTGCCATAAAGCAAAGTGATTTTATACAAATGTATATATTCTGTCTAGCATTCTCTTCCATTATGGTTTATTATGGGATATTGAATATCATTCCCTGAGCTGTACAGTGGGACCTTGTTGTTTAATATTTATTCTCTATGTAATCGTTTGCATCTGGAAGTGCCAAACACTCCCTGATTTAACTTTTTTATCCTTTAGTATTTGTCACTACCTAAAATATTTAACTTAAATTCTTGCATATGGTCTGTTGCTTCCAATAGAATGTAGGCTTCTAGAAGGAGGGGATCTTTCCAGGCCCCCTCCATTACTAAAACTCCAGTTCCTAAAACAGTGTCTGACACAAGAAGGGACTCAGTATATGTTGATCAAGTGAATGCATGAATGAATAAATGAATGAAATATATAAATATATTTATACATCATTTCAGTCACTCAGTCATGTCTGACTCTTTGCAACCCCATGGACTGCAAAACTCCAGGCTTCCCTGTCCTTCACCAACTCCCAGAGCTTGGTCAAACTCATGTCCTTTGAGTCGGTGATGCCATCCAACCATCTCATCCTCTGTCGTCCCCTTCTCCCACCTTCAATCTTTCCCAGCATCAGGGTCTTTTCAAATGAGTCAGTTCTTCGCATCAGGTGGCCAAAGTATCGGAGTTTCAGCTTCAGCATCAGTCCTTTCAATGAATATTCAGGACTGATTCCCTTTGGGATGGACTGGTTGATGCTCCCTGCAGTCCAAGGGACTCTCGAGAGTCTTCTCCAACACCACAGTTCAAAAGCATCAATTCTTTGGTGCTCAGCTTTCCTTATAGTCCACCTCTCACATCCATACATGACTACTGGAAAAACCATAGCTTTGACTAGATGGACCTTTGCTGGCAAAGTAATGTCTCTGCTTTTGAATATGCTATCTAGGTTGGTCATAGCTTTTCTTCCAAGGAGTAAGTATCTTTTAATTTCATGGCTGCAGTCACCATCTGCAGTGATTTTGGAGCCCCCCAAAATTAAAGTCTGTCACTGTTGCCATTCTTTCCCCATCTATTTGCAATGAAGTGATGGGACCAGATGCCATGATCTTAGTTTTCTGAATGTTGAGCTTTAAGCCAACTTTTTCACTCTCCTCTTTCACTTTCATCAAGAAGCTCTTTAGTTCTTCTTCACTTTCTGCCATAGGGTGATGTCATCTGCATATCTGAGGTTATTGATATTTCTCCCGGCAATCTTGATTCCAGCTTGTGCTTCATCCAGTCCAGTGTTTCTCATGATGTACTCTGCATATAAGTTAAATAAAAAGGGTGACAATATACAGCTTTGACGTACTCTTTTCCCAATTTGGAACCAGTCTGGTGTTCCATGTTCAGTTCTAACTGTTGCTTCTTGACCTGAACACAGATTTCTCAGGAGGCAGGTCAGGTAGGCTGGTATTCCCATCTCTTTCAGAATTTTCCACAGTTTATTGTGATCCACACAGTCAAAGGCTTTGGCATAGTCAATAAAGCATATGTAGATGTTTTTCTGGAACTCTCTTGCTTTTTCGATGATCCAATGGATGTTGGGAATTTGATTTCTGGTTTCTCTGCCTTTTCTAAATCCAGCTTGATAATCTGGAAGTTCATGGTTCATGTACTGTTGAAGCCTGACTTGGAGAATTTTGAGCATTACTTTGCTAGCGTGTGAGATGAGTACAATTGTGTGATACTTTGAACATTTTTGTCATTGCCTTTCTTAGGGATTGGAATGAAAACTGACCTTTTCTAGTCCTGTGGCCACTGCTGAGTTTTCCAAATTTGCTGGTATATTGAGTGCAGCACTTTCACAGCATCATCTTTTAGGATTTGAAAGAGTTCAACTGGAATTCCATCACCTCCACTAACTTTGTTCATTGTGATGATTCCTAAGCCCTACTTGATTTTTAATTCCAGGATGTCTGGCTCTAGGTGTGTGATCACACCATCATGGTTATCTGGGTCATGAAGATCTTTTTTGTATAGTTCTATGTATTCTTGCCACCTCTTCTTAGTATCTTCTGCTTCTGTTAGGTCCATACTGTTTCTGTCCTTTATTGTGCCCATCTTTACATGAAATGTTCCCTTGGTATCTCTTCTTTTCTTGAAGAGATCTCTAGTCTTTCCCATTCTATTGTTTTCCTCTATTTCTTTCAATTGATCACTGAGGAAGGCTTTCTTATCTCTCCTTGCTCTTCTTTGGAACCCTGAGTTCAAACGGGTATATTTCCTTTTCTCCTTTGCCTTTAGCTTCTCTTCTTTTTTCAGCTATTTGTAAGGCCTCCTCAGACAACCATTTTGCCTTTTTGCATTTCTTTTTGTTGGGGATGGTCTTAATACAGATAAAATATTTAGAGGGACTTACCAATGGAGAGGGGCTTCCCAAGTGGCGCTAGTGGTAAAGATCCTGCCTGCCAATGCAGGACACATAAGAGATGCAGCTTCGATCCCTGGGTCAGGAAGATCCCCTGGAGGAGGGCATGGTAACCCACTCCAATATTCTTCCCTGGAGAATCCCATGGACAGAGGAGCCTGGCAGGCTACAGTTCATAGGGTTGCAAAGAGTCAGACATGACTAAAGCGACCTAGCACACAACATGCATACCAATGAAAGGGCTTCCCTGGTGGCTCAGATGGTAAAGAATCTGCCTGCAATGCAGAAGACCCAGAGTCAATCCCTGGGTTGGGAAGATCCCCAGGAGAAGGGCATGGAACCCACTCCAGGGCTGTAGTCCACAGGATCACAAAGAGTTGGACACAACTGAGCAACTGACACTTTCACCTCCATACTAATAGAACTGTGAATAATTTTTTAAATCTTCTTAGTTTAACTCTCTCTTAGGATTGTTCTAGATTTTCTAAATTCAATTTTTATTACATATATAATTTTAATATTTGTTTATACTATTTTTAGAAATAATTCTATCCCAGAAAAACTTACTTTGTAATGTTTATCATTGTTGTTTCAGTTGCTAAGTTGTGTCTGACTCTTTGTGAGCCCATGGACTATGGCCTGCAAGGTTCCTCTGTCCATGGCACTTCCCAGGCAAGAATACTGGAGTGGGTTGCCCCTTCCTACTCCAGGGGATCTTCCCGACCCAGCAATCGAACCTGCATCACCTACATTGACAGGCGGGTTCTTTACCACTCAGTCACCAGGAACTAGTTAGCCAGAAATCCTCATCCCCAAAACAGTGGCCCCTGTGACCTGCCAAATATCAGATTAGCCTGTTTCTCCCTCAGCTCTTGGGAATCCAGAGTGATCAGCATAAGCTGATGTGTGGGAGATGGCGGAGGAGATGGCCTTGGGGCAGCAGGGCTAATTCCTCTCCCAGGTCCTTGCAGGAATCCATCACAGAAGACCACGGTCCTCCCCAGTGTCCTCACCTAAAAAGACGTTAGAGGGACTTTCCTGGAGGTCCAGTGGTTAAGACTTCACCTTCCAATGCAGGGGATGCAGGTTTGATCCCTGGTCAGGGAACTAAGATCCCACATGCCTGGTGACCCAAAAAACCAAAACACAAACAACAGAAACAATATTGTAACAAATTCAATAAAGACTTTAAAAAAAAATGATCTGCATCAAAAAAAAAAAAAGCTAGAAAAAAAATTCTTGGTTCTCACACCAAACCTATGGAATCAAACACTGGAGAAAGACCCCAGGAGCCAGGGTTGAACAAACCCTACAGGTGGCTCCAAAGCAAACTCAGCAGTGAGGTCACCAACCACATCTAACTCACTCAAAACAGGACTGCAGCTCGAACAGGAGGGTGGGAAAGAGCGTGGGGTCCACACAGGGACTGGGGCGGGGGAGGTGAGGGGGGGCGGAGGTTGGGGGGAGATCAGGAGAGGAAGTGTCTTCCTTGGTTGCGGCAGGGAAAATATGGCAACTGCTTGAAATGTGATAGATTTGTCAAAAGTATGTGAAAACGCCTCAAAGACCGGCCCAAGTCTGTGTTTTGCTCACACCGTGTATACTGTGCCTGGCACAGAGCCTAGAGCCTATTAAATATTTGTGACTGAATTAAAAGTGAATGTATGAATAAATTAGCTCTATAAATTATGTAACATGACATGCTTTCATTTGTGCTATAATGATAAAAATTGCAAATCTGTCTTCAGGATTGGGAATGACAACCCAGAAAACCTCTGGCCACCTTCTTGCCAAGGTGGCTGTCCCTCGGACATCCAAACCCTCAGGGCCTCCTCCATATCTTCAATTCTCAGATGCCTGAAGACCAGGTTGCCAGATAAAACTCAGGGTATCCAGTTAAATTTGAATTTTAGATAAACAATGAGTCATTTTCTAGGGTAAGCAAATCTCGAATACTGCCTAGGACATGCTTATTCTAAAAAAATTATTTGCTGTTCATCTGAAATTCAAATTTAACTGGGCATCCTGTATTTTTATTTGCTGAGCTTGGCATCTCTACCATGGACTCAACTGGTTCCTTGGAGCAAGCCAAGCAAAGCTTCTCCATACCCTGTCATTTGTGGGAACAGGGTCCTGCTGCTTCTTTCTTGGAAAGGTCCAGGATACCTCCCAAGGCTCAAGGCTTTGCTCACTTGGATAATAGGCCTGTGTCTTTATTCTATTTGCTTTGACTCTTTGTAAAATAGATGGGGAAACAATAGAAACAGTGACAGACTTTATTTTCTTGGGCTCCAAAATCACTGAGGATGGTGACTGCAGTCACGAAATTAAAAGACACTTGCTCCTTGGAAGAAATGCTATGACAAACCTAGACAGCATATCAAAAAGCAGAGACGTCGCTTTGCCAACAAAGGTCTATATAGCCAAAGCTATGGTTTTTCCAGTAGTCATGTACAGATGAGAGAGTTGGCCCATAAAAAAGGCTGAGCACCGAAGAATGGTGCTTTCAACCTGTGGTGCTGGAGAAGACCCTTGAGAGTCCCTTGGACAGCAAGGAGGTCAAGTCAGCCAATCCTAAAGGAAATCAACCTGAACATTCATTGGAAGGACTGATGCTGAAGCTGAAGCTCCAATATTCTGACCACCTGATGCGAGGAGTTGACTCAATGGGCATGAGTTTAAGCAAACTCAGGGAGATAGTGAAGGACAGGGAAGCCTGGCATGCTGCAGTCCACAGGGTGGCAAAGAGTCGGGCACAACTTAGTGACTGAACAACAACAACAAATACAGTACCATCCCTACCTCTAGCTTCCCATCCTCCTTTTTTTCAAAAATCAGAGTATAAATGCTTTTACAATACTGTCTTAGTTTCTGCTGTACAACAACGTGAATCAGCCATATGTATACATATATCCCCTCCCTCTTGGAACTCCATCCCACCACCCCCATCCCACTCCTCTAGGGGGTCACAAAGCACCGAGATGAGCTCCCTGTGCTATACACAGCAGCTTCACACTAGCTAGCTATTCCACTCTTGGTAGTGTGTAGATGTCAGTACTCCCTCTCAATTTACCCCCCACCCCAGGGTCCACACATTCATCCCCTACTTCTGTGTCTCTATTGCTGCTGTGCAGATAGGTTCATCTGTACCACCTTTTTAGATTCCACATACATACATTAATACATGGTATTTGTTTTTCTCTTTCTGACTTACTTCACTCGGTATGACAGTCTAGAGGTCCAGCCACCTCTCTACAAATGATCCAATTTCATTCTTTTCTATGGCTGAGTAGTATTCCGTTGTATATCTGAACCACATCTTCTCCATCCATTCATCTGTCGGTGCACATTTAGGTTGTGTCCAGGTCCTCTCTTCCTTTAACCCCCTCTTACCCTTTGAGACTCATTACCTCTCAGTGGAAACCTTCCCTGGAAAGCACACAGACACACACACGGAGAGTCTGCATAAAACTATTCCCTTTGTATGTACCAGCTTCCATCCTAGCAACTGCCCTTCTCGGGTGGGAAGCAAATATAGATGCCTCTGCCTCTTTATTTATAACACTGAGCACCTGTTTATCACTGCATTCCCAATACTCTGTCCCATACCTGGCTTTCAAAAGGCGTTTGATAAATAAGTGAAGGTATAGTAACCTCTTTGGGAAACCACATCCAATTCTTTTGAAAGCAATCAGGAAATAGTGGGAAGGGGACCTCCCTGGTGGTCCAGGTGCTAAGCTCCCAATTCAGGGGGTCTGGGTTCCATCCCTGGTCAGGGAACTAGATCCCATATGCTGCAACTAAAACCTGGGGCAGCCAAATAAATAAATATTTTTCTAAACTAATAAAAAAGAACTTGTGGGAAGAGAGGAGTCCTCACAGGTGTCTTGCCTTGTAAATCTCTCTCCCTCAGGACAAGTCAGTGGCCTCCAAGCCAGGGACTCACCCAGAGGACACACAGGTCCTCACACAGAGTCCAGGGTCTAGGAAAGCACCTTGCAAACAGATATGGGGTGATTCTCCCTGACCAGTCAGACAGTGGACCTGAGACCAGGCAACTAACCTTGGCCGTGCTCATGGGCCAGCAGCATTGCCAGCGCATTCTCAGAACTGGCCTTGAACTTCCTGGGGTTTTCTCCCCCCTTTTCACAGGTACTGCAACTCGCTGTATGTTTAGTCTAACCTACTGCCCATTAGATGAGGAGTCAGGTCCTGCTTTTCACTCAGCCTCCTCTCAACCCCTAGCTGGGGAGGGCATCTCTGTTGGATGGTAACCTGAACATTCATTGGGAGGACTGATGCTGAAGATGAAGCCCCAATACTTTGGCCACCTGATGCAAAGAACTGACTCACTGGAAAAGACCTGGGAAAGATTGAAGCCAGGAGGAGAAGGGGACGGCAGAGGATGAGATGGTTGGATGGCATCACCGACTTGATGCACCCGAGTTTGAGCAAGCTCCGGGAGTTGGTGATGGACGGGGAAGCCTGGTGTGCTGCAGTCCATGGGGTCACAAAGAGTGGGATGCAGCTGAGAGACTAAATAACAACAAACCTGGGTCTCCCACCTACTTGCTTGGTGGGTCCTGAGAACCTGTGCGTTAAGCCAGTCCATGAAACATTCCCTGGTGAAAGCCTCAGAAAATAGCGAAAAACAAAGCCCACCTGCAAATGGAGAACTATTCGTTTGACAGCAACAGCAATACCAGGTCACAGGGCTTGTCATTAAATCACTGACATCCAGTGATGTACATCCAGTGCTGAAAATAAAAGCGCACTTCTGAAACATCTATGGCTGAGATTTAAAACCCCTGGAACTGAGACATTCAGAGGTGAGTGTCCCAGGACAGCCTTCAGCCTGGCTCCAAGGCCTCAGCTCAGAACCCAGGAAGGCAGCTCTCATCTCTCTCCTGGTGATACCCAGGAAAGAAATGTGTCTGGAGGGGTGACAGAGCAATCCGTGTGGCTCCAAGATGAGGCTGGAGAATGCAGACACGTTTTGCTTCCTCTTTTACGCTTTGAGCATTAATTCTCATCTGCAGAGAAGAGGAAGGGTCCAGTTATCTGTAAAAAAAGTCGGGCTCACCCTCTTCTGTGTCTACACCAGGTTTAGAATGTGGTGTCAGTAACATGTGGGCTTCCCAGTGGCTTAGCAGTAAAGAATTCATCTGCCAAGGCAGGAGACGCAGGTTCAATCCCTGTGTTGGGAAGATTCCCTGGAGAAGGGAGCGGCTACCCACTCCAGTATTCTTGCCTGGAAAATCCCAAGGACAGGAGCCTGGAGGGCTACAGTCCATGGGGTCCCAAAGACTCAGACACGACTTAGCAGCTGAGCACATGTGCACACACATCAGGGACATGGTCTTGCCGCTGATAGTGGATCCCACTGGAATTGAGGGAAAATATTCTGCGCTCTTTTTAGGCGCGTTGGCCCCAAGATTAAGCACCATGAGAGCCACTTCCTAGTCGCCATTTCTTCATCTGGTGGTGGTCCACCATCTCCTTTTCCTTGGCAGTGTCTGCCTTTCTCTTTTCACTGGTTGACATATGCAAATTGTGTAAGTCCAAAATTCACTTGCTCTGAGATGCAGGACAAGAGAAGATGAATTCAAATAACACCACTGATGACAAGATATCTAACAAAGCCTTCCAAGGCTAGCGCTGCCAAAAAGAGATAGACTCAGGAAGGGGAACCAGAGGGACCTAGACCTCTGACTGCAAGTCAAAAGCCTCTGGCCTCTCACAGTCATCCCATGGATCCCCGTGGTTGGACAGGACCTGAAGCTGGTAGGAGACAGACAGAGGAAGCAAGAGATGAACCCTTTTCTTTCTTCCCCCGTTCCTGCTCAGAATGTGCAGTAGCGAACGTGGGGCAGCACACCCCTGCCCTCCATGAATACCATCACCAAGACACCCGGGAAGCTCCTAAGGATCTCCCGGTTGTACGAATCCTTCCGTTTCTCTTCTCCATACAATTTTAAGACCTAAAAAGGACATTGCTTCTAAAGACAAGTGCAGGTGGGTTGGGGCCTGGGGAGAGAAATCTCTCAGGCCATGTCCTGCTCTGCAGGTGGAAATGTCCTGCCATCTTGGAGTCGAAAGCAGACACACGCCACATGCCCTCTCATAGAAGCTTCCTCTCCAGCAAGAGCCAGAGGGAAATTTGGTGTCACTTGCTGATGCGTGTAAACCTCCACAAATGACTCAAGCCCCAAAAGACAATTTCACTAGAGGCACTTTTTTTTTTACCCCTAATTAACTATAAAATTGCTTCAAATCTCCATTTCACATTCACTCAAGGATATGCATTCCTCTTGTTCCAGATTTTGGGAACAGAGTGTCAGTCTGCTCATAAATCTAGGCTGTACCTTTCAGATGTCAGAGCTTCAGAGAAGAGAGACACCACCTGTCCCTCATCCCCAGACAGCCCCCTGCCTCCCTCTCCCCTTCCTCTTGCTCAGATGAGACACACAGTGGACCCTCCAGCCCACCAGGGAGATATTCTTTAGCTCCTTCAGAAGATGGGAGAGGGGACTTGCCTGGCAGTCCAGTTGTTAGGACCCTGAGATTTCACTGCTGGGGTCATGGGCTCGATCCTTAGTCAGGGGACTGACCTTAAGATGGCACAAGCCATGTGACCAAAAAAGAATGAGAGGGGAGGTGATATTCAGGGGCACTGGTGATGCACCAGTCACTGTGCTGGTGCCGTCACCCCCCTGCGACACTCAGTGCCACACGGCACCAAGAGGTATGGCTTACTGTCCCATTTTACAGGTGAGGAAACTGAGACGAGAGGTCAGCACTGTCAGCTCACAGTGGTCCAGCCAGAGGCTGACCTCAGGCTGGGGTGTGAGGAGGTCCTCTCCTGGAAGGCTCACAACTTATTTGGTGATTTTCAAAAACTCACTTAAACTCCCTGTGGGAACTATTAATATTATCAGTTCTCCTAAATTGGAATAATCTTGTCTATTCATCCTCTCCCTGTTCCCCGTTTCCCGGTCCTGCAGTGCTGCTGAATTAGATAATGTCTACAAAGCTCTCTAAGTTCCTTGAAGGGAGGTTTCGATAAACACAAGTTATTAACCTTCAAAGCACCCAGAGTTTTGAATGAAGAAGTTCTAAAAATTATCATAAAGTCCTGCTGGGGTTGGATAATGAAAGGCAGCTTTATTGAATTTTCAAACACTTCCTTTTCTGCCAGAGACCAAAGGTGAACCCCTCCAGCCAGAATGGGCTCTAACTCCAACACTCGTCCCTGGCTCTTCTCTCTTCTCAAGTAAGGGAAGGTCAAGTGCCTCTTTCCAGAGCCTTCCACAGTGGTTACATGGAGATTCACAGCAGCAGCTGCCTCAGGCTTCTGAACAATGTGGCTCCATCACTCTCTGGCTCTGCCTCCCCAGGCGCAGCTGAAATGATGCTGTGACAAGGCTTGATGGGAGAGGAGATGCCACCGCTGAGAAGTCAGGACCCAGAAACTCAGTATTCACAAGACGTCTACTCCTCGGCATCCCATCTCCCTCCTGCTGACAGTGTGGTTATCATGGGTCAGAGAAGGACCTAGCGTTGTCCACGCAAGCCACACAGGTGAGTGGGGGCCAAGCTGTGCCTGTTCTCTGAGCTTGCGCTGCGAGGGGGAGAAGGGGGAGATGGGAGGAGAGAGCTAACGGAGACTCCTCTAGGGATCCAGACAGCACGAGTGGCTCAGATTATGCAAACGCAGAGCAGGGAGCAGGAATGCAGGTGTGGGGAGGGGTGGGGGGTGGCTCCAGGCAAAGCCATCATCTCACTGTCAGTGGCCCCTGCCACACCCCTTTCCTTAGCCATCAGCTTGGTCCTGAGTTCACGATGCACAGACGCGGATGGTGGCTACTGGACATCTACAAGACCAGCCCAGCTCCAGACCGTGGGAGCTACAGAAGAGCTGGGCCCCTCCCCTACCTTCAAGGTCCCACTGAGCCAGCCAAGATCATCTTCTTGCGGTGAAAGTGTAAAGAAGGCACCTTGGACTTTCCTGGTGGTCCAGTGGTTGAGAATCCACCTGCCAATGCAGGGGACACAGATTTGATCCCTGGTTCGGAAAGATTCCACATGCCAAGGGACAGCTAAGTCCACAGGCCGCAACTAACTGAACCGGCGTGCCTAGAGCCACGCTCTGCAGCAATAGAAGCCACTGCCGTGAGAAGCCCATTAACCACAACTACAGAGAAGCCCCCACTCACTGCAACCAGAGAAAGCCTGCACAGCAACGAAGACCCAGCATGGCCAAAAATAAAGAAATAAAAAAATTTTAAGGCACTCAATCATCACACCAGACTCGATAGGTCAGACCTACTTGCCCGGGACACCAAAAATCTTATTTATAACTAATTTTTATTGGAGCATCATTCCAAATGTCTTATTTTCACAAAACCTATCTGCCCTCCTAGGATAAATGGCAAAGGGCAGTTTTGTGGACTCACGTGTGAACGATTCTTGAAAAAATAGAGTGAACAAAGACATCTCCTGTCTTTGGGAGAAATATAAATAGGAGAAGGGATTTATCTAGAGTTGGGGGTGGGGGGTGCGGAGAACTGAATTCAGTGGTCTGGGCTGTTTTCCTGAAACACTGGTTTAAGTTTGGCAGAGATGATCGCTTTTTTTGAAATAAATTTATTTATTTATTTATTTTTGGCTGCACTGGGTCTTCATTAATATGCTCAGGCTTTCTCTAGTTGCAGTTAGTGAGGGCTACTCTTCGCTGCAGGGCACAGGCTTCTCCCTGCAGTGGCTTTTCTTGTTGCAGAGCACAGGCTCTAGACCCTCAGGCTTCAGCAGTTGTGGTTCCCAGTCTCTAGGGCAGAGGCTCAATAATTGTGGCACACAGGCTTAGTTGCCCCGCAGCATGTGGGATCTTCATGGACCAGGGATCAAACCCATGTCCTATGCACTGGCAGCCAGATTCTTAACCACCGAGCTATCATGGAAGTCCAGAGATGACCACTTTTGAGGGCAGTATTTGGTCCCAGTTCTTTGAGAGAGACAAAGCTTTAAGAAAGTCTAAGGGTACAAGGTTTTCCCTTGAGAAGGCATAACAGAGGTACAAATCCTCTGCCAATCACAGCCCAACTAGACCTTCTCTGCTCCCCACCAAATAGGGTCCCCAGGCCCTAACACAGAGACCTGCATCCTCAGTAGCTCTAGGAAAGCTTCCTGGGCTCCCACAAGAGCACAGATGCTTTAGAGACAGAAGAGACTGGGGCCCGAGTCATTCTATCTGGGAAATGAGTCTATCCCAGGGTCAAAGATCACTGTGACTAGACCATTGCTGCTGTTGTTTAGTCGTTAAGTCACGTCTACTTGTCATGCAAACAGGACCGTGCCACGTGGCTTCTAAAACAAATATCTTACTTTCATCACCGTTGTGATTATTATTCGTCCTTGACTGTGTATGTAAAAACCTGAGAGTTTTGATATCACACGGGTGTGGATCCAGATGTTTCCATGCCTTGAGCAAGGTGCTGAGCCTCAGTTTCCTTATGGGTAAAATGAGGGTAGTAATAGCACCTCTTTCAGGGTCACACTGTGAGGGTTTGACTTGGTTAATTGCATAGAAACCACCCAGCCCAGGACACACAGTCACTCTAATTAGTGATGAAACAGCAAGCAAGCAATACTACCAGTGTGAGAGGAGTCTGGATGAAGGAGAAAGATGCTGGCTGAGAAAGGATACCCATTCTCAGGTGAGAACAGCTTTTTGAGTCAGAAGAAAAGGATGACCAAAACCCAGAAAATATGGTCACCTGGCCATGTGGAAGATGAACCAGGCCAGAATGAAAAGGATGAAGAGGCAAGAGAAATGAGGTTGCCTTGCCAAAAGGACCTTGAACTCAGGTGGAAGGGTTGGACCAGCTACAGGAGGCCACGGGAGGCCCCTGCGGAGGTCCAGACTCTGGGCCACCTGTATTCACCCATGGACAAGTGACACACATCCTGGGATGGAAGGGCCCACCTCTGGAGCACCATCCCATTCCCCATCCTCTCTTCAACCCTCCTGTCATGCGGAAGAGCCCAAAGAACATTGGGCTCCCCAAGACCTATCTGGGGACAGGCAGGATGCTGGGCAGGTCCAAGGCCAGAGCTCCCAGCAGGAGTCTCAGAGATCATGAAACCCTTGAGTCACTGCTTGACCTAAAAATAATTGCCAGACGGCCTTTTCGACAGCGCCAGCCCAGGGAGTGAGCGCCGCCTCTTCTCCAGTAACTACACAGCTCACCTGGAAACCCTACTCCTGGAGAAGGAGCCCATTTTCCTCCACCTCCAATATAGAAAAGCCTCTGCATGGGAAGAGAAATATCCTGCAGACGAGGGTGCCCAGGAGGGGGCCGCCTTGATTAAAGCAGGTTGTTCTGCCAAGAAGCCTTGAATATGCTCTCTTGGTTTGGGGCTGTTAGTGCAGCGTGGAGGCAGCAGGCGACATGGATTGCCTTTTATCTAATTGGAAAACTCCCACCGAGTTTAGAAGTATTCATTTAGACAGGCAGATCAATAAAAGAAATGGGGAGCGGATGACCGTGGAGATGTTTGGGAACGAGCCGGGCCTCTATACATCTGCTTAATAAAGATAAACTCCTCCAGGTTGCGGTGCAAGCCTGGGCTACCCTCTTGGCTCTGGACGCCAGCCTGTCCCATTTGTTTTCCACGAGCAGACGTTTCTCAGGAGCAACGGGCAAGAGACCCCTTCCCTCGCCTTCTCTTCATCTGAGTTCAAGAGCTCTGTTGAAGGGAGGGCAGAAACACAAAGAGGGGCCTTAGGACTTTGACTAGGATTATTCTAGCATCTTCCCCAAACGGTGAGGGCTTCCCAGGTGGCACTAGTGGTAAAGAGCCCACCTGCCAATGCAGGAGATGCAAGAGACCCAGGTTCAACCCCAGGGTTGCAAGGGTCCCCTGGAGGAGGAAATGGCACCCCACTCCAGTATTCTTGCCTGGAAAATTCCATGGACAGAGGAGCCTGGCAGGCTATACAGTCCATGAGGCTGTAAAGTGTCAGGCATGACTAAGCAACTAGGTAACCAAAAAATGGTATTCCCTTGACCCAAACTCAAATGGAACAGAACAAAAAGCAGAGATCCACAGGAAAGGGATAGAAAAAAGAAAGGAGAGATGAGTGAGGAGAAAGATGAGGCTCTCTTGCCATTTCATATCATTTTATTGTGTATAAATCCCACTGCACAGTAATGAGTACTGTCTGAGCATCTGTGTTAAGAACTCCCCAGCTGAAACCTTCTTTCCCCTCCTCTCTCTCTTAGTCATCATTGAATTAGGAGCTCTGAAATGTCTTCCTCATTCCCACATCACCACCCTCGTGACCTTTTATCCATCCTTGTCCTTGCTGTCAACCCCCCACCCCCATCCCCATTCTATACACAGGAAGCTGAAGCCCTCATTTCAAACACAAGCTTTTGTTCCTGGCCACAGTATAGAAGCTGAGTCCCTTCAAAGGGAAAAATGCTATGTGGCTAAAAGTCCAGAAATAGAAGGTGTGTTTGTGTGTGCGTGTGTGTGTGTACACGTGCACTTGTATGTGTACTGGTCTACAGGTACTTCACGAATGCTTGGGGAAATGTGATAAAGTGGGGAACCCTGCTTGGAATTGCTGCATCCCTCCTCTGACTCCTGCAGAAGTTCTTCCCCAGGCTGGGGCTGCAGGAAGAAACCTGCTGCCTCTCAGCTTTAACAAAGGACGTTCTCTTGCACCATCCCACTGCGAAGGCACAGTCTCATACCTGGGCCACGGATCGGTTGCCATGGAAATGACTGCAGAGTCACAAATAAGACGGTATTATGTTCTCTCAGCAGGACCAGACGAAAGCTAGAAGCTAGAGAGAGAAAGAGGGAGACAGAGCTGGAGAGAAAGAAAGAGTAAAAATACCTTCTATCAATAGCAAGCTGTAAGGGAAACACAAACAAAGTGATGAAATGAAAGGATGATGCTTGAGAGAAAGCAGCCTTCAGACAGGACAGGGGGATGGCATTGTTTCCTTTAAGGGAGGGCTCTCATGTCAGGAAGGAGGGAGGAGCTCATGCAGCCCCCCTCTCTTCTACTGGCTTTTTCTCTCCCTCTTCATTGGGTAATGTTGCAAAAAGCTAGAAAGGAAGGGTTGGGGGGAGACATACAGAATAAGGCAGGATGCGAAAGGGGGGGGTCTCAGGAGGTAAATCAAATCATTTCTCTTTTCCTCTCTCCCCACAAAACAGAAAGGCCCTGCTCTGATTCTCGACAGAAAACTTCAAGCCTCTTGATCTGTGACCCTCTTATCCATACACCCTTCAGGATCTCAGCATTCTTATTAAGATTTTTCTCCTGAACCCAGTGCCTCTGAAGAGAGAGGGATCCCATTGTCCTCCCAAGGTCATTCATTGTTCATTCGAATCTTCTTCAGTTTCCCTGCTGTGGATGCAAGTGTGAGCATCAAGGTCCAGATTTGGACTCAAGGAGCTAATAAGAAGCACCAAGCTTATTCCAGCTAAACTACTAGACTTTCAATAAGTCAAGGAACTTTCAAATTCTCCCTCAGCCACTCTTTTTTTTTTAATGGATGTGTAAGTATAGATTTCAACAAGCACAATGCTTTCAACAAAACATAAAAAAGTTTCCTGTGATCTCTCAATCCATTATCAAAATAAGCAGATTTTCAAAAGTATTGCAATCTTACACACTTTCTTGGAGCCTCATTCTTTTTGTGGTGGCCAGGACAGTTAGCTCTGCCTTAGTCGGGAGTCTAGAAAGACTGAGCAACTTCCTCTGTAATATTGTTTGAGTAGCAGTGAAAGTCTTGCCAACTAAAATGTTCTCCCCTATCAACTAATATAAGTGCCTAAAACCCCACATTTGTGTAATCCCTTTCTGTCTTCAAAAGGTCTATTCAAAAAGTCAGAAGTTAGGACAATCTTCTCTAACTTCTCAGTGGGAATCCATTTTCAGATTAGCTTCCTGAGTGGTGCTCGTGGTAAAGAACCAGCCTGCCAATGCAGGGGACTGTAAGAGATGCAGGTTCAATCCCTCGGTCAGGAAGGCATCACAACCCACCCCAGTATTCTTGCCTGGAGAATCCCATGGACAGAGGAGCCAGGCGGGCTACAGTCCATAGGGTCACAAGGAGTCAGACATGATGGAAACAATTTAGCACAAGGAAATGGGACATGGGATGCATAAATTCTGCTGCATACAACAGTGGACAGATAGGAGTATTTCTGTCCCCCATTATATGCATCAGAATTCAGTCATTAGAATGCTCACATCTGACCCTTGAGAGTCAAGGGAATGATAATATTTGTCCCTAAGGTATCAAGCTGCTCACTCCTGGGTCCTCCCAGGATGGGACCAGGAGCAGTTTCAGTCAACAGGGAAGCACCAAGAGTTTCCAAACAGCTGAAAGATCGTGAAGTTCTTTGCTCCCCTCTATAAAGTTTCCCTGGCTTGACACAGTGACTCTAGACTCCTCAGGATCCCCAGCCTAGTCTACTTATCTCCCTCCATTGTGGAGTGGGAGACAAAGTGGTGAACCTTGATCTAACTCAAAAGGTCAACAGCAGGGTCTCGGGGAGGATCTGAGGCAGGCAGTCGGCAGCGAGCTTTACTAAGCCCTCAGTTAAGGTCTTAACTGAGTAATAGAAGCATAGAGAAATTACCTTTCTGATTGGTAATGGTAATAATTCAGTCAATCAAAAACTTAGCTAGGGACTTCCCTGATGGTCCAGTGGTTAAGACTCCACACTCTCAATGCAGGGGGCCCAGGTTCGATCCTTGGTCAGGGAATTAGATCTCACATGCCACAACCAAAGTTCACAAGTCACAGTGAAAGATCCTTTAGGCCACAACAAAGATCAAATATCCTGATGCTGCAACTAAGACCCAGCACAGCCAAATAAATAAATATTTTTTTAAAAAAAACTTAGCTAAAGCAGGGAATTGCTTTTTAAGAAGTGATACAAACACCCTAAATAGCTCATTGTAACTTAAAATATAAACATGCTTTTTTCCTGCTAACTTTTAATGTGGAGCCAAGATGCTTTCTTTGAATATTAGAACACTGATAAAAGTTCTCCATCAATTTCTTCAAAAGCCACATTCATAATTCACATCTACAATTTCCAGTTTCCATTACTTTCAAGCAAAGTAAAATTTTAAGGACAATTATGAGGTAATCTGAACACACAATCCTTCCAAATTGTTTTGTATTTCTGCAGTCATTTATAGTTGTCTCACCCACACCCAATTCAATAGCAATTTTTTATCAACTCACATTTATTGAGTCTTTTCAAAGCATGCAATTTTGTTTTCATAGAAATAGCTCTCTTTTCATACTCAATGTTCATTGGTTTACATAATATTTAATTAAATTATGGATTGATGTAGTGAATTGGTTGAGTCAAGGTTTTTTAAAAGAGGCCCCACTACTATTTTTCCTCTGAAGGCAAATTCTCCTCCTAAGGAGTTTGCCTGAAATTGACCTTCAAGGAAAATCACATTTTAAATATCAGAGGTCAATTATTATACATTGATAACTCTTTGTGCAACAAATAAGAAAATAGTTTCTCAGGATACAAAAATAATTGAGGTAAGGTAGACCTCTGGCATGAGAGGAGGTCACCAAAGCCTCTCCCTGAAAGCAACTAAAATACAGAACGCTAGTAACAGCTCTTTCAGCACCCTGGACAGCAACCGAAAGCAAACAACAGGGACTGATGCTTCAAAAACCAGTGTTTTTGGAGAACAGTTGGAATCTACAGTGTATTTTCCCAGGGCTGATCCCATCAAGCTCCCTCACCCTCTCAGATCAGTTAGCATAGTTAGTTCTAACAGGCGGAACAGACTGGATGGCCAGCAGCTTCACTGCCAGAACGGGATGATTTAGTTTGGAGCTAAAGGTGAAACCCTGGTGCTCAGTGGATGACAGGCGACAGTCTCAGTGGTGACCACACAAGGAAGGCCAGGCGTTACAACAGTCTTCGAGGCGGCGATTCTATTTGGTGCAAACATCAGCCTAGCGGACTAGCCAGAAATTTAATAGGGAAATGCAAGAAGTGAGCACTCACGGAGGTACCTTATAACATTCCGCCTATCTCTGGCTGACCTGGAGTTGGTAGACATGGTGGGTTGGGGGTGGGACCAGAGGGAGGCTTATGAAGAACAAAAGCCAGAGCATCCTGAAAACAGCACACAGATCCATCAGCATGAGGTAGAAACCTGTCTGGCTAAAAGTGTATAAACACAGTCTCTGAAGAATCACTTGCTGGCCACTAAATCATGCAGACACAAAAACAAGACCTGGGAAACCAAGCTTAGAAATAATACAGTAACATGTTAATTTATTGTTATACTCATATATGTTTTTTTAAGTGAGAAAATATAGCCACATACCACAAATGAGATAGAATTCATAAGAAAGTTACTAAACAAACAAAAACCCTGAGGGGGAAATTCAGAATCCAATTTTGCTACTATATAGTACCTAAAATTTCAAGGTTTCAACAAAAAAATGATAAGACATAAAAAGAAATAGACAAGTGTGACCCACATGTAGGGAAAAAGCAGATAAAGATAACTTATCTTTATTAATTTGTATAATTAATGCACTATAATTTATTAAATTATGGATTATGTGCTATGGTGAGTGAGGTGTCACCAAATAATAAAATATAAACTTTTACTTGAAATTTAATTTTCAGCTTTACGTGAAATAGAATGGTGTGGATTCCTATAGTCATATACATAATGTGATGAATACTTTGAGCTAGATATTTGGAACTCTATAAACTCTGCAAGAAAATTAAAATGGTTAAATTTAAATTAAAATTGAAACCAACACTTTCTTGCCTTGTAAGTTTGTTATCCTGGTTTTTTTCAAGTATTTTTATTTCTGTACTTTCAAACTCTAGACCTAGATTTTTTTTATAACCTGACTGAAAGTCAAAGATATATACACACTCCTACAACAAGCCTCCCTTGGAAAACACAAGAAGATTAAACAGATTGTGAAATAAAAGCCCCATGTGTGCCAAACATGTGGGTGTATTCACTTCTTAATTTGGCATAACCGACACAATTTCGTCTAAGGTACAATTTCAGTGTGGGGAAAATACCAAAGAGAACTTCAAAGATACTCAGTACAGTCTCATCAGTTGACTGATAGTATTTCTTATGCTTTCTGTTGCCTTCAATAGGAAGACTTCAACTTTCTTCATAGTGTGTGTTGGCAAAGAAGAGAACATATTCTAATTACATCCAACAGAAGCTTCGAGACCGGAAGTGGGCGTGCAGATAGTGCTTCAGGGGCCAGTGCAGAGCTCAGGCCTAACCACCCTGCGAGTCTCCCCAAGAGGCACAGTGGCTGACCAATCTCTAGTCAGCTTCTCTCATTTTTTTAATTGGAGGATAATCTCCAATAAATATAAGCAGCTCATATAGCTCAATATCAGAAAAACAAACATCCCAATTAAAAAAAAAAAAAATGGGCAGGATACCTAAACAGCCATTTCTCCAAAGAAGACATACAGATGGTCAATAAACACATGAAAATATGTTCAGCATTCCTCGTTATTAGAGAAATGCGCATCAAAACTCCAATGAGGTATCACCTCACCCGATCACTCAGTTTCCCTTTACTAACAGCCCGATGATGCCCTGTGGACCTGGCCCCACCCTGCCCCTTCCACAGCATTCCTGCAGAGAATGACTCCCTACTCCTGCCAGAGACCTGGGCATGTGCACCAGTCACCAGGCTGACTTCCTCCCAAGCTACCAGTTGTAGCATCCACCTGCTGCTGCTGCTGCTAAGTCGCTTCAGTCGTGTCCGACTCTTTGCGACCCCAGAGACGGCAGCCCACCAGGCTCCCCCGTCCCTGGGATTCTCCAGGCAAGAACACTGGAGTGGGTTGCCGTTTCCTTCTCCAATGTGGAAAAGTGAAAAGTGAAAGTGAAGTCACTCAGTCATGTCTGACTCTTCACAACCCCATGGACTGCAGCCCACCAGGCTCCTTCGCCCATGGGATTTTCTAGGCAAGAGTACTGGAGTGGGGTGCCATTGCCTTCTCCGAGCATCCATCTACAACTGCTGATAATTCAACTACAGTAGAGAAACAGTTTCTCTTCTGTGATTCATGATTGATGAAGACTGTTCTAAAACACAAAACTGCCAGGCAAATGGTTAAGAATACACTCATTTACAAATCAAGCAGATCAAGAACATCCATTTGAATTCCAAAAGTCAAAGTGCTCATGTCAAATGAGTCCCATGGAACCATTAAAGGAAGTCTGGCAGCTCTCTATCAGCCATCAGGAATGACTGCAAGTTGGAAAACTCAATTTTTTAACAGATGTCTTGTGGTTTGGACTGCTGACCCAGGTGGGCCCTACCCACAGCTCTAGGAACCAGCTATATGCCTCTGCACAGCCCCTAATATTCAGTGAAACAACCACCCCTCTGGGTAGAGAGCTACTAGAGCTAATAAATAACTATACTGGTGAATGAGAGCCTCCCCCCAGCCCTCCACACATGGGCTACCCAGTCTTCTGCTTGCCAGCCTCACAAACCACTTAAATGCAGGAAAGTGAAAAGTGAAAGTGAAAGCCACTCAGTCATATTCAACTCCTTGCAACCCCAAGGACGATACAGTCCATGGAATTCTCCAGGCCATAATACTAGAGTGGATAGCCTTTCCCTTCTCCAGGGGATCTTCCCAACCCAGGGATCGAACCCAGGTCTCCCACATTGCAGATGGATTATTTACCAGCTGAGCCATAAGGGAAGCCCAAGGATACTGGAGTGGGTAGCCTATCCCTTCTTCAGCAGATCTTCCCAACCCAGGAATAGGACCGGGGTCTCCTGCATTGCAGCCGGATTCTTTACCAACTGAGCTATCAGGGAAGCCCTTAAGTCCAAGAAGCTCTCGGAATTCTCTTGAGCTGTCAGGCAAGCAGTCATCTCCAAATGAAGAAAGCTTAAATATGCAGCCTAGATCTATATTTTACTGAAATCCCCATGTTCCACTCAGAGCCCTCCTGGTTCCCCTGAAACCACTAAAGCAAATCTCAACAAACCCAGGGCAATGACGCCTGGATCACTTCATCCAAGTTTCTACTTTTCCTCCACAAACCTTTGTGGTAGGGTGAATTTACATGGGCATTTTTAAAAGCAAATGTTTCATAATTTTCAGATGTCTATACAATTCTCATTTCAAATAGTCTCTGAGAATAAATTGCATTCATTTGCAGATAGAAATTGTAAAAAGCTTTAACTGCTTAAGTTTATAGGATTCCCAGGAAGGAAGAGGAATGTCTGGGAGACAAACCAGGCAGGAGGCCCATCCCTGGCCTCCTCCACTCCTGCCATGAGTTCGTTGATCAGGGATTGAACCAGGGACCCCTGCAATGGGAGTGAAGAGTCTTAGCCACAGGGCCACCAAGGAATTACACATTTTAATAGCCACAAAAAATTTCATTCTATGGACATCCTGTAGTAATTGACTTCATTTCATTACACAAGCAATATTTGAAGTACATATTTTAAAAAGAGAAAAAAAGAAATAAGAATCACGCATTCTGCCAACACCAAGTTAGTATATTGGTAATTGCCTCTCTAGATTTTTTTAAGAACACAAAAGTACAAATAAAGATAAATGTGGATTCTTTATTTCTTACTTTGTCATCTTAACAACCACAACTTGTTGATCAGCTGTACTCCCAATACAAAATAAAAAGTTTTTGATGCACGATACTGGATGCTTGGGGCTGGTGCACTGGGACGACCCAGAGGGATGGAATGGGGAGGGAGGAGGGAGGAGGGTTCAGGATGGGGAACACATGTATACCTGTGGCGGATTCATTTTGATATTTGGCAAAACTAATACAATTATGTAAAGTTTAAAAAATAAAATTAAATTTAAAAAAAATAAAACAGAAAAAAAAAAGAACATACACACAAAAAAATAAATAAAGAAAAAGAAAAAGAAAAAAAAAAGTTTAAAGGTAAAAAATTTTTAAATAATGTATACTAAATGTTTTTTGTTTCTAATACTTGTTTTTCTTTGCTATTATTTTAGTTAATTATCATATTTCATTGCATGGACAGACTATGCTATCCTTTTACAGATATTTAATTGGCTTCAATTAATAGCCACTATTAACAATGCTCCATCTTTATACATAAATCTTTACATGCATACTCGATTCATTTACTAATAAAAAATCCTAGAAATGATAGTGTCAAAGAATACTTTTCATTTGTTAAGTATTCTAGGTCATATTGCCCAACTGTCCTTCCAAAAAATGACTCTGAGTCATTTGCCATTGATCTGCCATCAACAGTACTCAAATGCTCACCTTCTCACCTCTTAAACAACTCTTAACATTATGTTCAAAATTTTTTTCAATCTGATAGCCAAAATAAGGTCTTTCGCTATTTGAATGTGCATGTGTTTACCACGAAGATTGAGTTTTTTCAAACTCTTCTTCTTATTAAAATCATCCAATTTGTTGTTAGGTTGTCCATCTTTCTCTTGTTAGATTATAGACCTCTTTCTCATTGAGAGACGTCACCATTCTATCTTGTATATTACACTCCTTTGTCATTTGCCTGCTACATTTTTATGGCTTCTTTTTTAGTATTTCTGTAATAAAAAACAAATTTCAGGACTTTGGGTTCTGGAAACTGGGTAAACTAAGGCCTTCTCCCAGCTCCACTCAATACAACCCACATAGAACTTATAGATCAAAAGAATACAATTAAATATACAGCTTAAGTTAAAAGACAAGAGAAATTCCTTGGTGCCAAAAATGAAGGAGTAGGATAAAACCATGTGCAGAGTCACGACACTTGAGAGGGATGTCAAACTGAACACAGGCCTTAAGGGTCTTGTGTTTTAATAGTTAAATAACGGCACCCCACTCCAGTACTCTTGCCTGGAAAATCCCATGGATGGAGGAGCCTAGTAAGCTGCAGTCCATGGGGTCGCTAAGAGTCAGACACGACTGAGCAACTTCCCTTTCACTTTTCACTTTACCGCATTGGAGAAGGAAATGGCAACCCACTCCAGTGTTCTTGCCTGGAGAATCCCAGGGACGGGGGAGCCTGGTGGGCTGCCGTCTATGGGGTCGCACAAAGTTGGACACGACTGAAGTGACTTAGCAGCAGTAGCAAGAATGGGTGATAAGCTTTAAATCCACAGAAAGCAGAGAGCAAAAGCAGAAATTATTCCCTAACACCACACCATGGAAAAACTGTTAACTTCATAAAAGAGAAGACTAGCTCTTAAATGAAAATATACTCTGTAGCAACTCTTTCACAATCAATAACCCATGAAACTGCCACAAGAGGAAAGAAAGAAAAAGTAAGAAAAAGTTTTGCTGAAAATGTGCTCAAAATCCAAAATTACAAGCCATACTCACTATTTACTGTTACAGTATACAGAAAAAATGGCCACAACTGAACTTATGATAAAGAACAGTCTTAAAAGACTCCTGGATTATTATCTTTTAAATGATTAAAAAGAAGAAATACAAACCTACAAAAATCGAAAAATATGAAAAAACTTATTGGCAAATGAACTTTTAGAAACTAAAATTTTACTGTACAAGATCAACATAAGATTAAACATAACTGAAAAGTTAATTAACTGGAGGAGAGAGAAATGAAGAAATTAATGAGACAAAGAGGCAGAAAATGTCTAATAGAACTTTTTAAAAGGAGAGTGGAAAATAAAAGTAGGAACTCCCCTGGCAGTCCAGTGGTTAAGACACTGAACTTCCGCTGCAGGGCCTATGGGTTTGATTCCCGGTTGGAGAACTAAGATCCTACATGCCAGGTGGCACCGCCAAAAAAGGAAAAAAAGTAATATTTTAAGAGATAATAGATGAGACTCTTCTAGAATTAATGAAAGACATGAATCTTCAGTTTAAGTGTAATGAGCTTTAAAAATGATACATTTTTAAAACTCTACCCATAGGCTCATATAATGAAACCAGAACATCAAAGTTAAAATGAAACGCCATAAAAGAGACTTGAGGGGAAAAACAGATGATCTGTAAGAACAAAGAACAATAATTAAACTGACAGCAGACTTCTCACCAGTGACAACAGAAGCGAGAACACAATAAACAAAAACCTTTAAATGACTAAGTGAAATTATATATCACCCCAGAATTCCATATGCAGCTTATACATGCCTCAAGGAAGAGGGAGAAATAGTCACTTTCAGATAAAGACTGAGATTTACATATCATAACAGAAAAGAAAAAAAAGTAAAGAGAAAGTGTTAGTCGCTCAGTTGTGTCTGACTCTTTGTGACCCCTGGACTAGACCACCAGGCTCTTCCATCCATGGAATTCTCCAGGCAAGAATACTGGCATGATACCTGCTTCCACGGACATCACGGCTCAGTTTCTGTTGGCTGAGTTTATGCTGTGGTCCCACCATCTAGTCCTACCCAGCTCCATCTGTTAGGGAGGGGTCCTCATCACCTTCACTGACCCATTCCAGAATCTCTGGAGTTGTCCTTGAAATAGTCACTCAGCCGTGCCCAACTCTTTGTGACTCCATGGACTATAGCCCTCCAGGCTCTTCTGTCCATGGAATTCTCCAGGCAAGAATACTGGAGTGGGTAGCCATATCTATTAAAGGGAATAATACAGGGGGGGGAAATGAACCCTAAGATAACAGTGGGAAGAAAGAAGCAAGGATAAGTATGGAAACAGATAAATAAATGAGTAAAATTATGCAAGCATTGAATGAAAAAATAAAAGGTGTAACAATAGTAAGGACTTATTTGGAGGACTGAAAACGAGTAGAACTAAAATTCTATAAAAAAGAAACATGGGCATGGGGAAAGGAAAGATCAGAATTAAAATGTTCTAAAGTCCTTGAATTATTCAGGATAAGGTTATTGTTGTAGCTGTTGTTTTAATTAACTATGCACGTTAAAAATTAAAGTGTAACCAATAAAAGAATAGAAATAGAATGAATAAATTTCAAAACAGTTGAAGCTAAAAAGGGCAATAAAGAATATTTTATTAACCTAAAAGAAAGCAGGGAAGAAAAACAGCAGAGAAAAAGCATGGTAAATAGAAAACAGAAAATAAGATGGTTGGTATAACTTCAAATAGATTCATAATCTTATAAATTAATCAGATTAAATGTATTAAATGGAAATCCGCTGATTGAATGCTTATCCATTTGACCATATGCTATTTACCAAAGACTCATCTGAAACGTAATGACATATAAATGTTAGAAGTCTATGAATGGGAAAGATATGCTGGGCATATTCAACTAAAAGAATGCTGGTGTAACAACATGAGTATCATAAAAGGAAGACTAAACAAAAAAATACAGATATAGAGATATACTTATTTAGACAGAGTTGTTATCATTTACATAAGGATAAAAGGGGCAATTCACAAGTAAGAATAATAACTCACACTTATGGAACACTTACAATGTGCCAGACACTATTCTAAGTGTTTTTTAATTTCATTTTAATTTATTTATTTATCTGTGCCAGGTCTTAGGATCTTCAATCTTTGTTATGGCATATGGGATCTCTTTAGTTGCTGCATGTGGGCTCTAGTGGCTAGACCAGGGATTGAACCTGAACCCCCTGCATCGGGAGTATGGAGTTGTAGCGACTGGATGAGGGGATTCCCTCTAAGCACTTTTTATATGTATTAATTTATTTAATCTTCACAATCATCCCCAAAGCATTGCCCATTATACAGATGAGAATACTGAATTACAGGAAAGATCCAGAGCTCATCAACAATATAGTCACCATTCAAACCCAGCCAGTCTGGCTCCAGGGTCTAAACTCTGCATTTTTCGCTAACAGCATGACTTCAAAATATATGAAGCACCCACTTACAGAACTTCAAAGAAAATTAGCAAATTCACAATCATAATAGAAAATTTAATATGCATGCCTCAGTATCTAATTAAGCTAATAAAAAATTAGTGAAGACATAGAACACAATTAAAATACTTGACATACTGGCTCTATATATAAGGCATCATTCCCAACAATTAGAGAATACATATTCTTTTCAAGCAGCATGAAACATTTATAAAAATAGATCACATGAAAGGTTGCAAAGCCATTCGCTCTATAAATCCCAGAGAATGAACAGCACAGAGGCTATGATCTCTAACTACAGTGTAATTAAACTACAAATCAATACCAAAAAGATAACCCCAAATAACCCATATATTTGGAAATTCTGAAAACACTTTAAACTATATTAATGGTCAAAGGACAAATTGCAATGTACATAATAAAATCTTTAGAAAAAATGATGACAAAAATACTGCATATCCAAAGTTACAGAAGTACTAAGAAAGTGGTGATTCTATGGTCTTAAAAGTCTATATTAGAAATAAAGGAAGATTAGAAATTAATGAGCTTCACTGTGCAACTGGTTCCAAATTGGGAAAGGAGTACGGCAAGGCTGTGTATTGTCACCCTGGTTATTTAACTTATATGCAGAGTACATCATGAGAAACGCTGGACTGGATGAAGCACTAGCTGGAATCAAGATTGCCAGGAGAAATATCAATAACCTCAGATATGCAGATGACACCACCCTTATGGCAGAAAGTGAGGAAGAACTAAAGAGTCTCCTGATGAAAGTGAAAGAGGAGAGTGAAAAAGTTGACTTAAAGCTCAACATTCAGAAAACCAAGATCATGGCATCCGGTCCCATCATTTCATGGCAAATAGATGGAAAACAATGGAAACAGTGAGAGACTTTATTTTGGGGGGCTCCAAAATCACTGAAGATGGTGACTTCAGCCTTGAAATTAAAAAACCCTTGCTCCTTGGAAGAAAAGTTATGACCAATCTATAAATCATATTAAAAAGCAGAGACATTACTTTGCCAACAAAGTAATGTCTTTCTAGTCAAAGCTATGGTTTTTCCAGTGGTCATGTATGGATGCGAGAGTTGGACTATAAGGAAAGCTGAATGCCAAAGAATTGATGCTTTTGACCTGTGGTGTTGGAGAAGACTCTTGAGAGTCCCTTGGACTGCAAGGAGATCCAACCAGTCCATCCTAAAGGAAATCAGTCCAGAATATTCATTGGAAGGACTGATGTTGAAGCTGAAATTTCAATACTTTGACCACCTGATGTGAAGAACTGACTCATTGGAAAAGACCCTGATGCTGAGAAAGATTGAAGGCAGGAGGAGAAGGGGACGACAGAGGATGAGATGGTTGGATGGCATCACCGACTCGATTGGACATGAGTTTGAGTAAACTCCAGGAGTTGATGATGGACAGGGCAGCCTGGCGTGCTGCAGTCCATGGGATCGCAAAGAGTGAGACACAACTGAGCAACTGAACTGAACTGATTGTGTAACTAAAGGTAGAAAAATTCAAGAAGCTATAAAGGAGGGAGAAATGATAAAGTAAGAGTAACTAATACAATACCCCCCCCCCAAAAAAAAAAAAACACCTCTCATAAGTTGTTTCTAGAAAGTTTTATAAAATTTGTCCTGAGGAGGAAGAGTACAAGTCACTTCAAACCCAAGCTGAGAAATCAGGGTCTCCACTCACCACTGTGTGACCCATTGCCAGGTTCCTTAATCTCTCTGGGAGCAGTTTGTGCATCTATAAAATCAGTCAGTTAGGGACTTCCCTGGGGGTGCAGTGGTTAAGACTCCACAACCCCAATGCAGGCGCCCTGGTTCAATCCCTGGTTGGGGAACTAGATCCCACATGCAAGATCCCACATGCCACAACTGAGAATGGTACAGTCAAATAAATAAAATAAATAAGAAAAATAAGAAAATAAAATTAGATCAACTCAGAAACTTTGCTCTTCCAATGCTCACAGAGATTATTTACTAAAAAGAATATATATATGGAATTGCAAAGCAAATGGCCGTTATAGGAGAAAAGTCTTCAGTCCTGATGCAAACAATCTGAAAAAATACAATCAGAAAGTGAAGAAATGCATTCTGTGGGCAGCTTCTCCCTTGGTACCACCAGAGACTGAGCTAGGAAAATGTTAGCAAATTCCTAACTGAGTGAGGAAACCATGTTTATTCAAAAAGCCTGCTCCTGGAGAATTCATAACTCCCAACTGTAGAGGTTCTAAGACTATCGGGTCCATGTGAGTGTGAAATCCCAAATGTATGGCAAGTTTAGGACATTCACAGTAAAGAATAAACACTCAAAAATATTTTTTTTAATTTTATTTTATTTTTAAACTTTACATAATATTTTTGAATAAATGAACTAAGATGAATATGCAAGGTAATGCATGAAAGGAAGTGCTGATCCAGATTTCAGGATAAAGACAGTTTAATTAATCACTCAGTTCATTTGTTTAAAAAAAGAAAAAGTTGGACTAAAAGCCTAAGAGCCTACGGCTTTAAATTAGATTAAATCATGGCTGACAATGATGGATACATATCCTGATTAACTAGAAAAATGGACTTAGGTCTTTCCCATGTGCTTGTAGGTATCAGGGCAGGAAGGGGCCACAGACATCGCAGATAGTATGAATACAGCCCCGAAGTTTCTTATGACCTCTCTACCTAGAGAATGACAGATGAGTAGAATCCACACTTTGAGAAAAAGACCCTGACCATGTGGACAGGTTATTTGAAAAGTGGAATATGCTCTCGCTGTGTTTTATTTTTTCAGAGTTGCAAAGATCTCTTCTTTATTTTATCTGAGTATGGTGGATTTACAATGTTGTGTTAGCTTCAGGTGTACAGCATAGTGGATCACAGTTACACATATATCCACTCTATTTTAGATTATTTTGCATGTAGGCCAGTATATAGTATTAAGTAGGGTCCCCTGTGCCACCCCACTCCAGTACTCTTGCCTGGAAAATCCCATGGACGGAGGAGCCTGGTGGGCTGTGGTCCATGGGGTCGTGAAGAGACGGACGTGACTGAGCGACTTCACTTTCCCTTTTCACTTTCATGCACTGGAGAAGGAAATGAAAACCCACTCCAGTGTTCTTGTCTGGAGAATCCCAGGGACAGAGGAGCCTATTGGGCTGCCGTCTATGGGGTCGCACAGAGTCGGACACGACTGAAGCGACTTAGCAGCAGCAGCAGCCTGTGCTATACGTGCATACTCAGTCACTAAGTCATGTCCAGCTCTTTGTGACCCCATGGACTGTAGCCTGACAAGCTCCTCTGTCCATGGGATTTTCCAGGCAAGAATATAGGTCCCCATTATGAGTGCATCATAGCATCTAATTTGATCTGTGTTAAGTCAGGTTTGTGATAGGTCTTGTTTTCAAAGGAATAAGAAGGAAAATGTGTTCTAGTAGCACTGAAGTTAATCAATGCCCTGTTACACAGATTGGTGCACAGATGTGCAAAAAGCTCCAAAATGGTCAATCTATAATCTTAAACTCATAGAATAATGACAAGCATCAAAAAATGTAGGAATCGTGTAACTTCCCTGGTGTCCAGTGGTAAAGACCCCATGCTTCCAATGTAGGAGGGCACAGGTCAATCCCTGGTTTGGGGAACTAAGATCCCATATACCATGTAACAAGGTCAAAAAAAAATTCTCTTTTAATTTTTTTTAATAAATAAATATAGGAACCTATACAGAGCATAAAGTGGGCTTCCTGCCCTTTGCAAAAACATGAGGAAGCCCAAGTCAACCCACAAAACTTCAGCTAAGGGGGCTCGTCTTCTGCATGACTTACACGTGTGTGTCCTTCCAGGCCAGACCACTCCCCAGCTGTCAGTATTAACCACGGGGAGAGAGGCCCAGTTCCTTGTACCCTTAATGCTTCCCCTATGTCAGCACTCCCCTCGTTACGTGTGAGCTAATGTTAGAATGGAACATTTGGGGCAGAGCAAGAAGAATAAATTTGGCAGTTTTCAGTTTCCTGTCTAAGACCAGAACTGGAAAGTCAGAAAAAGTCTCCAGGGAAGAAGGCTGTGTAATTGTTTGAGAGATGGTGTGGCAGCTTCCTGGAGACTTAACCATTTAAGAAAACAACTCCTATCACTTCTATGAGGATTCTAAAATAAAACACAAGTGAACATATCTAAAAACAGACTCGATGGACATAGAGAACAGATTTGTGGTTGCCAAAGGAGATTAGGGGGGAGGGATGGAGTCGAAGTTTAGGATTCACAGAGGTAAACTAATATATATATATATATATATATTAATAGAATGGATAAACAACAAGGTCCTACTTATAGCACAGGGAACTATATTCAATATCCTGTAATAAACCATAATGAGAAAGAATGCATATATATGTGTATAACTAGTCACTTTGCTATGTGCCAGAAATTAACTTGTAAATTAACTGTACTGCAATAACATTTTTAAAAATAAATAAAACAGGCCTTGGTTGTGCCAAGCTTTCCTGAGCACTCAATCTACAATGGGTCAGCTCATTTGGAACATTAAGCAGGGGCCAAAGCATGCCACCCACCGCCCCTTCCAGAAGCCCGAGGACCAGCTGCTTCTTAGTGACATGGGTCTTGGTTGAGAAATGGGTCCATCTTTTCCTTTATGAGCATGTCTCTCTCTTGCTTCCTGCCAGCTTTGCCAGCTCCTCGAGAGGAGGGCTCCCTCTGCCCAGTGATACACGATCTCCTCTGAAATTCAGCCAGGCCAGCCAGAGAAAACAAGATCCAGGATTTCCTCATTCGAGAGAGAGAGAAGACAAGAGCTTGAAATTTTTCTCGTTCAATAAAGCCCATAAGTCAACATTCGCCCTCAGTTCCCTCAATATCCCTTCAAAATGCTGGAAACTAACTTGAATTCGTTTTTATAAGGCTCATTTTCTTACGCTAAGAAAAAAAATTCAAGTGTGAGAACACAAAAGAAGGGCGCTTGTTTGTGTCTCTGAGGCTCCCACTCAGCCTTCCTGCCTCCCCATCCCTTTTATCTCCAGATGTGTGCCAGGCAGCCAGCACAGCTCCAAATTCCATGGAGTCATGTATTTTTTAAATGTCGATCTTTAAAGGGCACCACTGCCAATGCTTCTGTCGCATTGCGGGCATTTAATTACGTAAATGAAGTACACTCAAAGAAAGGCATGTTGGACTTTTTTTGTTTGCTTCTTTCCACAACTCCACTTCAATTTGTATTTTTCCCCTTCTAATTGAAATTAATTTCCCTTGCTGTTTTGTGTTACAAAACACCTGGATGGGGTTATTTTTCTGGAAAGGTAATTATAAAATCAGAAGGCTAAGCATGAGGCAGGTTTCCTAAATCGCAGGTGGCAGCAAGCGCCGACGGAAGGGAAAACGTTCACAAATGCAGGTGAAATGCTCTTGCAAAAAAATCCCCCATGGGCCTAGCAACGCCCCCAAATCAGTCGATCTCTGAAGGCTTCCTTTGGGAGACACTGTCTCCCTGTAGGACTAATGTACACATTCCCCCTCCTGCGTGGAGGAGAGCTCCCGGCAGGCCACGCTCAGCTCTCGGGCCCCTGCGGCGACTGCCTCGCCCATGGTCACGCATACTTTTAAGAGCAGCTGACTCCACTGGCCGATCCTTCTGAACCTTCTCCTCCGATCTTGGGACAACTCTGAGGGGCGATCCCAGCTTCAGAGCTACCTGAGGCACCATTCTGAGGATCACTGATACTTCATCGCAGCTCAGCTTCCCCCTCTGCCCAGCCCTGCTCCTGCCCTTCCACAGGTATGGATCCCAAGAGCACTTACTAGAAAGCCCCCTGCATCAGTCAGCAGCAGAGCAAGCTTCCAAGGGAGCACTCTTTCCCCTGCAAAGAGGGGAGACAGAGATGGATTAAAAAAAAAAAACTGACCTGACATTCATGGCATCTTCCAATCAAGTCAATCTACACTAATTCACTTATTCCATGGCTAAGAGTTTTTTTAAGACCCATTAGTATCAGTTCACTAAAGGCTGCTTACATTAGCCCCAGCCTAAAGTCCAAAAAAAAAAAAAAAAAAAAAAAAAACAGATGACAGCCCTGGGAAGTCATCAGGAAAAGGAAAGCTAATTGGCAGCATGTAAGAACAGCCTCAAAAGCATTCACATCTTTTGACCCAATAAATCACACTTTTTATGGGACATGCTTGGATCCCATCTAGTTTCCCAAATTACTGGAGGCAGCTTACAAGAGTGCTTATTATTCAGCAAATCAAACTAAATAAATCAACAATTGGAGACAAAATAAAGACAACATAAAGGCAGAAATAAGGTGAGTTTACAAGAGTCGCTGTAAGAAGAGGCCAGATAAAGGCCTTTAGAGTCCCCCATCCCCAGGCAGGCAATTCACACAGACAATACTAGACCAAACACAAAATGTACATCCTGCATGGAGAGGAAAATAGCTCCTTCTCTAGATGTCCTGCTATTAAATTCTCCATGGGTATACAGAAAATGAAAAAGCAGTAAGTCTTCGGGACACCTAACTGTGTATGAAGGACCTGGTGGATAACCTAGTCTGCTGAGGTTTTATGTTGTTGTTGTTCCGTTTTACCCAGTCATGTTCGACTCTGCAACTCCATGGACTGCAGCGTGCCAGGCCTGTCTGTCCCTCACCATCTCCCAAAGTTTGCCCAAATTCATGTCCATGTCCCCCTTCACGGATCACTGCCTTATCGTGGTGAAGGGGCTTGCATAGCTCGATGAAGCTATGAGCCATGCCATGCAGGGCCACCCAAGACACATGGGTCTTAGCAGAGGGTTCTGACAAAATGTGGTCCACTGGAGGAGGGAATGGCAAACCACCCCCGTATCCTTGCCGTGAGATCTGCATGAACTGTATAAAAATGACAAAAAGATACGAGGTTTTATGCCACTGCTAAAGACAATCTGACTTTGGGAAGAACTCTGGCTGGTTAAGCAACACCGTGTTGGGTATCATCAATGAAAACAAGATGGTGGCTGAGAAGTGGCAAAGCTGCTCCAGAGGCTGTTGCCTGAGGAAGTGCAGGAAAGCTAGAGCCTCCTCTCCCCAGGGGGCTAGGAGCAACATGCCAAACACAACTCAGAGTCATTTTAAAGGAACCAGAACATAAACAATGAGGTCCTACTGCATGGCACAGGCGGAGAAGGCGATGGCACCCCACCCCAGCACTCTTGCCTGGAAAATCCCATGGACAGAGGAGCCTGGTGGGCTGCAGTCCATGGGGTCAGGAAGAGTCAGACACGACTGAGCGACTTCACTTTCACTTTTCACTTTCATGCATTGGAGAAGGAAATGGCAACCCACTCCAGTGTTCTTGCCTGGAGAATCCCAGGGACGGCAGAGCCTGGTGGGCTGCCGTCTATGGGGTCACACAGAGTCAGACACGACTGAAGTGACTTAGCAGCAGCAGCAGCAGCATAGCACAGGGAACTAGATTTAATGATATCTATTCGATGACTATCCTATGATAAACCAGAACAGAAAAGAATATAAAAGAAAGAATGCATATATGTGTATCATTTTGCTGTACAGCACAGGTTGGCCCAACCTTGTAAATCAACTATTCTTCAATGAAATTTTTTCAATAAAAAAAATAACTAGAGAGACCCAGAACAAGTTGGTGTAAGCTGTGGTGGTCCGACTCCATCCAAGAATAAAATGGAGAAATCCTAAAGGCGTGGAAGACCTGCACATTTGCCTTAGCTCAGGCTGCTCTGACAGAATCCCATACACTGGGTGCTTAAACAACAAACCTTTATTCTCGCTGTTCTGAAGGCTGAAAAGTCAGAGATTTGGTTCTTGATGAGGGTCCCTTTCCTGGCTTGCACTGTATCCTCACGTGGAAAGAAAACAGGCTGCCTTCTCTTCCCACAAGGGCACCAAACCCGTCTTGAGGGCTCCACTCCCACGACCTGACATACACATAACCACCTCCCAAAGGCCTCACCTCCACATACCATCATGCTGGCAGCTAGAGCTTCGACATATGAATTCTGGAGGGACACAAGCATCGAGTCCATGATAATATTCTTCGAGCAATCTGAAAACACCAGGCCTTGGACAAGATTTGGGCGGCTGAGTTTCCAGTTACATTTTCTGCCAAATAACTGGAGAGCAAAAGCCATCTGTCTGGGCAGAACTGGGCACGGACCTCAGGAGACCTGTGGGTGAGCTTGGAGATTCCAAGGAGAAGAGCATCTGGCTAAGAAAGGGCTCTCTCTTCTCCCAATTTTCCCAGCATGAAAATGAATGGATACTGCTGCTACTGCTAAGTCGCTTCAGTCATGTCCGACTCTGTGCGACCCCATAGACGGCAGCCCACCAGGCTCCCCCGTCCCTGGGATTCTCTAGGCAAGAACGCTGGAGTGGGTTGCCATTTCCTTCTCCAATGCATGAAAGTGAAAAGAGAAAGGGAAGTCGCTCAGTCGTGTCCAACTCCTAGCGATCCCATGGACTGCAGCCTACCAGGCTCCTTCGTCCATGGGATTTTCCAGGCAAGAGTACTGGAGTGGGGTGCCATTGCCTTCTCCGATGAATGGACAAGCAGGGTCTTAATACATACGGTCATGGAGTTCTATGTCACAGTGATTCATGGTCTCAAAAAAGCTTTGTAAGTCAGAATTACAAATTGTTAAACATGGACTTTAATGTTATTTATTTAGAGCTATTGATTAAGAACTTTAAGGTTATTGACGTATCCTTTAAGAAATCCTCCTAATGTTATTAAATGTTATCGATTCAGAACTTTAATGTTATTGATGTTAAACATCAGTAAAGCACCTATAACCCATAGATTATTGAATTTTTACCTCTAGGAATATATCTTTCAAGAAATCATCCTAAATGTCACAACATAATGTACACAAAGACATTCATTACAGGTTATAATAATGATAATTTGGAAACAACTTGAATAACCTTCAGTTGAGGAACACTTAAGTAAATAAAGTATTTAGTAAGCACAAATCAGATCAAATCAGATCAGTCGTTCAGTCATGTCCGACTCTTTGAGACCCCATGAATTGCAGCACGCCAGGCCTCCCTGTCCATCACCAACTCCCGGAGTTCACTCAGACTCACGTCCATCGAGTCAGTGATGCCATCCAGCCATCTCATCCTCTGTCGTCCCCTTCTCCTCTTGCCCCCAATCCCTCCCAGCATCAGAGTCTTTTCCAATGAGTCAACTCTTCACATGAGGTGGCCAAAGTACTGGAGTTTCAGCTTCAGCATCAGTCCTTCCAAAGAAATCCCAGGGCTGATCTCCTTCAGAATGGACTGGTTAGATCTCCTTGCAGTCCAAGGGACTCTCAAGAGTCTTCTCCAACACCACAGTTCAAAAGCATCAATTCCTCAGCATTCAGCCTTCTTCACAGTCCAACTCTCACATCCATACATGACCACAGGAAAAACCATAGCCTTGACTAGATGGGCCTTTGTTGGCAAAGTAATGTCTCTGCTTTGGAATATGCTATCTAGGTTGGACATAACTTTCCTTCCAAGGAGTAAGCGTCTTTTAATTTCATGGCTGCAGTCACCATCTGCAGTGATTTTGGACCCCCCAAAAATGAAGTCTGACACTGTTTCCACTGTTTCCCAATCTATTTCCCATGAAGTGATGGGACCGGATGCCATGATCTTCGTTTTCTGAATGTTGAGCTTTAAGCCAACTTTTTTACTCTCCTCTTTCACTTTCATCAAGAGGCTTTTGAGTTCCTCTTCACTTTCTGCCATAAGGGTGGTGTCATCTGCATATCTGAGTTTATTGATATTTCTCCTGACAATCTTGATTCCAGCTTGTGTTTCTTCCAGTCCAGCATTTCTCATGATGTACTCTGCATATAACTTAAATAAACAGGGTGACAATATACAGCCTTGATGTACTCCTTTTCCTATTTGGAACCAGTCTGTTGTTCCATGTCCAGTTCTAACTGTTGCTTCCTGACCTGCATACAGATTTCTCAAGAGGCAGATCAGGTGGTCTGGTATTCCCATCTCTTTCAGAATTTTCCACAGTTTATTGTGATCCACACAGTCAAAGGCTTTGGCATAGTCAATAAAGCAGAAATAGATGCTTTTCTGGAACTCTCTTGCTTTTTCCATGATCCAGCGGATGTTGGCAATTTGATCTCTGGTTCCTCTGCCTTTTCTAAAACCAGCTTGAACATCAGGAAGTTCATGGTTCACATATTGCTGAAGCCTGGCTTGGAGAATTTTGAGCATTACTTTACTAGCGTGTGAGATGAGTGCAATTGTGTGGTAGTTTGAGCATTCTTTGGCATTGCCTTTCTTTGGGATTGGAATGAAAACTGACCTTTTCCAGTCCTGTGGCCACTGCTGAGTTTTCCAAATCTGCTGGCATATTGAGTGCAGCACTTTCACAGCATCATCTTTCAGGATTTGGAATAGCTCAACTGGAATTCCATCACCTCCACTAGCTTTGTTTGTAGTGATGCTTTCTAAGGCCCACTTGACTTCACATTCCAGAATGTCTGGCTCCAGGTGAGTGATCACACCATCGTGATTATCTGGGTTGTGAAGATCTTTTTGTACAGTTCTTCTGTGTATTCTTGCCATCTCTTCTTAATATCTTCTGCTTCTGTTAGGTCCATACCATTTCTGTCCTTTATCGAGCTCATCTTTGCATGAAGTGTTCCTTTGGTATCTCTGATTTTCTTGAAGAGATCGCTAGTCTTTCCCATTCTGTTGTTTTCCTCTATTTCTTTGCATTGATCGCTGAAGAAGGCTTTCTTATCTCTTCTTGCTATTCTTTGGAACTCTGCATTCAGATGTTTATATCTTTCCTTTTCTCCTTTCCTTTTTGCTTCTCTTCTTTTCACAGCTATTTTAAGGCCTCCCCAGACAGCCATTTTGCTTTTTTGCATTTCTTTTCCATGGGGATGGTCTTGATCTCTGTCTCCTGTACAGTGTCATGAACCTCAGTCCATACCTCATCAGGCACTCTATCTATCAGATCTAGGCCCTTAAATCTATTTCTCACTTCCACTGTATAATCATAAGGGATTTGATTTAGGTCATACCTGAATGGTCTAGTGGTTTTCCCTACTTTCTTCAATTTAAGTCTGAATTTGGCAATAAGGAGTTCATGGTCTGAGCCACAGTCAGCTCCTGGTCTTGTTTTTGCTGACCGTATAGAGTTTCTCCATCTTTGGCTGCAAAGAATATAATCAATCTGATTTCGGTGTTGACCATCTGGTGATGTCCATGTATAGAGTCTTCTCTTGTGTTGTTGGAAGAGGGTGTTTGTTATGACCAGTGCATTTTCTTGGCAAAACTCTATTAGCCTTTGCCCTGCTTCATTCTGTATTCCAAGGCCAAATTTCCCTGTTACTCCAGGTGTTTCTTGACTTCCTACTTTTGCATTCCAGTCGAGAATAGTCAGTAACAAATATTAGTTACAAAGTATGCTATACTGTTTAGTAAAAAAAAAAAAAAAACTTACAATGAAAATTGCATTTACTGTAGAGACAAAATTGTTTTAAAAGTTAACAAAGTCCATGCACATAACAATGATTAGAAGGAGGACTTCCCTTGTGGTCCAGTGGTTAAGACTCCACCCTCCCAATGCACAGGGCCCAGGTTCAATCTCTGGTCAAGAACTAAGATCCTGCACACCTCTCAATGTGGTAAAAGAAAAAAAAAATTTACAAAAGTAAAGTAAAATGATATCTATTCACAAAAGTCACCAAAAAATCATTTTAAAAAATGATTAGAGGGATATATCTAAAAATGATGACAATGTTTAGAAACAATAATTATATATATTTTTTTAATTTCACATCATCTTTCTTAAACTTTTATTGCAGGAATATTTATATAATAAATTTTATTTTTTTTTAATTTTATTTTATTTTTAAACTTTACAATATTGTATTAGTTTTGCCAAATATCGAAATGAATCCACCACAGGTAAAAAAACAAAACCAGGAGTCCTGATGGATTCACATACTTTCCAAAATGGCATCCAGAATGGGGTATAAGGAGGAATTCGGGAATGACCCACTGATAGGTTAAGGTCAGCTGCAGTGCCTCGCAAGGCCCACCCACCTCAGTGAGAGGACCCACATTCAAGTGAGAGCTGACCTCCTGACCAAGGGAAGGATCTTCCTTCCCAAAGAAACAATCCCAGGATTGGATTCTAGGTTAACTGGTACCGGAGTCTCCATTTATTTCCTAAGCTATTGTCTGAATTGAACCATTGCTGCATTTCAATCTCACGAAAGCCTCTGTCTTCAGAGGAGGGGGGAAAAAATGCAGTCACTATAGAAGAAAAAATAATAAATGAAAAGGGCAAGTCCCACTTTCCCTGTGTGAAATCTCATAGCAATTTCTGGAATGGAAGTGGCAGTGTCTCTAAGTACCCCTGGCGAGCCTGAAACAGGGATGAAGTCCTTGTCCCTACAAAACACGAACTGCCTCCCAGCTATGAAGATATATTTTCAAAACCAAACTTCAGAACCTCTGCATTTGACGGTCAGGATGGACTATGTGCAGCTGGAGCTATTTCAGGGCTTATGAACAACCAGGACTTCTGATTCACACAGCTAATAGCCCTTCCTTGGTGGTGATCCAAGCGCTGCCCGTGGTGCTATATACGAAAAATCCAATAGCTGTATTTCTCCAAACTCTATAGAACATAAACGGACAAAAGAGTTTTCCATTACTTCTAGGTATGAGACAATGAGTGGTAGGACTTAGATGCCAAAATGGCAGTGCTTCTAAAATATTTTCAGGATTTGTGTGGATGATGCAACAGAAAGTTTGAGAGCTGTTAAGGGAAATCCGAGCTGAGGAGTTGTGTTAGTCTCAGCTCTCATTACAGTGCTGTAACGGGAATGGGGAACTCAGGCGATGCTTGAAGTGCTTCCTTAGGGCTGAATTTCTGAGGCAATGAGTTCACTGTGAACAAAATTTATCCCCCAAGTCTCCACCTTTTACATCCAGAGTTCTCCGGTGTGTGCTTGCGTGCTCAGTCTCGTCTGACTCTTTGCAACCCCGTGGACTGTAGCCCACCAGTCTCCTCTGGATATGGAATTTTCCAGGCAATAATACTGGAGTGCATTGCCATTTCTTTCTCCTGAGGATCTTCCCAACCCAGAGATTGAACCCATGTTCTTGCATTTCCTGCCCTGGCAGGAAGATTCTTCACCACTGTGCCACCTGGGAAGTGGTCTCCTTCCATCAAACTATTGTCTCCAAACTCCTCTCCTAACCACTGAGAAGCCAGCCTTGGTGTTTGGATCTTTCTTGTGATGTAAATCCCCTAGGTAAGATACCAGTTTAAACTGTCACTATCCCCTTCGCATTCAAGATTTCTGAGAGGTAAAGAGGAGATATAATGAGAACACCAATTGTCTGAGAGGCTTGTGGACACAGAATCACGGAGGACACACAAAGGGTCCCATGGTGGGCAGGACTGGGGCACTAATTAGGCTGGCTCTCACTCATCCTGTTGCTGGACCTGGCTTCCCCACCCTGCTCATCACAAGCAGGGAAAGGACCTCTGGGCCTGCATTCGATACCCATCTCCACCAAGACTCTGTGCTGCTTCCTTCCAATCTGCCTCTGGGGCAAAGTAAATACGGGATGACTAACGACTCAGATGGTAAAGAATCCACCTGCAATGCAGGAGGCACAGGTTCAATCCTTGGGTCGAGAAGACCCCTGGAGAAGGGAATGGCAATCCATGCCAGTATTCTTGCCTGGAGAATTCCATGGACAGAGGAGCCGTGTGGACTACAGTCCATGGGGTTACAAAGAGTTGGACACGACTGAGTGACTATTTCAAGAACTCCAAAGATTCTGGAATGGTTCAATGAAGGTGATGAGGACCCCTTCCTAAAAGATGGAGCTGGATAGGACTAGATGGTGAGACTACAGCATAAAACTCAGCCAACAGAAACTAAACCGTAATATCCGTGGAAGCAGGCATCATGCCTATTCATGCACCACTGTACCCACAGCTCAGGGCCCGCTATGGAGAAGGGTCCCTATGGAGCTACTGCAGGAAAGGATAAGTCCTCTTGGCCTTCAGGGTCGGTTACAGCTTCCTTGTTGTCCCTGTGGTCCCTGCACCCACTCCAGAAGCTGCTGCTGTTGCAGAATATAGATGCTCTTTGCAGAACACCAGTCTGCTTTGTTGCCCCCAAGGAGAGACCCAGTCTTCTTTGGGGGATTGTAGAAACTCGAATACTGTGACTCGGAGTTACAGGGACAGGGTGAGAGTCCAGACCCTTCCCAAGCCCAACAGAGGACCTACAGACCCCAGAAGATAGAGGTGGTCCTGCCACAGCCCACCTCTCAAGGTTGCCTTCAAAATGTCCCCAAGGTTCTGATTTCCCAAGGTCTCAAGTATCATCCCCACAGCCACCATCCAGCAACCTGCCTGCACTCCAGCAAAGTTCACACAAGACTTTGTCTTTTCTGTGTTTTTTCCAAATTTTTATAATAGGCCTGCACTGATTTCATAATGGGAAAACCCACTCTATTTTAAATTGTTTAAAATAAATTCAAGTTTTCTAAGGTGAAAGAGAAACTTTGCTCCAGCCTTACTGCTCCTGGCTGTGAATCCAGGGAGTTTATTTTGGTCCCATCAACACCCACTCCAAAGTCCCATATGGTCTGTGCATAAGTAAATACGTTCTACTTTTTTAAAGGGCCATACACAGTTTCACTCTGCATTTCAAATAGAAATATAAACTTCTCAGTTGTTTTAAGGGGAAAAAAAAAAAAACTACCCAGGATCCATGGAACTAACCCTTCCTTTCTTCCATGTTTCCTCCCAAGGACACTAAAATCACTTTTTCAAGGATTTGGCCATCTATTTATCTGAACTGCTTCACTCTGACCTCTAAAGTGCATACTCAGTCGCTCGGTCATGTCTGACTCTTTGCAGCCCCCTGGACTGTGGCCCGCCAGGCTCCTCCATCCACAGCATTCTCCAGCCAAGAATACTAGAATGGATTGCCATTCCCTTCTCCAGGGAATCTTCCCGACCCAGGGATCGAACCCGAGTCTCTTACATCTCCTGCATTGGCAGGTGGGTTCTTTATCCTAGGCCACCTGGGAAGCCTATGACAGGCACCCCCTACAGAGGCTGCCACAAGCCTGTGAAATGCCCAGGATTTGCTCCCAGAGCTCCCCTTCCACACCTAGCCCCCTTATGATGCCCCTTCATTGTTCCTGTTTTTTGTTTTTTTTTTTAAGAAACTCCTCTCCTCTTTATTTTTTTTTAGCGTTTAACTTTTTATGTTATTTTAATTTAAGAGGCCTCACGATGTGGAAGGTGGGATCTCAGTCCCCCAACCAGGGATCAAACCTGCACCCCCTGCATTGGAAGCGTACAGTCCTAACCACGGTACCACAGGGAAGTCCCTCCCCCTTCGTTCTTACATTCGTGCAACAAATGATCCAGTGCCAGCTCCTGGCCAGCCTCTGGGGACACAGTAAGGAATAAACTAATCAAAAACTTCTCCACCATACAAAAGCCTGAATCAGAGACAAGAGAATTTCCCAGGGAGAAACCCTCAGGGATATATAAACAGGACAGCAGGCAGCTAGGCAAGACCCAGGTCTGTCCAAGGTGGCTGTGTGTTGGGAGGAACCCTTATCCAAAAAGCTGAGTCTGTGATGGAGAAATTTCAGGACCAGTGTCGCCCACCAGGGCCAGCATTCAGGACACGGGGCCTAGCCCACACACCAGGCTGCCCTCCAGGCTAGCCAAGTCCAGGCTTAAGGCTCACACAAAGCAAGGATACCAACACTTCATTCTTTAAAACATTCACAGCTTCTATTTTAAAAGAAGCATTAAGGGTCATGTGGAAAAGCAGAGCTTGGCTTGACTTCTTAACCCTAACTATAATTTAATTTTTTTTCTTTTTATTCAATTAAGTAGAAGAAAAATCATACACATTTTAGCTCTTTGGGTATCCAAAATTACTCTTGATATGGCCTTCGTTTCATATTAACTCTTAAGAGTGGAGGATTGTATGTCATCTTTCACTTTTAGGTATAAAACCGACGTCCCCAACTACTGACTACGTTATTTTAATTTTTTGGACTCGCCAAGTGGCATGCGGGATCTTAGTTCCCCAACCGGGGATCAAACCCACGCCCGCTGCTTCCAATAACAAAAAGCTTAATACTTCTCCGTCTGCCCTAACAGATGCCCTCCCAGCTGAAGCTTTGCCTTTAGCCTGGCCCAGACAGCTGCCTATCTACCAGCCTGAAATGAGAATTGTAAACCCTTCTTCCGCTCAGACTCCCTCCTCTCAGGAGCTTATATCCTGGCTGTTTTCATTTGCATGCAAATCTTAAATAAATAGCTTGCCTAGAATAAACTTGGCCTTTAAAACACACAGATATTCACACTTTTCCTCAGTCCCTCTGCCTCTCCCCTCTTCCTCTTCCCTCTCCTTCTTCTCATCCTCCCCACATGCCTGCCTCCCACTCTGTGCCACCCTGTCCCTGAACATGGAAGAAGCATCCTCCGGACGCCTGGCCACCCTGCCCCTGCTCATCCACAGCAACTCTCCAGTCTCTCCCTGTCCTTCTGCAACTCAACTTCTCAACCCATGTGCTGCCTTTCTGGAGTTGCCACACACTCACTCCTTACCACCCTCACGGTGGCCACCCCCCACTCCCGCCACATCCAGGAAAGCAAGGCCATCTTGCTCATTCAGTGGCTTCCTGGCCATTGAATCCAGCACCTCTACTCAACCCTGAAATTCTCTGATAATCCTGACACAACCTCGAGTCATGACAATAGCCACTGTTTACTGAGCTCTTATGTTCTCCATGGGATGTTAAGCCTTCCGTGTTCATTATATTATTTACTCTTCAACAATTAAAGAGGACTTCAGCACACTCCTGGTGCTCCAGGGGTTAAGAATCTGCCTGCCAATGCAGGGGACACAAGCTCGATCCCTGGTCCGGGAACTAAGCCCGTGCACTGCAACTACTGAGCCCGTGCTCTGCAGGCCGTGCTCCACAACAAGGGAAGCCCAAGCACCGTAACTACAGAGTAAACTCCGCTTGCACAAGTCCCACGTGCAACAATGAAGACCTGGTGCAGCCAAAAATTTAAAAAAAAAAAAAAAAATTACAAAAGAGAGATACTCCATTGAGAGGTAAGGGTGTGTCTCCTTCCCCTGAATCAAGAGCTACTTTGGCCAATTGAACCCACTGGGAGTACAACTACTCCAGCTCTCAGCCCTTGACCTTAATAGACCGGCAGCCTCTGCTTTCTGTCTCCTGGAACTCTCACTCTTGGACCTCTGAGGGGCCATGATGGAGGGAGCACACAGGCAGGCCCCCAGACCCCAAGCAGAGGGGTGCCCAACCCACCCAGCCTCTCCAGCCAACCCAACACAGGGCTCAGATCTTCTGGAGAAGAGACATGTTGTCCCCCCCTGACCCAGCCCAAACTGCAGATTCACAAATACAACAAATGAGCATCGGCCTTTTAAGACATTAAGCTGTGAGTAATGCATGCCATGATAGATACAGAGCATAGAAATTACTATCATACCACTTCCATTTTTTTAATGATTTTACTATTATTTACCACTGGAAATGGAAGTGTTAGTCACTCAATTGTATCTGAAGTCACTCAATTGTATCTGACTCTTTGCGACCACGGACTGTAGCCTGCCAGGTTCCTCTGTTCTTGGATTCTCCAGGCAAGAATATTGGAGTGAGTAGCCATTCCCTTCTCCAGGGGATCTTCCCAGTTGAGGGACAGAACCCAGATCTGCATTGCAGGCAGATTCTTTACCATCTGAGCCACCAGGGAAGCCCTTATTTATCACTATCTTATTTATTTTATGCCGAGCAAACAGAACCTCAGAGATGTTCCAGTGGCTGCCCGAGGTCACAGAGCTGGTCCTCTCAACCGTTCAACCCCATCCTTGCCGGAGCATGCTCCACTTTGAAGCTTTCCCTCTCTCCATCCATCTTTCTTTGGGGTGTGCTGCCCTGTAGGGTGAGGACAGAGATGAATACTGCCTGGCAGCTATTCCACACCCGGTACCACATAATCAGCAGTGAACAAAAAGATCTGCAGATAAACATGTCTTTACCCTTGTTGATTGCATTCCATCACTTGGCCGTCTAATTCTAAGGAGAGATGATCCAGGTGCCAGCCCACTTGCCTCTGCTGAGCAGCCAGGGAGCTCTGTCCACTTCCATGCTCAGCTTCATCCCCACCCTCCACCGCCAACCGCCCACTGAACAGATCCCCTGAGGATGGTCAGGTCGCGATGCACAGACGAGAGTCTCTAGACTAGACATCGGTCCCAATCCTCTTCAGACTGGAGCCTGCCTCTCTGGCCCATTTCTCTCATCGGCAATGCCAATCTTCCCATTTCCATGCATGAAAAGAAGGCAAGTTGGTCCTTATCAGTCATCTATTTCATAAGGACCTACTGTATAGCACAGCAAACTGTACTTAATACTCTGTAATGGCCTGTATGGGAAAAGAATCTAAAAAAGAGTGGCTATATGTATATGTGTAACTGACTCACTTTGCTGTACAGCAGATGCTAACACAACATTGTAACTCAAGTATACTCCAATAGAAAGGAAAACAAAATAAGAATAAACCAAAAGAAACAAGGCAAGTTAAGCTCTTACATCTTTTTAAGCCCTGATGTCCAGACACCAGGTCTGTTTTGCAGCTTTCTTTGCAAAATCTATCCCTCTTCATCTCCCCATCTCATAAGAATGCCATGTTGCTGGAACCATCACCACCCCTACCTCTGGTACCTAAGTCTCTGTCCTCCTCCTTCGGCCCCACTTGATTCTAGTTCCTTCACAGAGTCACATAACTAGTCTCACTAAAATATAAGGTTCTTAGATTGCAGCTGTCCTCTAAAACCCCTAGGGCCAGACCCACAGATTCCAGTTCAAAGTCCTCAACTTAGTGCTGAAGGGACTCCTCTCTGGACCCATCTTACCTCCCCTGCCCATGTTGGCCTCACTACTGTTCAGCAGGTCCCTTCTGTACATCCCCACCGGCCTTGCAGAAGTCCCTTGTTCTTTGGCAGGATGCCCTCTCCCACCAAGACAAAGTCATGTTGGGGAGATGGCAAGAGCTAGGGTGGAGCCCAAGATCCAGGACACCTGTCTACCTCATTCATGAGGCTGCCGTCCACTCCGCACCTCCCTGATCAACCTTCCCTTGGACCTAGGGAATGTGGAGTGCCAGGAGAGTTCATTTTGCCACTTGGCACACACACTCATCTTATCTCTAATATCCAGAGAAAACATGACTCATTGTTTTTTCAACTTAGTACCTTGGACAATAGAACTAGGCAAACAGCAGGTAGTCCATGTAAAATGAAATGAGAATTGAAATAGTCCATCCTAGTCTGCCATCACCCCTATTCATTCTTATCTGGAAATGTGAAATAAGTCAATGGATGTATATGCACCTGATTCAGACATAGACAACTGAGTGGGAACGAAGAGTTCTCTCTCCTACAAGGAAGAGGGAGGCAGTAATCAAGAACACTGATCATAGACTCAACATCCTTATATTTGCTGCCCTGTACCCTCAGCATATATTTCTTCCTCAGTTTCCACTATGGTTGCCCTATGCCAGCTGACGCATCTGCATCCCATCGGACAGGAATGAGGGAAGGAAGTACAAAGCATGCCCCTTCTCTTTCACTTACATCCCACTGGCCAGAACTTAGTCATACCGATATCTGCGCTAGAGGCCAGAAAATGTAATCTTTATTTAAGGAAGTCATATGTCCAACTGAAAACTAAGGGCCTAGAACTAAGAAAGGAGGAGCAGATGTTATGAAAAAACTAGCATCTCTGCTACAGAATCCATTCCTCTCCTTTAGAAATCACATGGTTTGTGAGGGAAATAAGCATCCCTCTATCTGTGCCACTAGAAAGACTTCCAATCCAGGAAATCCAATTAATCACATTGTATTCACAAATTTAATGAACATTTAATAATAGAATGCAAGAAGCACATAATAACTAGAGAATCAGACATGAGTCTTTCCCTCAAAAATCTCACTTTCTTGTGTTTGTATCAGCTAGCTATCACTGCACAACAAAATATCCCCAAACTTAGTTGTTTAAAACAATGCGTATTTACTATTGTTCATGAGTCTATAGGTTAATGGTTCTACATATCTGAGTCAGGCTTATCGGAACTTGGCTACACTCACTCATGTGTCTATAGCTGGCCGCTGAGGAAAGTTTTGTTGATCTTTGATGGCCTCATCTGAAATGTTCAGACTGACTTGGTTCTAGTCCACACTCTTTTGCATCCTCCAGCAAACTAGTCTGGGCTTGACTACATGGGTGGAAGATAGAATCCAAAGAGGAATAGCTGACAGTCCAAGAACTCTTGAGACCTAATGGTTCAAAACTGGCAACCATTATTTCTACCAAATTTTACAGGAAAAATGAGTGATGAGGCCAGTCCAAATTCAGAGATGGGGAAATGGACTTCATCTCTCAATGAGAGGAGTTGCAAAGTCACTTTACAAGGGGTGAAGACACAGAGAGAGGTGGGTAATAGGGAGCCTTTTTGCAATCTACCCCCAGAACTGTATTTCTTCATTGTAAAGGTCCTCCACCATAATAATGGAATCGAATCAAAAGACTTGTCTGCTCCTCTAGGAACCAACCCAACAGCTGATTTTGTTTTTGTTTTAATCCATTCTGTCCTGTCCTAGAGAAGGGAATGACAACCCACTTCAGTATTCTTGCTTGGAAAACCCCATGGACGAAGGAGCCTGGCAGGCTACAATCCAAGGGGTTGCAGAGAGTCGGACATGACTGAGCAACTAAGCTCATACTCTGTCCTGTACATAAGAGTCACTAGAATCCTCAGGGGACTTGTAAAACAACAACGACAAAAAATTAAGCATCATTGTTGTATCGAGTATGAACTCCTACATGGGAACAAAGTACACCAGAGTGGAACTAATGATTTCTTCTGGAAGTCACTTAGATATTTCAACCAAGACACTAATGTTCCACCAGGGAACAGTTTTCAAGCTCATATATTTTATGCATGCTTATTAAACATATTTTATTCATGTACATATATATAAGTAACCATATTTGGTACAACAGGACAAATGTCCAATCAATATAAAAGCCAAAGGAATAAACAGAAAATCAATCTTTTGTGCTAAACCTTTGCCTAAATAACCATGGATAAGATTCTGGAATAAAGAGGAATGAATGCCTAGTTTCAAGATATACTTTGTTACTTGACAAACACCATTGAAGTTGGCATCCATACTAAAACACCCATTCCAGTTTCAAGGCTATCTCCAGTTTTCCCATTATCCATTCCAGTTTTCAAGGGATAATCATTTTTCCAAACAAACGATGCATAAAAACTAAGATTAGCAGGCCCAGGACAACTTTCAGAGAAAATTTTTTCCCTGTTTCATTTATCATTTTTTATAAATACTCTACTGAGAAAGAAAAAGTTGCTGTTGTTTAGTCACTCAGTCGCATCTGACCCTTTTGCAACCCCATGGACTGTAATCCACCAGGTTCCTCTGGTCCATGGGATTTTCTGAGCAAGAATACTGGAGTAGGTTGCTATTTCTGTGTCTCCTGCATTGCAGGCAGATTTTTTGCTACTGAGCCACCTGGAAAGCACCCCCTCACACAACGAAAAAGACAATATATAACCCTTTAACTTGGAAAGGGGCTTCCCTTGTAGCTCAGTCGGTAAAGAATCTGCCTGCAATGCAGGAAACCTGTGTTCGATTCCTGGGTCGGAAAGATCCCCTGGAGAAGGAAATGGCAACCCACTCCGGTATTCTTCCCTGGAGAATCCCCATGGACAGAGGAGCCTGGCAGGCTACAGTCCATGGGGTCACAAGAGTCGGACACGACTTAGTGACTAAACCACCACCAAACTTGGAAAGGATGAAGTCTGCTTAGAGAAGTGAGTGGCTTCTGAACACAATAAATATTCAGAGAATGAATTCTAAGAGGAAGAACGTAGACCAGAGGAAGTAGAAGGGACAATAGTATTTGCAGGCTGACCTCAAAAACAAGGCCCAATGTGCCGAAAATCAAGAGTCGGCTAAACTATAGAGGAGTGGAAGTTTGGGGAGCGACTTTGAAGTCATTTACATGAATCAGAACTAGACACTTGTTCAGATCCTTTCTCCCCACCTTTCTGGTAAGAGTGGAGTAGTCTAGCCATTACAAATAATGAAATAATGCCATTTGCAGCAACATGGCTGGACCTAGAAATGATCATACTAAGCGAAATAAGTCAGAAAGAGAACGACAAACACTATTTGATGCCACTTACATATGGAATCTGAAATACGACACAAATGAACCTGTCTATGAAACAAACAGAATTAGGGACATACAAACTAGACTTGTGGTTGCCAGGAGGGAAGGAACTGGAGGATGGGTTGTCTGGGAGTTTGGGATTAGCAGATGCAAACTATTATATAGTTTGAGAACTGATAAGTAACCAGGTCCTAGGGAGTTCCCTGGTGCTCTAGTTATTAGGACTCGCTGCTTTCATGCTTAGGCCCAGTTTCAACCCCTGGTTGGGTAACGGAATGAGATCCTTCAAGGCCCATAGCACAGGAAAAACAAAAACAAAAACAAAAAAAAAACAAGGTCCTACTATATAGCACAGGGAATTATATTCAATATCTGGTGATAAACCATAATGGAAAATATATTACATATTACATATATTACATATATACATAAATGCTGAGTGAATGAATGACTATCAATTAATATAAACATGGACCCGGCACAGGGAACTCTACTCAGTGCTCTTAGTGATCTAAATGGAAAGAAAATCTTAAAAAGAGGGGATGTATGTATACATGTAACGGATTCACTTTGCAGTATAGCAAAAACTAACACAACATTATAAAGCAACTATACTCCAATAAAAGTTAATAAGAGAAAAAAAAGAAACATGGATCCAGTAAGAGCTCTGGAAATTTCCAGTTTGCAGGAAGTTTGTGTTTCTCAAAAGAACTTGATATGATCCCATTTTACTTAATGTATACATACTGTATGGATGAATGAATGAATTTGCATATCCACACCCAAAGGGAAATTGTCAAAGACTGCAAATGCCAAAGTCCAAATGCTTTCTGATGCCAGGTACTCAATCTCATCCCCTTGGTAATAAAGAACCAAAGAATTTCTCATCAGGGACTTCCCTGGTGGTCCAGTGGCTAAGACTCAGAGCTCTCAATGCAGTGGGCCAGAGTCCCATCCCTGATCAGGAAACTAGATCCCACATGCCAAAATGAAAACCCAGCATGGCCAGATAAATAAATAAAAATAAATTAAAAAAAAAAAAGAATTTCTGACCAGGACCACCAACCCAGTGGTGGTCCAATCAATGGCCTTCGCAAAGAGCTCTGCTGAGAACCAGAGAGCTTGGCCAACAGCTGTTTTGGAACTTCAGGCAAGTTCCCTCTCTGCAAGATTCCCATTCTTCCCTGCAGAACTAGCACATTGGAACTAGATTCTTTCTGAGATTCTTTCCACCACTAAGAAGCAATTTGGTGATTCCAGCCACTCATAAAATCCCACACTTTGACTGAAAGCTGCTCACTGCTCCTGAAGGAGCACCCCCTCAGCCACCAGCCCCTCCCACAGCTGGAGTCTCAAGCCCCAGCCTCCCTGCCCACCACTGCAGCGGGGGCGCCCCATGTGTGCAGAGCCCTCCGACCCTTCTGGAGCTCCATCACCTCAACGTACATTCACGCCTTTGTTTGGCTTTGTGTCTCCTTTGTGTGGCTCGAAAGAGCACTTAAAAGAGTCAAACTCGATGACAAAGTTTTCTTCCTCTCATGGAGGAAAAGGTTGGCACCTGGTTTTTCAGCTGACCTAGAATTGCTAATTTTGCTGATTTTCTCCTGTAACTGCCTCCTCATTTACCACACAGTGGAAATCGGATTCCTTCCTATTGAGACAAGTAGTTTTGGCTGCTCCTTTGGAGTTTTAGTATTCTTTCAAATTATTCTGATTGATATAGACCTCTATCCATGCTAATTATGCAGAGCTTCTCTTATAGAGTGTGGTTTCCATGGCAACAGCGGAGGGAGAGCAGGTGTGCGGAAAGCTGTGATATATTAAATGACAGTTACCCTCTGCCTCAGCCATGCAGATTGCTTTTCTCTGCGTTTATTTATAGCAGGCAGTAATTAATCTGTGTGAATCGTCACTGGGGGGTGGGGGTGGGGAAGGGGATCCAGAATGATTAACAAGAGTCCTAATTATCTGCATACCTTTGAATCCGAGAATCTGGTCACCCTCGGATAATTCCAAAGCTGAATTGTCGGACTTTCACTTGCACAGAGAGGCCGCTGCCTCCACTCCATCACCTGGAAAAGGAAGCATTCTTCCAGCAGCCCTAGGGCTGAGGTGGGCACCTGTGTCACGGCATTCGGCAGAGGGCTCGCAAAGTGGACCCTCGGGCTCTCTCAAATGACCAGTCAAGGTTGAAAAGTACAGCAGGTCAGTGACCCAGAATCCAGGGAGAGTCTGGCCCGACACATTCTGCAGCAGAAATACCACCAGGAAGCAGAGAGCAAATGCAGGAAAGCATCCTGCAAGGCCAGCCTCCCTCTGGGCCCAGGGTGCTGTGAACAGGGGAGAATGTCCAGGAAGTCAGCCAACCTCAGCTCCAGCCACTCGCCAAGACCCACTCATTATGACCTAGGTCATTTCCCCTGTCAAGTGGAATGGTGTTAATGGTGTTAAATCAGAGAATCTCCCCCTTTTTTTTTTCTAGTAAGCGGCCTGAGATGACCTCTAAAAATGGTTCGCAATTCACTTTGCCCAGGAACCCCCCAAAATCATGAAAATCAAGAGGTTCAAATCTTCGTGTTCACTTTAAGAACACTCATGAAACTACCCAGGCCTGTAAGGGTGTGCATATCCAAAATGCCACCAATCACGTGGTCATACAACAGAAACTAACACAGCATGGTAAAGCAATTATGTGCTGGGTGTGTGCTTAGTCACTCAGTCACGTCCAACTCTTCATGACCCCATGAACTGTAGCCCTCCAGGCTCTTCTGTCCGTGGGGATTCTCCAATTTAAAAAGGAAAAACAAATGAAAAGCCACCAAATAAGTGCAGGATGTCCCTTTAAGAAGCAAAGGGTGCCATTCCATTGTTGCAACGGTGGTATAGTCACTAAGTCGCTCCGACTCTTGCGACGCCATGGACTGTAGCCCGCCAGGCTCCTCTGTCTATGGGATTTTCCAGGCAAGAATACTGGAATGGGTTACCATTTCCTTCTCCAGAGAATCTTTCTGACCCAGGAATCAAACCCAGGTCTCCTGCATTGCAGGCAGATTCTTTACCTACTGAGATATGAGGGAAGCCCTCATACAATGGTGGGGTTGTCCAAACAGTGGGGCTGGATGCAGTGTCAGTGACCTAAACAGAGTGCTGAATTTTCCCTGCACACCTACTCAAAAATGCAGAGAGTGATGCTGAAGAGCTTAGATGTAGATTCTCTGGTCACTGAACATATCCAGGCGAACAAAACCCCTAAGATACAGAGGAGGACTTACAGAGCTCATGGTCAGATCAAACAGCCACACTAAAATGATCCTTACTGAAAAAGAGTAGCTCTTCCCTAAACCAGAAGAGGAGGCTGCACAGAAGAAAAAGATATCCCAGGAGAAACTGAAAAAACAAAAACTTTTGTCCTGGGAATAAATGCCACAAAAAAATTAATGCAAATAAAAGTAAAAAATAAAAAATAAATCAGAGACTCTCCCAGAAATAGCAATCTACATCTCCAATTGAGTTAAAGTTTGCTGCAGAAACAGATAGGCCCAAAATGTTAACAGCTGAAAATAAAGCTTTTTTTCTCCTACTTCATGGCCGTCATGGGTCTCTTGGCTTCTCTGCGTCATGATGTCACTTGAGGACCAAGGGTGGCGGAACAGCCATGGAGAGGATGTTCTGAGGGATCAACAATTAAATGATCATCGGCCAGTTCTGGTCACAAGTCCTCACTTAACCTCCAGGAACTGTGAAGTACAATCCCAACAGGAAGGCAGAGCGCTGGAAAAATGTTGTGAGCAACATTAATGATTAGGATTCAGCCCTTGCTAAGCAACTCTGTCCTCTGGGTGGACCACTGTGGTAACAATAAAAATGTTGTCAACCTCATCTAAAAATAGGAATGGGGGAAAATGCATGACAGAATACACCAGTGACTGGAACAGTGTGCTGGGGTGGTCAATTTATGAGGGATTCTTTCCCTTTCTCCATCTGATATTTATCAAAGCTTAGGACAATGCAGTCCAATTGTGCCTGTCATTTACAAGATCAATGTCTTTGAACTCAACATATATGCATTGAAGGCCTATTTACCCTGAGCACAATGCTAGGGCACTGTGGGAAATGCAAACATGATTAAGTCAGGCTCACTAATGACTATTTTCCACATGTGAGTGTGTGGAGCTGACAGACTGGCAGAGAAAAGTTAGGCTGCTGGAAGATAACAGTCAAGAAACAGACAGTGGGGCAAGAATTGTCGAAATACTACAGAGGTGGACCCAGAGGCAAAAAAGGTAAAGAGGACCATCGAAAGGGGAAATGAAAGGAAGAGAAGGTGATTTGGGGGACGACAGTCTTGGTTTGGATCCTACTGATACACCAAAGCCAGAGTGAGTCTCGCCTGGAGTACACATTACCGCTGGATGTGAGGATATTCACAAATAGTAGATGCGCAAGGCTCCCAAGGGGAGGAGGACGGAACAGGATGTCCATGGGCAGGACTCAGGCAGGGATGGGCAGAAGAGTCAATTACATGGCCAGGAGAGATGGAGCCAGGAGAGCTCTCCACCATGGAAGAAGATAGACAGGAAAGCTACAAGTGCCCTGGCATGGTTTTATTGTTTCAATTCTTGATTCTATAAAAACCCTCCTGGGGGCATGCACAGCTGGGGCAAATTCTGGACAAAAGATACAAAGAGACCAAAATCCCAACTGGCACTTTTGAAGAGCCTGGAGCAAAAGCAGGATGTTGGGAGCAAAAGCTGGGTACTGGGTATGCCCCCTGCACTCAACGCCACCGGGGGGGGCCACCTCTGCCAGCCCTCCAGCCCTGGACACACCCATACCCTCGCCGCATATAAGGAAAAACCTCGCCACCCCCACACTCTTGCCGCTCGGGGGAGTGAGCAAGTGAGCAAGGGAAACTGCTGTTTGTCTTCGATCCTCTCTGCTGCAGCAGGAGCCCCAATAAAGCCTTGCCTGAAATGAAGGGGAAAAAAATGCCCTTTATTTCTATAGCTTCTTTAATTTGGTTCCATAAATATAAGTAAAGTTTATATATACTCTGAATTAGATTATAAAGAATTTTGTCTTTGAACTTCAAATCTTTGGGGGCTCATGTCTAGATGCTCTGCATATATTTTCTCTAGTTTTAAAATAATACACATGTGGTTATCTATTAATTGTCTAGAACTGATCAACTACACTTACTTTACCAGGATATGTGTCATGATATAGTAACTTCTGTGTTGTATGCAACTGAAGGGCAAGATGGGTTTTCATTTTATCCTTCAACTTTAAATGGAGTGAATATGGGATAAATCAGCAGGATTTTTTAAGTCAGGCCATGGAAGTCACAGAAGGTGCAAGTTTCAAAAGGGGGTTACCCCAGTCTTTTCAAGCTGTGAGCAAGTGCAAGAGGGTGAAGACTAGGATCAACCTGCGAGTGGAGCAATTTTAGTGCTGCTTAAAAACATCTGAAGCAGCTTCAGGAGGAGAGAGCGAGGGTTAGACGGCAAAAGACTGAAGCAGGAATGGCTGGTGCAGACATGGAAACAGTGAATGTAACCAACTCTTTCTGGAAGTTTAGCCGTCAGTGTTAGGAAAAGGAAAAGATGAGTTTAGGACATGCAGGGGAACCTTGGTGTACAGAAGCAGAAGGGGAGAAACAGAGGGGAGGAACAGATTGAAAATGCTCATGGGAATAGAAAAATATACATCTGAAATGCCGGTATTTGAGCAATTTTAACTTATGAAAACAGCAATTTCATGTGATTCAATCTAATAACACAGCAATAAAAGCTAACTATTCACTTGGAAAAGAGCACATTATCCAGGTTCGGCTGGCACTGGCAATGTGCCAAATGTGTATCAGCGATCTTCCTGCCAGACTCTGAAAATGCTAGACGGATGGTACCCAGCTTGGGTTCTACAGAAGTTTAGGGAACAGACAAGAAACAGATCATATGGATTTGCCATCATAAAAGCCACATGGGTGTCACTTTTGACAGAGAGCAAGGACTTCCAGGGAACCAGGAAAAATCTAGAAGAATGTTAAGAGAATGCCCAGGCTGGGCGTCTGGTCAGTCTGGAGGGACAGAGAACATTGCTAGTGAATGATGGGGAAGGAGCCTGCATCCCAGGCAGTCAGAGGGCATGGGGAACTCAGGAACTATGTGTTTTTCGATATGGCTGATGTTAAAAGTCTAAGGGAAGATAGTCAAGAAATCAACATGGAGATGAGACAGGAGCAGACACGGAGGTCCGGTAGGTAATACGAAGGAAGGGCTACGATCTACTTGCTCTAACAGCATATTCTTAGGGGGCCTCTGAAGATCCTGATCTCCAAGCATGTCTGCAGCTCTGACTCAAGGCGCTGAAAGGGGCTTAGACTATTGGCAGAACTATGAACCAGTGGGCAGTATTTGAATCCCTGGGATCCTGGCGGTCAGACACAGATGATCATACGTGTGTGTGGACACAGCACAGCATGATACTTCAGAGGAATATTCTCGAAGCTACCTGGCTCATTTTGAGTCACATCTCTACTACCAACCATCTGGGTAAAAAAGACAAAAGAAGCCTGGTGCTTCGATTCCCACATTGGCCAAATGAGGCCAGTAATGCTACCTATACAGTAGCTCCCCTGGTCGCTCAGATGGTCAAGAATCTGCCTGCAATGTAGAAGACCGGGGTTCAATCCCTGGGTTGGGAAGGCCCCCTGGGGTAGGAAATGGCAACCCAGTTCAGTATTCTTGCCTGGGAAATCCCATGGACAGAGGAGCCTGATTGACTACAGTCCGTGATGTCAAAAAGAGTTGGACACATCTGAGCAACTAACGCACACTAAAGGGATGTTTTCAGTATTAACTGAGATGACAGATGTAGATGTACTCTGTCTGAGCCCTAGCAAGTACTTAACAAATGCTGGTTAACAGTAATAGGTATGGTTTGAGTCCTTTCAGCAGAAAGTGTGAGAGCATGGGACATTGTGTCTCCTGGACTTCGGGGCCCAAGATGCAGCCTCCCTCCAGGATAGAAACCCAGAAACAGTCCAAGAGATCCCAATAGTGTAAGGAGGGTGTGAGATGCAGTCACAAAAAGCATTCCTGCTCATGGGCATCTTTTGAAATTCTCCCAGAAATGTGCTAACGGTGTTCCTCCCTCTCCAGACAGATAAAAGTAACAATAATTAATTGCTTGAGTCCCCTGTTCCATACCGCATAGATTCCATCTGCCACTCATGTTTTGGACTAGGGCAAAATAAAAGTAGACTGAGGAGTGGAAATGAGTTGTCTCACCCCGAAACTCCTGGGAAGCACCCCTAAATGACGGGTGATGCCACGTGTGTGGTCAATAGGAACATCGGAGAACGTGGACCCGAGGAAAAACGAATCTACTACTACAGCCAGCAGACACATTAGGACCCACACTGTGCATTTAGAGGCTGCCAAGGCTGAAAACCTGGACCCCTCGTCCAACCCCTGCAACCTGGCTCTCTCGCTTCTTCTGTAAGGTCCATCACAATCATCCTTCGTTAGATGAGTGAGGGCCGAGCCAGACCACAGCAGTTACCAGTCCAAGATCCCAGTACCTAGAGTTCATCAAAGGAGGAAGTGGGCTTCACAGAAGGGAGAAGACATGCAAGACTTCCAACATTTTCAAAGTCTCTATATCACTGATATTAATATTTATGATAAAAGCCCACAGAGCCCTAAATAAGTCCTAATCTAAGATCCATGAACTGAGTCATGAGAGATTCCTCTTTACATCTGAAATGAAAACATTTTACAGTAACTTCTGGAAGCAGCTTCATCTTTAGGGTGCAGGGAGTAAGGCCCAGAGAGGTGAAGCAGGTTTCCCAAGGTCACCCAGCAGCGCCTTAGGTGAAGAACTGGGCCTTACATCCAGACACATTCACGCTCTTTCCAAAAAAAATCCACTCCTTTGCACTGCCTCCTTTGAAGATGAAGTTAGAGCTTCTGTGACATGATAAGAGCCCTACTTGCAATTCCTCTGTTACTCTGAAGCTTCTGGGAGTCAGTGTAATAGAGCTGATAAAGTTTTGATGACCTAGTAATCAAATAACACCAGGTAAAGAAACACTAGCCTCCCGCGCCAGCCAAGAGAATAATTCTCATGGGGAGACAACACGTAGATTGTCTGAATCTCTGACTCTAGTGGTTTTATTCCCCCATCTTTTTTATTTCTAAAATGACTTAGAAAAAAGTAATAAAGAACACGGTAGCAATAAAAACAAAAGGAGAAAATAAGGACCCAGTACACACACTTGACTAAAAACGAAACTTGACTTCAAAGTTAGCTTGCTGTGTGCTTTAAGAAGAAAAAAAAAAGAAAGAAAAGGAAAAAATAAAATTCATGCAGAGTTTTTAGCATAGAGTTTTAGCACAGAATGGGGAAATGCTGAAAATATATAGACCATTCTCAGTGGATTTTCCAAGCACCACAAGAAACATCAAAAAATTATTAAATTCCCAATTACTGCCATCCATATAGATGTTTTTCACAGCTGGAAAACTAAGTTGAAAATCAGCCAGGATAAGTGAGCCCAATATAGATGCACTGGAAGCCCTTCCCAACCCATGGGCCTCAAAGGGGTCAAGCAATTCAAAAGCTGGGCTAACAAGAGCAAGTTTCCCATGGGGAAATGCCTGCTGGAGGTACAGGGAACATCGCTTGCCTGCCAGTCCTCGATACCTTCAGAGAGGCAAGGGTCCAGGCTCAAAGCTGCCCTGGACAGCACACAAGCAAACCAGAAGTGGCCGGTACCAGGCTCCCTCACTCCCCAGTCACTGACACACACAACTGCAGAAACTCGCAAGGGTCAGCTCGTTTTTCTCGTCTCTGACTCCAGTACCCAGAATAGAACAGATTTAATACAGGTTTTAGGGAAACTTAGGATAAAAAAAAAAAAAACTGAGGTTCTGACAGGTGAAGTATTTTGTCCAAGGTCACATGGTGATCAAGCTGTGATTCCTTGTGTTCTGTTCTCTCCTGTTGTTTGAACCTGTCTGCTCCGGGTTAAAGTCACAACTCAGGCAGATCGCACACCCAAACCACCACATTATTAACCACTCAACTTCTTGGAAGATCCCAGAATGAGCACTAACCCAGTGTAGACGGCTTGTGATCGTTCTGTCGCTTCCCTCACCTTTTCACAACGTTATTTTGCAGCTCCTCACATCAGGCTGGCCTTGCCTGGCATCGGGCTTTTACCTACAGAAAATGAAAGAGGAGGCGTTGAGACCTGGCTGCCTCTGCTCACTGTCGCAGAACCCTATGCCTGCCATGTGAACAAGCCCAGTTTAGCCTGAATGCCTACCCCTTCCACCAAACTCAGATTTGGTGACTCAGTTTCCAGAATCAGAGAGGTTCGGTGACTTGCCCAAAGGCACACAGCAAGTTTTGATAAAAGCAACACTCCGTATAGGAAGCTTTTCTTGACTCATCTGTAGTGTAGTGCTTCTACTGCTGTAACCTACCAAAAAAAAATGCCATTTAACAAGGCTAAGCAAAGACCACTGGATTTAAAAAAACGAATCCCCAAACAGAAGACCCTCACAATTTTATCTGTACTCTGCACTTGTCACCTACAGGAAATGGGCCTGCATTTCCAATCAGTAGAATAACAACCCTGCAACGACCCTCCTTTCCTCAAATCCAAGTCAAATCATAGATCCACAAATCCAGCATCCTGGTTTGGGCTTCATTATTGTTGTTTCACGGTTGTTGTTGTTTTTTTCATTTTCCTGGGAAGAGAAGTGAAAGTTAGTTGCTCAGTCATGTCCAACTCTTTTCAACCCCATGGACTATAGCTCACCAGGCTCCTCTGCCCATGGAATTTTCCAGATAAGAATATCAGAGAAGGGATCTTCCTGACCCAGGGATCAAATCCCAACTCAAGTCACTTAAGGGGTTGTGGTAACTTTCCTAAGACAAAGGCAAAATTTGCTGCAAAGAAATACAAATCTCTTTGACCTTAACTTCCCTACAATTAATTTGCTGCCTAGAAATAGTTTCCACGGAGGGGGAAAAAAAAAGAGGGTGTTAGCCTAACCTACATCTCTGGAGAAACAGCGAGTGCCACTTCATGGAAACAGAACCTAAAAATGTATCTGCAAGTTACAGGATGTAGCTTTTTCAGATGTGACATGCCACAGGAAAAGCACTGGGAGCTGTTGTGTTTCTGCAACTTATTATACTGTTTAATTAGAATTTGTCTGTCAAAGAAGCAGCTTAAGCAGCAGTTATCAAAAGGGCATAAGTATCTCAGTATCAATGCTTCTGCCCCAGAATTTAAACCGAGTTTTTTTAAAAGGCAAGGAAAATGCCAGGGTGCGGTGGTTACCTTATCATATGAGCTGCTGGGGTGGGGGTCAAACACCCAGGCTCACAGACCAGCCCAGGGTATAGGCATGTTGACAGATGTCAGTCTGGGGAGATTCAGCCACTCCCCAACACCAGGGCAATCAGTTTATTGTTCCACTGAATAGGCCCCTACTTTTCATTAAAATTCACACTTAGCACAATTTCTCTGGCCAAGAAAATCCACAGGTGACAACAGTAGATGATCTTTTGCCTGCATGACAACTTTTGACCTTTCGTAGCTAAAGCAACCCTAAAACAACAGAGCCGGGGATGGTTCCGTGACACTGGATTGTTGCGGCTGCTCCTTAAATGGGGAAGTGGGTCTTCTTTGCTCCACAGTGCATCACTGCAAGGGCTGTCTAACAACATTTTGTGCTTTGGGTTTTTTTTTTTTAATATTTTATATTTATGGAGTATGGGGCAGTGGTAAAGAATCTGCCTGCCAATGCAAGAGATATAAGAGATCTGGGTTCAATAGACTGGCTTGGGAAGATCCCCTGGAGTAGGAAATAGCAAGCCACTCCAGTATTCTTGCCTGGAAAATTCCATGGACAGAGGAGCCTAGCGGGCTACAGTCCATAGGGTTGCAAAGAGTCGGACACGATCGAGCAACTGAGCACATACTCGCACCGTTGATGTACAATACTGTGTTAGCTTCAGGTGTACTGAAAAGTGGTCCAGTTATGCATATAACTATGCTCATTCTTTTTTAGATTCTTTTCCTATATAGGTTACCACAGAATACTGAGTAGAGTTCCCTGTGCTACCCAGTGGGTCCTTGTTGGTTATCTACTTTGTTATAGTAATGTGTGTGTGTTTATCCCATGCTCCTGATTTATACTTCCACACCACGTTTCCCTTTAGGTAACCAAACATCTGCTTTTTAAAAGTCTGTTTCTATTTTGTATATAAGTTCATTTGTATCTTTTCTAAAACGCAGTTCAGTTCAGTCAGTCATGTCCAACTCTTTGCAACCCCATGAATCACAGCACGCCAGGCCTCCCTGTCCATCACCAACTCCCAGAGTTCACCCAAACTCATGTCCATCAAGTCGGTGATGCCATCCAACCATCTCATCCTCTGTCATCCCCTTCTCCTCCTGCCCCCAATCTCCGCCCAGCATCAGGGACTTTTCCAATGAGTCAGCTCTTCGCATGAGGTGGCCAAAGTATTGAAGTTTCAGCCTCAACATCAGTCCTTCCAATGAACACCCAGGACTGATCTCCTTCAGAATGGACTGGTTGGATCTCCTTGCCATCCAAGGGACTCTCAAGAGTCTTCTCCAACACCACAGTTCAAAAGCATCAATTCTTTGGTGCTCAGTTTTCTTCACAGTCCAACTCTCACATCCATACATGACCACTGGAAAAACCATAGCCTTGACTATGGAACCTTTGTTGGCAAAGTAATGTCTCTGCTTTTTAATATGCTATCTAGGTTGGTCATAACTTTCCTTCCAAGGAGTAAGCATCTTTTAATTTCATGGTTGCAGTCACTATCTGCAATGATTTTGGAGCCCCCAAAAATAAAGTCTGACACTGTTTCCACTGTTTCCCCATCTATTTGCCATGAAGTGATGGGACCGGATGCCATGATCTTAGTTTTCCAAATGTTGAGCTTGAAGCCAACTTTTTCACTCTCCTCTTTTACTTTCATCAAGAGGCTTTTTAGTTCCTCTTCACTTTCTGCCATAAGGGTGGTGTCATCTGCTTATCTGAGGTTATTGATATTTCTCTTGGCAATCTTGATTCCAACTTGTGCTTCTTCCAGCTCAGCATTTCTTGATGTACTCTGCATATAACTTAAATAAGCAGGGTGACAATATACAGCCTTGACGTACTCTTTTTCGTATTTGGAACCAGTCTGTTGTTCCATGTCCAGTTCTAACTATTGCTTCCTGACTTGCATACAGGTTTCTCAAGAGTCAGGTCAGGTGGTCTGGTATGCCCATCTCTTTCAGAATTTTCCAAATTAGATTCCACAAATAAGTGAAATCATCCAATATTCATCTTTCTCTGTATGATCATCTCTAGGTCCATCTATGTTACTCCAAATGGCATTATTTCATTCTTTTTGTGGTTGAGTAATATTCCATTGTCTATATACACCACTCTTTTTTATCCATTCATCTATTGAGGGACATTTTGGTTCTTCCATGTTTTGGCTATTTTATATAGTGCTGCTATGAAATTGGCATGTATGTATCTTTTCAAATTATGGTTTTCTCAAGATATATGCCCAGAAGTGGGATTTCTGGATCATATAGTAGCTCTATTTTTTGTTTTTTAAGGAAGCTCCATACTGTTATCCACAGTGGCTGTTACCAATTTACATTCCTACCAACAACAGAGGAAGGTTCCCTTTTCTCCGCACCCTCTCCAGCATTTCCTGTTTGTAAACTAACAACATCTTGTTTTTTGAGTAGCTCAGCAAAATCTGAGGTTTGCAGAGCTGGAAACTAAATAACAAGTTTAAATAAGAAGACTGGGGCATTTCTCAATTGCAATCCCAAGACCCCAATCCATGATGCTCCAGATTCAAAGACAGGACAGCTCATTAGGATAACTTCAGGGGCTCCAAACAAGACCCATAGCAGGGAAAATCAATAAAACCTGAGATTTAAAGAAACTTTTGTCTGGGATGGGAGATGACAGTGTAACATTAGGGCCAGCGTGTGACTGAGGGCACACTGGTCCTAGCACAGTGAGACCCAGTACTGGACACACGTCCCCACACAGAGACATGGCATTCTTTTTGCTTGCTGTCTGTGGATGGTTCTGCTCTACAAAGACAGAGTTGGATATCTGCAGCAGGGACATTGTGGCTTGCAAAGCCTGAAATATTTACTACCCGGCCTCTTCCAGGAAAGGTGTGCTGGCCTCTGCCTTACAGCATGGTGGCTGAGCCTCTGATATGACGGGGGACCTGTGACTTTGGGGTACCATTAGGCACACACTGGTGTCTGAACCACCAAGGACATCACTGCCGTGTCACAATCGTACGGCTGGTGAGTGGCAGAACGGGGGCTCCGGCCCATGTCCTTGTGATCTCAAGTCTGCAAACCAAATGGATATGAACTCCATTTCAGCAGGAAAGGACTGAGTACAAATGGTTGCTGCCAACCCAAGCCTGCATCCCAGAGCTTCCTCCTGGAAGGACTGACAAGGTTGTCATTCTCTTTGAAGGAACCCTTTGTGCATCTTTCCAGCTTCGCAGCCCATGAAGCCTCTTTGAGGAAGGTTGTGAAAGACAAATATTTTCAATGATTTTACAAGATGGCCCAGATGGTGGGCCATTGTTGAAATATCGTTTCTAAGCTCCAGATTCACTCTTCAATACCTGCCCTCTGATAACAGAAGCAGTTCTCTACAGTGAGCACAATGCTAATGTTTGCCAGTAGAGAGCGCTGCCAGGACATCGCAGGAGGCGGGGACTTCTCTTGCTGATTCAACTTGCTCAGTTTTGCTTTTTCTAGCTCCACTTGCACCTTCTGCCCTATTTGCATGTCCACAGTAGGCCATCCCCCAGCAACGTTGCCACCCTCCGCCCCCACCAAGGCCCAGAGACCACCTTCCTGCAGCCCCTCTGGTTGTAGACCCTGCCAGATGCCAGATTCCACCCCACAGTGGCACCTCCCCAACTCCGTCTGCACTCTGAACTTCCAGCCTCAGCACACCCACGCCGCATAGGATTGTTGCTGTTTGTCCAGCTACCATGGACCACCTCTGGCTCCTCCAACCTAGCAAACTCTCCCATCATCCAGTGTGCTGCAACAAGACCTTCAGTTCTATGAGAACTGGACTCCTCCCTTCCGTGTCTGTCAGTCCATGGGTACTTTTTAGTGTTCTTTTTTTTCCCCATCTTTACACATACTATCTTATCATAGCCTTAAAATTCTTTACATTAAATTTCCCCAGTGTTGAAATCACTGAATACAGTGATTGAATGGAGTTGAGTTCAGAGAGGAAAGTCAGCCAGGGGCCAAGACGTGCTTTTGCACTTGTGAAATCCTCTGGACAGACTGTATGTTTTACTTCTTTGAATAGCCCTCAGAATGTGGACACATATGCTACCAAAAGCTATTTACTGATGTATGGACGAATGCATGAACAAATAAACTATCTCAACTATGATTAAGAAACAAAATATAATGGGGATTAAAATGGGTAACCTAGAAAACAGAGGCCAGTCTGACACAGAAACTCAGGAAATTTTACTGACACCATAAAACACTCTTCACAACATCAGTATTTTTGTCTAAGTGTGTCTAAGCGATGCCTGTCCACATTAGAATATCCACTTCAATCCTCTTCTAATTCAGCACCCTTGTGTCGCCATAGCAACCCACAGTCCATTTAATAAACAATCAGTTTTTATTACAAAAAATTATGAAAGGAAAGCTTTTGATGTTTTTGTCTAATACTCTTATTTCCATTATGAAAATCTGGTATTTTATAAGGTGCACTTTCCTGCATCAGGCTATGTGAGGTCTCCATGCAGCCAAGAGTCCAGTATTGTGATGCTGGAGTATTCAACTTCAACTCAATTTCACCCTATTCCAACATCAAAACGGACCATCAGGGACTTCCCTGGTGGTCCAGTGGCTAAGACTCCATACTCCCAATGCAGGCGGCCCAGGTTCAATCCCTGGTCAGGGAACAAGATTCCACACACTGAAACTAAGGCCTGATACAGCCAAATAAATAAATTTTTTTAATTACACATCAAAAGTCTCACATGAATGCTACACAGCAAATAACAGCATGTGTAGAATGCACCTTGCCCTCACCATATGCTCATTCCAATCTCCAGAGGCCATGATGGTAAGAACCTTCTCCCAGGTTTGAGATAAGGAAGCATAAGGTCGAGGGAGAGCTAAGGGCTCCCAGGCACAGAGCTGTCACCCGCAAACCAGCCACATTGCCCATTAGCACCAAGACTCCACAGTGGCAACAAGTACGTTATTTTCTTCCTTTGAGATGAAGAAAGCGGATGTTTGTAGGGCTCTTACTAGATCACAGGCCCTGTGCTTGGTATTCACGTGATTACCTCTCATCTTCCCAATCGTTCTTCAAAATAGGCATTGTCATTCCCATCTCACAGACAGAAAACAGATTCAGAGAGATTCGAGAACTCTCCTGAAGAGGGGCAAATCTGAACAGCCCTGAGACTCATTTTCTCCTCCCTTCTTATGACTCAGCAAAGAGCCAGATGAGCAGGACTGAGTTCTTTCAACAGAACAGGTCACTACCCACCCAATTCCAGGCTCCCCATTCTCCCTCTTCCTGGTAACACCAAAGGGCACTTATTGCCATGGAGACATGTATGAACTGTTGAGCAGTTTCTGATAAAGTTGAGGGTATGCCTATCCCGTGACTCCACCATCCCATTTCTAAGTATTGATTCAAGAAAGGTGAAAACTTAAGTCTACAAAAAGATGTGTACCAGAATAGCTATAGCACTATTTACAACAGCCAAGACATGAAAGCAACCTAAATGTTCAGTAACAGATGACTGGTTTAAGAAGATGCAGCACAAATGGGCTATGACTCAGCCATTTTTAAAAAAATGAAGTAGTACCATTTGCAGCAACATGGATAGACCTAGAGATTATCATTCTAAGCAAAGCAAGTCAGGCAGAGAAAGACAAATATTACATGATATTACTTACATATGGAATCTAAAAAATAGCACAAATGAATCTAGGTACAAAACATAAACAGACTCACAGACATATGAAAGAAAACAAACTTAGGGTTACCAAAGGAAAGAGGGAGGTAGAGAGGGGGAAATCAGAAGTATGGGATTAACAGATACACACTGCTATATATAAACTAGATAAGCAACCAGGATTTACTGTATAGCACAGGGGAAAATATTGAATATCCTGGAACAACCGGTAATGGAAAAGAATCAGAAATATATATATAAACGGAACCACTTTGATATACACCTGAAACTGACACAACATTGTAAATCAACTATGCTTCAACTAAAATTTTAAATTAAAAAATATCTATAGAAACTGCACTCATAATAACCAAAGTTTCAAAACAGCCCAGGTGTCTGTGAACAGGAGAATGGATAAACAAATTGTGGCACACCCATACAATGGAATACTACTCAGCAATTAAAAGGAACATATTACTGATAGCACAGCACCTTGGAGAAATTTCACAGACATTTCACTGAGCAAGAGAGCTGACACAAAAGGATACATGTCTTGATGGAGAATGGATACACGTATATGTATGGCTGAGTCCCTTTGCTGTCCACCTGCTATTACAACATTGTTAATCAGCTATACTCCAACATAAAATACAGTTTTTTTAAAGGGTGCATGTCCTTTGATTGCTTTTTTGTGGGGCTTCCTTAGTGGCTCAGACAGTAATTAATCTGACTGCAATGCAGGAGACCTGAGTTCGACTCCTGGGTCGGGAAGATCCCCCGGAGAAGGGAATGGCTCTCCACTTCAGTATTCTTGCCTAGAGAATTCTATGGACAGCAGAGCCTGGCAGGCTACAGTCTCAAAGGTCACAAAGAGTCAGACACAACTGAGCAACTAACACTTTGACTTTTCACATGTCATTTGATTGCTATTATGTGAAATTCTAGACCAGACATAACTAATTCATGGTGTCAGAAGTCAGAATAGGGTAACTTTGAAGGGTTATTGATTAGGAAGGGGCAGGAGGGGGGGTTGTGGGGTGGGGAAAATGTTCCATGTCTTGATCTGGATGGTGCTCACTTGGAGCGTGTATTTATAAAATTTCATCAACCTGGACACTCAAGATAATCCATTTTCCTGCATAAATAAAAAAATGTTGTATGGCTCAGTGGGTAAATAATCTGCCTGCAATACAGGAGACACAGAAGACACGGGTTCAATCTCTGGGTTAGGAAGATCCCTTGGAGTAGAAAATGTAACCCACTCCAGTATTCTTGCCGGCAGAATCCCATGGACAGAGAAGCCTGGCAGGCTACAGTCCATGGGGTCACAAGAGTCAGACATGACCAAGTGGCTAAGTGCATGCGTGTGCGCGCACACACAAACACACACACACACATCAATTACAGCAAAGACTGTGAAGAACAGATGAAATGCTAGCCCACAACCAGTGGTAGAGATGAGCTAGGAGCCCAGGTCTCGTGTTCTCTCCACACCAGCAGCAAGCAGGGGTTTCTCAACGCACAGAGCAAGGCAGTGGCGAGGTGGGCTTGTTTCCCTCCTATCATCCTGAATCCCTGGCTCAGCAGGCCAGGTGGAATTCGGGGTATTCGTTTGGAGAGTGAATCATAGCTCCAGGGAATGAGAGTCCCCAGCAGCTCCAGAAATAATGATGTGTCAACATCTGCCTCCAATGACTCAGATTTAATCTCCACGGTGACCTTGTAAGCTTGTGGGATTATTAGAGCTGGCAAACGGACTCAAAGAATATTAAAGTTGTTTGTCAAAAACTGCTCTGCTTCTGTCAAGGAAAACTTCCGGAACAGAGGAACACACATGCTCCAAACAGAAGGGAAATGGGAGGAAGAAGATGCTGCTTAAGTCTATTTTGCCAAGAACTATCACTTGGAGAGAGTAAATTTCTAATGTTTCCAGGTTCTAAAAAAATTCACTATTTTTCATGTTCAAAGAATCACTGCTTGCCAGCACTTTAAGATTAAAATGACACAACTCTCGGACGCCCTTGTATCTTCTCCATCTTGTGTTGAGGTCACAAATTCCAAGTGACTGCCTCCAGTCACATCAGATTTGGTGTCCAGGAACCTGATTTCTTACCCTGGCTCCTTAGGTAAGCCACGTCAATTCTCTGAGCCTCAGTTACCCCATCTATAAAATGGAAATACGTGTTAAGGGAATAATATAGAGTTTACAGAGAGGTCTGACACACGTAATGGGCACTAAGGAATCATGAGCTACATTTGATGCCTTTCCACTTCCCAGCCTGAAAGCCAGCCCCAGAATATAGCAACCTCCCACTGACATTTGGTTTCCCAATAACAGTTTTGAAGAGCTCCACTTATATAAGTGCCTTGGACCTGTTCCCCACCCCTCATAGGTGAGCCCCTGGGTCTCCTTGGTAATAAGGAAGAGTGGCCAAAAGGGTGGAAGACCTTAACTTGAGATCTGTGATTCGCAAGGAAGCTGTCCCGTCTTGCAAATGAATGAAGAAGGAAACATACACTCTCCTTGTTAGGCACACGGCTATTCTAATACATAAGTGTGCACTTTAACAGTTCAGGTTGAACATACCCATCAAACCAGAACCCATGAGGAAAGACACCTGTGTACACTGGTATGTGGACCACTGAGCATCCTCCAAACAAGGTTCATTATACTTTTATTTTATGAACTTTGTTGCCTGACATCTCTCCCCACCCAGATTCTAACGTGCACAAAGGCATAGGCCACATCTCTCTTGTTCAGCCCCGTAGGCCCAACACCAAGCTCAGGACTGTCAAATACCAGGCACCACAGGGATGTTTACTGAACAAATAAATGAATGAGGGATTTCTCAGCTCGAACCACACCAACACTGAGTAGTTACGGGCCATACCTGTCTTGTTTATCTGTATATCCCAGCTGCTGTATAGGAGATGCTCAGTAAATATTTGAGGAATAAATGAGGAAGGGCAGGGAGGGCGAAACTAACGACCTTGGACTAAGACGAGGAATTGCACTCACATCGATGATGTTTTGCTGTAGTTATTCACTCATGCTCTGAAATGTCCTCGATTTTGAGAAACCCAACTGTCCCCAGCACTTGAGCAAGTTGCCTATTTTATACTTGTTAGTGGCAAGATGATCACAGCCACTGAGAAACAGTTGACTGGAGAATTAAACCTCATTAGCAAAATTTCTCAGCAAGGACCAATAGCCAAGGAAACAATGAGAATCAGAAACCTGTAAGTTTCAAATAAAATGTGGTTTTAAGAAAAAGTCACAAAGCGATCTGCATGTTATTTTGACCTTAATGACTATGTCTCTGGACTTCTCTGGTGGTCCAGTGGTTAAGAATCCACTTGCCAGTGAAGAGGACACTGGTTCGATCCCTGGTCCAGGAAGATCCCACATGCTGCAACTAAGCCCGTGCCCCACAACTACTGAGCCACCACTCTAGAGCCCACAGCTGCAACCACTGAGCACCTAGAGCCCATGCTCCACAACAAGAGAAGCCACAGCGATGAGAAGCCCATGCCCTGCGACTGGAGAGCAGCCACCATTCACTGCAACTAGAGAAAGCCCACCCACAGCAACCAAAACTCAGCACAGCCATAAATAAACCTTTTTTTAAAAAAATGACTGCATCTCTGCCTCCGGGTTCCTCCCCAGGGTCTCATCTTGCTCCTTCCTCTCCTCTGCTCTCCTCCACCCCCACCCCCAACAAGTCAAGTGAAATCTGGAATGGTCTCTCTTGTGTTTTATCTTGGAGCTGCCTCTCCTGGCCATGTCTGTAGGATCACTGCAGCCTGTCCACATCACTCACCTCCCACCTTTGCTCACAGCCTCCTGGGCCAAGATGCAATGATTCAGCTAAAGCTGCCCACAGTGCTGAGCATGAGGAAAGAGCAGCCTGGGCAACAACAAAGCCTGTTCTCAGTGAGTCACCGCTCCCCTGAGATCCTGCTCCACTGCCGAGGAGGCGGACCAACTCTGAGCAGAAGTTGTCTGCCTCCCTGCACCGAGCTCCAGCCACCGGCCAGCACACGGTGGGCGTCACTGCCTGGGTGCTGAGTTAAGATCAAGGTTGAGGGGCCCCCGTGAAGACACCCACTCTGGGACACTACTCAAAACTTAGGGGGCCCAGCAGGTTAGTCATTCTAGATACTAAACTTTGTTTTGAGCTTCAAAACAAAGCTTGACCAAGCTTTGTTTTGGTCTGAATGACAACCTGCAGCTTCTTTAAATAAATGCCATTATTTTAAGCCACTGAATTTTGGCTTGGTTTGTTACATGGCATTATCACAGCAGTAGATAACTGATGTACTGAGGAAGCTGCATTTGGATCAATTACCCCACAATTTATTATGAAGCTCATCAGAAACCCCACAGCCCTGCCCTCACCAAGCTTCTCACACCCTGCCTTGAATGGCGGTTCCCTGCGGCAGGTCGGGGGGGACTGGTCTCTGCCCTTCCTGAACACATAGGAGCCTCTGGAGGATGGAGACCCACTTGGGGTCTTTATTTGTGTATCCTCCAGAGCTTTTCCATGGAGACTAGACTGGAACAGAGAGAAAACAGAAGCGCTAACTTGTACTGACCCCGATCAGGGAGCAGCTCTGAACAGTGCACTGGAAAAAAAGGGGGGAGGGAAGTCATAGACAGAGAGAAATTAAAATGAAAAATTTTAAGAGAACCGCCCCCCTTTTCTTGGCAGCACAATTAGCCAGAGGAGCCCTCAGTGAGGCTGTTTCAACACTCTGATAGGAAGGTGCGATTGACTGGAGGAGAATCAGATGGAAAACAACGCTTAGCATTTACATGATTTCTTACAGGTACCTTTTTCCCTTTTGTGCCTCACAAACATGAACTAATTCGTTGTCAGAGCACCCCAGACTAGACGGTAAAGTTTCCTGCCTGCATCTTACAAGGAGGGAAAGCCAGCACTTGGTGGACGCCAATGCAGCCCCAGGTATTCTGCTTGCATCTCTGCATCTTTCCACCACCCTCCAGGCTCGCGGTTTTTTATGTCTTTCCATCCAGAGTTTTGGATTCCTATTTATAGACTTAAAATACTCGGATATTTGAACCAGAAGCAACATTAGGGAAGCGCTGATCCAAATCTCTTATCTTAAACATGCTGAAAAGAAGCTTATTTCAGCCAAGGACTATCTAAGGTCACAAAACAATTCAGAGAAGAAGCAAGATCAGACCTATTTTTCTCAGGGTAGGTCAACTCTCCACATCCCCAACTTCCAGAAGATAATAGTTATTAATGTCAGATTCACAAATGACTTCCGCCCAACCTGTGTTCACAAATGATGTGATGTGTGTGAGTCATTCAATCATCAAACCGTTATGGAGCATGCATCCTGGGGTTTGAGCACGAGGGATTCAAGAATGAATTCAGCTTGTTTGAAGCTGGGTGTGATGGGCAGTTGGTGCTGGTAATAAGCAGAACTCAGGAAAACTCCGTCCCACTGAAGCCACAGAAGCCCACAGGCTGGGGCACCACAGCGTTTCTCAGCCATACATATTGTTCTGAGCACATAGTAGGTGCTCAGTTAATATATAGTGGCTGGTCACAGTGGGTATATTCCAGGCTAGCTCAGAAGAGCCGAAAGCAGGAGCCAGGGAAGCTTTCTTGCCCAGGAGAAAACTCACCCACTGCTGCTTTGACTCCTGCAATCCCATCATTGGGTATTTTAATTCATCATCATCCCACTCCCAGCAGTTGCCGTTGCGATGATTGCACCTTCACCCCTTCTTAAGGCTGATCTTCTTAAGGCCTTTATGGCAGGGTCTCGGTCAAGCTCCTCAGCCATCTCTCTGACCTCAAGTCAACTCCCTACCCCTGACTTCACTCTCCAGTGTATTAAACTGCTCGGACGACCCTGGACCTGACATTGTTCGGACCCCCAGCCTCTGCACAAACTGTTCCGTCTGCCTAGAAAGCCTTCACCCAACTTGTTTGCCTGTCGAACACCCCCAGATGCTCCTGGCTCTAACCCTGGCCCCAGCACAGCAAAGAGCACCTTCCTCCTGACATCTGGTGTCGCGTGCCCACACCTACTCATATCAGGCCTGCCTCCTTCATACAGCTGTGATCCCTGAGACCCCAGCAGCGAGCCAAGGGCTCTGCTCATAGCAGTGTTTCACACGCCTGAACTTTATTTTTAAATTGAATCCTGGACTTCCCTGGTGGTACAGTGGGTAAGAATCCACCTGCCAAGGCAGGGAACAGGGATTAGATCCCAGGTCCGGGAAGATCCCACATGCCAAGGAGTAACTAAGGCCCACAGGCCACAACCACTGAGCCTGTGCTCCTCAGCCTGGGAGCCACAGCAAGATTAGCCACCGCGGTGAGAAGCCTGTGCACCGCAACTAGAGAAAACCTGCACACAGTAACAAAGACCCAGCACAACCGAAAACAATAAACAGAAAGCTAAAAAAAATAAATAACATTGAATCCTACTATTAAAACAATCTTTAAGATGGAGAGACTGAAGCATGGGCAAGTATAGTCAATAGCCTGTAACAACCTATAATGGAAAAGATCTGAAAAAGAGTGTATATATAATGTATATATATTTGTGTGTGTATATATGTATGTGTGTGCATATATATGTATATATATGTGTGTATATATATACACGCATGTATATATATATGTATACACACACATGTGTGCACACACACACACACACAAACACATAGCATTGTCCAAAAAGTGTGTCCATATGGGAAACCCCAAATAAACTTTTTGACCAACTCAGTATATCTGATTCATTTGCTATATGCCTGAAACATTATAAATCTACTATAGTTCAATTTCTTAAAAAGATGGAGAGAAGACCCCTACAGGTGTTAACAAGGAAGGAAGAATACAGGGGCACCCAGAGTCCCTGCAGGACTCACTTCCTCCCTGTTTACCCTGAGCATCCCTGAGATCCCCCAGACCCTCGCCTGGCTGTTTTCTGGGCAGATTCATTGCTTTATTAATACCACCTTGCAGCCACAGAGCCCTAAAAGATGGCAAGGAGAAGTTTATGCAGGTCCCCAAGCTGCTCCTCTTACAGACAAGAGATGTTCAACCATCACTCAGCGCAGGAAGTGATCACAGTGTTTTCCCCAAAGCTGACACCTCCTGGGTCTTGCTGGCTTCTCCACGGCTCAGAAGCCTGGTGGGGATGGTGAGCAGTTCTCAATAAACTCTGAAATCTCTCTCCTAAGTATCACCTGCTCCCCAGTCTTCTGAGACACTGCCCTGTCCCTCCCTTCTCTCCACTGACCTCTCTTCCAGTCCCTAACTCCCAAAGTGATCCTCCCAGCCCTGAATACATGCAAATGGAATTTCAAGGAAATTAAACAGTCAGGCTCTCTCAGTACCTGTTCTGTTCACACAAAGAGTACTGATTTCCTGCTGATGGAAGTAATTACTCAGCTCTAAGATTTCCTCGTTTCTCTCCCTCCAAAAACGGCACAGCAAAACTGTCTTCCATGAGACATTTGAGGGGTAGGGAGAAGAAACCTACCATATAATTTGTTTTAAATAAACTTTTTAAAGGCATATATAACCAAAAAACGAGAACACTGAAGACTTGCCCTTCCATGATTGCCTGATTCTCACATTTGTCTCATCAAAGTCTCCCAAGGCTGTTCTTTAGTCAATGAACTTGACTCGAGACCATGGAGTGAGCACAGATAACTAGGGTCCCTGAGGTGGGGGAACCCAGGGCACTCAGGGAATGTTGTGCTTACCTCCTCCATGCCAAGGATGGTGCCACCCTGCGGGGCTGAGAAGGACAACAGGTGGACAAGCCCAGGTTCCTGCCTCAAGGAGCCGGTGGAGGAGATAAGCAAGTGAAGAGTCAATGACAGGGACATCCCTAGTGGTCCAGCGGTTAAGATACCATGCTTCCACTGCAGAAGGCACGGGTTCCATCCCTAGTTGGGGAACTAAGGTTCCACATGCCACACATTAGTGTGGCCAATAAAATAAAGTAAAATAATAAATGTAAATATCTTAAATTATACTATTAATTAAAACAGACTTGTGGTTGCCAAGGAAGGGACGAAGAGGAATGGACTGGGAGTCTGGGGTTGGTAGATGCAAGCTATTACATATAGAATGGATAAACACTAAAGTCTTAATGTGTAGGACAGGGAACTGTATTTGATATCCTGTGATAAGCCATAATAGAAAAGGAAACTAAAAAATGTGTATATTTGTAAAACTGAGTCACTATTTTGTACAACAGATTGGTCCAACATTGTAAATCAACTATAATTCGATTAAAAAATTTTATTTAAAAAAAGAGAAAGAAGAGTCAGTGGCAATAAGATGACAGTGAGATGGCCAAGAGACTAAGGGGAAGGCACAGCTAACTCTGGCTGGATGGCCCAGCCTTCAAACAAGAAGGAAACATCCCCTCCAGGGACAGGAGCCCTCGTGATGTGCTGGCATCTCAACCAGATCCTTTTTGCCATATGGGTGCTCCCACACCCCTGCTGCTCTGAATACTGACTGCAAAGTGCTCACAGGTGCCTTCTCCAGAGACTTGCTCTGGCCGAAGCATCTGCCCTGTCCAAGAGTCTACAGCCTTGGGTCCCCACAGGGACAACCTGCAGCCAATGACTGACTTACCTAGGGGTACGAAATACTGCCTCAAGAGTAAGGACTTTCCTGGTGGTCCAGTGGCTAAGACTCCTGGCTTTCAATGTACGGGGCCCACGTTTGAGCCCTGGTCAGGGAACTAGATTCCACATGCCACAGTAAGGCCTGGCACAGCTAAATAAATAAATATTAAAAAAAAAAAAAAAAAAGCTCAGCAACCTAAGTACTCATCAGTAGGGGAATGGTTGAGTAATATTTACAGAGTGCAGTACTTTAAAACAGTTCAAATTAATTAACTGCATCACCTGATTATGCAGATGAATATGGGAAACAATGTTCAGTGAAAAAAGATGCAAAAACATATATAATATATTTATGGAAAATGTAAAAACATGCAAATCCAGAACCCTATATTTTTTGGCCATGGATACACGTGCTTCCTGGGTGACTTGGACGATAAAGAATCTGCCCACAGTGCAGGAGACCTGGGTTCGATTCCTGGGTTGGGAAGATCCCCTGGAGAAGGGCACGGCCACCTACTCCAGTATTCTTGCCTGGAGAATCCCATGGACGGAGGAGCCTGGCGGGCTGCAGTCCACGGGGTCACAGAGAGTCAGACACGACTGATCAACTGTCACATTCACAAGTGTCTGTGGTAAAATTAAACACACAAACCTCAAGGCAGTGGCTACATTTCCAAGGGACAGTAATGAGAGGGCTGTAGCTTGTGTTTCAATAATAGACTAAAAATATTGAAATTAAAAATAATATCTGAAACAGGGACTTCCCTGGCAGCCCAGTGGTTAAGACCCTCCATTGTTAATGCAATGGGTGTGGATCTGATCCGTCATCGGGGAACTGAGATCCCACATGCCGTGTGATGTGGCCAAAAGACATAAAAATAATAATATCTGAAGCAAAATTTTAAAAAAAGAAATGTTCAGAACACGAAGCCACGTTCCTTCCTGCGACCTCCTCCCAGGTTGGCACCTCCAAGCACACTCTCCTCTTCTTGCCTATGAAGATTACCAAAATTCAGTTCAGAGAGGAAGAAGAGAAGGAAATGTAGGAATCCTCTGTCTGCTTCTGGTGCTGGTTCCAAGACATTCACAAGAGATGACCCGAGAGCTACATCCTCCAGAATCCTGTCAGGGACCAAGCATGTACACTACCTGCTGAGGCACCAGAAAAGGAGGTGGATGCCTGGCTGCAAATACACCCTGAGTCTGTCATCGAGCAACTGTCCAGGGACCAACTCAGCTCCCTTGCAACCACTGACCTCATTTCCAGCAAAAGCTGTGGCTTGAGCCAGAAATCCCAGGACTGGGTCCTTGTTTCTCTCCCCAGACTCTGGGACCCTTTCAGATACACTTTATCTGCAGACTTCCAAGGACGAGGACAAGGTTATTAATTCGCTATTACTAAAAATCAGAATGAGGAGTCACAAGACATTTGATTCAGTAGCATACTCAATAAATCTGAGACAAAAGTCTGGATCTTTGAAGGGATCTAATGTTATTAAATTAAACTCCAATGGGTTCACTTGGGAAAGTTCAAAAATAATTATTCTGGACTTCCAAGAGTCAATATGGTCTCTGGTGTTTCCTGTAATTTTTTTCCATGAGTTACTAAGAATTACTGAAATCTTCTAAGAGATTCTTAGCCGAGGCCATGATGGGAACCATCTTTCACCCAAGAGCATTTAGCAAACAAATATAAGACCCTTCTTACTGTGCATTCAAACCCAGATTATTTAGAAAACAGTTTTACATAATAAATCTGAACTACTATATATGCCATGAAACAAAAGAATTGAAAAATCAAACAAAACAAAGAGCTAAGTCAGAGAAAATCACGTGGAACATGGACTTTAGATAAAATCAGTGGAAACAGCTTGCTGAAGAAATGACATTTAGCTGAGATTTAAAGGAATATAAGGAGCTAACCAAACAATGAGGGATGAGGAAAACCTTTCTAGGTAGAATGAGCAGTTTGTTCAAGAGACTAAAAGACCAGTACAGGAACTTTCCTGGTGGTCCAGTGGCTAAGACTCATACTCCCAATGCAGAGGACTTGGGTTTGATTCCTGGTCAGGGAACTAGATCCCACATGCCACAACTAAGATCGAAGATCCTGAGTGCCTCAACTAAGACCCAGTGCAGCCAAATAAATGAATGAATTAAAAAAAAAAAAAAAAGATCAGTACAGCTAGATGGAGGTGAGAAATGATAAGGGCCATGTGCAATAAGGCACCTGAAGACAACAGAGGCCAGGGCAGGCAGGGCCTCATGGGTCATTGGAAGGGGTCTGGATTTTATTATAGGGACAGAAGCAGTGGAAGGATTTAAAGCAGGATGAACAGGATCTACCCTGTATTTTTTTTAGAAGTGCAGTCTGATTGTTGGGTAAAGGACAGCGAGAAAGGAAGGGCCAGCTAGGAGGTTTCTGCAATCATGCAAGCAAGAAATGTTCACAATCTGGGTCAAGAAGATGGTATTCATCTATTTGATGGACATTAAGGTTTCCATGTCTTGGCTTATTGTAAATAGTGCTGCTATGAACACTGGGGTGCATGTATTTTTAAAGAAGGTGTGGTATGTATACATACATACAATGGATAATCACTCAGCCATAAAACAAAAGAATGCAAATATTATTTGCAGCAATATGGATGAACTTAGAGATAATCACACTAAGTCAGAAACAGAAAGAAAAACAAATGTCATGTGATATCACTTATATGTGGAATATTAAAAAATAATACAAATGAACTTATTTATAAACACAAACAGACTCACAGACATGGAAAACAAACTTTTGGTTACCAAAGGGGCAAGGCAGGGGGATGGATAAGTTAGGAGTTTGAGATTAATATAGATCCATTGCTGTATATAAAAGAGATAATCAACAAGGACCTACTGTGCTCCTACTATATAGCAAGGGAACTATGCTCAATACTTTATAATAACCTATAATAGAAAGAGGGGCTTCCCTCGTAGCTCAGTTGGTAAAGAGTCTGTCTGCAATGCAGGAGACCCGGGTTCGATTCCTGGGTTGGGAAGATTCCCCGGAGAAGGAAATGGCAACCCACTCCAGTATTCTTGCCTGGAAAATCCCATGGATGGAGGAGCCTGGCGGGCTACAGTCTATGGGGTCTCAAGAGTCAGACACAACTGAGCGACTAAGCACACGCACATAATGCAAAGAATCTGAAAAAGAATATATATATATATATATAGCTGAATCAGTCTGCTGTATATCAGAAACTAACACAACATTGTAAAGGAACTATACTTCAATTAAAAAATAAAAAGAAGACAGTACTGGACTTCCCCGGGGGGCCAGTGGGAAAGAATTTACCTGCCAACGCAGAAGACACGGGTTTGATATCTGGTGGTCCAGGAAGATTCCATATGCCATGGGGCAACTAAGCCTGTGGCCCGCAGTTACTGAAGCCCACGTGCCTGGAGTCTGTGCTCCACAACAAGAGAAGCCACTGCAGTGAGAAGCCTGCTCACCGAAACTGAAGAGCAGACCCTGCTCGCAACTAGAGAAAACCCGTGGGAAGCAGCGAAGACCTGGCCCAGCAATGCCAGCACAAAATGACACTGAACCTGTAGGAAAGGGTGACGTCAGGCAAAAAATGCAGAGAGGGGAGAAGAAAGCCCAGACTAAGCTGCGAAGACCCCCCAGCATCCTGTGGTCTGGATGATTAAAGGAGACAGAGAAAAAGATAAAGAGGACCTCACAGAGAAGGGTCTGCCAGGACCTGACCTGGTTTGCACCATCACCCACCCCACTGAAAATGACATGCCGAGGCCACCGAGGGCCTCTCTGCAGCCGAAGCTGAGGACCACCTTCACTGCCCATCATCTACAGACTCCGTCACTGCTGGCTTCTGGAAACCCTCTCCCCTCTTGGCCTCCAATAGGTTTTCAGCCACAATTAACAACCACATCAAACCAAACAAAGAAAACTATCATCTCACAAAACAGGAAGCATCTCCAGAGGTAAGCCAGCCTTCGGGGCTGGTTGATTCATCACCTGAATGACGTCTTCAGGGACACAGTCTCCTCTGTTTCTCCGCTTTGCTGCTTATAGAACAGCAGCCTCTGAAAGGAAGGGATAAAAGAGAGAAGAAAAGCAAATGGGTTTTCTGTTCAAAAACAAGTTAGAATCCTCAGATTTCTCCCCAGTTTCATTTGACTGTTCTCGAGAACAACGATTCTAAAATGCTTAGTCTCAGGACAACTATACTCTTCAAAATTATTGAGGACCCCAAAAAGATTTCACGAGAATTGCATATACTGATATTTATCATGTAAGAAATTAAAACTGAGTCATTTAAAAATATTTATTTATTTAAAATAGAGGTAACAGTATTTATACATTAACCCAAATAATATATTTTATGTAAATATAACTATATTTTCTAAATCAAAAAAAATTCCTAAGAGCAGCATTGCTTTACATTTTTCAAATCCCTTTAACAGTTGGCTTAACATAAGATATTTAGTCTTCTATGTACTCTTGCATTCAGCCTATTGTAATATCACATATCACATAGCCTCTGGAAAACTTCACTGTATACTCATTAAAAAGCAAGAGTGCAAAAGGCAAATGAAGTGTTTGTATTATTAAGAAAACTTTTTTTTTGGAGGCTAATTACTTTACAATATTGTATTGGTTTTGCCATACATTGACATGAATCCGCCATGGGTGTACATGTGTTCCCCATCCTGAACCATTCTCCCACCTCCCTCCCCATCCCATCTCTCTGGGTCATCCCAATGCACCAGCCCCGAGTATCCTGTGTCCTGCATCGAACCTGGACTGGTGATTTGTTTCACATATGATAATATACATGTTTCAATGCCATTCTCCCAAGCCATCCCACCCTCGCCCTCTCCCACAGAGTCCAAAAAACTGTTCTATACATCAGTGTCTCTTTTGCTGTCTCGTACACAGGGTTATTGTTACCATCTTTCTAAATTCCATATATATGTGTTAGTATACTGTATTGGTGTTTTTCTTTCTGGCTTACTTCCCTCTGTATAATAGGCTCCAGTTTCATCCACCTCATTAGAACTGATTCAAAAGTATTCTTTTTAATGGCTGAGTAATACTGCATTGTGTATATGTACCACAGCTTTCTTATCCATTCATCTGCTGATGGACATCTAGGTTGCTTCCATGTCCTGGCTATTATAAACAGTGCTGCGATGAACATTGGGGTACACGTGTCTCTTTCAGTTCTGGTTTCCTCCGTGTGTATGCCCAGCAGTGGGATTGCTGGGTCATAAGGCACTTCTATTTCCAGTTTTTTAAGGAATCTCCACACTGTTCTCTATAGTGGCTGTACTAGTTTGCCTTCCCACCAACAGGGTAAGAGGGTTCCCTTTTTCTCCACACCCTCTCCAGCATTTATTGCACGTAGACTTTTGGCTCACAGCCATTCTGACCGGCGTGAAATGGTACCTCATTGTGGTTTTGATTTGCATTTCTCTGATAATGAGTGATGTTGAGCATCTTTTCATGTGCTTGTTAGCCATCTGTATGTCTTCTTTGGAGAAATGTCTGTTTAGTTATTTGGCCCATTTTTTGATTGGGCCATTTATTTTTCTGGAATTGGGCTGCAGGAGTTGCTTGTATATTTTTGAGATTAATTCTTTATCAGTTGCTTCATTTGCTATTATTTTCTCCCATTCTGAAGGCTGTTTTTCACCTTGCTTATAGTTTCCTTTGTTGTGTAAAAGCCTTTAATTTTAATTAGGTCCCATTTGTTTATTTTTGCTTTTATTTCCAATATTCTGGGAGGTGGGTCATAGAGGATCCTGCTGTGATGTATGTCAGAGAGTGTTTTGCCTATGTCTTCCTCTAGGAATTTTATAGTTTCTGGCCTTACATTTAGATCCTTAATCCATTTTGAGTTTATTTTTGTGTATGGTGTTAGAAAGTGTTCTAGTTTCATTCTTTTACAAGTGGTTGACCAGTTTTCCCAGCACCACTTGTTAAAGAGATTGTCTTTAATCCATTGTATATTCTTGCCTCCTATAGACACCTTATCTTTGTCAAAGATAAGGTGTCCATATGTGTGTGGATTTATCTCTGGGCTTTCTATTTTGTTCCATTGATCTATATTTCTGTCTTTGTGCCAGTACCATACTGTCTTGATGACTGTGGCTTTGTAGTAGAGCCTGAAGTCAGGCAGGTTGATTCCTCCAGTTCCATTCTTCTTTCTCAAGATTGCTTTGGCTAATCAAGGTTTTTTGTATTTCCATACAAATTGTGAAATTATTTGATCTAGTTCTGTGAAAAATATCGTTGGTATGTAAAGCTTGATAGGGATTGCATTGAATCTATAGATTGCTTTGGGTAGTATATTCATTTTCACTATATTGAATAAAAAGGTTTTAATTTTGCTGACCCCCTGAAAGGGTCTGAGTGCCTCCTAAAGGCCCGTATATATCTATATCTCTATACTTTGAGAACCAGTAATTTAAAGAAGGTAAAAGTGGTCTCCCTGGATGGGGTACACCAAGGAAAATTGAGGGATAACTTAAACTGTACCAAAATATGAGCATTAACTAAGAGAACCACACTGATTGTTAACATTCCACTTTTCTTCCCTAGACTTACCCACCTGCCTCAGCTTCCAGAACACTGTCAGGATAAATCCTCCAACCAGGAGACTAAAACACCCCTGAGAAATCCGACCAGCCTAATAGAAAAGGTGTAAGAATACTTATCCTGGAGAAGGGAATGGCTACCCACTTCAGTATTCTTGCCTGGGAAATTCCATGGACAGGGGAGCGTGGTGGGCTACAGTTCATGAGGTTGCAAAGAGTTGGACACAACTGAAGAGACTAAACACGCACTCAAAGATACTTAGTAAAGAAGCTGCAATACATGTATACAATGGAATATTATTCAGCCATTAAAAGGAACAAATTTGAGTCAGTTTTAGTGGGGTGAATGAACCTAGAGCCTATTATACAGAGTGAGGTAGGTCAGAAAAGAAAAACAGATACCATATATTAATGCATATATATGTAATCTAGGACTTCCTAGGTGGCGTAGTGGTAAAGAACCCACCTGCCAAGGCAGGAGACATAAGAGATGTGGGTTCAATCCCTGGGTCAGGAAGATCCCTTGGAGGAGGGCAGGGCAACCCACTCCAGTATTCTTGCCTGGAGAATCCCATGGACAGAGGAGCCTAGTGGGCTACAGCCATAGAGTCTCAAAAAGCTGGACATGACTGAAGCAACAGAGCATGCACACATGTGGAATCTAGAAAAATGATACTGCTGAACCTATTTGTAGGGTAGGAATAGAGACAGAGACGCAGAGAACAGACTCATGGACACAGCAGGGGAAGGACAGACTGGGCTGAATTGAAAGCAGCCTTGATGTATATAAACTACCATATGTAAAGCAGATGCTAATAGCTAGTGGGAAGCTGCTATATAACACAGGGAACCCAGCTTGGTGCCCTATAACATCCTAGAAGGGTGAGTTGGGGGTGGAGTGGGAGGGAGGCTCAAGAAGGAAGGGATATACATACAGTTATGACTGGTTCAAGTTGTTGTATGGCAGATTTCAACATGACCTTGTAAAGCAATTATTACCCAATTTAAAAAAATTTTTACTTAAAAAAATAAAATATAAAGATACTGCAATCAGCAGTTACCCAGTGAAACAGTCTGATCTTCACCCTACAGTGAAAGCCATGAAGAGCAACACAGAAGTCAGATGAGCTTTCTCATGTTCCTTTTAATGACTAACAGACAACCAAAGATAACAAGAAATTTGAGGAAACCTAAAATGAGTGATAAAAATTAAAACAAAAATATTGGGTTGGGGGAGATTAGAGAAGCAGAGAGCATGCAGAAGATAAAACCTTTCTTTAAACTATCATTAATATCTCAGAGAAAATATATTTATAAAACAAGACCAGATACATTTTAAAATATTCAGAGACTCCAAAAAGGAGCCCTTTAAAGAATAAAATATGACAGTAGAAACTTAAAACCCATTAGAGGGAGTTCCCTGGCTGTCCAGTGGTTAAGAACCCACATTGCAATTCAGGGGATTTGGGTTCGATCCTTGGTCAGAGGGATCCCATGTCTAAGATCCCACAAGCCACGGAACAACTAAGCCCGTGCAAGCCACAGCTACTGAGCCATGGACCCCAACTAGAGAGTCTGTTCACTGCAGGAAAGATCCTGAGTGACGCAACGCAGATCCCACATGCTGGGATTAAGACCTGATACAGCCAAATCACGGAAAAAGGAAGAGAGTTCCAGAAAAACATCTACTTCTGCTTTATTGACTATGCCAAAGCCTTTGACTGTATGGATCACAATAAACTGTGGAAAATTCTGGAAGAGATGGGAATACCAGACCACCTGACCTACCTCTTGAGAAACCTATATGCAGGTCAGGAAGCAACAGTTAGAACTGGACATGGAACAACAGACTTGTTCCAAATAGGAAAAGGAGTACATCAAGGCTGTATATTGTCACCCTGCTTATTTAACTTCTATGCAGAGTACATCATGAGAAACGCTGGACTGGAAGAAGCACAAGCTGGAATCAGAATTGCCAGGAGAAATATCAATAACCTCAGATATGCAGATGACACCACCCTTATGGCAGAAAGTGAATAGGAACTCAAAAGCCTCTTGATGAAAGTGAAAGAGGAGAGTGAAAAAGTTGGCTTCAAGCTCAACATTCAGAAAACGAAGATCATGGCATCTGGTCCCATCACTTCATGAGAAATAGATGGGGAAACAGTGGAAACAGTGTCAGATTTTATTTTTCTGGGCTCCAAAATCATTGCAGATGGTGACTGCAGCCATGAAATTAAAAGATGCTTACTCCTTGGAAGGAAAGTTATGACCAACCTAGATAGCATATTCAAAAGCAGAGACATTACTTTGCCAACAAACGTCTGTCTAGTCAAGGCTATGGTTTTTCCAGTGGTCATGTATGGATGTAGAGTTGGACTGTGAAGAAAGCTGAGCACTGAAGAATTGATGCTTTTGAACTGTGGTGTTGGAGAAGACTCTTGAGAGTCCCTTGGACTGCAAGGAAATCCAACCAGTCCATCCTAAAGGAGATCAGTCCTGGGTGTTCTTTGGAAGGAATGATGCTAAAGATGAAACTCCAATACTTTGGCCACCTCATGTGAAGAGTTGACTCATTGGAAAAGACTCTGATGCTGGGAGTGATTGGGGGCAGGAGGAGAAGGGGACGACAGAGGATGAGATAGCTGGATGGCATCACCGACTCGATGGACATGAGTTTGGGTGAGCTCCGGGAGTTGGTGATAGACAGAGAGGCCTGGTGTGCTGCAATTCATGGGGTCACAAAGAGTCAGACACGACTGAGCGACTGAACTGACTGACTGAACTGACAGCCAAATAAATAAATATCTTTTAAAAACTACTAGAAGTGTTGTCAGATGAAGTTGAGGAAACCTCAGTAAGCAGAGCAAACATATAGAAAAGGGAAGATCCCCTGGAGAAGGAAATGGCAACCCAGTCCAGTATTCTTACCTGGAGAATTCCATGGACAGAGGAGCCTGGTGGGCTGCAGTCTATGGGGTCACAAAGAGTTGGACACAACTGAGTGACTAACACTTTCAATTTCAAGAAGTTCAACTCCAAACAGCAGGCACTCTAGAGAGAAAACCTGTTTCCACACTGTTTCCATACTGAAAGACTCACAAAGTTCTCAGTGCAAGAGATAAAAATAGACCCACACTGAAACCCATCATTTTTTAAATTTCAGAACTGGGGACAAAGAGAGGATGCTAAAGTTCCTGAGCAGTAAACACACACACACACACACACACACACACACACACACACACACACACACGTACACACAGTACCAAAATCAGAAGAGTCCTGAACTTCCCAACAGCATCAGTAGAAGCTAGAATTCAATAAGCAATGCTGTTGGATTGTAAGGGAAATTATTTCCAACCAAGAATTTCATATCCAAACTTTTCATTAAATGTGAAAGTCCTATAAAGACATTTTCAGATATAGAACACTCACAGTAAAATTTCTATCATTTCTCAGAAAGCTACAGGGGGATGTGTGCCACAAAAACAAGAGCGTGTGCTTGCTTCAACAGCACATATACTAAAACTGGAGCAATGCAGAGAAGATTAGCATGGTCCCTGCCAGGATGACATACAAATTTATGAAGCATTCCATATATTTTATGCAATGGAATGTTACTCGGCTTTAAAAAAAAAAAAAAGAATGCATTTGAGTGAGTCCTAATGAGATGGATGAACCTAAAGCAAAGTAAATCAGAAAGAGAAAGACGAATACAGTATATTAACACAGGTGTGTGGAATCTAGAAAGATGGTACTGATGAACCTATCTGCAGGGCAGCAATGGAGTCGCAGGCATAAAAGAACAGGCTTGCGGACACAGTGTGGGAGGGAGAGGACAGGATGAATCCAGAGAGTAGGACAGACACATATATATTCCCACGTGTGAAACAGACAGCCAGTGGGCATCTGCTCTGTGACACAGGGAGTTCAACCCAGGGCTCCGTGACAACCTAGAGGGTAGGGAAGGTGGGAGGTGAGAGGGAGGTTCAAGAGGGAGGGGACATACGTATACCTGTGGCTGATTCCTGTTGCTGTATGGTAGAAACCAGAACAATACTGTAAAGCAACGATCTCCCAATAAATTTTTTTAAAAAAAAAGAGAGAGAGTATCCCAAGAAAGAGGAAGAGGTAAAAACCCACAAATGCAGGAAAGAAGAGAAGAAAACCCGCAGAGTGATGGTGAAGGGAGACCTTGGACGACACCTGCCCTGGACAGCAACCAGTTCAGTTTGGAGCAGGACAAAAACTGGAAGATATTTCTTTTAAAAGAAAAGTAATCGAATGGCTAATGTGACTGGGGAGGGCTTTAAGCTAAACTGGCGATAAATACGGAGAAAACTATGCATGGCTAATGAGAGTGTCACATGCATGCATGCTCAGTCATGTCTGACTTTTTGCAACTGCTTACACTGTAGCCCACCAGGCTCCTCTGTCCATGGGATTCTCCAGGCAAGAGTACTGGAGTGGGTTGCCATTTCCTTCTCCAGGGGATCTTCCCCACCCAGGGATCAAGCCCACGTCTCCCATGTCTCCTGCATTGCAGGTGGATTCTTCACCACTGAGCCATCAAGAGTTTTTCTAATGAGAAGGGTACACAGCTATAGAATTTAGGAGATCAAACTAGTGAAATTAAACAATGCTCATATTTTATGACCCAACATTTCCACTTTGGGGGACATATCCCAGAGTAGTTCTCACTGGGGAGCATAGGTACAGTGTTGCTTATTGCAAAAAATCTGAAACCACTTGGGTAGCCACCAACTGAGAAATAGATTATTGAAAATTGAAAGTGAAAGTCGCTCAATCATGACTGACTCTTTGAGACCCCATGGATTATACAGCCCATGGAATTCTCCAGGCCAGAATACTGGAGTTGGTATCCTTTCCCTTCTCCAGGGGATCTTCTCAACCCAGGGATCGAACCCAGGTCTCCTGCATTGCAGGAAGATTTTTAACCAGCTGAGCCACAAGGGAAGACCAGATCATTGAAAGGTGTAGGTATATATGATAGAATATTATGTGGCAAATATTATTAATACTATGTTAATTTCTAGTTAATGAAATTGAATAGATACATACAGCAATATGAAAAGACCTCAAAAACTGAAGTTGAATGAAAAATTTAAAGAGAACAAGATCAACTGCACAATACCACTAATAAAAATACTTTGAAATACAACAAACATGGATATGTGCATATAAACAGACATATGGGAAGTGGAATGGAATAATATATACAGAAGATAAATACACGAAAATGGAAATATATGGGAGGTAGGGGAATTGGATTGGAAATGAGAGATAATATATTTAAAAATGTAAAAGACAGCAGGCACAGACCAGCAATGATATAATAAATGGAGGAGAATGATCAATTCAATTTTGTGCACACAAGATACAATCACATCAGCAAAGGTGCACACATCTACTTCACAAATATATCTCATCCAGTGCCATCCTCTCTACTCACTGCTCCAGCCACTTATGCCAATTTTCTATTCCTTGAACACCCATGCTCATTACCACTCCAAAGCCTTTTTGGACTTCTGGTTTCATCTTCCTATATTTTCCGCCCCTGGCTCTTTGTATGGTCAACCCTTTTTCACCTTTCAAGTCTCATTCAGCATTTCACATCTCAGAGAGGGCATCCTTTGCCCTTCAATGCAAACTCGCCCCCTCAACCCTGTTATTCCCTATCCAAAACAGCCTCTTTATTCCTTTAATATCAACTAGCAAAATGAAGTTTTCTTGTTTGCTTATTGCTTGCACTTCTCTGAGCGTATTTATAATGTAAATTTCATGAGGGCAGAGATCTTGTCTACCCAATTACTTCTATAACCCTTGGAGCTAGAATAGTGCCTGGCAAGTCATCCGTGCTCCATCATTTATTGGGAAAATTAAAAGGTCAATAAAGATGAGATCAGGAACTGAGAGGCCATGGTGTTGGGTGAGTCATCAATATGGATGCTAAAGACACTAAGAATGAGGACGGTGTTCAGAGGAGGAATAACAGGGTCAGTCAGGTACTGAATTCTCCCAAGATGAGGGAAAAAGATGATGCATAGGAAGAAAGAAGAGCACTATTGGATGGCATGAGTTTCAGAGGAGCAGATTTTTGTGGGAAGAGTACAAAGGCCTGTTCCAGTGCAGTGATGAGAAGCAAGGAGGACAATTTCTTCACCTCCTGACCTTCAGGTTGGTAAGATGCAGGAGAAGAAACAGTCCCCATCTGAGACAACCCAGGGAGAACCAAGTTTCAATCAGAGAAAAGAAGTCAAGCAGGAAAAGCCAGAGATGATAAGGATGAGGTTCCTGGTGACAATAGCAGATGCAGGTTATACTAGAGCAGTGGCATATGCATTTGGAACAGTGTATTTCCAAGGGTGCATTTGGAAATGTCTAGAGACCTTTTTGGTTGTCATAACTGAGGGGTATTACCAGCATCTAGTGAGTAGAGGCCAGGGCTGCTGCCAAACATGGACAGAACTGTCCTTCATAACAAAGAGTTACCCAACCCAAAAGGTCAACAGTGTCAGAAACCCTGGGCTCAGACACCCAGGAACAGAGGATGAATGGAACCAGAGGGGATGAACGTCCAGTTGAGAGAATGCCAGGACACTCAGGCATTTAGCGGTCACTGAAGCAAACCAGTGGGTGGCATGATGAGTCCTGATAGCTTCTGGCATGGGAATGCAAAACCACATCTGTTGCTGAAGTTGAATCTGCTTATCTAATGCGATGGCAGCTCCCCAAGGAATCTGCACGTAGCCTGACGGAGATTCCAGGCAGCAGCTTCCCGAGACCAGCTCAGTGTAACCGAATGCACAGGTGACGTCTCAAGAACATTCGCCCTGACCCAGCGCCCAGGATGCTCAAGCTCTGAAAGTTTGTGTTGTCTTCTGAGGAACTCAGAAATCCTTGGAAAACGTTAACAGGCAAGATGCCTTGGGCCCTCTGATTTGCCATGTCGTCTACTGGAACTTTCTTCTAAAGAAAGTTCTTTTCACAAAATGGCAAGATGGGAAGGTCATAGCAAGCTCCATTTTAAAGTGACTTTTCTTAAAGGTGCATATCAGTTAAATCAGGAACCAAATAAGGAAGAGTGAAACAATGTGTAGGGAACCCTTCAGATATCAGGTGTTTGCTCAGATATTTAATAGTACTATAAGAAAGGGATTTGGAAACCTTAATAGCTGAGCAACACGAGGCCAAGCCTGAGTTTTGTAGATTACACAACCAGCACAAATTTGTAGCTAGGATTCTAACTCAGGCCGGTGTGGCATTAAAGCTTGTGGGATTTCTACTCTGCTACGCAGATCCCAGCAGAATCATGCCTTCCATATGCAGGCACGTTAGAAACACTGGATGGATGGATGGGTGGATAAAGAGATTGATGATGGGCAAAGCACCTATATGGTTCGTTCACTTTTTTCCGTCCTACCTCATTTCCTAGTTGTGGTTTTTTGTTTACTTTGTTCTGTTTTGGCTTTTCTTTTTTTAAAAAAAAAAACATGATCCATTTCTTGATTACCCATGGTAATAGAAGAGATAGATAATAGAAATAATCAAAAACAGAAGACAATCCCAAAATAATTTCTATTTAGTCTGAGGATTCTGTTCATGCCCTTTCAAACAGCAGATCTACCAACCTAATTATATTTTATCTTGGCAAATATTAAAATTATTTTTCATTCCTTAAACACACACCAACCAGTGGTGAGTAAGGTAAAGTGAGACACAGCTGGATGGCAGAAAAAAGGGACATAAAACTTCAGAGCAGAAACTCTACAAGCTTTATTACCTTCAAGAGAGTGATGAGGAATTTATTTATAACCCCAGAATGAGCCCTGTAAATGTAATAGGAAATAATGAGTCATTTCTCTCTGGATGTTTTTCTGTAGCATCATCTGTAAAAAAATATCATTCAGAATCTCTTCAGAGAGATTTTGACTTGCCGGGTTCCTTCAAGGGGGTCTACCTTTGGGTGAGTACGTGGAATTATGAAAGAAGCCAAGTTGGTACAAGTTGTCTTCATGGTCCTCCTGACCTCTGGGCATCGAGTCAGTCCCCCTCTGGTAATACTGTCCACTTTCTCTCCCATTGAACTGTAAGTCAGAAGCCTCCCTGCTTTTCTAATCGATGAGCCAGCAGAAGGTACTTAGATCCTGGAGACAAAGGCCGGAAGAGCTTCCTCTTTGTGGACAAGTGCTCAAGGGCCATGCAGGGGCGCTGCCAGTGAGGTGCGGCATGGAACGGAGATGTTGGAACACAGATAAATAAGCACGGAGTGCAGAGGACGGGTGGTTCTCTGGGAAAATGGCGAGGCTCTCCCTCTAGAGAAAGGCTGAAGAGCATCATCTGGATTCTGAAAGCTGTTGTGCAGTCCAGCCGGCAGTGTGGTCATTGCTGCATTTGCCTGCACTGCCCCAGGGAACTCTCCCCGCTCCTTTCCCACACCTGTGCTGAGGGTACTGACGGTTCAACATCGCATCACCGCACGAGGCCGTGCACCTATGGCTTGTCCCCCGAACCAGGGAGGGAGAACAGCAACTGGCCCCATTTGGGGCTGCTCAGGTCCAGGCCCAGGGCTTGAGTGTGGACGTCACCCTTTTCTTCCCCTGTAACACCTGCCCAGCCCCAGAGCCTGACCATGGGATGGGTTCAGGGAAGATTTGCTGGATGTCTGGCACAAATCTGGGTCTTGGCCTGGCAGAGCTCATCTCAGTTTGGGGGTTGTTCGAACGCGTGGCACAGCGAGAATGAGCCAGCCAGACCCAGTGCAAGTAAGAGACAACTCTCTCCCCCTGCTCCCTGGACATGACATGGTCTGAGACGCCAGCTCACTTGCCCTCCAACTCATGGGCGAGGTGGAGACGTGCCAAGACCAAGCAGGTAACGATGAACACTCCAGTAGAGCAAGGCTTCTGGGGTCCAAAGAGGCCATCCTGAGGGGACTTCAAGGAGGCAAAAAGACAAGAGAGAGCATGCCAGAGGAGGTTCTGTCTGAATGGCATATATACTACTCCTTATCACATTCTTGTTCTGTTGATCAGATTTACCTTCAGGTTGAACATGATCAGGATGCATGCCACTGTTGGGGCCACTCCCGCCTGCCTTCCAGACCTCTAGGGGTAGTAACTGCCTCTCGCCAAGCCCCCCACCTCTAAGTGGTGTTGATGGGGTAACAGCAGCCTCTGTCACTCAGCCAAGATGAGATGCTCCAGTGAAGAAAAGATGATGGACAAAGATGTGGCCCCAACCTACCCTGGGGATGGAGCCAGGAAGTGGGACCCGGCACCGCCTCCCCTGTTTTTGCACCTGGGTGGCAAGTCCCCTGTGTCACTAAATCGTTCATTTCCTCAAGATGGAAGATGGGTACACAACCCCTCTACCCTGCTGTTTTGTTGGCTTCCTTCTTTTTTTAAGGTTACCTCTTCTTTGGACTTCCCTGGTGGTCCCGTGGCTAGGACTCTGTGTTCCCAATGCAAGGGGCCTGGGTTTGATCCCTGGTCAGGGAACTAGATCCCACATGCAGCAACTAAGAGCCAGTGCAACCAAATAAATGATCATTTTTTAAGTTTACCTCTTCACTTGGCCCCTAAGCTTGCCCTTTGCACACAGCCCAACCTCACCAAACAGCAGAGCACCACCCAGGTATCACTGCATGATAACAGAAGGACGGTGAGAGCCCCGAGTATGACTCTGTGGGCAGCCGTGCATGGGGCTGGCGTGGGAGCCCAAAGAACCTGGAGTCCAGAGTCAGAAAACCTGCCTCCAAGTCTCCCCTTGACTGACTGCATGACCCTGGAAAACCCCTGTCCCCACTTCTTAGGCCTCGTTCCCTTATTTATAAACTGCAGATAATAATACCCATGAGCAGATGACATCCTGCATGCATCTGAAAGGCTGGGCTAAATTACAAAACCAATAAATAATGTATGAGGTCAGTTGCAAATGGCACCTCTGAGACAGAATGTTTCCTGTGCCAGCTGCAAAGAGAGAAACAAATTAGCTTCATTTGTATCCATGGTCTTAATTCAGAACACAAACAATCACATCAACAAAAAGAAGTATCTGAAGGTGGGTGCTGCAGGCACTCCACTTGGGATCCAGAAAATAGAGGTTCAGAGAGGTGACAGCTGACAGCCCAGATCCCAGGACTGGGCGACCCTGGCCCTAACAGCTCACCAACCTGGTGGCTGCTCAAGTATTAGTCTGATGCCGTTAAACACTGGGATCCATCGTGGTCCATTGTCAGCAGGGAAACATGATGAATTGATTACTACATCGTTTCCTCTTGGAGAAGGGGCTAGTTGGGTGTTCAGTCTTCTTCAGTTTCACTCTGGAGGTTCATTATAAGGCATGAATAAGACCCCAAGCGAGGGACCTCCCTGGAGACTCCATGCTCCCAATGAAGGGGGCCCAAGTTCAATTCCTAGTTGGGGAATTGGATCCCACATGCTACAACAAAGCACCTGCATGCCACAACTAAAGATCCCACGTGCTGCAACTAAGACCCAGTATAATCAAATAAACACACAAACTAAAAAAAATAAAAATAAAAAGACCCTAAGAGGAAGTACTTGATCTACTCCTCAGTGCTGGGTACTGCATGGACACCCTCAAATGCTAAGCGTCACAGGGCCCATATAAGGGCAGGCTTTTCCAACAGCCAGGACATCTGGGTCCGACTGCCTTGTTCCTACAGGAGCCCAAACACCTCAATGAATCCTGACCATGGAGAACTACAAAAAGGACTGGGGAGTCAAGGTCTGCTGGGCGCAGGAAGAGCCATCTTTCTGTGCCAAGACCCTGCTCGCCCACACCTCCTTAACCCATTCCGCCACAAACACACCACCAGTCTATCTCCAGTTCAGCTAATCACGTGCCTGCTAGCTTCAATCTAATTCTTCTTTAAAAAGAGGAAGTCTGATTAAAAACCCTGCCAACAATTAGCTGCCAATTCCCCCTTCCAATTTCTGCACTAATATTCCTCTTGAACTCGTGGCAGTCTCTCCTATAACTCCATAATCTCTGATCCTGGGTTCTGGTGTTCTAATTTCCTGAATATCCTTTGGAAGTTCTCTGTAGTAATGAAATCTGCTTGCCATATGAGAACAATTTATAAAACCCCATCTCCTCTCTTGGATCCAGAACCTAAAATTCAGAGCTCTCCTGAATAATTAAATATAAGTCAGCTTTATCTAACCACATGGTGATGTATTTATTATTTAGAGTGGATCAGGAGTAGGACCCGAGTTTGGACAAAAGCAACCGCAGTGTGACCCAGATCTAGCCTCACCCATTCACTCATTCAGCTGTCACTCAGAACCTCCCAGGCTCCTATGTCACAGAGCCTTCACTGACCTCTAAGCAAAGAGAAATGAGGAATTTGAAACCTGTCTCAAGGCTTAGCAGCCTGGCAATCAGGATCAAATCCCGCCTCTGCTACTTGCTAGTTACCTAACCCTTCTGTGCCTCTAGTGACTAAGTTTCTGAGCCTCAAAATCTTCGAAGATGAAAACATTGTCCACTCAAAAGAATCTTTTGTGAGGATCATATGAGAAAGGTCTTAGCAGAATGACTGCTGAACAGTACAGATTTCATAAATGTGAACCATAAATACCACGTCTGCTGCTTCTGACAGGGCCCCCAGTGATCTTCATCTCATAGACTTCATGACTTTGTGTAACCCTCTCTCTACTGGGATATGCTGACCCTAGCAACTTGCTTCTAAGCCAAAAGAAACAGCAAAAGGTGACAGGATTAGATAACAAAAGACTGTGACCTCCAGGCTGTTGGTATTCTCTCTCTCTTGCTCTTATGCTCTCTTGGATGAGAGGCACCCTTGGCAATGAATGGAAAGTGATCTCAGGCCAACAGCCACCAAAGAGCCAAGCCCAAGAGGAAAGGAATCCTGCCAACAAGCAAGTGAATGAGCTTGGATGCAGATCCTGATCCAGCTGAACCTTGAGAGGATTATAGTTCCAGCCATACCTTGACTGCAGCCTTGTGAGAGGAGAAACCCAGCTGAGCCACACCCGGATTCCAGACCCACAGAAGCCATGGACCAACACTTAAAGCTTTGGGGTAACTTATTACTCAGCAAGACATAACGAATACACTTCTGTTCCTCAAGTTTGTCGTGTACTTGAGGGACATGGAGGAAACTGTACAACAAGGAGCAGGAGGAGGGATGTGGAAAAGGAGGTAGGTTTACAGCTAGATCATCAGGCGCTGAGAATCCCATGCTATTAAGGGATTCTCATGGTGACAATGGGAAGGCATCAAATGTTCTCTATGAAAACCAAGGACTCAAATTTCTCTTCAAATAATAAGACAGATTGGAATCATAAAGAAAATATCTTTCAAGAGAAAGAGCCAGAATAATGTCTTGAACTAGTATATTACCCAGGATATATATTTGGAAAATTTCCAGAGAACTGAGATCTCTTATTTTTAGCCCCTTCTGCTGCTAGGCAAATCAGTTTGGGATTTATATCACCAAGTTTAATGGTGAAGAAAAGAAACGAAAGTGAAGTTACTGAAATAAACAATTTCATTAACTTCAAAATCAGTGAGTTCAGAATCAATTAAATTTGTAATACCCTTATTTAGGACACAAGTAGTGATTTAATAACAGTGAAAATTAGTTTTTTAGGAATACAAAGGGAGCGAGACTTCTGCAAATAACTTTTGACACTGCAGTTTCCTAAATCAATAAAGATACATAATTTTTCACTTCACATCTTCTTTTAAAATCCTGAATCAACTTCACAAACAACTGCCCTTGGACCAGTCCCGTAAATCAGTTTGAAAGTGACCCAGTTTTTTCACATGAGCCATAGTATGCATGTATCTAGGTCTTGTGGTTATAAGACAAAGGGACTGATATTGCTACTAAGTCGCCTCAGTCGTGTCCAACTCTGTGCGACCCCATAGACAGCAGCCCACCAGGCTTCTCCATCCATGGGATTCTCCAGGCAAGAACACTGGAGTGGGTTGCCATTTCCTTCTCCAATGCATGAAAGTGAAAAGTGAAAGTGAAGTCGCTCAGTTGTATCCAACTCTTAGCAACCCCATGGACTGCAGCCCACCAGGCTCCTCCGTCCATGGGATTTTCCAGGCAAGAGTACTGGAGTGGGGTGCCATTGCCTTCTCCAAAATAATAATAATAATAAACAAAAGGGAAATACCTCTGAGGTATTTACAGAAAGAGGCTTGAAGGAGCTTAAGGGATGACGAATTTGATTTGTAAGAATTATTGCTAACTTTGTATCCACAAAACAAACAGTAGACCTTACTATTGATAGAGTTGGTAACAGGGAATTCCCTGGCTGTCCAGTGATTAAGACTTGGTGCTTTCACCTGAGGGTCCAGGTTCCATCCCTAGTTGGGGAACTGATACCCCACAAGCTGACAGAGTGACCAAAAAAAAAGTAAAGAAAGAGTTGGTAACACTTATCTCCTAGAAATTCACACAGTCATTGTCTTGACTCGTTTTTATTGAGCACCTACTTTGTGACAGACACTACGCTGGACCTCACCTCAGACAACTCCCTCTTGATGCTGGCATTGGAAATCTCTGGAACTGTGATTTGGTTTTTCTTTGTCTCCTTGAAAGCATAATTAGACCTTGTAGGAGAAGAAACTCAATTAAAAGTGACCAATCTGAGCTTAACCATTAATTTGATAAACTGTTGCTCATTCTGTCTCTCTGGGGCTCATGAAAAAAATGAAATTTTTATATATATATATATATATATATATATATTCGTGTGTGTGTGCATGCTAAGTCACTTCAGTCATGTCTGACTCTTTGCGACCCTATGGACCATAGCCAACCAGGGTCCTCTGTCAATGAGATTCTCTAGGCATATACATATATATATATATATATACACATACATATATATACGTATATATATATACACATATATATATACATATCCCCTTGAATGTCCAAATTTGGCTCATTCTCAAACTACAGATTCCCTGATGGAAAAGGAGCCTGTATCTCACCATCCTGACAGCCCCGCTTCACGAAATGAGACTCAGGACCTCAGGACCACGCTAAGTGTGTTCTATCACCGAAGTCTGGCACTGCCCAAGTAATCCCACAGGATTTTTACTCAGGATAGCTGCTGATGGAGGGAACATTTGGAAGTGGAGGACCTAGAGCCAGAAAAGCAGCCACATCCTTTTATTCTAGAGATGAGTCAAGTGTGGTCCAGAGAGGCTCTCTGACCTGCACCAGCTCACAAAGGGCATCTACCTTCTGACTGGACCATCACCTCAGCAATAGAGCCGGTCTCAAGCTAAAGCATCTCTCTAGATATTGTCACATCTGGTGATTCTGGTTCTTATCCCTCCAAAACACAGAAATGTCCCAGAACCAGGGGATGCCAAGGCTCCTCAATCAACTTCTTCTCCTCACATTTCACAGAAATGAACATCGAGGCCACAGGATTCAAGTGCTGGGATGTTGAGCAACAGATCGAAAGCTAGAACTCAGGTCGGCATTCAGTCCCAGCCTTCTTCTGCACCTGCTCACTCCATACTCACCTATGGAGTGTCCCCTGCATGCCTAGTGCTGTGACCAGATTCAAAGACCCCAAGCTGAAGCCTGTCATTCTGAATAGCTGTGGCCAGGCAGAACCGAACCTGAGCAACGCTGGCTCTGAGACAAGTCCCAGTGAACAGAGAAAATGATGACAGATCAAAAAAAGTAAAACCGATTCCTTAAATAGCCCAGACAATTCCTTCCAAGAGTTGAGTACCCCTTGCTCCGGTTTACATCTTTCTCCTTTCCCTATTTTTCACAGCAGCAGGTCAAACCTCATCTTTGCAGATTCCGCCAATGGGTGGAGAGTGATGTTAGCTGATGAGCTGGAATTAGTTAAACTGACTCCTTGGGTGTGTAATGCACTTTACTAAATCAGAGATAATGAATTCCATAGAGAGCACACAAGGGGAAGGAAAACATAAGCACACAGTCTAAATACACTTCATTTCAAGGGGAGCCAAGGGACTGTCACAGAAAGTTCATCCTTCGAAAGGGCCTGCTCTTCACAGCTTACCTGACTGACAGCAGTCTCTCCTGGCCATCTTCCCTACTCAAATCTTCTGTGTCCTTTCAAACACCTTTTGGCTTTTGCCTCGCAAGTATGAGCATCAGCTTCAGGCTGTGTGAGAAGAGAACTTTCTTACACTGGGGAGCAAGGCCTCGGTTACTGAGAAGTCATTTTCCCCAGCATTTCTTGGAGTTGTTTCCCCAGGGTGGGGACTGTGTCCGCCTCAGAAATTACTGAAGAGGGAAAGAATGCTGACTGACCTCAGGAGGAACCCTTGAACTACAGATACAGTGGCTCTAATGTGTCTGCCAATCCCTTGACACCACTCCCTTAAGGAAAAAAAAGCTAATTCTCCTCCACTTGAAAGCAGGTCATACCTGGGGATTCATGGCATGGGGAGAAAGTGGTGCTGTGTGACAGCTGAGTTGTTGTTGTTGTTTAGTCACTCAGTAGAATCCAACTCTTTTGCATGTCCATGGACTGTAGCCAGGCTCCTCTGTCCAAGGGATTCTCCCGGCAAGAATACTGGAGTGGGTTGCCATGCCTTCCTCCAGGGGATCTTCCTGATCCAGGGATTGAACGCATCTCCTGCATTGCAGGCAGATTCTCTACCACTGAACCACCAGGGAAGCCCCTGATTTCTGAGGGGAGGCAGTAAAAAGGATAACTTTCACCTGGCTCTTGCTATCTTGGCTTGCTTGCTCTGGGAGAATCCAGCCACCATGCCACAAAGACCCTGTGTAAGGCCCTCCCAGGGAGAAAGTGGCCTCCCCGCAACAGCTGGCATCAACCTGCCAGCCGTGTGATGCATCATCTTGGATAGGGGCTCCTCCAGCCAAGGTCAAGACTTTTGGGGACACCAGGTAACATCCTGACAGCTTCATAAGACCCCTGATCCACAACTACCCAGTCTGGCCACTCCTCCATTCCTGACCCAAAGAAATCATGAAAGACAAGAAAGATTTATTGTTGTGTCAAGCCACAACGTTTGAGGAGAATATGTTACACAGTACTAGCTAATGAATACAGTAGTTGACCCGGACTCACTCTCACCTTGGGAAGATCCCATGCCTGAGAGGAGTAGAGAATGAGAAGAGGTTGGGTGGAGAATACGAGAACAAAAAGGAGGGCAGGGAAGAGAAAGGAGGCGGGGATGGAGGGCAAGAGGGAGTCAAGCAGCCCTCTCCTTCTGCTCTGGTTCCTACTTAGCTCTTCCTTTTCTGACTTTCCATCCCTCCCTTTATCTCCCCATTTGGACAGCTGGCTTCTGAAGACAGGTACAGGGCTCCTCTTTCTTCTCTGTGGCTCGCAAAGCCTGGCAGTGTCCTCCAGAAAGGGAATTAAGACTAACGGGTAAAACTGGCCGGCCAAAGATGAGTCAGTATCAGAAAGAACATTCTAAGCGAGTTTGGCAAAGAAGTTGTGGCGGGACATGAGGCTTCAGACAGGGGCTCAGCGGTGGACCCTGTTTTGTGGACAGTGGTTGAAGGGCAGATTCTTAGAGGCGCCAGCAGACTGCTACTGTTGCCACCACTTTGATGGCCCCCAAAAAACCACATTAATGTCTTCGGGCAGCCCTCTCCCACATTGCCTCTGAATTTGGCCACATGACTACCTTTGTCCAATGGGGCAAGCATGATGCACATGATAATCTCATAGGGACGTGCCCATGTTTCCCTGCCCTCTAGTGCCTCCACCCAGGACAAGACCCCATCAACTCAGCGCTTCCTTACAAGGAAGTCGCAACTCCAGATCAAGTGATATTTGAGGTTTATTTGTGAATTAAGAAAATGTAAGCGATTCCTTGATAGTTCAGTTGGTAAAGAATCCGCCTGCAATGAATCCACCTGGTTCAATTCCTGGGTCAGGAAGATCCCCTGGAGAAGGGATAGGCTACCCACTCCAGTATTCTTGGGCTTCCCTTGTGGCTCAGCTGGTAAAGAATCCACCCACAATGTGGGAGACCTGGGTTCAGTCCCTGGGTTGGGAAGATCCCCTGGAGAAGGGAAAGGCTACCCACTCCAGTATTCTGGCCTGGAGAATTCCATGGACTGTATAGTCCATGGGGCTGCAAAAAGTCAGACACGACTGAGCAACTTTCACTTTCATGCCATCCCGGACCCTCTCCCTTTCCAGAAAAAACAATCGTGTCCATCTTCTAAGACCCCAGAATATAAGTAAACAGAACTCTCCTCTCACTCAAGAGATAGAAGATATTTTGTGACATAACAATAAGAGGAAAGGAGGAGAGAGAGATGCAACTAATGACAGACATATTCACAACAATCTGTATTATGAATATATATGTATATTTGTATCTCAGCAAGCCCTGCAGAGTTATAGACAAGCTAATTAAAATGCTTATGCTTTTAGCAATGATACTTATTGAAATCACTTTATCACCATCCAAACTGAGGTTTGTTTTCAGCTATAATGCAATCCTACCTGGAGTATTCTGACCTAAATTATTTATGTGCCTAAAAATAAATTGCCATCCCCCATTACTATCTTTGTGGATATGTCTCAGGAGGTGGAAATTTTTGGTCAGCTCATGCGGCTCTTAAGGCTTTTCTTGCATCTTCTTTGCCTAAGAGAGGGACTGGGCTCTCTATAGAGAGACTATGACTCCATAGGACTCCTATGACGGGCCAAGAGGTTGAAATAAACTGAGAGAAAGGCTAGGCCTGGTTGGATGCTCCTGAATAAAGAAGGACTACTGGTCAGACAGTTGGGATCCAGATGGATACCTGCTCTGTCTGGGTTCAGTCTCCCACCCTTCTAGCTCTGTCAGGAGTGAAGGGGTTGGGTGTGACTACAAAAGATTAGCACAAGGAGGACTTTGTGAGGGGTAATGAAGCTGTTCTGAATCCTAAGTGTGGTGCTAGTCACATGAATCGAGAGGTGTTACAATATTTAGACCCATATTTTGACCCAGACACCCAAAAAAGTCCATTTTATTGTATGCTGAGAAGTCTTTTAATTAAGAGAAAAAGATAAACAATATTTGGTCGGTTCAATAAAAAACCATTCTACCTGCAAATTTCATCTTGAATTGGTCTACCTGCCTCCATCTCTATTACAAGCAGCGTCTCTCTCCGGGACTCTTGCAGCAGCCTCCTCAGTAGCAGTACCTTCTTCCATGCTCGCCCCTCTAGACCATTCTTCCTGTGGCAACTGGAGACTTCATGTCACTTCCAGGCTTGAAGCTTTCAAAGATTTCCCCGTGTGCTTCGGCTTAAACCCAAGACCCTCCCCTGCCTGCAGGGCTTGGCGTGATCTGCTTCCCTCTGCCATTTCATCTTCAGTCCACTGGACTCACTCCACTGCTTTAAATGGCCAGGCCCAGGAACTCTTCTACACTGTTGGTGCGAATGTAAGTCAGCACAACCACCACGGAAAACAGGGTGGGTGCCCCTCAGAAAACTAAAAACAGAACTGTCATATGATCCACCAGTCCTACTCCTGGGATATATCCAGACAAAACTATAATTCAAAAAGGTACATGCACCCCTGTGTTCAGAGCAGCGCTATTCACACCAGGCAAGACATGGGAACAACGTAAAGGTCCATCAACGGAGGAATGGATAAAGAAGATACACACAGACAATGGAATACTACTCAGGCATAAAGAAGAGTGAAAATACGCCATACAGAGCAACATGCACGGACCTAGAGATGATCGTACTAAGACATACAAAACAGAAATAGACCCACAGATGTAGGAAGCAAACTTATGGAAAAGGATATATATATATATATATGTCTGTGCTAGTTGCTCAGTCATGTCTGACTCTTTGTGACTCCATGGTCTGTAGCCCACTATGCTTCTCTGTTCACGGAATTCTCCAGGCAAGAATACTGGAGTGGGTTGCCATTCCCTTCCCCATATATGTGTGTGTATGTGTATATATATATATATATATATATATATATATCACTTTGTTGTATACCTGGAACCAACACAACATTGTAAATCAACAATATTGAAATACAAATAAATAGAAAATAAAAGATATTTACTATATTAAGTGGGCTTCCCAGGTGGCTCAGTGGGTAAAGAATCCACCTGCAATGCAGGAGATGCAGGTTGGATCTCTGGGTTGGGAAGATCCACTTGCAGAGGGCACAGCAACCCACTCCAGTATTCTTGCCTGGAGAATCCCATGGATAGAGGAGCTTCGTGGGTCACAAAGGGCTGGACATAATTGAAGCAACTGAGCCCGTATGCACTATATTGAGTATTAGGTGCTTACCTTACCAAATCCCAGAAGTGCTGGTGAAACAGAAGATGCAGGCCTACCACAAGACTGCTGAGTTCGCCCTGGAAGAGTGACCCAGAGGCCAGGAAGCTGTTCCCCTCAGGGCTCCCGCCACAACGGCCTGAGAGACCCAGAAGCTGAGGACCACACGTGGAACTGCTGGTGCCTCCAGGCATGCGCAGTTTTATGACCTCATTAGCCAGGAGGAAAACGAACTCTGAATCCCTTCCACCTTCTAGTTTTCCACAAGTGCATCTAATCAGCAGAACCTAATTGGTTCTCAGAACCAACTGGTGGCAAGAGTCTTGGGAATGGGGGTGGGAACCTTCCAACATCTACATCTGGCAAGAAAGCAAAGTGTCCATTGAGAGAACCAATCCACCCCACCGACCACAGTTTCCACCCCTTCAGCACTCCAAATACACCTGACACATATGTAAGCTTCCAACAGCAACAATGTCCAACACGAGCAGCTATCTCTCATACAAACAGATGCATCTCACCTCGCCCCAGAAGGGAAGAGCCAAAGCCCCGTCCATCACTGAGCCATCTTCAACTATCCTTCAGTTCTGCCAGGTTCCCACCTTGGGTTAAATTGTAACCTGAGGATTAAACTGTGTGGTTCACTACCAGCAAGACATCTTAGGATAGTAAAGGAAAGAAAATGGCTAAAAAGTAAATACATGCAAAACAGAGCAAGCAAGAAAATAGAAGGAGCTGCTATACACCTTGTTTCTGTCACTGGTCATGAGGCCAGGGATGGACTTTTAGCTTTCCTACACCAACTATTCCATATTCCTGTAACTCTTCTCAGGCTCAGTTGGTTTAGCTGGTGAGATTGCTCTACTGCAATATGCATATATATTGCAGGGAAGCCCATATGGGCTTCCCTGGTCGCTCAGATAGTAAAGAATCCACCTGCAATTCAGGAGACGTAGGTTCGACCCCTGGGTTAGGACGAACCCCTGGAGAAGGGAACGGCTACCCACTCCGGTATTCTGGCCTGGAGAATTCCATGGACAGAGGAGCCTGGCAGGCTATAGTCCATGGGGTTGCAAAGAGTTGGACATGACTGAGGGACTTTGACACATACACACACACACACACACACACACACACACACGGGCTTCCCAGGTGGCTCAGTGGTAAAGAATCCACCTGCCAATGCAGGAGATGGGTTTCAGTCCCTGGGTGGGGAAGATCCCCTGGAGAAGGAAATGGCAACCCACTCCAGTATTCTTGTCTGGGAAATCCCATGGACAGAGGAGCCTGGTGAGCTACAGTCCAAGGGGTCACAAAGAGTCTGACAGGACTGAGTAACTGAGCACACACAAACACACACACATACACACATGTATATATAGACACACATGCATACATATACACAGAATACTATGTGTGTGTGCATGTGTGTGTGTGTGTATAAATTTATATGTGTAGATGGGTAGACTTAGTCCATAGGGTCACAAAGAGTCAGACACAACTTAGCGACCGAACAACAACAATATATTCATACATTTTCCCCTTTCTATGGCGCGTACACATTTCAGTGTATTGATTAACCTCTGGACCACAGTATCCCAAGGCCCCAGAGGAGACTCATGTTTACAGACACTCTTCCTGACACATGACTGTGTCCCCTGGACAAAACAGGTCAATTGCCCAGCCAGGCCATCTGCCCCATCACCAAAAGACTGAGGACAGGACAGAACAAACCCACCTTCTCCAGCCTCAGAATGAGGGGGTGAAGGGAGAAGTCAGGGGAACCCTGGAAACAGCTCCTCTGCCTCAGAGTACTTCCCCTACAACTGTCTTCAATATCTGAAATTCCAGCATGAGGAAACAGTTGCTTTTTCAGTCTTTCTGAACTTTCATAAACTTTCTAACAGTAACAGCTTCTAAAAAGGAGCTGTTTGGGGGACTTTTCTGGTGGTCCAGTGGCTAAGACTCAGCACTTCCAATGCAGGGAGCTGGATTCAATCCCTAGTCGCAGCACTAGATCCCATATGCTTCAACTAAGAGTTCACACTCTACAACTAAAGATCCTGGTGCAGTGAAATAAATAAATAGCTAAAAAAAAAAAAGAAGAAGAAGAAGAAGAAGAAGCTATGTTGCCACAGGATTCTTTTACCCCAAAATTAAAAACTGCAAAATGGGCAGGTCAGAAACTCAGGAATGACTTTGCACCGGTAAATAGAAAAGTAGACGGCAGCTTCATGCCCCTTGGGGCAGAAGCCCACGAGTGGAATAACAGTGAGAGCAGAAGAGAAATCCATCCCTTTATTTCCTTGGAGACAGCAGCACAGAAGCCTGGAATTAAAGGTGACAAGCCCAGATGTCAGATGGCAGATTAGCTTTGTTTGAGGGATCCAAGAAGACTAAGGGATTTACCCAGAGTGACAGTCCACGGGCAGTGGCTGGTACCAAATGCCATCTACAGCTCCTGCTATCTTGAAAGCAGACTCCAGGGAAAGACCTGCAGCAGGCAGCCTGAACATCAATTACGACCACAGTCATAGGTTATAGTGAGCTGGGTCCTCTGTGAGTCCCTCGTGTTTGGAAAGCTTAGCGTTCAGCCAGAATGTGATCAGAAACTCCAATTCCACTGGCTGAAGACCCTTCTCAAACTAGTCCTAATAACCTTGGAAGTTTATACCGTTATTAAGATTTCGTTTGGCAGTTGTAATTCACTGACATTGCTTAGTATGGGAAAGGTGACAGGCCTTGTCAAGTGACCTATACATCAGAGAGAGAGAATCTGGACAGAAGAGCATTGACATATACAGACTACCGTTTGTAAAATAGACAGCTAGTGGGAAGCTGCTGTCTAGCACAGGGAGCTCAGCTCGGTGTTCTGTGATGACCCAGAGGAGTGCGATAGGGAGAGGGCAGGAGGTTCCAGAGGGAGGGCATCTGTGTATATTTACGGCTGATTCACATTGTTGTACAGCAGAAACTAACACAACATTGTAAAACAGTCACACCTGATTTTTAAAAAGGGAAAAATAAGTAAGGAACCTGGGCCAACAGCTTAACTTTCTCCCTCGATCCCTTGCCCAGGGGTTCCACTGCCAAGGGAAATGGAGCCTGTTCTAAAAAGGGAAACCTCACAACTCCTACAAAACCTCCTATTTGGTAACCTCAGTTGGCCCAGATTGCAGTCAACTCTGTGCCCTAAGTCAGCCCAATAATTTAATACTTGTAACACCCCCCACACCCCGATTATAATGTGCAGAGAGGGGCTGCCTGATTCTCTACAAGTACCTAGCCACCTCCGCATTTCCATAATTCTGTTTTACTGAAGTATCTCCACCCCAATTCCCTGTGTTCCTCCCCCTTGAAATAGACTCAAGGCTTCTCTCTTCTAGAAATACAAATCTGACCCTTTAAGAAACATAACACAGCAGACGACCCATACTCATATCCAGTTTACTTCTTACCTTTGACAAAGTTAACAGGAAAAGCAGTCGAAGGCAACAAATTAGGCCACTACTTAATGGCCTGGAATTCCAATTAAGTCAAGGAGCTTTATGAGGCTGCCTGACAGTGGGAAGGAGTGTCTGACCTAATCTCAGAGCCCAGAAAGGCCACCTGAAGAGGGAAAGCAATTGCCCATCAGATTTGCCGTGGGTGGAAGGAAGCCATAAACTACAGGGAGACTGGGCTCGTTAAAATGGTAATGCTCCTGTCTCTACCATGAAAGCACTCCCCGGACACCTCCAGAAATGACATTTGGAATGCATTTGGAACGCTCAAGGAACCGAGCATTTCCTCCCCTCATCCAATCTAACTATTGTCACTTTATGTATTGCTGTGCAACGAGGCCATTAAATTCGGACTCATCACTGCAGAGTGCAGGCTGTGATTCACAGACACCTGCAGGCCAACAGAAGACCTGGAATCTCAGCTCAGATGGCTAGATGGGGACGTCAGGGCCCTGTCAACAGACCTCATCCTCACTAACATCCCGCACTTCATTTGAAATGTCCTGAAACACTAGGCACCTCCAGGAAACCACACTATGTGTATTTAGAGGGGTGGAGACAGGGCGTGAAATCAGGGCCAAGAAGAAACCACAGGATGAGTCAGTGAACATATACAAGAGAACCTGTAGTATCTAAAGTCATCATATTCCCCCACAGTGACCCATCATCTGATCAGTATTCAAAGTCAGAATCTTGATCGTCATCCTTGCCAGCTAAGTCGCTTCAGTTATGTCCAACTCTTTGTGACCCCATGGACTGTAGCTCACCAGGCTCCTCTGTCCATGGGATTCTCCAGGCAAGAATACTGGAGTGGATTGTCATGCCCTCTTTCAGCGTATCTTCCTGACCCAGGGATGGAACCCACGTCTCTTACATCTCCTGCACTGGCAGGCACATTCTCTACCACTAGTGCATTTGGAAATCATTCTTGATTTTGCCAAAGTCATCTTTCGTTCATTCATTCTGGTGTTTTCAGATCACCCATCACTCTCCAGGCACTGGGCCAAGGGCTTGAGGTGCATCAGTGAACATGCCCACTGGTTCTGTCCACGGGTTCTGGTGATATCCGCCTTAGCTGGGGGGCTCTAGAATCAGATTCTCAGATAAGGAATTGCAAGCACACGTTTCATTGGGAAGAACTCTTGGGAGATACATCTAAAGGAGGGAAAATGACAGGATTGGGCAGAGAGAGAAGCTGGGCATCCAAACAAGTTGAAATGAGGCCTCAGCTGACCCTACACAGGGCTCTGGAGCTCTAATGGCCCTTCAGTGTTGTCCTGAGTTGAAGTCTTTGTATCCCCTGTCAGCCATTCCATCAGTGGATGCCTAGGGTGGGGTGTCAGCTGGGGATAACAGTTCCCAAGGTCACTGAGGGTAATTCCTGGAGGGCACAGTGGTAACCATAGACACCGGATATTCCCAACAGCTGTGTCAGCATAATGAGCAGTCATGGGTGAAGCCCCCTCGGTAGCTCCCACCCATCTGTCTACTGCCAACCTGAGCCCAGTCCCTGTTGGCCTTTAGGATGTCTTGTCTCAAACTCCTTGCTCTTCTCTGCCTTCCATCTGGTGACCTTCCAGTCTTGTCCCTAAAAGCATCCTAAATACCTAAATCATCTCTGGAATAACATCTGAGTTCCCGGCTGGAGACCTTGGAGGTCTTCAGACAAGGACTTTAAAATCTTGGTAAGAATATTTTTCCTCTTTTCATTTTAATAATACCTACAATTTTTAATGTCATTACATTCTGGATCATCTGGATTTCCACTTTAAACCCAAGCGCTACCTTGAAATTTTAGTGCCCACATTTGCACTCGTTAACAATCACGTGGGCTCCAGGTAGTAGGAGTTTGATTTCCCCAGGCTAATGAGGGACAGTTCAGAGACAAACAGGGAATAAATGATGCCTCTGGGCCAAATGAAGGTTGAACTACTTCACATACCTGTCCAAATTAAGCTTCCAGAGTGTTTAAGTCGAGAAGGATGGTGAGCTCTGGAGTCATTTCTAACATACAGTACAAGTAGGTCAAGTTCAAAGCTCACGACTGACGCAAGCGCCATTGTCACATTGAGAGTGGCAATGTTGCTTCCCCAAAACAACTCGACCTGACACACAGAACTCATTTTTTATTTTATTTTCTGTTTAGATTGCAGTTTTACTTGAATACGATTTACAAATTTTCTTTGGTTTCATAGTTGTGTAAGACTTATAAATATGACTCTAAGCCTGGTTTCAGGGTTGTATATATTTAGGCTAAATTACAGTGAAATCATTTGTCAACACTGAGAGATTGTGAGAATTTTTTATCTAAAAGATAAAGTTAGTTCAGTTCAGTTCAGTCGCTCAGTCGTATCCAACTCTTTGTGACCCCATGAATCGCAGCACGCCAGGCCTCCCTGTCCATCACCATCTCCCGGAGTTCACTCAAACTCACGTCCATCAAGTCAGTGATGCTATCCAGCCATCTCATCCTCTGTCATCCCCTTTTCCTCCTGCCCCCAATCACTCCCAGCATCAGAGTCTTTTCCAATGAGTCAACTCTTTGCTTAAGGTGGCCAAAGTACTGGAGTTACAGCTTTAGCATCATTCCTTCCAAAGAACACCCAGGACTGATCTCGTTTAGGCTGGACTGGTTGGATCTCCTTGCAGTCCAAGGGACCCTCAAGAGTCTTCTCCAACACCACAGTTCAAAAGCATCAATTCTTCGGCGCTCAGCCTTCTTCACAGTCCACCTCTCACATCCATACATGACCACAGGAAAAATCATAGCCTTGACTAGACGGACCTTTGTTGGCAAAGTAATGCCTCTGCTTTTTAATATGCTGTCTAGGTTGGTCATAACTTTTCTTCCAAGGAGTAAGCATCTTTTAATTTCATGGCTTCAGTCACCATCTGCAGTCATTTTGGAGCCCAGAAAAATAAAGTCTGACACTGTTTCCACTGTTTCCCCATCTATTTCCCATGAAGTGATGGGACCAGATGCCATGATCTTCGTTTTCTGAATGTTGAGCTTTAAGCCAACTTTTTCACTCTCCTCTTTCACTTTCATCAAGAGGCTTTTGAGTTCCTCTTCACTTTCTGCCATAAGGGTGGTGTCATCTGCATATCTGAGGTTATTGATATTTCTCCCGGCAATTTGGTTCCAGCTTGTGCTTCTTCCAGCCCAGCATTTCTCATGATGTACTCTGCATATAAGTTAAATAAGCAGGGTGACAATATACAGCCTTGACGTACTCCTTTTCCTATTTGGAACCAGTCTGTTGTTCCATGTCCAGTTCTAAGTGTTGCTTCCTGACCTGCATATAGCTTTCTCAAGAGGCAGGTCAGGTGGTCTGGTATTCCCATCTCTTTCAGAATTTTCCACAGTTTATTGTGATCTACACAGTCAAAGGCTTTGGCATAGTCAATAAAGCAGAAATAGATGTTTTTCTGGAACTCTCTTGCTTTTTCGATGATCCAGCGGATGTTGGCAATTTAGGGGTATCATAAATTATTCGGGTGAAAAACAGATCTATCCCTTGCATGTGGCCTTCATGGTCTGGTCCCACTTTTCCTATCCAACCTCCTCCTCACACTGCTTCCAGACAACAGAAGTTAGGAAACCGTCATGTGAAGTCTAAACTGACTGGTGGGACTTCCCTGGTGGTCCAGTGGCTAAGACTCAGTACTTCCAATTCTGGGGGCCCCGGTTCAACCTCTGCTCAGGGAACTGGATCACACATGCCTCTACTAAGACCCCGTGCAGACAAGTAAATAAATATTTTTTCTGTAAAATTAAACTGACTGGAGCCACTTTTGCCTTCCAGTGGGAAACGGAGCTGCATTTTTGGTAAAGGAAAGAATTAGGCATTTGTTCTGCTCCATCTCATTTACAGAAACTAAGGCTGGAACAAAAATGGAAAGATTAACATTTCAAAACCCCACCTACATCTTTCTGTGCTTCTACTGGGTGAAGATCTGAGCATACAGTCCATTGGGTTGTGCTTAGTAAGTGGGTTTCCATGAGGACAAACAGAAACTCCAAAAGACCACAGACTCTAACAAATAATTCATGATAATAAGTGTATTATCAACATGTAGGAAAACCACACTGATATAACCAGATTCAACATGCACATGCAGAAAGCAACTTTCTTCCTTGCCTCCCTTTGGTGGTTTAATCACTAGGTCGTATCCAACTCTTGAGACCCCATGGACTGTAGCCCACCAGTCTCCTCTGTCCATGGGATTTCCCAGGCAAGAATACTGGAGTGGGTTGCCATTTCCTTCTCCAGGGGATCTTCCCAACCCAGGAATCGAACCCAGGTCTCCTGCATTGCAGGTGGATTCTTTACCAACTGAGCTAGGAGGGCAGCCCCTGCCTCCCTTTAAAGTCACTCAAAGATGAGTTGTTCCTCTAATAAGGAGAGAAGGGTGCCAAGTGGCTGACTAATGCTCAAGAACTCCTCTCTCACGGACTTCTCCCATAGGTTTCAAGGGAGTTTCCACTCGAGGACACTAGATTGCTCCTCTTACTAGAGGCAGCCCTGCTTTCCTCCTTCCTCCACCTCTGGGCACCAGGCAGTTGGTCCACACCTTGCCCAAGGCTCCTCAGCCCTTCCATGAACCCATTCATCCTCTTGAGTGAACTTCAAAATTCCACTACCCCATCAAGGCAACTTTAATGACCACTGACATTGGTGGAGAAGTGCTATTTCCCAAAACCACAATCTTTCTTCCCTCCAATGCCAGCCAGGCTGCTCCACCTGCCTCTCCTGTGCTGCCCTTTCAGGCATGAGTCAGCCACCAGTCCACTGGGGACCCTAAATTCCAAAGAATACATGGTAAGGCTCCAAGGGGTCTCCTTCAATTACCTCTCAGTACACATAGGCATTGTTTCCCGTCCCCCAACAGAGACATAGTGGAGAAATGCCAGAGCACTCCATCACATTTCTTCAAAGACATTCTCTCACTTAGCCTTTTCAAACTCAATTGCATTTTATCCTTGAGTTGGAGGTTGATTAAGGATCACAACACTGGTTCCCAATTACCTCTTCACAACCCTACTGAGGTGGTCTAGCACCTCACTTTAGAAAGGAGGTGTAGCATCTATTATTTCTGTGCCTAGATTTTCGTCACCTCTATGGAAACTAAGAAAGAAAGAGTCCTATTTTAACACCCTGTTAACAGAAGTGTAAATTCTACAAAATCTGGGTATAAATGGAGTAACAGAAGGCTGTCCTCTATAATTAAACAGACGATGATTTCAGAAGGCTCAAGATCCCTTTCTTTAACTCAAGATGAAAACTATGTCTCTATGTGGCCATGAGACCCTGCCATAAACTGTCAGCATAAGGATCCCTTCAGATCATCCAGAAAGAGAAAAATCTACTAAAATGATGGTGGTATAAGGGAAGGAAAGGAGATCATTTGAGCAGAAGGTAATTTCCTGCTGGGCTGAGAAGGAGGCAAGAAGTATGGCACAGAAGCAACAAGAACTCAACACATGAGCAGCATTTCTACACACAGCGTGGCTTCTAATGATGCACAAAGCAGTAGAGAAAGAGATTGATGGCTCAATCTGGGAAGACAGAAAGCAAAATAGGCCTGGAGAAGCATGTTCATAACAGTCCTAGAGAAACGAGTCTGAACAACAGAGGTTCTCTGCACAAAATAATAAAATAAAGAAACTGAGGTTTACACAATATCAAACACACAACTACACCCAAAGGGATAAATGAGACCTCTGACTTCCCTGAAATATTCATCTGAGCTGCAAATATGTTCATTAATTAAATTTTTCACAATTCCTAAGTACTACCATTTTGGCTTTTTGAGAGGACAAATTTCTATGGAGTCAGGGTCTACACTTAAAGTTGTATAACAGAAGCAAAGGACATTTAACTGTATTTTTCCTATTTCGATAGATTTTTATCCATTGAAATCACAATGAACTATTGATATTTCTTTTCTGTAGAAGATGCTTCTGGTCGTCCATTTCTTCGTGTTTCCAAGAAGAGACAACTGTCTAGCTAAATGTTTATGCTGGTCCTCCGTCAAAGAATCAAAAAAAGCTAGAAAGAACCTAGCAGCTCAGCCCTCATCATTTTGAAATCACATTATCACATCATTTCATAAGTCACAGGGCAGGTGACTTATCCAGGGACATGACATATTTGCTTCCAAAGTATTTTCTGAAAAGAGAGGCATGCTTCAAACAGAGACTTCATCTCCTCATGTGTTCCCATGATGACGGCAGTAAGAGAAAGGAAGATGGAGAGCCATACACTGGCTCTGAAAACGTGTGCCCAGAAGTGATGCATGTCTCCTCACATTTCATTGGCCAAAACAAGTCACATGGCCATGTCAACTTCAAAGGGAGTGAGAAAGTCCAATAGTACCATGTGCCCTTCTTGGAAGGTCCTCTGCAATGAAAGAGATGCTGAATTTCACCTTATTACTCTCAAGTGTGGTAGTAAATACTGCTGGCAGAGGGCTCAAAGACTTCTCCAGCCTTGAGCCAATGATCTTTCCTTATCCTTCACTCCTTCTCCTAAGCCCAATTTAAATCCAGTCATCAAAATGTCTTCCTTGTTACATTCAACCCAAAGTGGTTTCAGAAGCCTCTAAACTCCTACCCAGAGCATATGCTGTGGATACATTCACCAGGTTGCTTCTGCAAAAGACCTCATTTGGGTGTGTATGTCCATTGCCCAATTAAACAGAAGCCTCCTTGAGGGCAAGATGCCTTCTTATGCCTAAGCAAGCCATCCAGTGAACAGAGACAGTAAGTCACAGAAGGATATCTGTGAGAGACTCCTTGGAAGCACCCAATTCACATGTAACACAGGCAACCACAGGTATTAGACCAAAGTTTCAATCAAGTACATTATGCACAAAATTAACAGCCATCAAGACCAGAGAGGTTGCAATTGCCCTCAATCACACATGTAAACTGAACTTCAGGACCACATGGAATTAACCACAACCCCTTCACTCTGAGAACAGATCACTCCCTGCAAGATCACTCAATCAGCTTGAGATGGACCTGGTGAAGTTGGGTTTCCTAAAAGCAAAGACCAAGACTGCAATTTGTGTGCAAGTGACTTATGGTGGAAGTCTACAAGGAACTCCCAGAAGAAACCTACAAGGGAGCAGGAGGAGAAAGATGAGGCAGAAACTAAGTAAAATTGAGAGTTTCAGATGAAATCTATCCTTAACTCCACCCCACAAGGAGCTCTGGAACATAAATTGGACCCTGAAGGCTGCCCTACCTTGAGGCAAGAGAAAGGGATTTTGGAAGCTCCCACCCACCCAACCCCAATAGTCAGTCTTCACTATCTGCTGCTCCAAAGTAAGGCGGGAGGATATGATTTCAAGGCATCTCCAGGTGAGGTTGCTCTACCCATCTGGGAGCAGTCCTCAGGTTAGCAGCTGAAGATGGGCAAACAAAACTGATAAAAATGTAACCCAGTGAATCTGGAGAGAGACCATTACCATATTCTGTGTCCTAACAACCACACTACACATAGAGAGGCTTGACCATTACCCTTCACCTCCAGATGATGAGTAGGGACTCCTCCAAGGAGGAGTAAGGACCCAGCTGTCAGCTGAGTGTATACAGCTACATCATTCTCCTGTAGAAAGATCCTCAGTAAGTTCGTTCATTAAGGGTGTCACTGGGGACTTTCCTGGTGGTCCAGTGCTTAAGAATCCACCTTACAATGCAGGGGTCGAGGGTTTGATCCCTGGCAAGGGAACGAAGATCCCACATGCCACGGGGCAATTAAGCCCATGTGCCACCACGGCTAGAGAGAAACCCATGCACAACAAGGAGAGATCCCACATGTGGCAGCTAAGAGCCAACACAGTCAAAAATAAATAAATTTTTTTAAAAAACAGAGAGTCACTAATTTGAAATCACTGAGTCAGACAGACTCACCACTCTGCTCTCTTCCTCTTCAGACAACCACAGCCAGCTAAGGTCATTCTGATCCTGATAGTCCATCCTGATTGCTAAGATGACAGCAGAGGGCTTTTGATGGGGTATTCAGTGAAAAGTGGGATGAATCTGCCTTTGGGTGGCCACAGAGGATTAGCCTCCATTGTGAGGCCGCGCTGAGGGATGGTATTTTGAGAGGATGCCTGGAATTGATATCTCACAAGGCTTCTTCTGAAGGGATGATTTATACATCACAAGACAAAGAGGATTTGTATTCAAGAAAATGGATTTTTTTCCTGAATGGCTTTGAAGCAGATGGATGGCTTCTTGTAAACTGCAGTTCTGTGTCTGTGAGCTGAGTGTCTCCAGAAAATGACTAAGGTAATGTGGCTTGTGGGGCCCACTACAGCATCCCTGCCATCCTGTGTGTGTGTGTGTGTGTGCGCGCGCGTGCATGTGTGTGCATGTGCTTGTGCACACATATGTAAACGTGGCCACATAGTAGTTACCTAGTCAGGCTGCCCTCTACTGCATAGCTCTACAGAGAAAAAATACTATTAACCAGATTACATATGCATGTAAATTGATGATACTGATGACGGAAATGTTTGACTTACTAAGCAGTTTTCACTGTTACTGTAGACATAATTACCCACCAAATTCTTCCCATAAAAGCGTGCTCTTGTCTACTAGAAACTTCATGATAAGGGTCATTCTCCGTGTTTTAAACATCTCTGTTAGATTTCCACATGATCTTGATACCAGCTTTCATGTCCATCGGATGAAAAAGATCCCAGCATCTAAGATTTGTCAAAAATCGAGTAAGGGGAAGGTTTATCATTGCTATTAGGGCCTCAGTCCCTGACCACTGGGGTGGCTGGAAGGTTAGAGAAGAAATAAATAGGATCATAGACAGTGAAAAAATTTCCAGGAGAAGTGAGACAACTTCCACTGAGAAATCTAGGAGGTTACCTAAGGGGTTCTAGAACCATGGCATCAGCCTTGAGAAAACAAGAACTATAATCCCCTTTTGTTGAGGGGAACCAGCTATGGGGTCCTCAATTTCATTCCATCCTTAGGGTGATTCTCATCCAGTGTGGTGTTGGTAAGCCAGGTCAAGAGAAGGGGGGAAAGCTCTGATGTGTGGTATTTGCTGACCAATATGGTATAAATACTCTCATTGTGGCCAGTTAGAAACTACTAGTGTGATATCACAGAGAAGGCGATGGCACCCCACTCCAGTACTCTTGCCTGGAAAATCCCATGGATGGAGGAGCCTGGTAGACTGCAGTCCATGGGATCGCTAAGAGTCGGACGTGACTGAGCGACTTCACTTTCACTTTTCACTTTCATGCATTGGAGAAGGAAATGGCAACCCACTCCAGTATTCTTGCCTGGAGAATCCCAGGGACGGCGGAGCCTGGTGGGCTGCCATCTATGTGGTCGCACAGGGTCGGACACGACTGAAGCGACTTAGCAGCAGCAGCAGCAGCAGCAGCAGTGTGATATCACCAGACAAGAAATTGGAAAGAAATGCACACAATCAGTTCTCACCAACCAGAATCAGCTGGCTCTAGATCAGCACAAAGAGATGAAGGGTTGAACTGTGCAAAAGCATCTGTTTCTGCCTTTGCATCTTCCACCTGCATCACCCAAGAAAACACCTTCGAGTTACTCTCCCCGAGTACAGAAAAGTTGGATCACTGCACGTGTGAAGCCTTGTAAGATACAAGGAATGCACCAAGCCCATCTTTGTCCATCATAGGAAAGAGTTCTTTGGGTTGCATGTTATCAAATCCTATATGATTCACATGCCTACCACAGTGCTTTGCCCGCATTGACCACTCAGTGATGATTACTGAGGAAATGGTTTAATGAGCCTTTTTTCCAAATGTCTCACTAAGTCTGATCACCCAAATCCAGCCTTCCCAGACCTGAGGATTTTTCCCCAAAGTTATTAATATATGCAAAGTTAAAGATATTGACATTTGGAAGGGACAATAAATCCAGCAAATAATCTTTTCTTCTGTCCCTCTAATGAGTGGGGGATTTTTTGTTTGTTTAATCAAACTGTGGACTGTGGGCTGTAGCCCTCCAGGCTCCTCTGTCCATGGAATTTGCCAGGCAAGAATACTGGAGTGAGTTGCCATTTCCTTCTCCAGGAGATCTTCCTATCCCAGGAACTGAACCTGCATCTCCTGCATTGGCAGGCAGATTCTTAACACTGAGCCACCAGGGAAAACTATCACAAAGATCAGCACTTTGTATTCTGATTTATAATATAATAGAGAACAGGACAGCTTGTTTTTCATTTAAGTCATTTATATCTGTCACCTCCACTTACATCAAAGTTCAGTGATACTCTAACAAAAGCTGCTTTTGAAAACTCATCAGTCACAAACTGAAGCAAAACTACACTAGGCTCTAAATACGCCATCCAAGACCTCTATGGATCTCTTTCTGTGGTTTTCCCAGTAAGACTAGTAGAAGCTTTGAGTGTTTCCCAGGAAAGAGCAACTAGGGATACATTATCATATCATCATAGGAGTAAAGTTAAGAGATAAAGATGTCTTACATAAGATGTCTTTTAAGCAGGAAACAATCCATCTGGGGTCAAACCAAAATGGGAATAGTTTCTTTTTAGTTTGCAATAATCTCAAAGAGGGGGGAGGTTTCGCCTGTCCTTTTATAATGTCATGATCCTTTATGATATCCAAAATATGTTGGAATAGCCACCTGCAGGCATGCTGAGAGCAATTCTAACAAAATTCAGTCTAACTCAAGTAACTTTTTAAAAGAAAAATCCATCTCAACGTAGTGTCAAATACTTTGCTGAAATGTTCTGCTCAATGAACCTGGCTTTTCTCCACCTCGCTCCTATGTGTTACCAAATATTCAATATATTAAATTTATTTTCACTTTGCCCACTGATTTTATAATTCCATCAGTGAGAGGCTATCACGTTTTGGGGGCAAGATTCTTTGTTTTCAGCTCTCAGCTTGCCTGTTGCTGATGATTTCATTATCCTCCATACAACTCCAGATTTCTTTTCTCCTGGTATTTGCTCCATTCTTTTACAAGGAAATTTAAATCTATTCAAGAAATATTCACTTTCAGTTTGCAATATCTTTGCCATTTTTCAAAATCTGTCATTATAGTTTTCAGCTTCTTCTTCACTTCACGACCGCTTCACCATGATTGTAGGAGCGGATGAGCCAGACCTAGAAAAACTCAATGCCCTAGTTCATACCTTCTTGGACATATCCACAGACTTTGCTTTGTTAGGGTTTTTGTTGTTGTTCTTTTGTTTTACTGGTTTTCATCGATGTTCTTAGGGGAAGGAGTTTTCCATGGATGGTTCAAATTCCCTCTCTGTCTTTTTTCACACAGTATGAATCCTCAGTGTTTGGACATTCTAACACATTCATTTATTTCATTTCCCCCTTTTTCATATATTTCTTTCTTAATTTTCCTTGAGGAGGAAGAGGGAAAACTCACCAGAATTCTGATTTTCATGGGTTTTGGAATTATAGACCTGGGTTCAGATCTCAGCTTTACCACCTACCAGCTGAATAACCTCTGATAGGTCACTGATCTCTCAAAGCACTGTTGTTGCCTGGAGCACAGATAGGGCACCATCATGTCCCCCTACCCAGGATCATTTGAGATTACATGAGTTAGCCCACATGGAAGCCCTTGGAAACCTAGCCCTAAATCTATCTTATCCTCTCTTAATTTTATTTAATTTTCTATTCCCTCAGATGCACACAACTCCATCTCATCCCCAAATCCTTACTCCAAGTCAGCAAAGAATCCTTCTAGAAACCTCCAGAAAAACCTTTACCTAGCCACCACCTCTCCAGCCTGTCTGCCACCCAAATAGCATCTCAGTGAGATCTGAAGCCCACCAAACACCAGAAATTTCTCAGTGATCTCATCAACTGAAGAACATGTCTGCAACCCAGGACTATGAAAAGAGATGGGACAGGGATTTTCCTAAAAGACCCTGGTTCTGACCTAGTGTATAGGTCATGGAACTCTGCTCAACTCCTGGATGGGAGGGAGTTTGGGGGAGAATGGATACATGTATACGAGCGGCTGAGTCCCTTCACTGTTCATCTGAAACTATCAGAATGTTGTTAATCAGCTATGTTCTTGTTATTCAGTCTCCAAGTCATGTCTGACTGTGCAGCCCCATGGTCTGCAGCATGCCAGGCGTCCCTGTCCTTCACTATCTCCCTGAGTTTGTTCAAACTCATGTCCACTGAGTTGGTGGTGCCATCCAACCATCTCATCCTCTGCCACCCCCTTCTCCTCCTGCCCTCAATCTTTCCCAGCATCAGGGTCTTTTCCAATAAGTTGGCTTTTCGCATCAGGTGGCTATACCCCAATACAAAATAAAAAGTTAAAAATAAAATAACATCAATAGAAAAAAAGAAAATTTTTAAAAATGCGTTTAAAAAGGCCCTTGTTCTGTCCATTCAGGTCTTTAGTGCCCTAATCAATCTGTTTGGGCCTTGAGTCATCATTGTCAAATTGCCTTGCAGGAGAGAATTCTATTTGTCTTTGTTCTATTTTGTTTTTTCAAGAAAATTCAGAGCCTTGATTCCCTGTTGAAAAAAAGTTCTTGCTTCTTTTTTTACCCCATTCTCCATCTTTGAGCAAATACAACCAGGAACCCATTTTTATCATCATGAATGCCCATAGTTCTGCAGAGATAGTGGGGTTTTTTAAACTCCATGATTATTCCCACACTTCCAATTAATTCTTTATCTTTTCGCTCTAAAGTTCAGATGATTTCCCAAAGGACTGATTCTTCTCACTCTGGAACATATACTTGCTGTCTTTAGTGCTTATTATTTATAATCCTCATCTGCTTCTCTAGTTGATGAGTAACAAAATCACTATGGAAGATCTTCTGGCCAAGAAACATCTTAAAATATACTCACGGGGCCCTGAGAATTATGATTTGGAGGTGAGATCATGAAAACTACAGTGAGGAATTAATTGAGGAGGGCAGCTAAGGTTACTAAGTTAGGCAGATGTTACCGGACTCATCCCAGCTTAGAAAGAAATATATCATCATCCTCTGTCAAATGACTGTTCACTATGTCATAGTTAATAGTGCCTGTAAAATACAGCCTGTGTTGTATTTTACATGCACTATTTCATTCTGTCCTTAGAGAAACTTTATGATCTAATTATTACTACTAGAAGATGTTTATAGATAAGGAAACTAACGCTTTAAAATGCAAAATATTGGGACTTCCCTGGTGATCTAGTGGTTAACACTCTGCACTCTCAATACAGGGCGCCTGGATTCAATCCCTGATCCAAGAAGAGATTCCACATGTCATAACTAAGATCTGGTACAGCCCACCCCCCCAAAAAAAGGCAAAATATCAATAACTTGCCCAGTATCACACAGCTAGCAGCAACAGACCCAGGATTCAAATCCAGATCTGACTCTAAAACTCAAGCCTTCAAGCCCAATGCTCTAACATATCTGAAAAAAATCCAGATCACTTCATAATGATATTCAGGAATCTCATGAAAATCCATCTAAGATTGTATACCAATAACTGACCTATAGAGAAAAAGAGTAATTTCTCTTTAATGTATTAGATGCAAGAGTCTATGATACAACTCTAGGAGCTCAGAAACGAATTATAGACTGCCCTCAGAAGAGAGAGATTGCATTATGAAAAGTGAGCACTCCACAAAAAACAAATGACCCAGTCAAAAAAATTGTCAGAAGACCTAAACAGACATTTCGCCAAAGAAGATATCAGATCAGATCAGATCAGATCAGTCACTCAGTCGTGTCCAACTCTCTGCGACCCCATGAATCGCAGCACACCAGGCCTCCCTGTCCATCACCAACTCCCAGAGTTCACTCAGACTCACGTCCATCGAGTCAGTGATGCCATCCAGCCATCTCATCCTCTGTCGTCCCCTTCTCCTCCTGCCCCTAATCCCTCCCAGCATCAGAGTCTTTCCCAATGAGTCAACTCTTCACATCAGGTAGCCAAAGTACTGGAGTTTCAGCTTTTGCATCATTTCTTCCAAAGAAATCCCAGGGCTGATCTCCTTCAGAATGGACCGGTTGGATCTCCTTGCAGTCTAAGGGACTCTCAAGAGTCTTCTCCAACACCACAGTTCAAAAGCATCAATTCTTCGGCGCTCAGCTTTCTTCACAGTCCAACTCTCACATCCATACATGACCACAGGAAAAACCATAGCCTTGACTAGACGGACCTTTGTTAGCAAAGTAATGTCTCTGCTTTGGAATATGCTATCTAGGTTGGTCATAACTTTCCTTCCAAGGAGTAAGCATCTTTTAATTTCATGGCTGCAGTCACCATCTGTAGTGATTTTGGAGCCCAGAAAAATAAAGTCTGACACTGTTTCCACTGTTTCCCCATCTATTCCCCATGAAGTGATGGGACTGGATGCCATGATCTTCATTTTCTGAATGTTGAGCTTGAAGCCAACTTTTTCACTCTCCTCTTTCACTTTCATCAAGAGGCTTTTGAGTTCCTCTTCACTTTCTGCCATAAGGGTGGTGTCATCTACATATCTGAGGGTATTGATATTTCTCCCAGCAATCTTGATTCCAGCTTGTGTTTCTTCCAGTCCAGTATGGCCAATAGGCACATGAAAAATCAAAACCACAATAAGTTGCTTTCTCACACTTCTCAGAATGGCCATCATCAAAAAGTCTACAAATAACAAACACCAGAGGCTGTGAAGAAAAGGGAACCCTCCTACAATGCAAGTTGGTGTACCCACTATGGAGAACAGGATGGAGGTTCCTCAGAAAACCAAAAATAGAATTAACATATGATCCAGCAATCCCACCCCTGGGCATATATACAGAGAAAAACATAATTCAAAAAGATACATGCACTCCTATGTTCATAGTAACACTGTGTAAAACAGCCAAGATATGGAAACAACTTAAATGTCCATCTACAGTAGAATAGATAAAGAAGATAGATAAAGATACATAAGTACAGTGGAATACTATTCAGCCGCGCAAAGAATGAAGTTATGCCATTAGTAGCAACATGGATGGTTGCTGTTGTTTCGTCGTGTCTGACTCTTTGTCACCCCATGGACGGTAGCCTGCCAGGTTCCTCTGTCCATAAGAAGGACCCACAGACTATCATACTGGGTGAAGTAAGTCAGAAAGAGAAAGACAAATACCATATGACATCACTTAGATGTGGAATCTAAAATATGACACAAATGAACCTATCTTCAAAACAGAAACAGACTCACAGACACAGAACAGACTTGTGGTTGCCAAGGAGGAGAGGAGGGATGAACTGGGAGTTTGGGATTAGTAGAGGCAAACTAGTCTGTTCAAATGGATGAACAACAAAGCCCTACCGTATAGCGCAGTGAGCTACATTCAACATCCTGTGGCAAGCCATAATGAAAAAGAATACGTGTGTGTATGCATGTAAATGAATCACTTTGTTGTATGGCAGAACTTAATATAGCATTATAAATTGACTTTGATGAAATATACTTTCTTAAGGTAATGCAAAGATCTGCCTGTAATCAAACAGGAACATATCAATGATTTCTATTGGTGATGTCACACAGATGCTGTGAACACTTAATGGTTTGTTTCCAACATCTGAAATATAAGGAAAAGCTAAATTGTAGAGATTAGTGAAAATAAAAGTATATTTCTGCCCAAAACTATAATAAAATAAAAAGTAATGCAAAGACCTGACAAAGGACATTCTGGCTGCAGAAAGCAGAAAATTCTTTTCATTTCATTTTAAATACCCCTTCTCCCTCCCCATCTCAAAAAAAAAAAAAAAAAACAGTTGGTTTGTAACCTAGACCAAATGAAATGCTAAATGACAAGTATTACGAATTTTTCTCCAGGCAATGTAAAGTCATAAGGCAAAAGAACCCTACTTTTTTGCTGAATACACAATATTTTTTATCCGTCTGAGGTCGGGCTAGTGTGGGGTCAGGAGGCAGTGCAAGACTAGCAGGCAGATCCATTGTCCACCAGGAATTCCTGAGGACAAAAAAAGAGGCAACTGATGGAGCCACAGACAGCATCAAGATCAAAGGTAGGTCACTATCTGCCAGCCAGGAAATCCTTGCATCCAGCTGTCATCGGGGACCTGGAAATAAAGGGGAATATCCACTTCGGACCTCTCCTTTTTTGTATCTCTCCAAACCCAAAGTTATATTGAAAATAGTCATAAATATCACAAATGTAGGACACACGTCTCATGGCCCATCTTGCAATAAAGTTTCTGCTTTGTAATAAAGTTCCTAAAGTGTTCTTTATGGAAACTGTCCTTTTTTCTGTTGCTTTTCTTTTGTCTTCATAATCTCAGTGGTGACATGTTATGAAAGGGCTGGGTGCGCGGTTAATAAAAGCCTTGCCGCTCGGGGTTTGAGTGACTGTGCTTGTCTCCAGGCTGCTGGCGGGTTAATGTGGCGAGGTGCCAACAGTGCCTCGAAAAATAACAATAATGTGATTTAGGTCTAGTGTCGTTAAACTTGATTAGCTGAGTGAGCACATGAAAATCCATAATTAACTAGAAAAACAAGAAGACAGATGTTTCTGCCAGGAAATTGAGAACCTGGTCTTCTATCAGATTGGTTTTCTTCCCACCTGAGGACCCTGGCTCTGTACCCCTCTCTTCCTATTCTTATGCAAGTGAGTATCCTAAGCGTGACTCATCTCTTATCTGATCATCACTACCTTTCATGGGGAGGTGGAAGGAAAAGAAAGACCATTCTTTCAAAGGTGCTGAAGCTCACCAAAGTGAAGTATCAATAGGGAACTGTGGACTGAGCTCCTCACTCACACTTTCAAGTCCCCTGTGCGCAGTGCTTCTCAGCTGGGGCTCATTCTATCCCACTGGGGGACATCTGACAGCACCCAGAGATAGTTTGGGTTGTTACTACTGGAGAGGCTGCTGCTGGTATCCAGTTGGTAGAGACCAAGAATGCTGCTGAATGTTCCTATAATGCACAGAACAGCCCTCACCTCATTTGGGTCAGGTTCTCTGATGCAAAATGTCAGCAGCTCCAATGCTGAGCCAAAGGCAAACTCAAAGAGGACCATCCTCTGACCCAGACCAGGCCAGACCAGACCCTTTCACTGAGGAGCCGGATCCTCAGATCCCCAGGTCAGCCCTGAGCCATGCATCTTGGTGATTCTAAGAAACAAGAAACACAAGTAACAGTCTGCAGGAGCCCAGCAGAGGTTGGAAAAGAGTCATCATTTTTGGAGAGCTGGCATCAGCTTCAGAACGAGGCCTTTACATGAGGATCACTCCTTATGACAGTATTTGTTATAAAGGTCATGACCTCTCATATTACACTCTGCTCAACTCCTGGGGAAAATGGCTTTTTATCATGTTCTTTCTCCAGTTTCTCATTTTCAGCTCAAGACCTTAAAGAGCAGGAGGAGGTCAAGAAACCACAGACTGAGTCATGGGAGGACAGGTTCCACGTATGGACTTTTATTCAACTTGGTACAAGTAAAGTTTGAAACCTAGATTTCCCCAGGCACTAAAATAAGACTGCTTATAATCTTTCTGTCTCATGGGTACAATTCAGAGAAGTGAGGAAAGACTTTGCAGAACCACTTATTAATGTAGAAGGTTGAACCTTATGAAATGGCCATCCTCATAGCACAAAACTGGTTGACTATTAGCATTTTCTTTTGGTTCAACTTCATTAGGTTAATGAGGGTTCTCCAGAGAAACTGATCCAGTAGGATGCATCGGGATACAGAGAAAGAGATGTATTATGAGGAACTGGCTCCTGCAGTTATGGAAGTCAAAAAGTTCCACAATCTGCCATCTGCAAGTTAAAGGCCCAAGAAAGCTGGGGGTGTAGTTCCAGCCCAAGTCCAAAGTCCTGAGAACCAGAGGGGCCAATGGTGTAAGTCCCAGTCCTGGTCTGGAGATGCAAGGACCAGGAGCATTAGTGTTGAAGGGCAGGAGAAGATGAATGTCCAAGTTCCAGCAGAAAGAGAATCTGTCCTTCCTCCACTATTCTGTTCTCCTCGAGCCTCTAACAGGTTGGCTGATGCCCACTCACACTGGAGAAGGTGATCTTCTCCACTCTGCTCACTAATTCACATACTAATCTCTTCTAGAGATGCCCCTCAAAGACACACCCAGAAACAATGCTTTACCAGCTATCTGGTCATCCCTTAGCTCAGTCTTCAGTTCAGTTCAGTCGCTCAGTCATGTCCGACTCTTTGCGACCCCATGAACCGCAGTGCTCCAGGCCTCCCTGTCCATCACTAACTCCCAGAGTCCACCCAAACCCATGTCCATCGAGTCAGTGATGCCATCCAACCATCTCATCCTCTGCTCTCCCCTTCTCCTCCTGCCCTCAATCTTTCCCAGCATCAGGGTCTCTTCCAATGAGTCAGCTCTTCGCATCAGGAGGCCAAAATATTGGAGTTTCAGCTTCAAAATCAGTCCTACCAATGAACACCCAGGACTGATATCCTTTAGGATGGACTAGTTGGATCTCCTTGCAGTCCAAGGGACTCTCAAGAGTCTTCTCCAACACCACAGTTCAAAAGCATCAATTCTTCGGTGCTCAGCTTTATAGTCCAACTCTCACATCCATACATGACTACTGGAAAAACCATAGACTAGATGGACCTTTGTTGGCAAAGTAATGTCTCTGCTTTTTAAAGTGCTGTCTAGGTTGGTCATAACTTTCCTTCCAAGGAGTAAGCGTCTTTTAATTTCATGGCTGCAATCACCATCTGCAGTGATTTTGGAGCCCAGAAAAATAAAGTCAGCCAATGTTTCCCCATCTATTTGCCATGAAGTGATGGGACCGGATGCCATGATCTAGTTTTCTGAATGTTGAGCTTTAAGCCAACTTTTTCACTCTCCTCTTTCACTTTCATCAAGAGGTTCTTTAGTTCTTCTTTCACTTTCTGCCATAAGGGTGGTGTCATCCGCATATCTGAGGTTATTGATATTTCTCCCAGCAATCTTGATTCCAGCTTGTGCTTCTTCCAGCCCAGCGTTTCTCATAATGTACTCTGCATAGAAGTTAAATAAGCAGGGTGACAATATACAGCCTTGACGAACTCCTTTTCCTATTTGGAACCAGTCTGTTGTTCTATGTCCAGTTCTAACTGTTGCTTCCTGACCTGCATACAGATTTCTCAAGAGGCAGGTCAGGTGGTCTGGTATTCCCATCTCTTAAAGAACTGTCCACAGTTTATGGTGATCCACACAGTCAAAGGCTTTGGCATAGTCAATAAAGCAGAAATAGATGTTTTTCTGGAACTCTCTTGCTTTTTTGATGATCCAGCAGATGTTGGCAATATGATCTCTGGTTCCTCTGCCTTTTCTAAAACCAGCTTGAACATCTGGAAGTTCGTGGTTCATGTATTGCTGAAGCCTGGCTTGGAGAATTTTAAGCATTACTTTACTAGCATGTGAGATGAGTACAATTGTGTGGTAGTTTGAGCATTCTTTGGCATTGCCTTTCTTTGGGATTGGAATGAAAACTGACCTTTTCCAGTCCTGTGGCCACTGCTGAGTTTTCCAAATTTGCTGGCATATTGAGTGCAGCACTTTCATGGCATCATCTTTCAGGATTTGAAATAGCTTAACTGGAATTCCATCACCTCCACTAGCTTTGTTCATAGTGAGGCTTCCTAAGGCCCACTTGACTTCACATTCCAAGATGTCTGGCTCTAGGTCAGTGATCACACCATCATGATTATCTGGGTTGTGAAGATCTTTTCTGTACAGTTCTTCTGTGTATTCTTGCCACCTGTTCTTAAGATCTTCTGCTTCTGTTAGGTCCATACCATTTCTGTCCTTTACTGAGCCCATCTTTGCATGAAATGTTCCCTTGGTATCTCTAATTTTCTTGAAGAGATCTCTAGTCTTTCCCATTCTATTGTTCTCCTCTATTTCTTTGCATTGATCGCTGAGGAAGGCTTTCTTATCTCTCCTTGCTATTCTTTGGAACTCTGCATTCAAATGGGTATATCTTTCCTTTTTCCTTTGCTTTTTGCTTCTCTTCTTTTCACAGCTATTTGTAAGGCCTCCTCAGACAGCCATTTTGCTTTTCTGCATTTCTTTTTCTTGGGGATGGTCTTGATTCCTGTCTCCTGTACAATGTCACAAACCTCCATCCATAGTTCATCAGGCACTCTATCTATCAGATCTAGGCCCTTAAATCTATTTCTCACTTCCACTGTAGCTCAGTCTAGTTGACACATAAAATTAACCATCACACTAATACTACAGGTATTTAATTAATAGGAAGTACTCAGCTTTTTATAGTTCTCCAAACACTCAATCCTATCCCATCTGAATTTGCAACCACCTGTGAGAGAAGTGTTCGTTTTAATTAACATTCTCATTTTATAAATAAGGAAACTGAGGCCAGAGAGGTTCAATAACTAGTCCAAGAGAGCACAGTTAAGATGCTGTAGAACTAAGACACAAACAGAGAACTCCTAAGTTTTTCTCACCAGCTTCTCAGCCTGAAGTAAGGACAACACGTGGCCATCTACTATTTGATGGGACCTTTACACTCTGCAGTAGAAAAACTTTACATCTTGCCCAGGATTAAAGTCAAGGTAGGAGTTGGCTTTCTTCTTAATCAAGAACCCTTGCCAAGAGGAAAGACAGGTCCTGTACAGGCTCACGTAAGTGCTGCATTAATTCAGAAGAAAAGGGAACCCCAGGTTGGGAAGAAAAGACCTCAGCAAGAGCATCTTCACTTTCTTAGCTCCCCGGGCCTGATGCACTCCATGCGCTTGCCTCCCAAGCCCACAGATGCACAAACGTTTTTAATGAGCTTGGTGTCAAACCACAGGCGTCATGGGAGCAGGGCCCAGGCTCCTGATCAATGTGAGCAATATTTAGCCTTCCCGGGGCCCTGCTGGTCGCCCTCATCCATTTAGCAGTTCTGCAGTGCTATTTTTAGTGTGTGAAGTTAATAGAGATCCCTGGGGTGATGTGGAAAGGGGAAAGGCACTGGAGAAGTGCTGCTAAATTTGTAACCCAACAGAGCTCTCAGCTGGAGTTTCAGGAGGGAGATGATGCAGGGACGAGGTGAACAGCCCACCATTGATCAGTGCAGGTCTTAGCCAAGGGATCCTGTTTCAGGCTGCCCCCCAGGAGGGGCAGGGGGAGGAGAGACCAGCACAATCCTCCTTCCGCCTCAGGGATAAAGTAAATAAATGATGTGGGGAAGGGGTAGATTGGGAGTTTGGGATTAGCAGATGCAAACTAGTATATGAGTGCTATATAAGTTGCTTCAGTCATGTCCAGCTGTTTATAACCCCATGGACTGTAACCTGCCAGGTTCCTCTGTCCATGCAATTCTCCAAGCAAGAGTACTGGAGTGGGTTGCCATTTCCTTCCCCAAGGGATCTTCCCAAACCAGGAATCGAACCCGTCTCTTAACATCTTCTACACTGACAGGCAGATTCTTTACCACTAGCGCCACTTGGGAAGCCCAAACTAGTATATATAAATAGAATGGATAAACAAGGTCTACTCTACAGCACAAGGAACTAAATTCAATATCCTATGATAAACCATAATGGAAAAGAATATAAAAAAGGACGTATATATAGGTATAAATTTTTAAAAAATAAAATAAGGGAATTCCCTGGCAGTCCAAGGGTTAGGAGTCAGCAATTTCACTGCCAGGGCCGAAGTTCCATGCCTGGTCAGAAACTAAGATCCCACATGCTGCGTGGTGCAGGCAAATAAACAACAACAGAAATGACAGCCTGCTCCATGAGCTTAACCTTTAAAATAAAATATGAAATAAAATAAAAATAATAGTATTCAGAGAGGAAAATCAGCCCATAAGCTTACGTTACCTTAAAACATATGTCAGGAAATAAAAACCATTCCCTCTTAACTGATGTCAAATCTTTGGTTTCATATTTAAATAACCTCTACCCTGAGATTCCCTCTGGAAAGCTGTCAGTATAATTAGAGCTATAACAAAGGACATATAGACTTACCCAGGAAAGAAAATTATGACAGGCTTGATCAAAATTACCCCATAAATATCACTTTGCTGTTTTAACTACCACGGTTTAGTTCTAGGGCCATGAAAATGAGTCATATGCTACCAAAACCAGGCGTGAAGTGTGATTCACTCCTTTCACGGCAGCCACACGTACAGATGCATCCGCTGGGAGACTTGCCCTGTGATTAATGTATATAAGGTTCCTGGTGGGCAAGTCCATAAATGTGAAAGTTACACTGAAACGAAGCCTGCAGGAATAAAAATAGAAATCGAGAACTTTTTCTCCACCTTCCCGCCGCTAAGCCATGAACATCCCAAGTGAGGTTTCCCTGGACACAGGGATGGTAAAAGATGGAATAACTCTTGGCCAAGGAAAGTGCATTGAATGCCACCATTTAACTGCTCAACCTTGCACATCACTCTGTTTTTGTTTTTGTTTTTAAATCCTTGACAACTTTAGAGGGTTGATGGGTTTTCACCAAATTTGGAAACTATGCCAAGAAACACAAAGGCAGTTGTAGGGAGGGTGGGTAGGGAAAAGGAAGAGAAAAAAAAAAAAATACAGTTCCATGTGCCTTCTTGGAACAATAGATTGACTAGTGAACATTTTCAAATGAAGATTTTTTCCTATCATTTTTGATGTCGCTTATTGAACTTCACTATGAAGACTGAAGTTACAAAGGAAAATGTCTTACAAAGAGGAGAAAATGACTTATTCCCATCATAAAATCGAATGGAAGAAGCGTCCCTAACACTTACTACATCATTTCATAAAAACAGGCTTTTTTACCTTGTTTCTGACTAAGGACACAGTCAGAGACCACTTCCTCTACAAGTGGGAATCAGAGGCTTTGAAACCTGCTCATTGTTGCAAGATTGGTTGCTGTCTGACTTACCAGAGGAAAACATGACATTTTTATCTCTCTTGGGTCTACAAGAAAAATACTAGGCTCTCTTTTCATAAAGACTTTTGTATAAAACATCAAGTATTGGGACTTCCCTAGTGATCCAGTGGCTAAGACGCCACCCTCCCAAGGCAGGGGGCCCAGGTTCAATCCCTGCTCAGGGAACTAGATCTCACATGCTACAACTAAAGATCCTTCTTACCGCAACTAAGACCCATCACAGCCAAAGAAAATAAAATGATTTTATTTTTAATTTTAAAACCAAAAAACAGAAAACAAATAAAATAGTAAATATTAACATCAAAATTAAGAGGATTATTAAAATAAAGATTTAGAGTTTTCAGAACTGCTGGTTCAAGACATGTGAAACATCGCAAAGGTCAATACAGGTAATTTATTAGTCTTCTGGATTTGTTTTGATTCTACAGGGATCCACTGGCCATCAACTCTGTTCTTCTTTGGGAAGCTAGAAGGAAGGGGTGAGAACGTGTCCCAAAAGTCACATATACTCAGCTCTATCATACGGGAAAGTGGGGTGTTGCTCTTTCTAGCGGCTGCCCTGAGGAGCCCCAACTATAGAGGAAGGGAAGGACAAGAGGTCATGAGGCGGGGATGGCAAAAGAATATTCCCAGGGACAGGAAGATCAGCCAGGCAGGATGAGGAGGTATAACCCCAAACTAGTCAGAAACTACAGAAGGAGCCCATCATTACAGAGTGAAGTAAATTGAAAGGAGAAAAACAGACATCGTATATTAACGTATATACATATGAAACCTAGAAAAATGGTACAGATGACACAGGGGGCAGGGAAGGGTCGGACAAACTGGAAAAATGGCACTGACATATACACACAGTTATGTATAAAAGAGACAGCTAGTGGGAGGCTGCTGTACAGCACAGGGAGCCCAGCTCGGTGCCCTGTGATGGCCTAGAGAGGGGATGGAGCAGGAAGGTCCAAGAGGGAGGGGATACATGTGTATAGAGCCGATTCACTTTATTGTACAGCAATTATACTCCAATTTGAAAAAAAAAAGAAAGAAACTCTGTTCTTCCCTTTTCTACAGAGTAGGATTTTGGACCAACACGTCACCATCACTGAGATAACTTGCATGTTTTGCCTTTATCATCACAGAGGATTTTCAAGCATCATCCAGGACAACTGTCGATCTGTCCTCCTGAGGAATTGCTGGTTTTGCCAACAGAGTGTCTACTCTGTCTGTTTCCATCAGACACTGGCATTTTGGTTATAACAGTTAGTGAAAGCCAAGCACTGATGTTCTAAACCAATTATTAATATTATCTCTGTCTCCTCAAAAGCCATATTGTAAGCCCTGTATCTGATGAGCACCCTTTTTTCAGTGAAAAATTGGAGATTGCCACTGTCCCTAAGAACATAGAGGAGCCTCTGCTCCCACTGAAGCCACCCCCTAACCAGATTAAAAAACTGGAGAAGCGCTGTCCCTGCTGCCTCTGTCCTAGCACGCTCAGCGGACTAACCTGCTCTCCTAATCCACCAGTAGGGACTTCAACCTGGGTCCCACACACATAACAAGAGGGTCTTTTCTAACAGATGGATCCCCCCCCACCCCGCCCTCTCCCACTCAGGCCCTGAACTCCAAAACTGGGGAATACAACCTGACCTGGCCACACTATCATGTGACTTTCGGCATTTCGTGTTTACATTTCTGTCTGAATCGCAACTCTGGGGGGCAGGGAGGAGGGGCGGGTGGTGAGAAGCCAGCATTAGATTAATAAGATTCACAGGGAAATAATGATTCCCTAATTTAGCAGCAAAGAGAGAATGGGAACAACCTTCAAATGTCATCATCCGAGGCACTGTTGAAATGCCTCCCTTTTCTGACACAATTCTGTCAATTAGCTGAGCAGAGCAATTACCATTCCTTTCTCTTTTTTATTTGCAAAGAACCAAAACTTTATAAGGATGATAAATGACTCCCTGGAAAATTCAATGCTGGTTCTGCTAAATTTGCACTTTCCATATTGTAAGGGTTTTGGTGGATTTTTTTCCCCAGTTATTTCTCATAATCAATAGGGTGAGCAGCTTAAAAAACAAAACAAAACCAAAAAAAACCATGCTGTGTAGAATTCAGACATGGGGCCTTCCAAGAAATCAGACACACTCGGATCCATCCAAGTGACCAGCAAACGAATACCGATCTCAGCGTAATTAGTACAGTCGAGGACGTTGTTAGCCAAATGATGAAGTAAATCTCATTTTAATTGTTTAGAATCTTATTCCCATTCTCCTCAAAAGAAGAAAAGGAAATGTATTCAGATTATGACCTTTGAGAATTCTGGGCTCATTAGCGTTTCATATAACATGGCACAGAATTGAAACGGGAGCGACTCCACAGTGCTCCCCTCACTGCGGCATGTACCTCGTTAATGGCACGAAACTAAGGAGGTGTCAGAGTTGGTCCCAGGTCTCAGTTGACTATGGCTTATAAACAGTATCTTCAGTCCAATATAATAGCCAGCTTACAGTGGTTAAACCTGTTCATTTAAAAAAAAGACAAAGGAGATCTAATTTTGCTCCAGTGCTGGGACAGGGGACAAAAAGAATAGGGAGGTGGGCACTGAGGCATACCCTGAACCAGGTGCCAGAATGTTCTGGAGCTTGGGGGCTCCCCACAGCTGTAGGAAAGGAGGAGGCTGGAAGGAAGTGAGGAAAACCAGGCACAGACAGGGACCAGGGAAGGGAAGGTAAAGGAGAAAACCCAAGAGTAGAGAGACAGGGAGAGAGAGGTCATCCCGCCCATCACTGCCCCTTGAGGCCACCAGCATCCTCGAGACAGACTGCCCTCCATAGGTTACGGCCAAAGTCAAAGTCAAGGAAGAGGTAACGGGAGAAATCCGGCAGGCAGAGCTGCCCAGAGATGGCTGTTTCCAAGGCTCTCCACCTGGAAGAGCCCAGCCCAACTCCGGACATCATCTGGCTGAAGAGGTCTCTTCCATTATCCGTGGCTGTATCACAAACCACCCAAAACCATTTATTCTTCATGGTTCTTTGGGTGTTTTGAGTTTAGCTCCAGCGGATGTAGCTGTGGTCACTCCTCTGGCTGCATTCATGCGGGTGCTTGGCTGGGTTGGGACTTCCAAGATGGTCTCTCTCTTTTTAAAATCTTCATTTTTTTATTTGGCTGTGCTGGGTCTTAATCACGGCACTCGGGATCGTTGATCTTCATTGAGGCATGTGGGGCCTTTAGCTGCAGCGTGGAAGATCTTTAGTTTCAGCATGTGGGATCTAGTTCTCTAACCAGGGACTGAACTCGGGCCCCCTGCATTGGGAGCACAGAGTCTTAGCCACTGGACCACCAGGGAAGTCCCTGCAAGATGGTCTCTGAGTACAAAGGCTGTCGGTACACGTGGCATCTCATCATTGGCTAATCAACTGGAGCCTGCTGGCCGACAGCCAAGAGAGGCTCCCAAGAGAACCAGTCCTCAGAATACTAGCACTTCTCTAGCCTCTGTCTGCTTTCTGTTGTGACATTGGCCAGAGTAACTCACATGACCAAGTCCTGTGTTACCGTGGGAGGGGCCACCCAAGAGTCTGCATTCCAAGACCCACGGTTCACTGGAGAATACCAGTCTCCCACAAGGACACAAGCCATCTCAGAATCCAAGCCCTTTCTAAGACTTCACCTCTATTCCACCGAGGCTGCTGGAAGGCAGATAGCGCAGCAGGGTTGCAGGAACTGCCATGGGTTTGAGGTTTGCTCACACACATGTGTGGGCTCCTCTGGTGGCTCAGCGGTAAAGCACCCACCTGCAATGCAGGAGACTATCTACGATTCAGGAGACGCCAGTTCAACCCCTGGGTCAGGAAGATTCCCCTGGAGAAGGGAATGGCAATAGGTCAGGAAGATTCCCCTGGAGAAGGGAATGGCAACCCGCTCCAGTATTCTTGCCTGAGAAATCCCATGGACAGAGAAGCCTGATGGGCTACAGTCCATGGGGTCACGGTTAGGCATGACTTAGCGACTAAACCACCACACAGGCACATACACCCCACAGTGTTCCTTGGCTCTGTCAGTGGCACCATGACCCATTCCTTTGCGCACATCAGATCCTTCCCCAACATCACCTCTGCCTCCTCACATCCTAAAAGTCCATTACCAGGCGCCCTTCAGGAAAGGACATCACTTTGGGGAAGACACTGTTCAACCCGACAGTACAATGAGCACTAAGCATGAGGCAGCAGCTAACAAAGAAATGAGCAAACGAGCAGAAAATGTGAGCGTGGATGGTCAGCCAGGTGAAACCAGCCACCATCGTGTGCCAAAACCATCAGAGCGGCCTTTACAAGTCCCGGTGGACACCGCTCTGTGAAAGGGAAAGGCTTTGCTGTTCATATCTTGAGCCCCTGGCCTCTCTTTGGGGATGAATGTTCAAAACACAGTGTTTTTCAAAAGTTTCCAGAAAGCACGAAGATGCCTCTCAAAATGAAAAGGCAATGGTGCTCCCAGTAAGGAGCCTCCAGGCTCCATGGAGGGGGATCTCAGGAGCCACAGCGTTTCTGACAGGTGGCCCACCCTCCTGGTCTGTCACACACCGCCAAACTCAGTTCTCCCAGATTATCATTTTTCTTAATTAGGCCTGAACTGGGGTTCATCCCACACAATGACAGGTGCCCAGAGAGGGCCCACCTTATTTCCCTGCTCAGCCCTCATTACAAGTCTCAGCTGAGAAACTGCTGAGCCCTGACACTGCACATTTATTTAGAATTGCAAACACCTGTGCACTAGAAAACCAGGCCAGCCAAAGTCTAGCCTCTCGGGCGCCACCCCCGGCCCCAGCAGCCTCTATTCTCAGGGGCGGCCGGTCCTCCCGCACCCCCTTGGAAGCCAGCCAGAAGCCGGAAGGCTCAATGATTCGTGCACTTAATGAAGGCAGCGCCCCCCACACACCTGAGCACCTGGGCAGAAAGCCTCAGCAGTGCGGACCCTTCCCACACGACGGTGCTTCCCACCAAGGGTTAAAAAAAAAAAATCATTATTTCGGGTCCGGGAGGCTTGGTAAATAGCATTAGCCTAAGGAGGAAGCAGATTTCCTGAGCCCAGCTGAGAAATACAATTAAGTTGTAATATTTTGTCAAGGCTTGTCCTCCTCCTGACTGTTTATCAGTGTTAAGAGACAATTTATACTTTGCAGTTCTCTGGGATGGTGAGTATATCTCACAGCAGGCAGGTGAGATTAAACTGTCACGGGGTGCCAGCCTTCCTGTGTTGCTGCGGACCAACAGCCGGGGAGATGCCAGCCCCCGGCCCTGGCGGATCTGCTGACTGGAGCCACAGTAGCCAGGAGAAGGACCTACCATCTCCTCCTCAAAGCTAACAATGACTGGGAAACAGGAATCCGGACCAACAGGAAGACTCAGGACACAGTGAGAGGGGAGGTGGTCCCCTCTTCAGAACACAATATGAGATCTCTTAGCCTTACTCCCAAGGGTCTCTGATTCCCCAGTAAGTTGAAGGTGGGGTCTGCTGGAGGCCCCCATTGTGGCAGGGAACTCTGTCACTAAGCTGAAGGCACCCTGATTAGGCCATTTCCTCACACAAGCTGAAGGAACACAATCAAGTAAGGGCAGGTATCTCTGAGATGACATATTCAGCCTGTCTTGAAATGCAATCAGCCTTGGATGTCTCTCTCTGTTATAAAGGGTTTCAGCACATTAAATAACTGAAAATCTGTTGACTCTCTTTATCGTCCTATGTTTTATTCACTTGAAAATGAGTGCTCATGTCCCCAGAAAGACTTGCACAGGGATGCTCACTGCATCTTTTATTCAAAACAGCCCTAAACTAGAAACAACCCAAGCGTCCGTCAACAAGAGATGGGATAAACAGGCGGTGGTGTATTCGTACAATGGAATACTGCTCTTCAGTAAAACACGACAAGCTGCTGACATATGCGACAATGTGGATGATCCTCACAGACATCATGTGGAGAGAAAGAAGCCAGATCCAAAAAAGTACAGACTGTCTGATACCATTTCTATGAAGTACAAGATCAGTCAAAATTGATTTTGGTCACATGTCACAAGAGTGGTGATCTCCGGAGGTGGGTATTGACTGGAAGGGTGTTCTCTGAGGTGACAGAAATGTTCTAGTGGTCACACACCTTGTAAAAAGTCATCAAGCTGGACACTTAAGATTTGTTCTTTTTAATGCATGGAAATTAAACCTCAAATTTTAAAAGCTTCTGAAATTCATTCATGGTGTAATTTAACTTGAATTAATATCTCCCAACCTACCAAACTGTCCCAACCTTCCAGTAGTTTGCTGAAAATTAACTTCTCAACACCCGGGGACTGTTGGCTCCTCCACCAGACCATGAACTCCCAGCTCTTCATGGGGCCCTCAGATGGTTGCTGGATGGATGGATGTGTGGATAGAGGAATGGATGGATGGATAGATGGATGGATGAATGGGTAGGTAGTGGGAGATGACCAGTCAGCATGAGACTATGTGATCAGGTGATGGACTTAAGTTAATGGGTCTACACATTAGTGAAACAATAACTTATCCCATTCCTCTGAGCTACTAGAAACCAAGTTTACAAACTGTGATGGAGGAGAAGCACTAACTTGGATAATCCAAACTTGGTCCAAAAATGACTTGTCTTGTGTCTCAAAAAATTGTTATTGCTACCTAACTGTTTAGTTCAAAATTGTCTGTCTTGCTAAAAGGTTACAATAGGCAGGAAGTAAGCCAAACTAAGGAGATGGCAGGTTGGGAGAAATCTTACATAGGCAGTTAATATCTGAGAATCCAGTTCCAGTGCAAATGCAGTCCATCTTTAGGTCTCCGTTATTGGGAGTATTCTTTTTCAGCAGGATCTATGTTTCTGCTTTGAACCAAATTTTGGAGTCTTTATCCTTTTAAATGTGAGCATGTACACAGGATTCTTTCCTTAGAGGGACAAGAAAAAATCTTGGCTATCAAATGTATTCTCAATTGCTTTACACAGAGAAAGAGGGCAGAGTCCAAGGGAAGGGATGAATAAGAGAAGAGGAAGGCTGTCCTGTTTGAAACAGGGGCTCTTTTAACCCTTTGGGGTGAAGTTGCTTCAAACACCTGAACAGGAGCAAAGGTTTCACATATGAAAATGTTACCAGATTGGTGTTAATTGCTTAAAGTGCTTAAGTCATAGGGCATTTTTTTAAATAAAGTTGCCACCGTTTCTCTCTGAGCCCTGGGTCTGGGGGGCTTCCCTGATGGCTGAGCAGTAAATAATCTGCCGGCAATACAGGAGACCCAGGTCCAATCCCTGGGTTGGGAAGATCCCCTGGAGGAAAGCATGGCAATCCACTCCAGCATTCTTGCCTAGAGTACCCCATGGGCAGAAGGAGCCTGGAAGGCTGCAGGCCATAGGACTGCAAAGAGTCGGACACGACTGAAGTGCCTGAGCAGCAGCAGCAGCACTGGGTCTGGGATATGCGGGTGCAACTGGCTAAAACTGAAGATGATTTTGTTCTTTAAGTCAACAGAGCAACAGCTATGGACTAGACCACCTGCCAGAAACCTGGCCCTGGAGAGTCCCTGCCTGTATTTACACCCATGCAGGGCACTATCCTCTGATAGCCAGGGGTTCTCGACCTGCAGGTACTGAGGTCAGTCAGGTGACTAAGGTTACCAACCCCCTTAGACAAGCACACATGCACAGACACACACACATACACTCACTCACACTCATAACCCATCCAGCCCTGCCAGCCTTCCGTCCAGAGAACATCCCCTCTAGCAGGTCTTTTTGGTCCAGAGCTCCCACAGGGATCCTAAGTGAAGGCCTCCAATAGCTCCAACCCACAAACTCAGTTTCCCACAAAGCCTTCCTCCCCTGGTCCTGAAGAAGCCAAATACCTGGTTGTCCCGACCACACCCTGGGGCTGTCAGCGGGAGAGTGGCCACAAGCCCTGGCTTCAGAAATGGGACTGTGGCGAGAGCTGCTCCAGACCCTGGGCCTGGAAGCTGCAATCTCAGCTCTGGCACTCAGCAATGGGGTAGTTTCACTCAGCAATGAAACGGTGCAGTTCCAGGCCTGGGTTTACCCATCTTAAATAGAAGGGGGGAAAGTGGGAGCAGTGACAGATTTTATTTTCTTGGTCTCCAAAATCACTGCAGACAGTGACCTCAGCCATGAAATTAAAAAAAAAAAAAAAATGCTAGCTCCTTGAAAGGAAAGCCATGACAAACTTAGGGACTATATTAAACAGCAGAGACATCACTTTGCCAACAAAGGTCCATATAGTCAAAGCTATGGTTTGTCCAGTAGTCATGTACAGAGGTGAGAACTGGATCATAAAGAAGGCTGAGTATCAAAGAATTGAGGCTTTCATATTGTGGTGTTGGAGAAGACTCTTGAGAGTCCCTTGGACTGCAAGGAAATCAAACCAGTCAATCCTAAAGAAAATCGACCTGAATATTCATTGGAAGGACTAATGCTGAAGCTGAAGCTCCAATACTTTGGCCACCTGAAGTAAAAAGCCAACTCACTGGGAAAGACCCTGAGGCTGGGAAAGACTGAAGGCAAAAGGCGAAGGGGGCAGCAGAGAATGAGATGGTTGGATAGCATCACCAACTCAATGGACATGAGTTTGAGCACACTCTGGGAGGCAGTGGAGGACAGGGAAGCCTGGGGTGCTGCAGTCCGTGGGGTTGGTAAGACTAGGACACAACCTAGCAACTGAACGACGACGACAAAGTGGAGATTATTACAGTCCTCAGCATAGGCTTGTTCAGAGAACTAAATGGGTCGTGTGTGTAGGGCCCAGAGCATCACGTGAGCCCAGCACGTGATGACTACTCAGCAGTCTAATACCCCATGCTTGCAGTTGCATGATACTGGACAACGTACATAATTTGAAATGTCTTGATTTCTGAGCTGCAAACTAAGGAAGTAAGATGTGCTTTGTATTCAGTAAAATGTAAATGCTAAAAAAAAAAAAAAAAAAGAAAAGGACTTCCCTGTTGGTACACCGGATAAGAATCCAACCTGCCAATGCAGGGGACCTGGGTTCTGTACCTGGTCACATGCCATGGAGCAACTAAGCCCATGCACCACAACTGCTGAAGCTCACTGGCCCTAGAGCTGGGGAGCCACAAGAGAAACCACCACAGTGAGAAGCCCGTGCACCGCAGCCAGAGAGTAGCCCCACTCGCCAAAACCAGAGAACGCCTACCCAAAGCAACGGAGACCCAGCGCAGCCAAAAATAAATAAATAAAAAAGAAGCCCATGAGAGATAAACATGCAGATAAATAAGGAGTTCAAAGGATCCAGAGGGCTGCTCTCAGCTCCAAATCACCGCCGTCTCCCAGCGACAACGCAACAGCCCCATGCTTGGCTCTTCTGTTATCACCTTCTGAGGGCAGCGTGGGGACCTTCCTCAGTCTCAGGGCTGGGTCAGGAGGTCCCTGGATCTTTCTTTTTTTTTTTTTTTTTTTTTTCCATCTTTTGGCCCTGCCGCCCCGCAAGTGGAATCTTAGTTCCCTTTGCATTGGAAGCACAGAGTCTTAACCACTGGACCACCATGGAAGTCCCTGCCCCTGGCGTTTTGATGACCAAGATCCATTTTCCTCCATGTGAGAGGATTAGAAACAGGAAGAAGGGAGGAAAGCACTGCCTACTTCGTGCTATTACCCCATCCTCACTCGGTGGCTCCTACCGGCTGCCATTCAGAGCCCCAGCCTGACCGTCCTGCCCAGAGAGGGCTCGAGGCCAGGCCTGCTCTCAGACCTGGGCTGCTCCCTTAGCCACGCTCTCTGCTCACCCCACCTCCACCGCCACAAGCGCATCCACGGAGCCCGGGCAAGGGGACACCTCTGTAGTCAGGAGAGCTGGTGCTTTCCAGACCCTGTGCCGGCACCTTCTGATGAACTCAGTTCTATTTTTAGTCAAGATGGCGCTGAAAGAGCCAAGAAATTTCCCCTCTTCATCTTTTCCCTGCACAAGGCTGCTACCTAGAAAAAGTCCTCTTGTTCTCAACCTGAAAACCAGAGGGTTGGAACCTGAAAGCTTACAAGTTGGACGAGATCTGAAGAGACGGACAGCTGCACACAGTGGGTTTGTGGTAGGAAGCTGAGTCCAGCATGGGAAGGGGAAGTCTGCAGAGTGAAAGATCACAGGACAGGAACTGGGAGACTTCCCTAGTGGCCCAGTAGTTAAGAATCCAAGTTTCTACTGCAGAGGGCACAGGTTCAATCCCTTGTTGGGGAACTAAGACCCTGCATGCTGCATGGTGCAGTAAAAAATAAAGGGGAGAAAGGAATTGGAGAGAGGGTGTTCAGGGAGAATAAGAATTCTGGGGGCCCAGGATAGGTTAAGGAAGGAAGACAACAGATAAACCTTAAGATGGGAAATGCCCAGACCAAACTCCTGAATCTCTCTCTCACATTCTTCATCTGAAAAGTGGGGCGCCCACCTGCTACCCCATCCCAATGTGACAGAAAGCATTTCATAAACCTGCACCCACAGAGGTGTCTGCTATGATACTTGTTCCACCTTTCGCTGGAACTTCCCCTCCACCGGCTCTGTTCCCTATGAATGGCAGATGATTACATAACCTAAGAAAGGTTTTGTTTCCCAGAAAAACCCATCTGAGCACCCTCCGGGTCCAGTGGTTCATGGCATGCCTTCAGGTTTTCCTCCTGAAAGAAAAGTTTTTGCCAAACATTTGTGAAAGGCAGATAACAGAAAAAAAGGAAAATGCTGAAGGCAGAGATTGAGGAAACAAAGAAGAGAAGATGGATGAAGAAAGCAGCTTCTGCATTCTGTTTTTTTCCATTAAAGATGCTGGAAACATCCCCCCAAATGGCTGGAATGCTCGCAACTTTGGATGCCCAGACTTGCTCTCCACACACTCCGGGGGGGGGGGGGGGGGGGGGGGGGGAACACCTGTGCAGAAGGTGCTGTAAGGTGGGATTAGCCCCTGTTGACTGCAAGGCATCAAGAGTTTCTGGAGGACCCTCAAGCTCTCTGCTTCCCATCTTCATGACCCCACTTTACTGAACTACCCCCACCACACCCCAGCTGCTTAAACTTTGTCTACACCTTTGTCCTCAGAGCCTGTCACTGGGCACACACCTCTGAGCTCAGGAAAGTTCTCAGGCACTTTTTTTTTTTGCAAAGAGTGGTTTAGGGATTCAATTTCGCATACATTGATAGACTGAGGCTGTGACAGCTGTGGCTATCTGGTCAACCTATCGACCTTCAGTTGCCCTCTTTTATACAAGCAGAAGCACTGCAAAAAGCGGAGACGGGGAGCAACCACCTAATCTAAAAAGGCAGCACCATTTGCAGCAACATGGATGGACCTAGAGATGATCATACTAAGTGAAGTAAGTCAGAGAGAGAAGGACAAATATCACTTGATATCACTTATATGTGGAATCTAAAGAAACGGTACAAATGAACTTATCTACAAAACAGTAATAGATTGTAGAAAACAATTTTATGGCTACCGGGGGAAAGGGGAGAAGGATAAATTGGGAGATCGGGACTGACAGACACATACTACTTTATATAAGAAAATATAACTAATAAAGACCTACTATATAGCACAGGGAACTCTACTCAATACTTGATAATGACTTATATGGGAAACAAATCTAAAAAGGAGTGGATAAGTGTATATATATAACTGATTCACTGTGCTGTACAGCAGAAACTAATATAACATTATAAATCAACTATACTCCAATAAAAATTTTTTTAAATAAATAGAAGACTTCCCTGGGGGGTCCAGTGATTAACACTCTGTGCTCCGAATGCAAGGGTCACAGGTTTGATTCCTGGTCAGAGAACTAAGATCCCACATGCTGCACAGCACTTTCTAAACAAATAAATAATTTTTTAAAAGACAGCAAATATACTGGCACAAAGACAGAAATATAGATCAATGGAACAAAATAGAAAGCCCAGAGATAAATCCACGCACATATGGACACCTTATCTTTGACAAAGGAGGCAAGAATATACAATGGATTAAAGACAATCTCTTTAACAAGTAGTGCTGGGAACTCTGGTCAACCACTTGTAAAAGAATGAAACTAGAACACTTTCTAACACCATACACAAAAATAAACTCAAAATGGATTAAAGATCTAAACATAAGACCAGAAACTATAAAACTCCTAGAGGAGAACATAGGCAAAACACTCTCTGACATACATCACAGCAGGATCCTCTATGACCCACCTCCCAGAATATTGGAAATAAAAGCAAAAATAAACAAATGGGACCTAATTAACCTTAAAAGCTTCTGCACATCAAAGGAAACTATTTGCAAGGTGAAAAGACAGCCTTCAGAATGGGAGAAGATAATAGCAAATGAAGCAACTGACAAACAACTAATCTCGAGAATATACAAGCAACTCCTACAGCTCAACTCCAGAAAAATAAATGACCCAATCAAAAAATGGGCCAAAGAACTAAATAGACATTTCTCCAAAGAAGACATACAGATGGCTAACAAACACATGAAAAGATGCTCAACATCACTCATTATCAGAGAAATGCAAATCAAAACCACTATGAGGTACCATTTCACACCAGTCAGAATGGCTGCGATCCAAAAGTCTACAAGCAATAAATGCTGGAGAGGGTGTGGAGAAAAGGGAACCCTCTTACACTGTTGGTGGGAATGCAAACTAGTACAGCCACTATGGAGAACAGTGTGGAGATTCCTTAAAAAACTGGAAATAGACCTGCCTTATGATCCAGCAATCCCACTGCTGGGCATACACACTGAGGAAACCAGAAGGGAAAGAGACACGAGTACCCCAATGTTCATCGCAGCACTGTTTATAATAGCCAGGACATGGAAGCAACCTAGATGTCCATCAGCAGATGAATGGATAAGAAAGCTGTGGTACATATACACAATGGAGTATTATTCAGCCATTAAAAAGAATGCATTTGAATCAGTTCTAATGAGGTGGATGAAACTGGAGCCTATTATACAGAGGGAAGTACGCCAGAAAGAAAAACACCAATACAGTATACTAACGCATATATATGGAATTTAGAAAGATGGTAACAATAACCCTGTGTACGAGACAGCAAAAGAGACACTGATGTATAGAACAGTCTTGGGAGAGGGAGAGGGTGGGAAGATTTGGGAGAATGGCATTGAAACATGTAAAATATCATGTATGAAATGAGTTGCCAGTCCAGGTTCGATGCACAATACTGGATGCTTGGGGCTGGTGCACTGGGACGACCCAGAGGGATGGAATGGGGAGGGAGGAGGGAGGAGGGTTCAGGATGGGGAACACATGTATACCTGTGGCGGATTCATTTTGATATTTGGCAAAACTAATACAGTTATGTAAAGTTTAAAAATAAAATAAAATTAAAAAAAAAAAAGACAGCAAATAGAAAGCGAGGGGTGATAGAAAACACAACAGTTTGAAGGCATTTGGGGCAAAACTTAGAGCCACTCCTCAAAATGGCTCCCAACTGAAGCCACAAGAGATGGTTCTGGACCTCACAATAAGACCAGCTCCATCATATCCATGCAACAAATGGTCTATTGCATATACACTGAATTCCTCACTTAGGTCTCAAAACCTTTCTCAAAAATAAATATTTCCCCATTTCTTTACATCCTACTAATAATTACTTCATTTTCAAAGGGGAAAAAAAAGACCATTAGGAGAGCACAATGAACATCTTCTCTTTTTAAGAGACGAACGGTCCAAAACCTCAATCTTCCAGTAACAGCCTGTGAACACCCAAGTTAAACCCAGTACTGAAATCCAGGTAGGACGGACTCTCGCAAATCCTAGGTGCTCTTATTTAACATAGAACTTTAACTCCCTTGGCTCTATTCCTTTCTAGACCAGATTATAGGAGCCAAACTAGAGAGAGTCCTCGCAAAGGCAAGGACACACACATAAGAAATACAGGGAAGGGGACGTGCACTGCATGGACCACAGTATTCTGTCCTAATGATTACCTGAGCTCACCTCAAACAGGGCAGATTTAAATAACCCGGGGTAGAGAGACGTGGAAAACATAGACAAAATAAGCATCATGAATTGACCATTGCTGAGGCTGGCTGTTGGGTACATAGGGTTTATAGTATGATTCTTTCACTTCTGTATTAATACATGCTTGAATTCTCCCATAATAAAAAAAGACATTTTATGAGGAGTTCCCTGGTAGTCCAGTGGTTAGGACTCCAGGCTTTCACTGCCATGGCCCCAGTTCAATCCCTGGTCCAGGAGCTGAGATCCCACAAACCATGTGGTATAGCAAAAAAAAGGATAGTTTAAGACTGAACAGCTCTTAAGGTACTCTGCTTTAAAAAGGTTGAAATCACATCATACATTCTAAAACCATTCTTTTCAAAAAATAATCCAACCACGTAAGGAGGTACTTTAAAAGAGATACTCTAGAAAATACACATTTATCTGAAAATACCTCATTTCCTGATAGTAATTTCTTCATTTAAGGGGAGGGAAGTTTATGTATGTCAAACTCTCTTGCTTCTCAGTTCAGTTCAGTTCAGTTCAATTCAGTCGCTCAGTCGTGTTCTACTCTTTGCAACCCCATGAACTGCAACATACCAGGCTTCCCTGTCCATCACCAGCTCCTGAAGCTTATTCAAACTCATGTCCATTGAGTCAGTGATGCCATCCAGCTATCTCATCCTCATCCCTTCTCTTCCTGCCTTCAACCTTTCCCAGCATCAGAGGCTTTTCCAATGAGTCAGTTCTTTGCATCAGGTGGCCAAAGTACTGAAGTTTCAGCTTTAGCATCAGTCCTTCCAATGAATATTCAGGACTGATCTCCTTTAGGATGGACTGGTTGGATCTTCTTGCAGTGCAAGGGACTCTCGAGAGTCTTCTGCAACACCATAGTTCGAAAGTATCAATTCTTCAGTCCTCAGCTTTTTTTATAGTCCAATATAAATAGTCCAATATAGTATCACATCCATACATGACTACTGGAAAAACCATAGCTTTGACTAGACAGATCTTTGTCAGCAAAGTAATGTCTCTGCTTTTTAATATGCTGTCTAGGTTGGTCATAGCTTTTCTTCCAAGGAGTAAGCATCTTTTAATTTCATGGCTGTGGTCACCATCTGCAGTGATTTTGGTGTCCAAGAAAATAAAGTCTCTCACTGTTTCCATTGTTTCCCCATCTATTTGCCATGAAGTGATGGGACCAGATGCCATGATCTTCATTTTCTAAATGTTGAGTTTTAAGCCAGCTTTTTCACTCTCCTCTTTCACTTTCATCAAGAGGATCTTTAGTTCTACTTCACTTTCTGCCATAAGGGTGGTATCATCTGCATATCTGAGGTTACTGATATTTCTCCCAGCAATCTTGATTTGAGCCTGTGCTTCATCCAGCCTGGCATTTCACATGATGTACTCTGCATGTAAGTTAAATAAGCAGGGTGACAATATGCAGCCTTGATGCACTCCTTTCCCGATTTGGAATCAGTCTGCTGTTCCATGTCCAGTTCTAAATGTTGCTTCTTGACCTACATACAGATTTCTCAGGAGACAGGTCAGGTGGTCTGGTATTCTCATCCCTTTAAGAATTTTCCACAGTTTGATGTGATCCACACAAAGGTTTTGACGTAGTCAATAAAACAGACGTAGATGCTTTTCTGGAACTCTCTTGCTTTTTTGATGATCCGACGGATGTTGGCAATTTGATCTCTGGTTCCTCTGCCTTTTCTAAGTCCAGCTTGAACATCTGGAAGTTCACGGTTCACATACTGTTGAAGCCTAGCTCTCTGCTAGGGCCCAAATCAATTCTTTCTGCACTGATAACTTCTCTCTCCACAAAAGCCCTGAAATGTTCCTCCCAAGGTGTGGGTAGCCATGCCCATAGGAGGTGAAGATGGTGGGCCTTCTCCCACATCCTGCCCAAGGAGAAGTGTCCTCACAGGCTGCCCACAGGTGCCTGGAGGAACTCTATGTGCTGCTGGCTTCTGGGGCAGCCTAGGGAGGGCTCAACTGGATTCAGGCTCTAAGATTTGGGCCCAGGCAAACACGTGTCACCCCTGTCCTCTTCCTGGAGCCAGAAGGGTTTCACCTCACCCCCTGGGCATCAGCCATTAGAGAAGATCAGTGCTGCAGAGCAAGGCACTCTCTCAGACCAAAATTAAATTGGATTTTCAGGAAACACAAGCACTCGAGTTTGAGGGGGATCCAATCGCTCATTCCAAAGCAAGTTAATTTATTCTTTGTTTGCTCACATCAATGATGTCTCCATGGCTTGAGCTAAAGAGCCCAGGGTAGGGGACAGCAGCCAGCCCTGGCATTCCAGGGGCCTTTCTTTGGAGGTTCCAAATTATTTCCTGTTTGTGAATACTTAGAGCTTCCAGCCTTCTCTGTATGTTCCTGTCAAGGACCATTTGATGTGATTATTCTTGAGGAAACAGTGTATCCAGATAGTTAATGACTTAGGAACAGTCACTCAAGGCAGTTGTGGCCATTCTCTATTTTTAAGAAGCCCGCCTCTCACAAATGGTACCACCACCCATCTTCTGACTCAAAACAAACCTGGGCACCAGCCCAGAAAGTTCACTCTCTGCCACATCCAATATAACAAAGTCCATTTTCATTCTCTCAGATCCACCCAGCTCTCCATCCCCACTTCCAATGCCTTCATCCACTCTAATTTCCTTGAGTTTATTGATATCTGTAAGAAAGTTCAAAATGAGACTAAGGAATGGAGGATACACTTCTGAACCCCAAGAAGAAAGCTGTGCCATCCCTGGAGGGGAAACGGTATTGTAGAATATCAAATTCTCCCTGCGTCTCAACATCTGTCTCAACCCACCACCAAATATGGAGCCAATCAGGCCAACATCCATGAGTGGCATTTGCTTGAGGGGCTGTCCCTGAAAAGCACTCTCAGCAGGGAGCAGAAAATCAAAAGCCCTATCCCAAGGAGAATGAGAAAGGAGTTCAGGGACCCACTGAAGAATTTCACATGAGATTACTAAAATAAAAAGTTGATGACCGTGGCACTACCCTGGTAGTCCCATGGTTAAGACTCCAAGCTTCCAATGCAGGGGGCTTGGATTTGATCCCTGGTCGAGGAATCAAGATTCCACGTGCCACATGCCACAGCCAAAAATACAAATAAAAAGAAGTTGATGATTGTCTCTTTCAGCCAGTCAGGCTGGTTTCATGCAAAACTCATTCTAATTCTTGAGGGACTCTAAGAGGCAGCCTGTTGACATGACCAACAGCAGGTTTAGCCCGAGATGTTTCATAACGGACTTAAAGGCCTTTAGCTAGAATATGCCGTCTCCATTTCAGCCCAGGTCCCACCACACCTGACGGTGTGACAGCTGCCCTAGTTCACATATTTCTATCACCTTCTGAACCCTCTATATGAGCATAAATGATAACAGAAAGGCTGAGAAGAGCCCATTGTACAGTATGTGACACTTCTCTCCCCAACCCAGCATCTCTGGAGAAGAAGGGAGCTCAGAGCTGCCCCAGGACATTTTGCCAAATCCAGGGAGGGAGGTAAGCCCAGTATCTATCAGGTGTTCACAGACTGCTCAACCAGAAGGGGAAGCCAAGAGTCCTGGAAGCAGACAGGTGAGAGGCAGGCTGGGTCTCGAGCTCCCACGGCCAGGCAGAGGGAAGGCAGGGGTCAGAGCCATCGGCCAGCTGAGGGCCATGCTCTGGGGCCAGCTGGTGTTCAGCCTCCCTGGGTACCAGTGCATGGACAGGTGAGACGGAGGCAGCCCTCGGAGGCCATCATGTGGATGACGCAATCTCCTCCATGGACCCTGTTCTGGCTGTGCCTCCTCTCCAAGAGTAGAGCAGTCCTGGGTGAAAGGGCAGCTGGAGGGTTTGGGCTGCAGCTGAGCATCCTCCCAAGTTCACTCCAGAGGAGACGCTGCTATCCTGTGGGCCTCTCGGGGCAGAAGGCCAAAGTCAAGTACTCCCCATCCTCAGTGGGGCTCCTCCTGGCCAACAAGATCCTGGCATTTCCATCTCCTGCTTTTCCAGAGAATGGAGCTCATCTGACTTTTTATGTGGGAAGCTCTTTTTAGAAATCCAAATTACCCAGAAGCGCAGATGGAGCACACCTATTCTGGGGTGGCCCTGGAGGAGGTAATGACCCTCCCCAGGCAGATGTCAGGCTCCAGGAAGCCCAAAGGAGCCACCCTGGACTTGAGCACCAGAAGGAACAGAGCCCCAGCCCTGCTCACTGGCAACTGAGCCCATTACAGAACAATTCAGGGTTTGCTCTTTGAGTTGCAAATCCCGGACCACAGGTCCATAGCAATGCTGCTCATTGTACCTGTTAGGGACAGAGCACTTTCTTGTTCCCTGGTTGACTGTTCACTCCCGCATTCTTTGTTTACTGAGTTGCTCATTCCTTGCTATTGAGACACGCTGGGATCTGGGATCCTTGGCTGCAGAGCTGCAATGCTTGCACTGGAACACACCTCTCCTTGAGCAACAAAATACAAAGAAACTGCATGGGACTAAAGATAACTACCTGCACAGTTAGGGGAAATTCTCAACAAAAGATACAGAGAGACCAAAAAACCCAACTGCCATTTTTGAGGAGCCTGGAGTAAAGAAGTGTTCTGAGCATGCCCCCTGCACTCAACACCACCAGAGGGGTGGGCAGACCACCTAAGCCACCCCTCCAGCCTGACCCCTGGACACACCCCTATCCTCACTCCATACAAAGAACAGGCTCATCCACCACCTCCAGGAGCAAGAAAGCAAGGGAACCTGTATGTCTGGCTGCCCGCTGCTATAGCAGGGGCCCAGTAGAGCCTTGCCTGAATTTCTTGTCTGGCCTCTAGTCAATTTCTACTGATTTAGGAGGCCAAGAACCCTGGTCAGTAACACTATCACACACTAAGAATAAAACTCAAAGTCCTCATCACAGCTGGCAAGGCTCCAACCTCATTTCTTAACACTCTCCCCTCAGCCTGGCCTCCTGACCGCTCTCCATACATGTCAAACATCCTTGGTGCTCCTTGCCTTTGCACTTCCTGCATGACTCATCATTCCAGGGATCCCTCCCCTTCCAGCAGGCTGACCCAGAGCTTGCATATGTGGTAACTCAGCAAGTTTCCAGGGAAACGAAGGAAGCACAGAAGCCCCTCAAGGCCTAGGCCGGGGCCTGGTGCTGGGTCACATGGGCCACAGCAGGCTGCAGGGCAAGCCCGGGGTCAAGGCGTGGGGAAATACCCTCCACCTCTTGCTGGGAGAAGCTTCAAGATCACAAAGCAAAGAGGTGTGAATAGAGGGAGGGAGAGGAACTACAGCCATTTTTCAGTCCACCATATTACCATCACTTTGCTGTACGGATCAGGCCTGGGAGAAATCTCCTAGGGGTGAGGGATGGACTTTTCTTAATATGCCTTCTTATGCCTTTTGGATTTTAAAACTATTCAAACAATTAATAAATAATTTCAACTAAGTCTTTTATAAGCTCTGTTTTAAATGTCCAGTAACGAAGGAGATGGAAACATTTAGCTAAAGAAAATATGGGGCTTCATGATCCCTGCACAAATTAAGATAAATAACCACACGCTTGCTGAGTCTGCATTTCTAGCAGTCCAGCTTGCTAACTTCTTTCTATTTTGATTCTTTCTGTAAGTCTGCCTGTCCTACTACATAATGATCAAGTGTTCAGTCCAAGAAGAAGATAAAACAATTATAAATGTATATGCACCCAACATAGGAGCACCTGAATAGGTAAGGCAAATACTAGGAACCATAAATGGGAGAAATCCCGACAGCAACACAATAATAGTGGGGGACTTTAACACCCCATTTTATCAATGGACAGATCATCCTGACAGAAAATTAATAAGGAAACACAGGTTTTAAATGATACTTTAGACCAGCTGGACTTAATTGATATTTATGGAGCAGTCTATCCAAAAGCAACAGAGTATACATTCTTCTCAAGTATACACGGAACATTCTCCAGGATTGACCACATGTTGGGCCACAAGGCAAGCCTTGGTAAATTTAAGAAAACTGATATTATATCAAGCATCTTTTCTGATCACAATGCTATGAGATTAGAAATAAATTCTGCCTGTCCTTAAAGAATGAACTGATTGAAGTGTCATTTTAGAGGGCTGGTGTCACGTGATGTTATGCAATGTGCTCTGAGGTCACCCCTTCATGGGTTCAAATCCTAGTTGTAACATTTCCTGTCTGGACTTTCAGGCTACTCACTCATCTTATTTAAGTATCGATTTTCTCTGTAAAATGCAGAGAGTATCATCTATTCTGCAGGGTTTGGGTAAGAATTAGAGGAAATAAATACAGAGTACCTAGAGAAATGTCTGGCACATTATAGATGAAACAAATGGCACTATTTAGAAAGTTGAAACTTGATTTTTCTTTTCACAAACCATTTCCTATGTTACTTTAAAAATAAAACTTTTGGGGAATTTCCCTGGTGGTCCAATGGTTACTGCTGCTGCTACTGCTAAGTCGTTTAAGTCGTGTCCAACTCTGTGCAACCCCATAGACAGCAGCCCACCAGGCTCCCCCATCCCTGCGATTCTCAGGCAAGAACACCGGAGTGGGTTGTCATTTCCTTCTCCAATGCATGAAACTGAAAAGTGAAAGTGAAGTCACTCAGTCATGTCTAATTCTTGGCAACCCCATGGACTGCAGCCTACCAGGCTCCTCCGTCCATGGAATTTTCCAGGCAAGAGTACTGGAGTGGGTTGCCATTGCCTTCTCTGGGTCCAATGGTTAGGACTCAGCATTTTCATTGCTGTGGGCCCAGGTTCAATTTCTAGTTGAGGACTGAAAGATCTCACATTCTGACAGAATGTGGTCCACTGGAAAAGGGAATGGCAAACCACTTCAGTATTCTTGCCTTGAGAACCCCATGAACAGTAGGAAAAGGCAAAAAGATAGGACACTGAAAGAGGAACTCCCCAGGTCAGTAGGTGCCCAATATACTACTGGAGATCAGTGGAGAAATAACTCCAGAAAGAACGAAAGGAAGGAGCCAAAGCAAAAACAACACCCAGTTGTGGATGTGACTGGTGACGGAAGTAAAGTCCAATGCTGTAAAGAGCAATATTGCATACGAACCTGGAATGTTAGGTCCATGAATCAAGGCAAATTGGAAGTGGTCCAACAAGAGATGGCAAGAGTGAACGTCAACATTCTAGGAACCAGCGAACTAAGATGGACTGGAATGGGTGAATTTAACACAGATGACCATTATATCTACTACTGCGGGCAGGAATCCCTTAGAAGAAAGGGAGTAGCCATCACAGTCAACAAAAAGAGTCTGAAATGCAGTACTTGGATGCAATCTCAAAAATGACAGAATGATCTCTGTTCGTTTCCAAGGCAAACCATTCAATATCACAGTAATCCAAGTCTATGCCCCAACCAGTAATGCTGAAGAAGCTGAAGTTGAACAGTTCTATGAAGACCTACAAGACCTTCTATAACTAACACCAAAAAAGATGTCCTTTTCATTATAGGGGACTGGAATGCAAAAGTAGGAAGTCAAGAAACACCTGGAGTAACAGGCAAATTTGGCCTTGGAGTACAGAATGAACCAGGGCAAAGGCTAATAGAGTTCTGCCAAGAGAACGCACTGGTCATAGCAAACACCCTCTTCCAGCAACACAAGAGAAGACTCTACACACGGACATCACCAGATGGTCGACACTGAAATCAGATTAATTATATTCTTTGCAGCCAAAGATGGAGAAGCTCTATAGAGTCAGCAAAAACAAGACCGGGAGCTGACTGTGGCTCAGATCATGAACTCCTTATGGCAAAATTCAGACTGAAATTGAAGAAAGTAGAGAAAACCACTAGACCATTCAGGTATGACCTAAATCAAATCCCTTATGACTATACAGTGGAAGTGAGAAATAGATTTAAGGGACTAGATCTGATAGAGTCCCTGATGAACTATGGATGGAGGTTCATGACATAGTATAGGAGACAGGAATCAAGACCACTGCCAAGAAAAAGAAATGCAAAAAAGCAAAATGGCTGTCTGAGGAGGCCTTACAAATAGCTGTGAAAAGAAGAGAAGCAAAAAGCAAAGGAGAAAAGGAAAGATACACCCATTTGAATGCAGAGTTCCAAAGAATAGCAAGGAGAGATAAGAAAGCCTTCCTCAGTGATCAATGCAAAGAAATAGAGGAAAACAATAGAATGGGAAAGACCAGAGATCTCTTCAAGAAAATTAGAGATACCAAGGGAACATTTCATGCAAAGATGGGCTCAGTAAAGGACAGAAATGGTATGGACCTAACAGAAGCAAAAGATCTTAAGAACAGGTGGCAAGAATACACAGAAGAACTGTACAAAAAAATCTTCATGACCCAGATAATCACGATGGTGTGATCACTCACCTGGAGCCAGACATTCTGGAATGTGAAGTCAAGTGGGCCTTAGAAAGCATCACTACGAACAAAGCTAGTGCAGGTGATGGAATTCCAGTTGAGCTCTTTCAAATCCTGAAAGATGATGCTGTGAAAGTGCTGCACTCAATATGCCAGCAAATTTGGAAAACTCAGCAGTGGCCACAGGACTGGAAAAGGTCAGTTTTCATTCTAATCCCAAAGAAAGGCAATGCCAAAGAATGCTCAAACTACCGCACAATTGCACTCATCTCACACGCTAGTAAAGTAATGCTTAAAATTCTCCAAGCCAGGCTTCAGCAATATGTGAACCGTGAACTTCCTGATGTTCAAGCTGGTTTTAGAAAAGGCAGAGGAACCAGAGATCAAATTGCCAACATCCGCTGGATCATGGAAAAAGCAAGAGAGTTCCATAAAAACATCTATTTCTGCTTATTGACTATGCCAAAGCCTTTGACTGTGTGGATCACAATAAATTGTGGAAAATTCTGAAAGAGATGGGAATACCAGACCACCTGACTTGCCTCTTGAGAAACCTACATGCAGGTCAAGAAGCAACAGTTAGAACTGGACATGGAACAACAGAATGGTTCCAAATCGGAAAAGAAGTCTGTCAAGGCTGTATATTGTCCCTTGCTTATTTAACTTATATGCAGAGTAGTACATCATGAGAAACTCTGGGCTGGAAGAAACACAAGCTGGAATCAAGATTGCCAGGAGAAATATCAATAACCTCAGATATGCAGATGAAACCACCGCACGGCAGAAAGTGAAGAGGAATTAAAAAGCCTCTTGATGAAATTGAAAGAGGAGAGTGAAAAAGTTCGCTTAAAGCTCAACATTCAGAAAACTAAGATCATGGCATCCAGTCCCATCACCTCATGGCAAATAGATGGGGAAACAGTGGAAATAGTGGCTGACTTTATTTTTCTGGCCTCCAAAATCACTGCAGATGGTCATTGCAGCCATGAAATTAGTAGACGCTTGCTCCTTGGAAGGAAAGTTATGACCAACCTAGATAGCATATTGAAAAGCAGAGACATTACTTTGTCAACAAAGGTCCATTAGTCAAGGCTATGGTTTTTCCTGTGGTCATGTATGGATGTGAAAGTTGGACTATAAAGAAAGCTGAGCGCCAAAGAATTGATGCTTTTGAACCTGGTGTTGGAGAAGACTCTTGAGAGTCCCTTGGACTGCCAGGAGATCCAACCAGTCCATCCTAAAGGAGATCAGTCCTGAATATTCATTGGAAGGACTGATGCTAAAGCTGAAACTCCAATACTTTGGCCACTTAATGGGAAGAGTTGACTCACTGGAAAAGACCCTGATGCTGGGAAGGATTGAGGGCAGGAGGAGAAAAGGACGACAGAGGATGAGATGGCTGGATGGCATCATTGACTGATGGACATGGGTCTGGGTGAACTCCAGGAGTTGGTGATGGACAGGGAGGCCTGTGGGCTGCGGTTCATGGGGTCGCAAAGAGTCGGACACGACTGAGAGACTGAACTGAACTGAACTGAGAGATCTCACAAGCCACACAGCTCAGCCAAAAGAAAGGTTAAAAAATAAATAAATAAACCTTTTCGATACAATGAATAAACAACAAATTCTTACTATATAGCACAGAGAACTATATTCAATATCCTGTAGTAAACCATAATGGAAAAAAATATTTTTAAAAAGAATATATATAAAGATATATATGCTGTGTGCTAAGTTGCTTCAGTTGTGTCTAACTCTGTGCAACCCTATGGACTGCAGCCCGCCAGGCTCCTCTGTCCATGGGATTCTCCAGGCAAGAAAACTGGAGTGGGTGCCATTTCCTCTTCCAGGGGATCTTCCCAATCCATGGATCAAACCCATGTATCTTCGTCTAACCTGCATCGGCAGGCAGGTTCTTTACCACTAGTGCCACCTGGGAAGGTTATATAAATACATGATTGAATCACTTTGCTGTATAGCAGAAATTGACACAACATTATAAATCAACTATATTTAAGTTAATTTAATAAATAAGCACTTTTAGATCAGATAAGGCTTCCTACAGGAAGCCCTGGTAGTCAACCCTTTAAAAAGACATGGCAATCCTCTTATTGGCTATGATTTTCAAAACCCAGGTTTACTTATGGTAAACAATGCCAGTGTTAATCACTGTCACTCAGAAAGCAAATCTATCCTCCAATCCATAAACACACCATCAGAAGACATGGGGCATTAAACCCAGAGCTAGATGAGTCAGGCCTCCAGGAAGCCAGAGGTTGGAACTAGCCCAGAGAAAAGAAACCTCTTTTCGAATAAAGCATAGGGTTTGGAAAAATTAGACTCTAATTTAGAATTTAGATGGCTAATAAGAGAATGGTCTGATGCCATCTGCTCCAGGAGATGCTCTTGTAAACCCCAGAGAAACGTGGCTCAGTTCCACAAGATGCCTTCTGGGATTTGGAAGGATAACTGAGACGGATCAAGTGGATTATCAAGGCTTTAACTAGGCTGATTGCATCCTTGCCAGCTTAATCACAAAGGCACTTCTCTGGAAGGGAAGGGCTCCACCCTTGCTAGGAGTTTAGAAACAGACGTGGTGGGCTCAAGGCTTCTGGGAAGCTAAAATGTGGTGCAGTTGCATGGAGTGCCTGCTGGGTGGCTGAAAACTGAAGACAATTGCCTTGAAAGGCAAGTTCCAGCTCACACTTGCTCACACATACAGATTTATGACCCAAACACCTGTCTGAGAGGCAAAATTTAATGTCTTTGACAAAGGAGGAGCATTTCTGAACTAGGGATTTACAACGACCAAGAAACAGCAGAAAGATACAGTCCTTTGCATCCATCTGAACAGTGCAGCAGTCTGAGAAATGATTATCACTGTGTTCCTTGAGGGAATTCATCAGAATTACAATGAGGAACTGGAAACTTCCACTGTGGAAAGGCCGGAGCTGGAGAAGTACTATTCCAGACTTCCAGGCTGTTCTCTCCTCCCAGTTAACCTGCCTCCCTGACTCGTCCCTACAGACCCTCTTTCCTGCATCCCACTCCCCCCAACATCAAAGGCTAACTCCCAGAATGATCAAAGCCAGGGACCAACTCACTTTTTCCAGAATATTTTAGACCTTCCAGACCATGAGTCTCTGTTGCAACAACCCAGCTCTGCCACTGCACTACATCAAAAGTAGCCGAGGACAATACGGCATAATTGTGTTCCAGCAACACTTTTATTTATGGGCCCGAAATTTGCATTTCATATCATTTTCATGTGTCATGAAATATTCTTATTTTAATTTTTCACCAACCATTTAAAAATGTCAAAACCATTCTCAATTCACTTGCCACACAGAAACAGGTTGGCAGGCAGCATTTAGCTCTGGGGCGGTAGTAGTCCTGAACCAATGGCGTCATACACACTGGGAAGTAAGTGACTGCACGAGTTGAAAGTAACACCTCCCCAATGGGGACTTGCATATAAAAGAATCAACAGAATCTATCCTTCCAATAACTAGGTATCGAACGTCTTCTAAGTGCCTAGAGCCATGCTGGACCCTGGAGATAGAGGGTGTTCCAAACAAGTCCTGATCCCTGAATTCCTACAGCTGACAGGTCAGCAGGGAATTTCTCTAACTGTATTTTGTGAAGACATAACTGAGCAGGATGAGAGGATATCTTAAAATGACTAGAAGGCTCCCCCAGATGCCAAATCCTTGAAGCCAAAGTCAACTTGTTACCGTGTCACAGCTCACTCTGCTCGCCACACGACAGGCCAGTGAATCTGAGAGACAAGATGTTGAAGCAAGGAATATGACCTTCTGCGGAAAGCTGGCTGATGGAGAAGATGGCAGACTCATGTCTCAAAGTAACCATCTTGTCGGGGTCTGGATGCCAGTTTCTTTTATAGAGTCGGAGAGAGAGAGGCAATGAAAAACTGAACTCAAAAGGCAGAATAGAGAAGGAGAGGCGGTGAAGAAGTAAATAGAAAAGGATGTTTTCAGTCTTGCAAAACATCTCCAGGAAGAGTCAGTCTTTAGAAGTGGTGTTTTAATCTCTATTTACAGGTAGACAGGGTCAGATTCTCTCTCTACAAGCTGAACAAAGGCACTTCAGCTTACAGTCAGGCTGAGGGGCAGGGTCCTCTGAGGCAGGCTATTATGTATGATTAATTGATGCTTTTGAACTGTGGTGTTGGAGAAGACTCCTGAGAGTCCCTTGGACTGCAAGGAGATCCAACCAGTCCATTCTGAAGGAGATCAGCCCTGGGATTTCTCTGGAAGGAATGATGCTAAAGCTGAAACTCCAGTACTTTGGCCACCTCATGCAAAGAGTTGACTCATTGACAAAGACTCTGATGCTGGGAGGGATTAGGGGCAAGAGGAGAAGGGGACGACAGAGGATGAGATGGCTGGATGGCATCACTGACTCGATGGACGTGAGTCTGGGTGGACTTTGGGAGTTGGTGATGGACAGGGAGGCCTGGCGTGCTGCGATTCATGGGGTCGCAAGGAGTTGGACACGACTGAGCGACTGAACTGTCAACTGTCACAATAAAAAAAGCAAAGAGAAGCAAGTCAAAGGGAGAAGGAAATGGCAGCCCATTCCAGTATTCTTGCCTGGAAAAGTCTATGGACAGAGGAGCCTGGCGGGCTATAGTCCAAAGGGTTACGTGACTGAGCACGCATACATGAGGAGGGTGGAAGGAGACTGGTTGGTAGCAATAAACTGGTAGAACTAAAGAAAAAAGAAAAACAAGTCAAAGAAACAGCTTCCAACATGGAGTCAAAATTGACCAGGACACACAGCCCTGCCATTCCAGTTAGATCTTCTGGCCCTAGAACTCCCTGAGGAAGCTGCAACTGCTTTGTCCCTGGGAGAGTTGGATGCTTTTTGTTGGGGAGTTGGAGCGCAGGACAGAGGTGAGGGGACCAAGCCAGGGAAATCACTAAGTGATATTACAACTCCAACCACAGACCTGCAATGGGATTAACATCTGTTCCCAGGCAAATCTACCAACGATAATTCAGAACTTTACATTTTCTGGGCAATGAAACCCTTTCATGCCAAGCTTTTGAGAATTCTGTTGTTCTGTCTCCCCAGCCCGTGAGGGGCACAGAAACACAATCTGCACTTGCTTATTTTGTATCTAAGCAACTGTCAGATTCCATATCTACTAATAAGAAAGGGTATAATTATACCCTGATACTTTAATTAGTAGCAGATGCCTAAGTTTGTGAATCAAATGTAAGATTTTGAAGGACCTGGAAGCTCAATCATATGCAAACTTCAGGAGCCTGATGTTTAAGACTCGAAATCTTCCTCTTGGTCAGCAGGACACAAGATGTTCAGACAGTGGCCTTTACCAGATTTGGCCACAGTGAGGAAGCCTAGGGGCCCATTTGCATGCAATTTTCATGTCACTGAATATCACTGTGTAATAGAACAGACTTTCCCTAGCCGTTTTTCCAGCTATGGTTGGTAACATCTTTATTTTTTAATTCACCACTTCTTTCTATCCACAAAACCTATTCAAGAAATAAACCCTAAAAAAGGAGAGGTTCTCACCTTTTTTAGAATTCGAGAAGCCTACCATAAACTGCAATTGGATTATAGTTGGGACAGTATCACTTGGACGATATTTTTGAGTTTATCTATTACAGAAGATGCATTTCCTCAGGCCAAAAAAAAAAAAAGTCTTTAAGTTAACTAGCTTGGTTTATTTCCACACACTCCCCTCAGAATTCAAGATGAGTTCCTACAAATAAAAAAATAAAATAAAATTTTCTTCCTCGGCTCTGAAAGCACTACGTCTTATATCCAGGCCTTTGGAAAGGACAGAAATGATCAAACATGTCCTTGGAATTGCTAATACTGCTGCCTGCACACTTCTGCCTGGTAAATACAAAGCCCCTGAGGGCTGAAAAAATCATCACAATTCAAAAAAAAAGAGGAAGAGAGAAAGAGAAAGGGAAACTAATATAATAAAGGGGGAAAAAAGAAGAGGAGGAGGGAGACAGGAAGCCATTCTTCCCTACCTGTATCCACCGCTCACCATCACGGCACCTGGGCCATAAGTTGATCCATTAACTGGTAGAGACTGTGAGTCAGGCTCTTTGTTTGGCCTCAGTCTCCAGCACAGAGTGGGCCCTCATTTAAAGTTTGCCAAAAGAAACCAAATGGAACTCTCTGGGTCTCAGTTTTCCCATCTGAACATGACAGGACAGGGATAGGATGATCTCTAACATCCGTTCTGTAATTCTACAATCCTATTACCAGTAGGCTTGCAGACTTCTGCAGGGGTCAGTCTTCCAGCTAAGCCTACATCTTGGTTAGAGATAGAGGATAATTAGAAAAAGCCCCCAGACCCTGAACTTAAACCCTGAAATCTCTTAGAATAACGTGTTTCCACCCACCTGATAGAACTTCAAGATATTTTCAGATGGCACTCCCACCAAACAGTCAGGAAAACATGACTCTCTTGAATGGATTCCCAACAAAGTGTTCCAACCTTTGGGATCTACAGACCAAATAAATGAGAGTTCTTCTGGAACCAATCACTACAGGATTTAAAAAAAAAAAAAAGGTAGGGTCTATACAGTATTCTCACAATCTGGGGAATTTCAGAAAACTTTCTTTTGCCCTTGTTTTCTTAGAAACCAAAGATGGACTCCAGTTCCTTGAACACGAGCGTCACAGATCTCCACCCTAGACTTTAGTTCCAGAGGATATGTGGAGGATGAAGAACCTTAGAAGCCAAAATAACTCTGCATATTCTTTTCTCCAGTCTGGATTCAGCCATATAGCTAGACACAGGAAAGAAGCAGATCTCTGCTGCCTTCAGAGGGTGTTAGAACATCTGGGCAGCGGGCGGGCCTGTCCTGCGAGCCCAGTGCATGATGGGAAAGGATGCTCTCAATCCCCACCGGCGGACTCTGACTAACCCGTGCTGCAGCCTGGCTACCACTGCCTCCCTGACCTCAGCGAGCAGAACGAAGCGGATTGGGAACTTTTTTCCACTCTTAATTCCCTTCGGCTTCACGGTACCCAGCTGCTGACATCCCTCCCCTGTGGGAAGATTGTGTGTTTAACATAGCTCGAGGCAAAAAAAGAAGCAATTACTCTTGCCCAAATCTCTCATTCCACAAAATAGCCTTTCCCAGACTGGCTGGTGAAGTTTCAGTTTCTTTAATATCATCCCAACAATCTCCTTTCACGACCCAACTGTGCTCAGCCACCCCCACCCACGCCTCTATCATTTCGTCTTGACCCTTGGCGTTGACAGCACGGCGCCCGTGTACAGCCAAAATCTGTCCATCCACTGCCACCTAGCGTCCGCAGGCCGTCAGATCCGCCCGACTCTGGCAGTCGTTGAGTGCATTTCCTTGAGCAATTTTGCTCATTCCTTTGATAAGAATATTAGGAGTGGGTTTGGCTTCGTCCACCACTCGCAGGGGAATTTCTGTCAGTGGGGACGCACAGCATGGGGCTTGTTGGTGTCACCGCTGTCTGAGGCTTCGTTCTGGAAGAAGCCCCTGGACATCTCTGGAGCAGGACTTCTCAGATTTTCAAATGCATTCCAATCACACAGGAGGGTCTGGGGAAAATGCAGATTCTGACATAGCAGGTCTGGAATGGGGCCTGAGACTCTGCACTGCTAACAAGCTTCTAGGTGATGCAGACGTGGTTGGTCCAGAGACCAGGCTGAATATCAAGCAGCTAGAGGGGCCAGAGGGACTCATCGATATTAATCATTAGCAGCTAAGTTGGTCCTCAGCTCTGTTTCTGAATTGCCCAGGCCTGCTGCACAAACACCCCCACCCTTGCCACAGTCCATGGAAACCCCTGCTCCAGGGCCATATGGGGGGTGGTCCTATACTTGACCTTGAAGTTTAAACCTGACTTTACCACTACAGTGTGGCCTTGGGGAAAGACGCTGACCCTGTCTCATCCTCAGTTTTCTCCTCTGCCAAATGAAGTCAGTGCTGTTTCTCAGAGAGAACGCGCAGAAACCAATCACTCGCCCCAGGGCGGGTGATGAGTGGCTCCATATTATGCAAGTTCATTGTCAGGAAGGCTCAAGTTCCCTCTCTGGCTGTCCCTGGACTGTTATTTGTGCTCTAAGAGATGATAAGTATTCAAATAGGTGCGGGCTTCCAGAGACCAAACAAGCAGACCCTAATATTAAAAAAAGCTGGGAGGTGGGAGAAGGGGTGTGAGAGGCAGGCGAGGTAATAACCGCTGCCACCTTTTGATTTCTGCTAAAGCCTCTGGAAGCTGCTCTGTCAGCTGTGAATGGCCCTCCAGGGAAGGTGACAACTGATGGCCCAGCTCAGGGGCTGTCAGCGGGCCACGCACGTGCACCCCCTCCCCACCTTGCTACTTGGTGCTGGTGGCTTTTATTTCTGCACAGCCGGCCTTGTTCCCACCCTGCAGGCATGCATGGCACAGAAAAGCAGGCACCCAGCCCCTGGCCCTGGGGGCTTCGTGCCACGGGCTGGAGGGGGGACAGCAGCAAGTGGGGAGTGGGTGTGCCAGGACAAAGGTGGGTGGCAGACAATCCTGCTCAGTCCCCAGGCTGAGGCCCCAAGGGACTGAGAGTGTGAAGAGTCAGGGACTGCACTTATTCAAGATGGTCGTTTAGAGACTTCCCTGGTAGGGTCCAGTGGTTGAGACTTCTCCTTCCTGTGCCAGGGGTGCAGGTTTAATCCTTGGTCAGGGAGCTAAGATATAACATGCCTGGTAACCCAAATAAAAAACGTAGGACAGAAGCAATACTGTAACAAATTCAATAAAGACTTTAAAAATGGTCCAAATCAGGGACGTCCCTGACGGTCCAGTGGTTAACACTTCGTGCTCCCAGTGCAGGAGGCATGGGTTCAATTCTTGTTCAGGGAAGATCCTCAATGCCAAGTGACCAAAAAGAAAAAAAAAAAAAAAAAAGATAAAAATGGTTCACATCAAAAAAAGCTTTTAAAAAAATGATGGTTGTTTTTGACCAGACTAACCTGATCAGAATTCCCACAGAAAGGAATATAAACCACAACCTTTGTTAAACCAAGAGTATTCCTAATTCCAGCTTCCTCATTTGGAGGCTTGAAAGTGTTTTCTGCCTAGTACATCCCTTTGTTATTGGAAGCCATAATCAGCACGAAAAAGAGCCACAAGTCAAAGCATTAGAAGCAGAGAGGTAACACATTTGCATTGCTTTGATTCTTCCCAAGGACTTTTCCATTCTATTTTTTTATATTTGAATGGCAATTCCAGATAAAATAATTTTTTTTAAAAAGGCTGACACGCTGTTTACAATAGCTAGGACATAGAAGCAACCTAGATGTCCATCAGCAGACGAATGGATAAGAAAGTCGTGGTAAATATACAAAAAGGAATATTACTGATGGCAACCTCATAACGCGGCCCTCTTGCATGGGACTCTCAGGGACTTCGGAGGACTGGAGCTCACAGAGTTTGGGTGCGTGGCCAGCCCTGACCAGGCTCCCAAGAGGCGGGCACCAGGCCAGGCGGGCCGGGTGCTAATAGAGTGGCTGTCCTGCTCTCATTTCTGAATTAAATGGCAACATTCAAATCCTCCAGCCAAACGCAGCTTCTGAAGCTGTGCTTCCCATAGGCCATGGCCAGGCCCGACACTCCTGGTGCTGGTCACACCGCCCGACCCGGGTCATGAGGCTCCGCAGGCCAGTGTCTCCACAGCGCTATCTTCTGTGGAAGGCACCTCTCACCTCCCCACCCTGCCCTTTCCCTTCTTCCTGCTGTTCTCATTAGCTCACGGGGGCTTTGCTTAAGGGGTTCTTGCCTTGGTCTGTTTCCCTGACATGCCCACTTTCCATGTAGATATGGGGGTGAAGACCTCTCTGCTTCTGTGTCAGCGTTTAGGGGTGGTGGATCAGGAAGGGCACGTGCCTGCTGGGTTGATGACTCTCAGAGCTTTGCCCGCCGCCTCTCTCTAGGGCCATACACCGAGGCCCAATCCTGCTAGAATGGACCTTCCAGGATGGCCAGCAGGTTCAGCAAGAGCTCCCCAAGCTGTCAGCAGCCAAGCAGAGACTGGGAAGAATGGAAATGACTCCCTAGTTCACAATTCATTTTGGAATTAAGACAATCTCCCTGAGATTCCGCTCCCAATAAGAAAACAAAGTGGACTCTCTTAGCCCTCAGACAGGCCAGCACCATATTAAAGCTGATGCCCATACAAAAAAAAAAAAAAACACCAAAAATAAAACAATGCTCAGTACTTAGTTCAGTTCAGTTCAGTCACTCAGGCATGTCCAACTCTGCAACCTCATGAACCGCAGCACGCCAGGTCTCCCTGTCCATCACCAACTCCCGGAGTCCACCCAAACTCATGTCCATCAAGTCGGTGATGCCATTCAACCATCTCATCCTCTGTCATCCCTTTCTCCTTCTGCCCTAAACCTTTCCCACCATTGGGGTCTTTTCCAATGAGTCAGCTCTTCACATCAGGTGGCCGAAGTATTGGAGTTTCAGCTTCAACATCAGTCCTTCCAACAAACACCCAGGACTGATCTCCTTTAGGATGGACTGTTTAGATCTCCTTGCAGTCCAAGGGACTCTCAAGAGTCTTCTCTAACACCACAGTTCAGCAGCATCAATTCTTTGGCGCTCAGCTTTCTTTATAGTCCAACTCTCACATCCATACATGACCACTGGAAAAACCATAGCCTTGACTAGATGGACCTTTGTTGACAAAGTAATGTCTCTGCTTTTTAATATGCTGTCTAGGTTGGAAATAACTTTCCTTCCAAGGAGTAAGCATCTTTTAATTTCATGGCTGCAATCACCATCTGCAGTGATTTTGGAGCCCCCCAAAATGGAGTCAGCCACTGTTTCCACTGTTTCCCCATCTATTTGCCATGAAGTACTTAGTAGATGCTAAATTAATTTGTGTGGAATGAATGAATGAATGAATTAGTGAGGTTGATTCAGGATCAAGCCTAAACCCTCAACTCCCATTGAGGAATCACAGAGTGCTCCCTGTGGGCAAAGTCTGGTACCTCACACCACGAGGAAGTCAGTGAGCAAGAATGCACTGTCCCTGCTTCAAAACTCACACAGCTTTCCCTGGAAGACAAGTCACAGATGTCAGGAAAGTTAATAACAGAGGATTTCACCCTTTGTGACCTAGGGAGATTTTTCAGTCTCTAAGACAAAATCGCTGTGTTATGGAATTAGCTATCCCTACTCACTGAAAAGTTCTCCAACCTCACCAAATGACACAATCCTCTTAATATGTGACTGGGGCCAGCTTACAGATATGACAGGACTGGTGCATCAGTCCAGCTGCCGAAACAGCACCAGGAAGATACATAGAAGTTCAGTGAATTGAGTTAAATGACTACTGTACAGCGCAGGGAACTGTATCCAATATCTTGTAGTAACCTATAATGGAAAAGAGTCTGAGAAAGAATAGATACATAGATGTAACTGAATCACTTTGCTGTACATGTGAAACTAACACAATATTCTAAATCAGTAAAAGAAAATAAACGGGAATTTTAAATTATTATAAAAGATACATGGATGTGAGAGTTGGACCATAAAGAAGGCTTAGCACCAAAGAATTGATGCTTTTGAACTGTGGTGCTGGAGAAGACTCTTGAGAGTCCCTTGGACAGAAAAGACATCAAACCAGTCAATCCTAAACGAAATCAACCCTGTATATACATTAGAAGGACTGATGCTGAAATTGAAGCTCCAATACTTTAGCCACCTGATGCAAAGAACTGACTCATTGGAAAAGACCCTGATGCTAGGAAAGATTGAGGGCAGAAGGTGAGGGGGACGACAGAGGATGGGATGGTTAGATGGCCTCACTGACTCAATGGACATGAGTTTTAAGAAAGTCTGGGAGATAATAAAAGACAATGAAGCCTGGTGTGCTTCAGTCCATGAGATTGCAAAGAGTCGGACACGACTGGGCAACTGAACAACAGCAACAGCAAAAGATATACCATGAGCAGGTATGTTTAAAGTTACCCTGTGGCCACTTTGTTGTTCTTTAGTCGGATCATAGAAAAAGCAAGGGAATTCCAGAAAAACATCTACTTCTGTGGCCTCTGCTGCTGCTGCTGCTAAGTCGCTTCAGTCGTGTCCGACTCTGTGCGACCCCATAGACAGCGGCCCACCAGGCTCCCCCGTCCCTGGGATTCTCCAAGCAAGAACACTGGAGTGGGTTGCCATTTCCTTCTCCAATGCGTGAAAATGAAAAGTGAAAGTGAAGTAGCTCAGTCGTGTCTGACTCTTAGCGACACCATGGACGGCAGCCTACCAGGCTCCTCCATCCATGGGATTTTCCAGGCAAGAGTATTGGAGTGCAGCGCCATTGCCTTCTCCGTCTGTGGCCTCTAGAGAAGGTTATTACAAGAGAGTTGGAGGCAGCAGGGGTCACTTGGTGTCACTTCAAGCAGGACAGGTCAGAAAGGAAATACATTTGAGCCAGAGTCTCAGGTCACCGAGCCAACTTGAACACAGCCTACCAAGAGACCTGGGCTCCCTTGAAAATGGAGGGATTTTTCAGAAAGGGAAGGAACCCTCTCTCCCACTAAGGACATCACCACACTCCAGAACACCATGCTCTGGAAGTTTCCCTCAGAGGTCCCCTCTCTCTCGCAGGAGAACCGTGAGAATTTCAACACTTGGAGCACTCACGCCAAGCTTGGTTTCAGGGGAGCAGCCTTCATTCCCAGGCAGATTCCCTCTTGTCTTCGTATCTAAGAAGAGCTGAGCCTCAGGTGATGTCAGGACTGACTGACCCATCCTGGCTGGGGGAGCAGGCCTGTCTTGTCACCCACTGTGTCATTTCCCTCCTTCATTCATAATTACTCTCACCTTCATCACCAGGCTCCAGGAGCTGCTGCCTGGCACGGCACTGCCATTCTGGAAGCCTCCAAATGTGCGCAGGTGTGGTGCTCAAGAGGAGGGGGAGGCAATTATCCCCTGAAATGCACAGCTACCAAAATAGCAAAGTGGTGAGTCACCGAGAACTGCCAGCCATGGGGATCATGACAGTGATGTCATCATAAAGAGAGGAAAATAGGAGGAAATACTCCCGAATCTATCTTCTTAAAAGAGGTGGAATATGAAATGGGGGTGAGAGGACAAGAAATTGCTCAAACAATGAGCATGACACTTCCTTCATTTCCTCCCTGCCCTTCTGCACCCCCTCCCAGCAAAGGGATCTTTGCTGCCCTGAGGGACAGTCTTGAAATGATTCATTCAGCACATTCTGAACGCCTACTATGTGTGCAGATGAATCAAGTGAGTGTCTAAAAGTCTTTGCAAGGCACTCAAGTCTGACTTCAAAATGCTTACTCACAATCTCATCTCTTGACTGTTTTCATCTGCAACCCACCTGAGAAAGAGCTGCCACCTAAAAATCAATCCCATTCAACTCAGGTTTCCCAAGAGAACAGCCTCATCTGCCTCTCAGAAGAATCTGTTACATCTGGTATATAACAACTGCACAGAGCTGTAAGGGTAAGCCAGGGCTCCTTTCAAATCTAAGGATGATAAAGCTGGGTGCCCGCAGCTCTCTGAACCCTGGGGCAGGGGGTGGGGGGATACCGCTTCCACCCAGCTGCCCCCTCCTCAGGGGTCAAGACAGCAAAAGACAGAAGCTGTGACCACACTGCAGAGCCTTGTTACCAAGGAGGGTCCTTCCTAGGGAAGTTGTAGACCTTGAGATCATCAGCCTCTCTTGGGAACACCCTTAACAACCTTTGATTCCCTTATTAATTAATGACTTCAATCAATCGGACACATATTCCTTCTATATTGGTATGACTGGCATTTTTAGCATTTTGAAGATTATATATTTGACAAATTCAATAGTATTAGACAGTATTTACTTTTCAGTCTGCATTTGAACCCATTCACATGAAGGTTTGAGAATATTGCTTTTGTTTTTTTTCTTATTTTGGCCGCACCATATGGCATTTGGAGTCTTAGTTCCCCGACTGTGGATCAAACCTGCATTTGAAGTGTGGAATCTTAACCACTGGCCCACCAGGGAAGTCCAAGGATTCAGGAATATTTTTTGGTGGAGGAGGAGTTGGTGGGGATGCACCCAAAATGCATGACTGGGGGGTTGGGGGGGACAGTAATTAACCATAGCAGCCATTCATGATAGTTTGAGATTCACTCATTAGGTGCTACCAAGCTCATTTTATTTACCATCATCCTTTAATTCCTTCCCTGGTGGCTCAGACAGTAAAGCATCTACCTACAATGCTGGAGACCTGGGTTCGATCCCTGGGTCAGGAAGATCCCCTGCAGAAGGAAATGACAACCCATTCCAGTACTCTTGCCTGGAAAATCCTGTGGGTGGAGGAGCCTGGTGGGCTACAGTGCATGGGGTTGCAAAGAGTTGGACACAACCGAGTGACATGACTTTTGAATTCCTTCCTACCCTCCAAACATCTGGTTTTATCCTCTTTCACAAAAATATTTATTGTAAGGTCCTGCTCTCTTCTCACAGAGGAAAAAGGGGGGGAAAGGTATTATTTCCTACTCAGAGATTTATCAGAAGTTCTAGAAGACAAAATTAAACCTGAGATCAGTCAGAAACTCAAACAAAGAGAAGAACTAGATTGCACGGTTGAGGCCTAGAGGGAGCCCTGCTTCCCATCTGGGGATGGAGGGGACTCAACGGCCAGGAAGCCCCACCGAGGCCCCAGCCCTGGCCCTGAATCGATGCTCTGAGCTGTACGTTAGGTCCAGGGCTGGCACTCTGAGATACTGCCAATTTTCTTCAACTTGCTGTGATTCACGGTTCCTGATGTGTTTTCATGGTCTTTTCTCACCACCTTTCCCTCAGCAGTGATGTCAGTGATATAAATGACTAGCTGAGAATACTGATTTGAAATAAGCTAAGGATGGTCTCCATGGGTTGTCAAAGAATGGTAATTAGCAGCTAAGTATTGTGTCCTTCCTCTGTCATTTTCCTTAACTTGATAACAAATAAGTTAGGCTGCTTCAAGATTTTCTCTTTTCATTTTCAACTGCAAGTAGCTGAAGCCTAAAATGTCACAAATACAAAAATAACATCTCTTTACATTCTGCCACTTAAAGGCATTTCACAGGGAGAACTATATGTTCTGTTTCTCTACATATGTTTAGCTTACATCATCTTTTCCCACCCATGCCCTGCTGAAAAAAATCACTGATTTCTTCCCTGTTCCTCCAGTTTTGCTTGCTTTCCCATCATCTGCAGGATTTGTCTTCTCTCAACTTCTATCTTCAGCTTCTAAACCTGCCCCTCAGTTTCCCAGCATCAAGCTGTTAGTCCAGGAGTGTCCACCACCTTGTAAATGGGCTCCAGGCTCCTTAGATAGGAGGTCTTCTTGCTCTCAGACCTCCCCTGTCAACCTCTGGACTGATGCCTGGCCTACAGTCATTGGAGCTAGGACTCAGGTGACGGGACCTGGGCACAGCTCCAACCACATCATTTATCCATAAGAGGATAGAAGCAAATCAATGGCTTTGAGCCTGTCAGCTATCTATGCAAAGTGAGTGACACATCTGAGGGGTGCAGTGGGGACAAGTGACATGACTTGTGAGCAAAGCTCATCAAAGGGTCCGGAAAGCACTAAACAGATGCTGACCCTGGTCTTCTTTTACCAAACGCCTTGCCATCATTTCTCTCACTCAGAGGTTTCCTGCAAGGTTTTCCTAAGACAGTCCGACAGGACACCTGCTTCTGGAATAAGGAAGACGGCTCCAGCTGATGCCTGGAGGACTTGACCCAGCCTCTCAACAGCTGTGTGGCCTTGAGCAAGCTTTGAGCCTCCCAGGACCTCAGTTTCCTCATCGGAAAGTATGAATAACAAATACCTCCCAGTATTTCTCGCAAGTTATCATGAGGATGAAATGAACATTTTCTGAAATCATTAAATGAAAAGCTTTATTATTTCTTAACTTGGAAAGGGGAAACAGTGCTCGACTTCTGCTCAGAATTTTTTCCCATGACCTCTTGCCTCTCCTTATGGAAAATCTGACTCAGAAGATTTCTCCTAAGAAATCTCATTCATTCATTCACTCATTCAATCAATCCATCAACAAAAATTTCCTGAACACCTTCAGTGTGCCAAGACCCTCTGCCAGGCACTGGGCATCAAAGCTGAATGAGACACAATCCAATCAAAAAGTGGGCAGAAGATCTTAATAGACTTATCTCCAAGGAAGACATACAGATGACCAATAAGCAATGAAAAAATGTTCCATATCACTAATTATTAGAGAAATACAAATCAAAACTACAATGAGGCGCCATCTCACACCAAGAAGAATGGCCATCACCAAAAAAATCTACAAACAATAAATGCTGGAGAGGGTATGGAGAAAAGGGAACCCTCCTATCCTGTTGGTGGAAATGCAAATTGGTAACAATCACTATGGAGAAGAGTATGAAGATTCCTAAAAAAAAAAAGAGAGTAAAAGTAGAAGTGCCATATGACTTAGCAATCCCACTCCTGGGCATATACCCAGAGAAAACCATGATTCACAAACATGCATGTACCTCAATGTTCATCACAACACTATATACAATAGCCAGGACATGGGAGCAACCTAAACGTCCATCAACAGATGAATGGATGAAGATATATAGACAATGGAATATTACTGAGCTATAAAAAAGAACAAAATAATGCCATTTGCAGTAGCATGGATGGATCTAGAGATTTTCACACTGAGTGAAGTAAAAGAAAAAACAAATATCATATGGTATCACTTACATGTGGAATCTAAAAATTGGTACAAATGAACCTATTTACAAAACAGAAATAGAGTCAGATGTAGAAAATAAATTTATGATTACCAAGGGGGAAGGGAGGAGAGGATAAATTGGGAGACTGGGATTGACATATACACATTACTATATATAAAATAGATAACTAATAAGAACCTACAGTATGAGAACTCTACTCAATATTCTGTAATGACCTATATGGGAACAGAATCTAAAAAAGAATGAAGATACATATATATAGACATATAAAACTAAATATATAGATATATATAACTGAATCACTTTGCTGTACAGCAGAAATTAACCCATTGGGCTGCCCTTGTGGTTCAGACAGTAAAGAATCTGCCTGTGATGCAGGAGACACAGGTTCAATCCCTGAGTCTGGAAGACTCCCTGGAGATGGGAATGGCTACCCACTCCAGTATTCTTGACTGGAGAATTCCATGGACAGAGGAGGCTGGTGGGCTACAGTCCATGGGGTCTCAAAGAGTTGGACATGACTGAAAGAATAACACTTTCCACTTTTTCCAAATCAACTATACTCCAATAAAAAATTACTTAAAAAAAAATGTTGAATGAGAGGAGTCCCTGCTCTCAAGATAGTAGGAAAATAGACAAGTACCAGCTAAGATGGGGCTTTGTTGGAGCAGAACAGGAAGGGGCCAACTCTGTAAGCTCTCTCTGGTCCACAGAGGGCCTGGTATGAAAAGTGAGGGACTTGAAGACAAACCCCAGGCTTATAAATGAGCCTGCTGCTGCTAAGTCACTTCAGTCGTGTCCAACTCTGTGCGACCCCATAGACGGCAGCCCACCAGGCTCCCCCATCCCTGGGATTCTCCAGGCAAGAACACTGGAGTGGGTTGCCATTTCCTTCTCCAATGCATGAAAGTGAAAAGTGAAAGTGAAGTCGCTCAGTCCGCGACCCCATGGACTGCAGCCTTCCAGGCTCCTCCGACCATGGGATTTTCCAGGCAAGAGTACTGGAGTGGGGTGCCATTGCCTTCTCTGATAAATGAGCCTACTATGTTCTATTACTCCAAATCCCATTACAAAAGAAAAATATTGTAAGACTCAGGATGCCTGTATGCTCCAGTCCAACTGAGACACCACACACATTGAAACATTCTCTCTCTCTCTCTCACACGCACAGGCACACACCCCTCGCTGTGGGAGGGGATTTGGTGCATAATTCACAACCAGGCACCTTCCATTTAGTGCCTGCCCCCACCCTCCAACTCTTAGTCATGGCTGAAGGCACTGCAGGGCTTTCCTGGATGTAAACTGGAAGAAATCCAGGTTGGGCCAGCCTGGCACAAAGCAGCTGAAGTTAGCATGCAGACTGTCACAGCTTCAGGAGGTGGCTCAGGAGTTGTTTATAGACTTTTCAATATTCAGAGCTGTTGCTCCCCAATTTTCATTCATTTCTCTGAGATTTTAGCTGTCAGATTAATTTCCAAGGTCCCCAAGGAATGCTGGACCTTTATCAACCCAGTTAGACTGTTTTCTTTGAGGGTTCTTTTCTCCGTATGTGGAAAACACTTGACATATTCAAAGATCTGCTCAATTTACCTGCGCTTCTTCAGCCAGAAGGGTCAAAAAGAGCTTCCAGGGACCTACCTACCTGGTGATCCAGTGGCTAAGACTCAGAGCTCTCAATGCAGGGGGCCTGGGTTTGGGGAACTAGACCCCACGTGCCACAATTAAGAGTTCACATGCTGCAACTAAGACTCGGTGCAGCCAAAGAAAATAATTTAAAAAAAAAAAACACCTACCGGATTTTAAGAATCCTAAGCACACCCTTCCCTGAACACCTTTCAGAGCAAACAAACTCACCATGGGGATGTGCAATTAGGAGAAACAGTGCACGCGTCAAGTATAAGAATGGTGACTACATACTCAGATAAACAGTAATATGCATGACTTCATAAGTATTTCTGTAATCAAATCACAAAAAAAGACTATCTGTGTGATCTGAGTTCCAATGTTAGTTATGCTACCAACTATCTGCACTCCCTTGGGCTCAGCTTTCTATTTCTTTGAGTTTCTTTGTATCAAATAACAGAGTTGGGCTGAATCAGTGACTTTCAAAATTTCAAGCAGCAGAATTCCTTCTTCAGACCAATGATATCGGAGAGGGGCTCAGGGCACAGAAGAGATGCTCCAATATATAAGGGAGATGCTCCAGCGGGTTGTGCAGGTCCTGAGTCCCACCTGGTGGGCCTCTCTTTTCTCCATTCTGGAGCCCTTTGGGATTGCTGGAACACAGGCTGAAACCCCTTGAACTGAGAGTATTAAATCCTCACTGAATCCCAAGCTATGTTATTGTCATTGCCAAGTTCTTGCTTCCATCAGCTCAGCCACCATCACAGGCTGCTTCACTGTTGTAAACAGGTCAGACATACAACAGTGAGACCTTCCTGACAAAAATTCATAATGATCACTTCACTTTAGATGACCCCACACGACTCAGTGAGGGTCCGTCAGCCCACGACACTGGAGCAGAAGTGACCCACTTCACAGGAAGCTGCTGTCGAGCGGGAAGACTTGGGCAAGTGACTTTAGATCCACAGTGATAATCCAGACCTCCCCACAAACACAGAGCACCTCTCAAATACAGGGGTTCACCCCACTGCCACCAGGCACTAGCAGAGAACACAGAGACTAAGGTGAGTTCCCAGAGGAAGTCACCTCCAGTGGGACACATTCAGCTCTGAGTATCAGGTACTGATGGGAGGACCCAGTGACTGGGGGTGAGCAGGGTGAATACCATCCTGAGGTCCAGAGCCTCAAAGCCAACTCTCCTGAAGGGGGCGGAGCCACTGTACCTTCCATCCCAAGGGCACGGTGCACCAGTGAGAGCCTCCAAAACTCTGGGGGTCCAATGATCCCTACAGATTCTCTGAAAAGTAGGGAGCCCTTTGTCAGGAAACCAATTGCAGCAAGTGTCTGCAGGCTCCACTACTGTTCCACCAGGCAGACAAGTTTCCACGGGATATGTCGAGGAGAGACTCCTCCCCTCCTTCAATAGAGGCCGAATGCCCACCACGTGACCTGACATGTGCCAGGAATTAAGCCACGAACAAGACAAATATTCTTTGCAAAGCCACCAAGTCCAATAGCCATTTATCAGTCCTCATGTCACGGAGCTTCTCAGCATTTGATGCAATTGACCAGCCCTTTCATGAATCACTGGTTTTCCATAGATTTTTACAGACAAAACTCATTTTCCCTACCTCCCAGGACTCCCTTCTTGGCCTTTTCAGCCTTTTCCTCCTTTGCTTATTAGCCCAAGACACTATGCTAACATCCTATGTACTCTCTTCCTCTAGCTCTAGACCAACGGTCTTACCCTGGGGTCCCCGAGCCCCTTGCAGGGGGGTCAGTGAACCTGAATGTGAAAAAAACTGCATCTTCCTTTTCACTCTCCTCTTACTGAAAGTTAGCAATTCTTTCAATTATGAATGCAAATTAGCAGGACCTGTCACCTCATCCCCGAGAAAAATCCCAGGGATCTTCATCCCACACAACAGTTGTTGCGGTTGTCTCAAAATCTGTATCCATCACTACTCTGCAACTAGAGCAATTATTAGAACTGCCACTGGGTATCATTATTTAATGAGTTAATAAAGAAGCATCTATACTTCTATAGCACAAACTTATTTTTAGTTATTTTGATAGCCGCGTTTCAACATAATTGGTTTCCATTGTTACCTTCTACATGTTATGTCACACATTTAAAATCACAGGCATACCCAGACTGCCAAAGGAATCCAAAGTGAAAAAAAAAAGGGAAGTTGCTCAGTCGTGTCCGACTCTTTGTGACCCCGTGGACTGTAGCCTATCAGGCTCCTCCGTCCATGGGATTTTCCAGGCAAGAGTGCTGGAGTGGATTCCCATTTCCTTCTCCAGGGGATCTTCCCATCCCAGGAACTGAACCCAGGTCTCCCACATTGCAGGCAGATGCTTTACCATCTGAGCCACCAGGGAAGCCCTTAAAAGGAATCCAAAGGACACAGAAAATGAAGCGCTGCCACCCTTGGGGGAATAACATATGACCTTGGCTTTAGTTACCACCACCTCATACAGGTCTTTAGCTCAGACCCTTCCTCTGAATGCCAAACTTGAAAAAATACTTGCTCAAGAGAAACTTTGAATATCTCCAAGTTACCCTAAACTCATCATGCTCAATGCCAAGTTCCAGTGGCCCCCAGGACTTCCCTGGTGACACAGTGGATAAGAATCGGCCTGCCAATGCAGGGGACACGGGTTTGATCCCCGATCCAGGAAGGTTCCCCATGCTGCAGAGCAACTAGGCCCGTGTGCCACTGTGCTCTAGAGCTCAGGAGCCGCAACTACCACTGAACAAGTTCTCTAGAGACTGTGCTCCTCAACAAGAGACGTCACCAAAATGTGAAGCCCTCAAACCACAACGAAGACCCAGAAAAGCCAGAACTAAATCAAGTGACTTCTTTCAAGGCAGCCCCCCACTCAGCAGAGAACCCCCAGTGTTAACTCCCCAAGCTTGCACTGTAACAGAGTCCAGCCGCTCTCTCCCTGCCCTCCGGCCTTCCTTGTCAGTCATTTGTACCCCACCTTCTCCCTGCCACCAGACGTCTGGTCACAGAGGGTCTACCCTGCACCCTCAGCCTCTGCCTAGTTGACACTGAGTTTTCACATCTCAGCCCTCAGCAAAGCCTTCCTTGCCCTCCCTACCTATCAAATCCCCCATGGCATCATATAACCCTCCTTTCAGAACTACCTCTACAGCAATTTTACTTTTGCTTTGTAATTACTTATTGTGTGCGTGTGTGTGCTGTACCATGCAGGATGTTGGCTCTTAGTTCCCCATCCAGGGACCGAACCGGCACCCCTTGCAGTGCAAGCATAAAGTCCTAGCCCCTGGACTGCCAGGGAAAAACCAGTAGTTACTTCTCACTGTTGGTGCCCCCAACGGATCATAAGCTCCCTGAGAAAGGAACTGGGTCTGTGTTTATCACTGCCCACATCCCCAGCACAACGCCTAGCAGAGAACTGGCATTCAATAAACATTTGGTAAGTAGATGAGTTAACTAAAGTCCATGGAGTCTACAGGCTTCGAGAAAACAGATATGACACAAACATTCAAAATAATAATTATTTAATTCCAGCTGTTGTAAGTGGTACTGAGTAAAGAATGATGTGCATTGTGAACATATAACTGAAAGGTCTCATCTAGTCAGTCCAGACTAGTCAGTGAAGATTTTCCCCAAAAAGCAACATTTGAGCTGAGACTTGAAAGATGAGAACCAACTGTTCAGCTGAATGAAGGAACAGCATTTTAGGCAAAAGGATCGGCATGTGGGTAGTCTCTGGAACAGGAAGAGCTGGGCAGATTCAGGGATGGCAAGGAGGCCTTTGGGGCTGGAATGCCGAGAAGGAGAGGACAGGACCAAATTACAAAGAGCTGCACACACCAGGGTGAGGGTTTGGGGCTGTGATCGGTTGCAAAAGTGGCTACAGAACTTCCATGGTGGTCCAGTAGCTAAGACTCCGTGCTCCCACTACAGGAGGCTCAGGTTCGATCCCTGGTGGGAGAACTATTAATAGATCCCACATGCCAAAACTAAAGAGTTCACATGCTAAACTAAAGATCCCTCATGCTGTAACTAAGACCTGGCATGACCAACCAAACAAACAAAAAAAAAATTTAAGTGGTCTCAGTTATTCCCCTACATGGATCTAGCCCCTCCACAACGTGGTTCTGTGGTTCCTCCCATCAAGAAATAGAATCCACTCCCCCACCCCTTGACTCTGACCTGGACTTTTCTCTTGCTTGAGTCTAAAGAATGCAGAGGAAGCCATATGCCAGATCTGAGCCCAGGCTTCTGGGTACCTTGAGCCTCTTTTCTCTCTCTCTCTCTTTCTTTCTCTCTCTCTCTGTCTCTCTCCTCCTCTCCGCCCCCACCCTTTCTTTCTCTCTTGGAACCCTTCCCAGCTCCTGCAGCATGAGATCTTATGTACAGCAAAGTCCAGCCATCCAAGCTGACTCCCTCCTAGACCGGCCCCTTCCCAGCTGACCCACCAGCTGACCCCAGAATTATGAGTGAGCCCAGACAGGTCCAGAAGAACCACTCAAGTGAGTCCAAACCAAGTTACCAATCATAAGCCATAAATGCCTGTTAGTTACAGCCACTACGTTTGGCATCATTTGTTAGGCAGCAAAATCTAAGTGATATCACGGCTTTCTCCTGAGAACCAAGCGACACCTCTGAAGAGACTTAACAGCTGAGTGCCAGGGTGAGATGTGCCTTTGTAAGAACTCCTCTGGCTGTTGTGTGAACAATGGGTGGAGAAGGGGCAGGACCATCTCAGAAACCAGTTAGTGGGTGCTGCTGCCACCGGGGGGTGGGGATGACCTGACCTAGGAGGTGGTGGTGATGTGGTGAGAAGACGGGCACAAGAGTGCTTCAGGAAGTGATATCCGAGGATTTGGTGGCTGATTCAGTAACGGGGGTAATGAGAGGGGATGATGCCTCCATCTCTACTTAAGCTGCTAGGAAGGCAACTGTATTAGTCAGGCTTATCCGGAGAAACAGAATTAATAGACTGTGAATACATATATAGAGAGAAAGAAATTTACTATAAGGAAATAGAGCATGAAATTATGAGGACTCCAGTACAGATCTGCAGTGTGGTCGGGCAGCCCTGAGACCCAGGAGAGCTGACAATGCAATGAAGTCCAAAGCCAACTGCTGGAGAAGTTTTTTACTCAGGGACACACCCATCCTTTTTATTCCCTGGACCTTCAACCAGTTGGATGGGGCCCACCCACATTACAGAGGGCAATCAGCTTTACCAATGAAAATGTTCATCTCATCCAAAAACACTCTTGCAGAAACATCCAGAAATATGACTGGCCAAATATCTGGGTACCCTGTGGTCAGGTCAAGCTGGTACTTAAAATTAACCATAGCACTGGTACTGCCAGTTACTGAGACAGGGAGGCTGAGAGGGGCAGGCTTGTGAGCTAAGGTGCTGAACTCAGGAAGGATGAGATTCATTGGACAGAGGCTGCTCTGGATGGGACCAAGGCCACCCAGGGACGCCTGAGCAGTGAGACTGGTTCCTCCCACTCCTACCATCATTCTACCATTGGATCGTGATGTGACCCTGAAGAGACCATGGAGAGGTGGATGGCACAGCACCTATCTAGAGATTTGGACCGTCCAGTTAGAGGAGGAAAGTGGAACTCAAGGAGAATGGATTCCAGCTGGACTTGTGGAGGAGACCCTGGGGCCACCCTTCCAAAGCAGGCTCCACTGCAGCTCTTGCAGTGGACAGCCCAGCTTTGTTACTGCCCCACCTCGTGGCTGTGGGCCTGGGTGCTCCACGGTCTGGGGCCTCTCTGCCTGCTGCTCCACTCGCCTTCCCTCACTCCACCCTTCCAGGAAAAGAAATCAGAAAAGCACAATGATTAGGAGCATGGGCTTTGCCTTAAGGCTGCCTGGGAGCTAACCTTCACCCACTGGTCAAGGGCATCTCTTCCAGGACAAGTCACTTAACCATTTCCCAGTGTCCTCATCCGTGTTCATTCAGTTCAGTTCAGTCACTCAGTCGTGTCCAACTCTTTGCAACCCCATGAATCGCAGCACGCCAGGCCTCCCTGTCCATCACCAACTCCTGGAGTTCACTCAAACTCACATCCATCGAGTCGGTGATGCCATCCAGCCATCTCATCCTCTGTTGTCTCCTTCTCCTCCTTCCCCTAATCCCTCCCAGCATTAGAGTCTCTTCCAATGAGTCAATTATTCACATGAGGTGTCCAAAGTACTGGAGTTTCAGCTTTAGTATCAGTCCTTCCAAAGAATACCCAAGACTGATTGCCTTTAGAATGGACTGGTTGGATCTCCTTGCAGTCCAAGGGACTCTCAAGAGTCTTCTCCAACACCACAGTTCAAAAGCATCAATTCTTCGGCGCTCAGCTTTCTTCACAGTCCAACTCTCACATCCATACATGACCACTGGAAAAACCATAGCCTTGACTAGACGGACCTTTGTTGGCAAAGTAATGTTTCTGAAGTAATGTTTCTGCTTTTGAATATGCTGTCTAGGTTGGTCATAACTTTCCTTCCAAGGAGTAAGTGTCTTTTAATTTCATGGCTGCAATCACCATCTGCAGTGATTTTGGAGCCGAAAAAATAAAGTCTGACACTGTTTCCACTGTTTCCCCATCTATTTCCCATGAAGTGATGGGACCAGATGCCATGATCTTCATTTTCTGAATGTTGAGCTTTACGCCAACTTTTTCACTCTCTTCTTTCACTTTCATCAAGAGGCTCTTTAGTTCTTCTTCACTTTCTGCCATAAGGGTGGTGTCATCTGCATATCTGAGGTTATTAATATTTCTCCTGGCAATCTTGATTCCAGCTTGTGCTTCCTCCAGCCCAGCGTTTCTCATGATGTGCTCTGCATAGAAGTTAAATAAGCAGGGTGACAATATACAGCCTTGATGTACTCCTTTTCCTATTTGGAACCAGTCTGTTGTTCCATGTCCAGTTCTAACTGTTGCTTCCTGACTTGCATACAGGTTTCTCAAAAGGCAGGTCAGGTGGTCTGGTATTCCCATCTCCTTTAGAATTTTCCACAGTTTATTGTGATCCACACAGTCAAAGGCTTTGGCATAGTCAATAAAGCAAAAATAGATGTTTTTCTGGAACTCTCTTGCTTTTTCCATGATCCAGCAGATGTTGGCAATTTGATCTCTGGTTCCTCACCCATGAGGTGGGGATAAAACAGGGCAGACTTGCCTCTGTTGAAAACTAACTGAAATAACACTTAGCACAGTATTTGGCATTTAGTGAGGATGCAGTGAGTGGGATGATTAATTCTTGCTATCATCATTATCATCACTGTGGGCTTTAGATTCTACAAGCCTGGTCCACTGCTTATTAACTACTTTTCTAGAATATTCATATCCATTTCAAGCTATTTTATTTATTTAATATTTTTGCAATTTTTTTTTTTTTTTTTGGCCGCACTGTGTGACATGTGGGATCTTAGTTTGCTGACCAGGGACCAAATCTGCACTCTGCACTGGAAGCACAGAGCTTTAACCACTGGACTGCTGGGGAAGTCTCTAAACTACTTACTAACTACTTAGATAGTTAAGTCCCTTAATTACACATTCACCTACTGAGGTGAATCCTGGATATGTCATTTGACCTCCCAGTGCCCCAGGCCCTGAACAGTGAGATGGGACACTGGTTCTTCATTGTCAGAGATTCTCTGAGGACTAAGATGGACCATTGAAAACACCGAGAAGCTTCCCCGGAGTTTGATAAGTGAGCAGCATGCTTTAACCAGCAGCAGCGTGAGGGATGGAAGCTCTCAAACTGTGCCGTGCTACTTGGCTCCTCTGTGACTTTTCTGTGCAGAAACCCTTGTCCATTTGTCATGCATCACTCATCTGTGAAGCCTGCGCTAGCCTCTGTCCCCCCTAGAAGTTTCCCAGATACTTGTCTTGGCCCAAGCACCCTCTGCCGGGCACACCTGCTGTGAAGGATATGCTTCTATCACGGCCTGGGTCTCTTCACATCCAGAGCATCTGCTTACATCTCTGATCTCCACACTCAGGTCCTAGAATGGAGCAGAAGTTCCATAACTGCTGGTGAATTTCCCGGGTGGTCCAGAGGTTAAGAATCTGCCTGCCAATACAGGGGACATGGGTTCCATCCTCAGTCCGGAAAGATCCCACGTGCTGCAGGGCAGCTAAGCCTGTGCCTCACAACGACTGACTCCATGCTCTAGAGCCCGTGCTTCACAACAAGAGAGGCCACTGCAGTGAGAAGCCCACACACCACAGTGAAGCGTAGCTCCTGCTCGCCACAACTATAGAAAGCCCGCGTGCAGCAACAAAGATCCCGTGCAGCCATACAGAAAATTCTAAATGTTTTTACAAGAGCTAAAAAAAAAAATGCTGGTGACACTGAACCAACTTGGCCAGAGAACATTCTGGATTGACAGGAGGTCTACAGCTGCAGATCTGCAGCCCCTCGCACCTGAGGGTCTCTGAGAAAGGTAGGGAGTCACTGAGGCTTCAAGGAGGCAGGCAGCCTGGGTGCCACCTTCTCCCTGCCACCCACCCTCTTTCCTCCAGTAAGCCCTGGCATCACCACCCCAATCCCCAGAGAACAAGAAGGAAGACATGGAGAAGTGAGAATACCAGCAGGTGAAGACATGCCTCAGGGCCTCTCTCCTGATAAGTGGCCTGAGTTTGCAGGTTTCCTGCGGCTCCAGCCCGATCCTTAATGACTTGGCAAGAAAAGATGTCTCAGCTCGGGTTGCTACTCCGGCCAGCATCAAAAAATGCTAACCAGCCTCTCTCTGCCCCACCAGGCAGGAGGGTCATGCTGGGCCTGCCATGTGAGATAACATGCCAGCCACCTGGGACTCGTGTGAACCAGGGTGCACCCTCCCACCGCCTGCGCTGGCCATTAACTGGCGAGAGTTCTCGAGCTGGCCCCATCCCCAGTGCTAACAGCCCCCAGCCTAGCCTGCCGGCAGCTCTGTGGGCTCCCCCACCCAGAGCTGTCTGCAAAGCCCACCGTTAATGCAAAGCTCCTCGCGTCCACACAGACTCCAGGAGGTGGGCCGAGATGTTGCAGGCTCCACACCAGAAGCTGCCCACCCATCCTGTTAACTATCTCATCCAAGCTGCTGTGTATGGGAGGGAACCAGGGGCTGGGTGGAAGAGGGCAGAGAAAGATTAGCTATTTTCTTGAAAAACCTCACACAAAACACAAACTGCTCGTTCACTCAGGTATTCTTTGGAAATTTACTGAGTGCCCACTAGGTATCAGGTTCCGAGTTAGGTGCTAGACTCCCGGTGGTCACCCTGGTGGGATCCGCCGCTACTGGGGCCAGATTTGAACTAAGGAATCACAGAAACGAATGCTTGATTCTGCTGTGCAAAGCTGCTACAGACTTCAGGGTGACAGCCCATGTCCTATGGAGAAGGGGCTCAGACTGAGTTGGGGGCTGGGAGTTAATCATCTCCAGAGATGCTTAAAAGGCATTTAATGATGACTCAGCAGGTAAAGAATCTGCCTGCAATGCAGGAGGCATGGGAGGCACAGGTTCGATCCCAAGGTTGGGAAGATGCCCTGGAGGAGGAAACGGCAACCCACTCCAGTATCCTTGCCTGAAAAATTCCATGACTAGAGGAACACCGAAGGCTGGAGTCCAAAGGATCACAAAGAGCAGGACACGCCTGAGCGACTAAACACAAATACACGCATACATTCTTAGGATGATTTCATTCGTAATAAAGAGAAGAACTTTTTCACAGACTATCTTATAAACCTTTAGAAACAGTTAGTTGAGAGACTTCCATGGCCATCCACTGGTTGGAATTTGGTGCTCTCACTGCAGGACTCCCAAGTTCGATCCCTGGTCAGGGAACTAAGAACACACACGTTGTGCTTCACAGTCAAAAAATAAAAAAATAAACAAGGTCAGTGATAAAATACTCCATAAGAAATAGTTGTCCCCAAGTTTCATCCTTTCCTTCTACAGTAATCAAATGCCTGAATATTAGCAGGGGACTTGGCAATTTAGAACAAAATTACATTCTCCCAGGTGAGTGTGTAACTAAGCTGCACACAGTGGGATATAAAGCAGAAATGGTCTGAGAAACTTCCTGGACATACACTTACAGGGAAGGAGAATGTCCGTGTATATTCCCTTCCCTCCTTTCTGCTACCAGAGCAGTGGTTACGGCTCCCGGTGCTGGAGCAGCCACCTGGGACACAAGTGCAGAAGGAGCTTAGAAGATGACAGAACAACAATTCACCCTAACTGAAACAAAACTTGTTTCCCGCAGGTGGGGAGCGGCAGGTAGCAGAGCATACACGAGATGTTGTCCAGGCAGAGCTGGTGGGACAGCCCAGGGCAAAGGTGCAGACCTGAGGGACTTCCCTGGTGGGCGAGTAGTTAAGAATCTGCCTTGCAGTGCAGGGGACACGGGTTCGATTCCCGGTCTGGGAAGATTCCATGTGCCACAGGGTAACTAAGCCCTCACGTCACAACTACTGAGCCTGCGCACCACAACTAGAGAGGGCGTGAACCAGCAAGGTCCGCGTGATGCAACGAAGGTCCATGTGCTACAGCTAATGCCTGACGCAGCCAAATAAATAAATGGATTTTTTTAATAAAGAATTTTTTTAAAAGGTACAGACGTGGTAGATACACTCTAAGGTGCACATTTTTTGCCCATTTTAACATCTCTGAAATTGATTTTCATCTTACAACAAGGGTGCACTACAATCGCCATGTGTCATATTTTACATTTTTAACACTGTTGAGTAAAAAGAGGTACAGAGCAATGATGAATATCTCGCATAAAATATGGCCTCACAAGCTGGTCATCCAATCCCTTGCTATTCCATGCAAAGCTCTTCATTAAACCATCACTGGTGGTTTCTTGGAAGACAGACAACCTGCCAGTGAAGGTAAAGCACTGGGGAAAATTCCAATTTTTTTTTTTTTTTTGCATTTTGAGTATTTATTACCTTTGTATAAAATTTATATTTTATCTTTAATTTGTAATACTTTATAATATTGTGATGGTTTTTGCCATGTAACAACATGAATCCGCCATAGGTATACATATGTCCCCTCCCTCTTGTACCCCTTCCCACCTCCCTCACCCTCCACCCCTCCAGGTTGTCACAGAGCGATGGTTTTGGGCTCCTTGCGTCACACTGCAAACTCCCACTGGCCATCTATTTTACAGATGGCAATGTGTACATTTCAATGCTATTCTCTCAAATAATCCCACCCTCTCCTTCCTTCATTGTGTCCAAAGTCTGTTCTTTACATCTGTGTTTCCTTTGCTGCCCTGCACATAGAATCATCAGAACTCTTTGCAGATTCCATATATATGTGTTAATATACAAACTATGGGAAAAGAACATGCTGTCTTTTTCTCTCCTTCCACCCAACGTTACAAGAGTGACGAACTCAGTAGAGAGCCAGCCAGTCACAAACATAGATGGAAGGGGATATAATTCTGCTAGGAGAAGGACTTTTTGTCTGTGGCCAGCAATCTAAGCCGACTGGAAGTCAGTACTTTTATGGCCTTGAAGAATAAAAGATAAGAAAGTTTCCCTAGGCAGAAGTGGGAATTTCAGAGGACAATGAATTTTTTCAGACAGCAGAAAAAGGTGGTCCAAATGGACTCACCAACGAAATGCATTCTACAGGCAGAAAAGAGAACATTTGCCATGCTAAGTCGCTCAGTCATGTCCAACTCTCTGTGACCCTATGGACTGTAGCCCCACCAGGCTCCTCTGTCCATGGGGATTCTCCAGGCAAGAATACTCAGGTGCGTAGCCATTTCCTTCTCCAGGGGATCTTCCCGACACAGAGATGAAACTCAAGTCTCCTACATCACCTGCACTGGCAAACAGGTTCTTTACCACGGAGCCACCTGGGAAGCCTGAAGTCCAGTGTAATCTCTGCCATGGACCAGTGTCTACCATATTCCCCATTTTCCCTTTCCAACATGGGGTTCATGTTGTATTAACTTGTGTCCACTGAGTTACTACATATTGTCCATGCTGTGATTAGATCACTTCCTTTTTAGTTCAAAGACCACCAAATCAAGGAAGACTATCTTTTTTCGCTGGTGTGGGGGGAAATGCTCTGAAGAAACATCCTGCTTTCTGTTGGTCCTTATATATCTCCACCAAGTGAGTCTGTATGATTCGTGCTGTGACATTCAGAGCCAAAGCTCTTCAATAAACAGCTGAATATTTTATCTGTAAAAAGTTTAAAGTTCTTCATTATTTTCACTTCTAGTATATATTGTTACCTCTCAGACACAACCTCAATAATAACTTTATTAAAAAAAAAACAGAAATTTGACAAAATAGATTATGATTCTAAACTTGATCTTATATTGTGGGTTGAAAAAACAATCTCTTATAAAATGAAGATCAGACCATCTGACAATTTCTGAAAAACAAATCAGGAGAAGACTATCTTCTCTTTTTTAATATTTCTTTATTTGGTTGCTCCGGGGCTTAGTTGTGGCACACAGGGTCTTTAGCTGCAGCATGCAGGATCTAGTTCCCTGACCAGGGGTTGAACCTGGGACCCGGCATCGGGATGCAGAGTCTTAGCCATTGGACCACAAGGGAAGTCCCAAGGGAAGACTCTGTTGATCTGATGGGCAGGACCATGCCTCACCCAGAGATCCTGGCCTTTCACAGAGAAGCAGAACCAAATGGGACTCTTACATCTCCTGCATTGGCAGGCAGGTTCTTTACTACTAACACTACCTGGGAAGCCCATTATTTACAATGGTTCTGAAAATACTAACCAATGCAATCAATAATAAACAGAAATATAAAGTACAAAGAATTTAAAAGTGGAAGCAAAGTTATTTGTCTTTGTAGTTGGTATGATTACTAACTAATAAAAGCCCAAAACAATACAAATTTTTTGTAGGTTGGATGACTACAAAATTAATACAAAGAATTTAATAGCCAGTTAGATTATTAAGGAAGAAAATCTCATTTGTAATAACCAAAAAGGATAAAATATACAGAAATAACCTAAATGTGCAAAGTTGATGTGAACAAAATTTAAATTGCCCCTGAGGGATGCACACCAAAAAAGGAATTGCACAAATGAGAAAATGTACCATATTCTCAAACAGGAAATCCCTTTAAAAAGCAGACTTTTGAAAAGTAGACATTTGAAAAGACTTCCCTGGTGGTCCAGTGGTTAAGAGTCTGCCTTGCGATGCAGGGGCCATGGGTTCGATCCCTGGTTCAGGAGGATCCCCCATGCCTCGGGGTAAATAAGCTGGTGTGCCATGACTACTGAGCCCACATGCTAGGGCCCATGCTCTGCAACAAGAGAAGCCACTGCAGTGAGAAGCCCACGCACCCCAACAAAGTGTAGCCCTTGCTCGCCACAACCAGAGAAAGCACATGTGCAGCAACGAAGACCCAGGGCAGCCAAAAATAATCTAAAAAAAATTTTAAAGCATGTGAAAAGAGAAATAGATGCACAGACACAGAAAATGAACTTACAGTCACCAAAGGGGAAAGAGGGGGGAGGGATAAATTAGGATTTGGGGATTGATATACCAGACCACCTGACCTGCCTCTTGAGAAACCTATATGCAGGTCAGGAAGCAACAGTTAGAACTGGACATGGAACAACAGACTGGTTCCAAATAGGAAAAGGAGTGCGTCAAGGTGGTATATTGTCACCCTGCTTATTTAACTTCTATGCAGAGTACATCAAGAGAAACGCTGGGCTGGAAGAAGCACAAGCTGGAATCAAGATTGCCAGGAAAAATATCAATAACCTCAGATATGCAGAGGACACCACCCTTATCGCAGAAAGTGAGGAGGAACTCAAAAGCCTCTTGATGAAAGTGAAAGTGGAGAGTGAAAAAGTTGGCTTAAAGCTCAACATTCAGAAAACGAAGATCATGGCATCTGGTCCCATCACTTCATGAGAAGTAGATGGGGAAACAGTGGAAACAGTGTCAGACTTTATCTTTTGGGCTCCAAAATCACTGCAGATGGTGACTGCAGCCATGAAATTAAAAGACGCTTATTCCTTGGAAGAAAAGTTATGACCAACCTAGACAGCATATTGAAAAGCAGAGATATTACTTTGCCAACAAAGGTCCATCTAGTCAAGGCTGTGGTTTTTCCAGTGGTCAGGTATGGATGTGAGAGTTGGATTGTGAAGAAAGCTGAGCGCCGAAGAATTTATGCTTTTGAACTGTGGTGTTGGAGAAGACTCTTGAGAGTCCCTTGGACTGCAAGGAGATCCAACCAGTCCATTCTAAAGGAGATGAGTCCTGGGTGTTCTTTGGAAGGAATGATGCTAAAGCTGAAACTCCAGTACTTTGGACACCTCATGCAAAGAGTTGACTCATTGGGAAAGACCCTGATGCTGGGAGGGATTGGAGGCAGGAGAGAAGGGGACGACAGAGGATGAGATGGCTGGATGGCATCACCGACTCGATGGATGTGAGTTTGAGCGAACTCCGGGAGTTGGTGATGGACAACCACCAGGCCTGGCGTGCTGCGATTCATGGGATCACAAAGAGTCAGACACGACTGAGCAACTGAACTGAAGTGAACTGAAATACTCACTGCTATATATAAAATAAATAACCAACAAGGACTTACTGTATAGCACAGGGAACCATATTCAATATTTTGTAGTAACCTATAAGAAACACACATACACACACATACACTTATATGTATATATGTTTAACTGAATCACTGCACTGTACACCTAAAATTAACACAACACTGTAAATCAACTCTACTTCAATAAAAAATAAAAGTAATGTGAGAGACTGCCAGATATTAAGATACACTATAATACTATGGGGCTTCCCAGGTGGTGCTAGTGGTAAGGAATCTGCCCGCCAATGCAGGAGCTGTAAGAAACCTGGGTTCGATCCCTGGGTCAGAAAGATCCCCTGGAGTAGGAAATAGCAATCCATTCCAATATTCTAACCTGGAAAATTCCAAATGGACAAAGGAGCATGGTGGGCTATATAGTCCATGGAGCCACAAAGAGCTGGACATGAGTGAGCACATGCACACACACACACACACACACACACAATACTACAGTGACTAAGTTAATATGGTACTGGCACATGAAAGGATAGACAGACAGATTAAAGGAACAGAATTTAAAGCCCCCTCCCCAAAAGATTTACAAATAAATAAACATTTAACATATGATAAAGATGATATTTTGAAACAGTAAGAAAAAAATTATTGCAACAAAATAATGTTACATGTTAGTCGCTCAGTCGTGTCCGACCCCATGTAGCACACCAGGCTCCTCTGTCCATGAGATTCTCCAGGCAAGAATACTGGAGTGGGTTGCCATTTCCTACTCCAGGGATCTTCGTGACCCAGGGAGGAAAAACTAAATTACCAGATAGCAGGGCTGCCACATTGCAAATATTTTTTCCTAATCTGCTGGTATTTTTTTTTTTTTACTTTGCATATGGTGTTTTTTTGCAATGCAGGTGTTTTTTATTTCTATTTTTGCTTTATGTAGTTAAATACATCCATCTCTTTTCTTATGACTTCTGGGCAAGTCTTGGCCACTTTGAGATTAAAACCATTTTCATATTTTCTACTAATGCTTTATGACCTTATTTTTTTAATACTTAAATTGCTGTTTCATCTATCTTATCTTGATGGAAGATGTGAGAATGAGGCCATGTTTATTTCTCCTGGTGTGATTTCTCAGAGAACCAAGGTGTGTTCAGAGAAGAAAAGTTGAATCTAGGGAATTCCCTGGTGGTCTAGTGGTTAGAACTCCATGTTTCCACTGCAGAACTGCAGCAGACATGGGTTCACTCCCTGGTGGGGTAACTAAGATCCTTCATGCCTCAAGGCGTGGCCACAAAAAAAAAGCAAAAGAAAAAAAAAGTGATTCTTCCTTTGCTTCTAGAACAAGAGCTAGCTCCCAACCGCAGGGAATCAAATAGCTTGCGCTGGTCAGTCACTTCTTCAGCTCCAGTCCTGAGAACGCTCACAATAAAACGTGCAGTCACCAGCGGCCCTGCACTGCCTCCAAGACAAAGGTCAAAGGCAGGCTGAAGGCACTTGGGACCTGGCCCGGCTTTTCAGTGCAACCCCCCTCTGGCTCACTCCCTGCCCCAGAGGGCCCTCACTGATTATCTGGGTGAAAGAAACGCCTTGTGCGTACTGGAATTCACTCTTCACCACGTTCCTCGTCTGGCTGACTCATTTTTCAAATTTAAAGCCAGTCATTACGGGGAACTCCTTGGTGGTTCTGCAGTGAGGACTCCACGCCGTCACTACAGGGGGCACAGGTTCAATCCCTGGTCAGGGAACTGAGATCCCGCAAGGCTCACGACTCGGCCAATTAATCAGTCAATCAGTCACAAATAAAAAGAAATAAAATAAAGTCAGTCATTACCTACCCCTGGGATGCCTTGCCTTACACAGACACACACACAGACATGCTCCACCCACATCCCTCCCCCAGGGCCAAGACCCCTCCACACATATCACTGCCAGAGCAGAAACCACAGTCCATGCTGGGTTGTCCTCCGCCGTGTATCTTCCCTGCTGGACTCCAGACAAATATGCCCAATGCTTCCGCCCCCCCACCGACCTTGTGCACAGAGATGCCGAATGAATGATTCAGAATGAGTGAAGGTCTTCCAACCCTGATCCCCTTTATAAGCATTCTTCTAATGTCAAGAATGCCAAAATCATCAGGAAGAATATAATATATTCACAGCAGTAATATATGTAATGTCCAGAATAATACATACTATAAATGCTTCATTTCTAACAGAGTGACACTTAGTCTGCCATTCTGCTACACAACAGCCTGTTGGTTTTTGCAAAAATGGCCCAAGTATGCTCCTCCCTGTATCCATACCTCTTTTCAGTGTGATGATTGTGCAGCATCTTCCTTCCAGAGGTGGAGAGTATTTCTTTGTCCTTGAGGCTGACCTTGGGAATTGCTTTGGCCAATTAAGTGTGGTAGAATTGACATTGTTCCCATTCCAAGCCTGGGCCTCAGGAGTCCTTGGGTGTTTTTTTGCTCCTTTTTTATGGAATGCTCACCCAGCCATGTGCAAAGTTCCATCTAGCCTTCTGGAAGATGAAATACATACGGTCAGGTCACCTCTATCACCCAAGGGGACCTGCAACACCCAGAGGCAGACAGTCTAACTGAGCAGCAGCAAACCACAGGCACATGACTGACCCTAGTCAGGACCAGCAGAACCGCTCAAAGCCCAGTGCAAATTGCAGAACCACAGAATCATGAGCTTAATGTGTTGGGATGTATTTTTTTAAGTCACTATGCTTTGGAATGGCTTACTATGCACTTAAAGCTAATTTACAGGGGACTTCTCTGGTCCCCTGCATTGCAAGGCAGATTCTTTACCACTATCCCTGGTCAGGGAACTAAGATCCCACCTGCCATGGGGCAGCTAATCTCATGCACCGCAACTAGAGAGACTGAGAGCCACAGTCTGAGCCTGTGCACTCTAGGGCCCAAGCACGGCAACAAGAGAAGCCCTCTCCCCACAACAAGAGAAGTAGACTGCAACGAAGACCTAGTATAGCCAAAAAAAAAGCCTATTTACAACTGGTTATTGAATTGTTGGGCTTCCCTGGTGGCTCAGATGGTAAAGAATCCTCCTGCAATGCAGGAGACCTGGGTTCGATCCCTGGGTTGGGGGATCCCTCCAGAGGAGGGAATGGCAGCATGGTAACCTACTCCAGCATTCTTGCCTGGAGAATCCCCATAAACAGTGGAACCTGGCAGGCTACAGTCCATGCGATCGCAAAGAGTCGGACATGACTGAGCGACCAAGCACAGCATTGAATTGCTGCCATCCTTCTATATCAGTTACTAAATATTCATACCAAATCCCCCACCAGCAGCAAAGAGACCCCTGGCTACTCTACAAACCAGCAACCAAGGGCGAATGCCAGGCCCAGCAGGGGTCTTAAGTACATAGGCTGTTTCTATAGCCTGGTCTCTCCTGACTAAATGATATTAATGAGGTATCAGTTGTTAAATATTAACATCTGATTAAAGGGGAATAGCTAAAGGAGCTCTAGCATATCAGAATATTACATTGTCACTAAAAATAATCATATGAACTGTCACTCCATAAAGCCATGTTAATAAGATAATGTTAAGTGGAAAAGAACAGATCGCTACTGACTGGTATGCACCCACTGTAGTAACATCAAATGCCTATGTGCACAATGACAAAAAAGAGAATTGATATTATAGTACCAAGAGCTTGGTGTTTTTGTTCTCTGTAACTATTTTATTTTAGTGCATAATAAGAGAAAAGCAACTCTAAGTAGAATACATTTGGCAACTTGTCTTCTTGGAATTGAATTATCTCAGAGCAAAGCCCTGATGTTGAGTAGAATGCATTAAGAAGAAATATTTCATTTCTTATAGGTAACATATCCTAAATGTCTATTTAGATTTCTAAGTTATTTTTAAAGGGACTTCCCTAGCAGTCCAGTGGTTAAGACTTCCTGCTTCCAAAGCAGGGGGTGCAGGTTCAGTCCTTGGTGGGGACATAAGATCCCACATGCCACAGGGCATGGCTATAATCAAATAATTAATTAAATAGCCTATTCCCAAGCTGTCTTTAAAAAATAAAAAAATTAAGTGATTTTTTAAAAGATTAAGATGTTACAAAATAAGAACAAATCAATGTGTTCTAGAATGAATCATGCTTGTTTAAGTAAATACTAATTCACATGTGGGTTAACTTTGCTCCATCAGCTTCCCTCCCCCAACCCAACATGGACAAGAGCCCTGTTTCTGCCAAACTAGATGCCCAAATTCTTGTGATACAAACTCTAGAGGATGTGTATACCAGACATTGCCAAATTCGTATACAATATCTATTCTTTCTGTCTTTATTAACATGACCCTGATTTTTCTTCTCAGGGTTGGAAGGTGACAACTTACCTCCCCAGGATCCCTTGCTACTATAGTGATGGCCATGTAACCATTTCTGGCTAATGAGAGGCAAGTGGCAATCTAATGCGAGGGGCTTCTGGGAAAGTAATTGTTTTCCTGATATAAAGAAATACAGAAGTTCTGTGTGAAGTTTTGTGTCATACCTTTGTAACTGTAGTGAGCTTTTTGAGGATAAGGGCTTCATCACTATTTTAAAGTCCTCCTCTACATCGTTTTAGCTGAGTGCACAGGAGCTTGATTGAACAAACAAGAATTAAAAGGACATCAAATAATTTTGCAGACGCAAAGTCTGAATTTTAAAATGTGGATCAATGATTCTTTGAGTTCCTATATGCTTTATTTTAAGAAATAAAGAAGATGTAGTACATATATACAATGGAATATTACTCAGCCATCAAAAAGAACAAAATAATGCCATCTGCATCGACATGGATGGACCTAGAGGTGATCATACTAAGTGCAGAAGTCAGAGAAAGACAAATTTCATATAATAATACTTCCAGGTACCCACTCTAGTATTCTTGCCTGGAGAATCCCAGGGACGGGAGAGCCTGGTGGGCTGCCGTCTATGGGGTCGCACAGAGTCGGACACGACTGAAGTGACTTAGCAGCAGCAGCAGCAGCAGCAGGTGGAATCTAAAATACAATGCCAGGAGCTAAGTCAATTCAGTTGAGTCTGACTCTTTGCAACACTATAGACTCTTTGCAACACTATGGACTCTTTGCAAAGGTTGAGTCTAACTTTTTGCAACACTATGTAGCCCACCAGGCTCCTCTGTCCATGGGATTCTCCAGGTAAGAATACTGGAGTGGGTTGCTGTGTCCTCCTCCAGGGGGATCTTTCCAACCCAGGGATCGAACCCAGGGATCGAACCCACATCTCTTATGTCTCCTGCTCTGGCAGTGGGTTCTTTACCACTAGCGCCACCTGAGAACAAAGCAGAAACAGATTCACTGAGGTAGAAAAAAAACTTATGGTTACCAAAGAAGGAAGGAAGTTGCTGCTGCTACTGCTGCTGCTAAGTTGCTTCAGTTGTGTTCAAATCTGCACGACCCCATAGACGGCAGCCCACCAGGCTCCCCCATCCCTGGGATTCTCCAGGCAAGAACACTGGAGTGGCTTGCCATTTCCTTCTCCAACGCATGAAAGTGAAAAGTAAAAGTGAAGTCGCTCAGTCGTGTCCAACTGTTCACGACCCCATGGACTGCAGCCCACCAGGCTCCTCTGTCCATGGGATTTTCCAGGCAAGAGTACTGGCGTGGGGTGCCATTGCCTTTTCCCACAAACTACTATATATAAAATACATAGACAACAAAGTTCTATTGTATAGCACAGGGAACTTTATTCAATAGCCTGTAATAAACCATAGTGGAAGAGTATGTGTATATATATATATACTTATTTTTACATGTATATATACTTATACTTATATGTTTATGTATTTATATTTATATATAAGCATGTTTAGTTGCTCAGTCATATCCAACTCTGCAACCCTATGGACTGTAACCCCCCCCAGGCTCCTCCATCCATGTGATTCTCCAGGCAAGAATATTGGAGTGGGTTGCCATTTCCTCCTCCAAGACATCTTCCCAACCCAGGGCTTGAACCCAGGTCTCCTACATATCCTATGTTGGCAGGCATATTCTTTACTGAGCCACCTGGGAAGCTCTCTCTCTATGTGTGTGTGTGTGTGTATCTGAATCACAGAAACTAATGCAACACTGTAAGCAACTATACTTCAATAAAAAAAAAATTAATAAAGAAATCATTCATCAGGCATATGTCTTCTACCTTCGGCCATTTCCCTCTTCTGGCCTGGAATAGAAATACGATGCCCGAAGGTGCAACATCCATCTGTGAGAATGAAGAAAGCTACACGGCCTCAATGGCAGAGCAGAAAAGCAGAAGGAGCTGCTGCTCCAGCTGCAGAACACCTTGCAATGGACTTTTCTGGAGGGAGAAGAAGAAACCTGGTACTTGTTTTAGCCACTGTAGTGAGGTTCTGCAACATGTAACCAGACACAATCTGGTTGATATAAAGGTGGGACGAGTGTTGAGAAAAAGGAGGATGGGATGGGGGCTTTGGACAGAAAGGCTAGGCCAGTCCATTTCAGAAAGAAGTAGATGGGAAGAAGGAAGGAGCAGGAGAAGACCCAGCCCCGGACTGCGATAAGGGAGCCAGGTAGATGTTGGCACAGAGATCATGTGAGAAGAAAAGGCCTTTGGAAGTGTTGTTAGAGCTTAGGAATCACAGCCCCTGAAAGGTCGCCAGCAGGGTCCTGTCACAATGGAATTCCTTCTCAATTACCTCTGGCTGCTGCATTTTATCTTTGTGTATAGTGGGGGGAAGAGTGTCTCTGCAGTGACCCAGCCAGGTGGAGCCCCAATATTTACTCTGGTGAATAAGCATCAACTCAGGCACACTCTGAAAGAGCAGAGACAAGGCAGCAGGAGATGTGAGGTCAATCACCCTTTCAGGATTCGCTGTGGAATCTCAAGCCAGTATGCTGCCATGTGTGGGCTCAGGCTCCCCTTGGGGAAGCAGGGGAGGAGACCAAATGTGCAGGGAGAAGCCTTTTGGCTCAGTGCCTATAGTAGCCCAAGAGTTACTGCAAGAGAGCATGCCTGGACTCCTCGAAGGATATCCCTGCTTTGGGTAGTGTTCCTTCTGGGCTTTGATGGCTGTACAGGGTGTGAAGGAAAGAACCACATGCAGAAAGAATGAAGGTCGTCCTAAGCCATGAACACCTGTCCACCAGCCACTCTGACTTGACCACTCTGATGAAGATGGCCAAAAGAGAAGTCGAAGCTCTGTAGCTGGGCTACAGCTGAGCTCTGTAGGTGTAGCTATAGCTCCATAGCTTGCCCAAAGCCCTTCCCACCTGGCCGGCTTAGACTTGGGGCCTTTCTCCCCCTGTTTCCCACACACATCTCCTGTGTGGTTCCCAGGCCATCCACAGAGTCCTCAGCCTCTTGTGATACTCCCCACTGCCCTCTCATCCAGTCCCACCCTCTCCCTGTAGGAGATGGCTTCCCTTTTTGACCTGGAAAACTTCAGGGCCCAGAGCCAGTATTTTGAGAAAAATAAAAGCAGCCCTGGGAACTTTCAGCTAGTCACTGGCCCAGCTGCTTCCAGCTAGGTTGTGACGTCCCCTTGATAAACAATTTCATAGAATATCAACACCAGCTGAGAAGCCTGACAATGATACCACATGGATATCATACCTGAATAGAGAGAGAAACAGAGACTGTGCAACCAGGAAAAGGACCACATCTCCCCTCTTGGGGTTGAAGAGAGCTGCCATGGCTTCTTTTTCAAGAACGTCTCTATTCCCTACTCCATTCCTCCCATCTCCTAGACGAAAGGTATTAAGACGCCCAGTCATCAAACTGCTCCTCCTTCTAACAACACTATCCCAGAATAGACCCCAATTCCTCGTACTCAAATTGCCAAACACAAGCCCAAAGCCACTGTGATGCCTCTCCGAGCCATTCTTACCCAGCACTGCACGGTTCCCTGGGGCACGTGTTTTCTCTTCACGTAGCAGCTTACGAACCCAAGTCCAACTCCATGTGCATTCCTTGGGCCCTTGCCAAGTGGTTGGTGACAATCTCTTCCTCTTTGATCTGCTCCAATCCAGCAGAGCTAATCTCCCCTCCCATGGACACCTACTATCTGGAACATTCTGCTGTAACATTTCTCCTTGGTTCCGCCGTCTTGCTACCTCTCTCCTAAAAGGCCTGCTCATTCCCTCGTGATGAGGTCCATGTCTTCCTCTGCACTGAACAGGTCCCTTGGGTGTCTTTGAAACAAATGCCCCAAGACCAACCACCACTGGGAGTTCCCTGGCAGCCCAGAGGTTAGCACTTGGCACTTTCAATGCAGTGACCCAGGTTCAATCCCTGGTGGGGGAAGTAACACCCCACACCAAGTGCCACACATGGCCAAAAATTTTTTTTAATAAATATTCTTTTAAAAGACCCCACATCACAAAGCAGCATGGCTAGGCCTCTAAGAATCTCAACCCTAAGCACCAAAATGTTCCTAACTCTTCCCCCTTCCCGGTGCACACATCACATGGAACCACAGGACGGGAATATTAGAAAGTCTTTCTTCATCAGCACTTGCCCTGCTGCTTTTCATTTTTGCCATGTGCGCTTTTCTTAAATTTGCAACGTTGCCATCACTGCTGATGGCCCGTCGAGGCCGCCTCTGTGGCTGGAACCTCCCCTGACAACAAGATGCCACGTTATTGCAAGAAGAGGACTGCAACGGCAGGCAAATAACAGGAGCACAAGTTAATGAGTTGAGAGCACCAAGCTCCTTCAGCAGAGGAAAGAAAGGAAGAGTCCTGAGGATTAAATCACATCCATAAAGTGTCTGCAAAGAGGCGTCAGAGGGGCTGCTGGCAGCCTAGGGCTGAGGTTTAACACGCACAGTAGCAGTGCCACGAAGCAGGCTTGTGGAGAGCAGCATTTGCTGAAGTGCCCCTTTCTATTTCTTTTCCAGTTTAAACACATGGACGTGCAGGCCAGCTTCACTTCTCCTGGCCCTGGCTCGACAGGACACTGCCAGGAAAGGCGGCCACAGTCCATCTTCCAAGGTTCTCTGCACGAAACTGAAACTGCTTTCACAAGGAAAATGCGATTTTGCTCAGCCTTATGGAATGTGGAGCAAATATTTTTTTCAAAGACAGCTTAGGTGGGGGTTTTTTCCCCTCTCTGAAATGGTTCCCTAGATGACAAGGGTAGTACAAACACCACTCACTCACCAAAATTTAAAAATGAAAACTTCTTAAGTCAGACAGAAAGACAAATATCATATGACATCGCATATATGTGGGATCTTAAAAGGGTGATACAAATGAGCTTATATACAAAATAGAGACTCACAGACATAGAGAATGGACTCTGGTTACCAAGGGTGAAAGAGAGATAAATAAGGAGGTTAGGATTAACAGATACACACTAATATATATAAAATAGATAATCAACAAAGACCTACTGTATAACACAGAGAACTCTACTCAAGATCTCATAATAACCTACAATGGAAACGGGTATGAAAAAGGATATGACTATATACGTATAACTGAATCATCTTGCTGTATGCCTGAAATTAACACAACCTTATAAATTGACTACACCTCAATAAAATTTTTTTAAAAAAAGAAAATGTCTTCTCTGCTCCCATTTCCCCACTCCCTCATACAATATCAGACCCCACAGCCCAGCACCTCGCTCTCATCAGAAAAGAAACAGGGTCACAGACACACACAGGAGAGAAGGGGCCCAGCAGGACTCGCTGGAAGAGAAGAGACTTTTTCTTGTCGTCTCTTTTGCCATAGTTGAGGGGAGGTTGAAATAGAACAAAATGGCCCCTTTCTCTTTTTTTTCCAACGAAAATTAATTCTGCAGCCACAGGAAAGGGTTGTAAACCAGATGCCGCCTCTCAATAGTTTAAGAAACATGTGACCTGCAGAATCACCTCAATTTTGTCACCTGGAAAGTAGGGTTCTCTTACCTGACCTTAACATCAAAGGGATGTTATAAGAAACATTCATACAATATCTTTAAAGTCCCTGTGATTTCTCAGAGGAAAAAAAAACTGAATATGAGGTGAGACTGTCAATGTAGGCATGTCCAAAAGTGAGTGAAACAAGTCTTAGCCCTCAAACCACACTCGCCTTGCTGCTCAGAATGCCAGCCCGGCCAGGGCTGATGGTGGCGGGGGGAGCACCCGGGCTCCTGAGCGGGAACTGCCCGGTGTCATGTGGTTTCCCTGCACCTGATCTGCACTGGAATCGGGGACACACCTGGTTCCTGAACTTGGTCCTGTTTTATCGCACAGCGTGGAGGGCCTCCAGGGAGTCAGAGGGAAGGGTCAGCCCTCCTACCCCGCCACGCAGCCCTCCTGGAGCCTAGGCACCATCACTGCCAACCCGTCGCCCCACCATCATCACCAGCCACTCATCACCATTCCCTGCCTAGACCTCCATCACTCAACTCACACCCATCACCACCCACCGGACCAGCATCACCCTCCCATCCCCATGAGCATGTGCTAGTGTTACCAGCCAGGGTTCCTGGCCTTCCTCAATCAATAGAAATTGATCGGAGGCCAGATAAGAAGTTCAGACGAGGTTCTTCTACTGGGGCTCCTGCTGCAGAAGAGGTGGGGCAAGAACAAACAGCAGTCCCTTGCTCTCTCACTCCCTTGGTGGGGCGGCGGGGTGGCGGGGGGAGGCGAGCTCATTCCTTACATGGCGTGAGGGTAGGGGTCAGAAAAGAGGGGTGCTTAGATGGTTTGCTTACCCTTTAGGTGGTGTGTGCAGGGGGCATGCACAGTACCTGCTTTTGCTCCAGGCTCTTCCAAAGAGGCGGTTGGGTTTTTCAGTCTCTTTGTATCTTTCATCCAGAATTTGCCCTAACTGCATGTGCAACACAGTTATTTTTAGCCCCATATAGTTTCTTTGTATTTTGATGCTGGAGGACAGGTGTGGCCAGGTACAAATGTGCAAGTGCGCTCAGTCGTGTCGACTCTTTCCAACCCCGTGCGCTGTAGCCCTCCAGGCGCTCTGTCCATGGGCTATCTCAGGCAAGAATACTGCAGTGGGCTGCCATTTCCTCCTCGAGGTGATCTTCCTGACCCAGGGACCAAACCCACGTCTCCTGCATTTGTAGGCAGATTCGTTACCACTGGCGCCACCTGGGAAGCCCGACCAGGTGCAAACACTGCAGCAAAGGGTCCCAGGCCTGTCTCCCTGCTTCAAAAACTAACCCTATACACAGAGGGCAGACAAAGACCAAGGAAAGAGGCAGCCACTCCAGGTGGGGAGGAGGCAGGTGTGACAAGCCAGGGAACTTACACATGAGGCTGGTCTGGGGCACCACAGTCGAGGGCATCTCCCCACCCACCTGCCAGAATCTTCCAAGTTTAAACAGAGGCCTTAACTGGCTTCGGTCACATATACCGTCCAGATGATCCTCATACCTTACTCTCTCTCAAGGCTGTGTCCTTGAAACTGGCTCCCCTGTGGGGCCATGGGCGGAAGGTACATCCCAAGGACAGGGGAAGTTGGGAGAGGGTGGCAGCTCTCAGGTCAACCTGCAAGGAGACAGAGTCCACAGAGCTGACTACTGGTCAAGACCACCCAATGGATCCACGCAAACCTTTATATTTGTCATCAGAGAATATTTAGCAAATCGCCTAGGACAATAACAGTAATAATCATAATAGCTCATAATTCTGAGTACTCACTGCATACCAGAGACCATTCTAAGAGTTTTTCACATGTCAGCTCATAATCACTTCATGCAGGAAGTGTTACTGGACCTATTTTTCATCTGGGGGAGCTGAATCACAGAGGCCAAGTGATTTGCCTCAAGTCCTACCGCTAGTAAGTGTCATACCCACCCAGGGCCCATGACCACCGTGTCACACTGTTATCCCACAAAATAAATACAGGGCACGTTAGTGAAGGGCACTGGTTAAGTTCCCTGGGTTACTGGAGTACCTGGGCCAGAAAGCCCAGCTGAAGCTGCAGCCGTTCATACTCTGGGCCATTTGCTCACCCCAAGTACACCACACACTCGAGGACAAAGCTATGGTCCTTAGTGATAATAGCCAGGCATGATGCTAGCCATGTACACCCTTGGTTTTCTTCATTCTCACAAGAATCTCCTGAGGTAGGTATAATACCTTTCTCATTTTATACAAGAGGAAACTGAGTCTCGGAGCAAATCTACAACCTGTCTGACTGGCATGCGGCAATACATCTGAAAGAACCATGTCCAGAGTGGTCACCTGGACCCAGTGTGCAGAGTTCTGTAAGAAACTAGAAGCCACAGCCCTTGGGTCTCTGCTGTGGCTTCAGCATCCAGGCTGGAGCCTGAAAGGCCAGCTACAGTAGATGAAGACACCCCATGCACGCCTGAAGGAAGGAATGACTGAAAGAAACAGCGGTGCTCGTAATCAAAGTAACAGCCAAATGGATCCAGGACATGGAACAACAGACTGGTTCCAAATAGGAAAAGGAGTATGTCAAGGCTGTATATTGTCACCCTGCTTATTTAACTTATATGCAGAGTACATCATGAGAAACGCTGGGCTGGAAGAAGCACAAGCTGGAATCAAGATTGCCAGGAAAAATATCAATAACCTCAGATATGCAGATGACACCACCCTTATGGAAGAAAGTGAAGAAGAACTAAAGAGCCTCTTGATGAAAGTGAAAGAGGAGAGTGAAAAAGTTGGCTTAAAGCTCAGCGTTCAGAAAACTAAGATCATGGAATCCAGTCCCATCTCTTCACGGCAAATAGATGGGGAAACAGTGGTTGACTTTATTTTTCTGGGCCCCAAAATCACTGCAGATGGTGATTGCAGCCATGAAATTAAAAGATGCTTACTCCTTGGAAGGAAAGTTATGACCAACCTACATAGCATATTGAAAAGCAGAGACATTACTTTGTCAACAAAGGTCCATCTAGTTAAGGCTATGGTTTTTCCATTAGTCATGTATGTATGTGAGAGTTGGACTATAAAGAAAGCTGAGTGCCAAAGAATTGATGCTTTTGAACTGTGGTGTTGGAGAAGACTCTTGAGAGTTCCTTGGACTGCCAGGAGATCCAACCAGTCCATTCTGAAGGAGATCAGTCCTGGGTGTTCTTTGGAAGGACTGATGCTAAAGCTGAAACTCCAACACTTTGGCCACCTCATGTGAAGAGTTGACTCATTGGAAAAGACTCTGATGCTGGGAAAAATTGAGGGCAGGAGGAGAAGGGGGTGACAGAGGATGAGATGGTTGGATGGCTTCACCGACTCAATGGACACGGGTTTGGGTAGACTCCGGGAGTTGGTGATGGACAGGGAGGCCTGGCGTGCTGTGGTTCATGGGGTTGCAAAGAGTCGGACACAACTGAGCGACTGAACTGAACTGATACCCAGAGAAAACCATAATTCAAAAAGACACATGCACCCCAGTGTTCACTGCAGCGTTATTTACAAGAACCAGGACATGGAAGCAACCTAAATGTCCACAGACAGAGGAAAGGATAAAGAAGGTGTGGTATGTACAGACAATAGAATATTTCTCAGCTACAAAAAAATAATAATGATGCCATTTGCAATGACATGGATGAATCTAGAGATTGTCACACTGAGTGAAGTCAGAGAAAGCCAAATAGCATATGGTATCACATATGCAGAACCTCATAAATGGTACAAATGAGCTCATTTATGAAACAGAAACAGTTACAGAAAACAGTCTTATGGTTACCAGGGAGGAAAGGAGGGTGAGGGATAAATTGAGAGATTGGGATTGACATATACACACTGCTATAAATAAAACAGGTAACTAATAAGGACCTACTGTATAGCATTCCACTTAATACTCTGTAATTACATTTATGGAAAAAGACTCTTAAGAGTGGTTATGTGTATATGTATAACTAATTCACTTTGCTGTACACCTGAAACTAACAGCATTGTAAATCAACTATACTCCAAAAAAACTTTTTTCAATCGTGCTGATACTGAACCAAAAGGGACGGAGTACCCATATTCCTAGAGATTACTCAATATTGTGATATTAAATAAAGCTAATATTTTATAGGGCTTCCCTGGTGGCTCAGACAGTAAAGAATCCGCCTGCAATGTGGGAGACCTGGGTTCGATCCTTGGGTTGGGAAGATCCCCTGCAGAAGGGAAAGGCCACCCACTCCAGTATTCTCGCCCGGAGAAGTCCATGGACAGAGCAGCCTGGTGGGCTACAGTCCATGCGGGGTTCCAAGGAGTCGGACACGACTGAAGCGACTTTGCACAGAACAGCAATATTTCATAATTTAAAAATGTAATAACAGCCAACAATCCTTAAAGGTCAGAAGAGCAGGGAGAGAGAGCAAACACGTTAATTTTAGAGTCACTGTGGCAGGTGGCTGGAGCCCAGAACCAGCCTCTGTGGTAGGGACCCCGCCCACCACATCATTTTCCTCCGGTCCCACCCTACTTCTGTGTGGGGGCAAGTGAGGGTTCGCATAGCTGTTCCTCTGACCCAGGCTCATTTGTAAAAGTGGCTGCTGCGCTTTGCAATGAGACACTCTCAGACCTCCATTCTGAGCCCTTAAATACATCCAGTGACCTATGTGCTGATGTGTGTGGTCAAAGGACGTAGTGTAAGATTGTTCCCATTAAAATCAGCCCTGGGGCAACCACCGTGTCACCAAGTTGTAGGCCTGGCTGGGTCCTGGGATTTGTTATAGAATCACAGTCTCTCTGTGCCTATAAAGTTCTGGTTGTATAAAGACCCTCCCAGGGTCTGGGGGAAAATGGATATACGTTTATGTGTGGCTGAGTTGCTCTGCTGTGCACCTGAAGCTATCACACCATTGTTAATCAGCTCTACTCCAGTATAAAATAAAAAAGTTTAAAAGAAATAAATAATAAAGTCCCTCCCTCCTACTCCATCTCCCGCCTCTGCCCTCCCCCGACACACACAAGTGCAGCCACTTCCGACAGCCGCTGACTTAATGAAAACCCTTCAGCTTTGCTTCTGTCCTAACGGAGGGTCTGTTCCTACCAGAACAACAAGACAAGTATACTCTCTGCTTCATAAATTTGGTTGTGTGTTTTGTTTTGTTTTGTTTTCAGGGTTGGGAATAGGGAGAGACAGCAAACAAGCTGTGGGCACTAAACAAGTTCTCATCTGTAGGAGACTCGGTTTTTCTTATCACATCTTCCTAGACTCACAACGCCTAGATGCCTCAGCTCATGGCCGGATATCAGCTTCAGAGCCTCATCACGGGGCCTCAATTACATTGTTAACAGTTACGAAAAAAACTGGAACCAATTTTAGAACAAGAGTTAAAAGAGGAATGAGAAAAATCCCTGCTGTGATCTTTTAAAGCATTTGTTGGGAAATAGTTCCCTCCTGTGGTCTAAGTGGAAATTGCCGCTCTTACCCAGAAAGCTTTCCAGTCTCTAGAGGTTAATACATTTTCTTGTGCTGCTGTGAACCAAATGGGCAGTCAGGTAAAGCCTATGGACCTCTTCCTAAATTCATAAAGCAAAATGTATAGAATTACAAAGGGAACCAATTATATTTAGATTTATTTTCCAATTATTATAAACAAGTGGGGTCTATACTAATATTATATGTGCTTTTTTGACAGTAAATAACAAGACCTCATGGCAGGTCTATTTATTATAAGGGCAAAGTAGTGATGAGTATAAATGACATTTTGAAAAATCAGTGGCAACTGTAATATGATATACAAATACCTAGGATTTCGAGAAGAGATATATCACAGGTACCAGTAACACCACACTGGTCAGGATTTGACCTTTTTTTGTCATTTATAATTGAAGGAAATTCTGTATTTCAGTTGTGTGCATGCTCAGTCACTCAGGCGTGTCCAACTCTTTGCTATCTTATGGACTGTAGCCGCCAGGCTCCGCTGTCCACAGGGTTCTCCAAGCAAGAATACTGGAGTGGGTTGCCATTCCCTTCTCCAGGGGATCTTGCCGACCCTGGGATCGAACCCCATCTCTTGCATCTCCTGCATGGGCAGGTGGGTTCTTTACTATAGAGCCACCTGGGAAGCCATATTTCAGTGACAGCTTAGTAAATACAAAGCTCCAAATTTTTCTCATTCTAGTAGATTCGATTTCCTGAATTCCATCCCCTTGAGGACCCTTTGGGGTTATGGGGCCCAACTAGTTTATCTACCTTAATGTATTCATGGAGTAGTTTACCCTCAGGAGGCATGGAGTTTACCAGTTTTGTAGTATTTCAGGGGGAAATGCTAGTGTTAGCTCCAGGGTGTGAGAACTGAGGAATCTGGACAAAATGGCCAGTGAAACAACACTACTCTGAAAAGCAAGACACCAGCTTCCTGTTGCATCCTGGCTAAACATGCCAGAAATGGAAGTGAATTACAGCCAACTAGAAATAAGCCTGAAGCCATAGAAGTGCCAACACTTTCACCAAATTCTCCCGAAGTGATGGAGAGTTTGTGCTCGAAACCATCACAACAGCCAGCAGCACCTACCCGAGCAGGTGCTGGGGACGCTGCTCCTTTCCTGCCATCAGGGAAGCAGAGGCTTACAGCCCAGGGTCCCGCCCAGAATCACACAGGACCCAGCCCAGGTCAGGCTGCTTCTACCAACCAGCCTTCAACCTCCGCTCAGTGCTGCCGGTGGTTTGTAAATTGGGGACTTTCGGGGTGAAATCAACAGCCACTGTGAGAAGGCCCCTGACCCCAGGAGACCCCAGTGAATGAACCCAGGGGTTAGTCAAGCACCCCAACTTGGAATGAAAAGTTGAAGGGGAAGCCTGTCCTCTGGGAAGGGCAGCTGTGAGCAGGACCCATGGGTTAGCCAAGGACTCCCCCAACCAATCGTGGAGAACGACCCAAGAGCATGACAACAAAGGACCCCTAGTCCAGAGTGTCCAACCCACTTTCCACAAGCCTCTCATCTACCAAGCAGTTCCACAGCACGTCCAGATGCATCCCTTCTCCCTGCTGGGCTCCCCAAACCTCACATGGCTGCACCTCTCTTACCCAAACCCTCTTGGGACCTCTGTTGCCAGCGGGGCTCTCTCGCTGCCACCCTTTCACACCCCTGGACTCCCCACACATGACCTTTGTCTAAACACTTGACTGCTGGGACTTCTCTGGTGGTCTAGCGGTTAAGAATCTGGGCTTTCCATGAGCCACAACTGCTGAGCCCCTGCTCTAGAGCCTGCAAGCCGCACCGAGTGATCCAGAGTGCCTAGAGCCAGTGCTCTGCAATAAGAGAAGCCACCACCGTGAGAAGTCTGCACAACAGTTGTCCCCTCTCGCTGCAACTAGAGAAAGCCTGAGTGCAGCAATGAAGACTCAGCGCAGCCCAAATCAAAAAGAAAAGAAAAGAATAGTGAGGAATAATATAATTCAGAAGGAAATAAAGAACATCTGAAAAAAAAGAATCCGGGCTTTCATTGCAGAGGTCATGGGTTCGATCCCCGGTGGGAGAACTAAGATCCTGCATGCCACCAAAAAATGAATAAATAAACACTTCACTGCCCAACCGGCCCCACCACTGCCTCCCTGCTACACACACACACACAGACACACACAGGTGAAGAGGGGTCTTCCTTGGCCATCTAGACACAGCGGGAAAGGGGTGGAGGAGATAAAATGGCTGATGGCAAGACTTGAGCTCATCTCCTGTCAGGAAAACCCCCAACCCCCAAGTGACAACTAACTGCTGAACAACCACAGACAAAAAAAGACTGGAACCTACCAAAAAAGTTCCCTAACTCCAAAGGCAAAACCACAATGAGACAGTAGAAAGGGTGCTTCCACAATACAATCAAATCCCACACCCACGGGATGTGTGACCTGCAAACTGGAACAGAATTCTGTCGCTGAGGTTCTCCCACAGGAGTGAGAGTTCTGGGCCCCGTGTCACGCTCCAGGGACCCGGGGGTCTGGCATTGGGAGGAGGAACCCCGAGAGCACCTGACTTTGAAGGCCAGTGCGGCTTGAGTGCCACACAGGGCTAGGGGAAGCAGGTTGAAAGACTTCATTGGTTTTTGTGGGGTTTTCTTGGTTTTGCTTTTATGGAGGTTTTTTGTTTGTTTGTTGCCACACTGCCTGGCTTGTGAGATTTTAGTTCCCCGACGACCAGGGCAACCAAGGGATTGAACCCACAACCCCTACGGTGGGAGCAAGAAGCCCTGATCACTGGACGGCCAGGGAAGTCGCCAGAGACTCCACACTTGGAGGGCATACGGGGCGTCTTGGGAGCTGGGACTCAGGGCCAAAGCAGTGACTCCACAGGAGCCTGCGCCGCACCTACCTCGGGTCTTTGAGGGTGTCCTGAGAAGGCACAAGCAGACACTGGTGGTCGAGCCACGGGGAAGGCTCCTCAGCGTGAGCTCTCCACAGACCGCCGTTTGGGCGCTGAGACCTGGCGGGCACCCACAGCCCTTACTTAGGCCCCGGTGCGGGACCCTTCAGGCCCAACAACCAACAGGACGGGAACGCAGCTCCATCCATCAGCAGACAGGCTGCCTAAAGTCGTCCTGACCCCGCAGCTCTCTCTAAACAAACATATCTGACGTCCTGGCCCAGCCCACCAGAGGGATGAAACCAGCCCCGCCCACCGGGAAGTCTGCAGGAGCCCCAGACCACGCCCATCCACTCCGGGGTAGTCACCAGAGCCAGAGGAGCTCCAGTCCTGCGTCCTGCAGAACAGAGACCACAAACACAAGACGTGAAGCAAGACACCACAGAGAAGTATGTTCCTGACAAAGGCACGGGATAAAACCCCAGAAGAACTAAGTGAGATGGAGACAGGCAATCTACCTGACAAAGAGTTAAGAGCAATGATCGTAAAGATCTGAGCCGAAATCTCGGATGAACACAGTGGGAAGAACCAGCAGTGTTGTCCCATTGCCTCCGCTCTGCCGGCTCCTCCTGGATTCCTGACCATTCCAAGCCCTCCTCGGCCATCTCACCAACTGCAAGCTCTGTCTATGGCTGAAAACCTGTTTAATGTCCCAGGTCTCCCCCACAGCATGCAGTGGACTGGTCAGGACACTCTTTCTGAAGCAGGGTGTCCCTTACCTGCCTCACCTCGCTGTCCTTCCTAAGCAGGTCTCTCCCCAGGGTGCCCAGGCCACCCCATGAGGATGGACCGAGGGTCACTCTTACACTTGGGATGCAGGCTCCATCCCATTTCCCGAGGTTCTGAACACATCCCCGTGTGTTGGCCTCTGGCAGAGCCCGGTTCCCCGCACTCACTAGTACCAGCTTTTACAGCATCAGTGCTTGGAGAAGGGGTGAGGGCGAGCGTGGGTCACACAGACTCACATCTGTCAGCACCTGTCCTGAGTGTCCAGGTTTGTCTGTGAAGTCCAGAACGCTCTGCGGAGGCCCTTCTGACCTCTCCTGACCGGTGGGTGTGGGCACTTTCCAGCAGCCCGCTGTGTGTTTGCAAGGGTACAGCCCCTGGAAGCTAATGGGGAGTCTGCCTCACCCACTGAGTCTCCTTTGTTCTGAGAGCATGGCCCTGGGGGCCCTGGATTGCATTCAAGCCTATGGTTTCTCAGCCACCAACCTGCTGCCTCACAGGAATGAGCCACAAGGAGATGCAGACTCTTCTCCTGGGACCAAGTTGGAGCTTCATCCTTCAACATACACAGCTTCCAGTGGGCTCATTTCTACCATAGCATGACAGGCTTCCCCACAGCTGAGGCAACCCCCTGGCCTGGGCCTTACATGGCATGACTGGGCTGAGGCCACTTTAGGATTCAAGCAGAGAAACATGAATCCATCCTCAGCACTGTCTCATGGGTGCTTTACCTTCTCTCCATCCTGCCAACCGTATCTGACCAGCAGGTGAAAGCATTCAGATAGGTCCCTCTTTTGAACACCAATAGAGGCTTCGAACCCAGTGACTCAGAGGTAAAGAATCTGCCTGCCAAAGCAGGAGATGCAGCTTCGATCCCTGGGTCGGGAAGATCCCCTGGAGGAGGAAATGGCAAACCCACTCCAGTATTCTTGCCTGGAGAACCCCATGGACAGAAGAACCTGGTGGGCTACAGTCCAGCAGGTCTCAAAGAGTCAGACACGATTGAACAAGAAGCTTCCAGGAGCCCTGATATTTCTGCTCACCAGTTCTCCAGTGGGGCCTTGGCCAATCCAACCAAATGAATGCAGTGTTATCAGAAGGGCCTTTCCTAGAGTTCTAGACTTCACAAACCTGGACACTCAGACCATGGCTGCAAGTATGAGTGGCATCAACATCCTTTGCTTTCCCAGAGATGGCCCAAATGCAGTAGGCAGCTATGAACTGAGGCTGAGCAGGACAGGTACAGAAGAAATGCCTATTGTTTGAAGTCAGTCATTTCTGACTCTAAGGCCCATCCCACAGGGTGATGAGAAATTCAGTCTCAGTCACTACTGACTTCCCACACTAACACCCAAGGCAGTGGCAGGTCCTGGGTTACCATTCCATGCTGTCCAGCCTCATGGTCCCTTCAAATACGGAAGCTTCGCCTCATCTACAGCATGATACCCTCTGGGCCCTCTGTGACCCTTCTAAAAATGCTGTCCTAAAACCTAACCCCTTGGGGATGTTGCTGCTTCCTTTAACTCCTGGCCCCAGAGACTCCAGCTTCTGCTCCCCACCCAGCAAACAACCCCTGGCTCAGAAACATGCAAAGCATTTAAGCTACCTTGTGGCACTGAGAGGAGGAAGAAGGAAATGGGAAAATTCCCACAAATTCACACTTAAACCTATAGTTGTTCCCAGTTCAATTTCACTCTTTCCTGGAATATAAATTCCTTGAGGGCACAGCTGTATTCCCAGCACATAGTCAATAGCCTTTTGATATTTAATTTTTAATTATTGGGGAGAAAAAAATGAATAGGTCAATGGATAGATGGATGTAAGAAATGAGAGCAAATGCCCTATAAAACAAAGATGCCAGACTTCCCTGATGGTCCTGTGGCTGAGACTCTGAGCCCCTCCAATGCAGGGGACCCGGGTTCCATCTCTGATCAAGGAACTAGATCCCGCAACAAAGACTGAAGACCCTGAGTGCCGCAACCAAGACCCAGTGCAGTCAAATAAAGAAATTTAAAAATAAAAAGACTCCAAGGGACAGGAGAAACTCTAGAAAGCCTTTAACTTTTTGGGGTTTTTTAAATTAATTCTTATTGAAGTATATAGTTGCTTTACAATGTTGTGCTGGTTTCTACTGTATGACCCAGTAAACCCAGTCCCGGGCATGTACTTAGAGAAAACCACAATTCAAAAAGATGTATGCACCCCAGTGTTCATAGCAACACTATTTACAATAACCAGGACATGGCAGCAATCTAAACATCCATCAACAGAGGAATGGGTAAAGATGTGGCACATATATACAATGTTATATGACCCTTTCCGTTTTTGTGGATTGTTTTGGTGGGTTTTTTGGGTTTTTGTTTTTTGTTTTTGCCTTTAACATTTCATCTCAGTGAGATCCCGGCTCCATCACCAGCCAGCCCCAGGAATTCAATCCTTCTGTGCCGTTTCCTCCTGCCCTGCAAAATGTAATGAAATTAGTGGCCACCTCAATATTGACTGCTCAGCTAGAGTAAGTTGGTGGATCTGAACTGCTGAGAAGAGGGCCTGGATCGTGGCGAGCACTCAGCAGACGTGAGCTCTTTTTAGCAGCACTGACAGCACAGGAAGAGGCCATCATTAGTCGCTCAGGTCACAGGCGGCTGCTGGAAGAGCCCCAGCTCAGACACTCGGCAGCCGTGTCGCCACAGGCACGCTGCCCAACTTCTCCAAGGTGACTTCTCTGTGTAGAGTGAGTGTGAATAAAAATACTAATTTCATGGGGTTCTTCTGCAACAAACGAATTCTTAAAGACTCAGTACAGTCCTTAGAACCAATAAGCACATAGCTTGATGCTGAGCAAGTTGATACATGAAATAAGAGGAGGCAACCGTGACATCGATGGAACACAGCAGCAGTGGATTAGAGACAGAAAGGTGAGTTACTAAAGAGTGCATCAGAAAGAAAAGATGAGATTTGAAATCATGGGACAAAGTTCTCCAAACTGGAGACACAGGTGAAGACACAGCATCACAGGTTACTAGGAGCAGAAGCCACTGGAGCCAAAATCCAGGAGGAAAACAAACTTGAGCACGAAACAGCTGTATTCATCATCATCAAAAACCAGAAGCAACCAAGCTAACAATCCAAAGGTCATAATGTAAGAATACTACTACCTTAACACTAAGTCCAAACACTACTTACAAACATATATTAAAAAAAAAAAATATGGCTGGGGATGGGAGGGAAGAAAATAGTAGGAGTGTTCCAAATTACTAGAAAAAAGAGAACATAATCCAAGCAATCAAAGATTGGAAAAGGAAACAGAAAAAAATACTTACTCCAAACACACAAAATGTCAGAAGATCACATAACTATATTAATAACTTTAACCAAATTATAAAGTAAACTTTCCTCTTGGATTACCAAAAAAAAAAAAAACACCATAACTAATACATCCAGAAAGAAAAAAACAGTGGTATTAATAGTAAAATATATTAAAAAGTGAAGATGGAAGATGGTCATTACATATGAATCACATGGCTTAAAAATGTGTAGAAACTAAAACAGTTATAAATACAGGAAAACTTAAAAAGAAACACAAAGGTAATAGACTTGACCTATTTCCCTGCTTCACTTGGTGTCATTGATTAAAAAGGACATAAGCAACTTTTAAGCAAAAAGGAAGGCTTTCAGGAGCCACAGAGCTGACACAAGCCAGGGTCCCTTGTGGGCAGAGTGCTGAGGCAGACGACTTGGATGTGACCCAGATGGATGATTAACTACAAAGGCAAGATCAGTCAGTGGATGCGGACCCTCATTAGCAGGGGCCAGGAGCGCTCTGGGGCACTGGCTCCAGCCAAGTTCACGCCTGCTCACAGGCAGTGCTCAGGCCAAGCCCACCCGCCCTGCAGTCGTAAGAGCCGCAGCGCAGAGCTGCTTGTCGTTCAGCTGCAGGTGAACCCCAGTTCCAGGGAGGGTCCGTTAGATCCCCATTTGTCCTCCCACCCCATGCATCTAGGTTCCCAAGCCCCTCAGTGAGAACTTGGTGGTCTCCAACCTAGAAGCCAGGTAAGTGAAAACCAACCAACAAAGATTTTAAACGTATTAGGGATTCAGATTCTCGACTCATTCCTGGAGCTAGTTTGTTCAACTCCAACATAGTTGAGAGACATACAAAATCAACACATCCTCTGATAAACTGCGTATTCCGAGCTTCACAGTAAAACAGCTACATCTGATCTCGAAACAGGGAAGAAGCGGGAAGAAAGTAAGAAAACAGAAATGTTTTCAAAGATGAACACATTCACCATCCCCTTTTCCCTGACCAATTGACCGTGGTCATCTTGCCAAACAATTCCAAAAAGTAACCCCCAAAATGACACCTGAGGAAGAGACTGTGCTATGCTGTGCTTAGTCGCTCAGTAGTGTCTGACTCTTTGCGATCCCATGGACTGCAGCACGCCAGGTTCCTGTCCATGGGGATTCTCCAGGCAAGAATACTGGAGTGGGCTGCCATGCCCTCCTCCAGGGGATCTTCCCAATCCCGGGATCAAACCCAGGTCTCCCACATTGCAGGAGGATTCTTTATCAGCTGAGCTACCAGGGAAGCCTGAAGAAGAGATTACTCATCTGAAAGATCTGGGTTCAATCCTAAGGGACATTTGAAAACCATGATCATCTACAAGGTTGACAGCTGTAAGAAAACACTTAAACACTGTCGTCTTTTTTGTAAGTCTCATGTGGTTAGTTCAAGTGGGTTATTTTTTAATTTCCCAACCCACTGTTCAATGAAGAAATTAAGAGAAATATAAAAGCTGAAGGATAAATATTTTAAATAAGAATTCATACTACAAGGAAGTAAAAATCTTTCAACTTTTATTTCTAAGATACATTTCATCTGGACCCTTTTCTTTACAATTTTCCCCCTAAGAGAAATGAATACAATAAAAAATATAATCCAACTACCAGCAATGTTTGTAACCAGAAAAGAATCTAAAATCTCTGGCGTGATAATATAGGATTTTTTTTTTAAAAATATAATCTTCATACCAGAAATAAAGCCTGAATATTCTCTTTTTCTTTAAAAATATAATTTTTCCTTCTTTGCCTTTCCATGTAAATCTTATAACCAACCATTTAGTTCTAAATTCTATTTTTAAACTTGTAACTAAAATGCAGTTTTTCTCCTACTTTGTATCCTGTTCTGTACTGTGAAGCAACTACTAACTGCAGAAGTGTCACACACAAAAAGAGAGATGGTACTAGGTTGTAGCCAGATTCTTCTAAGACATACTGATCATTAAAAAAAAAAAAAAAAAGCTCCCCATTAACGAACTGAAACCTACTTAACGACGTGCATTTTGCCATGTTTATGAAACTAGAAATTGTGTACAATGCACTTTTCCAAACTGTAAAGCTCTAATGGAAAACATTTCTTAAATCTGACTAGAAAGGTTGCTGACTGGCATAGAAAATCAGTGACTCTTTTTCTCTACTTATATTTGGGGAGAGGGAGACTAGAAATTGCAAAGAAGTTGGGTACACAGATCCCACAAAGATTGAGTGGCTTGCAATGGCATATGACTATTATTCTTAAATGAGAATAAAGATGGAGGGGCACAGGAGTACACCATTATTTGACACCAGACTCAGAAATCAAGCCATCTGTCTCAAACTAAGAGTATGAAATAAGTTAGTTTTTTTTCCCCACTTCAGATCAGCTTTTCAGATCATTACAGTCCATTTTAAAATAGCATTCCAAAGCCCAATATAAATAAATTAAACAGGAATAGTGTGCTTTAGGAAATCAAACAGCCTAACTATAAACATAGGTACAACATACCTGAACCAGAGTGACACTCTCCTTCCTTTAAATAAAAAGCATTACCCATAACTTTGTAGGGTATTTTCTGGAACATAGAAAGCAAAGGATAAAAAAGTTTGGCAACAAAAATAATTCCAGTGAGGGCTTCCTTCTTAGGTTAGGTTACAAAATAGACGAAAGAAAAACTTTCCATGTGTCACCTTAGTGGACTAGACAGCTCCATGAAGACACATCGAGCAATGAAGGACTGTGAAAACTTGGTCATCTGTGGACACAAGTGACCTAAACAAAGCATCTGCATCCTGTAAAGGATGAGGGGACAGACAAGAGGGAAGAGCCTTGGGTTTGCTAACAGAGCTGAGGGAGTTGGGTAGGCTGGGGAGGCTGCCACGAGGGTATAGGGAGGCTCCTTTCCTAAAGTTTCTGAACTATCTTCCTGTGGCTCTGAGAACAAGCCCAGCCTAGCACAGGAAATGAGCTAAACAGCCTTGTAACTTCTCTTTTGGCCCTCTGACACACTTAACTCTTTTCTAATAGTGCCTTCTTTCCCCAAGAGAATATTCAGGCCAATTTTGTTTTTTGTTTTTTTCTGTATTAGTGAGAATTATAAACTAGCAATTTGGGATTCCCCTAATCTCACTGAGTATCTTCTGTTGGTGATGGTACCTTGAATGATGAGGAGGAGGAACTTAAGTGCCATTTACACAAGAGTCAAACAAGTCCATGTCATATTCTGATGATTCCATATTAATAGAAGTCAGCTGTGATATGTAAAAAACTATTTTGCCAAGGTTTCAACTACTGAACTTTAAAGCAATTTCAGTATTGCATGTAAAAGTCATTTATACTGAAGTAACATGCCTTCATGTTTTCTACATACAACAACAAAGTAAGATTTTTTTTAAATATACATATATTTTAAACCAATTAGCTCCCTTTACAATCACACCTTCAGCCCCACATTTAAAAATATAAACCCAAACTGTCAAATGAAAACAACAATGGACCAACTGACAGCATCATTTAAATGAAACAACAATTCAAGAAAAGGTTAGCATTAAAACTGTGAAAATAAGCATAAACAGATTCATTGGAACTCTGCTCGGATGTCTGGTATGTTCAGATATGAGCCTCACATAGAACAGACCCCATTGGGATGTCAGACAACTCATTCCTTTCTCACTTTCTTATTCCACAATGCACGTCTGTGCATTCCACCAGGCAAGTCTCACTGAGGTTTATACAGCACTTAGTCATCCGAACAGCACAGACTAGTATTAAATACACAGCCTATTCCAGAATTGGCATATGCTCCCAACAATTGTTTTGTGTACTCCCTGAATTATAAAATAGTCCAATCTTTTAGGAGCATAAAAATGAAAGGGCTTATCATATCTATTCATACACATTGTGCATTAAATGTTACTAAGTTAAGACAGTAAGGTAAAAAAAAGGACAGAAGGGTACAGTAAATTTTCTTTAAACAATTCTATTACATTAGACAGTACTGTTAATGACATGTATTTATTTTAACCAGATTATGAAAAAAAGAAAAAACTTTTTACCCGAATTTGTATTGATTTCTTGGAGAAGTTAGTAATAAAACATTATACATATTCACTTGAATATTTGAAGAATCTTTGGTAGCAATTGTGTTTCTTCCACATTATAAGATTTTTCAAAATAAGTGTCAAAATTAATTTACTAATCAGCATATGAAAGATAAATTATGGTTATTATTCTTTTGGTTTTCCTGTAAGATATATTGAACCTGACTATTAACTTGCATTAATCATGCACTTAACACAGGACCTGTTTAACTTATGTACACATAAAATGAGAGACTAGTACCAGGAAGAAATTAGACAGCAATGAGAATCAATGACAAAGCATAACAATGACAACTGTTCTTAAGGAATTTATTTTTAAATTAAAAGATTTACAGTGTTTTGATTATGCAAAATAGTGTAAGGAAAATCAAACCAAATCAATAAACCAAAAGAGAAAGATAACTGAGTTTTCTTGTATATCCGTACTTAAACCATCGTTGTAAGCATCTGATGTTCCAATCACATACTTAAGTGTAATAATTTCAAACGTTTCACCGGTGGGTTTAATTTCTCATTTTCAACTTTTATGAACGGTAATGTAATTTACTTCAAATTCTATTATACTTAGTGTTTACACTGCAACAGCAGCAAATCGCCCAAGTACAATCAAGTGTGGAGCTGGGCACGGCTTCTAGCCGCAGACAGAACTCACACACTGCATTCAGCGCAGTAGAGGACGTTACAGTGACCAGAGCGTAGAGTTTAGTACACTTATTGCAGGGTTGGTATTTCTTTCCCTTTGAACTGAACCAGCTGAGCTTCTGAGCTGACATATTACTGCTGTGGATAGTAAGACTGCTGTGGGGGCTGAGGGAAGGGGTATGAAGGCTGCTGGGGTCCCGGGTATGGAGCCTGCCCAGGGCTCTGGTGATACACTGGTGGATACGGCATATTATACTGGCCATACGCATAAGGATTGTAGCCCATGGGCATGGGCATTTGGCAATACCTGATGGGAAGAAGAACAAAAAAAAAGCTAGATTGGTAAATCAAATACTAGAAAATGAACCATTCAGTAATTATTCTAAAATGAAGTTTTTTTCAAGAAAATCACGTTTTCCTCTATTTCTCACTCTATTACAGAACAGTGGAGAGAGAAAAAAACAGCTGTTCCAAGGTACTTCCTAGAAAATAGAGTTCTATCCTGTTATTAATTGAAATGAAAGAAAAAAGTATGTAATACTATCCAAGTAAAGATTCTTGAAGGAAATAAGATTAAATAATCAACCATTACCAAGAATAAAAACAGAGACTCTTCATTTTACTGTGGCAATCTACGTACATTTCTGTTTTACAAGATTCAATGTTAACTGTAATGCTCATAGATTTATACTGTTTTCACAGTTTTAACATTTGGAAGATACAATTTACTTACTAAGTCTGGAAGACATCTTAAAAGAAGTTAAAGTCTGGATTTTTAAGATTACAAAAATAACAAAGACAGCTGATCTTTAAGTATATGCCCTAATTAGATAGATTCCTGGTTCAAGAGCTGATCGGAATGTCAAGATGTCAGAGTACAGGTATGTGAAGAAGGCTTTACCAGTCTTGCTAAGTCCAGAAAAGGCACCTATCTGTTTATCACCTAAATAAAGATGACCAAGGAAGCACATTCTGAATTCCATACAGAAGGTAGGTTTACTATAAACCCAACATGTAAAAACTAAAAACAAATTAAATAAACCAGGGAAATGGCTATTTAACTGCTCAAAGTGACTATAACTTACTATATTTCTATGTGAGCTGACAATGTAGCCTATATGACACCTCCATTCAGAGAATGGGTGACCTTTTTTTTAAAAGACTAACTAGAGTTAGAAACATTAGCCAGTTCACTGGGACATACAGAGTTTCAGTCTTACCCGGGATACCCTGGATAGGTGGGGTACGGGGGTCCCTGGGCCTGAGGCAGGGGAGCTGAACCAGGAGTCTGTGATGGAGCTGGAACAGTGGTCCCAGAGCCTGCCGGAGCCGGGGCTGGAGCTAGAGCTGCAGCCGGAGCTGAAGCAGGAGTTCGATTTGCTGGCAGCACAGGAGGTGGAGGCCGCGCTGGGGGCTGGGGCTTAGTAGGCTGTAAGAAAAAGTCGGCACTGACTACAACACATGTCAGCTTTCTGTCAAACTGCTATCAATTAAAATGAATGAGAGCGTACAAGAAACTCCAGAATCCAACTGAATGTATTTCTAATTCCCATTCTTAAATGTGGGCTCACCATTCCAGGAATGTACCGTAGTTGAAAAATAATTCCCCAATTTGTGGATATTCCACAAATATCCACACTAGCACTGCTCTTTTCCTGATGCCCAATGTTTAATCATTTACTGCTCCCATCCGTGGTCACACATTTGAGGGAGGAGGAAGGAATGGGTCAGATAGTGTTTTTCTCTCTTCTCTCCTCCTGGCCCCATGATTTTTCATATTAAAATTTCAAACACCAGAAAACCTAAAAGAGTACTATCATAAATAATCATATAATTACCAATTAAATTAATTAATTATCAACATTTGGCCACTTTTGCTTTACCTATAATTATATTCTTATATTTATCTCTACATATTTACAGAACTATTTGAAAATTAAGCTGCAAACTTAAGGACACTGGCCTTACAGATTTCAGTATACAAGTCCTAATATTCTCCTACATAATCAAGCTACCAATTCACCCTGAGAAAATTAACAGTTACTCCAAAATTAATAATTATTCCCTAGTATTACCCCACTCCAGTACTCTTGCCTGGCAAATCCCATGGACGGAGGAGCCTGGTGGGCTGCAGTCCATGGGGTCACAAAGAGTCAGACACAACTGAGCGACTTCACTTTTCACTTTCATGCATCGGAGAAGGAAATGGCAACCCACTCCAGTGTTCTTGCCTGGAGAATCCCAGGGCCAGGGGAGCCTGGTGGGCTGCTGTCTATGGGGTCGCACAGAGTCGGACACGGCTGAAGCGACTCAGTAGTAGTAGTATTACTGAATATCCACCCTACATTCAAGTGTCCTTATTTTTCATAAAAACACCTATAAGAGTTTTAACCAAGATCCAATCAAGGTTCATGTACTGCATTTGATTACTATGAGTCTTTCCTCTCTTTTAATCTAGAAGCCCTCTCCATCTATCTTTTCTCTTTCTATAACATTCGCCTTTAGAAAACCAAGCCAAGTGTCTCAAAGAATGTTCCTGTTCTAGGTTGTCCAAGTGTTTCCTAACAGCACGATTTAATTTATGGTTTTATCACTGTCTTTGCTATAAACTGGAAGTTGGTTCCAAAGACTTCATTAGACTCAAGGTAAACATTTTTTAGCAAAAATTCAGAAGTGTCCATGAATAAAGAATGCATATTCTTTATACTGCAAAACATCAGAAGGCTGGTCACCTGATCAAAGTGGTGACCACCAGACCTCTACAATGTAAAGTCTGTGTTACCCTTTACAGCTAGCAAATGTCACAAACACGTAAAACTTCAATCTTAAAAGGTAGGGTTGCTTACTGACCGGCATGGTTCTTGGTGCTGGAGTTGGTGGCGTTGGTGCGTGCCCCCCAGCTGGAGAGGACTGATATGTGGGTGTTGGGATTGAAGGAGCACTAGGTTCTCTGGCAATGCTTTGTTGCAAGTCCCTTATTAAAGACAGAAGCATTAGAAATTAACACAATTTTGAAAACCAACACCTGCAAAATACCAGATATTTTTCTTTCTTTTCTTCATGCATGAAACACAGAAAATAGAATCAAAACAATGATAGTATTTTAAAATATACTATATATTTCTGCTCTCGGCAAGAACTAATTGAAATCATCTTTCTTCCTACTACTGAGTAAAATAGTTAGTTTTTGTTCTATTTCTGAAGACAAGGGGAAAAGGTAAACTTTTCCAGAGCCCATAATTATAGCCAGAGTAAGGGACACGTTAAACCTAGCAAGTGGCCCTGAGAAACTGCCCTCCCTCTAGTAAGAGGTCAGCCCCTAGATGAGAAACTCCTAATAAAAATCTAAAAATGATCAGAAAACTACAACTGTTCAGTCACCTACCTAATATTTTAATCACCGTATATCAGTGTTTACAGAAAACAATGGATATTTCTTGATGAAAATTTTCTGAAGATATCCAAAACATAGCACTGAGATATTTTATGTTAAAAGATACCTCACATAAGGTAATCTCATTAAAGACAGATGTTGAAAGCACCATTAAAATACAGTATCAAAATTTTTAAAAAAATTTAAAGACTCCTCTGACAGTAAATTGGAATCTATCCCCAAATCCCGATAAACAAAACCCTAAAGTAAAATACACTCTTATGAAACATTTGTTATTGTGCTGATTCACAAGCACGGAACAACACACACGACATGCCCTCAAGTGTCTGTGGCAGGCCCTGCTGTCCTGATGGAACAACTCCAGCAAGTGTCCCCAGACCACACTTTCACTCTCAAAAACAATCCCAGGTGAAAGATAAACTAGACACACAAAACTGACAGACCACTATCTACAAATTCTCACTCCACCATCACGCCCACAAACACACAGACACTATACTGTTCTTTCCTATGAACCTGTCCAGAGCTTCCTGATCAGAAATAACCCAATCCAAATATTCATTTTTATTTTCTCCCTTTTTACACAAAAAGCATACTTTACACTAGTCTGTAATCTTATTTTTTTAACATAAATTATTCATCTTAGAGATTTTTGTATATTGGTAAATAGAAAACATCCTTTAAAAAAAAAAGCTGGATTAAATAATGTATGGGTCTGCAATTCGGACCTTACTGGGTCTCACAAAAGGGCTGCCCCACTGTGCACTCCCGCAGTAGAATGAGACTTGCTCCCCAAAGTGTGCCAATAAAGCATGCTATCAAACTTCCAAATTTTTGACAGTCTGAAAAATGCCATTTCAGAGTAATTTTAACTCATATTTATATTGAATGAGGGGAGGTATTTTTTCATATGCTTAACAGTCACTTTTATTTCATCTGCAGAATTTCTGTTCATATCCTTTGCCAATTTTTCTATTGGGTTTTTTTTCCTCTTCATTAGTATCTCAGAGTTCTTTATAAATTTGGTAAATTTGCCTTTTGTCCCGGGCAGGTTTCAAACAGTTTCCACCAGCTTATTACATTTTGACTCTGCTGATCATGTTATGATGAACTTACTCTTTTTTCTTTAATGGCTTCTGGATTTTACGTCAGAATTACAAAGACCTTTCCTATTTCAGCTTTACTAAAAATTTCTCTCATTTTCTTTTCATTTCATTTTATACATTTCAAGTATGATCTGTTTGGAACTTACTCTGTTGTAAAAATAACTTTTGTTTCCTAAATGACTAGGCACTTGTCTCTTAACTTCTATGATTTAGGATTTTTTTTTCTTAAAACACCAAATTCACATAAGGATTTAAATCTATTCCTATCTTCTGTCTTTAGCCTAATCATGTGCCAGTACCACTGTGTTTTAATTAGAGACAATTATTACATATATTAAAATCTGGTAAATTAGTTTCCATTACTGTTATTTTTATGCAGTTTTTCCTGGCTATTCTTGCTTGACTTTTTTCACCTTGAGCTTTAGAACAACTTGTCTACTTTTAAACGAAAATGTGGTTTTTTTAAATCAAAATTATGTTGAATGGATAAATTTATTTAGAACTGACATCTCCATAAAGCTGTCTCATCCTATCTAAGGACATGATATGTCTTATAACTTGCTCAAATCCTCTCCTGTGTCCTTGAATAGTGTTTCAAAGCTTTCTTCATACAGGTCTCATATATGACAAATCTATTCTTATGTATTTTGCTTTCTCGTGACTATTTAACTGAGGTCTTTCCATCCATTGTATCTTCTATGTCTTTACTTGTATGAAAGCTACTGATTGCTACAAATTATTTTTATAATCACCAATTCTCTTATTATTTGCAGAGTTTGGCTGCTGATTCTTTTAGGTTTCCAAGATGTACGATCATAAAGTCTGTTAAGTAGTGACAGTTTACAATTTTTGTATCTCTAATTGCCTTTGTCTAATGGTGCTGGCTGGTACTGCCAATATAATACTGAATAAACAGCACTGATAGCTGGCACTTATCTTTAGGGGGAATGTTTATAGTTTCTCCATTAACTTTCTCACACTTTTTCGTCATCTATGAAGATCATCTTTTTCTCCTTAGATGTAAAAATACTAAACCAATCATTGTATTCATGGAATAACCAGCCATTCCTCCTTGGTCATAGTCATGTTCCTTCATTAATTAAGATACTGGAGAATATGGAGAATATGAACAGCAAGCATTTTATTTAGAACTTTCACATCCATATTGATAAATAAAACTGGTCCGAAGACTGCTCTGTTTTACTCTTTTCAGATTTACCTACTAGTAAAACTAATTTGGGTTTGTTTTTAGCCTCTAAAACCGTTTTTTAAAGATTTTAATTATTTGCTTTTTAAAGGTTTAGTAGAAAAACTGGTAACAAATGGCCCTTCTATCTTGGGGCTGGAAGGAAGTAGCTCTTAAGTTCTCCCCATTCTTCTACAGGAAACTGTTTAAGCATGGACAGAAGAGAATAATGGTCAGCTCATCTGAGGGGCTCAAGAAAGGCTCCTGAGTATAATAGTCTCTGGGTTCTTCATGTTCATCACTAATGACCACCTGACTTTGAATATAGCTGAAGGACAGGCTGGCCGGATATAAAATCTTTGTCTTATATTTGCTTTCCTTGAGTTTCAACAGCAATCATTCCATTCTCTTCCAGCATGCGGTGCTGCCAGCATAAGTTTTTTTCACCTTTTTATAAACGGAGCTGATCTGTCTGCCAGACTGCCTTAATGGGATTCTGCCATTTTCTTTTTTATTTTTTTTTTTTTTTTTTTCATTTTCTTTTTTAAAGAATATTTATTTGGCCAGACCATGTGCATGTGAGATCTTAGATCCCCAACCAGGGATCAAACCCATTCCCCCTGTGTTGGGAGCACAGTCTTGACCACTGGGCCATCAGGGAAGTTTTGTCATTATCTTTGAAGGCTAATAATGTATATGCCTTAATACAAATAAGTGTTAACAGTTCTTACTCGTTTTTCCTGACCAAATGATGCATACCCTTTCAACAGGACTTATTCTAAGAATATTCTTGAGTAATATCATTAAGTATTTGTTCTGTTCACTGTTTGGGATTTTCTTCTTTGAAGGGAATTCAGTTTTACATATGTTAGATCTTCTTTGCCCACCTTCTCTACTTTTAATCCTGTTCCTTGCTTTGGTTTCATTTTCTTTGATTTCTTCTTTGCTACTCTTTGTTCCTGTGTTTTCTTCACTGTCTTTTCTTGCTTTGGCTCCTTCTCATTTCATCTCACATTCGTGATGGTTTTGTTCTCTTCCAATTGTGTCTGACACTTCATATTTTATGACCTCTTGTTTTCCTACCATCTTCCTTGAGTACTGGCTTTGTTTGTGGTAATCCTTAGTGAGTCTTTCCTAACCTTTGTTTTAAATTCACAGTAACATTTTCACCTGTTCTATGACAATGTTATTCTGGTGAATGTTCATCTATCAGTTTTGTTAAATTTTGCTCTCTTTCTCATCTTAATAGGTATCAATGCTGAGTCAGCGCTCCATTACTCCACACAGAGTGAGTCCTATGTTGCTTGCCCAGTAAGGCCCCTATAGAAAGTGATTTTGCTGACATTTTCTGAGCTATAAATCCTCTCTCCCTCGCGCTGTGCCTGCAGTTTCACTTAAGGAAGCCATCTGCCCCTTGAAGGTACACTGCCATGTTTACTGGCGCTCCCTGAGCGCTGCCACCAGGAGCTGCGCTGCCATCCCTTCTGTGACATCACTATTTTCCCTTCATCGAGTCTGTGCTCCTTTACATCCTGTTGTTCTTGAAGCATGCAGCTGGTTGCTTGTTGCTTTGTAAACCACCGCAGAGGAAATGAAGGAAATTAACTCACACTGCCAACCCACCACAAGAGTATCCACATGTGATTTTTCTAAAAGAGGTAGCAAGAATATGATTTTTTTTCCTAAGAAAAATACTTCAAGAGTATAATTTGATACAGAAAATAAACTTACTTTAAGAGTTCATCCCTTTCTGTCTTCCGTGCAAACACTATATCACTGCATTTGTTCTGGAACCTGACAAGTATTTCAGTCAGCTCATTGTAAAACTACAAGCAAAGAACAAACATAAGTGATAAACCAGAACAATTTTTAATCTAAGAGGAATACAATGTAAAGCTCATTTGTCAATAACAGTTAAAGAACTAAAACCCTCTGCATGAGAGACAGTCATACCACTTAAGTCCAGTAACTTATTGTTAAATATGACCTAAAATATTTTGAAAAAAATAAATAATTGTTAGAAAGTGCTGTCACCAAAAATTCAGTGACAAGTTAAGTTTCATGATCGTGAACAAGTTCCCAATTCCTAGAGAAAAATCAACTACTTAATAAAAACAACCTATTTAAGTGGAAACATTAGATTTGCACATTCACTTCAGAAACGCAGGCATCATTTCAGAAACTTTTTGAAGAATTCCCAAAAGCACTCTGGAGAGTTTTCTCAGCTTACCTATTTCAACAAAGCATTTTAAATCAAATTTAAATGGCATTTTACTATCCTCTCTCTTTGGAAGGTTTCGGCAGTATTTCTGTGCTCTCTTTAGATGGTTTTACATCATACCTACTGTATTAAAATCAAGATAACTTTATTCAGTCATCATTGTGGAGTTAAAGTACCAAAAGGAATTACGTATTTGAAAAACTTAAAAAATCACTTGCTCCCCAAAATTGGTCAAACCAAATATAAGCATTTCCCCAAAAATATTTAAAGGAAAGGCTAGAAAATACTGAAACATATTCAGTAAGCACTCTAAGACACAAGCATATCACAAATTTATCATCATCTAAACCATCAGCAGAGGCTATGAAGGTCATACCAGCCCCCTTCCCCATCACGTATCAGCTCTGACTACTACTCCTATTCCGTCATAATTCACTCAGACTGGCTGACTTTCTATCATGTAACAAAGTATTGCTGATTCTTGCTAATTCCTGCTACCTGAAATGAATGTCTACGCATACTCATTCTGCAAAGTTCCCATGAAATCCACCACCTTCTTAAGCTTTCTCCCACTTATAACAAAGCTCTCGGGGGCCAAAGTCATGAAAGCTAAGGCATTCAAGATGAAGAATGATTTGGTCCAACTGGAAATACCAATTAACTTCTCAAACTATATCCTCATGTCCACACTGGTCAGTTAGCTCTTATTTTTTTTGTGCTTCATACCTTTGTGCCCTCCTTCAAATTAGCCACAAGTTCAACAAAGTTGTCATATGCAGCAGCTAAATTCTTCAAGACCTCTTCTCTTAAATTGGCTTCATTGTTAGATTGTTTCATTTTCGAAAATTCCTGGTGTGAGACCTTGTGAAAAGGAAGATTTATGCAGTTATATATATATTTATGAAATTAATATAGCTCGTGACATTTTTATTGATACTTTTCCAACTATGAAAATCACCTATGATTATATTGAGTTATTATTAGATATTTATCTGATATATTCCCTTTATAAAGCACAGTACTTTATAGCTTTCCATTAGTAAAATTACCCCAAATTCAGTGGGCATGAAAATATAACCAACAGTTTACAGGTTTCTATTAATATGGAATACTTGCCAAAAACACAATCCTAAATGGATAGATTTAGTCCAGACTATCCCTCCTGTATACCGATTATCCCTTCTGTAATTTTTTAAATAAAAATCTTACTGAAGTATATAAACTTTACCTGAATATTTTTAAGAAGTTCTTCCTGTTTCTTTAGAGATTCCTGGACTTTAGTTGTGAGACCCCCATAGATTCGATCCAGTTCGGTAACAGAAATAGCTTCTTCGTTTATCACACCATCTTGAGCCAGAGCAGTCAGAAACTTGCTCGTCATGTCAAAATTCACTGATTTCAGGTCGTTCTCCAGCCTCTCTCTTTCCTTCTTTACTTCATCAAGATTTGTCAATAAGGATTTTAAGACATTCACCACCTATACAATTTTAAAAAACTTTTAGCTGAATTGCCCAAAAAACCAGAAGCCAATTACCAGAAGGGAATGATACAAAGGTTCACCAGGGTCAGGGAGAGATGATTGCTCAGAGAGCCAAGTGTAATTCAGACAGCAGGTTTACTTACATAGAGACACTGCTGTACCTTCAGTGGATTCAGCCTGCAATGGCAGCAGCAATAATGAAAACAGATTTACTGAACATTTATCATGCGCCAGGCACTGTCCTAAACATTTCACGGATTAAACTTAATGTACTCCTTACAATATCCCAGAGTATGTATTTATTACCTCTACTCCACAGATGGAGAAACTGAGTCTCAGAAAAATTAAGTCACCTGCCTGAGGTTACACAGCTACTAAAGGAGCAGAGGTGAAACCTGAGACCTACATCTGCCTGACTCCAAACCACTCTCTAACCACGTTTATACTTTACTGCGTCCTCACCATGATGTAGAGGAAGGTGTGTTTTGTCAAGAGATACCCTATTTTGCCAACATAGACTGAGAGAGGGAGACATGGAGATAAAAGTAGAGATAATGATACATGGAGACAGCACTCAAGAGAGAGAGAGAGAAAGCTCTAAGTCATATGCTGATTTTAAATCCTGGGAGAGAAAGAAGGGGTAGGTCCTATCTCTCTTCACATCATGAGTTCTGCCTCTCATTCAGTCCAGGCAGTCTCTGCCTAACAGCCCCATGATTCATAAATGCCTAACACCCCTATGTAGTAACAGTGTTTCAGGGTTCAAGTGTCCTTTAAGACCCTTGTGAGCTGCTCCCTTTCACTCACAGCTCTTCACACTTCACCTGGGCGACCCCAAGCCCCCATTCTGCTTGACCAAGAATGCTCAGAGCAAGAAAGTGGGCAAAGAAGGGAACCCCATCTCCACCCCTGACTCGCTTCTTACCAGCAGCAATTTCAGCTCCAGAGATCTCCTCACCTACTGCCCGTGCCTAAGAAGCTCTGCCCTGCTCTGCAGTCCCTGGCCTTAGTCATTAGCTCCATGACAAGAGGGTCCAGAGCAACCTTCCCATGTGAAAACCAAAACCTGAGGAAAAGCTTCAAGTTTCTTCCACATTTCAGCCTCTGGTAACCACATCTCCTAGGCATCCTATCTTAAATGCAGAGTCTCTTAACATGTTCTAACGTGACTCACAGATGTCCAAGAAGCATCAAACCACAGACACTCTAAAAGGAAGAAGAGGACAAAGAATCACGGCTGGATGGGCACAGCAAAGTCTATTAAAGGGGCCTAGTAGAATCTGACGTTAGACAAGCAGGTCAAAGTCTTGCTTGCAAATGACTTCCAGGACATATTGTTAAATGAAAAAAGGTACAAAAGCATATACATTGTATGTCGCATTTTCAATGAGAAGGGAAATCAGAATATAAAGCTATACACACACATAACGTATTATGTACATCTGTGTGCATATGTATTTTTCACAAAAAGAAAAGCACTAAACACAGACCAGACACAATGAATACTGTTACGTACACAGAGCAGATGGGAATAAGGTGGAAGAACAGGGATGAGAGTTCTCTGCAGGAATCTTCTGAACCATGAACATTCTTCTACCCATCCAAAACACAAAATTAAATCAAAACTTCAATACAGAAACGAAGGAATCTAGCTGTCCAGCACAGTGAAACATGACGACATAGAAAAAAATACTTCAACTCTGATTATACTCCCTTAGTGAGTATCATGGGCTTAGTTACTATATAACCAAGGGCAGTTTACCTGGAAAATTCATCTGCAAAACAAGAATAATAATAGTACCTATATGTCAGGACAGTTGTAAAGACTGAAGTAAGTCCATATAAATGCTTAATGTAATTTCTAACAATTTCTAACCCTCTTGTCAGGGAGCTAATGACTAGTGCTCCGTAAGTAAGAGCCATTATTATTAACTGTTGGTTATGTCTCATGGTTTAACTCTCTACTTTGCATGCACTGTGGACTAAAGAGTCTTAAGCATATAAGCACTCAGACAAGAACAGAGGAAAAATGAGGAACAGACCAAGAATTAAAGTATCCTTTATTCTGCTGAATTTCTATAATCATGTAACACAGTTTGTGTTGGGGGATACAGTAGCATATAAATTTTAAAAAGTTTTGATAGCTTTACCTGTTGGTAAATTGATAATGGAATCTCAACCTTGACTTTAACCCTATGTGAAGGTTGCTTGGCCATTAGGAAAGTAAGAAATGTCATTTTCTTCTATATGTATATTATGCCTAACAGAAGTTCGAAAATTTTATAGAAACGAAATAAAGCTAGGGGAGAAATAGGAATATGCAGAATTAATTAAAAAAAAAATAGTCTAGTAAACAAAGCTGAAAGTCAGGACTATCTTGAAACAGACTGTCTTATATAGTATAGAAACTAACATCCTCTCAGTACCTAAAAACAGCTGCCCAAACAGAACAAAGATAAATAACTAGATAGTTAGCCTCTTCAGAATTAAAGAAAAAAACAGCCCTACCCATTATGCTTGGACCTCTTAATAAAACATGTACTTTGTATCACGTTAATAATCAGCAATTTAAATGGCTGTTTCTCATAAAAACTCTGGCTCAAGTGTCATCAACTATGGTGACAACTATCTGAAGGAGCTTTAATACATGATGCTTGCCTTTTCTGATAAAGACACATATTGAATGAATATAGAGAGCACTGGAAATTGTTGGTTACCTCCATGCAGAAAATCTAGTTTCAATAAAATAACTTCATATTGATTGTCAAACTTTTCTTCCCCTATGTAATACCGTTCTGGATTAACAGAGCAGCTATTACAAATTTAAAAAAAAAAAAAAAAATTTTTTGCTTTTCTATAGAAAGCAGAATCAAAGAACGAAAACCATGTAAGTTCCGAGTCATGTATGTGACACTAAAAAGAAAAAAGGGGGGACATTAAAGAGAGTTCTCCTAAAATCAAAAGCCAGAACATGCTGCTGTTCTATGGGTGTGCAGTCTCTTCTTTACAAATTTAATCTTTCAACCACCTTCCTTTTCTCCTCGACGTCCTCAAAGCATCTGACTTCACAGTGGTCATTCTCTCTGGCCCCCAACCAGAGATGCAGGTTCTGTGCATATCCCTGACGCCGTTTTCCCTTCACTTCAGGGGCTGGTTTCCACTCAACCTCTGGTAGCTGCTCTGCACACACTCATTCAATATTCTCGGATCCTACTCCTGTTCACCTTTCTGCCTGTCCACTGTTCTCATAATGTGCCAGTGTCCTAAGAAGCCTCCTAGGCAAGGGGCTCCAAATGCTGGAACGTTCAGAATTCCGTCACCTAAAGCCCTCACACCTCTCAGTTCCTACCACGTGCCCCAGTTATCTCTGTGTATGTCTCCTGGTCTACGCCTGCTTGTGAATGGGAGTGCGGGCTGGCCATCGTGTGTGCCGAGCGTAGTGCCTTACACAGTGGATGCTGCCCATTAAGCCTTGGCTGAATGGATACATGAAATGCTTCTGAGCAAAGACAGATAAGAAATGACAATGATAACCTCTGAGAACTACTGTCACAGGAAATTCACCTTTTTCAAGAAGCTTTTGGCAGTATCTCTTGCCCTTTGGCTTACTTTCCTGTGTGCTTCAGGGCCCCTATCTCACCTCACAGTGATCAGTCACACCCATCCCCTTAGGGTCTCAGCCAATCACGCTCCCATGAGCCTGTAGCCAGGAGAAATACCATGCCAATGTGATCCACTTATTAATATGCACACCTTGACAACCCTCCCTTCAGAGGTAGTCCCAGAGGAATATGGTAGAAGGTGGCGTATAGAAAGATGCAAGAAACAAAGAATCTGTGGTCAGAGGAGTATCTGGCCAATCCAGTCCTTCCACCTCAAGGAAGCGCCTTTACTTCCAAGTTGCTCCCTTTTACCAAATGTGAATTAAACACTGTGAATATATACAGTACCGAGTTCACAGAGTAAGCATTCAATAAATGGACAGTAATATAACGTTCACAGTGTATATATATCATGTTGCTCTAAACACAAGCACCTCAATGTACATCATCATTTAAAAAAAAAAAGTAAGAAAAAACTGGGCAATTCACTGTATGTAATGGTTTGAACATAGTTGTCAGAGCGGCTGGCCACCCACACCAAAGCACACGTCCTCACCTCACTGCCCTGCATTGTCTTCGCCGGGTTAGCAGAAGGGATGGCAGCATTCAGCTCTGGCTCCGGTTTGCACAGAAGCACAATGGTGTCTCGGTGAGCCTGGTAACGCTCCTTCACCTGTCCATCTGCGTGCACGGCTTTATCCAAAGTGATTCTGAAGTTGTTTCCCTCTGTGGAAGAAGAAAAAAATGTTACCTGAGCACAGTAACGATTTTAACAGTGAAGTACATAAGCTGGTTGTACTTTCAATTTTGTTCTCCAATTTTACTTGTCTCCCTGTCAGCCCCAAAGCACTAGATGACAGAAACTGAGCTCCTGTCAGTCAGTCTTTGCATCTTTAGTGTTTTATAACCTTAAAACACCCTTGTGGTTACAGTCCACTAAATAAAAGCCAATTGACATTAATCTTTTTCTACAACTCATGAATATAGAAAGATAACATTCACTCCAAAAACTGTTACAACTTATTTCAAAAAAGTTCCTGTCTCAAAGGATCACTCTTTAAATCTGACTTATAAGAAAAGCAGATACATTTTTAGAAAAATCACAATAGTATTAAATACTTTTTACAGAGAAATAAAGCAAGTCTAGATATTGTTTCAGAGAAGGCGATGGCACCCCACTGCAGTACTCTTGCCTGGAGAATCCCACGGACCAAGGAGCCTGGTGGGCTGCAGTCCATGGGGTCGCTGTGAGTCAGATGCGACTGAGCGACTTCACTTCACTTTTCACTTTCATGTACTGAAGAAGGAAATGGCAACCCACTCCAGTGTTCTTGCCTGGAGAATCCCAGGGACGGGGGAGCCTAGTGGGCTGCCGTCTATGGGGTCGCACAGAGTCGGACACGACTGAAGCGACTTAGCAGCAGCAGCAGCAGATATTGTTTATCTGAACAAGCACAAAATCTTTATAATCAAAGTCTTAAAAATAATTGGCTTCAGGTTAATTTTAAAACTCATCCTTTACTACCTGGTAGTATTACTACTAAATGAAATGAAATCACAACAGCATATATTTATATATATCTCATTTATCTTTTTTTACAACATGCAGAAAGCTTGGAACAGGAAGTCAGAGTCACAGGATCATTTTAATTTTCACTTTCTTAAGAATCTGAACTTATCATGATGAACATCCTTGTTATTTTTTATTTTACATGGAACTGAAGAAAAACACCTGGATTTTCATATGGAGCCTAATTCAATCAAGCAAAATGAGAACTTACTCAAGCGAAAGTCATTTAGGGACATTTTTACCTGTTCTTAAAGGCTTATAAAGTTCATTGGATGGCGTCCTTTGCCAACGTTCCTTGAATTTTGCCCTTAAATCATTGTCAGTCGCTTCTTCTTCATCCAACAACCTTAATGACTTTTAAAAAGGAGGCAAAGCAACAGTGAACTATCATTTCTGGTGTAAAAAACTTTAAAACGTTTTTAAAATGATCATACTCAATATAGGTGAGAATTAGTGAGCTAGGACTATTCCTACTGTACTGATTAGAATATAAATTAGTACAATAATTTCCATTGCAGAAATCCAAGTCATAATATACTTAACAAAACATCTTGCAAAATTTAAGGCTAAGTTAGCCATTACCGTACTCAGTAAAATTAAGATGACTAAGAGATTATGCAGTTGGTGATAGACAGGGAGGCCTGGCGTGCTGTGATTCATGGGGTCACAAAGAGTCTGAGCGACTGAGCAACTGAACTGAAGAAATTATGTACATCCATATACCAAAACTACTTTTAAACAAGGTTTTTTTTTTAAGATTAAATAAACAGAAAGCCTTTAGAACTTTGAAGCCATAAACAAAACAAAGAGAAAACTGATTAATTCATACAAATAGAAGATTTAGATGTCAACCCAATACAACAAACTGAAAATTAACATTAAAAAAAAAGCCTTTCGAACGCAGAGCTGAGAAAACAAGGCAGCAGAGGCAGAAAGTGCTAATCCACCATTGGACTCAAGTGCTAGAGCCAATGGCACTTGTGAACACCTGACAGTGTAGAGCGGAGATTGGCGAACTTGGTGTCCAATGTTAGAGTAAATGCTTTAGGATTGGGGACTACAGTCTCACATATTCTTTTAAAAAAAAAAAAAACCCATTTCCTACAAGTGGTAAAAATCATCCTTCACTAGTGAACCATATAAAACAGGCCACAAGGTGGAGCTGGCCTACCATCCATAGTGCACCAACTACACATTCTCTAGTGGCTCAGAATGTGTATTTAACAGGAGACAAGAAACACAGGTGGGGCCGATATGAGTAGGAGATCAGATCAAAGGCACTATCTTCCCTCAAATGGGGACTTCCAAATAGATGACACTCAGTGGATGAGTATTTAAAGGAAAATTGACCAACTGAAGGGAATTTGACCATCTGAACCATGGCTCTATACAGAAAAGAAAAGAAAAATATCACCTTAAGATTCCTAACCAAAAGCCTGAATTTAGGACTGGAAATGACTTACCTGTATGACACAAACTCCTAAAATGAATTTCATAATAAAAGATTAACCACACACACACACACACACACACACACACACACACACAAACAAAACCCTCCAAAAAAGTTTTAAAATACAGGAAACACACAAACAAAAACACTGAAATAAGAGGAAACAAACCGGTATGAGAAAAAAATCAGGAAAAAACAACAAATCACAGAACCAAACCACAAAGACTACTGACCCTGAGATAAGATAAAGAATATAAACTAAACATATTTAATATGTTTTAGAGTAAAAATATGACAGGAGAAAGAAAATGAGAAGAACTGAAAAAGAGCCAAATAAAATTTCTGGAAATTAAAGAAATTATAAAATTAGGAAGCTAATGGATAGTTAAAAAACTGCTGGGATATAACTGAAGAGAACTAGTGAACTGAAAGACCAACCAGAAGAAATCAGGCAGAAGGAAGCACAGAGCAACAGAAAACACAAGTGTTGGAAGACCCAGAAAAATACTGATAAGATTCAACATCAGAGATGGAGCAAGACATAATAATGAGAATTGGGGAAAAACAATATTCAAAGAAGTGAAAACTAAGAACTTTCCAGGATGGATGAAAGACACAAGTTCTTAAATTCACTGAATCCAATGGAATATCAAGCAACTTAAATAAAAGAAAACCCATACCCAGACACATTATAATAAACTATAAACAAGAAAAGTAAGTATACAACTTTCATGCTGTTAAAAGGGGGGGGGGAGAGAAAAAATGGAGGGAACTCAATAAAACCATAAAAAGTGAGGGTGAGGAGGAACCAAAGAAAGAAAACAGAGAAATCAAAAGAGTAAGACAACTGTTGTACAAAAATATGGTTCCAAATATATGAATAACTTAACCCTCCAGGAAGAGATGAAGATTGTCAAGCTAAAAGTAAAGGAAAAATCTTATTACCATATGCTATTTACAAAAGACACAATCACAAAAACACACAAGTTGAAAGTCACACACACAACAAGAAAATTACAGACCAGTATCCCTTACGAATATAACTGCAAAATGAGCAACAAAGTACTACCAAACCAAACCTAGCAGCTCATTAAAAGGACTCTACACCATGACAGGAGAAGGCAATGACAGTCCACTCCAGTACTCCTAGAAAATCCCATGGACGGAGGAGCCTGGTGGGCTGAAGTCCATGGGGTCACTAAGAGTCGGACACGACTGAGCGACTTCAGTTTCACTTTTCCCTTTCATGCGTTGGAAAAGGAAATGGCAACCCACTCCAGTGGGTTGGAGAATCCCAGGGACGGCGGAGCCTGGTGGGCTGCCATCTATGGGGTCGCACAGAGTCGGACACGACTGAAGCGACTTAGCAGCAGCAGCAGCACACCATGACAAAGTGGGATACCCTAGGCATGCAAGGGTGGTTCACAGTGAAGAATCAGTTAATGTAATACTCTGTATTAGCAGAATGAAGGGAGAAAATCCATGTGATTATCTTGAGATACAGAAAAAATATTTGACTAAATCCAACACCCTTTTATGATAAAAGCACTCAACAAATTAAGAACAGAAAGGAACTTCCTCAATCTGAGAACAGCCATCTATGAAAAACTTAATAGCTTAATAGTGAAAAACTGGAAGGTTTTCCCCTAAGCTGATGATCAAGACAAGTCTGTGGACTCTCACTGCTTAAACCAGGATTGAACTGGCTGGCACAATTAGAGTAAGAAATAAAGGGCATCCAAAAGTGGAAAGGAAAAACTACCTATAGTTGCAAATGGTATGACTTTTTATATGAAAAATCCTAAGCAATCCATAAAATAACTATTAGAGAGAATAAACAAATTTAGTAGAGTTTCAGAAAACAAAATCAACACACAAAATCAGCTGTATTTCTATACTCTAGCAATGAAGAATCCAAATAGGAAATTAAGATAATTCCATTATAACAGCATCAAAAAGAATAAAATAACTAAGCATCAGTTTAATCAAGGAAGTAAAATACTTGTACAGTGAAAAATATAAAACACTGATGAAATAAATTAAATGGAAAGACAGCCTCCATCCATGGACTGGAAGCCGTAATACTGTTAAAGATCAGTAATATTCCTCAAATTGATCTAAACATTCAATACAATTCTCATTAAACTCCTACTAATTTTAGGATTTTCTACATATAAGGTCAAATCAAATCATAGTAAGATACCATTTCATAGCCACAAGGATGGCTTTTTTATTTTTTAAGACAATTATAAGGGTTAGCAAGGATGTGGAGAAATTTGGAACCTTCATACACTGTTGGTAAAATGTAAAAGGGCACAGCTACTTTTGCAAACCAGTTTCACAGTTCCTCAAAAAATTAAACACAATATTACTGTACAACCCAGTAATTCCACTCCTATGTATATAACCCAAGAGAACTGAAAACAGTTGTTCAAACATAACCTGTTCACAAATAACAACATTATTCTGAATAACCAAAAAGTGGGAACATCCCAAGTATCTATTCCTGATGAATGGATAAATAAAATACTTAATGATACACCACACAATGGAATATTTAACCACAAAAAGAAATGAAGTACTGACACATGCTGTGACATGAATGAACCTTGAAAAGATGCTAAGTGAAAAAGGCAAACTTCAAAGGCATGATTCCATTTATCTGCAATGTCCAGAATGAATAAATCTATACAAACAGAAATCAGATTTGTAGTTGCCAAGAGCAAGGGGAATGGGAGAAAGAGGACTGACTGTTAACTAGTACAGGCTTTCTTTTGGAGGTGATGAAAATGTTCCAGAATTAGACTGTGTTGGTGCTCATACAATATTGTGAATGTACTAAAAACAACTAGATCATAAAAGAGATCAAAATGGTGAAATTTTATGTTATGTGAATTTTACCTCAAAAAGAAAAAAAGACACATGTAAGATAAATGTAGGTGATTTATGAAAAGAACCAATTAAATATCCTTATTCTGGAAATGAAAAACATGGGGGGAAAATGCATAGAGCGGCTGAAGAACACAAAAGGCAGAGCTAAACAGGCAATCAATGAGCTGGGAGGCCAGTCTCAGACCGTTGCCCACATAGAGAAAAAGTAATAGAAATGTTAAGAGATGTGAAGAACTGACTCAGAAGCACTGCCATCAATCTAACAGGAATTCATTAGGAGAGAATGGAGAAAAAAGAATAACTGAAGAAATAGAACCCATGAATCTAAGATGGAAAGGATCCAACAGATTCCAAGCAAGATAAATTTATCATTTAAAAAATAAATTAGTGGACACTTCAAATTATCTGAAAACCAAGACTCGAATTAAATTTGCTACCAGAGACATAAACACTCAAAAACAGTATCAGCTTCACAACTTAATAACTTACTTAAAATGAAACTACAAGTACAACCAAGAGAATGAGTCTAACTCATCAGGCTGTTAGGAAGATAAAATAAAAACACCTCATAAGAGAGGCAGACAACAGACATACCATACACACTAATAAAGCCAGTTATTCCTTAATTATGAGATGAGATTTTTCCACATTAATATTTGTTTTATTTTAGTTAAGCCCTTAAGTAACCCTGCGGAGAAGGCAATGGCACCCCGCTCCAGTACTCTTGCCTGGAAAATCCCATGGACGGAGGAGCCTGGTGGGCGACAGTCCCTGGGGTCCCAAAGAGTCAGACATGACTGAGCAACTTCACTTTCACTTTTCACTTTCATGCATTGGAGAAGGAAATGGCAACCCACTCCAGTGTTCTTGCCTGGAGAATCCCAGAGATGGGGGAGCCTGGTGGGCTGCCATCTGTGGGGTCGCACAGAGTCGGACACGACTGAAGTGACTTAGCAGCAGCAGCAGTAAGTAACCCTGAAAGGTATATATTCTCCTTCCCAAGGTTCACACTGTCATAGTATATAAGTACTCTGTCTTTGCCCCAAAATATTTGGAAACAGTGATTGAAACATCATGGATTAAAGCATTGATAACAGAAGTCACCTAAGAGAGACATGACTCCTAAACTGTCAAAAACCAAAATAACCAGTATGAACACATTTATAGCTAAAGAAACAAATGTATCAGTTAGTAGAAAGAGGCGAAAGCACCTTAAAAGCAGAATAACACTGGCAAATAGTTGACTTTAGCCAACAAACGTTAGTGCTACATTCCTCATGATAAAATGCCCTTGCCATTTGAAGATGAGCATGGTGGGCTTGGAAAACATATGATGGCCTAACTTCCTTAGTCTGATTCCTTGTTCGCCACAGACTGAATGTTTCACAGGAAAAAAAAGTCCTTAATAATGAAAAAGTCTGAACAGTGTGTGTGATGGTGATTTCCCACAGTATACTAGTTTCACACAATGGTCATAATGCACACTTATATACCCTTAAGACATATGAACCCATTCTCACTCAGAATTCCTCTTAAACTGAAGGGCAGACTATGGGCCACAATAAATTAACCTGAATGATGAGTGCTACGCTGTGAAACCACAGGAAGCAGCAGGAAGAAGCCTCCTGTCCCAATCCCTGCTGGACACCAAGGGGCCAAAGAGTATTTTATTTACCTGAAAAGCAAACCTCTTAAAACATACCTCATCGAGGATTTCTCTATTTCTTTGAAGAAGTTCGGGTAGCTCTTTGAACAACTGATCAACGGTCTGGATGCCTCCCTGTTCAATCACAGATGTGGACTTGGTCAATATAGACTGAGGTACGGTATCTCCAGATATATCTTCAATTGCTGCTGGTAGATTAAGGGAAGCTAACACCCTGAAAAAATGAGATACTATGTCATCTAAAGGTCTAATCCTTCTTTCAAACACTAGCAGCGGAGTTCTCACTCCAAAAATGTGGATAAGCCCTGTAAATGGAAACATAAAGCAAAGACAAAGGAAAAACAGAAAATCAGGAATTGAGAAAATTAAATAAAACATTAGAGAATTAAGTTAGATTCACAGTTCAGAACTGAGAGCCAAAATGTTTAAAAGTTACATTAAAATATACTAGATACCTTTGGCTCACTGGTTAAACTTTACTTCTTTTACTCTAAGTAATTAAAAGTCAAAAATTCTATTTTAAAAATGCGATCTTTTATCACACTCTTGATTCTTATACTGTCAGTGATAAAAGAAATAATACACTAAATAGTTATAATTTCACATCAGTTCAGTCGCTCAGTTGTGTCCGACTCTTTGTGACACCATGGATTGCAGCACGTCAGGCCTCCCTGTCCATCACCAACTTGCATAGCTTACTCAAACTCAGGTACATCAAGTCGGTGATGCCATCCAGCCATCTCATCCTCTGTTGTCTCCTCCTCCTGCCTTCAATCTTTGCCAGCATCAGGGTCTTTTCCATTGAGTCAGTTCTTCACATCAGGTGGCCAAAGTTTTGGAGTTTCAGCTTCAACATCAGTCCTTCCAATGAATATTCAGGACTAATTTCCTTTAGGATGGACTGGCTGGATCTCCTAGCAGTCCAAGGGATTCTCTTAAAAGTCTTCTCCAACACCACAGTTCAAAAGCATCAATTCTTCGGCGCTCAGCTTTCTTAACAGTCCAACTCTCACATCCATACATGACTACTGGAAAAACTATACATTTGACTAGACAGATCTTTTTGGCAAAGTAATGTCTCTGCTTTTTAATAAGCTGTCTAGGTTGGTCACAGCTTTCCTTCCAAGGAACAATATCTTTTAATATCATGGCTGCAGTCACCATCTGCAATGATTTTGGAGCCCAAAAAAATAAAGTCAGCCACTGTTTCCACTGTTTACCCACCTATTTGCAATGAAGTGATGGGACTGGATGCCATGATCTTAGTTTTCTGAATGCTGAGCTTTAAGCTAGTTTTTTCACTCGTCTTTCACATGCATCCAGAGGATCTTTAGATCCTCTTCACTTTCTTCCATAAGGGTGGTGTCATCTGCATATCTGAGGTTATTGATATTTCTCCAAGCAATCTCGATTCCAGCTCGTGCTTCATGAAGCCCAGCGTTTCTCATGATGTACTCTGCATAGAAGCTAAATAAGCAAGGTGACACTATACAGCCTTGACATACTCCTTTCCCGATTTGGAATCAGCCTGTTGTTCCATGTCCAGTTCTAACTGTTGCTTCCTGACCTGCATACAGGTTTCTCAAGAGGCAGGTCAGGTGGTCTGGTATTCCCATCTTTTTCAGAATTTTCCACAGTTTGTTGTGATCCACACAGTCAAAGGCTTTGGCATAGTAATAAAGCAGAAATAGATGTTTTTCTGGAACTCTCTTGCTTTTTCCATGATCCAGCGGATGTTGGCAATTTGATCTCTGGTTCCTCTGCCTTTTCTAAAACCAGCTTGAACAGTTTCAAGTTCACAGTTAACGTACTGTCGAAGTCTGGCTTGGAGAATTCTGAGCATTACTTTGCTAGTATGTGAGATAAGTGCAATTGTGTGGTAGTTTGAACATTCTTTGGCATTGCCTTTCTTTGAGACTGGAATGGAAACTGACCTTTTCCAGTTCTGTGGCCACTGCTGAGCTTTTCAAATTTGCTGGCATATTGAGTGCAGAACTTTCACAGCATCATCTTTTAGGATTTGAAATAGCTCAACTGGAATTCCATCACCTCCACTAGCTTTGTTCATAGTGATGCTTCCTAAGGCCCACTTGACTTCGCATTCCAGGATGTCTGGTTCTAGGTGAGTGATCACACCACTAGGGTTATCTGGGTCATGAAGATCTTTTTTGTATAGTTCTTCTGTGTATTCTTGCCACCTCTTCTTAATATCTTCTGCTTCTGTTAGGTCCATACCACTTCTGTCCTTATTGTGCCCATCTTTGCATGAAGTGTTCCCCCTTGGTATCTCTAATTTTCTTGAAGAGCTCTCTAATCTTTCCCATTCTATTGTTTTCCTCTATTTCTTTGCACTGATCACTGAGGAAGGCTTTCTTATCTTTCCTGGCTATTCTCTGGAATTCTGCATTCAAATGGGTATATGTTTCCTTTTCTCCTTTGCTTTTCACCTCTCTCCTTTTCTCAGCTATTTGTAAGGCCTCCTCAGACTACCATTTTGTCTTTTTGCATTTCTTTTTCATGGGGATGGTCTTGATCATTGCTTCCTGTACAGTGTCACAAACCTCTATCCATAGTTCTTCAGGCACTCTATCAGATCTAATCCCTTGAATCTATTTCTCATTTCCACTGTAAAGTCATAAAGGATTTGATTTAGGTCATATCTGAATGGTCTGGTGGGTTTTCCTACTTTCTTCAATTTAAGTCTGAATTTGGCAATAAGGAGTTCATGATCTGAGCCACAGTCAGCTCCCAGTCTTGTTTTTACTGACTGTATAGAGGTTCTCCATCTTTGACTACAAAGAACATAATCAATTTGATTTTGGTATTGAACATCTGGTGATATCCATGTGTAGAGTCTTCTCTTATGTTGTTGGAAGAGGGTGTTTGCTATGACCAGTGCGTTCTCTTGGTAAAACTCTGTTAGCCTTTGACCTGCTTTGTTTTGTACTCCAAAGCCAAATTTTCCTGTTACTCCTGGTATCTCTTGACTTCCTACTTTTATATTCCAGTCCCCCAAGAACTCCACAATTACAGCTCGCTGCTGAACAACCATCGACAGGAGAATGTTGGATCCCACCAAAAAAAGATACCCCACGTTCAAGGGCAAAGGAGAAGCCCCAGCAAGACGGTAGGAGGGGCAAAATCGAGTTCAGAATCAAACCCCATACCCACCAGACACACTCAGAGGGCTCAAACAAACCTTGTGCACACCAGGACCCAGAGACTTACACCAGAACTTAAACAGAACTGGGGAAACAGACTCTTGGAGGGTACAAACAAAACCTTTTACACACCAGGACCCAGGAGAAAGGACCAGTGACCCCGTAGGAGACTGACCCAGACTTGCCCGTGAGTGTCCAGGAGTCTCCACCGGAGGCATGGGTCAGCGGTGGCCTGCTTCAGGGTCAGAGGCACCTTTTGAAGGAAGTGGCCATTATCTTCATTACCTACACCATAGTTTGGCCTCAGGTCAAACAACAGGGAGGAAACACAGCCCCACCCATCAACAGAAAATTGGATTAAAGATTTACTGAGCATGGCCCTGCCCATCAGAATAAGACCCAGTTTCCCCCTCAGTCAGTCTGTCCCATCAGGAAGCTTTCATAAGCCTCTTATCCTTCTCCATCAGAGGGCAGACAGCGTGGAAACCACAATCACAGAAAACTAACAAAACTGATCACATGGACCACATCGTTGTCTAACTCAATGAAATTATGAGCCATGCCACTGTAGGGCCACCCAAGATGGACGGGTCATGGTGGAGAGTTCTGACAAAATGTGGTCACTGGAGAAGGGAATGGCAAACTACTTCAGTAGTCTTGCCTTGAGAACCCCATGAACAGTATAAAAATGCAAAAAGACAGGACACTGAAAGATGAACTCCCCAGGTCGGTAGGTGCCCAACATGCAACTGGAGATCAGTGGAGAAATAACTCCAGAAACAATGAAGAGAGGGTGCCAAAGCAAAAACACCACCCAGTTGTGGATGTGACTGGTGATGGAAGTAAAGTCCAATGCTATAAAGAGCAATATTGCATAGGAACCTGGAATGTCAGGTCCATGAACCAAGGCAAATTGAAAGTGGTCAAACAGGAGATGACACAAGTGAACGTCAACACTCTAGGAATCAGTGAACTAAAATGGACTGGAATGGGTGAATTTAACTCAGATGACCATTATACCTACTACTACGGGCAGGAATCCTTTAGAAAAAATGGAGTAGCCCTCATAGTAAACAAAAGAGTCTGAAATGCAGTACTTGGATGCAAGTGCAAAAATGAGAGAATGATCTCTGTTCATTTCCAAGGCAACCATTCAATATCATAGTAATCCAAGTCTATGCCTCAATAACTAATGCTGAAGAAGCTGAAGTTGAATGGTTCATTGAAGACCTACAAGACCTTCTAGAACTAACACCCAATTTCACATCATCTAGGCATAATGTCAAGAGGACATAGTTGATATACATATTAATACAGAATTTCCATTTGTTTTGTTTTGTGGCACAGTAACTATTATTTTATTATTTCATTTACATAATGGGAGGAATATTAGGGTAAACTTATGCTGCCTTCCTGCTAGAAAAAGAAAAATGAGGTCAAAACATATTCATTCATCAAAATTAAGAACATGAAAAAGCAAACAAGACTAGGGAAAAAAAAAACTCAGTAACATATCTGACAGAAGACTTACCTCTAGAATATCTACAGAACTCTTTAAAGATATTAAGAAGAAAAATGAGCAACAGATTTCAACACTTGACAAAAGACATGAAGGGCTAATAAGCACATGAAGAGTTGCTCAATATCATTGGTCATCAGGGGGAATGCAAACTGAACCACAATGAGACACTGCTACACACACACTACAATAGCTAAAATCAGAGAGACTGACAATGCTAAGTTCTGACGAGGTGCCAAGAAAGTGCACTTCTCAAACGGCGCAGGAACAGTGACTCTGGAAAACCATCTGGCCATTTCCTGTGAAGTAAACATACGCTAACCATACAACTCAACAATTCTGTAATCCTAGGTTATTTGCTCATGAGAAATAAAACATGTCCACAGAAAGATATGTACACCCATATTCGTAACAACCAAAATGTCCATCAATAGGTAAAAGTAACAAACTATTTGACCATCAAAAGGAATACTACTAAGTAATAAAAAGGATCAAACTGATACATATACCATGATTATGCCAAGTGAAAGAAGCCTAAGATATTTTTAATACATACTGTTACATGCTGTACATGCTATATTATATATTATACATTACTATAACAATACTATACACTGTATATATCATACTATATATGCAATGTACTATTTACTGTATATAATACACTATAAAATCTACATATTGCACACACTATAATGATTACATTTATATTAAAATTATATAAGAGGTAAAACTAACCTATGGTGACAGGGAGCAGATCAGAAGTGGCTAGAGGGTGGAGGAGAAGACATTGAATGGAAAGGCGTGAGGGAATTTTTCTCAGGTGATAGAAATGTTCTCTACTTGATCATGGTGGGTACTTACATGGCCACACACATTTATCAAAAACAACTATACACTTAAAATGGATTTATTTTGTTGTGTAAAATTATACTCAATATATTTTTTTAAATGATAAATTATTTTGTCTTCAATCCACCAAAAACAAGAACTTGTTCAGAATATTGAATGTACATGTATCTGAACTTCAAAAGTTCATTTCTACTTCTCATTTCCCTCAAATAAATACCCCCAAAATACAAATCAGTGGCCACATATTTTCACTTTGTTTCAGTAGTTAAATTTCTTCCAGTTATATCTGCTTTGTTGTTGGGGCTCAGTAAATATAGTGTCCCCAAGAAATGTGTGTGTGTCTATATTCGCTATTTCAAATATCCTTAACATTCAGTTCTAAGCTCAGAAAAGTACAATGTTCATAAATAATCCATCAGGAAGCATCAGAAATTTAGATAAATTTATGAAAGTTAAGCCCTACTTACCCATTTGCCAAAGTGGTGGCTTCTCTCATCTGAGCAATTGATCTGTTAACTAAATCAGCTTTCCTCTGATTATAGGCAGCCAAAGACTGCTGGACTGACACAGGAACCATCTTCTCGAACAGATCTAAAAAGAGGAATCAATTTCAATAAAGTTTTAAGACAAAAACTCAAACTATAAAGTGACTATTCATATATCCTTTCCAATATTCACATTAAAAGTCTTCAAACATTTAAAGAATAAAACTAAATCTATTGAAAGGACAATGATAAAGAGAATTTTTAGATCACTGTATTCACAGGCAATGATAATGAAGGCTTTTCCTCAAACTTAATTTTCTTAAAGATGTGTTTATCATTAAGTTTAAGGGATCTTTGGTGAAGAAGATCTACACAAGAGAAAACAATACTCACTCACTGATAAAACTGACCATAGTACCATGGTTTCCAGCTCTACCACTTCCTGGCTCTGCAACCTTGAGCAAATGACTTCACCACTCTCCATCAGTATACTCAGCAGTCAAATGGGGACAATAACCACACCTGCCTCATGTAGCTGCTATGAGAAGTAAATGAACTAATATTTTAAAGTGCTTAAAAGAGCTTTTGGCACACGGTAAACACTTTGAGCTTGTTAAACAGAAGTAAGTACAGTAGTCCCATGGTGTCCTCAGGGGACTGGTTCCAGGACCCTCAGTGGGGACCAGACTCTGAGGATGCTCAAGTCTCCTACATGAAATGGCACAATGTTTGCATATAGCTTACACATATTCTCTCATACACTTTAAATCATTTCTAGCTTATTTATAATACTTAATACAATGTAAACGCTATGTGAACAGTTGTAGAGTATTGCAAATTCAAGTTTTGCTCTTTGGGGAACTTTCTGGAAATTTTTTCTGTGAATATTTTCAGTCAGCAGTTGCTTTGAATTCATGGCTGTGGAACCACAGATACAGATGGCCAACTCTAAAACAACCATCCAATAACTTAGAAATATTAGATCCCTGGGGTCTCAGCTAGAGGCTACCATATATTGACTGCATAGACCTACAATAGTCAAGGATATTATGACATTTACTTATCTGATACAACCATGACTCCAGAAGCTTATATGCTTAAAGTCATACTTATATACATTTATTCTTAATACCAGAATCTTAAATAACAAATGTTAACAAAAAGACAGATCAGATCAGATCAGTCACTCAGTCGTGTCCGACTCTTTGCAACCCCATGAATCGCAGCACAAAAGACAAGCGCTCATTTAAGTCTTTATACTCAGTTTCAAGTTTTCTGACTCTGTTGAATACTTTATGCTTTACTACCATTTACTGTCCATCTTAAAATTTCACTGTTAACATGAATAAAATTATATTCAAAGCATACAATTGCAACTATGTGATTTTAGCTACAAAAAATAGATTAAACTGGAGAAAAAATACATAACACTAAAGTGCCTCTGAATAGCTGACATACCAGTGAATTTCTGGCTGATGGGTACATTGACTGGAGTAGATTTTACAAGTGTGGCTTTGCCAATAGGGTCCAGATCTTTAAGGTCTGGAACTCGATCATGATAGATGAAGTCATTATCCTTCTTTGCTGCAGTAAGGGCACGGTTGATTTTGTCAGAGAATTCCTTCACGTTGACGTATTCATCATAGCGAGATGCCACTGTTTTTATCAATTCTGCTGCATGCTAGCAAGAAAATGTTAAAAAAGAAAAAAAAAGTTTTCTTTTTTTCCAACAAATATCCAAGCTTTGGTTTTTTAAAAAAATCTTTAAAGACTAGCATTACTAGCACTGTGATCAACAGAACAACCTAGCAATTCAACCTAGCAATTCTCTTATCAAAAAAATACCAAAATATCAAAAATGAAGACTACATAGCAGACACCCCTCTAAGACATGAATGAATTACCAAGAGAATAAAAGAAATCAAAATTATAAACTGACATCGAGGAAAGCTGTCTCTGGCTGTTGGGTATTTCTGTATCCAAAGGACTAGCAATTAAAATGCATTAAAAGCCTTCAGGGAGACTTAAGACAGGGTTCTTGAAACTACCTAAGAGAGCAAATTAGAAAGAAGAAACATCCCCTTCACCGCCCCACCCCTATATGAAGGCAGAAACCTCAAAGGGCTACATGTGGGATGAAAATGGTGGGTCAGAAAAAAACTCTGCAACACAGGAAAACAACAAAGAAGCATGTCATGTCAGCAAAAACCAGAATTTTTTCTTTAAAAGTTGCCCTTGTGATGCAAAAGATGAACATAGCCTTATATAAATTTAGGGCTCAAATTACTTAGGTGATATTGGGTACAGTAACACCAAATAAAATTGATAATCAAGTCAAAAGCTATTGAGGATAAATGCAGTAATATAATGTTTAACATCTGACAATTTGCCAGAAAGATATAAACTTCACAAATGTTGTATTTGAAAGCCTTTATGTTAGGCAGTTAGAATAGGAAACAGGAGTCCAGAATGGCGGTGGCTAAAAGACAAGGAAGGGAAAAGCCCGCAAAAATAGAACAAAGGAAGGTCTGAGGTTCAGAGTGAGGACCTCAGGTAGAATAAACCTCTGGCTAGCCCAAATTGCATAGGGCAGGCCCAGGGGGAGGAAAAAACATATAAAAAAAGGAGCCAAAGGGCTCTCTCCCTCTCTTCTCATGAGGTCTCGACATGACCTCATGCCTCAAGGATGGATTTTCCTATTATCTAAATAAAATAGAGCTGTAACACAGAGCTGTAACACTGATTTGTCTAAGAGCTACAACACGGTCTGTTTGAGACCTGAGAGCTATAACACAGTCTGTCCAACACCCAAGAGCTGTGCAACGCCGAGGGCTTTAATGTCTGTCACTCCAAATCTTTGTTGTGACGAGACAGAACGGAGAAGCATACACTGCTTGACATCTATATAAACAATTATAATAAAAAACTGATAAATCTAACCATTTTATTATCATTAGAGTGGATGATTTTAACACTCTTTGTTTCAGCAATAAATGGACCAAGTAAACCAAAAATGTTTAAGATTACAGAAGTTCTGAACAACACAATTAATGAGTTTGATTTATCAGACATGGAGAATCCTGGACTCCACAATTAGAGAATACATAATAGTCTCAGGCTTATAAAGAACATCTGTAGTGACCACATGAAGACATAAAAGCAAAAACACCAAAAGATAAAGTAAAAACATCAAAATTACAAGATTATAAGAATGGTTTAATGTTAGAAAATCTATTTATATAATTCTCCAAATAATAAATTTAAGTTTTAAAAAATCAAATTATCTCATAGATGTTGAAAATCATTTAATAAAATATTCACTCTTGACTTTTCTTAAATCTTAGTAAAATAAAAATAAATATCCAGTTCCTTAATACATTAAAATTTTAACCCTCAATGCTGCTATCATGCTTAGCAGAAAAATAAAATATTCCTAGAGTTGGAATAAAACAAAGATCACCAGTATCATCATGAACATTGACCATGTAAAAATAACCAGACAAAAAAATGAAATTAGAGGTGTAAAATTTAGAAAAGAAAAGGAACAATTTATTATTTACAGGTGATATATTTATTTGCATGCCAGAAAAATCTAAAAGAACCAACTATTCTAAGTAAGAGGTAGTTTAGATACAAAATCAACATAGAAAATACAGATGAACCACCACCAATCTGAAAAGATAACCAAAAACTAATAATCCAGTTACTAGCAATGGAAAGAAATCTTAAAATATTTGTGCAAGATTAATATGAAATAGAAATAAGGATAACCAAAACAAACAAAAGCTACATCTTTAGTGTAAACTAGGAGATGGGAAAACACACAAATTTAAACCACTTTTTAAATCTGTACATCAAATTTGACTTGTAAATGTGATCAAACATTCTCCTAAATAGCAAAATTGGTATTAGAAGCAACAGAGCAGGACAAACAAGGGAAGGCTAAGGGCCCACCCTGAGGGGAAAGTGCTTAGTTAAGCAAATCTGAAAACAATGAACTGCAATGAGGTGACAGCTGCCAGCTGATGATAAAGGAAAAGCCAAATGGCCTCCTGGAACCACACAAGGGTTGATGGAAAAACAGAATACTGAGGGGCCTCGACCCAACAAGGCAGAAAACGACAAGAACAGGGTTACTGGGTAAGCAGAAAAGAGGGCAGAAAAGTGGGGAGGAGGAAAAGGGATGAGCACTCAGAAAACATCCACAGAATACAAACTGTTACAGCAGATAAACCACCTGGAAAAGCAAAGGCACAAAAGTGGAATCCTTCCTACACCAGGCTTTGAGAACCAGAGGGGAAGGGCCCTACACAAGAAGGCTTGGAAAGATACCTGGTGTTCCCCTACCCAGGAACCTCTTTGACTAAAATCAAGCTCATTCAAACACAAGTAACCAAAAAGGCATTCCATCTGTCTCAACACAAAGAAACCACAAGGAAAAGGGTGAAAATGAGCAGTGTAACTTTTCAACAGATAACGAAAATTCACCAAAGAGAATGTTGCCACAGGGAATACTGGTGATCCAGTGGTTAGGACTCTGCACTTTCACTGCTGTGGCCCCAGGTTCAATCCCTGGTCAGGGAACTAAGATCACGCAAGGCGTGCGGCACAGCCAAAAGAAAAAAGAAAAAGAAATGGTGCCACAAACCAAAGAACACAGCCTACTAAAAAAGGTAAAATAAGCTAAAAGACATAAGGATGCAATCACAGTACCAAAAGAACACAAAATATGAACAGAGATGCTATTCAGATAGCAAGATAACAGCGGGTAACACTCAGGTAACAGTGGGTGATACTCTGATAGCAACAGAATGTGAAATGAGACCCAAAGAACTCAGTGAAGAAAAATATGAAATCATTTAAGAAAAGAAAGACTGAAATATTTATGCAAAGAACATGAAAGGGATAATAGGTATCACAGAAACCACTGTAAGAAACATATAACACAAGAAAAAGTAAAGACAATTCTACATGGCAGTTGGGGAGCAGAGGCCATTACAAACTGAAAATTCATGAGACCAATCAACCAAATGCAATGTGAGGACTGTACATGAATCCTTATTTGAACAAACTATAAAAGCACATTTTAGAAAAAAAATCAAAGAAAACTAAACCAGGTTTGGGTAATATTAGGTTACTAGCTTACAAACTAGTACTAACTGTACTAGGTAAGATGACATTGCGGTTTTAATTTTTTAAAGTCTTATCTATTAGAGGCATATACTTAAGTAACTTAAGGATGAAATGATACGTGAGATAGCTGTAAATACATCAAAAAAAAAAAAAGAGGAAGGGGGAACAGATGAGACACAGAGAAAATATTGATACTCACTGAAACTGGGTAATAGATATTTGATGGTTCTTATTTTTATATATATGTTTGAAGCTTTCCATAATAAATACTTAAATAAAATTCATACAGATGCATAAGCAGGAACAATCAAGAAAATTCAGGGAATGAGAGATGATCACTACCAATTAGGTATTAAAACATTCTAAAGTGTCAATGATTCAAATGGTATAGCTGGAACATGAACAAATAAAATAGGCCAATGTAGCAGAATAAAAACAGACCCAAATACATATGAAGGATTTAGTAAGTGATAAAGTCAAAATCTCAATGCAATGGGGTAAAGAAAGTCATTGCAGTAACCAATCTGAAGACAACTGGGTAGCCATTTGAAAAAATAAAAATTGCATCCATCCTTCACATCACCTATCAGGATAAACTCCAAGTGAATCAAAGATCCAAGAATTGAATATAATATACAATGAATTACAGATGTACTTATACTCTGATATCAGCAATCCCATTTCCAGGAATTTAAAATATACCTGTTAATGTGGACTGAACTGTGTCTCCACCCCCACCCCCTCAGAATGTGTATGTTGATGCTCTAACTTCCCAAGAGATGGTACTTGGACATGGGGCCTTCGGGAGATCATGGAGAAGTCACGAGGGTGAGGCCCTGGTGAAAGGATTAGTGCCCTTGTAAAAAGAGACACCAGAAAGCATGCTGTCTCTCCCTACCATAAAAGTACACAGCAAGAAGTCAGGCTAGCAGTATGTAAGCTCACCATCCTGACACCCTCAGAATTCTAGCCCCCTGAACTATAAGAAAATAAATTTCTGTTGTTTAAACCACCCAGTCTATGGTATTTTGTTATGGAAACCTGAGCCAAGACAACTACTGAATTACAAAATGCCACATTCACATAATTAATCACTGCAGTGTGGTTTGTAATAACAAATCTTGTAAACACGCAAGTATCCAGGAATAACGTGTGGTTTATATAATGAAGTACAATGCAGCTCTGAAGACAAATGAGAAAAGTCTCTTTGCTGCTGTATGAAATGGAGAGGGCTTCAATATGCTGCTGCTGCTGCTAAGTCACTTCAGTCGTGTCCAACTCTGTGAGACCCCATAGACAGTAGCCCACCAGGCTTCCCCGTCCCTGGGATTCTCCAGGCAAGAACACTGGAGTGAGTTGCCATTTCCTTCTCCAATGCATGAAAGTGAAAAGTGAAAGTGAAGTCGCTCAGTCGTGTCCGACTCTGTCTCTGTGCCACCCCATGGACTGCAGCCTACCAGGCTCCTCCGTCCGTGGGATTTTCCAGGCAAGAGTACTGGAGTGGGGTGCCATTGCCTTCTCCGTTCAATATGCAATGTGAGAAAAATAAGATGCACACTACACAGAGCATGTATGTGCTCAGATGCCCAGTCACGTCTGACTCTTCACAACCCCAAGGACTGCAGCCTGCCAGGCTCCTCGGTCCCTGGGATTTCCCAGGCAAGAATACTGGAATGGGTTGGCATTTCCTACTCCAAGGGATCTTCCCAACCCAGGGATCAAACCCGCAATTCCTGTGTCTCCTGCACTGGCAGGTGGATTCTTTACCAATGTGCCACCCATGGCATATGATCTCTTATATAAAGAACAGGAGAGTTAAGAATATGCATTAAGTGTGCATGCACATGTGTACATATCTGCTTATATTTTCAAAGAGAATAAAAAAAAAAAACACTGAAAGGATTAAATAAGAAATAAATGAAAATTACCTATGAGGCAGTGGGGGAAGAAGCTGTAGGGAATAAAACAGAAGGGAAAAGGTAGAGATCGGCTAAGTGTATGCCTGTCTTCCCCAATTGTTATATTGAAAATGTTCAAGTTCACAGAAAAATTAAAAGAACAAAACAATTGAGAAAAAACGCCTCCTCTGGCAAGTTTAACAACTGTTATTTTTGTCATATTTGCTCTTTCCCACATATACACAGACCTTTTCTTTTTACATAACTGTTTGAAACTGAAGTCCAGACATCACAACCCTTTATCCCTAAATATCTCAGCAAGTATCTAATGAGGACACTCTCCTTAATACCTACAAACTAGTATCTAACAAAGAAAAAGCAATACTTTCATAAAGTCAGTCTTATCATATTAGACTCCTCATTAATGAATTAAATAAATATCTGATATGTATCCATTTTATCTGAGTCACAATTTTACATCTATACAGAGGCATCCCTCAGTATCTGTCGGGGTTGGCTCCAGAACTCTTCACAGGCACTAAAATCTGAACGCTGGCCCTCTGGACCTACAGATTCTGTGTCTGCAGATTAAACATAGTACACGACCAGCAGTTGGTTGACTCCACAAATTCAGAAGCTGCCAGTATGGAGAGCCGAGTATTTATTCATTGAAATACACCTGCATGTAAGTTGACTTGGACAGTTCAAATCTGTGTTGTTCAAGGGTAAACTGTATGTTTATGTCTTTTTTAAAATTGAGCCTTGGTAGCTTTAGAGACTCACCAGGACGATCAAGTAGACCCACCTCCTGGAGCCTAATGAACTATATTGTCCAAGAAGCGCACTTCCTGAGCTGTGTAAGCCCAGGTACAATTTTTCTCAGCCCCAGAAGTGAATTACCCACAGCAATTTTCCCTTTGCTATCTTACGTATTGCTGTGATATTCCTGAGTCCTGTGATTTGTTTTTTATCTCTGGCTTGCTCATGACTAATAAGCTTTCCCCCATTACTGTTAACAATGACTGCAATACTGACTGAACGGTGCAACCATCAGATGCATGGGGCATTCTGAGCAAAAGACTGCAGAGACTATGACTTACTGTTCATCGTTTTTGTCTGTTTTGTTCTCTTTGCCTATGTCTCAGCTCAAATCAAGTAAAAAAAAATGTATTTCATGCCTAATGGAAAGAGGAACAGCCCCAGGAGACATGAATCAAAGTATTTATGTTGTTAACTTCTGACCTATGACTAAAGCTAAAAAAAGTGTCTAAAAGTGAAAGAAGTCCTTATCTCCTGTGTGAATTTGAAATAGCTTCCTTTTTCCAAAGAGGTTTTAAGAATTAGATTAAAATTTCAAAAGGAGATCTTATATAACTGGTTTATAGAGAATAGTCATTTGAATATAAAAGTTCCAGAATTCCCCCAAAATAAAGAAGCTACACTCCTGTAAAACAAAGACCAGTTTACCAACAGTGGACCCTGAGAGAGGAATTCAGGATAAAATACAAGATGACGCACTCCTCACACTCTGGAAAAACAGGCCCCTTAGACAGATGTATATCTCAGGAAGAATTTTAATGAATCCAGATTCCTGTATCTTCCCATACACAGAAAAGCACTAAAATCATTAACCTGAGATATCTGTTCTTTGTGACTAGCAGTAATCTTTTACTGAAAGGTATGCTTGACTGGAGGTATTCTCTCATCAAAATCAAATATGAGCGGGTTTCTCCCCTACCTCTTCAGAAAGGTTCCTCGGAGCTACTGAGAGGCCATCTCCCAGGCCACTGCTGCTGCTGCTAAGTTGCTTCAGTCGTGTCCAACTCTGTGCGACCCCATAGACAGCAGCCCACCAGGCTCCCCCGTCCCTGGGATTCTCCAGGCAAGAACACTGGAGTGGCTTGCCATTTCCTTCTCCAATGCATGAAAGTGAAAAGTGAAAGTGAAGTCGCTCAGTCGTGTCCGACTCTTAGCGACCCCATGGACTGCAGCCTACCAGGCTCCTCAACCCAAGGGATTTTCCAGGCAAGAGTACTGGAGCTCCCAGGCCACAGTCCTCAGTAAAGTCCCTGAATAAAACTTACACTCCAACTCGTATGCTGTGTGCTTTTCTTTCAGTCGGTACTCCTGATACTTTATATACACTACCCTGAAAAAAACTTTCCCCTAGAAATCCCTTTCTCAGAAGCATATGTTTTCATCTGCTTTCATATGATGCTAAGTTACTACAATCAAAGTGAATCCCTGGACAAATAAATGTTTGATAATCTGAGTGTGCCTTTCTCTGATTTTGTCAGTGTGGAGTATAATACAAGCATATATTTTATTTTTTTTTTATAGAACTTGGGTTTCTCTTCTCATGAAAAGACTAATTACACTGAACTTCCTAAGTAAGATTTGCATTGTATCTTCTAATACTAGTTCATACTTAAATTTCCTTAACAGTCCTCTTCCTACCATCTGCTGACCAACTCTCAAAATACAATCTGTATAACAGCGCTCGCCCCTGCTGCAAAGTTGACCCAGATATCATAGCAAGTTACTCACATACCTAGGGCAGATACAGCAGCATAGAAGGTAGTCTGCAGATTACACAATCTGTTTATATAGATTACCACTGTCCTTCTCAAACTATGGAATTGTATGACCCAATTATAGACCAAGGCTATGCAACAAGTTAAACACTCCACATCCTTTCTGGAGCATGACAATTAATTTAGAGTATTTTATACTAAAATAAACATGAGTAAATAAGAGAGAACTGAATGCAAAGTTAACATGAAATTTTTAGATAAAATAGGAAGCTTCAAAAAGCACACAGTAGGTACGCTGTGCTGTGCTCAGCTGCTCTGTCACACAGAACTCTTTGTGACGCAATGTACTGCAGCCCACCAGGCTCCTCTGTCCATGGGATTTCCCAGGCAACAACACTGGAGTGGGTTGCTACTTCCTTCATAGCCTGAAAAATAAAAACAATCACCCATCTTCATGGACAGGTGAAGTCAGTGGGAAAGCTTTTTATGAGCAAACGTTGGAATCTCACTGAAAAAAAGAAGAAAAAGGAAATCCAAGTATTCAAATGACTTAAATATTTATTTCTAAGAAACTCACCTGTAGCCGTGCAATCTCTTCTCCAAATTTCTTCTGCTGTTTTGCCAGGATAGACTGGTGGTACTCAGCATAGGCCTGCATGATACAGGGCTTTGCAGCCAGGACAGGGAACACCTCCTGGAAATAAAAATACTGACCAGGGAGAGTCCAACCACACAAACCACCACAGACAACATGGGATGCAGGAAGAAAAAGGAAAAGGAGACAGAAATTAGAATCACCCCATTAATAGTTTAGAGATAGGTTAGTCATTAGGTGTAAACAGAGAAGACCACATGATTTTGCGTGGACTGGATTCAATGAATTCAGGGTTTTTTTCTTCCAATTACAATTAACAACTGGGTTTTTTAACTGTTAAATGTAGCCAATTTAGGTTTTTACAATTCTCTTTAAGCCATGAAGTCAACATTTTGTTTACAAAGAAAAAAGGAAAGCATGCATTAGAAAGAGAAGTAGAATGGACATTCACAGAGGAACATCAAGCACAGGGCTTTAGCAGCTTTCTTGTGAGCCCTTACCCAGCTCTCAGTTAACTAAGACACCATTACTCACATATACTAATGAAACTGCTCTATAGCTGACTGTTTCATCATGTTTAAAAGACAAAAGACAGTGAAGTAAGTTCCCACTTAAATTCACAATCTAAGCGACTTTTATTAACAATGATTTTTAGCCATATAAAAATTACTCAGCATCACATAAAGACTAACATTTCAATACCATACACTCAAAAACACATAGCAGACAAACGCACTGAGCTAATAACTAAAATGATAAAGTGTTACTTTGCCCTAATTTGCTTTGAAAGAAGTTCCAACCAAAACTGATTTTAGAAGATCCAAAAACATGAACCAAAAAAGCAGTAGAGGGTCTTCCAAAATATCAAATCCTACCCTATAAGCTCAATGTTTTTAGGAAGTACATGCCATTTAATATCCAAGAAATATACTAGACAATCACTGTCTAGACAAAAAAAATAATAAGAGAAATGAAAACTGAATTACTACCTTGTTTGCTTTCCTGTCTCCCAGTGAATAATTTCCTAGCTTCCTGGGTCACTACTTGCAGATATTCCAGTTTTATAACTAGAATATGAAAATACCTGATGAGCTTTATTAGTCAAAAGGCAAAAATAAAAGACATCTAAAATCTCAAACTGCACTCATGCCAGTTCTCAAGGTTAAGTCTGGAGCAACTGGGTACTTAAACAGATTTTTCAAGGAATACCAGGAGTGGTGCAAAGGTAGTTTCCAAGTCTTTGTAGGTGACACTGTCTTCTCGCCAGAACAGGACTGAACTAACGGCCTCACAGGATTTAACAGTACACTGTGCAGCTGATCACGAGGTCTTTCAGATGAAGAAAAGGTGAGAGGAGATCCCAAGTCTCTTAACAGCAACACTATTACTACTCAAGAGTCCTAGGCAAATTCTTCTACTGATCTCTTGGTGAATTTTAAATCTCCAGCACACTTCAAATTCCTTGATGCTCATATTCTGCTCATTCTCAACACTCATGTGTTGATGTACTTTCATGCTTTTTTATTTTGCCACAAAATTGTCTGCAATTTCATAATTTATAAAGATTCCTGAATGACTTATAAATCATTCTCCCTAAAAAAAGCACGTAACAAATACCATTTGCTAGCATACAGACAAAATGAACTCCTTGAACATTTCTGAAAGAAAGCAGTTGACTCTTACGACATTTCAATCTTAAACTTCTGTTTTTAAGCATACTGAATTTACTTCTCAGTCTAATTGTCTGCTTTATCATTTACAAATGCTCGTCACTGACTAGTCTCTTCAAATGCTGCTTCAGAAGGGTTAACATCAAAACAATTAATACTTCCTGTGACACGAGGTTTTAGACGACGGTTTTCCTGAGCTGTACAACAGCAGGCCAATTCTCTGTCCCTGTTGGCAAAACTCAATTCTAATCAAAGTACGGGGTGAATTTGTTAAGTTTCCTTTTCCTTTTGTCTTTATGTCTGTTTGTGTGCTTTAAGATTCATCTTTAAGAAAACAGGACAATAATTAAAAGCGTGAATAATCAACATGCTCAAGTATCATGCTGTACCAAAGGACCAATGATTCAAAACAATGCCCTGATCTGATAAAATTACTGGAGACAGGTATTCACAATTTTCCAGAAAGAGTTTTAGCTTCGAAAAATAAATTTAGTAAAGAACAGAAGCAAAGGCATTCGCTAAATATGAAAGAGAAAGTGTCATGCATCTTAAATTAAAAACTATTTCTACAAACATATTCTTCAAATGCCTCCCCTTAAATTTCAAATTTCTTTAGAAATTGTAATTTTCAACTTGCTTAAGACACAAAAATGTCCGAATAGTTCCACATGCAAAACAACCAAGTATTTACAAAAAACAATAACTTACCTTGGGGAGAGTATCTTTGTATTGACATTGTTTAAAAGCATCACCAAAATAATCTGCAGCCTGATTAGCCAATTTAGCTATGATGGCATCTTTCATTTTATCTGGAATAAAATATTAAACTGATCATTTCAATGAAAATAAATATAAAATAATCTGATATGTCATGGTAACTCAGTGAAGACATTGAGATCACAAGTTTATACATTTGTCTTACAAAATCCTTGTTGATGAAACTAATTCTCCTGTGTACAAGTTAATTATTCCATAGGCAGATCCAGAGAGCTGGAATAAATGAGCAGCTGTCAGAAGCCAAGGTACACGAGGAGTGGAGAGTGACCGACAGTACCTGTGGCATTTCTTTCATTTCTTTTGGGGGTGGGATGTTCTAAAGTAAGACAGTTAGGGATGGCTGCAAAACTCTGAATACACTAAAAACCAATGAACTGTATATGTTAAAAGGGTAAATGCTATTGTATATGAATTCTATCTCAGTATAAGCTGTTATTTTAAAAGAAAACCTTTTCCAGTTTGTTTAGCTTCCACTTGCTGGACTGCTCTCATGTTCCGTTCCTCTATACTTGTACGTTCAGTCCTTGTTCTGATCTCCCACACTAACGTACATGCCTTAGAACAAGTGTCCCTATCCCCTCATTCACAGGGCCAGGGACTCTGCTGGGATGGCTCCTCCTTGTTAGTTGAAGTCTAGTTTAAACAAGACCTCCTCAAGGAAATTCTTCTTGACTGAAAAATCTAAAAACAGCATGACTCGCCCTACATCCTTATCCCACAGCCAGACCACCAGTCATCATCACATCTTATTTTGTTTATAGCAATTATCTCTCTCTAAAATGACCTTGGCTACTTACTTTCTTGTTTATCATCTCCCCCATGATAAACTGCAAGCTTCCTAAAAAGAGAAATCTTCTCTGTCTGCTGATTCCATCTAGAGCCTATCACAGGGACCGGCATACAGCTGTACCCAGTAATTACAATATCTGATGAATGAGTGAATTTTAGATGTTACAAACCTACATAACTACTCCTCCAGGGTTCAGTGTTTTAAGATAGTAACTACACATTTCATAAAAGACTTCAAAAACAGCCTACATTCTGAATTGTGTGTTTGTACCACCTTCAGGTCAGAAAAGGAAAGTTGAAAGTTTTCAATGAACCACAGGTCAAAGATGCAAAGATGAAAGTTCTACATTGAACATATTATAATCACCTTATTTTAAAAGCCTGTCACTTCTTTCCCATGCAACAAAATGGAGAACAAAGTGGAATTACCTCTTTTAGCTTTTAAAAAAAACACTTCTTGGGCCTGGGCCAGCATGATAAGGCTGAGGGTCCCAACAGTGTCTGGAGATATGTCCACAGTGGGCTCTCTATTCAAGGCAGATAAAACGGTCTCTTTAATGTGTAAAAAGGCACCACTAGCAAACTAGAGGAAGGAAAAGGAAAATTTCATTAAAATCTGTAAGAACTCAGCAAGACAATTTTCTACTGTTACACACAAAACCACTTCAAATGTTAACTCAGTTCAACAGTTACTGTACTTAAATTCTTATATTATGAAAAACAGACCTAAGACATCTCACCTACCAACAATAAGAATGTTTTTCTAAAAACACTACAGAATAAGACTTAACATGCATTAGACATTCAACAGCAACAAAGTAAACTGATGTGACAAACTGATTCAACTTTTGCAAATACTTCCTCAAAATCCAACATGTGAACAGAGGCAGGGATATTATTAAAATGTTTTTAGCCCTAAAATGTTCTTGCTTTGGTTCCAAATTCATCTCTCAGATAATTAAAGAGCACTGATACCTAGTCCTCTGGGGAACAGCAGGATGATCCCTGGCTAAGGATCTTTCATTTGGCTTTCAGAGCTCCCTGGTAAAACGCTTCCCATCAGATTTTTCTTCTCAATTATATTTTGCTTAGCTTCCCAGGTGGCACAGTGGTAAAGAATCCACCTGCCAATGCAGGAGGCACAAGAGACATGGGTTCCATCCCTGGGTCAGAAGATCCCCTGGAGAAGGAAATGGCTACACTCCAGTATATCTTGCCTGGGGATCCCACAGAGAGAGGAGCCTGGTGGGTTGCAGGCCATGAGGTCACAAAAGAGTCAGACGTAACTAAGCACTGCACTGAGGTTAACACTAAAATAACTGCGTTTATGAAACAACTGACCCTGGGAGAAAGAAAGACATCAATCTGGGATTAAAAGGAGCTGTGGGTTATGTAGTTAAGCTACACAGAGCCAACTCAAGGTTAAGCTGTACCGAAGTGAACATCACATTTGCTGCAGTCAGAAAGCACCATAAAACTAGATCAATGTCTGCAAGGAGCGATCAGCTGACACGCTGAGTACACTAACAGAATCACACACTACAAACGCACGGGATCTGGTCTCCCATTCAACAAATAAGGACTGGAGAGCTACAGAGATTAAAGCACTTACCCAAGGGCAGAGTGTCCTGGCAGCAAATGGCTTGGAAAGAGACTTAGAATCTCTTTCCCTCACACTAGGGACCTTGCTGTGTCTAAGAGTGGAATGTATCCTCAGTAATTCAGGATGCCCTCTAAGATCTCACATGCCAACAAGTGGAGTTTACAATGCATAGACAACTAAATAAAATTTTAATTCATTTTCTTATTTTAAAAAACTTGCCACTTATAGCCTCACAAAGCAAAGGTATTTGGATCAGGATTGTCACCTGTGCCCATCCAAAACTGGGAGCATGTTGTGTGGTTAAAGTACATTTTCCTCTCACTTTCTTAGAACAGCATTCTTCAACTCCCCTAAACTTGAACAATGGAAAAGACCGAACTCCACCTCTGAAACAAGCAAACTTCAGAACCATGAGAGACAGTACAAGGACCATTTGGGATTCCCTAAAATTTAGAACCCCTGAAACCCCAGGGGACCACTGCATTAACACTTCTGCCCTCTAGTCCCCTCATCTGGAAAACAAGAATGACATGCAGCGTGCATCACCAAGTGTGCAAGAGAACATGAACGTACTCTGTAAATGATAAAGCAACAGAAAACATGAAAACATAATTATAGATTACCATTTCACAATAATCACTTATTTTCCCTTAAATTGAAGCAAAAAAAAGCTGAGTCAACAATACACTGTCACCAAATAAGATGCCATATTAGTAACTGACTGTATGTAAAACCTACATTTAGTTAATAACATTACGTATCTGACCACATTTAACTATGACCTCTTCACAAGTCTTAGAGGTAAAATTTTCTTGCCAAGAGGTCTTAATTTTTGTGACACTGGTGAAATTTTAACTATATCTCGCTAAGAAAAATTATGCAAAAATAATGTACAAATATTTTAAATGAGGTCATGCATTTAAAAGGGACTCGCCAAAGATTTTATCTCAAACAATTAATCATTTTTTCTCCCAACATTTACTGAGCCTTTATTATGTGCCAGGCACTGTGCTAGGTGCCAGGTGTACAATGGTGAGGAAAACAGAGCTGGGTTTACAAGTCCGTTCTTTTATCTAAGGACTTCAAAAAAATGTATCAATTCATTAAAAAGTATATTATTTTTCAAAGAAGCATCTGTATGTAATGAAACATTTACAAACCCTAAACGCAAATGATTTTCAATTCAATCCAACTCAGTGTTGACAGTTAGGTAGTAACTACTGTTCTGCGTACCTGATAATGTTTAGCAGCGATTTTCAATCCTTCATCATTATCCAGGTTCTGTTCTGCTGCAATCTGGCTAGCTAAGGCTGCACAATTGAACAACACACAGCTCTTTTCATATCCTAAGCTTGCAAGAGCTGTAAAAGATTGAGAAGGAAAAATTCATCAGATTATATTTTTTTCTAAAGAAAATGAATGTTTCAAAGAGAAATACTATGACCTCTATCCCACTGGCTCTCACAAAAACAAGTTTCCAGACCTGATTTCTCACCCATAATCTGCTCCCATATTTCTAGCTGCCCTAGCAGGCATCTATTTCCACAACAATATTCTCATCACCTAAAACTCAAGGATCAATAAATTCATCTTTCCTTCCCTTTACATCCACACTATTAGATTCAAAATGAAAAGTCATTCTCACATCATTTCAAATTCAATTCAAATAAATTCTTCCCATTCTCCCATCAGCTCTCTCAAAATGACACCTTCCCATGACATTCAAACCAGCTTCTCACTTGCTACAAACCTATGCCAATTTGAAGTACCTCCCACCTGGCCTTCTGTGTCTCACTTCCTTATGTTAATAACGTATCTCTCAGAGGACTAGAAGACTATCTGGTTAAAATACAATTCTGACTAAGAATCTACACATCTCACATCAATTGGGATAGCTACTATCAAACCAAATAGAGGACTTCCCTAGCGGTACAGTGGAAGAATCCGCCTGCCAATGCAGAGAACACACAGGTTCAATCCGTGGTCCGCGAAGATTCCACATGCCATGCCCGGAGCAACTAAGCCCATGAGTCACAACCACTGAGCCTGCGGGCTGCAGCTCCTGAAGCCCACACCCCTGGAGCCTGTGCTCCCCAAGAGAGGCCCCCGCGATGAGAAGCCCACTCACCTAGGGGAGGGTAGCCCCCGCGTGCCCCAACTACTGAAAGCCCCCTCGCAGCAACAAAGACCCAGCACAACCAAAACTGAGTAAAGAGAAACAAACTGAATGGGACAGTTGTCGGCAGGCATGTGGATAGACTAGAACCGTTGTGTACTGGTGGTGGAGATGTAAAATGTTGCAGCCATGTGGAAACCAATATGAAGATCCCTCGAAAAGTTAGAAATAAAATTACTGCATAATCCAACAATTCCACTTCTGAGTATAAAACCAGAAGAAATGAAAGCAGGGTTTAGTCTCTAGGATATCTGAACATCCATGTTCATATCAGAATCATTCATAGTAGCCAAAAGGAGGAAGCAATTCACTGGTTCATGAACAGAAGCAAAACATGGTATAAACCTACAACGGAGTATCATTCGGCTTAAAAAGGAAGGAAATCCGATCACATACCATAAGATGGACGAACCTTGACGACATTACACTAAGCAGAACATGCTAGTCACAAAAAGACAAACGCTCTATGATCCCACCCACGTAAGGTGTCTAAAGCAGTCAAACTTCTAGAAACAGAAGGTAGAATGGTGGTCACCAAGTACTGGGGAAAGGGTGAAAAGGGAAGCTGTTATTTAAAGAGCACCGAGTTTCAGACTGGCAAGATCAGAGCATTTCAGAGATGTTTCACAATGTGAATACACCTAACGCCTCGGAACTATACACTTAACATTGGTTAAGACGGGGACTTCCCTGGCAGTCCAGTGTTTAGCACTCGGTGCTTTCACTGCTGGAACCCAGGTTCAGCCCTCAGCTAGGGAACTAAGAGCCCACAAGCCACGCAATGAGGCGGGAAAAAAATTTTTTTTAATTGGTTAAGATAGTATATTTTATGTTATGGGTTTTTTTAAACACATACACACACACATACACACACAGAAGAACAAATTCAATCATAGTCACATTCAAGATCTCACATAATGTGCCAGATATTGAAAACCAAGCAAAATAATCATAAGGCTTCTGACAAAACCACTGAAAAAACCACCCAGGAAAACCAGAATAACATTATAGCTGTGTGTTTGTGCCATACAGAAGTGTCATAAAGTAAAACACTTGTTGTTATGAGCACTTTAGTAGTCTCCCCTGTAATTACAGCCAGCTTTTAGCTTGTCCCCAACCTAATTCTAGCCTCTGCAGCATAAAGCAGACATATACACCAGCTACTCTAGCCTCATTCCAGTTGGGTCATTCAGTCATGGCCGACTCTTTAGGACCCCATGGACTGCAGCACACCAGACTTTCCTGTCCATCACCAACTCCCAGAGCTTGCTCAAAGTCATGTCCATTGAGTCAGTGATGCCATCCAACCATCTCATCCTTCTCCTCCAGCCTTCAATCTTTCCCAGCATCAGGGTCTTTTCCAATGAGTCAGTTCTTTGCATCAGGTGGCCAAAGCATTGGAGTTTCAGCTTCAGCATCAGTCCTTCCAATGAATATTCAGGACTGATTTCCTTTAGGATGGGCTGGTTGGATCACCTTGCAGTCCAAGGGACTCTCAAGAGTCTTCTCCAACACCACAGTTCAAAAGCATCAATTCTTCGGCGCTCAGCTTTCTTCATGGTTCAAATTTCACATCCATACATGACTACTGGAAAAACCATAGCTTTGAATAGACAGACCTTTGTCAGCAAGGTAATGTCTCTGCTTTCTAATATGCTGTCTAGGTTGGTCATAGTTTTTCTTCCAAGGAGCAAGCGTCTTGACCTGCATACAGATTTCTCAGGAGGCAGGTAAGGTGGTCTGGTATTCCCATCTCTTTAAGAATATTCCACAGTTTGTTGTGATTCACACATTCAAAGGCTTTGGCATAGTCAATAAAGCAGAAGTAGATGTTTTTCTGGAACTCTCTCTTTTTTGATGATTTAGCAGAAGTTGGCAATTTGATCTCTAGTTCCTCTGCCTTTTCTAAATCCAGCTTGAACATCTGCAAGTTCACGGTTCAACATTCTGTTGAATTCTGGCTTGGAGAATTCTGAGAATTACTCTACTAAGTGTGTGAGATGAGTGCAATTGTGTGGTAGTTTGAGCATTCTTTGGCATTGCCTTTCTTTGGGATTGGAATGAAAACTGACCTTTTCCAGTCCTGTGGTCACTGCTGAGCTTTCCAAATTTGCTGGCACATTGAGTGCAGCACTTTCACAGCATCAACTTTTAGGATTCGAAATAGCTCAATTGGAATTCCATCACCTCCACTAGCTTTGTTCGTAGTGATGCTTCCTAAGGCCCACTTGACTTCGTGTTCCAGGATGTCTGGCTCTAGGTGAGTGATCACACCATCGTGATTATCTGGGTCATGAAGATCTTTTTATATAGTTCTTCTGTGTATTCTTGCCACCTCTTCTTAATGTCTTCTGCTTCTCTTAGGTCCATACCACTTCTGTCCTTATTATACCCATCTTTGCATAAAATGTTCCCTTGGTATCTCTAATTTTCTTGAAGAGATCTCTAGTCTTTCCCATTCTATTGCTTTCCTCTATTTCTCTGCACTGTTCACTTAAGATGGCTTTCTTATCTCTCCTTGCTGTTCTCTGGAACTCTGCATTCAGATTAAGTATACCTTTCCTTTTCTCCTTTGCCTTTTGCATCTCTTTTCTCAGCTATTTGTAAGGCCTCCTCAGACTACCATTTTGTCTTTTTGCATTTCTTTTTCATGGGGATGGTCTTGATCACCGCCTCTTATACAGTGTTATGAACCTCCAACCATAGTTCTTCAGGCACTCTATCAGATCTAATCCCTTGAATCTATTTCTCACTTCCACTGTATAGTCATAAGGGATTTGATTTAGGTCATATCTGAATGGTCTAGTGGTTTTCCCTACTTTCTTCAATTTAAGTCTGAATTTGGCAATAAGGAGTTCATGATCTGAGCCACAGTCAGCTCCCAGTCTTGTTTTTGTTGACCATATAGAACTTCTTCATCTTTGGCTGCAAAGAATATAATCAATCTGATTTCAGTATTGACCATCTGGTGATGTCCACGTGTAGAGTGGTCTCTTGCATTGCTGGAAGAGGGTGTTTGGTATGACCAATGGCATTCTCTTGGCAAAACTGTTAGCCTTTCCCTGCTGCATTTTGCACTCCCAGGTCAAACCTGCCTGTTATTCCAGGTATCTCTTGACTTCCTATTTTTGCATTCCAGTCCCCTATGATGAAAAGGACATCTTTTGGGGGTGTTAATACTAGAAGGTCTTGTAGGTCTTCACAGAAACACTCAACTTCAGTTTCTTCGGCATTAGCAGTTGGGGCATAGACTTGGATTACTGTGATACTGAATGGCTTGTCTTGGAAACGAACAGAGATCATTCTGTCATTTTTGAGATTGCACCCAAGTACTGCATTTTGGACTCTTGTTGACTATGAGGGGTACTTTATTTCTTCTAAGGGATTCTTGCCCACAGTAGTAGATATAATGGCCATTTGAATTAAATTCACCCATTCCAGTCCATTTTAGTTCACTGATTCCTAAAATATCAACTCTTGCCATTTCCTACTTGACCACTGCCAATTTGCCTTCATTCATGGACCTAACATTCCAGGTTCCTATGCAATATTGTTCTTTACAGCATTGGACTTTACTTCCATCACCAGTCACAGCCACAAATGGGCATTGTTTTCGCTTTGGCTCTGTCTCTTCATTCTTTCTGGAGTTACTTCTCCACTCCTCTCCAGTAGCATACTGGGCACCTGCCGACCTGAGGAGTTCATCTTTCAGTGTCATATTTTTTTGCCTTCTCATACTGTTCATGGGGTTCTCAAGGCAAGAATACTCAAGAATACTCTAACCTACTTTCTTAAATAAATGTATTAACAATCTACAATAACCAGGAGCAGAACACACAAAAAAATTAAGATCAAGGTGAACTGAAAATTTGAACCCAGAATAAACAAAAACAATCTCAGTAATAGAAAGCAACATTTCCAAGATCCTCATGAGCATCCTTAAAAGAGATTCAAAGACAGTACATCCATAAAACAAGTACAGGATGTTATTAAAAAAGAATACTCCTCGAGTAAGAAAAAGCCCCTGGAAATGAAAATTTGATCACTAAAAGTTTTTAGTGATCAGAAGGGATGATCCCACATGCCACAGGGCAACTAAGCCCGGGGCCACAGCTGCTACAGCCTGCACACCTTAGAGCTGGTGCTCCACAGTGAGAGAAGCCAAGGCAAGGAGAAGCCCGTGCACGCAACCCGAGAGTAGCCCCCGCCCACCAAGCTACAAAAAGCCCACACACAGCAGGACCCAGCACAGTCAAAACTAAAAATAAAACAAAAACAAAAGAATATATTCCAGTGAAGGAGGAACACACAATATTCAGAAAACAATGATTCTAAACTAAAGGATATTTTTTATTATTATTATTATTTTATTTTTAAAATTTACATAATTATATTAGTTTTGCCAAATATCAAAATGAATCCGCCACAGGTATACATGTGTTCCCCATCCTGAACCCTCCTCCCTCCTCCCTCCCCATACCATCCCTCTGGGTCGTCCCAGTGCACTAGCCCCAAGCATCCAGTATCGTGCATCATAGAGAAGCTTTAGACAGCAAACGGCTCACACTCAAGAAAGAGAAGACGCAAGGGAACAGAAGAGCCACTCTGGAAGAGGGGAGTTGAGAGAGACAAATAATGAGACTGAGAGTTTGGGAAATCTTGAGACTATGATAAAAGCACAGAATGTATGTGTTGGTAGAGCAATTAAAACTTGTAAATGTACACACAGAGCCGTACAAGAAAGTGACAGTGTAAATATGACAACAGCTCATCCAATATATGAATCAGCAGACTTGAAGAACAATGAAATATACTCCAAGCAACAGATAAAAGTAAACTTTTTTTTACCAAATATATATCCCAGCCTATTATATTTCCCATAAACATTATCATCCCAGGTCGTAGTCTGCCATTTTATTTTGACAATTTCTCATCCAGGAAGTAGCAATCACCTTGGGTTTTATACAAAAGGTGTCCCAAGGAGACCAACTCTGGGGCCCCGAGTTATATAGCAGCTCTTACCTGTAACATGTCTTTTATTGGATATTCAGATTCAGTGGACACAGGTCTACATGTCAACAAATATATATCATTCTTAATACTTTAAATTACACAATATTCTAAGGAATGGGCAGCCCATGCTTCATTTACCCTAAACATTACTGATGGACATTTAATCCCCCATAACTGATACTAGAAATGCCTTGATGATCTCTACCTCCTGTTTTATATGTGCGCTCAATTCTTTTCCATCCCAATTCCTCTAGGGTCTCAGTTCATCAACTTTACTATCTCACTTTAGTGCCTCCTAGTTCTATGGATACCTGCTCCTTACTCCCAGCCAAAGAATCTGTTTGTCACAGCAGCACTGGAAGTCCTTTTCTTGATCTTGCCTCTCTCTCAGCATAATGACCCCTTTGTCCCCAAATCGTCACTGCATGTTTTCTGAACTGAGCTGTTCAGCACCCACATGTGTTGTTCGCATTTCCTAACTTCCGGTCCACTCTCAACCCAACACAACCTGACTTCAGCCTGCCCTAGGGAAACTTCTTTCTCCTCCTGTGTTGTGCTGTGCTTAGTTGCTCAGTCGTGTCCGACTCTTTGTGACCCCATGGACTGTAGCCCGCCAGGCTCCTCTGTCCACGGGGATTCTCCACGCAAGAATACTGGAGTGGGTTGCCATGCCCTCCTCCAGGGGATCTTCCCAACCCAGGGATTGAACCCAGGTCTCCAGCATTGCAGGTGGATTCTTTATCGACTGAGCTAGAGAATTTTACAACCTTCTTTGACCTCCACCTGGACTCTGTCAACGATGTTTCAACATCAAAGTCACATGCAGGCATTTTCAAAGAGATGAAATCCAGTGGCCCACCCTGCAATGTCCTCCTTTCACATCTGGCATACTGTATCTTTGTCTGTAAATACAATCAGTATTTCTAACATTTTCCCCAGGTAACTGCAACATGCAGCCAGGTTTGGGAACCACTGGACTGCACAACCTCTGAAACTCTTCTGCACGACCTCTGAAACTCTTCTGCACAACCTCTGAAACTCTTCTGCACGACCTCTGAAACTCTTCTGCACAACTCTGAAACTCTTCTGCACGACCTCTGAAACTCTTCTGGAATTCAATCCCATCTCTATTTTCCCCTGGTTCTTCCGAGATCTGAAAGCCTTTTCTCAACCTCATTCCCAGGAAACTCTTCCTCTTATTTCCCCTGAAAGTTATACTCCCTAGTTTGGCTTTCATACTTTTCCCAACCTACAGTCTACCAGAGAAGATAAATTTATTATCTTTTAAGGAAACTGTTCTAAATCTACGTCTCCACCTCTTTTGAGTTTTAAATACATTACATCTAAATGCCAAAGAGAAATTTCTACCCAGATATAACACAGAAAAGTCAAACTTGACCTGTCTATTGAAAAGAATAATTATCCACAGGTCAAACCAAGTAACAAATCTTAAAGTCAATCATCAACTCCTTCTGACAGAGAGCCAGCAGATCCATTGGTTTTCACCTCTGAACCCTCTTTCAAAACCATCCTTTCCCCAACCCACAGACACGATACTTGGTCTAATCTCTTCATCTCTCACCAGTTTAATGGGTCTGTTTCTCTCTAGTCTCTGGATTTAGGCTTTTTGAGTCATATTCAGTTTCATTAAATCTTAGAAAGTCACTCATCTTTCTAAACCAGTTTTAGTAAGAATAGTGCCTTTTCTCACTGTGCTGAGAGGGAGTTTAGTTAGATAACATGTATAAAGACCTTTCACAGTGCCCAGGCGGAATAAGCTATGAGGGAAGAACACAAATTGATAGCACACTTGCAACTCTTCACAATCTACTCTCCAATGGCTTCACCTTCCAAAATTCCCACATCACCCAGAGTTTCAACTCTTACCAATAATTATATTAATGTGTGTTAATATGGTAACTTATACTATATGATAGTGTTATATAACGTTATATAGTATATCTCCTATAATGCATACACATTATATATATTATAGTTATATGTAATATTAATATTATTCATTGTAGCTAATATTTATTGAGTCTTGTTTTAAGGACTTTACATGTATTCCACTCATTTAATAATCCCACTTCAGAGATGAGAAAATTAACACACAGAAAGGTTAACATGATGAGCTGGTAGATAAAAAAAAGCCTTCACTCTTCTGACTTTTGGTTATTTTACCTGTAACATTATTTTCTACCTGGAAAAAAACAAATTCATCCTTCAAGGATTCATTCAAACATCACGTGCATTCAAGAGCAGAATTAACTACTTCCTTGTCTACGTGCCCATAAGTTTCTTCAGAGGTTAATATACTTCCCACTATACTTTAAAATGATCAGCTATCTTCCAACCAGACTGAATACAACTATCTTGTTCAGTTTTAAAACTAGGACAGTGCCTGGCAAGACATAGGCTCTCTACAAGTATTTGGAAATTTCATTTGAAATTGAAGTTAAAAAGAAAATGAAACATAAAAATTTTCATTATTTACAAAGAGTCATTAGGAGAGCAATTTTGGAGACTAAAACAATCCAAAATAGAACAAATTTCCTGTCGTTTTTATTTTAAAATTACATACCCAATTTTACCGATCCTCCAAAAAGTGAACCTTTATCAAAAGCATCCTTCCAGGTAAATGTCAAGCAGATCTTGATAGAAAGAGGGAGGGAAAAAGAAAATTATATTACCTTCCTGAATCTCATTAAGTCTCTTTCAAAAAAAAATCCACAGTGAAGAAAAGGACAAAAGTTTCAATCTGTCTAAAACACTATCTTCTCTAACCAAGCTACTCCTTTTCCTTTTTGTGAACCATGAAATGTTCTTTTCTGAAAGTAAAATCCAGGCAGTAGGATATCTGCAAGGTCGCTCTCCCGCAGTAATCACACATACACACACTATCTTCTCCAGAAAACATGGTCTTGCGCATCTTTACAAATCCACAGTGACCTGAACAGAACAGGTACTTAAGTAGGAGAATTTCCAGGATGAGATAAACTTTTATTTCTTGATTTGGGTGATGGCTAGTGGACATGACTGAAGTGACTTAGCAGCAGCAGCAGACGTGTATATTCACTTCGTGATGACTCAGGCTATACACTGTTTGTTAACTGTTGTGTGTTTTATACACGAATAAAAAGTTTACTTAATTAAAAAATGCATCTCACTCTAAACTATTCCACAATGTGAAGGTTAAAAGAATTTAGCCTCTTTTAAATTATGTATTGCAATCCAATACAAAATTTTTCAACTATGGCTGAGAGAAATTTTCAATACACCTGAAAGTAGAGACAGTAACACAAGGAACTCACATACACACATCAGTCTTCTACCCTTCTCCACTCATCTACCCACACTTTCCAATCCAAACACCAACACACACATACTTTTTCTCCTGGGGTATTTTAAAACAAGTCTCACCACATCACTTGACTTGTAAAAACTTTATGCTTAAAGTATTTTGTACAAACTATTTTAACATTTAGAAATGTCACAAAAATTAAAAACTTTTAACAAGTCTCCCAAATATAACTGCACAAAATCATCAGCACTTTCAATATCTATCTTTTAAGAGAAAGACTGACATGCCTACAGTGTAACACCTAATCATAACAGTATTTGCAAGTTTATATGCAAACGCAACTTGGGCAAATAATTTTTAAAGCACATAAACTGAAACTAAATACGTCCTGAATCATATAGTTTCCTACTTTATTCTGTAAAAACCAAAGGAAAGGACATCACAGATTATCTTGGTCCATACTTCCTACAGATAAAAAATGCAGGAAGAAAAATGCAATCCAATGCACTACCTGATCACAGAAGTGACTGAGGAACGGCATGAACAGAATTTCAAGAGACACTTCAAAGCAGCACAGATTCATAACAGATGGGCTTAAAAGTTTTTCATTTTAAAAGTGTTATAAAAACCTAGAGAGTGAAGAGGCACCATTTATTTTAATAAAATACCATGGGTAAGAGGAAATGGGTGATTTACCATTATCACATGTAACTTTAAAACAAATTAAAATTAATGACTTACCTGGTTTTCAGAAAATGGAAATTTGGGTTCAATGGAACAGATCTGATCATAGTATCTGAAAAAGAGAGCAAATTTGTTTATTTTTGCTTTTGTTTCCCTTGACTGAGGAGACATAAAAAGATATGACTCATATCAAACAGTGTATTTTGTTTTCTTCTAGAAGTTTTATGGCTTCAGGTCTTACATCTAAAAGTCTTTAATCCATTTTTAATTTATTTTTGTTCATGGTGTGAGAAGTAGTCCAGTTTTCCCAACACCATTTACTTTAGAAGCTGTCTTTTCCCTATTGTATAGGAGATTAGGCATACAAATATCTAATAGAAAATAAATGAGCCACAGATATGGAACGTACAGTGTGGGGAATGTGGTCAATAGTTATGTAATATCTTTGTATGGTGACGAATGGCATCTGAACATATTGGGATTACTTTGAAATGTAGAGAAATACTAAATCACTATGCTGTGTGACAGAAACTAACACAGTGTTGTGGGTCAATTCTACTTCAAAACCAAACAAACACAGAAAAAGAGATCCAATTTTCAGTTACCAGAGGTGGGGACTTGAGGGGAGAAGAACTGGATGAAGGCAGTCAAAGGTACAAACTTCTAATCATAAGGTAACTAAGTACTGATACCAGGGCTGTCAAACACAATATGATACATGTAATTAACATTGCTTTATATTATATATGAAAGTTGTTAAGAGAGTAAATCCTAAGTGTTCTCACCACAAGGAAAAAGATTTCTATTTCTTTAATTTTGTATCTATATAAGATGATGGATATTCACTAAACTTACAGTACTCACCAATTCATGACTTAACGTCAAATCCTTACGCTGTACTATACCTTAAACTTACACAGAGCTAAGTGTCAATTACATTTCCATAAATCAGGAAGAAAAAAGAACGATAAAAAATAATTGATCAATATAAAAACCAGTCAAAGCCTAAAATTACCAAAGCTAAATATTACACACATTTATATAAATACAACTGGTTTAAGAGTATACTTAAAATTACGCATGCTTACTTTCAGTGGCCCACAAATTAGATTTCAATCAGCCATTTTAAAATTAATTAACATAGTCTTTTAAAATGTGTAAACCTATAGCTAAAATGCATGCAATGAAAAAACTGTTAACAAAAAACTCTGAGCACCAAAGAAAAATATTTGTCTACTATTATTGGCTAAAAGCAAACTAACCTCTGCCTAGGTAACCAATGCATTTCTTAAAATACTATTTTTTATTAAGGTTATTGTTTACATCCACTGGACAAATTAATACCTCTGGTAAACTACTGATCTATGGGGTCGCACAGAGTCGGACACGACTCAAGAGACTTAGCAGCAGCAGCAAGCTGCTGCTGCTAAGTCACTTCAGTCGTGTCCGACTCTGTGCGACCCCACAGACGGCAGCCCACCAGGCTCCTCTGTCCATGGGATTCTCCAGGCACGAGTGCTGGAGTGGGTTGCCATTTCCTTCTCCAATGCAGGGAAGTGAAAAGTGAAAGTTAAGCCGCTCAGTTGTGTCCGACTCTTTGCAACCCCATGGACTGCAGCGCACCAGGCTCCTCCGTCCACGGGATTCTCCAGGCAAGAGTACTGGAGTGGGGTGCCATTGCCCGGGTTTACCAGCTTTCAAATATTTCAGTATGTCCGCCCCATCCATTTCCACCAATGCTACACAGTTTGTCAACATTTCCCCTCTTCCCTGAAAGCAGACTAATCCACAAGTTCCCCAGCCAGTCACCCTGTCTCTTCTTTCTCATTCTTCCATCTGTTCTCCATAGAGCAGCCAGAATGACCATGAAACGTGACCTTTGAGCTAGCAAGGTGGGGGTTAGAGGGTGTCCAAGGCCAAGCTTCTAACTGGCCTCTAATCTTTCTTCTTCCCCTTATCACCTCCCTGCCCATCCCCTCCCACGAGTCATCAGGGCTGATTGCAATTGTTATTTCTGAAGCTTAGTTTTCAGGAGGGGTGGGAGCAGATAGGACAAATCAGAGATCAAGTTTATGGCTGCCATGGCTACAAGTTTGGTTACAAACAGGAAGAACAGAACAATTAAATAAGTACACTGAAGATAATGGGAGTCAGGTTTCTAACTGCCTTGGAAAAAAAGAGTTACAAATACGGGATAGTGGACAGCTAGAAGAAACTGGCTTTGGACTGGAACTGGAGGTATCAGTGTGAACTCATTTTTAACACAGTGTAATACAGATACAAAAAGTCATATAAATGGGTATGTGTATTTCCTAAATTTATATGCTGAGAGGTTCTAGCAACAATAATACTAAGTAGCAAAAAGCACACCTAGAGTCCAGATAAATTATGCTCTGCATTAAATGGAGCCAGCGTTGGGACTTCCCTTGGTGGGCCAGTGGTTAGGACTCTGCACTGAACTGCAGGGGGCACGGGTCCCATCCCTGGTCCAGGAACTAAGATCCCATAAGCTGCGAGGTATAGCCAATAAATAAATGAATTAATTAATAATTAACAAACAAACAGAGCTCCTTAGAGAAATGAAGGACCCCATGGATGAGAATGAGAAAATTCAAGTCAAGCCTAAACATCCAGCTATGCCAGAAAATTAAGGAAGTACTTAAAACATGAGGAGGAAATGTCAAAAGTACACAGGAACTAGCTGAAAGCAGCTCCCCACTAGCCAAGTCCAGAATAATTCAAACAAATAGCAAATCATACTCCACTGAGGAAAATAAGATCATTCTAAAGTAAACAGAACAATTTAACAGGGAAAACTCTACCCTGATATACAATGCCAACCAATGAATCTAGAAGAAACAACGAGGTGAGCAAAGTCACGACGTGGCCCCTTTCATAATATCTGATTCAGGTAAAATCATTAACAGAAAATAAAACATAAGTTTGATGGAAACGGGGTATTACAGAATCTCAAAGTATCTCCCCACAAGATCAGATCAGATCAGTTCAGTCGCTCAGTCGTGTCTGACTCATTGTGAACCCATGAATCACAGCCCGCCAGGCCTCCCTGTCCATCACCAACTCCCGGAGTTCACTCAAACTCACGTCCATTGAGTCAGTGATGCCATCCAGCCATCTCGTCCTCTGTCATCCCCTTCTCCTCCTGCCCCCAATCCCTCCCAGCATCAGAGTCTCTTCAAATGAGTCAACTCTTCACATGAGGTGGCCAAAGTACTGGAGTTTCAGCTTTAGCATCATTCCTTCCAAAGAAATCCCAGGGCTGATCTCCTTCACAATGGACTGGTTGGATCTCCTTGCAGTCCAAGGGACTCTCAAGAGTCTTCTCCAACACCACAGTTCAAAAGCATCCATGCTTCGGCGCTCAGCCTTCTTCACAGTCCAACTCTCACATCCATACATGACCACTGGAAAAACCATAGCCTTGACTAGACGAACCTTTGTTGGCAAAGGAATGTCTCTGCTTTTCAATATGCTATCTAGGTTGGACATAACTTTCCTTCCAAGGAATAAGTGTCTTTTAATTTCATGGCTGCAGTCACCATCTGCAGTGATTTTGGAGCCCAGAAAAATTAAGTCTGACACTGTTTCCACTGATTCCCCATCTATTTCCCATGAAGTGATGGGATTGGATGCCATGATCTTCATTTTCTGAATGTTGAGCTTTAAGCCAACTTTTTCACTCTCCACTTTCACTTTCCTCAAGAGGCTTTTGAGTTCCTCTTCACTTTCTGCCATAAGGGTGGTGTCATCTGCATATCTGAGGTTATTGATATTTCTCCCAGCAATCTTGATTCCAGCTTGTGCTTCGTCCAGCCCAGCGTTTATCATGATGTACTCTGCATATAAGTTAAATAAATAGGGTGACAATATACAGCCTTGACAAACTCCCTTTTCCTATTTGGAACCAGTCTGTTGTTCCATGTCCAGTTCTAACTGTTACTTACTACTTAATATAACTCATTAACTGTGAGGTCAAAAAAATTGGCGGACACCATCTTAACAAAGTGATAAACATCAAACGTTACCAGCAATGGGACAAATCAACCTCATGCTTTTCTTAATGTGCATTAAAAAAAACACAGCATCACTTGGGTTTGTCCAACAGCCCCACCATGCATAAAATCCAAAAAAATAAGAGGCAAGCCCTTTTACTAAGGGACATTCTACAAAGTAAGCAGCCTGTACCTACTTTTCAAAAATGCCAGTCTTGAAAAACAACGAAAAACTGATGAACTGTTCCAGATTGAAGTAGACTAAAAAGGCAATTAATTGCAATGCAAGATCTGGTATTAGATACTGGACCTGTAAACATTAATAGGAAAGTCAGCAAAATTTCAATGAGTACAACAGATTAAATGGTAATATTTAATCAATGTTAATTTCCTGACTTTGAAAGCTGTACTGTGGTTATGTAGGAGAGTATTCCTGGATTCCCACTATACTTATAATTCCATCCAAAAATTGTGATATCATTCATTACCCAATTTTCCAGCCTCAACTAAGAACATTCACTACACACTGTAGGCATTAAGATTCTGTGCTCTCTCCTGGCTCAGGGCATTCACCCATTTTCTTTCCCTTCACCCAGAAACTTTCCCATCACAATTTCCCATTTTTCTCGTCCTCATTCATTCACTCTTTCAACAAAGACATACTAACAGTTTGCATGCATGCTAAGTCGCTTGAGTCATGTCCAACTCTTTGCAACCCTATGGACTCTAACCTGCCAGACTCCTCTGTCCATGGGATTTTCCAGGCAAGATTACTTGAGTGGATTGCCATCCCCTCCTCCAGGGGATCTTCCCAACCCAGGGATCGAACCCAAGTCTCTTATGACACCTGCATTGGCAGGCGGGTTCTTTACCACTACTTGGGAAGCCCATGCTAACAGTCTGCCATGCACCAAACACAGTTCTACAACAGGAATTCAGCAGTACATAAATATTAAAAAATCTGCACCCTTGTAAAGCTTACTTTTAGAGCTGGAGGCAAAACAAAATTAAGTAAAAATGCAGAATAGCACATAGCGCTAAATGCAATGGGAGATGCACGATACTGGATGCTTGGGGCTGGTGCACTGGGACGACCCAGAGGGATGGAATGGGGAGGGAGGAGGGAGGAGGGTTCAGGATGGGGAACACATGTAAACCTGTGGCGGATTCATTTTGATATTTGGCAAATCTAATACAGTTATGTAAAGTTTAAAAATAAAATAAAATTTAAAAAAAAAAAAAATAAATGCAATGGGAGAAATAAAGAGGTGAGAGGGATAAGGTCATGTGTATGGGGTGACGTGAGAAGGCTACAGTTTTTTTTTTAATAACATGGTCATTGGACTACATAAAAGTAAAACAAAAAAAAAATTTTAATGTCATGTATAATAGGGCATGAAGGAAGTGATGGGATGTGGGGAAAACCATCACCAGTGGAAGGGAGAACAAGTGCCAGGAATCTGAGAAAAACGTATGCCTGAAAATACCTCTGCACAATAAGGAGGATATGGCTGGAGAGCAAGCACAGGAGAAAACAGCAGATGAAATCAAGGAAGTAATGATGCCTCGAGTGCAATCTGTAAGACTTTTGGCTTCTACTACTGCTTAAGAGGAGGAAGCACCAAAGGGTGTGGACAAGAGTAACACGAGCTAATCAATTTTCAGATTCACCCCAGATCCTCTGTAGAAAACTGACTCACAGGTGTGCAAACGGCAGGAGTCCAGAGAAGTCAGGAAGCTACTACACTGAAGCAGTCAGGAGGTGGCATGGTGGTGGCAGAAGCAACAGCAGCAGTCAATGTCATGCCTTTTCTAAACGCCTCTCCACTGACAATCACTTAGGGCCCGGAACTTTCCCTTCACAACTTACCACAGTCAGTTATGTATTAATCGGTTCTAAACTCCCTGAGAGCAGGAACTGGATCTTATGTGCTAAGCTTCATTGCTAGCTCCAAACAAAAGAATCAGCAAAATGCAAAGTTTTCAAAAAGCAACTTTTTTATCTCTGAAACGTAAAACCTGAGATTCTGTTTTGAGAACAAATAGGAACTACTAAAGAATGTGTCCATAAAGAGAGACAAGTGAGTACAGAGACCCTGAGGCCACAGCCCCTAAGGGCGAGCCAGCATAGCAAAGGGGCCAACAGGGCTACAGAGCAGGGATCCCCACACTTAGTCTTTGGGCTTCCCAGGTGGCTCAGTGGTAAAGAATCTACCTGCCAGTGCAGGAGACGTGGGTTCGATCCCTGGGTCGGGCAGACCCCATGGAGGAGGAAATGGCAACCCTCTCAGGTATTCCTGCCTAGAGAATTCCACAGACAGAGGAGCGTGATGGGCTACAGTCCATGGAGTTGCAAAGAGTTGGACATGACTGAGCACATCCTAGGCCTTGCCAGAACAAAGGCAAAAATCAAGGATAACATGCAGGTACCTGTTACAACATAACAAGAGAAAACATCTGCCCTGCCCTGCACCCTTTCTACCTAGTTGAGCCACCTCAGATGATGGGATCGCTAGGGACAGGTATCTAACTACCATCAGCTGAAGTTCTCTGAAGGAAGAGTATTCAGTCAGGCAGTGAGAAGTCCAGGAGACAAGACGTGGGTAGTGGTCAACGCAGTCAGTTTTGATCTCTGCCCCGGTGACACTCAAATTCCGGCACGCCTTCCTCCCTTGCCAGAGAGTCCAGCCATCTCAACCTGGACAGCTGGCAAGAGATAAGGTGACTTGCTGAGTCACCAATTCCTGGTTCAAGATTACATCATTCACTGCCAAGCCACTGCCAAGCAGAACATCCAATGTGTAGTGACACCTAAGCAAGTCCTGGGCAGCAGTGAGGCCTGGCTACCAGCCAGGGAGGCAGCCACTGAAAATGAAAGGGAGGACGGGGCAGAGGGGAGCACCCTACCCAGCTCTCCAAGGCTCCCAGTGCCAACCCGGTAGAGAGTGCCCCAGACCACACAAAAGCAGGCAGCTGGGCAGGCCTTCATTTGCTGCCCTCTGCTCTAAACCGGAAGGAAGTAGGAGGAAATGAAAATACTCGCTCTGCAAATGGACCAAGGAAAAAAGAAAGGCTACACAGAACATACCAAATTTCTTTGTATCTATTTACTCCAAAGCTTTTGGGGTTAACTCTCAAAATTTGACTTGTGTGGGGTAACAGTACATTTATATCCTACATTTAAATGCCTAAAAGCTACGTGATGGAATTCTCAAAGTAAAATAAGTGTCTTAGGATAGGTTGGCTTCCTTTGTGGTTGAGATGGTAAAGAATCTGCGTACAATACAGGAGACCCAGGTTCGATCCTTGGGTCGGGAAGATGCTCTGGAGAAGGAAACAACAATCCACTCCAGTTTTCTTGTTTAGAGAACTCCATGGACAGAGGAGCCTGGCAAGATACAGTACATGGTGTCGCAAAGAGTGACATGACTCTGACATGAACCAGGAATTAGTGACTCAGAAAGTTGCCTTATCTTCTGCCAGCTGTCCAGGTTGAGATGGCTGGACTCTCTGGTAAGGGAGGAAGGGCTTCCCTGGTGGCTCAGCAGATAAAGAATCCGCCTGTAATGAAGCAGACCTGAGTTCGATCCTGGGTTGGGGAGATCCCCTGGAGATCTAGCCACTTGAGTATTCTGGCGTGGAGAATTCCATGGACTGTATAGTGCATGGGGTCACAAAGAGTCAGACATGACTGAGCAACTTTCATTTTAGGATAGGTTATATACCATGAAATGTAAGCATGAAAAAATGAAACGTAAGTACAGTAGTCACCGGAAATCATTAATACCTGATTTCATAGTATGGAGTAAACTCCACGAAGAAACTAACTCTTTTCAAAAGAAAGGAGACATTGCTAACCACAGGTTCAGTTCAGTTGCTCAGTTGTGTCTGACTCTTTGGGACCTCATGGGCTGCAGCACGCCAGGCTTCCCTGTACATCACCAAAGCCCAGAGCTTACTCAAACTCACGTCCATTGACTCGGTGATACATTCCAACCATCTCATCCTCTGTCGTCCCCTTCTCCTCCAGCCTTCAATCTTCTCCAACATCAGGGTATATTCAAACGAGTCAGTTCTTCGCATCAGGTGGCCAAACTATTGAAGTTTCAGCTTCAACATCAGTCCTTCAAACGAATATTCAGGACTGATTTCCTTTAGGATGGACTGGTTGGATCTCCTCGCTGTCCAAGGGACTCTCAAGTCTTCTCTGATACCACAGTTCAAAAGCATCAATTCTTTGGTGCTCAGCTTTCTTTATAGTCCAACTCTCACATTCATGCATGACTACTGGAAAAACCATAGCTTTAACTAGATGGACCTTTGCTGGCAAAGTAATGTCTCTGCTTTTTAATATGCTATCTAGGTTGGTCATAATTTTTCTTCCAAGGTGCAAGTGTCTTTTAATTTCATGGCTGCAGTCACTATCTGCAGTGATTTGGGAGCCCAAAAATATAAACTCTCTGTTTCCATTGTTTCTCCATCTATTTGCCATGAAGTGATGGGACCAGATGCCATGATCTTAGTTTTCTGAATGTTGAGTTTCAAGCCAACTTTTTCACTCTCCCCTTTTACTTTCATCAAGAGGCTCTTAAATTTTTCTTAACTTTCTGCCATAAGGGTGGTGTCACCTGCATATCTGAGGTTACTGATTTCTCCCAGCAACCTTGATTCCAGCTTGCACATCATTCAGTCCAGCATTTCTCATGATGTACTCTACATATAAATTATATAAGCAGGGTGAAAGTATACAGCCTTGATATACTCCTTTCCCGATTTGAAACCAGTCTGTTGTTCCATGTCCTGTTCTAACTGTTGCTTCTTGACCTGCGTACAGATTTCTCAGGAGGCAGGTAACGTGGTCTGGTATTCCCATCTCTTGAAGGATTTTCCAGTTTGTTGTGATCCACACAGTCAAAGGTTTTGGTGTAGTCAATAACGCAGAAGTACGTGTTTTTTTGGAATTCCTTTGCTTCTTCTATGATCCAACGAATGTTGACAATTTGAGCTCTGATTCTCTGCCTTTTCTAAATCCAACTTGAACATCTGGAAGTTCTCAGTTCACATACTGTTGGGAGCCTCGCTTGAAGAATTTTGAGTGTTACTTTGCTAGCGTGTGAGATGAGTGCAAATGTGTGTGAGTTTGAGCATTCTTTGGCATTGCCTTTCTTTGGGACTGGAATGAAAACTGACCTTTTCCAGTCCTGTGGCCACTGCTGAGTTTTCCAAATTTGCTGGCATGTTGAGTGCGGCACTTTCACAGCATCATCTTTTAGGATATGAAATTACCCAGCCGATAAAAACTAATAACCATGCCACATTTTGCAGCATTTGCTCTCTTCAATGGCCCACACTCTGTCTGTGGAGTGTGTTTCTCTCTGAATCCCAGTAAATTCATTTCTTACCTATCACTTTGTCTCTCACTCTATTCTTTCTGCGATGAGACATGAAGAACCTCAACTTCATTCGAAACTGAAACCAGGTAGTGTGGGTTTTGGCTGGGTTCAAGGCCCAGCACATGGGTTCTAGTCCCAACCTGAGATGAACAGTTTCAGACACACGGCACATGCTGGAAAAACAGGAGCTACAGATTCTTATTTTGCAAATATTCAGAAATGTTTTTTATATTCTCTAGTACCCATGGATGGAGGAGCCTGGTAGGCTGCAGTCCATGGGGTTGCGAAAAGTTGGACATGACTGAGCGACTTCACTTTCACTTTTCACTTTCATGCATTGGAGAAGGAAATGGCAACCCACTCCAGTGTTCTTGCCTGGAGAATCCCAGGGACGGGGAAGCCTGGTGGGCTGCCGTCTATGGGGTCGCACAGAGTCGGACACGACTGAAGCAACTTAGCAGGAGCAGCAGTACTTTAAGAACTCAATGGCTGTAGAGCAAATAACTAAGAACTCAACTTTTTAAATCTCATGGGGAAAAAAAATAGCAAACGAATATATTTATTTTAATATACCAAAGATAAAACAAATTTCCATTCAGTTCAGTTCAGTCCCTCAGTCGTGTCCAACTCTTTGCGACCCCATGAGCTGCAGCACACCAGGCCTCCCGGTCCATCACCAACTCCCAGAGTTTACTCAAACCCATGTCTGTTGAGTCAAAGATGCCATCCAACCATCTCATCTGTTATCCCCTTCTCCTCCTGCTCTCCATCTTTCCCAGCATCAGGGTCTTTTCAAATGAGTCAGCTCTTCGCATCAGGTGGCCAAAGTACTGGGAGTTTCAACTGCAACATCAGTCGTTCCAATGAACACCCAGGACTGATCTCCTTTAGGATGGACTGGTTCGATCTCCTTGCAGTCCAAGGGATTCTCAAGAGTCTTCTCCAAAAATTCTAATTAAAAAAAAACTTTTTAGGGGGATGGTATGGAGACCAAGAATAACCAATCCACATGGAAAGTGATACCGCAACACAACTCACATAAGCCATCCAGTCCCAGTCAGTACTGAAGGCTGGGCAACTCCAAGCCCACCAACCAGATACAGAAGACCAGAGCGCTGGGCCAGGTATCGATTAGAGCCAGTGGATGCCTCCTGCACCTTATCTTCACACTTCTTTCTTTGCCCAATCTATCTCATGAAGAATCACTCACAGAAGCACTGCTGCAGTAGAGTATGGCAGCAAATTCCCTCCAGGATTACAAATAATGAAGACAGTCCTGACAAGCCACTTTATTTATCAAACAAAGATTTTAACTTTTCCTGTTAAATTTGTGTTTACTCATTTATGTAGCATAAATAAAATTAACTCAGCCAAACTAAGGTCTGGCAACTACAGGTACTCCTTGAGATCAAAGGTCAAGTATTATTTATCTTTATATCCACCATACTCTATTTGATTAACAAACTGTAGCAATGTCGTTAGAGCTAATATTATCTCAATATCTTCACCACCAATCAGAATGTAAGCAACAGCTGAGAAGTAAAATGGAACAGCAATATTTCTTTCTTGATTTATAAAACATTAGTGCTTGGGAAAATTTCCAGAAATTATGAAACTAGTTCCATCAACTTTATTTTACAAAGAAAAAGAGTACCATAATGCAGCAAACTACGTATTAACCCACAAAAAAGTGACACACAAATTTAGAAATTTTACAAAAGCTATATAAAAGACTCACATTAAAGAAAACTAAAATTAAAAATTATTTTAAAAATGTCAACAAGAATACTACATACCAAAACCAGTTGAATGCAACTGAAAGCAGATTCAGAAAAAACATACAGTCCTAAATGAGATGTATTCGAAAAACAAAAAAAGATGAGAAGCTAATCATTCTATACAAAAAGAGGAAAAAGAAACAAGTGAATGACAGCATAAATCCAAAGATTAAGCAGACTTGGTTTAAAAAAAAAGATGGCTCTGCACTTTCAAGAGATCTGATTGGGGGGTGGAGGGTAATTATACGCAACATCAGAAATAAGAAAAAAATTGTAACAACAGATTTTGAGGAGAATAAAACACTTTTCAGGATTTCATTACTCAAACTCTGAGCTTCTGAGCTTCCACTGCAGTGGGTGAGGGTTGATCCCCATTTGGGGAACTAAGATCCCACATGACAGGAGGCAAGACCAAAAAAAAAAAAAATTGCAAGGACTTTTGTGTGACAAAAGATACCATAAACATAAGAGACAAAAAACAGATTTAAAGATAATATTTGTACTATAAATAATAGAAAAAGGATAAATTGCCAGAAAATGTACAGAACTCTTAAAAATCAGTAAGGAAAACACAATGTAGAAAATGGGCCAAAAAAAGGACATGCAATTTACAGAAAAAGAAAGTGGCCAGCCAGCAAACAGAAAATGCTGGCTCTCAGAGATATCAAGGCAATGCAACCTAAAACTGGGTACGATCTTGCACCCATCTATTCAGCAAAAAGCAACTTATTTAAATTATTAATCAGTGAGTATTCCTGAGGATGTGGAGGGAAAAAAATTTACTTGCCAAGGAGAATGCAAATTGATATAAACACAGAAGAAAGCTGAAAATGCAAATACGCTATTTGCCAAACAAAGAGATCTGAATAAACAACCTTCTCTGCTCCCTCTCTCAAACTTCCACTGGAAAGGCAATAAAAATTAAAAAGATGTAACTGCACTAGGACAAAAAGAATGGGAAAGGGCACAACAGCATACAAGAATTTCCAATGAAATTTTCTAAAAGGTGAAAGAAAAGTGAATAAATGAAGCAGACACAGCTGAAAAATCTAACTGCCTAGACAGAAAGCAGGCAAATTGTGCAAAGAAGCCAGACAGGAAACTTGAGGGGACTTCCCTGGTGGCCCAGTGATTAAGACTTTGCCTCCACTGCAGGGGATGTGGGTTCCATGCCTGGTCATTTGAAGATCTTTGCAAGAAATCTTGAGGACAGGCTCACTCTCGGGAAAATGTTCAGGACAGCAAGCGCGGCTCAGGTGGGCACTGAGCGCAGCTAAGTGGGGACAAAGGGAACTGAGAGCCTATTGAAAGTGAAGACAAAGTGTGAGTTTCTCAGATGTGTTCTCTTAGGTTCTCTCGCCATAGGATTCTCCAGGCAAGAATACTGGAATGGGTTGCCATTCCCTTCTCCAGGGGATCTTCCTGACCCACAGATTGAACCCAGGTCTCCCATATTGCAGGCAGATTCTTTACCGGCTAAGCCACCAGAGAGCCTACTGATGGTGCTAATCGCCTACATCATTACCTCTCCTTCCTTCCTAAGAAAATCACATATTTTAGCTGGGTATATGCATGCCCTTAATAAAAATTCCTTTACCTCTCCTACCCTTCCAAGATGTGGACATACATAATGGCCAATAACATACGAGCAGGGTGTTGTGGGGCAGTTTTCAGGTAACATCCTAAAGGCTGAGCCTTCTGCCTCCCCCCTCCCTCCCTCCATTCTCTTGTCTAAAAGTTGAGTATAACTGCTATCTGGACCCTGGGAACGAGGACTCTAGCTTTTACAGAGCGGATAGCTGAAAGGAGCCTGAGCCTGATAAATTTCACAGCACCATCCCTTTGCTGTGCTGTACTTAGTCGTTCAGTCATGTCCAACTCTTTGTGACCCCATGGACTGTAGCCTGCCAGGCTCTTCTGTTCTTGGGGATTCTCCAGGCAAGAATACTGGAGTAGGTTGCCATGCCCTCCTCCACGGGATCTTCCCAACCCAGGGATCAAAATCAAGTCTCCTGCATTGCAGGCCAATTCTGTACAGTCTGAGCCACCAGGGAAGCCCAAGAATACTGGAGTGGGTAGCCGATCCTTTCTCCAGGGGATCTTCCTGCCCCAGGAATCAAACCGGGGTCTCCGGCATTGCTGAGCTACCCGGGAAGCCCATACCATCCCTAAGCTATCTAAACTATCCCTCTACCAACTTTTTACACAAGACCAAAATCATAATTTAACTCACTGATAATCTGAGATCTCCCACATACAGCTGAATTCAACCCTCGTACAGCAACATAGATGATATAAAACTAAAACAGGCTGACACAGAAAAGTCCATACATGAATGCTGCTCATCCTCCATTTTTTCGATCAAATTTCAGAAAGCTGACAACCAGGCTTTTTCATGGAAGGAGACTAAGCTTTCTCTACAAAGAAATTAATCACCACAAAAGACTGGTATAAGCTGGTTATCTGGAGCTTCCCTGCCCAAAAAACCATCCCATCTGATCACCTAGTAATCAGATTCAATATTTACTAAGACACTCCTGACCAATTTGTACTTAAAGTCACTTTACAAAGGATAACATTCACTTTTAATATTACAACACATAAACGTGTATTTTAGGAAATTTTAAAAGTTCGTCTAAAAACAAAAAGGCAAGTCCATCACTGGACCTATATGTGTAGAGCTGTGTGCCAGTACTTACGAAGCTAGTTTCTATTCTTTAGGAATTAAAAATCTTCTTTTTCAAAAAGTTCATTAAGTTAAAATATGTAAATTAATGCTGTTTATACAATTATCAAAATATAATTATTAACAGTAAAATATTCTGCATAATTGGATGAACCCCTCCATAACAGGATGCATACCAAAGATACTTTTGTACATACCTCCATTATCAAAATGTAATACACTGTACTAATATCTATCAGCTTACCCTAACTCCACCCAAAAAGCAAGAATGTGCTAATATGAGGATAATGCAGAGAGGACTAAAGAAACAGTTTCAAACAAACTGTGTCTGCAAGAGCCCTAAAACCTAGAAACAGTTCTCACATTTACGCCTGGGAAAATACTAAAAGAATGCACAAATTAAAAAAGTTTTAAACCTCATATTACCAATATTCACTATCCTTTCTTGTCTATCAAGTCTCTGAAGACGCCACTGCTCCTTAAGTGTTGAGACCAAACCCAATGCATTCTTGTTTTCATTTCATACCATGACCCATGCTTTGTAAATACTGCTAGTGAAAAATCCTCACTGAACGCGACTCAGGTCTAGGTAAGAGCACGTTAATATAAAGAATGTCTAAGTATTCATAGGTTAACTTTTTAAAAAGCTTATACTAAGTATCAAGCTAATGATCTTTGAAACCCAAGTCTTATCTTTTAAAATTTACCACCAAGGGGTCGTAATCTGTTCAGTACCCTCCTCCTGGAAAACTGACTCCATACTAATGCTACTTTAATCCATGCTGCACCGAGAAGTTAAACCAGCAGAGTGACTCAGAGGAGGGCGATTAGGCCATTTCCCACTGCACATGGGCACAAGCCAATCCAATCAGAGGCCTCCGTGGACTTTTGCCAGGGCACAGAAGAAAAGCACTCTTGTGTAAGATCCTGACTGTTAAGACCACCGTAATTACAGGAGAGCCAGTGGCCATCTCTCCGGATTACAGGAACAAAGCTCTTCTAAGAGGAAAACATCCTGGAGGCAGAATCATCTCCAGGAATGCCTAAGGAAGCAATATTCGTTGCCTTTTCAGTTAGTTTAACCTGAGCGGCTCCTACTTGCGTCTTAATATAGCTGTGTTTTTCCTGTGAAATGAGACTACATTAGACACAGAAAATGTGATCATTAAAAAGGTGAGCGAAAGAATTTTTTTTTAACTATAAAGTACTATAAAAATGTCCTGCCATCCTAACTGGAAAGTTCTACAGAAAAAACTCATTAAATACATCCTGAGTTCACTAAACATTTACTAAGATAACAAATTTACTCCATTATGTTCATACCTGTTTGTGAACAAACTGATTAAAAGGAACCTATCTGGAACGTTCTGTCATTCAAGTTTAAATTTTAAATAATGGCAGCTCCTAACCAATGGACGGAGAAGGCGATGACACCCCACTCCAGTATTCTTGCCTGGAAAATCCCACGGACGGAGGAGCCTGGTAGGCTGCCGTCCATGGGGTCACACAGAGTCGGACACGACTCAGCGACTTCCCTTTCACTTTTCACTTTCATGCATTGGAGAAGGAAATGGCAACCTCCTCCAGTGTTCTTGCCTGGAGAATCCCAGGGACGGGGAAGCCTGGTGGGCTGCCGTCTATGGGGTCGCACAGAGTCGGACACGACTGAAGTGACTTAGCAACCAATGGAATTCTCCATCGGTCGTTCGGTTGAGATGAACTTAGGAAGAGGGTTCATTTCAAAGTGGACAGTATGGAGTAAGTAACAAACATGAGTTCCAGAGCCCCAATTCTGCCACTTCCCTCAAGCAAATTACTATTATGAAATTCCAACCTGGCCAACAAAGTTTTGCGGTGATGCAAAAATGGAGGAAGGGAGGAGTCTCACAGACAACCCCCACCCCCCGCAAAAAAAAAAAAAAAAAAGTGAAGAAAACTAGTTCTGGGTAAATGTGACAAGAGAGACTGAATACGTGGTAGACTGTTCCTCCCAGGTGGCCGGTCGGCCGGGCCTCGGACGACCGAGGACGGCGGACCGCGGCGGGCAGACAGGGAAAGCGGGTGGGGTCACCCGGGCCTGCAGCAGGAAGAAATGCAGACCACACCTACGCGCCGGGCCAAGCCGGGGTGGGGCGGCCGGCCAGGCCGTGGGTATGAAGGAGTCAGGAAGGGCGGAGGAAGCAGGGCAAGCGGCAGGCCGCCGACAGCCTCCCCCTACCCGGCCCCAGGCCCACCTCAGCAGCGTCTCGAGCGCGCCCTCGTGCTTGTCCAGCGGGCGGCCGAGCGCGGCGCGCCGCAGCTTGCTGAGCTCCTCCGCCGCGCGGCAGTACTGGGCCTGCTCCTCCCCGCCGCTCGGGTACGTCTGCTGGATGAACTTCACCAGCGGCTTGGCCAGGTCCACCTCCGAGGTCTTTTTCAGCTGTACTGAGATGAACGCCGCCATGGCGAGCGCCTCGGCCGCCCTTAGGGCCAAAGACACCACGGGACGGCGACGAGGGCCGAGGGCCGCGGAGTACCGGGCCGGCGGACGGGCGGACTGAGGGGCTGACGGACGTGCGCTCCGCTTGCGCTTCGGGTCCGGCCACTTCCGGGAGCTCCGGCGCAGGCGCACTCGGCGCGCCGCCCGCGGTCACGTGAGGGAGTCGGGGAGCCGGCTGCTCACCTGGGCCCCACTCGTCCTGGGCTGAATCTTGAGGTGCCAGCCTGCCCCACCTGTGGAATTTTTCTCTTTTCTTCTACTGTTTCGGCAATTGGGCCGAGCGCTTGCATAAAAATGACTTCCTGCATTCGAACAATTTCCCAGGGAAGTACTGTTACTGGCACTGGCGCGAGTTTGCGGCCACCTGCCCAAGACCTGGCTGCTTCAGGGCTATTGTGACCTATGGTGATTGATTCGGCGGGGTGCTGTGCACAGATGCTGTGTTCACAGTGAGTCGAACAGGCAAGGCCCTTGCTCTTGTGCAGCGTACTGTCAGGTATGGACACAGATACTAAGGTGGACCAAAAAAGTATCTTGGGGGTCTTCCCAGGTGGCGCTAGTGGTAAAGAATCACCTGCGAATGTGAAAAAGTATCTTGGTACAAAAAGCAGGGTGCTTGGGATGTAGGGTATGAGGGTCCCTCCAACGAAGCTAGTTTAAATAATTACAATTATTAAATAATTAGAGACAGCTTTTCTGAGGAAGTGAACTTTAAAAGATCTGCAGTTTGAGGGATTTCCCTGGTGGTCCAGTGGTTAAGACTGCATGCTTCCACTGCAGGGGGCTCAGGTTGGATGGAAGATGCCAAATTAAGTGGCCAAAAAAGTTAATAATAGTTATATGAAGTGTATTTTTAACAAGGGGAGGGGGGCTACAGTTTGATAAGATGCTTGACCTTAGGAGAAAGGAAGAGAAGCGGAGAAAGTAGAGGCTAGGGAGGCTCTCCCAGACCAAGGGACAAAGGCCCTAGAAGGCAAGCACTTCAGCTTCCCATGTTCAGGGAGTGGAAACAGTGTGGCAACAATTTTAAAAAGCAAGTGGAGACTGGATGAAATTAGATTGGAAGAGTACATCATGAGAAACGCTGGGCTGGACGAAGCACAAGCTGGAATCAAGATTGCTGGGAGAAATATCAATAACCTCAGATATGCAGATGACCCACCCTTATGGAAGAAAGTGAAGAGGAACTTAAAAGCCTCTTGATGAAAGTGAAAGTGGAGAGTGAAAAAGTTGACTTAAAGCTCAATATTCAGAAAACGAAGATCATGGCATTCGGTCCCATCACTTCATGGGAAATAGATGGGGAAACAGTGGAAACAGGGACACAGTTTATTTGGGGGGGCTCCAAAATCACTACAGATGGTGATTACAGCCATGAAATTAAAAGATGCTTCCTCCTTGGAAGGAAAGTTATGACCAACCTAGATAGCATATTCAAAAGCAGAGACATTACTTTGCCAACAAAGGTCCGTCTAGTCAAGGCTATGGTTTTTCCAGTAGTCATGTATGGATGTGAGAGTTGGACTCTGAAGAAAGCTGAGCGCCAAAGAATTGATGCTTTTGAACTGTGGTGTTGGAAAAGACTCTTGAGAGTCCCTTGGACTGCAAGGAGATCCAACCAGTCCATTCTAAAGGAGATCAGTCCTGGGTGTTCTTTGGAAGGAATGATGCTAAAGCTAAAACTCCAGTACTTTGGCCACCTCATGTGAAGAGTTGACTCATTGGAAAAGACTCTGATGCTGAGAGGGATTGGGGGCAAGAGGAGAAGGGGATGACAGAAGATGAGATGGCTGGATGGCATCACCGACTCAATGGACATGAGTTTGAGTGAACTCTGGGAGTTGGTGATGGACAGGGAGCCCTGGTGTGCTGCAGTTCATGGGGTCGCAAAGAGTCAGACATGACTGAGTGACTGAACTGAACTGAACTGAAGGCATCAAATCTTTCAGACCATTAATAGAATAAGTAGGAAGCTATAAATGGCATTTAAGCAATGGTGACATGATACCATTCGTGTTTAAAAGACCACCCTGTGCATCAACCTTGTGGGGTGTCATGAAGTATACAGTATCATCATCTGTGATCTAGTCCAGTCAAAAATGTTTAACTTGACTCTGTCAGTTCTTTGCATCTAACACAATTTATGAGAAATGCAGGGGATAAAAGAGCAAACTAAATGATACCATACAAAGTAAGCAAGCAAATCCAGAAGGTGGAACATTGCGCAGAAAAACTGGTCCCATCTCTTTAAAAATTGAGAGTTAAGGGAAAAAAAGCCCCTGCCTCTATTAAAAGAAATATGAGGGACATAGAGTCTGGATTGAATCCTGATTTGTACAGACTACCTATGAAATTTCTTTTCAGAACAACTGAAGAAATGTGAATATAGATGGACTGAATATGAGCTGGAAACACAGTACCATGAAAAGGTGGAGTTTGTTAACTGAAAAGGGCAAGTCACAAAACAATACATATGTTACAATATCTCATTTTGATTACAAAATGCACATATGTATATTTATGTAGTATGAAAAAAGATCTAGAAGGATTTTACATAAGTTGTTTGTGTTGCCAAAACTTGGCCAGCTCTTCACAGAGACAGGGAGACAGAGTTTTGGATGAAGCAGAAAGAGTAGCTTTTATTGCTTTGCCAGGCAAAGGGAGCCACAGTGGGTTTCTGTCATCAAGACCATGTGACCCACTGTGGAGGGGGTAGTGAGGAGTTTGATAGTGGCCAGGGAGCAGGGTGTGATCAGCTCGTGGACAGTTCTTGGACTAGTTGACATCAAGGTGAAATTTCAAGCATCATCAGTTCAGTCTAGAGCCCATGTTCTCCTGGTCAGCAGTTTTCATCTACAGGGGGTATGCTTCCTGTTACAAATTTTAGGAATATGTGTCAGGCCTTTATCTATATCTTTCAGGAAACTGTAAGTTGAGTGATTCTGCCATGTGGCTGAATTATAGTCTAAATTGTTACCAGTTCCCCAGCCGAATAGCTATTCTTTGTTTCTACATTATCACATTTCCTGATCGTTAACTCTTGAGTCAGCCTTTTACTTCAAAAGAAAACGATGCACGGGCTTGTACACAATTTCATTAGCAGCTGTGCTCTTTGGAAGTGAAAATGTTTATATATTTTTGTTTATTTTTTATTTTCTTTATTTTTGCCTATCTTTTTGTGTAATATTTTTAAATTCATTGATTTATCTGACTGTGCTGGGTCTTAGTTTTGGGATCTTTAGTTGTGGCATGCATAGTTTTAGTTGTGACATGTGGGATCTAGTTCCCTGACCAGGGATCAAACCCAGGCGTCCTGCACTGGAAGCTCAGAGTTCCAGTCACTGTTCAGTTCAGTTCAGTCACTCAGTCGTATCCGACTGTTTGCAACCCCATGAACCGCAGCACTCCAGGCATCCGTGTCCATCACCAACTCCCAGAGTTTACCCAAACTCAGGTCCATTGAGTCGGTGATGCCATCCAACCATCTCATCCTCTGTCGTCCCCTTCTCCTCTTTCCCTCAATCTTTCCCAGCATCAGGGTCTTTTCAAATGAGTCAGCTCTTCGCATCAGGTGGCCAAAGTATTGAACAAGTTTCAGCTTCAGCATCAGTTCTTCCAATAAACACCCAGGACTGATCTCCTTTAGGATGGACTGGTTGGATCTCCTTGCAGTCCAAGGGACTCGAAAGAGTCTTCTCCAACACCACAGTTCAAAAGTATCAATTCTTTTGTGCTCAGCTTTCTTTATAGTCCACCTCTCACATCCATACATGACTACTGGAAAAACCATAGCCTTGACTAGATGGACCTTTGTTAACAAAGTAATGTCTCTGCTCTTTAATATGCTGTCTAGGTTGGTCATAACTTTGCTTCCAAGGAAATTTTCCTTCCAATCACTGTACCACCAGGGAGGTCCCCTTTTTGTGTAAGTTTTACAGCATATATCCTGCTTTTGTTATAGAAGTTTGTTTGGCCACAGTTTCTTTAATTTTTTAAAATTTATTTCAGTTAAAATATTCCAGGTTAAAATAAATAAAATAGCCATGTAGAGAATGCATTAGAGGAAGGCATGATAGAAGCAAGGAGCCAAATCATAAGACCATTTCAGAAATTCAGACATGAGATCATGAAAACTAGCATCAGCAGTAGTGAGCCAGGCTCCCAGATTTGGGGCCTGAACCTCTGAGCTGTCAGTGGGATCATTTCCTGATATATTAAAAAACAAAAAATAAATGAGAAATTTCTTGGCAGTCCCATGGTTAGGACTCTGCTCTCATTGCCTAGGTCCCGGGTTCTTTCCCTGGTCAGGGAAGGAAGATCCCAGAAGCCCCATGACGTGACCAAAAAGAAAAACAAAAAACTGATGGATAATCCACTGATGGGCTCAGAAGATGGGAAGTGTTTATACCAAGCCTTCAAATGGAGTCCCTAAACTGACAGTTGGGTATGTGAGATTCAAGCTCCAAGAAGACATCTTATTTAGGAATCAACAGTGAGCATACAAATTAATTGTAAACCTCTGGAACTAGAAAGGAACACAAAGAAATTGAAATAGATCGGAAGCTGTGCTGGGCTCTACTTAGTCGCTCAGTCGTGTCTGACTCTTTGAGACCCCATGGACTGTAGCTCAATACACTCCTCTGTCCATGGGAATTCTCCAGCTGAGAATACTGGAGTGGGTTGCTATGCCCTCCTCCAGGGGATCTCCCCAACCCAGGGACTGAACCCAGGTCTCCTGCATTGCAGGTGGATTCTTTACTGTTTGAGCCACCAGGCAAGCCCAGGAAGGAAGATGAAAGAAATTAAAATAGATCAGAAGCTGTCAGGAAATATAATACCAGATTATGTCTTTCTTAAGACAGAAAGAGTATTTTGTACACTGGCTGACAGGACTGATACACTGGGGAGAGGATGAAGATTCAGAAGAGCAGAGGATGACCAAAGGAGCCAAGTGCATGAAAAGAGGAGAAGAAGGTCTCCCTGTGACCAGAGCAGGGAGGGTCTAAGAAGAGGGATTAACTGTCAGAAAGATGAGGGATGTGTCCTTTGTTGAGGCAGATGGAGGGAAAAAGGAAATGAACATTGGTGCGGTTGTCTGGCATTGATCCCAGGAAGATTAAGGTGATCTTATCTGATAGAACCTGATCTATCTCTGTGTATCTCTCCAACTTTATGTTTGCTGCTTGTTCCTCATTTATTCCTGCTTAGTCACATTGGTCTTAGTTCCTCAAACTCTAAGATCTTTCTTTCCTCATGTGACCTGGAATACTTGACCCTTTTCTTCGTACGCTGGAAGAAATGCCTCCTCTCCAGCTCACCATCGAAATTAGAACCCCCACCCCTTGTTAAGGTCCAACCCAGCCATTGTTTATTCACTTCATAACACTTGTAGCAAGTATTTTGTTACTTTATTTAATTTTTTCTGACTATTGTATAAGCTCTTTAAGGGCAAAAAATTTTTGTGTTTGTTTGTGTACTATTAATCTCCAGCTCTTAGCACTTGGTAGGCAACTCACTGCGGAGAAGGCAGTGGCACCCCACTCCAGTACTCTTGCCTGGAAAATCCCGGAGGGGCCTGGTGGGCTGCAGTCCATGGGGTCACTAGGAGTCGGACACGACTGAGCAACTTCACTTTCACTTTTCACTTTCATGCATTGGAGAAGGAAATGGCAACCCACTCCAGTGTTCTTGCCTGGAGAATCCCAGGGATAGAGGAGCCTGGTGGGCTGCCGTCTATGGGGTCGCACAGAGTCGGACACGAGTGAAGCGACTTAGCAGCAGCAGCAGCAGGCAACTCACTGAATGTTTTTGAGTGAGTGAACGAGTTTCACTGCTTGCAAAAAAAAGAAAGAAAAAGTCAACTATCAAAATAACACAGTTTCCATGGACTTCCGTTCAGTGGTTGGGACTTCGTCTTCCAATGCAGGGGGTGCAAGTTTGATCCCTGATCTGGAAACTAAGAATCTCACATGCCTCTTGGCCAAAGAACCAGAACATAAAACAGAAACAATATTTTAACAAATTCAATAAAGACTTAGAAAATGGCCCATATTAAACATATACACACACACACTTTCCCCTCAATAGCTTGTACCCTCATTTATTAGGCATTAGACCAATGGCCAAAGAAGGAGGGTATATAAGCATAGGCCATGATAATAAACAATTTCAAAAATCTCAGCATCTTAACATAATAAACATTTGTTCCTTGCTCATTTGGAGTCTTCTGTGGGACCAGCAACTCTCCAGGGTAGGTAGCTGTCCTCTAAGCAGTGTCTCTTTAGTTCAGACTAGTTTGATCCTGCGGTTCATCCGTCTCATCATGAAACTCGTTTCAAAGGGGCAGAAGGGACTTGTCACATCAGCAGCTGTTCACTGCCTCAGCCCTTTTACTTCCATTACCTTTCATTGGCTAGAACGCCTCACATGACTCCATCACACCAGGAGCGGTGGTCTTTTGTATGCCCATGAGGGCCCAGAAAACTGGATGTTAGGGAGCCCTAATGATGCTTTCCGAAGATGTTTCACTGCTTCCAAACTCACTTATGATAACAATGATTTTCCATCTGTGTAATGCTAGGTCACTTCAGTCATGTCCAACTCTTGGCAACCCTGTGGGCAGTAGCCCACCGGGCTCCTCTGTCCGTGGGATTCTCCAGGCAAGAATATTGGAGTGCACGGCTGTGCCCTCCTCCTGGGGATCTTCCCGACCCAGGGATTGAACCGGTTGTCTCTAATGTTCCTGCATTGGCAAGTAGGTTCTTTACCACTGGTGCCACCTGGGAAGCCCTCTGTGTAATGAAACTCCATACAATTTCTTACAGTGTATCCACAGTGTAACATTTTGGGGAATATTAAATCAATAAATTTTTCCTCCCTGATAATCCCTGGTTCTCGTCTGGCCCATCATTACTCCCACTGCTGAACTAATGGAAATCATCCTCGTTGGATAGACAGAATCCTGCTGAAAAAAGCTTTGAGTTTCAAAATAGAGTCTTTCAAGTCCGTGTTGAAACAATAGCCTGAAAGTAAGTGCTTGTGGTTTTTGGAAGAAGTGGAAGCCTTGTGGAGGAGAAAAGAAGCTTATAAAAGCCAAGCCCAGAAGACTGTAAGAAAAGAGTTTTTATAGTAAATGAGAGAGTAAATAGGACAAGGATTTGATGTAAGGAAAGTCCATGCAATGCAAGAAAGAGAATGCCCTATTTGTTGCTGAGAGGAAGAGTCTAAGAAAGTAAAGGACAGAAGGCAAGGGAGGTGTCCTCACTTCCTTATTCAACACTCGCAGGGTAAATTTAAAGTGTTGCAGGGGGTCACAGGAGGTGACTTAGAGGGAAGGAGGCATGGAGTAGAAATGTTCAAATAGACTTGCTGAAATCAATAACACTAAGGATGGAGGGAACTTCCCTGGCAGTCCAGAGATAAAGACTAATCACTTCCACTTCAGGGGACATGAGTTCGATCCCTGGTCAGGGAACTAAGATCCCACAAGCCCCATGGCATGACCAAAAAATATGTATTTTTTTCCTAAAGCCAAAAAAATTAATAAAAGAGCAAATCAACTGCACAGGCAGAAACAATAAAAATAACAACAGAATAAATATGGCACAGAATTATATGGCAAATTGAGATCAAACCTAACAGTCATGTAATAAATGTAATTGGGTTTAAACCAACATTGAAAGAAAAAAATTTAGATTGAGTCAAAAGGACAACCCAAATGTGATAGATTGTAAAAACTGGCTACAACTTCTCCCTTCGACTATGACTTTGCAACGTGATGTTATAGATCATCTCGTCAAGAACTGGAGTCTGTTTCTCCATCCTTCTGGAGAAGGAAAAGGCTACCCACTCCAGTATTCTGGCCTGGAGAATTCCATGGACTGTATAGTCCATGGGGTCGCAAAGAGTCAGACACGACTGAGCGACTTTCACTTCACTTCACTTCTCTATCCTTAAGTCTGCGTTGTTGATGTAAATTGCTTCGGCCAATAGAGCATTAGTAATCGTGACGCAGACAGACACTTCAGCCCTTGGAGCTTGTCCTTTCTGACTGCACTAGAAACGTGTCCTCCCTGTGTGTAGGCTAACCTGCTGGATTATGAAAGACCGGCCCAGTCATCCCCCAGCCCTCACCAATGGTGTGCTAATCATCACGTGTGATGTGCTAAGTCACTTCAGTTGTGCCTGACTCTGTGACCCCATGGACTGTAACCTGCCAAACTCCTCTGTCCATGGGATTCTCCAGGCAAGAATACTGAAGTGAGTTACCATATTTTCTCCTCCAGGGCATCTTCCCGACCCAGAGATCAAACCATAGGATTCTCCAGGCAAGAGTACTGAAGTAGGTTGCCCTTTCCTCCTCCAGGGGATCTTCCTGATCCAGGGATCTTACCCCAGTCTCTTACATCTCCTGCATTGGCAGTCGGGTTCTTTACAATTAGCTCCACCTGGTGAATTAGGGTATTTTTAGATCATTTGGCTACCAGCCAACCCCCAGCTGATGTTAGTTAGGTGACCAAGCCCATCAGTTTTGCTGAGCCAGCCTAGATGGCAAATGCCCAACCCACAGAACCATGAGCTAAACAAAAGACTTGTTTTAACCCATCGTTTCATTACAGTTTGTTGTGCAGCAAAAGCTAACTGATACACCAACATGCCACATACAAGCAGTACACCTAAAACAAAGTGGTTCAGAAAGGATAAATAGAAATAGACAAAGATACACCAGCCACATGAGAACAATAAGAATGCAGAAGCTCTTATCTTGATATCAGACAATTGAAGCCAAAAAAAGATTTAAATATGACTAAGGACACTTCATAATGCTAAAGGATAAAATTGTCCAGAAAAAAAAATGTACCTAAAACTACAATATAGCTTTTTAATACCTGTGTATCAGGTAGCCCAAAATATCTATGTATCAAACTAATAAATTTCAATCTTTTGGTCAAATGCTTGAGTAGTTAAGAGAATTAAAAGGAATATCACTCAGGGATGATGCAAAAAAGACACATTTGGAAGCATGGTCGGTGGGTTAAATCCACTCTGAATAATAGGTAATACTATGTAATGTAAAGTAACCTCATTATAAGAGATGTGGCCTTGAAAATTATAGGGCAGATGAAAAAGTATATATTTTCCACTTTGTGGTTAGGCTGTATTCTTTATAAAAAGTAATGTTTGCCTTTGGGAGATGGTGATTCAACAGTCCCCTGTAGCACCTTTCATGGAAACAAAAAGAATCTCATCTACAACTCGGAGTAACCTGGAGTTTATTCCCCCACCTTGTACTTTGTAGGATCTGAATAGTCCAAGTTCCCCACCCTGCCCTCACCCACCACACTCCCTCCCAGGGTCTTCCTCTAGCCCTGTGGTTCTCAACTTCGGGTAATTTCGCCCCCAGGAGACGTTTGGCAATGTCTGGACACATTTTTGGTTGTCACAGCTTTGGGGGTAGGGGAGTGCTACTGCCGGATAGTGGGTAGAGGCCAGGGATGTTACCTCCAACACCCAAGACAGCCCCACGCAACAAAGAGGCGTCCTGCCCAAAACGTCAGTTGTACCCAGGGCGAGAGTCACTCTTGAAAAGCATGTGGTCATGCAGTCAACCCTCTGTATCCGTGCGTTCCTCATCTATGGATTCAACCAATAGTAGATCAAAAATACTTGGAAAAAATTTTCCAGAAAGTTCCAAAAAGCAAAACTGGAATTTACCACAATGGCCACTGTTTACATAGTGTTAATGTTGTATTAGGTATTATAAATAATCCAGAGATGATTTAAAGTATATAGTAGGGGACTTCCCTAGTGGCCCAGTGGCTAAGATCTGTGCTCCAGTGCAGAGCATCCAGGTTTGATTCCTGGCAGGGAATTAGAGTCCACACGCCATTAACCAAGAGTTCGCATGCCAAAACTGAAAAGATCCTGCGTGCCCCAAAGAAGATCCCACATCCCACAACTAAGACCTGATGCCAAACAAATACATTTAAAATTTTTTTAATAATTTATAAATATTTTTAAAAATATATGGTAGGATGTGCATAGAATATATGTAAATCTACACCATTTTAGATGAGGTACTTGATCATCTCTGGATTTTGATATACATGGGGGTCCTGGAACCAATTCTCCATGGATACTGAAAGAGCACTGTAATCTGGTGGACTTTGAGGTTATCCTGCTTCTCACATATCTTCACCCATTCCCCTTCGCTAAGTACCCTAGTCCTCACCTGGGTAGCCTCACTTCTCTCTATGTGCCTTTTTTCTTTTGTCCTTTGTCTTAGGCCTTAACGGATAAGGATGTGGCTCAGGCCTTAGCTCATTACTGCAATCCCATCCTCAAGCCCCAGTAATTCAGAAAAAAAAAAAAATTTGACCCAATTCTGGATGCTGAGATATAAAGAGGTTTGTCAGAGGTCTCAGAAAAGGAAATGTCTTTGCTATTTTGACAGAATTTCTGAAAGTGACCTTTCCTTCCCTAGATGTGGATGAGGAAGCATGTTTCTGTACGTCAGGGTTCGTTCTTGTGTGCAACAGAAATGAACTGTGTATAGTTTAAGCAGAAAAGAATGTAATAAAGGATATGTTGTTGTTCCATTGCCCAGTCATGTCCAACTCTTTGTGACCCCATGGACTGCAGCACGACAGGCCTCTCTATCCCTCCTCATCTCCTGAAGTGTGCCCAAGTTCATGTCCATTGCACTGGTGATGCCTTCCAGCCATCTCATCTTCTGACGCCCTCTTCTCCTTCTCCCCTTAGTCTTCCCCAGCATCAGAGACTTTTCCAATGAGTCAACTGTTAGCATCAAATGACCAAAATACTGGAGTTTCAACTTCAGCATCAGTCCTTTCAGTGAGTATTCAGGGTTGATTTCCTTTAAGATTGACTGGTTTGATCTTCTTGCTATCCAAGGGACTCTCAGGAATCTTCTCCAGCACTAAAGTTTGAAGGCATCAGTTCTTTGGCGCTCCATCTTCTTTATGGTCCAGCTCTCACAACCGTACATGACCACTGGGAGGACCATAACCTTTACTATATGGACCTTTGTCAGCAGAGTAATATCTCTGCTTCTCAACACCCTGTCTAGGTTTGTCATAGCCTTCCTGCCAAGAAGCAAACGTCTTCTGATTTCATGGCTGCAGTCACCATCCAAAGTGATTTTAGAGCCCAAGAAGAGGAAATCTATCACTACTTCCACCTTTTCCCCTTCTATTTGCCATGAAGTAGTGGAGCCGGATGCCATGATCTTAGTTTTTTTAATATTTACTTTTAAATTGGATATCACTTCAGTTCAGTTCACTCGCTCATTCATGTCCGACTCTGCGATCCCATGATCCACAGCACACCAGGCCTCCCTGTCCATCACCAACTCCCAGAGTTTACCCAAACTCATGTCCATTGAGTCGGTGATGCCATCCAACCATCTCATCCTCATATAAGTTAAATAAACAGGGTGACAATATACAGCCTTAACGAACTCCTTTTCCTATTTGGAACCAGTCTGTTGTTCCATGTCCGGTTCTAACTTTTGCTTCCTGACCTGCATACATGTTTCTCAAGAGGCAGGTCAGGTGCTCTGGTATTCCCATGTCTTTCAGAATTTTCCACAGTTTATTGTGATCCACACAGTCAAAGGCTTTGGCATAGTCCATAAAGCAGAAATAGATGTTTTTCTGGAACTCTCTTGCTTTTTTGATGATACAGCAATTTGATCTCTGGTTCCTCTGCCCTTTCTAAAACCAGTTTGATCAGGAAGTTCACAGTTCACGTATTGCTGAAGCCTGACTTGGAGAATTTTGAGCATTAGTTTACTAACGTGTGAGATGAGTGCAATTATGCAGTAGTTTGAGCATTCTTTGGCATTGCCTTTCTTTGAGATTGGAATGAAAACTGACCTTTTCCAGTCCTGAGGCCACTGCTGAGTTTTCCAAATTTGCTGACATACTGAGTGCAGCACTTTCACAGCATCATCTTTCACAATTTGGAATAGCTCAACTGGAATTCCATCACCCCCACTAGCTTTGTTTGTAGTGATGCTTCCTAAGGCCCACTTGACTTCACATTCCAGGATGTCTGGCTCTAAGTGTGTGATCACATCATCATGATTATCTGGGTTGTGAAGACCTTTTTTGTACAGTTCTTCTGTGTATTCTTGCCACTTCTTAATATCTCCTACTTCTGTTAGGTCCATATGATTTCTGTCCTTTATTGTGCCCATCTTTGCATGAAATGTTCCCTTGGTATCTCTAATTTTCTTGAAGAAATCTCTAGTCTTTCCCATTCTATTGCTTTCTACTGGATATATTGAAGGATATATCCAGTCGTTAACACTCTGAGCTCCCAATGCAGAGCGCCTGGGTTCAGTCCCTGGTCGGGACTGAACATGCCACAACTAAGACACAGTGCAGCCATATACATAATTTTTTTTTTAATGTCCAGACCTTCATGGAATCCTGGAAAAGCCAGAGAACCCTAGGACACAAGGCAGAATATGTCGTATTGCTCCAGAGAAAACACTACTGCTTCCCCGTTGTGCGCAACCCTGCTGGTAGAGAATGTGGGACCGTTAGGGACCCCAGCTGAATGCCACCCCATCCCCCCAGTGCTGCCTCTGAAGGTAGTACTGTCACCTCTGCCAGAAGAGTCTCTGTGTGGTTTTGCATCTTCATGTCACCAAGAACCATTTGAATATATTGGTAGAGCTACAAGAAAGGCTGGGAAACAGAATTTCTAAATTCTGCATTGGTGAAGCAGGAATCAAGAGATGGAGAGATTCCTCCCAACCCCAGGAAAGGTTTCAAAGGTGCCTTGCAGCCAATAAGAAAGCATATGTCCACTATACCTTGGAAGTTGTTGGCAACTGTCTTGTAGCCTTGATGGAGAATCAACCTTCAGATGAAACCGATATGCCAGAGGTCAGAAAAGAGAGCCAGAGGGAAACTGAGTCCACAGTGATGTCACTGAAATGCTGAGTCAAACCAGAGATAAGCCCACTCTGTGTCTTGAGATCTAGGTCCATGGCCTAGTAAACCCCCAGGATTCTTTAACCTGAATTTCATGTTATTTACAAAGAAATGCATCCAAAATGATGTGCAAACAAAAATAATTGGAAAATATTCCTAAATATTTAACAATGGAATTACTAGATTACAGGGTATGTGCTTTTTACATTTGGATGTATGTTAATAAATTACCTTCCAAAATTTTACATTAATGTTTATTTCCACTAACAGTTTATGAGAATTTCTTCACACCATCACTAACACTAAGCTTTATCCTACTTTCAAATATTTATTAACCTGTTAAATGAAAAGTAGCATTCATTCATTATGCTTATAGTCTTTATGTTTAATAAGTAAAATTAAAACTAAGTTAGATACTGATTTTTATCTTTTGGCTATTTTTCTATTGACTTATTCATCTTTTTCTTTATTGACTTATAATGATTCTTTGTTTATTAAGAAAATCATTCTTTTGTTGTATGTTTTGCATTATCATTTTGTCTTTTGCTATGTTTCTGTTTTTAATATTCAAATTAAACTGGTGTGTCTTTGGCCACACCACCCTGAATGCACCTGATCTCAGAAGCTAAGCAGGGTTGGGCCTGGTCACTTCATGCATGGGAATGTCTGGTACTATAGATTTTTTTTTTTTAATACTTGTATTTTTTTATTGGCTGTGCTGGGTCTTCGTTGCTTCATGGGCTTCTCTCGAGTTGCAGTGGGCAAGGGCTACTCTCTAGTTGCCATGGGTGGGCTTCTCATTGTGGTGGCTTCTCTTATTGCAGAGCATGGGCTCTAGAGCGTGTGGGCTTCAGTTGCCGCCCATGGCACTCAGGGGTTTCGACTCCCGGGCTCTAAAGCACAAGCTCAGTAGATGTGGCAACACGGGCTTAGTTGCTCCTCAGGATCTTCCCAGACCAGGGATTGAACCTGTGTCTCCTGCACTGACAGGCGGATTCTTTACCAATCAGCCACCAGGGAAGCCGGTACTGTGGTCTTTAATAATACACATATAAAGCAGATGTACACAGTAATTATGTATACTGGTGTCACAGACAGTAAAGAATCCTCCTGCAATGCAGGAGACCTGGGTTCAATCCCCTTGGGAAGATCTCCTGGAGAAGGAAATGGCAACCCACTCCAGTATTCTTGCCTGGAAAATTCCATGGACAGAGGAGCCTGGCAGTCTACAATCCATGGGGTTGCAAAGAGTCAAACACCACTGAGCGTCTTTCACTTTCACTTTCATGGTAGGCTCAGGAAAAGTCTAAAGGTTTAATCTTGCTTATAACTCGCTTTAATAATGAAAGTGGATAAATTCAGTAAAGTTGCAATATACAAAATCAGTATATAAAAATCCGTTGCATTTCTGTACAATGAACTATGGGTTAAGAATCTAATTTTACGATTATCATAAAGACAAACACTTAGGAAATAAATTTAATGAAGGAGATGAACAATCTGTACACTAAAAAGCTACTAAACATTGATAAAAGAAGCTTAGGAAGACACAAATAAATGGAAAGCTCTTTGGTGTTCATGGGTTGGAAAATGGATATTGCTAAATGCCCATACTGCCCAAAATGAGATATAGATTCAGTGCAATTCCTATGAAAATTCCAGTGGCATTTTTCACAGAAATAGAAAATCCTAAAATTTGGAACCACAAAAGACCCTGAATAGCCAAGCAGGGTGAAATAAGCCAGACAAACACAAATACTACATAGTACCACTCGTATGTGAAATGTAAACTTAAAAAATTTAACAGGAGTTGGGCTTGTAAAATAGAATGGTGGTTGCTAAGAGAGAAGGGGACAGTAGAAACAGGTTGGTAAAGGATGCAAATTTCAGTTATAAAGGCCTGAGGGTCTCATGTGCAGCATGGTGACTATAGTTAATTGTATGGTATTGTATGATTGAAATCTGTCAAGAGAGTAAAAATTAAGGTGTTCACGCACCCGCCATGCCCTGCAAAAAAGGATGACCATTAACTAGGCGGTGAAAACCTTCTCACAGTGTATATGTATATCAAACTGTACACTTTAAAAATACTACAATTTTGTCATTTTTCAATAAGGCTGGAAACACTGAAAAATAAGAGATTAAAAAAGGACAGAATTGGGCTTCCCTGGTGGCTCAGTGGTAAAGTATCTGCCTGCCAATGCAGGAGACACAGGTTTCATCCCTGGTCCTTGAAGATCCCACATGCCACAGATCAGCTAAGCCCTGTGCACCACAACTGTGAGCCTGTGCTCTGGAGCCCAGGGGCGCACCGGAGCCCACGTGCTGCAACCACTGAAGCCCGGACACCCTAGAGCCCGGGCTCAGCAACAGGAGAAGCCCACACCCTGCAACTGGAGAAAAGCCTGCGCAGCAGCAAAGAGTCAGCACAGCCAAAAATAAATACTCTTTTTGTTTGTTTGTAAAAGGACAAAATAAAACTGCTGCAGTGCCCACAGACCCCAGTGTCCCACCTCTGCCCCACAAGGTGTCACTATCGAAACACAGACGATCTGCTATATCACGCCTGGTCACAAGATGGAGTTACTAAAACCTAACTTGCTCTAATAGTTTGAGGTGGCAAAGGGCTCTTTTTCCTAGGACACACCTCTGATGCTCCAGGGAAATGTATAAGGGCTGAGCTAGAGCCTGTCCTCCTCGCCAGCAACATTAAGCACGGGTGAGTGGCCCAGGTTCCCCATCCTCCATGGTGAATTTCCTCTGGGTAGGCCCTGGTGTCTTTTGCTGCCATCCCAGGTTGGGGATACTTCAGAGCATCGGAGGTGAAATAGTAAAACTGATCCTCCCAAAGAATCAATGTCAGGATCTCAATAACTTCCTCCCCAGAAGACTCCTTAGCCTTTGGGGAAATGTGCTGACCCTTTCTCTTCAACCTTCAAACTCCTCGTACCAAAAGGACATGGTGAGAAGAGCAGCATTAAGTTCTACATATAAGTGGTTCCATGCAGTATTTGTCCTTCTCAGTCTGAGTTGCCTCACTCAGGATAATGTCCTCAAGGTCCATGTTGTCACAAATGGCAAGATTTCCTTCTTGTATATGTCTGAGTAACATCCCATTTATATATAATAAGCATGTGGTCATCTGCGGGGAGGAGCATTATTCTGCCTACTATACCATTCACCTTGTTTCCACTAAAATGAGGGAGTGATCTGGGAAAGAGGGAGACTTGGAATACAGGAAATAAGAGATTCAACAGAGGAGGGCAAAGGAAAGAAGTCTCCATGATGATGATGAAGCCACAATGTCCAGATAAGTGCACAAGAGACCCATTGACCCAATGACAGGAGAGACAGGTGGATCAGTGGTGGTCTTCACCATGGTTCTGCCAATGTAACTTACTTTTAAATAGATGAAACTTCACTACACAGAGAATAAATCTAAATATAGAAATACAGATCAAGGGCCGAGGGAATCTAACCCAAAAGAAAAACAAAGAGAATTCCAAGACTGACATCAGAAGAAAGTCCTAGGATAATGATTGTACAGAAACATCCAGAGAGCAACCAACAGAGACAAGAAAAGGAAGTTTTGAGGAAACATTTCCCGAATGACTGAAACTAATACATTTTCAAGCAATTAACATATCCAAGAAAAAAACCTAGAGGGAATTCCCTGGCAGTCCAGTGGTTAGTATTCTGGGATTTCACTGCGGGAGGCCCAGGATTGGAGAACTAAGTTCTTGAAAGTCAAATGGCACAGCCAAAACAAACAAAAAAGCCAAGAAGGGAAACCAGATGAGGACTTCACTGTCTGATAGTAGCGAGACTGGATTATTCAGACCAACCCTACCACCAAAGAGAAATAAAACAGCTGCACAGAATATTGACCAACCCTTCTTAAGGCACTAAAGAGCTAACAAGATACCAAGGTAGATGCAGGAGAGAATGGAACCTGGAAGGTGAGCACGGTATTCATGTCACTTACATTGTGGGCATTTGCTCATCTAAAGGAGTGGCTAAGTGTTTGCATTTTTGAAAGGTTCCCAGAGCTAGAGGCCACCCATTGAGGGTGAGGTACCCTGGTAAACAATCTCCTGCTTTGGATTAAGACCTCAAAGGATTGCACCCTAGAGGTCAGAGTAAATTGACACTAAACCAGCCTTCAAACAGCTTGTCATGAGCTTCTAATTATGGGTGGCCCCCAATCAAAGGAAATGGCAACCCACTTTCCATGGGCAGAGGAGCCTAGCAGGCTACAGTCCATGGGATCACACACAGTTGGACATGACTGAGTGACTGAGCACACACACACCAAATCGAAAGCTTTAAAGTCAGATTAAAGTGATCCTAGGTTACCAGGGGTTACCCGGAGCCTGAAGAACAAGTGAAAATCCTCTTAGAGAGATAACATAATCCTGATGTTATTTCTATAACTAATTTTTGAAATACATTGTTCAGCACACAATCAAATATAACTAGACATGAAAGGAGCCAAGATAAAATGAACAAGAACAAACAGAAATAACTGACATCAGACACATCCCTCAGTCCAGTTCAGTTCAGTTCAGTCGCTCAGTCACGTCCGACTCTTTGCGATCCCATGAATCGCAGCACACCAGGCTTCCCTGTCCATCACCAACTCCCAGAGTTCACTCAGACTCACGTCCATCGAGTCAGTGATGCCATCCAGCCATCTCATCCTCTGTCGTCCCCTTCTCCTCCTGCCCCCAATCCCTCCCAGCATCAGAGTCTCTTCCAATGAGTCAACTCTTCGCATGAGGTGGCCAAAGTACTGGAGTTTCAGCTTTAGCATCATTCCTTCCAAAGAAATCCCAGGGCTGATCTCCTTCAGAATGGACTGGTTGGATCTCCTTGCAGTCCAAGGGACTCTCAAGAGTCTTCTCCAACACCACAGTTCAAAAGCACCAATTCTTCAGCATTCAGCTTTCTTCAGAGTCCAACTCTCACATCCATACGTGACCACTGGAAAAACCATAGCCTTGACTAGACGAACCTTTGTTGGCAAAGGAATGTCTCTGCTTTTCAATATGCTATCTAGGTTGGTCATAACTTTCCTTCCAAGGAGTAAGCATCTTTTAATTTCATGGCTGCAATCACCATCTGCAGTGATTTTGGAGCCCAAAAAAATAAAGTCTGACACTGTTTCCACTGTTTCCCCATCTATTTCCCATGAAGTGATGGGACTGGATGCCATGATCTTTGTTTTCTGAATGTTGAGCTTTAAGCCAACTTTTTCACTCTCCTCTTTCACTTTCATCAAGAGGCTTTTGAGTTCCTCTTCACTTTCTGCCCTAAGGGTGGTATCATCTGCATATCTGAGGTTATTGATATTTCTCCCGGCAGTCTTGATTCCAGCTTGTGCTTCTTCCAGTCCAGCGTTTCTCATGATGTACTCTGCATATAAGTTAAATAAGCAGGGTGACAATATACAGCCTTGACGTACTCCTTTTCCTATTTGGAACCAGTCTGTTGTTCCATGTCCAGTTCTAACTGTTGCTTCCTGACCTGCATACAGATTTCTCAAGAGGCAGGTCAGGTGGTCTGGTATTCCCATCTCTTTCAGAATTTTCCACAGTTTATTGTGATCCACACAGTCAAAGGCTTTGGCATAGTCAATAAAGCAGAAATAGATGTTTTTCTGGAACTCTCTTGCTTTTTCCATGATCCAGCGGATGTTGGCAATTTGATCTCTAGTTCCTCTGCCTTTTCTAAAACCAGCTTGAACATCAGGAAGTTCACGGTTCACGTATTGCTGAGGCTTCCAAATATTGGAATTATCAAAACAAATGGAACATCCCTGGTGGTCCAGTGGCTAAGACTCCTCTCTCCAAATGCAGGGGACATGGGTTCGATTCCCGGTTAGGGAACTAGATCCCAAGTACCATAACTAAGACCCGGCACAGCCAAATAAATAAACACACAGAAATAAATATTAAAATGAAGACAAAAATAAAAATGACAAAAAACACAAATAGTGAAACAAGTGTACCTGCTAAAGAGTGCAAAACTCACACTGAAAATTTTTAACAGGAAACTCTAAAATGTTAGAAACCACATTTATAAAAGAACCAAATAAAATTTGACAAGAGAAAAATACTGTATAAACCAAAGTTAAGATAAATGAATGAGTTTACAAGCAGATAAACTGGAAGACATGTTAAAAACCTAATCATAAAACATGACAACACTCTGCTGGGAGTTACATTTGCATATATCTAATAATATAAATACTGAATATTGATTTGACCAAATATTATAACTATATTCAGAAGATGAAGGATAGTAAGAAGGAATAAGTAAGAATAAGTAAGGAATAAGTAAGAAGGAATACTATCAGAGAATAAATTTGCGTGTACCATAATAGATGGAAGTTGGTAGATAATATCTAAAGTAGTATTCAGGGACTTCCCTGGCGGTCCAGTGGTTACGACTCTGCTTCCAATGCAGATGGTAGGGGTTTGACCCCTGGTTGGGGAGCTGAGATCCCACATGCCTCTCGGCCAAAAAAACAAAACATAAAAATAATATTGTAATGAATTCAATAAAGACTTTAAAAAAGTCTTTTTTAAAGTCATAAAAATTTTTTTTTAAATCTTAACAAAAATCTTAAAAATACTGTTGTTGAGGATTAAATAAGATAATTTATATTAACTGTTCAGCATGGCACTTAAATATAGTAAATGTTTAGCAAGGCCATTAAATGTAGCTACTGTGATTAATGATTAATTAATGATTTTTTTCCTTTAATGGTTTTTTTCAATTTCTTCTGTTAGTTATTGACCTGTTAATGTTTTTTTTTACATCTTCTTGGGTTAATTTTTGAAGAGGGCTTTGATTTTGATATCAGGCTGGGAATTTTGAGCTCAACTACAAGCAGCAGGCCAAAAGTTAGCAGAGAGAGAGAGAAGGAGGCCAAAGGAATGAAAGGAATAATTGATGAACCAAAGTCTACAGGGAGAAGGGAGGTCAAGCACAAAGATCTGTGTGTTGAGCAAACACGCACCTCTACTGAGGCTGGCAGAAAGGGATGGATTCGTGTAGAAGGTATCAAGTATGCAGTAAGGAAGAAAAAGAGTTTCATGTTAAATGAACGTTCTAATTATTCAACACAAAACCATTAAATTACATTTTATGGTCTCAAACACGGTGAAAATGCATTATTTCTCGAAACTTTAGTAACATTATGTTATAATATTGTACTTCAAAGTACTTACTTGTGACTGATGTAAACAAAGCAAAAATACATGCTCTTCCTAGAGAAAGTAGTGTGGGGAAAATATACAGAAGACTGTGCCACACACTGAGAGAAAGTAAAAGCTAATTCGTGAGCACAAACCGAAACATTTCAGCAAAGCACATCATCTTCCGGGTATTTTCATCGTTATCGAAAGAGGAGAAGATCTCTGTAGAAATAGAATCACAAAATATATACTACGGTCTTGCTATATTTATTAAATAGACAATTTTACGGACAAAAATACTTACAGAATGGACATTGTTTTATTATATTAGGAGTAGAAAAACTAAAAAAGCAAGAGAAAGTTTGTTACTTTACATGAATATGTCATGGTTAAGGTGGCCACTTCTGAGGTTTCCTTGTGCGTGGATTACCAAGCATCGAAGATCACATCTGCTACCAAAAAAAGCAGATAGCATGACTGTAACAACTAAATGTTAGCTGGGAAATAATTTCTTGTTATGTGCAAGTTATAGGTCATTTGTTATATATGTTATATAAGAGAATCTTTATCAACTAAATGTTAATTAGGGGTTAATTCCTCTCTATGTAACAAGTTCTTATCAATTTTGCAGTTGACCATAGTGAACAAGAAAATAAGCAATTAACCAGTGGAAGGAATGGATAAAAAATGGAGACATTTTGAATAATTGAAAAGACCAACCTCTTTCTTTTCATGTAAGAGTAAAGAAAGTGAAGTCGCTCAGTCGTGTCCGACTCTTTGCGACCCCGTGGACTGTAACCTACCAGGCTCCTCTGTCCATGGGATTCTCCAGGCAAGAATACTGGAGTGGGTTGCCATTTCCTTCTTCCCAATCCCAGGGATTTCCTTCAATCCCTGGGATCTTCCCGACCTAGGGATTGAACCCGGGTCTCCCCCTTTGCAGGTAGACGCTTTAACCTCTGAACCACCAGGGAAGCCCTTAAGGGAAGTCTTTAAGAGTAAAGACTTTCTTAAAAACCCAAATTATAAGAAATTAAGTCCAGTCATTTTCCATATGTAGTGGTAGCCTAGATGATATTCAACACATATCAAACCTTAAACCTAATCATAGAAAAATGTCCATTATAATGGAAAAAGTATAGGATTAGGAGACAGGCAAAATTGGGTTCAAATACTAACTCAGTTGCCTACTATCTGGGTGACTTTAAACAGGTTTTATTTAAGTGGTCCAAGCCTCAGTTTCCTCAGCTAAAATTTGAGCATAGAAATACTTTCCTCACAAGACTATTTTAAGGCCTTAATTAAAATGACAGCTATTATTAAGAGAAGAAAATAGATTCTTAAATCTTGAAAAATTGAAAATCACTTTTCTTAAATTCTCTTTTTTGATGGTCTTTCATATTTACTACTAACTGCTTTAAAAATCTTCTAAAAATGCATTAAAGCAGGATCCATTCATTACAATTTCTAAAATCTTCAGGTAATTTTCCCTATAAAATTGGCATATATAATTTCATTATGTACTTCCTGTATGTTGATTATTATGAGAAAAAAATCATTTTTCATGATATCTTTAGCATTAAGAGGTAAATTACCTTTTCAAAGCTATAGTTTGCTAAACTACTTTTGTGATAAGCAATTATCAACTTGTTATTCTATTATGACAAATCATGTCAGTCCACTAAACCCTGTTTTAAAGCTTCAGATGGATCAGTCCTGGCCTCATATTCCATATTGATGTAACTATTGCTGCATAACAAATTACCCCCAAATTTAGTGGCTTGAAACAATTAAACTGATTATCTTATAGTTCCTATGGGTGGCCAGGCAGAGTCACCATGTTTTTTTTTAAGACTGAGCCGTGGGAGTCACACACCATCTTGACTTCTGCCATATTCAGACCAATCCTGATATACTATGGGAGGGGGCAACACAAAGGTGGGAATACCTGGAGGTGAACATTACTGGAAGGCCATCTTCGATGCTTGCTACCCTCCCACACATACAGGAGCAAATGTTCTGAAGAGATGCTTGTAACAGTGAAACTGCTTCTAAAAGCAGAGCGTTTTGCCTTGTACATAAAGATGCTCAATAATTAATTGAATAGATATTCACTCTTATAACCTAAAAAGAAAACAATTAAGTGAATAAATCGTTTGTTTTTTTTTTTTTTTTTTGTCTGAGTTTGGATGCCGATTGGTTCCCATGAACAGTTTGGCCATCTGTGTCTTTTGGATGGTGGTCAGCAGGAGTGAGGAAGATGGTTGTCAAAGGTTTGTACACTAAGGAGAAATAGAAGGAAGATGTGGCAGAAAGTCTCCATAGCACCTGGTAACTTCGGTTTTGGGGTGTGGTAATCAAGGAAAATGGTCTTTGGAGGACACCAGGGACATTACAGTCAAGAGGTAATACCCGAGGGACTTCCCTGGTGGTCCAGTGGCCAAGACTCCATGCTCCCAATGGAGGGGGGCCTAGATTTGATCCTTGGTCAGGGAGCTAGGTCCTGGGCTTCCCTTGTGGCTCAGCTGGTAAAGAATCCACCTGCAGTGCCAGAGACCTGGGTTCGATCCCTGGGTTGGGAAGATCCCCTGGAGAAGGGAAAGGCTACCGACTCCAATATTCTGGCCTGGAGAATTCCATGGACTGTATGGTCCTTGGGGTTGCAAAGAGTTGGACACGACAAAGCGACTTTCACTTTCACTTTCTTTCAAGCTCAGAGTCTTTCCTCTGCCCTGTCCAGTCCACTAATGAGCCCATGAAAGGCACACTTCATTTCTGTTACAGCGTTTCAGAGAACTAGATCCCACATGCTGCAATGAAGACCGAAGATCCCAACTGCCACAACTAAGACCCAGTGCAGCCAAATAAATAAATATTTTTAAAAAGGGACAATACCTGAAAATACACAACAACCAGCACATCATTTCTTCCTTATGAATGTCTTTCTAGTTGTAATAGTTATATTGTCTTCCTATTTTCAAGATTTCGTCAGATACACCCCATTTTCCTCTCTACAACCATAATCCTCATTCGCAGGAAGCTGAGGGGACCCATCCCAAATCTCAGACCTGCAGAGATGACATTTATTGCAAACAGCCTCTCAAGCTAAAGCCAGTCAGCCTGTGGAGGAACCAGAAATGAAATGATCAGTTTCCCAAAAGCCTCTATCTTGGGAACAATCCTGATAGTTCTCATCCATCTGCAAATGGTGCTTAATAGATATTTTTAGATGAATAAATAAAATAATGAACGAAAGTACCCACATATGAACTGAAGTTTTTACATTATTTGGTGGGAGACTGAGTCAAGCAAGGATATGTATACGGATTTCTTCAGGGTATCAGCCTGATGTCTTTCCATTCAGACCCAAGCTTCCTGATGCCGTGCCCCATCTGTATGATGGTGAATACCTTGGGAAAAAGTATCACATTCTCCTGGAAAGCTGAAGAGCTGGCATGATGTTTCTTCTTTTGAATTCTAGCCCCCAAACAATGAAGCTTATTAATGGATGGATACTGACTACAAAATGGTGTCACCTAAATGATTTAGTATCTATAAACTCCCAGGTGTGCTAAATAGCTCAGTCAAGTCTGACTCTTTGCGACCCTATAGACTGTAGCCTGCCAGGCTCCTCTTCCATGGGATTCTCCAGGAAAGAATACTGGAGTAGGTTGCCATGGCCAACTCCAAGGGATCTTCCCCACCCAGGGATCAAACCCACATCTCTTACATCCCCTGCATTGGCAGGCAGGTTCCTTACCACTAGCACCACCTGGGAAGCCTGTAGTGATACAGAATAATCACTAAACTCTTTAAAGAAAAGGCTGTCTTCTTCATCTCATTCCCTGCTGACACACAGCAGGCACTCAGCAAGCATTTCTTGAATGAATAAATGTAAGGCCAGCTATTTCTTCTGCTCTGCCAGTAGTCTCCACAACTGTTCTGTCCTGTGCCATGCTTAGTCACTCAGTAGTGTCCGACTCTTTGAGATCCTATAGACTATAGCCCGCCAGGCTCCTCTGTCCACATGGATTCTCCAGGTGAGAATACTGGAGTAGGTGGCCATGCCCTTCTCCAAGGGATCTTCCCAACCCAGGGATCATACACAGGTCTCCTGCACTGCAGGGGGATTCTTTAGTGTTTGAGCCACCAAGGAAGTCTCCATAACTAGTTTACCAGAATTGGAACTGGACTGGAAAGCTCTGATATCTTTTGAAAAAATAGTGTTGTTTATGTGAAAAGAAGACAAAAACATGAACCAAACTAGGAAGGTGGAGGTAGTAAGAAACTTTTAAGAAGTTTAAAAATTGAATTAGTTAGTGACAAGCCATGTGGTAATTATGAATGAAGTTTATAGCCAAAGAAATTATGGAGTTAAGACAGAGACGAGGTAGTTCAACCAGTTTCAGGAGCTTTAAAGTAAACCATTTCCACCTGGCCCCAGGAAAGATTGTGAAACTGGATTGGTCTGTCTGTGTGATCCCTAGACCTCAGCTCTTTCCTTCAGCCCTTTTCCAGGCTGACAATCCCTCAAGTTTTCTCCACTCCCTTCCCCCCGACTATTTTTTTACGTTTCAAGGAAAATACAGTGGTGGTAGGTTGAAATTAGCTCCCCAAACACCCGTAATTCCTGTATTGCACTGGCCTCAGGACAGATTTCCCAGGCTATAAGCAGTGAAGGCATCACCAATGATTTGAAATAAAATCCAGTATTTTTCCTAGAAGAGATGGGGTTTCTTGCCTTTATTTCCTACTCTGTTTTCCAGAAGTTTGCTTGTTGAAAGCCCAGCTTCCTCCTTAAGTAGTGTAGTTAGAACTTGACATGGATTGGTTAAGGGAGGCAGCACAGAGAAGTATAGCTCTTTAAAATGTTCAGGCATACAAGAAGTCTTTGAGTTCAGGGATTTTTCGGTATGTAATCAACAGCTCCAAAAAAACATTTACTTAGTCAAGAAGGTAATCCGATGCAAACATAATTGGGTATTTCTTTGGGCAATTTATTTAGAATCTTTGGTCCTTTCATGAGTCAACCTGCCCTTTTTAAAACTATGAGTCACCATGATTCTCATTCTGACCAGTATTTTTGTGCTTCATTGCTTGGAGGTAAATGAGTATTGCATTGTGAATCCAGCACAGTTTATCTAGTATACTACTAAAACAAGTTATTGAAGGCTTGATAAATTGCAATGCTGCAGCATGACTAAGACAGCCTTTTACTATGTGTGTATGCCTGGATCTGACCTCTGGAGCTGCTGCAGCCACCTTGTGACCATGAGGAAAGGGATTAAAAAAATTTTTTTTTGCTGAATCTTGAATATATGTATTCAGACTTGCTCACTGCGTACCCCTGAGCCTGTAATATTAGCTAGGAATCAGAGCAACTGCTTCCCCAGAAGAAGGAACCAGAGCAACTGTTTTTCAGAAAACTAGTCAATCAGTAGAAAAGCTACCTTGTGAGGAATTTGTGACTGTACTATTTAGACTCAACAGACTGACTTGGGGCATAACAATCAGCTGTGCCAAGCTCTCCTGTAATAACTAACTTAGAACTTGCAATCAAAGGAGTTGTTAAAACCAAGAAATCATTATTCTCTGTGAACACTTGTGACTTCTGCCTTTATAGGTTCTGCCCTTGCCCTTGAGAGACAAGGTACCCTGTCGTCAGAAGGCTGTTTTCTCTCTTTTATACCTGATAGATAAGTAAGTCCTGATGACTTCATGCTAAATTTGTCTCCAAAGTATTTTTGGAGTATGAACACCTCACTCTGTCTCAGGATCTTTGTTTCATTTTTTAAAACAATTTTTTAAAAGTCTTTATTGAATTTGTTACAGTTTTCTTTTTTTTTTTTTAATGTTTGTTTTCTTTTGGCCACTAGGCATGTGGCGTCTTAGCTCCCCAACCAGGGATTGAACCCCTACCCTCTGCACTGGAAGGCTAAGTCTTAACCACTGGACCACCAGGGAGGTCCCTGTTTGTTTCTTTGGGGGGCAGGTCAAAAGTGATACACTAAGGATGGCTTAGCAAGAAGACAGCAAGAACCTGGTTCCTTGGTGATGTCTTTATTTTACTAACTTTGGAGCCCTCATGCCTCTAGAATTTTTGTTATGTGGTATAATAAATTTCCTTTTTTGCTTCAACCACATTGACTTGGGTTTTCTGTTTACTTGTACCAAAAGTAAGATAACTGATACAACTTCTCTCATTGTTCTTTTAAAAATAGTGCTCCTACCTTATTGCAGGCACCCTGATTCTCCTTGTTATATATTTATATCTTTGTTTACTTGTTCACTGGCAGTGTCTCCCACTAAAATATAAGCTCCACGAGACAGGGAACTTGGTCTGTTCAGATGCCTGTCTAGAAGTTCTAGCACATTACAAATGCCCATTAATATTGGTTTAGTAAATATTTGTTTAATCCATAGAATTATATATGGTCTTCAATAAAGTTTTCTGGAAGAAAAGCCTGAGACAGGGATGCACAGGCATGTTATTTATTGAAGGCGTGCTCTTTGGAGAAAGGTAACGTGGGCAGCAGGGTAAGACAGGGAGAGGAACTCAGGAGGGATGTGGTCTCAGCTGCAGTCGAGACTTGGCCTGCCCTGGAGAGCTCTGGAGCGTGAATGGCACCACAGAGTTGCTACCATTTTGAAACAAGGGAGTAAGCTTATATTTTTCACCCAAATTAAAGTCATTAGTTATTGACTACGACCTGCTTGGTTGAGGTGGAGGAGAATGTTATCTCCCAGGCAACTCAATTCCCATCCATCCAAAGGCAATTCTCCAGCAAGCGTGCGAAGTCGCTTCAGTTGTGTCCAACCCTTCGTGACGCTATGCACTGTAGCTTGTCAGGCTCCTCTCTCCGTGGAATTTTCCAAGAAAGAGTACTGGAGTGGGTTGCCAAGCCCTCCTCTAGGGGATCGTCCTGACTCAGGGATAAAACCTGTGTTTCCTGCATCTGCAGACAGGTTATTTACCCATTAAGCCACCTGGGAACCCCCAGATCTCCACAGAAGGGGGCACCTGTCAGTAGTTAGTCATCAACATTCACAGCCCCTGGGGGATGGGTGTGCTGGGCTTGTAAAGGGAATCTGAGTGGGACACCAATAATGTTGACTTCCCTGATGGTCCAGTGGTTAAGACTTCAAGCTCCTTGTGCAGGGGCTTTGGGGACGGGAAGGGGGCACATTCAATCCCTGATCAGAGAACTACATCCTGAATGCCACAACTAAGGCCCAGTGCAGCAAAATAAATAAATATTTTTTAAAAACACTGCTTATAATATATATCTAGAAGGAAAAAAAAAAACAAGAGAATTACTAAAAACTATTAGAAGCAAAAAGCCTCTTGATGAAAGTGAAAGTGGAGAGTGAAAAAGTTGGCTTAAAGCTCAACATTCAGAAAATGAAGATCATGGCATCTGGTCCCATCACTTCACGGGAAATAGATGGGGAAACAGTGGAAACAGTGTCAGACTTTATTTTGGGGGGCTCCAAAATCACTACAGATGGTGACTGCAGCCATGAAATTAAAAGATGCTTACTCCTTGGAAGGAAAGTTATGACCAACCTAGATAGCATATTCAAAAGCAGAGACATTACTTTGCCAACAAAGGTTCATCTAGTCAAGGTTATGGTTTTTCCTGTGGTCCTGTATGGATGTGAGAGTTGGACTGTGAGGAAGGCTGAGCACCGAAGAATTGATGCTTTTGAACTGTGGTGTTGGAGAAGACTCTTGAGAGTCCCTGGGACTGCAAGAAGATCCAACCAGTCCATTCTGAAGGAGATCAGCCCTGGGATTTCTTTGGAGGGAATGATGCTGAAGCTGAAACACCAGTACTTTGGCCACCTCATGCGAAGAGCTGACTCATTGGAAAAGACTCTGATGCTGGGAGGGATTGGGGGCAGGAGGAGAAGGGGATGACAGAGGATGAGATGGCTGGATGGCATCACTGACTCAATGGATGTGAGTCTGAGTGAACTCTGGGAGTTGGTGATGGACAGGGAGGCCTGGCGTGCTGCGATTCATGGGGTTGCAAAGAGTCGGACACGACTGAGCGACTGATCTGATCTGATCTGATCTGATTAGAAGCAACTGTAGAATTCATGAAAATAGGTTATACACTTTGCATATAAAAATGAGCAACATATCCCTAATAACTCTGAGAAAATTTAGTGGAAGAAGCCATTTTATTTTAAAAACTATAAAGTGATCAACTGTCTTAGCATTCGCAAATAAAAACTGTATAAACTTGAATGAAGAAAACTTCAAAATTCTATTTGGGGACATGAAAGAAGATAAGTAAATTGAAAGACATAACATTTTTTGGATCAAGGGACTAAATATGTTAAATATAGAAATTCTTCCTAAATTGTCATCCTAATTCAATCCAATCCCAATTAAAATACAGTGGATTTTTTTAATCTTGAAAAACAATTCTATAACTCATGGTAACCAGGAACATTCAAAACAAAGTATGGATGGGAACTGGTCCGACCACAAACTGAAACTATAATAATGAAAGTACTTAAAAACTTCCAAAGAAATAGGCAGATCCATGGAACAGAATAAAGGGTGCAAAATAGATCCCAATACACATGGAGAGTTAGTTTGTCATAAAGGTTTCATGTCAAATTGATGAGGAATGAGAAATTATACATATTGCATCAAAACAACTAGATTACTATATATATATTTGGGGGAGAAATACTGAATCCTTATTTCATTCTTTAACCCAAAATAAGTTCCAGAAGGAGCAAAAATGTTATGCAACCAATGAAAAACAGAAACTTCTAAAAGAAAGCATGGGAACATATATTTGCTATTGTAGAATAAAGAAAGCCTTACTAAGTAGTACCTAAAGTCCAAACCATAAATCATAAACAAAGTCAAAGGTCAAATGACCGGGAAAAATATTAACAACATATTTGACAAGCTAACGTCCAAACTGCAAAGAGATCTTATACGGCAGATAGTTCAGAGAAAAAGAAATACTAATGATCAATAAACTCATAAAAAAAAGGCTTAAGTTCAGCCACAGTTAAAGAAATGCAAATCTAAACAATGGAAGCCATTTAACACCTTTTGGATTGGCAAAATTGATAAGTTTAATGGTATCCAGTTCTAACAAAAGTGTGGGAAGGCGGGGATGTTCACATGGGATTGGTAGTATTATAACAGCTGGACCTTTGTGTACGTGATTTAGGGTTGCTGTCAGTGGGGAATGCCCATATGCTTGGGCAGTCAAGCTCACTTCTAGAAATATTCCATAAGATCATACCCGCCAAAGTTCATCAAGATAGGATGTATACAGGTGTTTAATGAAGCATCATTTATAGTTGCAAAAAAAGAGACAACCTGGAAATAGTCAAATTGCAATTAATAGGATATGAATAGGGTATTGGTGTAATAACTAATAGAAAATACTCTGCAGTCTTTTTTTTTTTTTTTTTTTTTTTTCCCACACAGCTTGCAAGACCTCAGTTCCCTGAGCCTGGGTCCCTTGCAGTGGAAGCATGGAGCCCTAACCACTGGACTGTCAGGGGATTTCCTTTGTAGTCATTTTTTTAAAAAGTAGGAAGTAAATTGAAAATGATGTGAATGGTGGGATTGTTGTTGTTCAGTCGCCAAGTCATGTCCGGCTTTTTGTGACCCCCTGGACTGCAGCATGCCAGGCCTCCCTGTACCTCACCATCTCTGAGAGTCTGCCCAAGTTCACGTTTATTGAATTGGTGATGCCATCCATCCATCTCATCCTCTATCACCCTCTTCTCCTTCTGCCTTTCAATCTTTCCCAGGATCAGAGTCTTTTCTAATGAGTTGGCTGTTTGCATCAGGTGCCAAAGTATTGGAACTTTAGCTTCAGCATCCGTCATTCCAGTGAGTATTCAAGGTTGATTTCCTTTAGGACTGACTGATTTGATCTCTTTGCTGTCCAAGGGACTCTCCAGAGTCTTCTCCAACACCACAATTCAAAAGGCGTCCTGCCTTCTTTATGGCCCAACTCTCACATCTGTATATGACTACTGGGAAGACCATAGCCTTGACTCATATGGACTTTTGTCAGCAAAGTGATATCTTTGCTTTTTAATACACTGTCTAGGATTGTCACAGCTTTCCTTCTAAGAAGCAATCGGCTTCTAATTTCATGGTTGCAGTATTTGATTTAATTAACTAGTTTTTTTAATTATTATATTCACCACTCACAGATTAGAGTAACAGTGAAATGTGTGCATGATATTAAGCTCCCTAAGTATATCCTTTCAGTTCATTGCCTCAGCATTGTCATTTAAGTATCACAGTAGTGGCAAAGCAAAAGCTATCACAGACTTGTATCTGGGGACAGAATACAACAGTGATTGAGAACACAGACTGTTAATAATCTAGCACTACGTAACAAGCTACTCAAAACACGAAAGCTTCAGCAATAAATATTTTCTCATAATTTCTGTGGGTCAGAAATCTGGGAGTGGCTTAGCTGGGTGGTCCTGGCTCAGGGTCCCTCTCGAGGTTGCAGGCACGCTGTTAGCTCTGACTGTGATCATTTCAAGGCTCAAATAGGGCTGGGGAGTCTGGCTTCAAGTTATCTCATGCCATTGTTGGCGAACCTGAGCCCTGGGCTGGCTGCTGGCTGGAGGCCTGCATTCCTCACCATGTGGGACCCTCCATGGAACTGCTGGACGTGGCAGCTGGCTTCCTCTAGAGGCAGGTAATTCAACAAAGGGAGAGTCACCCAAGACAGAAGGCACAATCCAATCACAGAAGTGACATAGCATCTTTTCCGCAGTATGCCATGGGTCTCACAGATCCACCCTGATGTAACGTATGAGGGAACTTACACAGAGGATCAATATCAGGAGGCAGGGCACAGGGCCCCGGGGAAGCTGGCAGTCAGACTCCAGGGTTTAAGTCATCCAATCACATTTGCCTCAGTTTATGCATATGGAAAATGGGAATAATAAGATTATCTGCTTTTAAGGACTAAAATAGCTAATATATTTTTAAAACTAATAATATATTTAAGATAGTTATGAATGAGTTATAGGACATCTGGCATTGGCTTTAAATACTTCAGGAAAAAATTTGAGAGAGAACAGTGGTGGTAGATAAAACATATAGGGCAAAATGTTAAAATGTTAATGATATATTTTAAACGGGTGCTACGTCAAATGAACCTATCTACAAAAGAGAAACAGAGTCACAGGGGGAACAACCTTGTGGTTGCCAAGAGTCGGGGGAGCAAGAATGATGCGTTGGGAGTTTGGGGTTGGTAGATGCAAACTTGGAGAAGGCGATGGCACCCCACTCCAGCACTCTTGCCTGGCAAATCCCATGGGCGGAAGAGCCTGGTGGGCTGCAGTCCATGGGGTCGCTAGGAGTCGGACACGACTGAGCAACTTCCCTTTCACTTTTCACTTTCATGCATTGGAGAAGGAAATGGCACCCCACTCCAGTGTTCTTGCCTGGAGAATCCCAGGGATGGGGGAGCCTGGTGGGCTGCCATCTCTGGGGTTGCACAGAGTCGGACACGACTGACTCGACTAAACAGCAGCAGCAGCAGCAGCAGCAGCAGACGCAAACTCACAACAAGGTCTTACTATATAGCACAGGAAACCATAGTCAGTATCCTAGGATAAACCATAATGAAAAAGAATATTTTAAAAAAGAATGTATATCAACATGAATCCGCCACGGGTGTACATGTGTTCCCCAGATTCATGTTGATGTATGGCAAAACCAATACGATATTGTAAAGTAATTAGCCTCCAATTAAAATAAATAAATCTATATTTTTAATATATATATATATTTTGAAGAAGGAAAATCTTTAAAAAAAATAAAGTAAAAAAGAATGTATATATAATTAAGTCCCTTTGCCATACAGCAAAGATTAACACAGCATTGTAACTCAACTATATTCCAATTAGAAAAAGAACAATAAAAAATGGTGTGCAAGGCATACATAGAGGTTTTTTTCATGCTCTTCATTTCTTAAGCTTAAAATTTCCCATAATAAAAGGTTACATAATTCTCGACATAAAATGTTTGTAGCAGTAGCCAAAACTTAGTAAACAGTGCTAAGTCACTTCGGTTGTGTCTGACTCTTTGTGGCTCTATGGACTGCAACTCACCAGGCTCCTCTGTCCATGGGATTTCCCAGGCAAAAAAACTGGATTGGGTTGCTATGCTCTCCTCCAGGGGATCTTCCTGACCCAGAGATCGAACCCACGTCTCCTGCAGCTCCTGGACCGCAGGTGGATTCTTTACCGCGGAGCCACTGGGAAGCCTAAGCACTCAAAAAAATGCTAGTTATTATTTTGGGGAGAATAAATAAGTTAGCTTTTTCTGTATTCAATTGTATAATTCTCTGTATACTGGGTATTTTATTTTTTTATGGCTGTGCTGAGTCTTCATTACTGCGCGGGCTTTCTCTCAGTCGCCACGAGCGGGGGCTGCTCTCTGTTGCTCGGGCTTCTCTCACAGTGGCTTCTCTTGTTGCAGGGGATCTCTGTGTGCTGGCTTCAGGGGCTGCAGCACGTGGGCTCAGCAGTCCCGCTGCACGGGCTCAGTTTCCTGGGAAATCTTCCCAGACCAGTGATGGAACCTGTGTCTCCCCACTGGCAGGTGGATTCTTTCCCGCTGAGCCACCAGGGAAGCCCCACCCTGGGTCTTTTACACATGTATCATTCTGGCTGAAATAAGTTAACTTAGGTCTTTGCAATGCTTCCTTAAAAATCATCAATCCATTCAGCTATAATCATTTTTTCTACCAGGGCCCAAGTAATCTTGCAGCCGCAAAAATGAAAATAAAATTTCTTAGATTTTTTTTTTTTAATTTTATTTTATTTTTAAATTTTACATAATTGTATTAGTTTTGGTGGAAATGCAAACTAGTTCAGCCACTATGGAGAACAGTGTGGAGATTCCTTAAAAAACTGGAAATAGAACTGCCTTATGATCCAGCAATCCCACTGCTGGGCATACACACTGAGGAAAATTTCTTAGATCTTGTACCGCATAGGCCTACCCTGTGAACCACAAGAGGGAGCCCATGCCCAGAAACAAACTGAAAGTAACAAAAACTTCAAATGCACTTAATCACTACGTTGAAAGGAGGCTGCTTTGCAATATTCTGGAGCTGTATATCAGGTTAACCAGGAGAGGCAATAGGAAAGGAGTGTATGATCGGTCACATGGCAGGTACAGTCCTAGGAAGATACCTGGGTGGGCCACCCAGAGCAGCTGAAGTGAGACACGGCTCATTTCAGCCTGCCTCAGAGTGAGTGTGAAAAATCACACTCACACACTGCTTATAAATAGATCATTTGAGATTTGCCTCATTTTTATAATCTAGGACTCAGTTGCATTAATTTTCAGCTTTGTAACCCAAATTCCACTTTGTAACAAAGCTTTGTGAAATATGCGCCGGCTTGGCTATTTCGAGACAAAAAAACTTCACACTTTTCTTATGTCTTCTGATCACTCAACATTTCTTCCCTTTTATAAATACTGACTTCCATTACAGAATTATGGACTTTGGTGTTCTCTGTAGGATGCAATTTTCCTCTTAATATTAATACATATGAATTTGGCCAATCTGTTTACAGATTAGGATCTGACTTCGTTACAGTAGAGCCCTTTTTGCAAACATTCAGTATATCAAGATCTAACTGTAGTGCACAACTGAGTATGGGAAACTCATGTTAAGTCCCTGTCAATGTTACCCCATTTATTTTTATTTTTTGACTGCGTGATGTGAAATGCCAGATCTTAGTTCCCTGACCAGGGATGGAACCTGTGCCCCCTACATTGAGAGCAAGGAGTCTTAACCACTGGATCGCCAGGGAAGTCCCACTTCCATTTACATTTAATACACATGTATTGAAAATGAGCAGCAGGGGTACCACAATGGATAAGAACAGTGATAAGAGGACTTGCACACAATTCTTGGACAAATGGCATTTCTGACTCTGATCTGCTCCCTTCTATTCTCTTTTTTTCGTTTCTTTTCTGTTTCCATCCCCCCTACCCCCCACCCGGGAGGAGGGACAGTTATGACTAACACAGCTAAGTCAAGCTCAACCATGTCCTATCCTCTTACCCTTTACCCCTATCATCCTGGAAGTTTCCAGAACACCATCATAGGGATGGGACTTTCTCCTCTTGAGAATAGGCAGGTGAAAAGAACTTTTTATCCAGGTGACCAAATGCATTTAATACATGGTTCTGGTATCCCTGATATGCACCGTGATGGAAACAGAGTCATGTGCTCTCCTCCCTGACCCCCCAACTCCACATACTGTTACTAAAGCCTCCTTGAAGGAAGCCTATGCAGGATTCTCCTGGAGGGAGAACAGAAGGGGTGGGATGGGCTGGTTTAGCAGAGACTGATGTTGGGGGATGAAGAGAGTCCCCAAGGCTGAGGGGGGCATAGGGCTCAGTGAGGTCAGTGGGGTGACCTGTGTTTAGCTCCTGAGAGGGTGTCAGCCAAACTTAATTCTGAAACATGGTAGCAATCCTCGACCTAAGAACCCTGAATGGGCTAAGTAAGAGTTAATTAATAAGAACTAGTAAGAATTAATCAATTAGCAACAGGCTAACTGACCCTGGAATTGACCATCATTGCCCTTCTCTGGTGTGACCTTGGGCCTGACTTTTTTTTTTTTTGGCCACCTCACTCGGTATACAGGACCTTAGTTCTCCTACCAGGAATCGAACCGGTGGAAGCACAGACTCATAACCATTGGACCACCAGGGAAGTCGGACTTGGCATCTCTAAAGCTGCCATGGAGGAAGGAGATACTACTTCAGCTTCCTTGCAGGAAAGCGTAGTGGGTAAGCTCAGAGGAGTCTCAGAATATGAATGCCATCTACTAGTTCAAGAGCATAAGACAAAGAAAGGCATCTTTTTTTCCAGATAGAAAGTAGTTTACTACTCATTGCAAAAATTCAGAAAATATTGGAAAGTATAAACTCTGTAGAATTTTAATGGGATTAATTGACAAATACTGACCGATGACCTGCTTTTTTCACTGGGTTTCCCTTGTGGCTCAGCTGGTAAAGAATCCACCTGCAACGCAGGATTCGTGGGTTTGAGCCCTGGGTTTGGAAGATCCCCTGGAGAAGAGAACAGCTACCCACTCCAGTATTCTGGCCTGGAGAATTCCATCGACACTCCATGGGGGTCACAAAGAGTTGAACACGACTGAGTGACTTTCACTCATTTTCACCAGTGTGGATCAAAATAAACTGTGGAAAATTCTGAAAGAGATGGGAATACCAGACCACCTGATCTGCCTCTTGAGAAATCTGTATGCAGGTCAGGAAGCAACAGTTAGAACTGGACATGGAACAACAGACTGGTTCCAAATACGAAAAGGAGTACTTCAGGGCTATATATTGTCACCCTGCTCATTTAACTTATATGCAGAGTACATCATGAGAAACGCTGGACTGGAAGAAACACAAGCTGGAATCAAGATTGCCGGGAGAAATATCAATAATCTCAGATATGCAGATGACACCACCCTTATGGCAGAAAGTGAAGAGGAACTAAAAAGCCTCTTGATGAAAGTGAAAGTGGAGAGTGAAAAAGTTGGCCTAAAGCTCAACATTCAGAAAACGAAGATCATGGCATCCGGTCCCATCACTTCATGGGAAATAGATGGGGAAACAGTGGAAACAGTGTCAGACTTTATTTTTCTGGGCTCCAAAATCACTGCAGATGGTGATTTAATTTCATCTGCAGTGAAATTAAAAGACAGTTACTCCTTGGAAGGAAAGTTATGACCAACCTAGATAGCATATTCAAAAGCAGAGACATTACTTTGCCAACAAAGGTCCGTCTAGTCAAGGCTATGGTTTTTCCCGTGGTCATGTATGGATGTGAGAGTTGGACTGTGCAGAAGGCTGAGTGCCGAAGAATTGATGCCTTTTGAAGAATTGATGCTTTTTGAACTGTGGTGTTGGAGAAGACTCTTGGGAGTCCCTTGGACTGCAAGGAGACCCAACCAGTCCATTCTGAAGGAGATCGGCCTGGTTTTCTTTGGAAGGAATGATGCTAAAGCTGAAACTCCAGTACTTTGGCCACCTCATGCGAAGAGTTAACTCATTTGAAGAGACTCTGATGCTGGGAGGGATTGGGGGCAGGAGGAGAAGGGGATGACAGAGGATGCGATGGCTGGATGGCATCACTGACTCGATGGATGTGAGTCTGAGTGAACTCCGGGAGTTGGTGATGGACAGGGAGGCCTGGCGTGCTGCGATTCATGGGGTTGCAAAGAGTCGAACATGACCGAGCGACTGAACTGAACTGAACTGAACTGAATATATTTTGGACATCTGTTCATGATAATGAATATAAATCTATGGCCAGAGTATATCCTTGTACAAATAAGTCAAACATACTACCTATTGATAGAAATGTAGATTGCATACGGTGACTTTATACATAAAATAGTGATATAGTGGGCATTATCATTTTTTAAATTAGCAAATTAATTTCTTACTCAAAATGTTAAGAATCTTCCCAGCCCCAGATACCAGTGATACTTTTTTAAAAATGTATAGGGGACTTCCCTGGTGGTTCAGTGGGAAAGAATCCACCTGCCAATGCAGGGGACACAGGTTCAATCCCTGGTCTGAGATCAGATCAGATCAGATCAGATTAGTCACTCAGTTGTGTCCGACTCTTTGCGACCCCATGAATCGCAGCACACCAGGCCTCCCTGTCCATCACCAACTCCCGGAGTTCACTCAGACTCACATCCATCGAGTCAGTGATGCCATCCAGCCATCTCATCCTCTGTCATCCCCTTCTCCTTTTTAGTTCCTCTTCACTTTCTTCACTTTCTTCCATAAGGGTGGTGTCATCTGCATATCTGAGGTTATTGATATTTCTCCCAGCAATCTTGATTCCAGCTTGTGTTTCTTCCAGTCCAGCATTTCTCATGATGTACTCTGCATATAAGTTAAATAAGCAGGGTGACAATATATAGCCCTGATGTACTCTTTTTCATATTTGGAACCAGTCTGTTGTTCCATGTCCAGTTCTAACTGGTGCTTCCTGACCTGCATACAAATTTCTCAAGAGGCAGATCAGGTGGTCTGGTATTCCCATCTCTTTCAGAATTTTCCACAGTTTATTGTGATCCACACAGTCAAAGGCTTTGGCATAGTCAATAAAGCAGAAATAGATGTTTTTCTGGAACTCTCTTGCTTTTTCCATGATCCAGTGGATGTTGGCAATTTGATCTCTGGTTCCTCTGCCTTTTCTAAAACCAGCTTGAACATCAAGAAGTTCACGGTTCACATATTGCTGAAGCCTGGCTTGGAGAATTTTGAGCATTACTTTACTAGCATGTGAGATGAGTGCAATTGTGCAGTAGTTTGAGCATTCTTTGGCATTGCCTTTCTTTGGGATTGGAATGAAAGCTGACCTTTTCTAGTCCTGTGGCCACTGCTGAGTTTTCCAAATTTGCTGGCATATTGAGTGCAGCACTTTCACAGCATCATCTTTCAGGATTTGGAATAGCTCAACTGGTCTGAGAAGATGCTACATGCCTCAGGGCAACTAAGTTTGAGCACCTAGAGCCTGTGCTCCACAAGAGGGACATTGCAATGGAGAGTAACCCCCACCTGCTATAACTAGAGAAAGCCCACACACAGCAATGAAGACCAACCACAACCAAAAAATAAATACATAAATTATTATTTTTTAATGTAAATGGAAGGGAACTTCCCTGGTAGTCCAGTGGTTAAGACTCTGGCTCTTCCACTGCCATGGGCCCACACTTGGTCTTGGTTGGGGAACTAGAGTCCTGAAAGCCACACAGCACAGCCAGAAAAACATAGGTATATAGATACAGATATTCAGTTCATTTCAGTTCAGTCGCTTCTAATTATGGGTGGCCCCCAATCAAAGGAAATGGCAACCCACTCGAGTACTCTTGCCTGGAGAATTCCATGGGCAGAGGAGCCTAGCAGGCTACAGTCCATGGGATCGCACAGAGTTGGACATGACTGAGTGACTGAGCACACACACCAAATCCAAAGCTTTAAAGTCAGATTAAAGTGATCCTAGGTTACCAGGGGGTACCAGGAGCCTGAAGAAGCAAGTGAAAATCCTCTTATATAGATAACATAATCCTGATGTTATTTCTATAACTAATTTTTGAAATACATTGTTCAGCACACAATCAAATATAACTAGACATGAAAGGAGCCAAGATAAAATGAACAAGAATAAACAGAAATAACTGACATCAGACACAACCCTCAGTTCAGTTCAGTTCAGTTCAGTCACTCAGTCATGTCCAACTCTTTGCGACCCCATGAATTGCAGCACACCAGGCCTCCCTGTCCATCACCAACTCCTGGAGTTCACTCAGACTCACTTCCATCGAGTCAGTGATGCCATCCAGCCATCTCATCCTCTGTCATCCCCTTCTCCTCCTGCCCCCAATCCCTCCCAGCATCAGAGTCTCTTCAAATGAGTTAACTCTTCGCATGAGGTGGCCAAAGTACTGGAGTTTCAGCTTTAGCATCATTCCTTCCAAAGAAAACCAGGGCTGATCTCCTTCAGAATGGACTGGTTGGGTCTCCTTGCAGTCCAAGGGACTCTCAAGAGTCTTCTCCAACACCACAGTTCAAAAGCTTCAGCGCTCAACCTTCTTCACCGTCCAACTCTCACATCCATACATGACCACAGGAAAAACCATAGCCTTGACTAGACGGACCTTTGTTGGCAAAGTAATGTCTCTGCTTTTCAATATGCTATCTAGGTTGGTCATAAACTTTCCTTCCAAGGAGTAACTGTCTTTTAATTTCATGGCTGCAGTCACCATCTGCAGTGATTTTGGAGCCCAAAAAAATAAAGTCTGACACTGTTTCCACTGTTTCCCTATCTATTTCCCATGAAGTGATGGGACCGGATGCCATGATCTTCGTTTTCTGAATGTTGAGCTTTAAGCCAACTTTTTCACTCTCCACTTTCACTTTCATCAAGAGGCTTTTTAGTTCCTCTTCACTTTCTGGTCAGACTCTTGTAATTACAGTAATTAAAACCATGAACCTAGAATAGTTCTTGGATTTCTTATTCTTCCCATAAGTAAGCATGGTCATTTAAAGAACGCATAGTAATGCGAATTATAGTCAGTGTAAGTCAGAGCTGTGGAAAGTTAGAAAACTAGAGTGTTTACTTAAAGTTTCTGAGATAATATGTTTCAATTTAGTGAACGGATCAATTACTCAATGAGCTTATCTTGAATAGTGTGTGTGCTAAATTACTTCAGTCATGTCAGACTTTGTGTGACCCTATGGACTGTAGCCCCCAGGTTCCTCTGTCCATGGTTGTCTCCAGGCAAGAATGCTGGAGAGGGTTGCCATGCCCTCCTCCAGGAGATCTTCCTGACCCAGGAATCAAACCTGTGTCTCTTGTGTCTCCTGCATTGCCAGGCGGGTTTTTTACCACTAGCGCTTTAAATAGAAGTGTATGCAATCACTAGTCTGTCTGTGTCTAAAACAGACAAGCCAAAAAAGCTAGTTTTTTTATTGAGATAAAATTCCTGTGACATAAAATTCATTACTTTAAAGTTTAGGGACTTCCCTGGTGGTCCAGTGGTTAAGACTTTGCCTTCCAATGCAGAGGATAAGGGTTCGATTCCTGGTCCAGGAGCTAAGATCCTGCATGCCTTGTAGCCAAAAAACCAAAACATAAAACAGAAACTTCTTTATTGTAACAAATTCAATAAACACTTTAAAAATGGTCCACTTCAAAAAAAAATCTTAAAAAAAAATACAACTCAGTGGTCTTGAACACATTCACAATTTGTGTAACCATCCCTACTCTTTAATGCCAAAATACTTAAATCACCTCAAAATGAAATTCCATATTTTTTAACAATTATTCCTGGTTCCATCTTCCCTTGATCTCTGGCAAACATTAATCTACTTTCCATCTCTATAGATTTACCTATCTTGACATTTCATATACATGGAGTCACATAACATATGACCTTTCCAAAATAACAGCTTTATGAATACATAATTGAAATACCATAACATTTGCATATTTAAAGTGTATAATTCAATGGGTTTTAGTATATTTACAGATATTTGTAACCATCATAAAGGTTAATCTCAGAACATTTTCATTACCCCTAAAAGAAACTCTGTACCTTTTAGCTATGATCTCCCATCCAGCCTTCCTTCCTAGACCAAACAACCAATAATCTATCTTCTGTCTCTGTAGATTTTCCAAATTCTGGACAATTCATATAAGTGGCATCATAAATATGTGATATTTTGTGACTAGTTTCTGTCACCAACATATTATTTTCTGACTTTTTTATTATATCCATCCTAGTGGGTATGACGTGGTATTTTGTGGTTTTGATTTGGATTTCATTGACAACTAATTATATTGTCATCAATATATGTGCTTATTGGCCATTTATATATATATATATATATTCTTTGGAGAAATGTCTATGTAGATTCATTGCTCTTTTTAAAAATTGGGTTATATGTCTTTATTATTGAGTTTTAAGAGTTCTTTATATATTGTAGATATAAATCCCTAATTAGACATAGGATCTGCAAATACATTCTCCCATCCTGTGGGCTGTCTTTTCACTATGTTTCACTAGTGAAACATAACACTAGAATTTTTTAATTTCAATGAAATCTATTTTTTTCCTTTGTTATTCATGCTTTTTGTGTCATATCTAAGAATCTATTGCTAAATCTGAGGTCATGAAAATTTACTACTGCTTTCTTCTAAGAGTATTATTGTTATAGCTCTTACATTAGGTCTTTGATCCATTTTGAATTAATTTTGTATGTGATATGAGATAGGGATCCAACTTTAATCTTTTGCATGTGGATGTCCAGATGTCTCAGCACCGATTGTTGAAAATGCTATTGTTTCTTCCCTTGAATGGTTTTGGCATTCTTGTCAAATTTCAATCAACCAGTGGTTTATATATTTATTTCTGGAATCTCGTTTTTATTCTCTTGTTCTCTATGTCTGCCCTTATGCCAATACCATACTGTCTTGGCTACTATTGTTTTGCAGTAAGTTTTTAAATTGGGAAGTGTGAATCCTCCAACTTTATTCTTCTTTTCTAAGATTCTTTTGTCTGTTCTCAGTTCCTTGAAGTTTTGTATGGATTTTAGAATCAGCTTGTCCACTTCTGAAAAAAAAAAAAGAGAGAGAAAAGCAGTTATAATTTTGGTAGAGATTGCATTGACTCTGTGGATCAATTTGAGGAATACAAAATACAATTTTAAAGTAAAATATTTTTCTTTTTTTTGGCCACATTGCATGCAGGATCTCAGTTTCCCCAACCAAAGATGGAACTTGCCGTGGAGTCTTGACCACTGGGGAAGTCCCTCAAGTTGTTTTTTTAATACCCTTAACTATGGAGTGATTCTTTTATGTAGCAATGAATTGCTGTTGAATATAGCAATGAATTGTTGTTTTATGTAGCAATGAATACTGTTTACAGGAAAATTGAAAAAAATGAATGTCCACACATATATGTCCTCTTTATGGATAAACAAAATGTGGTCTGTATGTATAAATACAATGGAATGTCATTCAGCCTTAAAAAGAAATGAAATTCTAATATATGCTACAACACGGATAAAACTTGAGAACATTATGCTTAGTGAGATAAGCCAGACACAAAAGAACAAACACTGTACTCGTACTCTTCCTCTTATACGAGATACCTAGAATAAACAAATTCATAGAGGCAGAAAGTATAATAGAATTACCAGAGACTGGGGAATTTTTGTTTATTGAGAGAGAGCTTCTATTTGGGAAGGTGGAAAAGTTCTGGAAATAGATACTCGTGGTGGTTGTACAACACTGTGAATGTACTTATTGCTACTGAGTTGTATGGTTAAAAATGGTTGGCATCATATAAATTTTATGTTATATACATTATAGCACAATTTTTTAAATGCAGGACTTCTCTGTTGGTCCAGTAGTTAGGAATCCGCCTTGTAATGCAGGGGACATGGGTTCTGTCCCTGATTGGGGAACTAAGCTCCCACATGCCACAGGGCAACTAAGCCTGTGTGCCATAACCGCTGAGTTCGAGAGCCACAACTAGAGAGTTTGTGTGCCGCAGTGAAAGATCCCACATGACGCAACGAAGATCCTACCTGTGGCAACTAAGAACCAATGCAATCAAATAAATAAATGTTTAAAAAAATATATGGGGACTTTCCTGGGGGTCTAATGTGTAAGGTTCTGAGCTCCCAATGCAGAAAGCCCAGGTTTGACTTCCCTGGTGGCTCAGATGGTAAAGCGTCTGTCTACAATGCGGGAGACCCAGGTTCAATCCCTGGGTTGGGAAGATCCCCTGGAGAAGGAAATGGCGACCCACTCAAGTACTATTGCCTGGAAAATCCCATGGACAGAGGAGCCTGGTAGGCTACAGTCCACGGGGTCGCCAAGAGTCAGACACGACTGAGCAACTTTACGACTGATCCCACTTTCAGGGAACTAGATTCCACACGTCACAGCTAAGAGAGTTCATAAGCTGTGACTAAAGATCCCTGATGATGCAACTAAGACTCGGCACCACCAAATAAATAATTTTTTAAAAAATGTTCTCTTTGAGTCTGAATTTTAAAACATGGCTAATCAACTCACTCATCTGGATCACTCTCGAGAGTCCTTGGGTGATAAAACCGCTCTGTAACACATTACTCTTCCGAGCAGCTTTGTCGGTTCTCCTGATTGGCCCCATTCCTGACTCTAGCCGCTTGCCCTACTACAGGGCCACCAAGCTCCTGACCCAAGGATTCAACTTTCACTTCATGGAATTGACAACAGGATTCTACTTGCTGGGCTTGGCCTTTGGGATGCCCCAGCACAGGACTCAAACGTTACCCATGATCCTTTGCATTCCTGGCACTACTTGCTTCCCCCGTGTACTTTTTCTTTTTCCAATTATTTAATATATTTTGACTGGAGGACAGTTACAATGTTGTGATGATTTTTGCCATACATCAACATGAATTGGCCACAAGTAGACACGTGTCCCCCCAGTCCTGGACCCCCCTCTCCCCTCCCTCCCCACCCCATCCCTCTGGGTTGTCCCAGAGCACCGGCTTTGGATGCCCCGCTTCATGGATTGAATTTGCACTGATCATCTGTTTTACATATGGTAATGTGCATGTTTCTCTATTCTCTCAAATCATCCCACCCTCACCTTCTCCCAGTGAGTCCAAAGTCTGTTCTTTACATCTGTGTCTCCTTTGCTGCCCTGCATGTAGGATCGTCGTGACTGTCATTCTAAATTCCATATATATGCATTAATATATAGTATTTGTGTTCCTCTTTCTGACTGACTTCACTCTGTATAATAGGCTCCAGTTTCAAACAATTCATTAGAACTGACTCAGCCTTTTTATAGCTGAATATCATTCCATTGTGTATACGTACCACAACTTCCTTATCCATCCATCTGCCGATGGACATCTAGGTTGCTTCCATGTCCTAGCTTTTGTAAGTAGTGCTGCAATGGACATTGAGGTACACGTGTCTCTTTCAATTCTGGTTTCCTAGAGGTGTGCACCATGTGCTTCTTACATCCTCTGAACTTTGAGATGCTCTGGGCTCTGCTCTTCAAATAAAATGCTTGCAAAATTTGGGATATGTTTAAAAATTATTACTTGTTTATCTGAAGTTCGAATTTAACTAGATGTCTTGTATTTTTATTTGCTAAATATGGCAACCCTAGTCCCAGAGCTCTCCCAAGGATATTTCAAAAGAAAATGCACCAGGAAAAATATATGAATATTTTTTATTTTTATTCTCTTTCCTGGTGAAGCCATTTTTCAAAGCATCACCTACGTCAGTATGTCAAGTCCTTCAGCAGCCGGGCTAATAGTCAAAAACCCAGATTTAAACACATATACAATCCTGCCCTCAAGAGAGAAGATAGTGTACAATGAATCTGGTGGCATTTTATTCCACTGGGATTCAATGTATTATTCCACTGTCACTCAATGCATTTTTTCACAACAAGCTACATTGTATGTGTATTTAACCATATAATTTTATACTAGATTAATTTACACTGAAAAAAAATGTTTTCTCAAATTATTTACAAAGCATGATCCTCATATAAATAGCACATGTCAGAGTTTTATTTAACTCATTAATGAAGGAACCAGAAGACAGAGAAAGTAGATGAATGAAAATATGAGAACCTGGGGGGCTTCCCAGGTGGCACTAGTGGTAAGGAACCCACCTGCCATGCAGGAGACGCAAGAGACACGGGTTCCATCCCTTGGGTCGGAAAGATCCCCTGCAGAAGGGAAAGGCACCCCACTCCAGTATTCTTGCTGGGAGAATCCCGTGGACAGGGGAGCCTGGTAGGCTACAGTCTGTGGGGTTGCAAAGAGTCGGACATGACTGAGCGACTGAACTGAACCAGTTTTTGCACGTTAACATCTAACTTTACAGTGTTGTGAGATATCTAGGCCCTAATCAGTTGCTAGCCAAACAAAGTTACACTTGCTGAGAGACATGATCTCAGGAGAGTTTATGAGAAAATGCTCTAATATGGGGACTTCCTTGGTGGTCCAGTGGCTGAGACTCTTTACTCCCACTGCAGGAGGTGCAGGTTTGGTCCCTGGCTGGGGAACTAAGATCCCACATGCCCTGCAGCCAGGAAAAAAAGATCCCCTAATCATGTTTTTGCCCTCTGTCCAATTTCCGGAAATTTTTTTCTGTACACCACCATACACAACGTTTATAACTATATTTGGTATGGAAAAATAAAGGATAGAGACAAATGATATGCTTGGTCCCCTTACTCTTCGTGCTGGGATGAGCCTGGGAAAGGAGATAAAAATCTACTCTTCCCTCACTTCCTCTTTGTGTCCTGGGTACTCTGGTCAATGAACGAGTCCAATGTTTAAAGTTGTGGATTTTTCAAACAGGAGGTCACCTAAATGCAAGCCAACTATTTCACGTGGTGCTTGTCCAAAAAAACCCAATCTGTTCCAGTACTGGAGGAAAAATTGACTAACGTTGTCCGAAACTGGAGTCTTGCTAAGTATTTTGAAGGCTAACTTTTACTGTTTAAATTTTGGCATCCGTGCTGGATTTAGAATCTAGACAAACAACAAAAAGAGACCATTCTGTAATATTGATTTTTTTAGTTGTTTATTTTTTTAATACTAACATATAGATTTTAGGCAGTATAGTGAGTTTGTAGTAGACACCTATAGGGTCTACATCCCTTTTTCTAATCTAGTTCTTTGGCTGCTCAAAAAATTGATTGCTAATTCCTCAGAGTGGCCCCTTTCCTGGAGAATTGTTGTTGCTGTTGTTCAGCTGCTAAGTTGTGTCTGACTTTGCCACCCCACGGACTGCAGCACGCCAGGCTTCCCTGTCCTTCACCATTTCCTGAAGTATGCTCAAACTCATGTCCATTGAGTTGGTGATGCCATCCAACCATTTCATCCTCTGTCGTCCCCTTCTCCTCCTGCCCTCAATATCTCCAAGCATCAGGGTCATTCCCAATGAGGCGACTCTTCACATCATGTGGCCAAAATATTGGAGCTTGAGCTTCAGCATCAGTTCTTCCAATGAGTATTCAGGGCTGATTTACCTTTAGCCAATAGAAGCCCCTTCTCCTGAGAGGATACTCCCTTCTCCTGAAGGCAGCTCACAGCCAGAGACTGATGGGTAAGGATACAAAAGTCTGGACCTTCTGTCTCAAGGTACAGTTCACACTGCAGAGCTCCTCAAGGTGTCAGGCAGAAGCTAGACTCCAGGTAAGACACATTCTCACTTCATTTTTTTTCCTTTTACCTTTTCAAAAAAATGTTTACTTAGTTATTTCATGTTTGGCCGTGTTGGATCCTCGTTGCTATGAGTGGGCTTTCTCTAATTGCGGCAAGCCGGGGCTACTCTCTACTTGTGGTACAAAGGCTTCTCATTGCAGTGGCTTCTCTTGTTGGGGAGCACCGGCTCTAGATTGCATGGGCTTCAGAAGTTGCAGCTTGCAGACTCTGGAGCATGGGCTCAGTGGTTGTGGCACAGGGGTTTAGTTGCCCCATGGTATGTGGGATCTTTCTGTGTCCCTCCCTGGCATTGCAAGGCAGATTCTTTTCTTTTTTTTTTTTAATATTTATTTTTATTTATTTATTTGGCTGTGTCAGGTCTTAGCTGCTGTGTGTAGAATCTTTAGTTGTGGCATATGGGACTTAGTTCCCAGACCAGGGATCAAACCCAGGCCCTCTGCATTGGGAGCGTGGAGTCTTAGCCACTGGACCACCGAGGAAGGCCCGCAAGGCAGATTCTTAACCACTGGACCACCAGGGAAAGCCCTCTTGCTTAGCTTTTGATCCCTGCCCTTTCCTTGAAAGCACATACTCAAGAATCCCTATTTCCGCATCTAGGGAACATGACATAAGTCAAGAGGATCAAGTGAAAAGTAAGCTTCCTTCCTGCATCTCTCCTGCAGGCATCCAGTTCACTCATAAGAGGTAAGCAGGGTTGCCAGTGTTTTGGATAAACTAACAGAAATATAAAATAAAAATATACCTGAGTCTCCTACATTGAGATGAATTCTTTACCTTCTGAGCCACCAGGGAAGCCCATATATATCATATGTACATATAAATTAGATGTATGAAATATGCATGTTTGCGGGTTTATTTTTGTTTAATATAAACAAATGGTATCACTGTCACTGTTTTGCATATTTATTTGAAAATACATGTTGGAGATGGTGCCTAACCAGTAAACAATGCTGTTTCACTTGTGGAAGCCATTCAGTATTCTGTTGTAATTAGGAAATTGATCCTCTAATTATGAACATGTAGATTGTTGCCATGTAGGGCTTTCCTAATGGCTCAGTGGGTAAAGAATCCGTCTGCAATGCAGGAGACACAGGAGATGCAGGTTCGACCCCTGGGTGGGGAAGATCCCCTGGAGAAGGGAATGGCAACCCACTCGAGTAGTCTTGTCTGGAAAATCCCATCGCCAGAGGAGTCTGGTGGGTTGTAGTCCGTGGGGTCACAGAGTCGGGCACGACTGAGCACAAAGCAGATGCTGAGGTTGTCTCCAAAGTCTAGGTACTAAATAAGTACTTGTGGGAATGCTATAGTGAATCCTGTTTTGTGTGAAACATCATAAATTATGAATATTGTTATAGGGAATATTCTCATTAGAGGAATTTCTGGGTCAAAAGGTACATGTATTTTGCCAGATATTGCTTAAGTGCTTTCCACAGAAGTTAAATCAGTTTTCACTGCCACGGAAAATATGTGGAAATGGCTGTTTGTCTAACCCTCCCCAACATGATATGTGGCTATTTGTTTTATATTTGCCAATCTGACATGTAAAAAATGGTATCTTTTACAGTAAATGACATTATGCATGTATTTATATATTTAAGAGCCATTGGTATTTCCTTTTGGGCACTATTTATGTTCTTTTCCACTTTTATATTGGATTTTGCTATTTATTATTAATTTGTAGACACTCTATATATTAGGAAAATTAACTCTCTGTGATGTAAATATTATTTCCAAGTTTATTGTTACCCTTTTCCTCTCTTTATGAGGTTTCAGTGCTATGCAGAATTCTGTCATGTTTTTTTAGGTAGTTCAATATATAAATCTGTTGCTTTATTGTTCTTGATTTTTATGTGTTACTGGGTAAGTTCTTCCCTGGTTCTAATTGTTTTGAAAATTGTCCCACATTTTCTCCTGATACTTTTATAAGTTTTCCTTTTTTTTAAACATTTAATCTAATGCATTTGAAATTTGGGTACAAATTGAAAAGAAATAATGCAGTTCCTTTTTTTTTTTTCAGATGAATAGCCAATTATCTCAATATAATTTATTTAAAAACTTATCTTATTATATCTGTCTAGATACTATAAAAAATAAATGTTGGACTTCATTAATGTTTTTCAGGACTTGTGGAGATAATATGATTTTGCTTTTCCTCTAGTAAGTGGTGAATTATTGAACAATCCTTGCATTCCTGGAGTAAATACCACTTAATGAAGCTGTATCATTTTTTATATTTTTATTTATTATTTTTTTTAATTAAATAATAATAGGCTGTGCTGTGCAGCATGCAGGATCTTAAGTCCCCAACCAGGAATTGGACCCATGCCCCCTGCATTGGATGTGCAGAGTCTTAACCACTGGGCCCCCAGGGAAGTTCCTGTATTATTCTTTTAATGTACTCCTTAATTCTGTTTGATTTAGGTCATACCTGAATGGTCTAGTGGTTTTCCCTACTTTCTTCAAGTTAAGTCTGAATTTGGCAATAAGGAGTTCATGATCTGAGCCACAGTCAGCTCCTGGTCTTGTTTTTATTGACTGTATAGAGCTTTCCCATCTTTGGCTGCAAAGAATATAATTAATCTGATTTTGGTGTTGACCATCTGGTGATGTCCATGTGTAGAGTCTTCTCTTGTGTTGTTGGAAGAGGGTGTTTGCTATGACCAGTGCATTTTCTTGGCAAAACTCTATTAGTCTTTGCCCTGCTTCATTCTGTATTCCAAGGCCAAATTTGTCTGTTACTCCAGGTGTTTCTTGACTTCCTACTTTTGCATTCCAGTCCCCTATAATGAAAAGGACATCTTTTCGGGGTGTTAGTTCTAAAAGGTCTTGTAGGTCTTCATAGAACCGTTCAACTTCAGCTTCTCCAACATTACTGGTTGGGGCATAGACTTGGATTACTGTGATATTGAATGGTTTGCCTTGGAAACGAACAGAGATCATTCTGTCATTTTTGAGATTGCATCCAAGTACTGCATTTCAGACTCTTTTGTTGACCATGATGGCTACTCCCTTTCTTCTAAGGGATTCCTGCCCGCAGTAGTAGATATAATGGTCATCTGAGTTAAATTTACCCATTCCAGTCCATTTTAGTTCACTGATTCCTAGAATGTTGACGTTCACTCTTGCCATCTCCTGTTTGACCACTTCCAATTTGCCTTGATTCATGGACCTGACATTCCAGGTTCCTATGCAATATTGCTCTTTACAGCATCAAACCTTGCTTCTATCACCAGTCACATCCACAGCTGGGTATTGTTTTTGCTTTGGCTCCATCCCTTCATTCTTTCTGGAGTTATTTCTCCACTGATCTCCAGTCGCATATTGGGCACCTACCAACCTGGGGAGTTCCTCTTTCAGTATCCTATCATTTTGCCTTTTCATACTGTTCATGGGGTTCTCAAGGCAAGAATACTGAGGTGGTTTGCCATTCCCTTCTCCAGTGGACTACATTCTTGTCAGACCTCTTCACAATGACCTGCCGGTCTTGGGTTGCCCCACAGGCATGGCTTAGTTTCACTGAGTTAGACAAGGCTGTGGTCCATGTGATCAGATTGGCTAGTTTTCTGTGAGTATGGTTTCAATGTGTCTGCCCTCTGATGCCCTCTTGCAACACCTACCGTCTTACCTGGGTTTCTCTTACCTTGGACTTGGGGTATCTCTTCACAGCTGCTTCAGCAAAGTGCAACTGCTGCTCCTTACCTTGGACGAGGGGTATCTACTCACCGCCGCCCCTCCTGACCTTGAACGTGGAGTAGCTCCTCTAGGCCCTCCTGCCCCCGCACAGCCACCAGTCCTTGGACGTGGGGCAGCTTCTCTCAGCCCCACTATGTGCGCCATTGCAGCCGCCCACGCATATCTGAGGAAATATCAATAACCTCAAATATGCAGATGACACCACCCTTATGGCAGAAAGTGAAGAGGAACTAAAAAGCCTCTTATGAAAGTGAAAGTGGAGAGTGAAAAAGTTGGCTTAAAGCTCAACATTCAGAAAACAAAGATCATGGCATCCGGTCCCACCACTTCATGGGAAATAGATGGGGAAACAGTGGAAACAGTGTCAGACTTTATTTTTCTGGGCTCCAAAATCACTGCAGATGATGACTGCAGCCATGAACTTAAAAGACGCTTGCTCCTTGGAAGGAAAGTTATGACCAACCTAGATAGCATATTCAAAAGCAGAGACATTACTTTGCCAACAAAGGTCCATCTACTCAAGGCTATGGTTTTTCCTATGCTCATGTATGGATGTGAGAGTTGGACTGTGAAGAAAGCTGAGCACTGAAGAATTGATGCTTTTGAACTGTGGTGTTGGAGAAGACTCTTGAGAGTCCCTTGGACTGCAAGGAGATCCAACCAGTCCATTCTGAAGGAGATCAGCCCTGGGATTTCTTTGGAAGGAATGATGCTAAAGCTGAAACTCCAGTACTTTGGCCACCTCATGCAAAGAGTTGACTCATTGGAAAAGACTCTGATGCTGGGAGGGATTGGGAGCAGGAGGAGAAGGGGACAACAGAGGATGAGATGGCTGGATGGTATCACTGACTTGATGGACATGAGTCTGAGTGAACTCCAGGAGTTGGTGATGGACAGGGAGGCCTGGCGTGCCGTGATTCATGGGGTCGCAAAGAGTTGGACATAACTGAGCGACTGAACTGAACTGAACTGAACTGAATTCTGTTTGGAGAAGGAAACGGCAGCCCACTGCAGTATTCTTTCCTGGAGAATCCATGGACAGAGGAGCCTGACGGGCTACAGTCCGTGGGGTCGCAAAGAGTCGGACATGACTGAAGTGACTTAGCATGCATGCATTCATTAATTCTGTTTTGTTGTTATTCTTCGTCACTAAGTCATGTCTGACTCTTTGCAACCCCATGAACTGCATCATGCCAGGCTTCCCTGTCCTTCACTATCTCCCTGAGTTTACTCAAACTCATGTCCGGTGAGTCAGTAATGCCATCCCACCATTACATCCTCTGTTATCGCTTTCTCCTCCTGCCTTCAATCTTTCCCAGCATGAGGGTCTTTTCCAATGAGTCAGTTCTTTGCATCTGGTGACCAAAGTATTGGAGCTTCAGCTTCAGCATTAGTCCTTCCAATGAATATTCAGGGTTGATTTCCTTTAGGATTGACTTCCTTGCTGTCCAGGGGATTCTCAAGAGTCTTCTCCAGCACCATAGTTCAAAAGCATGAATTCTTTGGCTCTCAGCCTTCTTTCCCACTCTCAGATCCATACATGACTACTAGAAAAACCATAGCTTTGACTATGTGGACCTTTATTGGCATAGTGAAGTCTATGCTTTTTATATAAATATTTGTAAATTATATTAAGCTATAGTTTTAGTTTTTGGTAATATCTTTGTGGTTATATTCACTTCATTAAACATTATGAAATCTTTTCATTACACACTTTAGAACACAGGAGCACAGAGTCATTATTTCTTAAGGTTTGGTAGAAGTTTTCAGTGAAAATGTTTGTGCCAGGGTGGTTTAGGGGGAGTAGCTCTTTAATATTTCCCCCCATTTTTCTGTGATACTCAGTCTATTTATATTTTCTGTCTATTCTAAGGTCAGTTTTGGCAATCCCTCATTTGAACCGGGTTCTCAAATTTCTTTTCTAGTGATATACAAGATCAGATCAGATCAGATCAGTCGCTCAGTCGTGTCCGACTCTGTGACCCCATGAATCGCAGCACGCCAAGCCTCCCTGTCCATCTCCCAGAGTTCACTGAGACTCACATCCATCGAGTCAGTGATGCCATCCAGCCATCTCATCCTCTGTCGTCCCCTTCTCCTCCTGCCCCCAATCCCTCCCAGCATCACAGTCTTTTCCAATGAGTCAACTCTTCCAATGAGGTGGCCAAAGTACTGGAGGTTCAGCTTTAGCATCATTCCTTCCAAAGAAATCCCAGGGCTGATCTCCTTCAGAATGGACTGGTTGGATCTCCTTGCAGTCCAAGGGACTCTCAAGAGTCTTCTCCAACACCACAGTTCAAAAGCATCCATGCTTCGGCGCTCAGCCTTCTTCACAGTCCGACTCTCACATCCATACATGACCACAGGAAAAACCATAGCCTTGACTAGATGGACCTTTGTTGGCAAAGTAATGTCTCTGCTTTTGAATATGCTATCCAGGTTGGTCATAACTTTCCTTCCAAGGAGTAAGTGTCTTTTAAGTTCATGGCTGCAGTCATCATCTGCAGTGATTTTGGAGCCCCCAAAAAGAAAGTCTGACACTGTTTCCACTGTTTGCCCATCTATTTCCCATGAAGTGGTGGGACCGGATGCCATGATCTTTGTTTTCTGAATGTTGAGCTTTAAGCCAACTTTTTCACTCTCCACTTTCACTTTCATCAAGAGGCTTTTGAGTTCCTCTTCACTTTCTGCCATAAGGGTGGTGTCATCTGCATATCTGAGGTGATTGATATTTCTCCCAGCAATCTTGATTCCAGCTTGGGCTTCTTCCAGTCCAGCGTTTCTCATGATGTACTCTGCATATAGGTTAAATAAACAGGGTGACAATATACGGCCTTGACAAACTCCTTTTCCTATTTGGAACCAGTCTGTTGTTCCATGTCCAGTTCTAACTGGTGCTTCCTGACCTGCATACAAATTTCTCAAGAGGCAGATCAGGTGGTCTGGTATTCCCATCTCTTTCAGAATTTTCCACAGTTTATTGTGATCCACACAGTCAAAGGCTTTGGCATAGTCAATAAAGCAGAAATAGATGTTTTTCTGGAACTCTCTTGCTTTTTCCATGATCCAGTGGATGTTGGCAATTTGATCTCTGGTTCCTCTGCCTTTTCTAAAACCAGCTTGAACATCAGGAAGTTCACGGTTCACATATTGCTGAAGCCTGGCTTGGAGAATTTTGAGCATTACTTTACTAGCGTGTGAGATGAGTGCAATTGTGCGGTAGTTTGAGCATTCTTTGGCATTGCCTTTCTTAGTCTCACCTTAATCTATTAACTTCTCCTGTATCTATATTTAACTTTCATATAAATTCTTATTTTATATATTTATGATTTTACTCTTTTAACTTCAGTTAAGTTTAAAAAACAATTAATATTGCTGCTTTTTTTTTTTTTGAAAAATTCTGTTTGGGGTTTAATTCTCAAATGTGCCACTTTAAAAAATTGTTAATTTTACTTTTATATTTAATATAATAACTTTTATAATGCTAAGATTTTGTGTTTTTATAATTTCTTGATTTGAACATTAATTATTTTACTGTTAGTCTTGCTTTTTAAAAAATTAATGTATTAGAACTTAGTACTTTTGTATGTATCTCAGATGTTTTTCTATATGAAATACAGTTACAATTTTACTTTCAATTTCCTCTTTAATCCAAAAAATGTTTAAAATGTTTATGATTTACTGGTATAGTCATATTATTAATTTCTAATTTAATTATATTAGATAAAAATAATATTTTCAAAAATTAATGTTGCCTATATCATTTCTATTTTTTGAAATCTATTAACTTTAAAAAAATCATATTTTGTGAATATTCTTGGTCACATAAAAAGATGTATCTTAATATGGAGAGTATGGAGTTATATAGGGCTTCCGAGGTGGCTCAGTAGTAAAGAATCCTCTTGCCAGTACAGGAGATGGGGGTTCAATCCCTAGATCCCCTGGAGGAGAAAATGGCGACCCACTCCAATATTCTTGCCGGGGACATGCTATGGACAGAGGAGCCTGGCAAGCTATAGTCATGAGGTTGCAAAGAGTCGGACACAACTGAGTGACTGAGCACGCATGCACACATAGGGTTACTTATATAAATTAGAGCCTTAATATGTCTGAATCCTTGGTGGAAAGACACAGGAAAAAAATATCATTTTAAAAGATGGTTTTACTACTCCTTTGTTGTAGAGAGTATTGTGGGAACACTGTTCCTAGGGTTTTAGGGAAAGAGAAAATATTGTTTTAAATTTATAGCTGTAATTTTTGTCTTTTGCTTTGTAGGTTGTAAAAGCTGTAAAGAGTCTTTTAAGAGCTGTTATTTGATACAAAAAAAGATTTTGCAGCATGCCTGATTTAGGAGTAGTAACGATTTATGTACAGGTTTTTTTTCTTTTTTTGGCTGTGCTGGGTCTTCATTGCAACACCTGGTCTTTCTCTAGTTATGGCACCCAGGCTTAGTGGCTCCACAGAATGTGGAATCTTAGTTCCCTGACCAGGGATTGAACCCATGTCCCCTGCATTGGAAGGTAGAATCTGAACCACTGGACCACCAGGGAAGTCCCCTGATATACAGTTTCAAAGTTCCACTTTCTCTGTACTAACATTCACTTATGTTAAAACTTTCAGTAAACCTGCTATATGGAGTGTTTGGGGGTAAAAAAGGAGACCTTTGTGAACACTCGAGGTAGTGGAGAGCTGCAACTGCCAGGAACAATCACAATACAAGCAGTGGTGACCAGCAGAGAAAGACCTGACTTTGGTACTGAGGACTGAGACCTTACGGCGCCATTCAATAGAGAAATTGGGTTCAAGTGTAGGTTAATTCAGGAATAGACTTGACATACCTTCTCCTGGAATATACTGGATAACACAAAACATTGAAAAGAGAAGCTACAGCCTGCTAACCCACGGGTTGGGACAATCTATCCAGCAGATATTTATTTCATGTCATTGTAAATAATAAAAGCTCATTGTTTTATTGAGTACTTGCTATTTGCCATCCACTGGCACTGGGCTGATGAATATATACATTAAATGAATTGTGGTTCAGTCACTAAGTTTTGTCTGATTCTTTGTAACCCTATGGACTGAAGCACACCAGGCTTTCCTGTCCTTCACTATCTCCCAGAGCTTGTTCAAACTCATGTCCATTGAGATGAGATGAGATGAGATGCCATCCAATCATCTCATCCTCTGCTGCCTCCTTCTCCTCCTGCCCTCAATCTTTGCCAGCAGCTGGGTCTTTTCCAGTGTCGGCTCTTTGCATCAGGTGGCCAAAGTATTGGAACTTCAACTTCTGCCTCAGCCCTTCCAATGAATATTCAGGGTTGATTTCCTTTAGGATTGACTGACTTGATCTCCTTAAAAACTTTGGATATTATACTTAAAACAAATAAAGACAGCTTTGAAAGATGGAGCAAAGAAAACAGAATAGTTAGGGACCTCAGGACCCAAGGATTGCTGTGTATTGAATTCCGTAGGTTTTCTTTTTCTTTTATATTCTCAACTGGGTCCTGGAGAAACTACCAACCCAGAAATGCCATGTCAACCCAAAAAAAAAAAAAAAAGTCTAAGAAAAATTCATTATTTCTAGCCAAAGGACAGGAAAGGAGCAGTCTAGTAAGACTGAAAACTTGTAGACAATAATGGCCCTACTGCAGTCAAATGCCTCAGGAATAACAGGCCCCATCCCCACCCTTGTCAACAGAGGTTGAGTGGAGAGCCTGGACTTCCATCCTCATCTCGCTGGAATGAGGCACCCTCCTCCCTGTGTCTGAATGATGTCAGAGAAGGTCAAGTGAGGAGCCAGGACTTTCATCCTAACCATTCTGTTCAAAAGCCCTTCATCCTCCACAGCTTCAGGCAGAGAACTTGGCTCCCACTCCACCTGGCAGTGAAAGACAGCATCCCACTCCCTCCACCGGTGTGATGTCGGAGGAAACCTGCTGAAACTGAAGCTTTCAATAAAAGGAACGATTTCATAACATAATAACCAAGATGTCTGGAACTAATTTAGAAAAAGAAACCCTACTCCCACGAATCAGGAAAGTCTCCACTAGAATGAGAAAAGGCGGTCAAACAGATGGCAAGACCAAGATAACACAGATGTTGGAACTAGCCGATGGGGGTTTTAAAGAGTCCATCATAAAAAATGCTGCAATGAAAAATTTTGAACATGCTTTAGACAAGTGAAAAAAATGGGAAATTTCAGCAAAGAAATGGAAACTATAAAGAAGAGCCAAAAGAGAATTTTAGAACTGAGAAATATAATAAAATATAAGAACTCTCTGGAAGGGTTTAATAGCAGACAGGAGAATAAATCAGTGAGTTTGAAGTGAGATCAATAAGACTTATCCAATTAGAACTACAGGAAGAAAATAAACTGAAAGAAAAAAAAAATGAAGAGAACCTCAGGGATATGTGAGATCATAACGAGTCTTTCCAGAGAAGGGAAAGAGTGTGAGACTGAAAAAGAGCTCAACAAAATAGTGGCTGAAAGTGTTCTGAACTTGGCAGAAGATATTAACCCATAGATTCAAGAAGCTGTTGAATCCCAATCAGGACAAGCCCAAAGAAATACATGCCAAGATTGATCCTAACCAACTTCTGAAAGCTAAAGACAGAAAAAAAGAGAGGAGACAGAAGTGATGTCTACAAGTAAGTAGAGTAAAAACAATTTGAATGATGTCAGATTTCTCGTTAGAAATCATGGAGGCCAAAAGGAAGTGACTCAACATTTTTGAAGCATTAAAAGAAAAGAACTGTGAATCCAGAATTCTACATTCAGTGAAAGTATGCTTCAGGTAGAAGAGGATATCAAGACATTCTCATGGAGAAAAACTAAAAGAATTTGTCAACATCAGACTAAACCCGGAAAGATAGTTAATGGAAATTCTTTAAACAGAAGGAAACTTACAAAAGGAGATAGGTGGTGTTTGTTTTGGGTTTTTTTGGCTGCACTGAATGGCGTGTGGGATCTTAGTTCCCAGACCAGGGATCGAACCTACGCCCCCTGTGTTAGAAGCTGAGTCTTAACCACTGGGCCTCCAGGGAAGTCCATGAAACTTATAAAAGGAGGAATCTTGTAACCTGAGGAAGAAGGAAGGATAATGAACAGAGTAAAAATACTGATAAATACAATTGACTTTTCTTCTCGAGTTTTTAAAATTATGTTTCTTTGTTGAAGCAAAAATGATAACATTGCCTGACATACCTCAATATGTGGACAGGAAACACTTAAGACAATTATAAATGGGGATAGATAATTTCAAATCCTGAAAGATGATGCTGTGAAAGTGCTGCATTTAATATGCCAGCAAATTTGGAAAACTCAGCAGTGGGCCCAGGACTGGAAAAGGTCAGTTTTCATTCCAATCCCAAAGAAAGGCGATGCCAAAGAATGCTCAAACTACTGCACAATTGCACTCATCTCACATGCTAGTAAAGTAATGCTCAAAATTCTCCAAGCCAGGCTTCAGCAATATGTGAACCGTGAACTTCCTGATGTTCAAGCTGGTTTTAGAAAAGGCAGAGGAACCAGAGATCAAATTGCCAACATCCGCTGGATCATGGAAAAAGCAAGAGAGTTCCAGAAAAACATCTATTTCTGCTTTATTGACTATGCCAAAGCCTTGGACTGTGTGGATCACAATAAACTGTGGAAAATTCTGAAAGAGATGGGAATACCACACCACCTGACCTGCCTCTTGAGAAATTTGTATGCAGGTCAGGAAGCACCAGTTAGAACTGGACATGGAACAACAGACTGGTTCCAAATAGGAAAAGGAGTTCGTCAAGGCTGTATATTGTCACCCTGTTTATTTAACCTATATGCAGAGTACATCATGAGAAACGCTGGACTGGAAGAAGCACAAGCTGGAATCAAGATTGCTGGGAGAAATATCAATCACCTCAGATATGCAGATGACACCACCCTTATGGCAGAAAGTGAAGAGGAACTCAAAAGCCTCTTGATGAAAGTGAAAGTGGAGAGTGAAAAAGTTGGCTTAAAGCTCAACATTCAGAAAACAAAGATCATGGCATCCGGTCCCACCACTTCATGGGAAATAGATGGGCAAACAGTGGAAACAGTGTCAGACTTTCTTTTTGGGGGCTCCAAAATCACTGCAGATGGTGATTGCAGCCATGAAATTAAAAGATGCTTACTCCTTGGAAGGAAAGTTATGACCAACCTAGATAGCATATTCAAAAGCAGAGACATTACTTTGCCAACAAAGGTCCGTCTAGTCAAGGCTATGGTTTTTTCTGTGGTCATGTATGGATGTGAGAGTTGGACTGTGAAGAAGGCTGAGCACCGAAGCATGGATGCTTTTGAACTGTGGTGTTGGAGAAGACTCTTGAGAGTCCCTTGGACTGCAAGGAGATCCAACCAGTCCATTCTAAAGATCAGTCCTGGGATTTCTTTAGAAGGAATGATGCTCAGGCTGAACCTCCAGTACTTTGGCCACCTCATTGGAAGAGTTGACTCATTGGAAAAGACTGTGATGCTGGGAGGGATTGGGGGCAGGAGGAGAAGGGGACGACAGAGGATGAGATGGCTGGATGGCATCACTGACTCGATGGACGCGAGTCTGGGTGAACTCCGGGAGTTGGTGATGGACAGGGAGGCCTGGCATGCTGCGATTCATGGGGTTGCAAAGAGTCGGACACGACTGAGCGACTGATCTGAACTGAAGGGGAAAGGACAGTAAGGTTTCCATGCTTCATTCAAACTGGTAAAATGTCAACACCAAAAACTCCCTTAAAATTAAAAGAATGTAGAAAATTAAAAATAAGTGATAAATTTCACCACCAGTTTTATACCATCATTTAAAAAAAAATGTAAACCAAAGAGCTCCTTTTGAAAAGGAGATGTGAAAGCCTCTGCTTTTTCTAGAGTGCTCAGTATGACGAAGCTAAAATTTGTCCCTGCTACTGTAGGTGGAGAGACTACATATTTACATAATTATAAAAATGGCTGTGTTCTGTATCTAAAGAGCAGCGTGCCTGTGTATAAGCATGTGTGTGGGGTATGTATGTGTGTACATGTTCGAATTTATGGCTCAACTTGTGTTTTGTTTTTTTTTTAAGTCTTTATTGAATTTGTTACAATATTGCTTCTGCTTTATGTGTCCTTATTTTGGCGACCAGGCATGTGAGATCTTAGCTCTCCCTGCTGCTGCTGCTGCTGCTGCTTAGTCACTTCAGTTGTGTCCGACTCTGTGCAACCGCATAGACGGCAGCCCACCAGGCTTCCCTGTCCCTGGGACTCTCCAGGCAAGAACACTGGAGTGGGCTGCCATTTCCTTCTCCAATGCATGAAAGTGAAAGTGAAGTCACTCAGTTGTGTCCGACTCCTAGCGACCCCATGGACTGCAGCCTACCAGGCTCCTCCGTCCATGGGATTTTCCAGGCAAGAGTACTGGAGTGGGGTGCCACCAGGAATCAAACCCACACCCCCTGCATTAGCAGGCAGTTTTAACCACTGGACTGCCAGGGAAATCCCTCAACCGGTTTTCATGACCGACTTTATGAGACTTTAGTGCTACTTCAGGACCTCCTGGTTGACAACAAGTAGCAAGCACTTGCAGAGAAGTCATTCTTCCCACTTTGACACGACAACCACAAGCCTCTGGAAGTTCGGGGGTGCAGTAGGGGGTCCAGGAGGTCAGCACTGCTCCTTGACTCTGGATTCTTCTTGAAGACTCGGGACAGCCAGGGAAGCTGATCAGATGGGAGCAAAAGGAGGGCCATTTTGTCACAGCAGTGAGACAGTACCTGCGGAACTCTGAGAAAGGACAGGGCATATAGGAGCAGGGACTGGGTACCTTAGTGGGAGGGAGGGGCTCAGTGTCTTTGTAACTGGCTCAGCAGCAAAGAATCTGCCTGCCAATGCAAGAGAGTTCGATCTCCAAATGCCCTGGAGAAGCAAATGGCAACCACTCCAGTATTCTTGCTGGGAAATCCCACGGACAGAGGAGCCTGGCAGGCTGCAGTCCATGGGGTTGCAAAAGAGTCGGACATGACTTGCGACTAAACAGCTAAAGATCCTTAAGAAAATATGGCTTCATTTTATTCTTAACTTCAGTGTAACTTTGACAGATAAGCGATAGTTGCATTCTCAGAGATCTTAAGCTGTCGCTTATTCTCCAGGTCTAGATAGCTAAACCACTTTTGAGGAGAGATCATTTCTAAACATTCTAAAAAGTTATTTATTTACTTTCATTTTCTATTATTTATTTTGGCTGCACTGGGTCTTCATTGTAGCATGTGGGCTTCTCTAGTTGCGCACACAGGCTTAGCTGTGGATATAGGATCTTAGTTCCCCAACCAGGGATCCAACCCACGCCCCCTGCACTGGGAGTACGGAGTCTTATTCACTGGACCATCAGAGAAGTCCCTCAAAAGAAATGTTTAGACTCCCTCACTACTTCTATTTATTGTCTGAAAGATTTTACTATTTGAAAATTGATCCTACTTGCAAACCATTCTCTCCCAACGTGGGGTTAAATTTTAGTTTCCTGTATTTTGTTTTATTTGAGTTGGGAGACTGTTGACCTTCATATTGATTTTTAAAAGTAATATTTTAGAGGGTGCCATTAAATCATGATTGCATTAGTTGGAATTCTTTTGGCTGTGAGTAACAGAAACCCAACTCAAATTAGCTCAAACAGTAAAGGATTGCGTCTACTTTCAGCTGTAGCTGGATTAGGGGCTCAAATACTATCTACAGGGGCTCATGTTTTTCTCCTACAATCGAAGGTTATGTCTGTATCTCATGAGACTTCCCTGGTGGTCCAGTGGTTAAGAAGCCACCTTCCAATGCAGTGGATGCCGGTTTGATCCCTGATTGGGGAACTAGATCTCACGTGTCATGGAGCAACTAAGCCTGCATGCCACAACTAATGAGCCCATGTGTTCTGGAGTTAGAGCAGCAGTTAGAGAAGCCCAAGAGCTGCTGTAGGGTAAGGGAGTTAGAGAAGGTGAGGTTTGGAAAAAGACCAAGCGGGCACTTTACAGGAACAGATCACCTTTAATGAGGCGAGAAGGGGCAGCAGTCAGATAGTGAGCGGCTGCACGGACCTGCACGGACCCGAGAAAAGAGGAAGTATATATAGGCATGTATGTGGAAAGCTACAGTCTTAAGGTGCCTGTTCTTCTCCAAGGTTGTTCGGAGTAGTTATCTCTTAAATGGCTGGGGCAAGGAATTCTGGAGCTCAGCCAGAGGCTGGACCGGCTGGGAGCTGGGCTAATCAACCTTAATGTCCATTTTTTTCCTTCGGGTGATAGAGTTCTTTGTTTTGCATAGAATGGTGGGGAGGACCCAGAGGGGAGTTTTAACTCCAGGCTATTTTGGGCCATGTAACTTTCCTTCAGCTGCAATGAAAGATCCCGCGTGCTGCAACTAAGACCCGACACAGCCAAATAAATAAATAAACAAATAAAAAGCTAATTCAAAAAAAAAGTTTTATATAAAAAATCAGTATCTATATCTCGGAGAAATCTCTCCAACGAGCAGGCAAAAGAAGTCTTAATTGAAAACTTCATTTGGCCTAGGTTAGTTCAGGTAACTGTTCGTCTAAATCAATTAACGTTCCCAGGAAAATGAATGGCCAGACCTGGTCACCTGTGGGGGAGTGAACACTGACAGTCTCACCAGACCCACTTGATAGGACTTCCCCACAGGAAAGAAGCAGTCTGGTATCAGAGTATGAGGAGAGGAATGCAAATTACACCCCAAATGATAGATGCCCAACAGACATCTAGCTATTGTGCTTGGCAATATGAGTACAGAAGTAATAAAACACATACACTACCCTCAGTGGGTTCATTTCCCCCAGTTTTCTTCCTTTTCTTTCCTTTAACAATTTAGTAAATGGCTTTACCTCATTTTTAAGGTGCTATTCCAGACTGGAGCCTTCTGATTTCTATGTGAAAGGTCTTTGAGATCTGGAGAGTTTCTGTTTCAGATTTATACTCAAGAAAAATTCCTGATCATCCTGGGACTTTCCGATTCACACTGTGAGAGCAAAAACATTTAAAATGAAAACCATTATTTATCTAATGTGTTGTAAGGAAAATATAACTGGTAAAACCAGAGACTCCTCTTATTAAAAAGAAGTAATGCATGATTAAAGCAGTGCTGAGGAAAAGAATTCCCATCTAAATTCACCAATCATGACATGGGTGTTCCTCTGACATGTCCACACATGTGATGGGCATACCTTACATGTGTATATCATTCATGCTCACTCCACCCATCCCAGGAACCTGCAGAGTCAAGGTCTTTTTCAGATACTATTAAGACTTGGATTACGCTTGGATGAAGGGGTGAGGAGGGAGAGGGCATATACAAAACTGCAAATGCCAAGCCATACTATCTAATTTGTCAACTCCTTCATTTTTAAGAATCATCATTTATAACATGAGCAATCAATGCTTGTATTGAAAAGAAAAGAACCTGAAACATTGATTGGTCTATTCTCTTGCTTCAGGGACAGATCTGTACCTGATTTAACTATGCAGTTATTCCTCAGGCAATAACATTCCAGGTACCTTCCGTAATTCACTGCATTGAAGCCCATCCCTAGGACTCAACCCAGAACTTGGTTGGGCTGGGAACAAAATGAGGCATAAATGAATGGGAGTGTTCATGAGTGATAGAGAGAAATAAACCAAGAATATTACAAAAATTTTTTGAAATGAAAACAGGATTCTTTAAAAAGTTATGTGATTGGATTTTTAGGTAAACATGATGGATGAACCACATCTATTTCTCTGCTCCATCCGGAAACCACACCAAAATGACAAGAGTCCACCTTTTTTATTGTACCACTTGAAAAAAAGTGAAGTGTAGTTATGTACAGTGTTGTCTAGTTTCAAGTGTACAGCAAAGTGACTCAGTGTATGTGTGTATATGTGTGTGTGTATGCGTGTATATATTTCCGTAAGGGCTTATAAAACCCACATGAACTTTTTGGCCAACCTAAAATATATATATCAGTTCAGTTCAGTTCAGTCGTTCAGTCATGTCTGACTCTTTGCGACCCCATGGACTTTAGCATGCCAGGCCTCCCTGTCCATCACTCACTCCCGGAGTTTACTCAAACTCATGTCCATTAAGTCAGTGATGCCATCCAACCATCTCATGCTCTGTCGTCCCCTTCTCCTCCCGCCTTCAATCTTTTCCCAGTATCAGGGTCTATTCAAATGAGTCAGTTCTTTGCATCAGGTGGCCAAAGTTTCTGCTTCAGCATCAGTCCTTCCAATGAATATTCAGGACTGATTTCCTTTAGGATGGAATGGTTGGATCTCCTTGCTGTCCAAGGGACTCTCAAGAGTGTTCTCCATACATGACCACTGGAAAAACTATAGCTTTGACTAGATGGACCTTTGTCAACAAGGTAATGTCTCTGCTTTTTAATATGTCTAGGTTGGTCATAACTTTTCTTCCAAGGAGTAAGTGTCTTTTAATTTCATAGCTGCACTCACCATCTGCAGTGATTTTGGATCCCAAAAAGATCAAGTCTGTCACTGTTTCCCCATCTATTTGCCATGAAGTGATGGGACCAGATGCCATGAACTTAGTTTTCTAAATGTTGAGTTTTAAGCCAACTTTTTCACTCTTCTCTTTCACTTTCATCAAGAGGCTCTTTAGTTCTTCTTCGCTTTCTGCCATAAGGGTGGTGTATATTCTTTTTTCAGATCCTTTCCCATTAGCGGTTGACACTGACACAGAGTATAGCTCCTTGTGCTATACAGTACGTCTTTGTTGTTTAACTATGTTACACACAGCAGTTTGTGTCTGCTAATCCCAACTCCTAATTTATCCCTCCCTCACCACCCTTTCCTCTTTAGTAACCATAAGTTTGTTTTCTATGTCTTTGGGTCTCTTTTTGTTTTGTAAATAAGCTCATGTGTATCATTTTTTTTATTCCACATATAATATGACATTTGTCTTTCTCTGAGTTGAATTTTTAACAGTTTTATTGAGTTACATTTGACATACAGTTAACTTCAGTTGACCCTCTGGATCCACAAGTTCTGTGTTCATGGGTTCCACATCCACAGAGTCAACTAATATGAAAGTATTCGGAAAAAAATTTTCTTCTCCAGAAAGTTCCAAAAAGCAAAACTTCCCTTATTGCACTGGCGAGCATGTCCAGTGATATGCTGAGTAAAAGGGACAGTAAGCATACTTGTTTTGCTCCTGGTCTTAGGGGAGAAAGCATTCAATAATTTTGCCATTAAACATTATACATAATTAAATATTTTATTAGCTGTAGGTTTTATCAAGTTGAACAAGTTCTCTTTCCTTTCTACTTAACTCACAACTAGATCCTCTAAAAAGTTATGTGGTTGGATTTCTAGCTGACCATGCTTGATTGAGTACATAGATTCATCAGCTCCTTTCCAAATTCTCACCAAAATTTTCATACATAATTTTTTTAAAAAAGATATAGACTCATAAGAATAAAAAACAAAAGCCAAAATATTGACAACCAAAAAACCAGACTTAACAGCACTGAAAAAGCTGAAAGCCTACTTACTTTTCAGTGGTGGGGGGAGCAATTTAGAACAAACTTAATCAAAGGGCAAAACTCTCCGAAAAGACTTGAACTCAGAATAAGTAAGGAATTAGTACTGGGACTTCCCTGGTGGTCGACTGGTTAAGACTTCACCTTCCAATACAGGGGATGCTGATTCACTCCATGGTGGGGGAGCTCAGACCCCACATACCTCACAACCAAAAAACCTAAACAGAAAACAGAAACAGTCATGTAACAAATTCAATAAAGACTAAAAATGGTCCACTTAAAAAAGTCTTTCAAAAAATAAATAAAAAGAAGACTTTAAAAAAGAAGAACCAAGGGTTTCTCTAGTGGCTCAGTGGTAAACAATCTGCCCGCCAAGGCAGGAGACACGGGTTCAACCCCTGATCCAGGAAGATCCCATATGCCATGTAGTAACAAAGCCCCCGCACCACGATTACTGCGCCTGTGCTCTAGAGCCTCTGAGCCACACTACTGAGCCTAGAGCCCCTGGACTGCAACAAGAGAAGCCACCATAATGAGAAGCCCACACACCGCAAGTGTAGAACAGCCCCTGATTATCACTGCATCTAGAGAAAAGCTCACGCAGCAAGACCCAGCACAGCCAAAAATAAATAAATATAATTGGAGTAGACAATGGCAACCCACTCCAGTACTCTTGCCTGGGAAATCCCATGGATGGAGGAGCCTGGTAGGCTGCAGTCCATGGGATCGCATATAAAAGAAGGACCAAGTACTTCCAAAGGTAGGATGAGAGTGTGGGAGGATTGGCTGATTATATGAATAAGAAGCAGTTAAAACAACAGGTGAGAAACAGAAAATCACTTTCCCCACCTGGTGCCACCAGAAGGCTATCCTTCCCCCACAATAGCACAATACTGGAGGCTCAGATACTGAAAAAACTGAACCAAAGAGCATATGAGGCAGAGCTGAGGGCAGGGGTAAAGTGCCACAGTGAGACGAGGGGAATTAATTATAGTCTAGATACTGAATGGGATCAGCAGCATCCTTCCCCTGCTGTTTCGTGAAAACCAGGCTTATGAGTCTATATTAATTCCTCAGGCTATTGTACTGCAAATTAGCTGGTTTAAAACAACATCTCCGGTGGCTCAGATGATAAAGAATCCGCCTGCAATGCAGGAGACTTGGGTTTGACCCCTGGGTCAGGAAGATCCCCTGGAGAAGGGAATGGCTACCACTCCAGTATTCTTGTCTGGGAAATCCCACAGACAGAGAAGCCTGGTCCAAGGCGTCTCAAAGAGACAGACACAACTGAGTGACTAACACTTTCACTTTCACCTTATTGTCTAACAGTTAAGGAACTAGAAGTTGGAAATCAAGGTGTTGGCAGGGTCATGCTTTCTCCAAAGCTCCTAGAATTCTTCCTTGTCTCTTCAAGTTTCTGATAACCCGAGGTATTCCTTCTACCTCCAGCCCCACATGGTGGTTCTTTCCCTGTGTGTGTGTGTGTCTCTATCTCCTCTTATAAGGACATGTCATATTGGATTAAGGGCTCACCCTACACCAATATGACCTCATCTTAATGAATTACAACCCTATTTCCAAATACGGTCACATTCTGAGGTACTGAAGGTGAGGACTGCAACAGATCTTTTTGGGGACACAATTCAACCCATAACTGCATTCTAGGCAGGAGGTTGAAGGATTACTCTCTGAGAAAACTGACCTAGTCAAGAGGAACAAACCTAAAGATCCTGACATTTGGTGAAGTACAAATCAAAGATCCTTGTTCTTGCCTGATCACCCCCCAGTGATCTGATCCATACATACAAAGCTTCTAAAATATTTTTGTTATCCTCCTACTAACTAAACATTTAAGGACACATTCTATCGTGAAAGACAGAGATGAAAAAAAGGACGTTCAGGTAAATAGAATATGCAGGAAGCATAAAAAAATCTGTAAAAACCTTTACAGAAATAACAGAAGTTACATCTACGACACAAGAACAGATTTCTTAGAAGTACAGTAAGAGATTTAGAAAAAGTTCTTGGAAATAAAAATATAACAACCAGTATTTTAAAATTCAATAGATGGTTTGGAAAACAAAATAGAGGAATTATCCTAGAAAGTAGAATCAAAATAAAAGATATTTTAAGTAAAAGGAAAAAAGGATATGAAAATCAGCGAGTGCAACTAATCCAGAGAGTCTAATGTCTAACAAATAGTTCTGGAAAGAAAGAACAGAGCAATAGAGGTAAGAAATTTTTCAAAGAAATTAGTTACCTTTTATCTTTGATGCTCTCTGCTGAGTTGTTCCATATCCCCAAGTCATTACATCAGTCATTAAGAGATGGTTATTGGAAGCTTACAATTAGCAATGAAAATAGAACAGAGGCAATATTGTAACAAATTCAATAAAGACTTTAAACTTAGTAACCTAAATACAACCACTAAGAATAAGTTATCTGTTCTAGGCACTTACCAACATCTCTTGTCTGACCTAGGCATAAATGTAAGCTTTTAAAAATGAGCAGTAACTGGAAATTTCAGAGCGCCAAGGGACTAATAACCAGTCAGATATTCTGCTACTCCTTTTTCTGCACGGCAGTGTATCTCAACCTTGTCTACACATTAGAATCACTAGCAAAGCTTTTAAAATTCCAAACCCCAGCCACACCTCAGACCACATAAATCAGAGTCTCTTCAAGTATGACCCAATCGTTGTATTGTTAAAACTCCTCAGGTGATTTCAATGTACTGCCAAGGTTGGGAACCATTGCTCTATAAAAATCGTAATGTCCTGCATTCAGATAATACCACATTGGTTTCAGTGTTTTTAAAATAATCTCAGCTTTCTACTTGTAAGATGTACAAGCAAAATTTGATCTTCTACCTTTTTTTAGAGATGGTGTTAGGGAAAGGGAGATTTTCCCTCTCCGCAAGTCACCTTCTTCAAAGAAATGGCTGCTCCAACGCCATATAAAACCTCTCTTTAAGACAATAAAGATGAGCAGGGATAATATCTAATTATAATTCTTTTACCCATGTGAGCTATGTTCTATAAACAAGTCTCTTTCTGTTCTTTAACTGCTATATTAAACAAAAAGTTATTTTCATGTGCACAGCAAAGTAATTCAGTTATACATGTATCTATTCTTTTTTCAAATTCTTTTCCCATTTAGATTGTTATACAATATTGAGCAAAGTTCCCTGTGCTATACAGTAGCTCCTTGTTTGTCCATTTTGTTTTATTTCTTTTTGAGATTTTTTGATGTGGACCATTTTTTAAGTCTTTATTGAATTTGTTACAATATTGCCTCTGTTTTTATGTTTTGGTTTTGGGCTTCGGGGCATGTGAGACCTTAGCTCCTTGACCAGACCAGGGATCAAACCTGCACCCCCTGCATTGACAATGTAGAGTCTTAACCACTGGATTACCAGGGAAGTCCTGGTTATTTATTTTAAATATAGCAGTGTGTACATGTCAATCCCAAACTCCCTAACTGCCCCTCCCCCACCCCTGCCCTGGTAACCATAAATTCATTCCTCTCAGTCTGTGAGTTTATTTTGTAAATAAGTTCTTTTGTATCATTTTTTTTTAGATTCCCCCATATAAGTGATGTCATGTGATATTTGTCTTTATCTGACTTACTTCACTCAGTATGATAATCTCTAGGTCCATCCATGTTGCTGTAATGGCATTATTTTATCTTTTTTAATGGCTGAGGAATATTCCATTGTGTACATGTACTGTATCTTCTTTATCCATTTCTGTCAATGGAAATTTAGGTTGCTTCCATATCTTCGCTATTGTAAACAGTGTTGCAGTGAACACTGGGAGTTAGCACTTAAAAAAAAAGAACAGTTTTAATAATGAGATATAATTTACATACTGTGAAAGTCACCCATTTAAAGTGTTCAGTTCAGTGGTTTGGGGTATATTTGCAGAGTTGGCATCACTACCAACTAATCTCAGAGCAATGTAGCTAATGGGTCGTGTTACAAACATAGGGGAAGACTCCAAGACTAGAAAATACATCATTCAAAGTTGCAGTTTGAGTAACAAAATAGGAGTAAATCAAGTTATCATCATAAAGCAAGCATATCCTTGTCAAACATTAGGCTTGGAGAGCTAGCAGAATGAACTGTTGGCAGCATTTATTTTATTAAATGACACTGTCGGACACAGAAAATAAATTGCCACTGTGTATGCATTCTCACAGATATTTAGCTCTTGAGTTGGTCAAAACTATGTAAGAGCAGGAGGGAAAAGTGCTCTTGGCATATACGAGGGAAAAGTGCTCAAAGACTTCTTGTTCTGTTTATTATTGCAAGCCCATGTTCCAAGAGAACGTTCTGTGTTTTAAGTTTGAGGCATCTCACCTTCATCTCTGACCTCCTCTGGGGCAGAGAGGAGTGACCGGCTCCTCTCACGTGCATATCAAAACCAGTCCTCTGCTATACAGTAAGTCCTTGTTGGTTTTTCATTTTAAATATAGCAGTGTGTACCTGTGCATCCCAAACTCCTTAACTATCCCTTCCCCCAGGGAACTCTGCTCAGTGTTGTGTGGCAGCCTGGATGGGAGGGGTATTTGTGGGAGAATGGATACATTATACGTATGGCTGAGTCCCTTTGCTATCCCTCTGAAACTATCACAGCATTGTTAATCAGCTATAATCCTGTATAAAATCAAAAGTTTAATTTAAAAAAACCAATCCTGAAAAGCTGTGAGAAGAGAGGGACTTTCCTGGTGGTTCAGTGGTTAAGACTGTGCTTCCAATGCAAGGGGCAAGGGTTTGATCCCTGGTCAGGGAAATAAGATCCCACATGCCACATGGCATGGCCAAGGGAAACAATTTTTTTAAATCTATGAGAAGAGAGAGTTTGGTGTCTCCATTTCCAAGTGTTCTCCACGCAGTAGCCCTGGGAAGCAAGATAGGCAGGACTGTGTGGACTCGTAGATCTTTGGTCCTTGTTGATTTTCACAAGTTGTTGCTTTACCAGTGGGAGAAATTATAGGTGTGTGCAGTGTTCATGATACCTCGGAACTCACAGGTACAGTGTATTCCTTTTATTTAACATCTGTGCTCACCAAGGAACCTTTTTTCTCCTTGTATACAAGGGCTTTCTGATTCTCCAGGAAGTCAAGTGTGTCTAAAAGTTTCTGCAATCTGGTGTTGTTGTTGTTCAGTCGCTAGGTCGTGTCCTACTCTTTGCAACCCCATGGACTGCAGCATGTCAGGCTTTCCTGGAGGCTTCATCATCTCCTGGAGTTTGTTCAAACCCATGTCCATTGAGTCCGTGATGCCATCCAACCGTCTCATCCTCTGTCATCCCCTTCTCCTCCTGCCTTCAATCTTTCCCAGCATCAGGGTCTTTTTCAATGAGTCAGCTCTTCGCATCAGGTGGCCAAAGGATTGGAGCTTCACCTTCAGCATCAGTCTGTCCAATGAATATTCAAGGTTTATTTCCTTTGGTATTGACTGGTTTGATCTCCTGGCAGTCCAAGGGATTCTCAAGAGTCTTTGTCAGCACCACAGTTCAAAAGTATCAATTCTTCCGAACTCAGCTTTCTTTATGGTTCAAATTTCACATCCATACATGACTATTATAGCTATGACTATTGGAAAAGCCATAGCTTTGACTATATGGACCTTTGTTGGCAAAGTGATGTCTCTGCTTTTCAATGTGCTGTCTAAGTTTGTCATAGCTTTCCTTCCAAGGAGCAAGGGTTTTTTAATTTCATGGTTGCAGTCACCATCTGCAGTGATTTTGGAGCGCCCCCCCACCAAAAAAGAAAATCTGTCACTGTTTCCACTTTTTCCCCTCTATTTGCCATGAAGTGACGGGGCTGGATGCCATTATCTTTTTTTTTTTAATATTGAGGTTCAAACCAGCTTTTTCACCCTCCTCTTCCACCCTTATCAAGAGTTCTTTAGTTCCTTTATACTTTCTGCCATTAGAGTGGTATCATCTGTATATCTGGGGTTGTTGACATTTCTCCTGGCAATCTTGATTCCTGCTTGTTATTCATCCAGCCTGGCATTTCGCACGATGTACTCTGCTTGTGAGATAAATAAGCAGGATGACAATATTGTCACCCTGCAATCAATACTTGAGTGCTAAGGAATACTCAGGAGACATTAATGGTATGCTATTCCCTTCCCCATTGTTGGTTTCCCTGCTTCTTGCCCCATTCTCCAGTTTCCTACCTGATCCATGACCCAGAGTTTCGGAACCAGCTCTGAGCTTCTGAGTGTCCTAGGATAGGCTGCAATAAATTGGGGCATTAAAATTCCTCATCTAGGACTTTGTTCATGGCACAGTGGATAAAAGTCCACCTGCCAATGCAGAAGACATGGGTTTGATCCCTGGTCCAGGAAGGTTACATATGCCGTGGAGCAAGTAAGCCTGTGTGCGGCAACTACTGAAGCCCACTCGCTTTAGAGCCTTTGTTCATCAACAAGAGAAGCCACTGAAATTAGAAGCCCCCACAACACATCTAGAGAGTAGCCCCCACTTGCCACACCTAGAAAAAGCCCACTTGTAGCAACAAACACCCAGCACAACCAAAAAGAAAAAGAATTCCTCACCAAGAAGTCTCCAAGTTCTCATTTGAGGATGAAGTGAAAGGGATGAAACTGCTCCAAAGACACTGCCAATTTTTAACTTTATCTGAGCTCCTGGACAACAGGGAGAGTTGGGGAAGTCAACCACACCCGTACCTCCTCCTCACCCACCCTTTTGCATTCTGGGAAACAGGCTCACTGGAAAGAACCTTTTTTCTCCATATGACTTAGATAAGGCTGATGAAATACAGTAAGAAATTAATTAATTAAATAAAATCTATGCCCTTCCCAGATGATATAATTTTTTATCTTTTCCTGAAACTCCTTCTAAATGTTATGCCCAACAGACCTTCCAAGTGTCCAACTGGCTCTTGACTACAACTTATGCTATTAATGCTTCCACGGGGTTTTGCTCATTATAATGGAATTAGCATAGAGGGCAGCCCTTAGCATGCACTTATAAGGTTATGCAGTCTGTTCTCAGTCAAGCTCTCTGTTCCCCTTGGTACAGTCTCAGCTCTGTCTCACTTTACTTTTTTAACTAAAAAAGTGCAGAAACTGAACTACCTCTTCCTCATTATCAGTGCCTGTGCCCTTGCTGATCAAAATGTGTTTATCTTATTCTACTGATTCAATGCACTCTTTTTTTCCCCCACTAAGTTATTCACAAAAAAATATTCACCAAGCATGCATCACCATATGAATATATGCCTTCCTTTCAAATCCTCTGTTAACTACAATTTACATCCTTCATAGCTATCCCATTTGTGATATACTAAATATCCTAAATCCAATGCAGTAAATTCCCCTTTAATGAATGTTACCTAATATTTACAATAACATTGAGAGCCTGGAAAATGTACTTTCATACCAGGAAAATGTGCTTTCCTATCAGCTGATGACACACCAGCTCTATAGGAAGGAAGAAAGGATATGCAAATAAAAAGGTTAGACTGAATGTCACTCCACACACTGCTTTAATCATGTCTTTGTGGGGAAGAATATGCTCCCTGACCTTGATTTTATACTGAAGGAAATCACAAAAATAAAAACTGAAATCACAGAGATCGGGGTCGAGGAGGAAGGGGACGTAGAGCCTCATGCCAGCCAGGCTGCAGACATCCGAGGCGAGGACCGGTGCTCCCAGCTGCTCAGGGTCTATCAGCAAATGGAGAACCTCACACTGGTCTCCTGTTGCTGAAGCAGACTTGATTTTGTTTCGTTTTAGAGCTTCAGCTAAACAGCGCATATTTTGCAATGGGCCCATTGGGCTTCCCAGGTGGCTCAGTGGCAAAGAGTCCACCTGATAACGCAGGAGACGTGGGTTCGATCCCTGGGTCGGGAAGATCTCCTGGAGAAGGAAATGGCAACCCGTTCCAGTATTCTCACCTGGAGAATTCCATGGGCAGAGGAGCCTGGCGGGCTGCAAAGAGTAGGGTCGCAAAGAGTCAGACATGACTTAATGACTGAGTATGTGCTGTTGGTGCTACTTGCCTGCCTAACTACATACACGGTCAGAGGGCCCTAACCAGTTGGACCAGTCTTGGCCGAGTTGCTCAGGGTAGTGACGTCCTAGCCTGAGTCAGACTCACTGGCAAGTAGTCCCAGGGCTTGAGATGCAGGCAGCAGAAAGATAGAAGGCCACCTGGGGTGGATCCAGACATGTGCCGCTGCTGGCAGCTGCCTCAGAAAGCAGATCCTGCAATATGGAACAGACCAGAAGGGCATAAGAAGGACTATCTGATGACTCATTATATGTGTTTGGGGATTTTTTTTCCTGTAATCTTTTATATCAAAATAATTTCAAACTTACAGAAAAGTTTCAGTCAAAAAGAAAAAGCAAGAGAGAAAAAAAGGGTACAAAGGACTCCCATACATGCTTCATCTCAGTCCCACTTTTGTTAACCTTAAGCCACTTTTACTTTTTAGCTTCTCTTATCATTATTATTATTTATTTTTTGGACACGTGGGATCTAGTTCCCTGATCAGGGATTAAATCCGCACCCCCTGCTTTGAAAGTTCAGAGGCTTAAACAGTGGATCACCAGGGAAGTCCCATCTCATATTATTATTTTCCAAACCATTTGAGAGTAATTTGTTTACGTAATGCCCCTGTACCTCTAAACACTTCCCACTTCAAGGCAAAGAAGCATATCTTCTCTCAGGTCTCTTTCACTGAAGAAAAAAAAAAATCTACTTATACCATTATCTTTTCATGAGCGTTAACTTCACAAATAGTGAAACAAAAGATTATAAGAATCTGAGATTAAGTGTTCTCTTCAATTTTATATTTTCTGTCTAGCGGTCATGTATTAATAGAACATTATGTAGCATTTTAAGCTGTTTTTCGCTTATGTTTAAATCTTTAGGCCAAACACTGCATTGAATTGACTTTTAAAAAAGTCTGAAATACTAGAGTGAAGTCAGGAAAATATGTCAAATACATGATTTTTAAACTTTTTAGACTTAATTTTAGAGCATTTTTATTGGCTTGTGACTTTTAATTTTGTTATGATTTCTAACTTACAGGGAAGTTTCAAGATGAGTACAAAGATTGTTTACGGACTCTTTACCCAGTTTGTCTTCATTCTCCTGCATTAGATTTCTCATTATCTCCCTCTGTATAAAAAAAAAACTACACTTTCTCACGTATACATGTACAACATGCGCTATAGTTTAACAAAAAAGGAAAGAAACCTGAAAATATCAGGCCTTTCATTTCTAAATATTTCAGTGTATATTTCCAAAGTACAAGGACATCTTAATGATCAAAATCAAGAAGTGAAACACTGATGCAATGCTATTAGCTAATCCATAGTAAAATTCATGCATAGTCCCAGTATTGACCTTTATAGCTGTGTTCCCCCTAGTCCAGGGTCCAATCCAGGATTATGATTGCCTTTAACCGTCGTGTCTCTTTAGTCTCCTTTAATTTGGAACAGATCAATGACCCTTCTTAAAAGGCTTTAAAAAACTGTTTTATCTAATGTGCTAGCTTCATGAAAGAGATTCAAAACTGTGACCAGCTTTAAGTGTCAATGTGGGTATAATTTGTGCTGGTCATTGTGCCATATTCTTATTGGGGAAGAACTGTATCCAAAGAACTTTTTCCTCCATGCTGGTATTGATCAAAAGTTGTTATAATTTGTAGCTGTTTTTCGCCACTTAATTGATATTGATTGGAAATGTTCTGAAAAAAGCTTGGGATTTTTTTTTTTTTTTTGCCACATACTATAAATATAGTAATAAAAATAATGTAATAGTTGGAAGAAACTTAAATATGACAAAACTGCAAGAGGCAAAGTGGTTGTCTGAGGAGGCTTTACAGATAGCTGAGGAGAGACAAAGCAAAAGGCAAGGGAGAAAGGGAAAGATAAACACAACTGAATGCGGAGTCCCAGAGAAGAGCAGGGAGGGATAAGAAAACAATGCAAAGACATCGGGGAAACAACAGAATGGGAAAGACTAGAGATTGCTTCAAGAAAACTGGAGAGATCAAGGGAACTTTTCATGCAAAGATGGGCTCAATAAAGGACAGAAATGGTCTGAACCTAACAGAAGCAGAAGAGGTTATGAAGTGATGGCAAGAATACACAGAACTATACCAAAAATGTCTTAATGACCTGGATAACCACAATGGCATGGTCACTCACCTAGAGCCAGACATCCTGGAGTGTGAAGTCAAGTGGAACTTAGGAAGCATTACTAAAACCAAAACTAGTGGAGGTGATAGAATTCCAGCTGAGCTATTTCAAATCCTAAAAGCTGATGCTGTTAAAGTGCTGCACTATATATGCCAGCAAATTTGGAAATCTCAGCAGTGTCCACAGGACTAGAAAAGGTCAGTTTTTGCTCCAATACCAAAGAAGGGCAATGCCAAGGAATGAGAATGTTCAAACTATCACATGATTGTGCCTAATCCACATACTAACAAGGTAATGCTCAAAATCCTTCAAGCTAGGCTTCAGCAGAACATGAATGGAGAACTTCCAGATGTACAAGCTGGATTTAGAAGAGGTAGAGGAACCAGAGATCAAATTGCTAACATTCACTGGATCATGGAAAAAGCAAGGGAATTCCAGAAAAACATCTACTTCTGGTTCACTGACTGTGATAAAACCTTTGACTGTTTGGATCACAACAAACTGGAAAATTCTTAAAGAAATGGGAATACCAGACCACCTTTCCTGTCTCCTGAGAGATCTGTATGTAGGTCAAGAAACAACAGATAGAACTGGACATGAAACAAGTCACTGGCTCAAAATTGAGAAAGGAGTACGTCCAGGCTACATATCGTCACCCTGCTTATTTAACTTATATGCAAAGTACATCATGCGAAATGCCAGGCTGGATGAATCACAAGCTGGAATCAAGATTGCCAGAAGAAATATCAATAACCTCAGATATGCAGATAATACCATTCTAATGGTAGAAACTGAAAGGAACTAAAGAACCTCTTGATGAGGGTTAAAGAGGAGAGTGAAAAAACCAGTTCAAAATTCAACATTCAAAAAACTAAGATCATGGCATCTGGTCCCTCACTTCATGGCAAATAGAATAGGGGAAAAAGGACAGATTTTATTTTTCTGGGCTCTAAAATTTCCTGCAGACAGTGACTGCCTCTATGAAATTACAAAACCCTTGCTCCTTGGAAGGAAAGTTATCACAAACCTAGACAGCATATTGAAAAGCAGAGACATTTTACTTCGTCGACAAAGGTCCATTCAGTCAAAGGACTATGGTTTTTCCAGTAGTCATGTACAAATGTGAGAGTTGGACCATAAGAAGGCTAAGTACCAAAGAACTGATGATTTTGAATTGTGCTGGGGAAGACTCTTGAGAGTCCCTTGGACTGCAAGATCAAACCAGTCAATCCTGAAATTAGTTCTGAATATTCATTGGAAGGACTGATGCTGAAACTGAAACTCTAGTACTTTGGCCACCTGATGCGAAGAACTGACTCATTGGAAAAGACCCTGATGCTGGGAAAGATTGAAGGCAGGAGGAGAAGGGGACGACAGAGGATGAGATGGTTGGATACCATCACTGACTCAGTGGACATGAATTTGAGCAAACTCCAGGAGATAGTGGAGGACAGGGAAGCCTGGCATACTGCAGTCCATGGGGTCACAAAGAGTCAGATATAACTTAGTGACCAAACAATAACAACAAAAGTACAACTAGTATGTATGTCTTCAAATACATACTTTAAAAAGATCAGCTGCTGCTGCTAAGTCGCTTCAGTTGTGTCCGACTCTGTATGACCCCATAGACAGCAGCCCACCAGGTTCCCCCATCCCTGGGATTCTCCAGGCAAGAATACTGGAGTGGGTTGCCATTTCCTTCTCCAATGCATGAAAGTGAAAAGTGAAAGTGAAGTCGCTCAGTTGTGTCCAACTCTTAATGACCTCATGGACTGCAGCCTATCAGGCTCCTCCGTCCATGGGATTTTCCAGGCGAGAGTACTGGAGTGGGGTGCCATTGCAACAAGATGTATATGAGAAAAATTATAAATCTCTGATAAAAGAAATTTAAAAAGAACTAAATAAATGTAGAGATATTTCACGTTCATCAATAGGAAGATTCAAATTGTCAAGATGTTTATTTTTGTTCAGTCACTTAGTCGTGTCCAACTCTTTGTGACCCTATTGACTGCAGCATGCCAGATGTTTGATCAGCCCAATTTGATCTGTGGGTTCAACACAGTCTCAATCAAAATCTCAGCAAATTATTTTGTGGATATCAATTAAGTGATTCTGAAGTTTATATAAAGAAGCAAAATGACCAACACAATATTAAAGGAAAAGCACAGAGTCAGAGGACTGCATTGTGAAAGAATTGATGAACAGATCAATGGAATAGAATTGAGAGTCCAAAGATAGATCCATGTAAATAGAGTCAGCTAATCTTTGACAAAAGAACAAAGACAATACAATGGAGAAAAGATCATCTTTTTAAACAAACGGTGCCAAGCAGCGAGGTATCCATATGCAAAAAAAGAAAAATTTCCAGACACAAAACTTAGAACTGTGACAAAAATAATAAATCAAAATGGATCATAGAAGTAAATGTAAAATGCAAAACTATTGATGTAAAACTCCTAGAAGGTAACATAGGAGAAAATCTGGGTGACCTCAAGCATGGTGATGACTTTTTTAGAAGCAATACCAAAGACACAATCCATGAAGGAAATACTCGATAAATTGGACCTCATTAAAATTAAAAACTCTGCTCTGCTCTGTGGAAGAAACTGCCAAGAGAATGAGAAGACAAGCCACAGACTGGGAGAAAATACATGGAAAAGACATGTCTGATAGAGGACTGTTATGCAAAATACACAAAGATTTCTTAAAATGCAATAATAAGGAAACAACCTGATTTTAAAATAAGCCAAAGATTGGAATAGAAAGCTCACGAGATACCTCACAGATGGCAAATAAGCATACAAGAAGATGTTCCACATTGTATGTCATTAAGGAAATGCAGATTAAAATAAGTGTGAGCTAACACTGCACACCTAAAACCCAAAACACGGACAACACTAAAAGCTTGTGAGGATGTGGGGCAACAGGAACTATTGCTATGAACTATAGCAACATTTGAACTATCAACAATGAACTATCATTCATTGCTAGTGGGGTTGCAAAACGGTACAATCTCTTTGAAGACAGCCTGGAGACTTCTTATGAAACTAAATACACTGTTACAAAATGATCCAGCTTGGTATTTACCCAAATGAGTTGAAAACTTATCTCTACCCAAAAACCTACACACAGGTCTTTAAAGCAACTTTATTCATAATTGCCAAAACTTGCAAGCAATCAAGATGTCCTTCTGTAGGTGAATGGATAATAAACTATGGTATATCCAGACAGTGGCTAGTACTCAGCACTAAGAAGAAATGAGCTATCAAGCTATGAAAGGACATAGAGGACCCTTAAATGCATGTTACCAAGGGAAAGAAGGCAATTTGAAAAGACTGCATGATTCCAACATTCTGGAAAAGCAAGAACAATGGAGACAGAAAAATATCAGTGGTTGCCAAGGGTTGGGGCAAGGGAGAGATGATAGAGCACACAGGTTTTTAGGGCAGGGAATCTTCTGTACTATATTATAATGGTAGATACATGTCATTATACACGTGTGCTTACTAAGTCATTTCAGTCGTGTCCGACTCTTGGCGACCCCATGTATTGTAGCCCACCAGTCTTCTCTGTCCATGGGATTTTCCAGGCAAGAATACTGGAGTGGGTTGCCATGCCCTCCTCCAGGGAGTCTTCCCAACCCAGGGATTGAACCCACGTCTCTTATGTCTCCTGCATTAGCAGGCAGATTCTTTAGCACTAGGGCCACCTGGGAAGCCCACATGCCACTATACATTCATCCAAACCCATAGAATACTCAACACCAAGAGTAAATCCCAGCATAAACTATGGTTATAAGAGGTGTTGATGTAGATTCATAGATGGTAACAAACGTACAACTCTGGTGGGTGAGGAATGTTGATAGTAGGGAGGGTTGTGTGTATGTGGAGGCCAGGGATACATGGAAAATCTTTCTACCTTCTACTCAGTTTTGCTGTGAACCAACCAGTCCATTCTGAAGGAGATCAGCCCTGGGATTTCTTTGAAAGGAATGATGCTAAAGCTGAAACTCCAGTACTTTGGCCACCTCATGCGAAGAGTTGACTCATTGGAAAAGACTCTGATGCTGGGAGGGATTGGGGGCAGGAGGAGAAGGGGACGACAGAGGATGAGATGGCTGGATGGCATCACTGACTCAATGGACGTGAGTCTGAGTGAACTCCGGGAGTTGGTGATGGACAGGGAGGCCTGGCGTGCTGAGATTCATTGGGCTGCGAAGAGTCGGACACGACTGAGCGACTGAACTGAACTGAACTGAACACTGCTCTAAAACTTGTTTATCTAAAAGGGAAAACAAAGGACTACTCTAGCGGTCCAATGGTTAGGACCCAGTGCTCTCACAGCCAGGCCCCAGGTTCAGTTCCTGGTCGGGGAACTAAGATCCCTCAAGCTGCACCTCAGGAAAAAAAAAAAAAAGCAACAACTATAACTGAGCTTCCCTACCGAAACATCTTTGCTGTTGAGGGGAGAAGCACCTTTCCTGTTCTCATTGGTCTTTTTAAGGAGGGATCATCTGAATACATTTCTGTATGTCATTTTTAAAGCCAGTTTTCAAGTGGCTTGCTTAAGTAGCATACCTCAGGGATATATTCACTCTCTTCACTAGCTCTCACACAGCTGACATATTATAACCTTTAACATTGAGGATGCAGTTTCTCAAGATGATCAAACTGAGGAGATCAACCCCTGAGCATTTCAGCCTTTCTCAGCAATGGATGAGTTTCAGTGCAGATCATGGACATAAACAGATGGCATAGTGTGGTTATAAACAACATCTCAACAGGATTGTACCTGAACATGAAGAAATCCAAGACAAAAACCAAGAAGTAAATTAGGAATCCTTTCTTTCTTTCTCTTTTTTTTGGCCACACTATGTGGTTTGGCTTGTGGGATCTTAGTTCCCCACAGTGTTAGCTGCTCAGTTGTGTCTGACTCTTTGTGACCCCATGGACTGTAGCTCACCAAGCTCCTCGGTCCATGAAATTCTCCATGCAAGAATACTGGAGTGGGTTGCCATGCCCTTCTCAAGGGGATCTTCCCAACCCAGGGATCAAACTCAGGTCTCCCAGGGACTGAACCCGGGTCCCTTGCATTGCAAGCAGATTCTTTACCATCTGAGCCACCAGGGAGGGATCAAACTCAGGCCCCAGTAGTGAAAGCGCTGAGTCCTAACCACTAGATCACCAGGAAATTCCCAGGAATCCATTTTTTTTCTGTCTCCCAAGTTGAAATATTTGCCTTTCTAGTTTTGGGTATATGTTCATTGACTTTGCATAATGCTGGGAATGATATCAGTAAAAAAAAAAAAAAAAAAAAAAAAAAAAAAAAAAAAAAAACTGCTCTAATTTCAAGATTCACTTTCTACCACAATGTTTAGCAGCAGCTGACAGTGATACCCGGAGAAGGTAATGGCACCCCACTCCAGTACTCTTGCCTGGAAAATCCCATGGATGGAGGAGCCTGGTAGGCTCCAGTCCATGGGATCGCTAAGAGTCGGACGCGAATGAGCGACTTCCTTTTCACTTTCATGCATTGGAGAAGGAAATGGCAAGCCACTCCAGTGTTCTTGCCTGGAGAATCCCAGGGACGGGGGAGCCTGGTGGGCTGCCATCTGTGGGGTCGCACAGAGTCGGACACGACTGGAGCGACTTAGCAGCAGCAGCAGCAGCAGCATGTGATATCCAACACACATTGCCTGTCCCAGGGACCTGGAGCAAAGCTTGGGTCATTTCCTTTAGCAGAGATAACATTAGAAAATAAACCGAAACACAAAAGAAAAGCCTGACTGGACATAAAACTTGATCTGCAGCTCAAGCTGTATAGAAATTACTTTATCTGTCATCTGCTTCATGGATACCCACCTTTATAACTATTCATTATGAACATTATAAAATTCATAATTATAAGCACGAATGAAGTTGAAAATCTGTTAAGGAAAAAAACAGATTGCTTAGAAAAAAGGCAACAAATGCAAATAAGTTATTATCTTTCCAAAGAGTAAGAGAGAATAGCTATAATTCACTTAACAACTTAGTTTAATGAATGGGGTAGATTTAACATGGTAATTGCATTATTAAATTGGCTCCTGAGAATTTTCTAAGCATTTTACATATATATCTTTTGTCATTTAACTCTTATGAAAACCCTGTATGTTTCAATTATTATCAACATGCTTCTGTAGGTGAGTAAATTGAAGCACAGAGAAGAAAAGTCACATAACTAATAGACCAGGGAAAGGACATTCAAAACTCTCACTGTCCTACCTGAAGACAACTAAAGTCACACATTTCTCTCCCAGATCGTTTCCCTGGCAATGAGGGAATGCTGGGGAATTAAGACCTTAAGAGGGGGACTTCTCTGGTGGTCCAGTGGCTAAGATGCCATACTCCTAATGCAGGGGCTCGGGTTTGATCTCTGGTTAGTGAACTAGATTTCACATGCTACAACTGAAGATCCTGCATGCTGCAACGAAGATCAAAGATCCTGAGTTCCCCAACTAAGATCTGGTGCAGCCAAATTAAGAACAACAAACAAAGAAACAACCCAAAAGCAACCTTCAACCAAAAAGGTTCAGGAATTGGTCAATAAATATCCCATCTTCCTTGCCTCTCTGTGAGACGATTCTAAGTATTCTGCACAAGGATAGAGCCCTGATTGCCCACTGTAGTAACTTACTCATTAACGTCTCCTTTCCTGGCTCTCTCTCCTTCCCAGTCTCACTTTTCAACTCTCCCATCATCCTTTCAGGGATCACTTCCTGAATCAACCACCTCCCTCCCCCACTGGTCCCAACCTCTGCATATCTATGCACTCTTAAGAGCTGGTTGTCACCATAGCCCCCCTTGGGAGGGTACACATTCATTTTACTGATTTGGCCAAAACTTGAAATCTATAATGGTGACTATATATTTATCTTCCCCAAGTCTGCAACTTTTCAGGCAGTTATGACACAGAGGGGATTTAAATGAACCTATTTTTGAGATCCCCTGTTTCACTGTGAAGCTTTTCAGAGAAGCACCCGATATAGTCAGCAGCTTTGGCCCAGTCATTGCAAACTGCTGCTGGGGAACAAAACTATTTAACAGAAGCCTGGACTGGGAACTTCTCGGGGTTCTGATTCTGCCTTATTCTGTATTTTCACACAACTTATGTAACTTCTCCCATATTATGATTGGATATTATTTTATAAAAGCACTTTGTAAAGATACTTTGAAGGGCTTTTAGCTTCCTCGGTGCAGTTCAGTTATCAGAAGGATCTAGAGAAGATTGGCTTGGTCATATTCCATGCCTCCAGGAAAAGGAAATCCAGTACCTCGGTCAAGACCGCTGCAATTCCCTGTGGAGTTCTGGTCTCTTGGCCTGGCTGTTGTGAGCTGCCGACACTGAACCCTTGCTCTCCATCGTGCAGTTCCAGATTGTTCTTTCATCTCTCCTCTTTGATCCATCTCTTAGTTTCTATACCAGAAGCAGCTCCTATTTACCCAAGGTTTGGAACTGTCTACAATGACTGCTTAGCGGAACAGACCCACACAGCATCTTAAAATCAAACATCAGGCACTCTGGTTCCCAGCAGTCTTTTGGCTACATCTGTTGTTTCTGCTTTACGCCTCTCTCCTCTGTGCTTGCCCTCCCAGAAGAAAAAAAAAAACATAAAAAACAAATTCTTTCCATTTCCTTTGTAGAGTAATTTGACCTTCTCAAGTCCCTACTTTCCACCCAAAATGGCTGGGAGCCTTCCTCCAGGACTTTTATGGTTCCCTTTTTTAGATATAAATCTTGGGACTATCTGGTATTTGCTTGTATTTAAGAATAATTAAAATTCTTTTTATTGTGTTATATAAACAAATACAAGGAGGTACGATATAGTTTAGCAAACAGACCAGGAAAAAAAAAATCAATGAACCAGAAAAAAAACCCAGGATGAATAGGAACATAATGTTCAAAATGAATCAAAGATGCCCTCTATGACCTGTTTGTTCCCAGGTGCAATGAACACAGAGATACACTGCTCAGAACCCCTCAGAAACTCCTCCGGTTATACCAGCAAGCTTCTTCAAAGAATTGCCCCTGGGCTATTGGAGCCACCTCCATTTGGAAGGTTCTAGATGCCTGAGAGTGCCCATTCCCCAAGGTGGATGGCAGGCAGCCCCTGACTAGTGAGGGTGGACGAAGCCCAGCTCCCTAACCTCAAGACTGCAGGAACTCAAGGTACAATTTATGCTCCAGAGCTCCCTACATGCTCAGACCATGTCCAAGAATTCATCAAAAATTGCACCCTTTCCTTGTCTGCCTCCCCTTCACTGTCCTGCTTCCCTTTCTCCCTTATTAACCTGTGCCAGGAGAACTTCAACTTGAATCTGTGGTTCAGTTGGCTTCTGGAAGAACCCAATCTAAGATGCTAGGTATTCTATTTTATTGCACAGACACCCTGGGAATTCATTCTTTCATATATATACAGTGAATACCTTTTATATATTTGATGTTGTTATGAAAAAAATGCTGAATGTGAGAAGTCAGACAAAGACAAATACTGTATGATATCACTTATATCTTAAATCTAAAAAAATACTGTTGCTGCGTCGCTTCAGTCGTGTCCGACTCTGTGTGACCCCATGGACTGCAGCCTACCAGGCTCCTCTGTCCATGGGATTCTCCAGGCAAGAACACTGGAGTGGGTTGCCATTTCCTTCTCCAATGCATGAAAGTGGAAAGTGAAAGTGAAGTCGTTCAGTCGTGTCTGACTCTTAGCGACCCCATGGACTGCAGCCCACCCGGCTCCTCCATCCATGGGATTTTCCAGGCAACAGTACTGGAGTGGGGTGCCATTGCCTTCTCCAAAATACTACAAACTGGTAAATATGGCAAAAAAGCAGACTCATAGAGAACAAGCTAGTAATGGGGAGAGGTGGGTATATAGGGGTGAAGGATTAAGAGGTACAAACTATTATGTATAAAGTAAGATACAAGGATATATTGCACAACACAGGGAATATAGCCAACATTTTACAATTACTGTAAATGGAGTATAACCTTTACAATTATGAATCGCTATATACCTGTACACCTGTAACATATAATATTGTACATCAACTATACTTCAATAAAAGAATAAAAAGAATAAATAAAATAAAGAGAATAATTTTTTTAAAGAAACAATTATGATGATATATATAATACAGTCCAGACCCGCACAGAAAGTAAAAACTAATTAGTGAGGTGAGACATGGAGAGACAGAAGTATAAGACGAGGTCAAGTGCTTTTTTATTCATGCAGAAAATATCGAATAGCCTCCATATATGGGCTTCCCAGGTGACGCAAATGGTAAAGAACCTATCTGCCAATGCAGGAGATATAAGAGACATGAATTCAATCCCTGGGTTGGGAAGATCCCCTAGAGGAGGGCATGGCAACCTACTCCAGTATTCTTGCCTGGAGAATCCCATGGACAAAGGAGCCTGGTGGGCTGCAGTCCAAGGGGTCACAAAGAGTCGAACATGACTGAGATGGCTTACCACACACACACACACACACACACATCCTCTATGTATACATGATGGAATCTCAGAGAGATCGAAAAGGAGCGCTCACAGCTTCATGGTTTCATATGCTGGGATTTGGAGGACACATAAGATTTCCAAACAAAAAGTTGGAAGTGGAGAGCATATTAACTGGGGAGAAACAGTATGGGAAGTTGAGCATGTGAGGTTGACAAGGTACAGCAAACCACAGTGTTAAGAGAACCCCTGAGAGGATCCTTTGTCTTCTCAAAGACTGAATCCCTGCCATTGTAACTTCCTTCATTCTGCCACTCTATTCTATGGGCATATGGGAGGATGCAGGTCAGTGACCTCTGTGCTTCTGTGCTTTGTGGATACAAATCTTAGGCAACATGTTCAGATATGCAAAGATATTACATTCATTCTTTTAATATTTATTTATTTATTTACTTTTTGGCCACACTGCATGGCCTGTGGGTTCTCATTTCCCGGACAGGGATCGAACCTGGGCCCCTCTGCAGTGAAAACGCAGAGTCTCAATCACTGGACTGCCAGGGAAATCCCTACATTTTTTTTTTTTCCTTGTATGATTTCCCTTATAATTGTTCTTGTAAGCCTCTGTTCCACTTGGAGTGGTGGAAATTTAATCTTGGTCAAATTGTGTGGCCCCTGCTACCCTTTTCTCCTTAAGTTTTCATCCAAATTCCTGCCTTCTGGAGAATTTGGTAGGATCCCTAATCTTCTCCATCACCTAGGCATCTGATACTTGGCTTATCAGACATGAGCAGTTCACTGCTGAGTTGTCCTTCATGCCTACCCTCAAGACACCTCTATAGCTCACTGCTCTTTCTGCTCCTCCCATGCAACATTGGAACACGTAGACTGGCGGGTCTGGGAGGTTGGGTCCCTGGGATCTGCCCAGGGGTGAGCAAGGTGCAAGGTCTCATTTCTACTTGTTTATTTTTTGGCTGCATCACACGGCATGTGGGATCTTAGTTTCCAGATCCGGGATTGAACCCGGACCCTCTGCATTGGAAGCGCAAAGTCTTAGCCACTGGACCATCAGGGAAGTCCCACTACCTCGTAAATTTATAATGAGAGTTAAATGAGCTAATATTTGTAAAGTGCTTAGAATAGTGTCTGGCTCTTGATAAACGCTGTCTGGGTGTTTGCTATATGAAGCACTTTATATATGCTGACTGTTTAATATTTAGAATGTCCTTTCCCTTTTATAGTTGGCGCTTGCATGGGTCAGGTAGAAACCACAACAGAAAATCATTTATCTTTACTGAGACTGTCACTATGACTTGTCTCGACAATTGCACTGAACTCCAAAGGGGTCTCATCTGTAATCTCCTCTTTTTCCAGACCATCTTACCTATTGCTGTTAGTAGCTCTGGTCAAGTCTCTGCTTGTTTCCAAAGTTTTTAATAGGTCTCTATTTCCACTGTGAGACTTTGCTAAGTTTTGTACAGAAACACCTTTCCTAAGTACTCAAAAAAAAAAAAAAAGAAAAAGAACATGTGCCCTGGGATATATATATAAGCTAAAACAATGAAGCACACGTAAGAAACATCTTTGAATTCTAGGCTCTTAAAATTTTATGTCAACTTTACATTCTAATCCATAACCTGGCCATGCTTATTTTAACTTCAGAAACATTTCACACTTCTTGCTAATCAAGAAAGTTTTCAAGGGACTTTTCCTACTTGTTTCCTTGGTTAATTGATGAAAGCTATTGCATCAATTTTGGATAATTAGACTGAATAACAGAGGCCTGACAGCTCAGACTAGGCAATTTATTTTCGCTGTTGGTGTCACAATACTTCTAGAATCCAAACAGTTAAATGTATGGAGATATATATATATATATATATATATATATATATATATATTTTGTTTGTTTGTTTGTTTGTTTACCTGATTTAAGTGCTCTGTGGGATAATGGTTAAGTAGAGATGCACTGAATGCTGACAAAGAGGTGGAAAAGTACATTTTCAGACTCCTATTGATTAAAATTTTAATAAATATGCCTTCGTGCTGACAGGCTGTTGGACTCTTAGGGTTGTAAGCGAGAGAAAGTCAACTTAAACAAGCTAGAGCAGAGAAGGGAATTTATAGCTTATTAAGTTTAAAGTCCAGGGTGGCAGCTGGCTTCATCAGTGGCTGTTTCCAGGGGTCAAATGATCAGGTCCCTGGCTCTCCGCTTCTAGGAAGGATATTTCCACAAGGCAATCAAGATGGCGATCATGGTAAATGGTACAAGTTGAAAAGAGCTCATTTTCCCTATTCCCTCTGGTAGAGACAGACCAGATTTGCTCAAATCTATTCCTCATTCAATCACTGTGACCACATGGGTAGGATGCAGTAAGTGATCAGACCTTGATCAAGAGCCACACCTGCATCTGGGAAGAAACGAGCCTGTCACCACTCCACACCTCATGCTCCTAGATGACTGATGCTTCCTGTTTACCCAGGACTATAAAGCTTCCTATGCACAGAACTTTAAGTGCTAAAACTGAGTTAGGGCAAACCAAGGCAGTTGGTCTCTTTCTCCCGTTACCCAAAGGAAAATTGGTTGCAACTCAAGGGTGGATGGGAAAGGGTGCTAGGCAGAAAAAATACTTAGCTGCCTTCCACTGTGCATCACAGGATTGAATTGCTTTGGTTTATTGGCAGATAGAAATCATTTCTGGCCATTTCTGCTTCCCAGGCTTCCCAGGAGGTCCAGTGGTTAAGACTCTTTCCTTCCACAGAAGGGGATGTGGGTTCAATCCCTGGTTGGGGACTGCATGCCCTGAGTCTCAGCCAAAAAAAAAAAGCAGGGCGAGGGGGGATTGGTCATTCCCGTTCCCTTATTCTTTCAAGATACTTGTCAAAAGACTTTTTCAGCGACTAGAAAAGCTTACTGATGATTCTTAGTTAACTGCCAATATTTGAAATCTAATACAAATGAACCAAAATTCTCAAACAACCCATAGTTCCACCATGAACTCTCCTCTGACGTTTAGTCAGTCATGTCCAACTCTTTTGTGGCCCCATGGACTGCAGCCTGCCAGGCTCCTCTGTCCATGGGATTTCCCAGGCAAGAATACTGGAGTGGGTTGCCATTTCCTTCTCCAGGGGATCTTCCTGGATCAGGGATAGAACCCATGTCTCCTGCATTGACACGCAGATTTTTTACCACTGAGCCACCAGGGAAGCCTGAATTCTCCTCTAACTCAGACTTTATTTTCACTCCAGTAGTCTTGTCACATACAGTAAAAATATTAGCTTTACTTTGTAATTGTCATCTGAGAGTTTAGCTTTTAAAACGCAAATGATTCAACTTTGTGATTGATAAGATGGCCTTATAAAGAATTCATTCATTTAATCCAAATTTTACTCTTTGTCATAGCATTTACTTTCTTTTTTTTTATAAATAAAGAAAAATAACAATTCAATATTAAGTTAGAAAGCTGTGACCAGCTGCTCTTTCTAATTCAGTATGTATCTGCATAGTAAAGCAAGTTCTCAAAATCAACATATTAAATACAACTTATACTCAAAAGAAGAAATGATCAAACCACTAATTTCTTTTAAGAGCAATCTTTACTTCTTTACTAGCCCTCTAAAAAACACTACAAAAACTGATTATTTGCAAAATGTGTTCTTGAAGCAGGGCCTGGATGTGAATTACCACTTCTGGAGTTCTGTCCATAATATGTTTCATCTCTGCCTATCCCCATATTTTTAATTCCAGAAAATGCTGTGTGCTAAAATCCTTTACTATTTGGTTGAAAATATTTCCATCAGTTTACCAACATACATCTTCACAGACATCACCAGTACAAATATAATAAAAATTTCCTAGTCAACCGTGCATTCATCCAATTATATGAAAAAGAACTGGATTACATATGACTTAAAAAAAAATCACTCAAGTGTGTTTATTAACTGTGCTATTTTTATAAGAACATATTTTTCAGATTGGCAACCTCTTTTTGACCTAAACAGATTTGGAAATATCTATTCCGGGAGATAGTGAAGGACAGGGAAGCCTGGTGTGCTGCAGTCCACTGGGTCACAAAGACCTGGACACGACTTAGTGACTCAACAACAACAACAGCAAATCACATAGTTTGTTGCCAATTTTTCTTTTTCTATTTTGGCCAGGAAGCATATGGGATCTTAGTTCCCTGACCAGGCACCAAACCTGCACACACTGCACTGGAAGCACAGAGTCTTAGCCACTGGATCCCCAGGGAGGTTCCCAGATTTTAAAAATAAATGTCAGTTTCCAAGGTAATTAAAAAAAAAAGTCTTGAAGCTTTACGAAATTTTTAATTGATCTGTGAATTTTATTCTAATACTGTAGTCAAGACTTCTCTGTTTATAATTTTAAAATGTGGTTACAGTTTAAGTTTGCAAATTTAATTTTTTTTTCAATTTTTTTTTTCTTTAACCGCACCTCACAGCATATGGAAATTCCGTGATCAGGGACAGAACCTGTGCCTCCTGTAGTGGAAGTGCAGAGTCTTAACCACTGAGCCACCAGGGAAGCCCCACAAATTTGATTTTAAGTCACTTTGAATATAATGGTTTCAGGCAATTATTACTCAGTTTTCTCAAAAACCAGATACCAATCTTTAGACTCATTCACACTTGTACAATAATAGAAATTTGTATTAAACATCTGATTATATCCTGTATATGTTTTAAATGGGCTTCAGCTTGTTAAAATGATGGTTGGAATATAGCACTGTCAAAGTAATTACAGGAAAACTGGGGTAGTTCTCACTGTCAGTAGCCTCAATACTTTCAGGTTTTTCTGAATTTCTTCTGTTCTCACTGTTTCAAACGAACTATTAAAAACTTAATCCTTTTAACTTTTGATTCCTGTTCCCATTTGAAAATGCAATTATCAGCATATTTCAAACATCACAATGAAAGATAGTGTGTTATCAGCTTTCCTAACAAATCCCCATTCTTGCCTCCAGTTTTCACGCAGTAGTATTGTTCCCTCCCACCCTGATCCCTGTAAACAATGACTATTGGAGCAACGATGGTGTGTGACTTCTGAGATGAGGCTATAAAAGACATTGTCAACTTCTGTTTGGTCTTGGATCATTCACATGGGGAAAAGTCTGCTGCCGTGTCACAAAGATCAAGCAGACCTCTGGAAAAATGAAAGAGGTGAGGAGCTGAGGCCTCCTGCCGACAGCCATTGGAGTGAGCCACATGGAACGGAGATTCTCCAACCCAGTGAAGCCTTCAGCTGACAGCGCGCGTGCACACTAAGTCACTCCAGTCGTGTCCAACTCTGTGCAACCCCAATGACTGGGGCTGGCGAGGCTCCTCTGTCCATGTGATTCTCTAGGCAAGAAAACTGGCATGGGTTGCTGTGCCCTGCTCCAGGGGATCTTCCCAACCCAGCAATCAAACCCAGGTCTCCCGAATTGCAGGCCCTGGCTGATGTCTTAAACACAGCTTCATGAAACACTGTGTGAGGAAACATCCAGCTATGTTGCTCTCAAATTCCTGGTCACCCTAATCCGTGGGATTATGAATATATACTGATTTGTTTGTTTGTTTTAGGCGGTGCCATGCAGTATGTGGGATCTTGGTTCCTTGACCAGGGATGGAACCCAGACCCCTGCATTAGGAGCGAGGAGTCTTAGCCACTGGACCACCAAGGAAGTCCCCTGTATATATATACACACATATATATTTTTTGGCTGTGCTGGGTCTTCGTTGCTTTGCACGGGCTTTCTCTAGTTGCAGTGAGCAGGGGCTACTCTATTGCAGTGCGCAGGCTTCTCATCGTGGTGGGTTCTCTTGTTGCAGCGCACAGGCTCTCGGGGCGCAGGCTGCAGCAGTTGCAGCACGCGGGTTCAGCAGTCGTGGGCGCGTGGACTCAGTTGCTCTGTGGCATGTGGATTCTTCCCCAACCAGGGTTCGAACCCACCCCCTGCATTGGCAGATGGATTCTTATCTACTGTGCCACCAGGGAAGTCCTATACTGTTTTTTAAAACCATTAAATTGAAGTAATTTGTAATTCAGTAATAAATAATGAATAAAGACAATCGAAGAATTGATGCTTTTGAACTGTGGTGTTCGAGAAGACTCCTGAGAGTCCCTTGGACTGCAGGGAGATTCAACCAGTCCATCCTAAAGGAAATCAGTCCTGAATATTCATTGGAAGGACTGATGCTGAAGCTGAAACTCCAATACTTTGGTCACCTGATGGGAAGAACTGACTCATTGGAAAAGACCCTGATGCTGGGAAAGATTGAAGGCAGGAGGAGAAGGGGATGACAGAGGATGAGATGGCTGGATGGGATCATCGACTCAATGGACATGAATTTGAGTAAACTCCAGGAGTTGGCAATGGACAGAGAGGCCTGGCATGAGGCAGTCCATGGGGTTGCAAAGAGTCAGACACGACAGAGCAACTGAACTGAACTGAACTGAACTGAACTGAAGGATAATCAGACAGAAACCAAAGTTTCAAAACACAAACTTTGGTGTGTTTTTTTCTTATCAGACAATGCACTGCTAAATGAAATTTAAAAAGTGACACTTGGAATAAAATATCCGGTCATAAGCAACTGAGCAGGAATTGATATAATGAGACTTAGTAGATCATTTTCTTTGTCTTTGGAAAAATTTAAACCAGGGCACATCCCTGGTGGTCCAGCGGTTACAAATCGGCCTTCCAATGCAGGGGGTGTGGATTTGACCCCTGGTCAGGGAACTAAGATCCCACATGCCCAGCTCAGTGTGGCCAAAAAAATTTTTTAATTAAAAGTCTTTTATAAGGTGGAAAAATTTATTTTTCAAGATATTGGCTGAGTACATCCTCGTGGACTGAGCAAGAAATCTCACATTAAAGCAATGTCTCCCAGCGATATTTTCATGGCTTTCTTACCACATTCTAACTCACCTTTGATATGTTTGATGGGAAACCATCACTGGACACCCTGATAACATCAAACCACCAAAATTTCCTATCATTCATTGCACATAAAACTTCCTGTTTTTCCAGACTCTTATGGAAAAGAAGATTGGCTGCCATGAAAAAGTGGAATGTTGTTTATTTTCCTTATTGAATGCATGTGACAAACCTTTTTAGGACTTAAAAATTCTGGTAAGAACTCCTCCATATAGGTCCCAGGAACCAACTGAAATGGCCAGGCCATGGTTGCTGAGCTCAGCCTGGTATTTCCTGCTTCTGCATCCAGATTCCTTCCCTGTCCCTGGGAGCCCTTCTCTGCTTCTCCTTGCTGAGGTCACATTCATTTGCCTAATTTGCTCCTATCTATAGAACTATCTCTTAAACCTGCCATGTGAGAATCATTTTTCCCACCTTGGACCCCACTCATTTATGACTATTTCTACATCCAGCACGATAACATAAACGTTTTTGAAGTTGAAAGTTTTGAGTTAAATTCTTCTCGCCAAGAAGCATTAAGTTCCCTCTGGCTTTGAATGATCCCTCATAGCAGCAGTCCCCAGCCTTTCTGACACCAGAGACTGGTTTCCTGAAAGACTGTTTTTCCACGGACTGGGATGTGTGGTTTGGGGGATGATTTACATGCATTACATTTACAATGCGATTTATTACATCAGCTCCACTTCAGATCATTAGGCATTAGATCCCAGAGGTTGGGTACCCGTGGGAACGTAACTCAAATTCTTAAAAATGGTAGGAAACCCAAAGCTATTTCCTAGTTAAAGAAATACATAAATAAGTCCTGTACCCCAGTGTCATAGTGGGAAATTAGGAGGCTTGAAGCCATCGGTAGTATAGTTGGGTAAAGCCTATCTAATAGGCAGGGTAATTAAACACTATAATTCTCAATGCATCTGGACTTGATCACCCTTTTAACTCTTAGCCCCATCCTTCAACAAAGCATTCTAGTCTTTGGGAACCTACCTTTGACTTTTTGTTTTGGTCTGCAGCAGGTCTTAGTCATGGCATGCTGAATCGAATTTGCTGACTGATTGAAACCATGCCCTCTGTGTTGAAAGGGCAGAGCCTTAGCTACTGGACCACCAGGGAAGTCCCTGGCTTTCTTATATTGGAAATTTACGAGAAAATATTTACTCATAGAAACAATTTTATAACACTGTTGCAACCAGTAGGTCTATTTCAGCATTAATTTCTAGAGCGATCTGTGAAGTTTTATCAGATTATTTTGGCCAGACTTCCTTAACACTTGCGTTTAATTTGTCTAGGGTTCATTATATGCCACCTAGTATTGTTTTTCAAATATATCTACTACACTGATGAAATCTTTTTGTAAAATTTTATTGAAGTATAGTTGATTTACAGTGTTGTATAAATTTCTTCTGTACAGTTGTACCTATATATATTTATATATTCAGTTATACATATATATATGTTCTTTTTCATATTCTTTGATGGAATATTTTCACTTCCTAATGGATTTCATTTTATTTTTACCAAAAAAGAAAAAAAAAACACCTTTGACTGTGGGAAATGGGATTTGATTTTACCCTACTTACAAGCTAATTACTCAGCCTTTTGCTGTTTCATAGATGCTAACGGAAGACCCAAGACTCCTGCGTCAGAAACAAAAGGCTTTTCCACTCAAGGCAAATAACCAGCATCAGTTCAGTTCAGTTCAGTCACTCAGTCGTGTCCGACCCTTTGTAACCCCATGAATCACAGCACGCCAGGCCTCCCTGTCCATCACCAACTCCCGGAGTTCACTCACACTCACGTCCATCGAGTCAGTGATGCCATCCAGCCATCTCATCCTCTGTCGTCCCCTTCTCCTCCTGCCCCCAATCCCTCCCAGCATCAGAGTCTTTTCCAATGAGTCAACTCTTCGCATGAGGTGGCCAAAGTACTGGAGTTTCAGCTTTAGCATCAGTCCTTCCAAAGAACACCCAGGGCTGATCTCCTTTAGGATGGACTGGTTGGATCTCCTTGCAGTCCAAGGGACTCTCAAGAGTCTTCTCCAGCACCACAGTTCAAAAGCATCAATTCTCCAGTGCTTAAGCTTCATGTTTGCACCCTTCTGCTTTGTCTCCACCCAAATTTCAAAGGGTTCTGTAACAGGAGAGAAACAGAGGCTGGGAAATCCTCTGCTTGATACCAAGCCCTAAGTAACCTGTTCTTTGTCCTGGAGGAAGACATCATTTCACCACTCCAGGCTGCTCACTGCACACATACCAGGCGAAGAGTGGCCACGAGGCAAGCTGGAAGCCAGGATCTGGGAACCCTCAGCTCAGTGTTCCTACCCAGACTAATGTCTCCTTGAGCAGCAAAGTGCAAAGGCACTGCTGCTGCTGCTGCTGCTAAGTCACTTCAGTCGTGTCGGACTCTGTGCGACCCCATAGACGTCAGCCCACCAGGCTCCCCCGCCCCTGGGATTCTCCAGGCAAGAACACTGGAGAGGGTTGCCATTTCCTTCTCCATGCAAAGGCACTAGGGGGGACTAAAAATAACTGCGTGTATTCGTGGTTGGGGCAAATTATGGACAAGATACAAAAAGACCAAAAACCCCAACTGCCATTTCCAAACAGCCAGGAGCAAGAGCAGGGTACTGTGCGTGTAGGCAGTACATTAGGAAGTGAAAGATGCACACACCACCCCAAAGAGGCGGGTAAACCACCCACACCAGCCCTCTGGCCCCACCCCTGGACCTGCCCCTATCCTCACCCCATATAAGAAACCAGCTCACCCCGCCACAGCCCAGGAAGTGAGCAAGCAAGCAAAGCTCCTGGCTCTGCTGCAACAGAGGCCTCCAGTAAAGCCTTGCCTGAATTTCTTGCATGGCCTCTTATCTATGTCTATTCTGTATTTAATTTTTTAAGTTAATTTTTAAATTTTTGGCTCTGCTGGGTCTTCCATGCGGCTCTCTCCAGTTGTGGTGCATGGACTTCTCAATGCACTGGCGTCTCTTGTTGCAGAGCGCGGGCTCTAGGGCGCTCCGGCTTCAGAAGTTGCGGCACATGGGCTTAGCTGCACTGTGTCATGTAGACTCTTCCCAGAACAGCGATCGAACCCATGTCCATTGCATTGGCAGGCGCGTTCTTACCACTGGACCACCAGAGAAGTCACATCAATTTCTATCAATCGAGGAAACCAAAAACCGTTGTCAGTAACAGTCAGGGTCTCCTTTGTTGGCATACAGAGCAAGACTTTTGTGAGACTCATGTAGGAGAGTCTCTCTCCCCACGGTCATTATTAATTTCCTTCATTTAGACTGAAACACTGATGCTCAGAAAAATTGATAGTTTACATAACTAAGTTTACATAACTAAGAACTCAGAACTTGAGTTTTCTTCAGTTTTTTTAGGAATATGATATAATTTTATTTTTTGCTTTTTTTAAATACCTAAAATTTTTTGTTCGAGTATAATTAATTTACAGGTTACTTCAGGTATACAGTGAAGCATTCAGTTATACATGTAATAACTTGAGTTTTCTAATTGTAAACTGGTGTTAATTTCAATAGACTTGCATGTGCTGTCTAATATATGAAATACTTTATTAATAATTTTCATTTTGATCACAGGTCTAAATAACATCTGAATATTGATAAAATGTTAAATATAAATGTGGAAATATTGCCTATAATTTTATTAACTGTTATTTTAAAAATATCATTAAAATATTATGAAATATAATCTATATGTTACTAAGTATAACCTCATTTTTTTTTTTACTTTTCAAAATGTGGCTACTAGAAAAAATTTAATTGCATATATTTTGTATTTCTACTGGATAGCACTGCAATAGACCGTAAATCTTTTATCTCTTATTTTCCTTTAATTGATTCTTAACTTTTTAACTATTTTTGTTAGTTTTAACATAAATGTAGTAAATGTACCACGTACTAGTCTTACATGCATAACTTGTTGAATTGATACCTATGCATACACTTCAATAATCACTATTCAGGTCAAGATATAGAACATGTCCATTACTGAAGAAAGTTCTCTTGGGGCCTTTCCTAGTTAATACCCACTGATGGCCATTCTTTGTGATAACCACTCTTCTAACTTTTATCACCACCAGTAAGTTTTCCTTGTATTAGAACTTCCTGTAATCAGAATTGAAACAGAGCAGATCTTTGTCCCCCAAGCCTTTTGTGTGTAGATAAACTTTAACCAAGGAATAAATTTAATAAGAGAAGTAAGAACATGCGGAAACAAAGGAAAACAGTCAAAGGAGACCAAATAATAATGGTTCAGTCATTAAGCCTAGTCAAGGACCTTCACTTCCTCCTTAAGGACTATAGACCTGATCAGATCAGATCAGTCGCTCAGTCGTGTCCGAATCTGTGACCCCATGAATCGCAGCACGCCAGGCCTCCCTGTCCATCACCAACTCCCTGAGTTCACTCAGACTCACATCCATCAAGTCAGTGATGCCATCCAGCCATCTCATCCTCTGTCGTCCCCTTCTCCTCCTGCCCCCAATCCCTCCCAGCATCAGAGTCTTTTCCAATGAGTCAACTCTTCGCATGAGGTAGCCAAAGTACTGGAGTTTCAGCTTTAGCATCATTCCTTCCAAAGAAATCCCAGGGCTGATCTCCTTCACAATGGACTGGTTGGATCTCCTTGCAGTCCAAGGGACTCTCAAGAGTCTTCTCCAACACCACAGTTCAAAAGCATCCATGCTTCAGGACTCAGCCTTCTTCACAGTCCAACTCTCACATCCATACATGACCATGGGAAAAACCATAGCCTTGACTAGACGGACCTTTGTTGGCAAAGTAATGTCTCTGCTTTTGAATATGCTATCTAGGTTGGTCATAACTTTCCTTCCAAGGAGTAAGCGTCTTTTAATTTCATGGCTGCGGTCACCATCTGCAGTGATTTTGGAGCCCCCAAAAATAAAGTCTGACACTGTTTCCACTGTTTCCCCATCTATTTGCCATGAAGTGGTGGGACCGCATGCCATGATCTTCGTTTTCTGAATGTTGAGCTTTAAGCCAACTTTTTCACTCTCCACTTTCATTTTCATCAAGAGGCTTTTGAGTTCCTCTTCACTTTCTGCCATAAGGGTGGTGTCCTCTGCATATCTGAGGTGATTGATATTTCTCCTGGCAATCTTGATTCCAGCTTGTGTTTCTTCCAGTACAGCGTTTCTTATGATGTACTCTGCATATAAGTTAAATAAACAGGGTGACAATATAAGCCTTGACGAACTCCTTTTCCTATTTGGAACCAGTCTGTTGTTCCATGTCCAGTTCTAACTGGTGCTTCCTGACCTGCATATAGGTTTCTCAAGAGGCAGGTCAGGTGGTGTGGTATTCCCATCTCTTTCAGAATTTTCCACAGTTTATTGTGATCCACACAGTCAAAGGCTTTGGCATAGTCAATAAAGCAGAAATAGATGTTTTTCTGGAACTCTCTTGCTTTTTCCATGATCCAGCGGATGTTGGCAATTTGATCTCTGGTTCCTCTGCCTTTTCTAAAACCAGCTTGAACATCAGGAAGTTCACGGTTCACATATTGCTGAAGCCTGGCTTGGAGAATTTTGAGCATTACTTTACTAGTGTGTGAGATGAGTGCAATTGTGCGGTAGTTTGAGCATTCTTTGGCATTGCCTTTCTTTGGGATTGGAATGAAATCTGACCTTTTCCAGTCCTGTGGCCACTGCTGAGTTTTCCAAATTTGCTGGCATATTGAGTGCAGCACTTTCACAGCATCATCTTTCAGGATTTGGAATAGCTCAACTGGAATTCCGTCACCTCCACTAGCTTTGTTCGTAGTGATGCTTTCTAAGGCCCACTTGACTTCACATTCCAGGATGTCTGACTCTAGGTCAGTGATCACACCATCGTGGTTATCTGGGTCATGAAGATCTTTTTTGTAGAGTTCTTCTGTGTATTCTTGCCACCTCTTCTTAATATCTTCTGCTTCTGTTAGGTCCATACCATTTCTGTCCTTTATCGAGCTCATCTTTGCATGAAATGTTCCTTTGGTATCTCTGATTTTCTTGAAGAGATCCCTAGTCTTTCCCATTCTCTTGTTTTCCTCTATTTCTTTGCATTGATCACTGAAGAAGGCTTTCTTATCTCTTCTTGCTATTCTTTGGAACTCTGCATTCAGATGTTTATATCTTTCCTTTTCTCCTTTGCTTTTCGCTTCTCTTCTTTTCAGAGCTATTTGTAAGGCCTCCCCAGACAGCCATTTTGCTTTTTTGCATTTCTTTTCTATGGGAATGGACTTGATCCCTGTCTCCTATACAATGTCACGAACCTCATTCCATAGTTCATCAGGCACTCTATCTATCAGATCTAGTCCCTTAAATCTATTTCTCACTTCCACTGTATAATCATAAGGGATTTGATTTAGGTCATACCTGAATGGTCTAGTGGTTTTCCCTACTTTCTTCAATTTAAGTCTGAAGAGAGAAGGGAATGGCAAACCACTTCAGTATTCTTGCCTTTAGAACCCCATGAACAGTATAAAAAGGACTATAGATAACATTCTGAATATCCTGTGAGTTACCTTATAGACACTGAAACCCATCAGGTGGAGAAGTTAACTACACGATGATTAGACTGTAGCCATGACATGCGTGTGTGCATGCTCAGCTTTGCTCAGCTGTGTCCCATTCTTTGCAACCCCCTGGACTGTGGTCTGCCAGGCCCCTCTCTCCATGGGATTCTCTCTAAGAATACTGGAGTCGGTTGCCATTTCCTTCTCCAGGGGATCTTCCCAACCCAGGGATCAAACCTGAGTCTCCCGCATCTCCTCCGTCGGCAGGCGGATTCTTTACCACTGCGCCACCTGGGGAGTAGCCATGGCATAAGCTGCACAGTTCTGAGAACTGGCCTCAGAGAAATGGAAACAAACCCGTCCTGGAACTGAAGATTAACTCTGCCTAAATTCCAGTTGAGCTATTTCAAATCCTGAAAGATGATGCTGTGAAAGTGCTGCACTCAATATGCCAGCAAATTTGGAAAACTCAGCAGTGGCCACAGGACTGGAAAAGGTCAGATTTCATTCCAATCCCAAAGAAAGGCAATGCCAAAGAATGCTCAAACTACCGCACAATTGCACTCATCTCACACACTAGTAAAGTAATGCTCAAAATTCTCCAAGCCAGGCTTCAGCAATATGTGAACCGTGAACTTCCTGATGTTCAAGCTGGTTTTAGAAAAGGCAGAGGAACCAGAGATCAAATTGCCAACATCCGCTGGATCATGGAAAAAGCAAGAGAGTTCCAGAAAAACATCTATTTCTGCTTTATTGACTATGCCAAAGCCTTTGACTGTGTGGATCACAATAAACTGTGGAAAATTCTGAAAGAGATGGGAATACCACACCACCTGACCTGCCTCTTGAGAAACCTATATGCAGGTCAGGAAGCACCAGTTAGAACTGGACATGGAACAACAGACTGGTTCCAAATAGGAAAAGGAGTTCGTCAAGGCTTATATTGTCACCCTGTTTATTTAACTTATATGCAGAGTACATCATAAGAAACGCTGTACTGGAAGAAACACAAGCTGGAATCAAGATTGCCAGGAGAAATATCAATCACCTCAGATATGCAGAGGACACCACCCTTATGGCAGAAAGTGAAGAGGAACTCAAAAGCCTCTTGATGAAAGTGAAAGTGGAGAGTGAAAAAGTTGGCTTAAAGCTCAACATTCAGAAAACGAAGATCATGGCATGCGGTCCCACCACGTCATGGCAAATAGATGGGGAAACAATGGAAACAGTGTCAGACTTTATTTTTGGGGGCTCCAAAATCACTGCAGATGGTGACCGCAGCCATGAAATTAAAAGACGCTTACTCCTTGGAAGGAAAGTTATGACCAACCTAGATAGCATATTCAAAAGCAGAGACATTACTTTGCCAACAAAGGTCCGTCTAGTCAAGGCTATGGTTTTTCCCATGGTCATGTATGGATGTGAGTTGGACTGTGAAGAAGGCTGAGTCCCAAAGCATGGATGCTTTTGAACTGTGGTGTTGGAGAAGACTCTTGAGAGTCCCTTGGACTGCAAGGAGATCCAACCAGTCCATTGTGAAGGGGATCAGCCCTGGTTTTCTTTGGAAGGAATGATGCTAAAGCTGAAACTCCAGTACTTTGGCCACCTCATGCGAAGAGTTGACTCTTTGGAAGAGACTCTGATGCTGGGAGGGATTGGGGGCAGGAGGAGAAGGGGACGACAGAGGATGAGATGGCTGGATGGCATCACTGACTCTATGGACGTGAGTCTGGGTGAACTCCAGGGGTTGGTGATGGACAGGGAGGCCTGGTGTGCTGCGATTCATGGGGTCGCAAAGAGTTGGACCCGACTGAGAGACTGAACTGAACTGAACTGAACTGAAAACAATCAAGATGACCCTGAGCACAGCACTGATGACCAATTTCAGTATGTCTGTCACTGCTGACTGTGCTTTTTTGCACGCAGCCCTCTCCCTCAGCCTATAAAAGCTCTTGCCGACTGGTAGTCAGTTGAGCGGAGTGGGCCTTTGGACAGGCATCTGCGATGCCCCCTATTCCCTCACCCCCAAATTACCAGCATCCAAAATAAAGCAAACTTTCCTTTCCAACAACCTTGCCTCTTTAATGGCTTTTGAGCGCTGGGCAGCCGGATTCCACTTTCGATTATAGAATCACAGAGTATATATTCTTTTGTATATGATTTCTCGTGCTCAGCATGGTGTTTCTGAGATTCATCCTCATTGGCAAGTGCATCAGTAGTGTTTTTTTATCGCTTTGTAGAATCCCATTGTACGGCTATGTACCACAGTCATCAATTTTCCAGTTGGTGGATGTTTGGGGTGTTTCCAGTTTGGACTCATGAATAAAGCTGCTCTGAACACTCATTTTAACACTCTGAACACCTTTTAACCTTTGAGGAGAGATTGTGATCTGTCTTTGGTAAGCCACCCAACCCCCACACTCCAGTATCACTAACACAATGCCCCCCTTGATGGATATTTGTTGGAAGTATAGTTTTAAACTAGCAGTGTGGTGATTTGTCTGTCAGTCTCCATGTGGAAAATAAAGTCCAGTGTCAGAACAAAGTTGACTCAAAGTTTCCACTATTATCACAAATAATGAACAAATAGGTCAGGAAGTCAGTCTCCTGTATTTATATGATCTATTTCAGTCTTGTTGCCAGTTAAAAATAAACTTGTACTCCCAGATACATTTAGTGACTGATTATGAAAAAAATGTAGTTGTTTCTTATGCTGTTTTTTCCCTTAATTTTTCTACCCATTTCCTTTGTCTTCTTGTCCTTTTCTTTTTAACAGCAATTCAGAGGAAAGCCGATTCTCAGTGAAATTATTGCCTAGATATTCAAAGAAAGACTGCTATATATAAGGAGTGTTATTATTTTGGTAGTAAATTACAAACTTTTTTTGCTTGTTTGTTTTCTTTCCTTTAAAATCATCTGCTGGGGAGAAGCCAGATATCCTGTGTTTAAATCATGAATCTGAACTCATGAGTGAGGCTGGAGACTTAACATTTGAGCCTTAGCTTTCTCGTCTTTAAAATGGCGATATAATATCTTCCACATAGGGCTGCTTGGAGGATTAAAAGACCTAACATGTGTCAGGCTTCCCTGGTAGCTCAGTGGCAAAGAATCCACCTGGCAACACAGAGACACAGGATTTGATCCTTGATCAGGGAAGATCCCACATGCCACTGAGCAACTAAGCCCATGCTCCACAACTTCTGAGCCTGTGCTCTAGAGCCCAGGGGCCACAACTACTGAAGCCCATGCGGCCTAGAGCCTTGCTCCTTAACAAGAGAAGCCACTGTAATGGGAAGCCCCCACACCACAACTGGGGAAATATTTTTGGGCTTAAGGAAAGTAAAATTTGCTTTATTTTGGATTCTGGCACCTGCTCACCACAACTAGAGAAAAGCCTGCGCAGCAAGGAGGAACCAGCACAGCCAAAAATAAATATTTTTTTTTAAAAAAGACCTAACAAGTGTCAAGCTGAGCAATGGCCTTCGTGAAATCCATTTCTCACTAGACCTACGCCTTCTTCCTGTATGAGCTGCTATTTTTGTCTCTTATCCTCTTTGTCTCTCTGATAACTCAAGCCTCATCAGATATGTCTGCCAAGATTCCTAAACTGTGTGCTCAAGTACAGCAGTGTGTTGCCAGAAACTCACCAAGAGCATTCCAGGGGCCTTTCCTGGTGGTCCAGTGGTTAAGACTCCCATGCTTCCAGTGCAGGGGACATGGCTTCGATCCCAGGTCAGGAAAGTAGGTTTCCGCCTGCTGGTGCAGAGTGGCTGAAAAAAAATAAAAATAAAAGAAAGAGCACTCCAAAATAATTTAACTTTAAAGGGAAACAGTGATATTTGGCATGCTACGCTATGCTATGCTAAGTCACTTCAGTCGTGTCCGACTCTGTGCCACCCTAGAGACGGCATCCCACCAGGCTCCCCCGTCCCTGGGATTCTCCAGGCAAGAACACTGGAGTGGGTTGCCATTTCCTTCTCCAATGCATGAAAGTGAAAAGGGAAAGTGAAGTTGCTCAGTCGTGTCCAACTCCCAGCGACCCCATGGACTGCAGCCTACCAGCCTCCTCCATCCATGGGACTCTCCAGGCAAGAGTACTGGAGTGGGGTGCCATTGCCTTCTCCGATATTTGGCATACGTCAGTCATAGAGTGAACTACCAGCTCCAAGGAGTTCAAAGTTCCAACATTAGATTGTGGTACATTTTTTGCACTGATGTCTTATTTCTACAAGGCTTTGTTTTCTGTGGTTGCTGTGATAAAAAGCAAGTGCTACACGAAAATCAGTGGACCACAGGATGAAGATGGCCATGTCCAGTCTGATTTCAAGGTTTTAGAAGTTGTGCAGTGTATCCACAGGTATAGGCACTTTATTAGTGTGTTATTTAAGAACGAAATGAAAATGCACTTCCTTCAGTTTATGTGTATTATTTTTCATATGTCTACCAAGATGTTAGGACGTGAATACTCATTAAGTTGTTTGGATCTTAGTATTAAGTAGATGGTAATTGTTAGGTGTTTCTTTTGGTCTATGGGTGTGTGAAAAATGACTGAGATAAAGTGCTGAACTAGGAGGTTTGAGAACTTTCTGTTCTAAGGATGTTCAACAGAGGACAGACAACAGTGATATAGAGAAATAAGTAGATTTTGTAGGAGGTATGTAATGATAATAACAAATGTTAAATTTAAATAGTCAAATCTACATCTTATAGATAAACAGGTTATTCCTCAAAAAACCCCACTTCTTTAAAAAAAAGTTTTTTGGGAGTATACTTGATTTACAATGTTGTTTAATTTTTGCTGTATAACATGGTGTCTTAGCTATATATATATATATATATATATATATATATATATATCTCCTGCTGACAATGCAGGAGACCTAAGAGATGCAGGTTCAATCCCTGGGTCTGGAAGATCTCCTGCAGGAGGGCATGGCAACCCAGTCCAATATTCTTACTTGAAAAATCCCATGGATAGAGGAGCCTGGAGGGCTACAGTCCATAGGATCGAAAAGAGTAACACACGACAGAAAAAAATTAGTTCAGTTCAGTTGCTCAGTCATGTCCGACTCTTTGCAGCCCCATGGACTGCAGCACAACAGGCCTCCGTGTCCATCACCAACTCCTGGAGTTTACTCAAACCCAATGAGTTGGTGATGCCATCCACCCATCTCATCCTCTGTTGTCCCCTTTTCCACCCACCTTCAATCTTTCCCAGCATCAGGGTCTTCTCAAATGAGTCAGTTCTTCCCATCAGGTGGCCAAAGTACTGGAGTTTCAGATTCAGCATCAGTCCTTCCAATGAATATTCAGGATTGATTTCCTTTATGATGGACTGGTTGAATCTCCTTGTAGTCCAAGGGACCCTCAAGAGTCTTTTCCAAGACAACAGTTCAAAAGCATCAATTCTTCGGCACTTAGCTTTCTTCACAGTCCAACTCTCACATCCATACATGACTCCTGGAAAAACCATAGCATTGACTAGACAGACCTTTATTGGCAAAGAAATGTCTCTGGTTTTTTAATATGCTGTCTAGGTTGGTCATAACTTTCCTTCCAAGGAGTAAGTATCTTTAACTTTCATGGCTACAATCACCATCTGCAGTGATTTTGGAGCCCCCCAAAAATAAAGTCTGCCACTGTTTCCACTGTTTCCCCATCTATTTGCCATGAAGTGATGGGACCAGATGCCATGATCTTAGTTTTCTCAATCTTGAGCTTTAAGCTAACTTTTTTACTCTTTACTGTTTCACTTTCCTCAAGAGGCTGTTAAGTTCTTCTTCGCTTTGTGCCATAAGGGTGGTGTCATCTGCATATCTGAGGTGATTGATATTTCTCCTGGCAATCTTGATTACGGCTTGTGCTTCCACCAGCCCAGTATTTCTCATGATGTACTCTTTATAGAAGTTAAATAAGCAGGGTGACAATATACAACCTTGATGTACTCCTTTTCTGATTCGTAACCAGTCTGTTGTTTCATGTCCAGTTCTAACTGGTGCTTCCTGACCTGCATACAGATTTCTCAACAGGCAGGTCAGGTGATCTGGTATTCCCATCTCTTGAAGAATTTTCCACAGTTTGTTGTGATACACACCGTCAAAGGCTTTGGCATAATCAATAAAGCAGAAATACATGTTTTTCTGGAACTCTCTTGCTTTTTCGATGATCCAACAGATGTTGGCAATTTGATCTCTAGTTCCTCTGCCTTTTCTAAAACCAGCTTGAACATCAGGAAGTTCACGGTTCACATATTGCTGAAGCCTGGCTTGGAGAATTTTGAGCATTACTTTACTAGTGTGTGAGATGAGTGCAATTGTGCGGTAGTTTGAGCATTCTTTGGCATCGCCTTTCTTTGAGATTGGAATGAAAACTGACCTTTTCCAGTCCTGTGGCCACTGCTGAGTTTTCCAAATTTGCTGGCATATTGAGTGCAGCACTTTCATAGCATTATCTTTTAGGATTTGAAATAGCTCAACTGGAATTCCATCACCTCCACTAGCTTTGTTCGTAGTGATGCTTCCTAAGGCTCACTTGACTTCACATTCCAGGATGTCTGACTCTAGGTGAGTGATCACACCATCGTGGTTATCTGGGTCATGAAGATCTTTTTGTATAGTTCTTCTGTGTATTCTTGCCACCTCTTCTCAATATCTTCTGCTTCTGTTAGGTCCATACCATTTCTATCCTTTATCGAGCCTATCTTTGCATGAAATGTTCCCTTGGTATCTCTGATTTTCTTGAAGAGATCTCTAGTCTTTCCCATTCTGTTGTTTTCCTCTATTTCTTTGCATTGGTCACTGAAGGCTTTCTTCTCTCTCCTTGCTATCCTTTGGCACTCTGCATTCAAATGGGTATATCTTTCCTTTTCTCCTTTGCTTTTCTCTTCTCTTCTTTTCACGGCTATTTGTAAGGCCTCCTCAGGCAGCCATTTTGCTTTTTTGCATATCTTTTTCTTGGGGATGGTCTTTATCCCTGTCTCCTGTACAATGTCACGAACCTCCATCCATAATTCATCAGGCAATCTGTCTATCAGATCTAGTCCCTTAAATCTATTTTAGGGGCTTGATTTAGGTCATACCTGAATGGCCTAGTGGTTTTCCCTACTTTCTTCAATTTCAGTCGGAATTTGGCAATAAGGAGTTCATGATCTGAGCCACAGTCAGCTCCTGGTCTTGTTTTGGTTGACTGTATAGAGCTTCTCCATCTTTGGCTGCAAAGAATATAATCAATCTGATTTCGGTGTTGACCATCTGGTGATGTCCATGTGTAGAGTCTTCTCTTGTGTTGTTGGAAGAGGGTGTTTGCTATGACCAGTGCATTTTCTTGGCAAAACTCTATTAGTCTTTGCCCTGCTTCATTCCGTATTCCAAGGCCAAATGTGTCTGTTACTCCAGGTGTTTCTTGACTTCCTACTTTTGCATTCCAGTCCAGTATAATGAAAAGGACATCTGTTTTGGGTGTTAGTTCTAGAAGGATAGAACCGTTCAACTTCAGCTTCTTCAGCATTACTGGTTGGGGCATAGACTTGGATTACTGTGATATTGAATGGTTTCCCTTGGAAACAAACAGAGATCATTCTGTCATTTTTGAGATTACATTCAAGTACTGCATTTTGGACTCTTTTGTTGACTATAATGGCCACTCCATTTCTCTTAAGGGATTTTTGCCCACAGTACTAGATATAATGGTCATCTGAGTTCTAGTTCGCTGATCCCTAAAATGTTGACCGTAAAATGTTCACTCTTGCCATCTCCTGTTTGACCACTTCCAATTTGCCTTGATTCATGGACCTGACATTCCAGGTTCCTATGCAGTGTTGCTCTTTACTTAGCACACATGCATATTCTTTTTCATATTATTTTCCCACTATGGTTTACCACAGGATGTTAAATATAGTTCCCTGTGCTATACAATAGGACTTTGTTGTTCATCCACCCTATATGTAACAGTTTGCATTTGCTAATCCCAAACTCTCAGTCCTTCTTTCCTCCACCCTTTCCTGTCCCAGAGCGAACACGAGTCTGTCCTCTGTAAGCCTGTTTTTGTCTTGTAGGTATGTTCGTCTGTGTCGTATTTTAGATTCCACATATAAGTGATCATATGGTGTTTGTCTTCCTCTTTCTGACTTACTTCACTTGATCATGTTTAGGTCCATCCATATTGCTGCAAATGGCATTATTTCATTCTTTTTATAGTTGAGAAATATTCCATTGTGTATATGTACCACATCTTCTTTATCTGTTCATTTGTTGATGGACATTTAGGTTCTTTCCATGCCTTGGCTATTGTAAATAGTGCTCCTATGAACAAAGAAGATTTATGTATCTGTTCTGATTATGGTTTATTTTAAACTAATTTTTATCAGAGTATAGTTGCTTTACAATGTTGTGTTAGTTTCTACTATACAGAAAAATGAATCAGTTATACATATACATATATCCCCTCTTTTTTGAACTTCTTGAATTATGGTTTTGTTTAGTAAATATGCCCAGGAATGGGGCTGCTGGATTTTATGAAAGAACTGCTTCTTTAATTAGTTAAATCCTATATATTCTCAAACCTCTGCCAAATCCTATATAGTCTCAAACCTCTATATATAAACCTCTTCAAGGAAACCTTCCCAATTTACAACTCTCCCACCCCTGTTCTCTGTGCCAGCTAGACAAGGAGAGACTCTCACCCAGGCTTCCAGAAACCCTCTGCTTACCCAGTCCTTGCATCCTAGACATGTTGACTTTCTTGTCTCTACATAGGTATGTTGTGGGCAGAGATCATATCTACATGAACTTTGCATCTGTGGCCTATGCTACAGTGTGTAGCATATAACAAGCTCTCAGAAGATATCTGTTGATGAATTAATGAAACATACAGAGGATATACACAGGTAATGGTAGCCAGTGTTAACTAGACATTGCATAGGTAGTTGCAGAGTTACTCAAATACTTGCTGTTGTTGCTTTAGTCACTTAGTCGTGTCCAAATCGTTTGCAACCCCATGGACTGTAGCCTACCAGGCTCCTCTGTCCATGGGATTTCCCAGGCAAGAACACTGGAACGGCTTTGCCATTGCCTTCTCCAGGGGATCTTCTTTACCCAGGGATTGAACCAGGGTCTCCTGCATCTCCGGCACTGGCTGGCAGATTCATTATCACTGAGCCACGTGGGAAGCCCTACTCAGACACTATACGCATGTTGTCTTATAACATGAAGACTATTTAGTTATCTTATAACCCAAAGACCTTGAGCTATACAAATTCAGTCACTTTTAGTCACAGGGACAAATAGGGCTGAAACTGGAATCCACGGCTCCTACATATTTTTTTGTTTTCTATACAACATACTGCACCTGGTCACTGGTAATTATTAACAGAACATAAACTTCTGTGGATTGGACCCTCTTTTTATATTCTTCTGTAACCCTTATGGCTGTACAAATAGCTGAGGAAAGAAGAGAAGCAAAAAGCAAGGAAGAAAGGGAAAGATAAACTGAACTGAATGCAGAGTTCTAGAGAATAGCAAGGAGAGATAAGAAGGCCTTCTTAAATGAACAACGAAAAGAGTAGAGAAAAACCACAGAATGGGAAAGACTAGATACCTCTTCAAGAAAATTAGAGATACCAAGGGAACATTTCATGCAAAGATGTGCTCAATAAAGGACAGAAATGGTATGGGCCTAACAGAAGCAGAAGATATTAAGAAGAGGTGGCAAGAATACACAGAAGAATTGTACAAAAAAGATCTTCACGACCCAGATAATTACGATGGTGTGATCACTCACCTAGAGCCAGACATCCTGGAATGCGAAGTCAAGTGGGCCTTAGGAAGCATCACTATGAACAAAGCTAGAGGAGTTGGTGGAATTCCAATTGAGCTATTTAGAATCTTAAAAGATAATGCTGTGAAAGTGCTGCACTCAATATGTGAGTTTTCAAAATTTGGAAAACTCAGCAGTGGCCTCAGGACTGGAAAAGGTCAGTTTTCATTCCGATCTCAAAGAAAGGCAATGCCAAAGAATGTTCAAACTACCACACAATTGCACTCATCTCACATGCTAGTAAAGTAATGCTCAAAATTCTCCAAGCCAGGCTTCAGCAATATGTGAACTGTGAACTCCCAGATGTTCAAGCTGGTTTTAGAAAAGGCAGAGGAACCAGAGATCAAATTGCCAACATCTGCTGGATCACTGAAAAAGCAAGAGAGTTCCAGAAAAACATCTATTTCTGCTTTATTGACTATGCCAAAGCCTTTGACTGTGTGAATCACAACAAACTGTGGAAAATTCTTCAAGAGACAGGAATACTAGACCACCTTACCTGCTTCCTGAGAAATGTGTATGCAGGTCAAGAAGCAACAGTTACAACTAGACACAGAAAAACAGACTGGTTCCAAATTGGGAAAGGAGTACATCAAGGCTGTATATTGTCACCCTGCTTATTTAACTTATATGCAGAGTACATCATGCGTACAAACAACAAGCTGGATGAAGCACAAGCTGGAATCAAGATTGTGGGGAGAAATATCAATAACCTCAGATATGCAGATGACACCACCCTTACAGCAGAAAGTGAAGAAGAACTAAAGAGCCTAGATGAAAGTAGAAGAGCAGAGTGAAAAAGTTGGCTTAAACTCAACACTCCAAAAAGGAAGATCATAACATTGGCCACATCACTTCATGGAAAATAGATGGTGAAACAATGAAAACAGTGAGAGATTTTATTTTCTTGGGCTCCAAAATCACTGAAGATGGTGACTGCAGCCATGAAATTAAAAGACACTTGCTCTTTGGAAGAAAAGCTATGACAAACCTAGACAGCATATTAAAAGCATAGACATTACTTTACTGACAAAGGTCCGTCTAGTCAAAACTATGGTTTTTCCAGTAGTCATGGATCGATGTGAGAGTTGGACCATAAAGAAAGCTGAGCACTGAAGAATTATTGCTTTTGAACTGTGGTGCTGGAGAAGACTCTTGAGAGTCCCTTGGACGCCAAGGAGTCAGTCCTAAAGGAAATCAGTCCTGAATATTCACTAGAAGGACTAATGCTGAAGCTGCAGCTCCAATACTTTGGTCACCAGATGCAAAGAACTGACTCATTGGAAAAGACCCTGATGCTGGGAAAGATTGAAGGCAGAAGAAGGGGACAACAGAGGATGAGATGGTTGGATGATGGACACGAGTTTGAGTAAGCTCTGGGAGTTGGTGACAGACAGGGAAGCCTGGTATGCTGTAATCCAAAAAATCAGACATGACCCAGCAACTGAACTGAAATGAACTGAAAGTGAGGGAATTCCAGAAAAACACTGATTTCTGTTTTATTGACTATGTTAAAGCCTTTGACTGTGTAGTCACAATAAATGTGGAAAATTCTTAAAGATATGGGAATCCCAGACCACTTTACCTGTCTGCTGAGAAACCTGTATATGGGTCAAGAAGAAACAGTTTGAACCTTACATGGAACTGACTGGTTCAAAATTGGGAAAGGAATACGATAAGGCTGTACATATTGTCACCCTGTTTATTTAATTAATATGCAGTATACATCATGCGAAATACTGGGCTGGCTGAGTCACAAGCTGGAATCAAGACTGCTTGGAGAAATATCAAGCCCTCAGATATGCAGATGATACCACTCTAATGGCAGAAAGTGAAGAGGAACTAAAAAGCCTTTTGATGAGGATGAAAGAAGAGAGTGAAAAAACTGGCTTAAAACTCAACATTCCAAAAACTAAGGTCATGATATCTGGTCCCATCACTTCTTGGCAAATAGAAGGGGAAAAAGTGGAAGCAGTGACAGATTATATTTTCCTGGGCTCCAAAATTTCCTGCAGACAGCAATTGCATCCATGAAATTAAAAGACGCTTGCTCCTTGGAAGGAAAGCTATGACAAACTTAAGACAGTATATTAAAAAGCAGAGATATCACTTTGCTGACAAAGGTCTGTATAGTCAAAGCTATGTTTTTTCCGGTAGTCATGTATGGATGTGAGAAGCGAACCACAAAAAAGGCTGAGTGCCAAAGAATTGATGCTTTCGAACTGTGGTACTAGAGAAGACTCCTGAAAGTCCTTAGAACTGCAAGGAGATCAAAGAAGGCAATCTCGAAAGAAATCAACCCTGAATACTCATTGGAAGGCCTGACGCTGCAGCTGAAGGTATAATCCTTTGGCCACCTGATGTGAAGAGCTGACTCACTTGAAAAGGCCCCTGATACTGGGAAAGGTTGAGAGCAGAAGGGGGTGGCAGAGGATGAGATGGTTACATAGCATTACCGAATGTACATGAATTTGAGCAAACTCTGGGAGACAGTGAAGGACAGGGAAGCCTGGCATGGTGCAGTTCATGCGGTCACAAAGAGTCGGACACAACTTAGCGAATGAACACCATCACAACAACCCTTAGGAAAGGAAGCTCTAGACAGCAAGGAACAGTTATTATAGTAGTTGATTTAGGCCCAACTGCATGGAAATTACAGCTAATTAACGATGGAAGAAACTTTACAAAGAGAAACAGAGTAATATAGGGAAAAAAAACCTCAGTAAACACAGAAAAGGTTTCTTTGGAATTGGAGAGTGTATTATTATTTTGTTCTTATTTTGTTAATGTGAACATTTCATTAAATTCATTCACTTATTCAGCTTAAATTGATTGAGCACCCATTATTTGTCTAGCACCATCTTAGGGAAAACACGAATGATCTTGGAGTTTCTGTGTAACAGAAGAGACAGATATTTAAAATTATTAAATTGTGGCTGGAAATAATTAGCAGGAAGGTAAATAATATGTCCACTTAGAATGTATTCTAGATCAGTTTACACCCACTAACATGACTTCCATATGTTGGCCACCTGATTCAAAGGGCTGACTGATTTGCAAAAAGACCCTGATCCTGGGAAAGATTCAGGGCAGGAGGAGAAAGGGGGGCAATAGAGGATGAAATGCTTGAATTGCATCCCCAGTTCAATGGACATGAGTTTGAGCAAACTCTGGGAGCTAGTGAAGGACAGGGAAACCTGGTATGCTGTCGTCTATGCGGTCAAAAATAGCTGGATACAACTGAGTGATTGAACAACAACATCATGGATAAAATTAATCACCCCAACCATACTAAATATTGTGGAGAATGTGGAGCAACTGTACTTCTGAGCACTGCTGATGGGGGTTCAGTATGGTACAGACATTTTGGAAAACAGTTCAGCAGTTTCTTCTACAGTTAAACATACACTTATCACACAGACCTAGTAATTCCAGTACTTGGTATTTACCAAAGAGAAATGAAACCGTGTCTCTGCACAATGACTTGTACACTAGCGGTTATAGCTTGTTACAGCCGGAAATCTGAAAAATGAAACAGTGCAAATGTCTATAAACAGGTGACGGGGTGACAAACTATGGTGCTTCCATATAAGGACTCCTACTCAGCAATAAAAAGGGACTACTGACACTCCAACAGCACTGGATCAACCTCAAAACATCCTAAAGGAAAACGCCCAACTCAGTAAAAGCACAGCCTCTATGAAGTCATGAGAAATTAAGTAATACGGAAACCTATGCTACGGTGATAGAAATCTGATTAGTATTTCCCGGCAAGGCTCTATCGTTCCTAGGATGGTGGTTATTCACACTGGTGAATACCTTTGCCAAAACGCACGGACCATTTAAAATCTGTGCATTTTAGTCTGTGTAAATTAAACCTTTTTTTTTTTTTTTTTTTTTGTAAAGGATAATCAAATGGCAACCCAACAAGTGGCGGTGTCTGGAAGCAGGGGTCATTATTAACATTTTTTTTGTACAAGAAAATGTATTCTACAAAAAACAAAAAATCCCAAACAAACCAATAAAAAAACAATAAGACCACCACCAACAAACCCAAACGCCCAAAGCCTAAAAACCCCCACAATCTGGCAGTGGAGTTAGGGAAGGGGAATTCCAAGTCAAAGAAACTTTCCCAAGTATTGATTTAAAGTGTAGGAAAACGTGAAAGGGTCTAAGATTTTACAAGGCGACCGCTGAGTGCTGAGGTGGCGGCTGGCAGAGAACTGTCGGCTTCCTGGGGTTGCCAACCCAGACCGACCGCAACTTCCCCAGAGGATCCACGACCCCCAGCAGCTCCCGCTGCGGCCGCCGCCTCCGCGAACCTTGTGTGCGGACCAGCGGGCAGGCGGGCGGGCGCTCGCTCGCCGGCGTCGCGCTTACGTCACGCGCGCGCTGACGTCGCCTGCGGCCGCGGCCTCTGAAGCGGGTTGGGGCGCGGGGGGCGCCGAGTTTGACTAGTTTGGGGGGCCGCTGGGTGCCTGGCGCTGCTCCCGCCGCCCGCCGCGCCCAGCGAGCCGCGCCTCGGCCGGACCGAGCGCGTCCCGCCCGTTCCCGCGGGGCCCCGCTCTGGCGGCTGGGCGGCGCTCGGCGAAAGTTGGCCCCTCACTAGCGGGCAGGCGGGCGGGCGGGCGGCCGCGGCCATGGAGCCCCGCAGCATGGAGTACTTCAGCGCCCAGGTGCAGCAGAAGGACGTCGGCGGCCGCTTGCAGGTCGGACAGGAGCTGCTGCTCTACCTCGGCGCGCCGGGCGCCATCCCGGATCTGGAGGAGGACCTGGCCCGTCTGAGCAAGACGGTCGACGCTCTCACCGGCTGGGTGGGCTCGAGCAACTACCGGGTAAGCGGCGGCTGCGCGGCCTGGCGGGGCACGCCCTCTCCTGCCGGCCCTTTAATCCCGGACGTGCTCGGACGGCCGGGTGGGCCCCCGGGCGGCCCCGGGCACCTCTAGACTTGCCCCCAGCGGCGAGCCTGCCTCTCCAAAAGCTAGCGGGAGCCCACCTTCCCACCAAGACCAACTTTTTCCACGATTGTGAGCAGTGGCAAATTCAGTGATTACGTGACACCGTGTGGAGTTCCTTGGCACTAGGGCATTATGTTTCAACACCTATTTTAAAAAATTAGTGATCATTTACATGCGTAAAAGTGTAGCAGACCCTTTATTATACATTCGTACGTACCTGTGTAACACTACCCAGGGCGAGACGCAGGACAGGAAGATTCAGATTTTAAGTTCAAAAGAGATGTCAAGTTAATCCTTTTGAATTAGCATTTTTATCCTACTTAATCGCCTGGTTTCTTTTTTCTTGTGTAATTTTTTCTGTTTCTGGAAGGTTGTGCTTTTCGTGTCTAAAGCATCTTCAGAGCGTAATAAGGTGCCTGATTAAGTTTACCGTTAAATCTAGTGAAAAGAGTCTGACTTCATGGCATTATTTATTTGCTTTTCGTTTATAGTCGACGCAAAGCAATTGAACGCTCTGTGTCATTTTGTTTTACCGTAGTTAAGGACTGACTCGGATTTGAAACCGTGCCATGGCAGGTTAGCTGATACTGGCAAAAAATAAAAAGATGAGGTACAAGAAGGAATGAGTGTTTCAGAAGAGCCGGTAGTAGGCAGGTTGTAATGTAGCCACGTTGGGAGACCAGGTAAATTTTCTGTAATCAGCCTGTACTGTGGTTTTTAGCAGTAACTTTGCTTTCTAGTCTTCTGGTGGCAGTGTTGCTTTAAAATGCTGGTCCAAGCATCGTGTGGTTGAAGTGATTCTTCTTAGTAACAGATACTTATAACAGCGAATAGGCTGTACTTTGAAATCATTATCATCATAGAGAAGAAAGGGAAACTCTAAAATTATTATGCAGATTTAATGATGAAACTTAAGAGTTTTGGAAGGGTTTGACTTTTTACAAGGATAATAAACAGTTTGAGAATTAACCACCTCAGTGTTCCATTATATACTGCTTCTGTATTACTTTTGAAAACTTTGAGAAAAGTTAATGTTTAAGGATACACCATTACTGTTTTGAGGATTAGTCTTGTTTCTTTGGAAGACACAACCTAAATTTACATGCACTGTAGGAAGGGCATACGCACTTAAGATAGTTGCTTTTGTGTGGTAGCCGAGGCTGCTGTAGAAAGTTGGCTCTTTGGTAACGCTTATGTCACCCCTATGCTGCCTGTGGTTGAATCGGCACTCCTCAGAGGTGCCATCAGTGAATGACAGTTGAGCAGTCCCATCTCCTGAAACATAGTCTTGGCTTCTGTGATTCCACAGTATCCTGCTTTTTCTTTGATGTCTCTGCCCAGAACTTCTACTCATTGCTTTGTTTTTCCTTTAACTGGTCCTTCAGAGTTAGATCCATCAGGGACCTGACTCAAGTTCGTATCTCTACTATACGTTCTCCCCATGCTACCGAGGGGTAGACACTGTAGCCTGAGACAGTTTCAGAAATCGGGAGAGAACTCCCATAACCTCAGCTACAGACTTCCTTTTGTGCCCCTGTCACTCTACCTTTTCTGTTATGGAAGTGAGCCTTTCTCACTTCTACCAGTTCCTCCACATGGGTATTGAAGGCATGTGTATCCATGCCCTCTTGTCTTCTCAAGGACATGAATTCATCAACTTGGATCTCTCCTGCCTGAATCATTATTCCTCTCCTTTCTACTGAATTCTATAAGACCTTTTCTGACATTGTTCGGGAGAAGACATTCTAAATAGTTTATTTTAAATTTATATACTGAGTTACCAAGCTAAGTCATCATTTTTTACTGAAGGTACAATGACTATTGAAATCTTTTGAAAAAAAGTGTATCCGTTTTTTGAATATACACACAAATAGAAGTGTACTTAAATTTCAAATTATGCTGAACAAAATAAAGTTTTTCTTCGGATTTGTTAGTACTTCACAATTTGAGTGTCTTTAATAACATTGATTGCTTCAGTGAATTTGAGTGCATATACTTAATGCTAAGTATTATTCCAGATATTGAGAACCCACCTATAGACAAGACTAGAAAGGCTAATTCACTCAGCTTCAATTGGGTGTTAATTAAGGACCTACAATGTGCAGACACTCCTCTGGGCACTTGAGATACAGAAGGGGATGGCAACCCAGTCCATTATTCTTGCCTGAAGACCCATGGATAGAGGAGCATGGTGGGCTATATATATAGTTCACGGGGTCACAAAGAGTCGGACACGACCGAGCGACTAACATTATTACATGAGGACCTACGATGTACAGATATTCTTCTTGGCACTGGAATACAAGAATGAAAAAATGACAGAAGTCCTTGCCTTTGTGTGCTTTGATTCTCGTGGGGGCTGAGGAATAAACAAGATAAATAACTGGAGTCTCTTCTGTGTTAGATGATGATAAATGCTTTGGAGAAAAGCAGTGAAGGGAATAGAAGCATTGGGAAGGATGCAGATGTGTGAATTTTAAATTGTCGGTGAAGACCTCACTGAGGGGAGTGAGATTGCTGCTGTCATGGAGATCCTATTAGAAAGAGGAAGGCAGATGGGTATACAGATTCGTTCCATGTAATAAGTGCTTATGAATCATCTGATGTGAAAGAATGAGGCGAAGATGAGACTGTTTGGGATGTAAAGGAAGTGAGATGAGATTTGAGTACATTTAGGAAAGAAATATAGGAGTGAAGAATGCCTTTGGGCAGAGGAAACCACTTTGAGTACATATAGGAAAGAAATATAGGAGTGAAGAATGCCTTTGGGCAGAGGAAACCACAAATGCAGAGAACTTAGTTCTGCTGAGGAACATAAAGTAGGCCAGTGTGGCTAGAGTTTCCAAGTGAGTTGAGGTGTTCAAAGAGGTGAAACTGGGGAGGCAGGTAGAAAGAGCTGTATAGGATTTTATTCTAAATCATTAGAGGGTTTTTACTTAGAGGTTTGGCTGCTTTGTGAGGTGAGTGAAGTGAGGAAGTCGCTCAGTCGAGTCCGGCTCTTTGTGACCCCATGGACTGTAGCCTACCAGGCTCCTCAGTCCATGGAATTTTCTAGGCAAGAGTACTGGAGTGGTTGCCATCTTTGTGAGGAGTGGACAGTTAAAGCAGCAAAAGAATCGGAGAGTTGGCTCAGGCTGGTTAGGTAACAGTGGCAGTACTTGAGAAGTGAGAGATTGGGGTGTGATTTAATGGTAGAGCCAACGGCATTGAGTATGAGGGTTTAGAGAGAGGAATTGGGGGTCACTGCATTGCTTAAGCACTAATAGAGGGTAGTGTTTACTGAAATGGGGAAGACTGAGAAAACAAGTCAGGTGAAGGAAGTAAAAAGTTAGGTTTGAGAAGGTGGTTTGACATCCAAGTTGAGATGTTAAACCAGCAGTTGGGATCTTCAGCTGAGTGGAGAAATCATTAATTGAAGGTTTAAAAATGTGTAGATAGGTATGTACATTATATAAAATATATATGCTCTGGCATTTGATTTTGGTAAGTCCTGTGATGATTTTCAGTTCAGTTCAGCTCAGTTGCTCAGTTGTGTCCGACTCTTTGCGACCCCATGAATCACAGCACACCAGGCCTCCCTGTCCATCACCAACTCCTGAAGTTCACCCAAACTCATGTCCATTGAGTCGGTGATGCCATCCAGCCATCTCATCCTCTGTTGTCCTGTTCTCCTCCTGCCCCCAATCCCACCCAGCATCAGAGTCTTTTCCAATGAGTCAACTCTTGAGGTGGCAAAAAAGCTGAAACTGGAGTTTCAGCTTCAGCATCATTCCTTCCAAAGAACACCCAGGACCGATCTGCTTCAAAATGGACTAGTTGGATCTCCTTGCAGTCCAAGGGACTCTCAAGAGTCTTTTCCAACACCACAGTTCAAAAGCATCAATATTAGCACTCAGCTTTTCTTCACAGTCCCAACTCTCACATCCATACATGACCACTGGAAAAACCAAATTTAAAAATGGTGTTATAGCAATAAAAATGTTCCTTGTAAAATGTAGTTAAATATGATAACCACCATTTAAAGAGCCCTTGGTGAGTACCAGGCATTGTCTCTGTGCTTTGTTTCCATTATCTCATTTAATCTTTAAGGTGGCCTTAGAAAGCCAGTACTGTTTTCCTCATTGTGTAGAAAAGATGTAAGTATTTTGGCTTAGGTCCTAGACCTGGTAAATTGGTAGAGTACTTGAACCAAGGGACATTAGAATTTTCCTTTCCTTTTCTGTACTTTGGTAAACCTCTTCAACATCCTGTCACTTGTCATCTCTACTCTTTTTTATTTTGTCTATCTGTAAATGTAATAAGTAGACTCTCAAAATGGGAAAAACACTAAATAGCATTTATATTATAACTGTGTAGTGCTGGGCTAGTAACATGCTAGGATTTCAAGTCTTTTCTTGTAATACAAAATCACAGCTCTTTTACCATCTGAAGGATGATGCCACCTTCCAGTGTTAGCAAAACCTTGATTGTATATCTTATAAACCATCAATTTCTTACAGTATGCTATTTTTTTTGTTTGAAGTCTGTCTGTATATATGGATCTTGTCTTTTTCGCTTACCTGCCACATAGGAAGAACACCCAGGTTTTTAACTTTTTACTATTCACATTGTTCTTTTGCATTGTCACCTTGTATGTGTGTATGGGAGTTCTGTAGGGTAGTGATTGTGAACCCTGTCCAATTTAGTGCCCCCTCTTTTTTTTTTTATTTTTTGGCTGTGCCATGTGGCATGTGGGATCTTAGTTCCCTGACCAGGGATCAAACACATGCCTCCTGCAATGAAAGTACGGTGTCTTAACCACTAGACTGCCAGGGAAGCTGCCAGCGCCCTCTTTTAATGCTCCCCCTTACAATCCTGAAATAAAGTTTATAGATAATACTCAATACACATCATTTTTAAAAATCCCCAGTATGTTCTCACTGTACTATAAAGGAAAATTACATATAGTTACAATAAGATAAAATGTTTCAGTGTATAAATGTGCCAGCTATTTAGTATGTGGAAACTACAACGTAGGTGCTAATAGAACTTATTGTTATTCATTTGATCTTTGTTTCTAGATTTTTTTAATTTTAAAGAATAATATTTCTTCAGTTCATACTGATATTCAGATTCAAGACTGCAGTTTTTGCTGTTTTTATATATCTTCCATCTATATCTCCTTTTATCAACAGAAATTCTAAATAACATTGACAGTTTCTCTTTGGCAGAGTTTTGTTTTTGTCTTTAGGGTATATCCCACTAGAGAGGGACAGTCAAATTGCTTTATTTTAGTCACTTGGAATAGTCTTCTGTGTGGTTATGCTGTTAATTGAGTATACATTTCAGTTTACTTGGGCTTTCCTGGTGGCTCAGATGGTTAAGAATCTACCTGCAGTGTGGGAGACCTAGGGTTGATCCCTGGGTCGAGAAGATCCCTAGAGAAAGCAATGGCAACCCACTCCAGTATTCTTGGCTGGAGAATTCTGTGGACAGAGGAGCCTGGGTGGGCTACAAAGTTCATGGGGTCTCAAAGAGTTGGACATGACTGAGTGACTAACACCCCATTATGTTTACTTATTTTATTTCATTTTCAATGAAATTAGTTATTGCTGCAAAGAAGGTATATTCAAAGTAGTCTGTTTTCTTTGTGACTTATACCCTATTCCCAGCCATAAAATTTTTTTTTCGGATTATCTTTCCATTGTTGTTATTTTTTAAACATTCATAACTATATCCCTTAATATTTGTAGCCCTCCGTAAAAAATTTCTTTTAATTAAAATTTTTTAATTGGAGGAAAATTGCTTTACAACATTGTGTTACTTTCTACTACGTGAATCAGCTATAAGTATACATATATTCCCTTGCTGTTGAGCCTCCCTTCCACCCCCGACCAGTAGTCCCCTTTTTAAATGTATATTAAATCTGTGTCTCCAACTTGCCTTTTTCACTTAATGCGTCTTGGAGGTCATTGCAGGCAAAAGTTGGGTAGCCCTCCGTTTTATTTGTGAAGTGCCCTAGTAGTCAGTAGTGGGGATGTACCCTAATTTTTTGAATCTGTCTCATACTGATGAATGTTTGGGTAGTTTCCAGTCTCTTGCATTAGTCTTTTCGTGTCTTCTCATAATTTTGCTGGTGTATCTTTAGGATAGATTCCTAAGTGAGCTCTTACTAAGAGTGCGTGTTTTTCCTGCTGATTTCAGATACTGCTTTCATCATCTATTAAATTTTGTGTATGAGTGTGACTGTGCATTTCCAGTTAAGTTTTTAATAGCTTTATTGATGTAATTCACATGTTACACAGTTCCCTCATTTCAGGTGCGCACCTCATTGTTTTTTAGTGTATTTGCAGGTATGCATGACCGTCAGCACAGTCGATTTTGGAGCATTTTCATTACCTCAAAAAAAACTCCTGTACCATTTAGCTGTTACCTCCCTACCCCCTACATCCACTAGCCCTAAGCACTACTCATCTACTTTCTCTCTGTTTGGATTTCTTTGTTCTGGACATTTCTGAGAAGTTGAAGCACACAACATGTAACCATTTGTGTCTAGCTTTTTCACTCATCAGAATGTTTTCAAGGTTTGTCCATGTTGAAGCTTGTGTTGGTCATTACCCTGCTGTGTGCTTAGTCGCTCAGTCAGGTCCGACCCTTTGCAACTCCATGGACTGTAGCTCGCCAGGCTCCCCTGTCCCTAGGGATTCTCCAGGCAGGAGTACTGGAGTGGGTTGCCATGCCCTCCAGGGGATCTTCCCAACCCTCGTCCCCCGCGTGGCAGGCAGATTCTTTACTGTCTGAGTCACCATGAAGCCCATCAGTCATTACTGTTTATGGCCAAATTGTATTTGATTGCATGCATATACCACATTTTGTTTATTTACCAATCTGATGGCCATTTGGGCTTTTCTACCTTTGGGCTGTAATGAATGATGTATAATGACATTGGCATGCAAGCATCTATGTCCTGCTTTAATCCCTTTGGGTATATACCTAGGAGTGGAATTGATGAGTCCTCATTGTTTCTGCACCCACCCCCCAACTTTGTTGTTGTTGTTCAGTCGCTAAGTTGTGTTTGACTCTTTGTGACCCCATAGACTGCAGCGTGCCAGGCTCCTCTGTCCTCCTCTGTCTCCCGGAGTTCGTTCACATTCATGTACATTCAGTCAATGATGCTATCTAACCATCTCATCCCCTGCTGCCCCCTTCTTTTGCCTTCAGTCTTTCCCAGCATCAGGGTCTTTTCCATTGAGTTGACTCTTCACATCAGGTGGCCAAAGTACTAGAGCTTCAGCTTCAGCATCTGTTGTTCCAGTAGATATTCAGGGTTGATCTCCTTTAGGATTGCCTGGTTGGATCTCCTTGCAGTCCAAGGGACTCTCCAGAGTCTCCTCCAGCACCACAATTCAAAAGCATTGATTCTTCAGCGCTCAGCCTTCTTTATGGTCCAACTCTCACATCCATACATGACTACTGGACAAACCATAGCTTTGACTAGATGGACCTTTGTCGGCAAAGTGGTGTCTCTGCTTTTTAATATCCTGTCTAGGTTTGTCAAAGCTTTTCTTCCAAGGAGCAAGCATCTTTTAATTTCATGGCTGCAGTCACTATCCAGTGATTTTTGGAGCCCAAGAAAATAAAATCTGTCACTGCTTCCACTTTTTCCTCTTCTATTTGCCATGAAATGATGGGACTAGATGCCATGATCTTAGTTTTTTGAATGTTGAGTTTGAAGACTTTTCACCCTTGTCTATCACCCTCATTAAGAGGCTCTTTTAGTTCTTCATTTTTTGCCATTAGAGTAGTATCATCTATATATCTGTGGCTGTTGATACTTCTTTCAGTCTTGATTCCAGCTTGTAAATCATCTAGCCATACACTTTAGGCTGTCTCTTTTTTCTTGTACCTCAGAGAGGGGTTTTCTCCTTTCCCCAGTGGTAAACTGCAGTTGCTTCTTCTTACCTTGCTGCCTCGTTTATGAGTAGTGGGGCTATTCTGTTTTCCTGGCCCAGCTTCAGTCTTAGGAACCCTCTGTCCCTGACCCTTAAGGTAAAGCTCTGTCAGAAATCCTGTCGTTCCTCACCTGGAGAGCTTTAACCACGAGAGCCCAGCGTGGTTTCCTGCTCCTGCCCTTGAAGTAGAAGGCTTTTTTTTTTTTTTCCCTTTTCTCTTAGTAGTTGTTAGTTTTTACCTCTGTCAGGAGGATAACAGTGTTTCTCTTTCCTTCTGTAGCTTCAAACTTTTGTTTCTTATAGGACAAGGAGCTGGAAAAGGTTTGTGATTTGCTTGCAGAGGTAGTTACTCCTTTCTACCAAGACCTGTAACTACCAAGAGACTTTCTCTGATCTCCCGCCCTGTTCTCAGTCTTAATTGTGAGTGTCTAGTGGAGGTTTGTGGAGAAGGCCTGCAAGTAGACTTGAACTCTCCTTGTGTCTGCCGCTAATAGGTTTCTGTATTTTCACGCTAACCCACACTCAGGTATTAACAAAGAGTTGAATATACCTGAATTCTTTTTACCCACTTGTACTGTGGCTTCATCTTATGTCCTCTTCCACGTGTGACCTACTGCTTATGTCTCATCTCTCCTTGACATCTGTCTTTCCTTAAGATTTCAAGCTAGATGATGATTCTACAACCATAGCTTTCTAAATGGATTCAAGAATAGTTACGGTTTTGTAGATTATTTGGCTTTTTCTTGTTTACAGTGGGAGTGATCATTTTTCCCAGTTTCTTCATCCTAGACAGAAGCTGGAATTCCTCTGTAATGAAATGTGCTGTTTTTGCTTAAATGTTTCATTTAAGAAACATTTCAACATTACAGGAAAGTTGCAGATATAGTCCGTGATCTCCTGTGTACCCTTTACCTAATTCAGCAGTTATTAATATTTTGCCAAATAGGCCATATCACTATCTTCCTGTATTTGCATATTATTATTGTTATTCGCCATTTAAGAATAGCATGCCCTAAGCTTATGACTGTTCACCCTGAATATTTCACTGTCTTTTTTTTTAACTTGGTAATAGATGAAGAACTTTATGTCACAGTTACATACTGTTACACATCTGTAATTTGTATTCATTAAAATTTCTTTCTATCTGTAGGTGTCATTAATGGGATTGGAAATTTTAAGTGCCTTTGTGGACAGATTATCAACACGATTTAAGTCCTATGTAGCAATGGGTAAGTTCATTTTATTTACAAATTATTTTAGTGTTTCACATACTGACTTTTTCATAGTTTTTGTTTAACAGAATTAGTTCTCTGTAAATGCACAAATGTAATTGTATACAATTCAGAGATCTACTACTTAGTATTTTAATTTGCCGAGTCATGAAAGATTTTCAGTTCAGTTCAGTTCAGTTGCTCAGTTGTGTCTGACTTTTTGCGACCCCATGAATCACAGCACGCCTCCAGGCCTCCCTGTCCATCACCAACTCCCGGAGTTCACTCAAACTCATGTCCATCGAGTCGGTGATGCCATCCAGCCATCTCATCCTCTGTCGTCCCCTTCTCCTCCTGCCCCCAATCCCTCCCAGCATCAGGGTCTTTTCCAATGAGTCAACTCTTTGCATGAGGTGGCCAAAGTACTGGAGTTTCAGCTTCAGCATCAGTCCTTCCAGTGAACACCCAGGACTGATGGACTGGTTGTATCTCCTTGCAGTCCAAGGGACTCTCAAGAGTCTTCTCCAACACCACAGTTCAGAAGCATCAATTCTTTGGCCCTCAGTTTTCTTCACAGTCCAACTCTCACATCCATACATGACCACTGGAAAAACCATAGCTTTGACTAGATGGACCTTTGTTGGCAAAGTAGTATCTTTGCTTTTCAATATAGTATCTAGGTTGGTCATCGCTTTCCTTCCAAGGAGTAAGTGTCTTTTAATTTCATGGCTGCAGTCACCATCTGCAGTGATTTTGGAGCACAAAAAAATAAAATTTGACACTGTTTCCACTGTTTCCCCATCTATTTCCCATGAAGTGATGGGACCGGATGCCATGATCTTCGTTTTCTGAATGTTGAGCTTTAAGCCAACTTTTTCACTCTCCTCTTTCACTTTGATCAAGAGGCTTTTGAGTTCCTCTTCACTTTCTGCCATAAGGGTGGTGTCATCTGCATATCTGAGGTGATTGATATTTCTCCTGGCAATCTTGATTTCCAGCTTGTGCTTCTTCCAGCCCAGCATTTCTCATGATGTACTCTGCATGTAAGTTAAATAAGCAGGGTGACAATATACAGCCTTGACGTACTGCTTTTCCTATTTGGAACCAGTCTGTTGTTCCATGTCCAGTTCTAACTGTTGCTTCCTGAACTGCATATAGGTTTCTCAAGAGGCAGGTCAAGTGGTCTGGAAGCCTATTTAAATAAATATGTTTCCTTTGAGACAAACACAAAAGCCAAAAAATTATCGAATATGCATCTAATAGATTTTTACTTCATATTTCAAAATTTTTTTACTGTAACTTTTACTTTTTTGTAACATTAATAATTTACAGCATAATTTGCAGCACCACTTTTCAGCCTTATCTGTGGTGAAGGACCAGTTTTTTCATTGCTAGTCTATTGCAGACCAGTATTTTATAAAATACAGTACAAATAAATTATAGTGAAACGAAATGAAAAAAAATACAAGGCTCAATTTTTATTGTGAGAGTCAACAAATGTAAAATTTACTTTGGTCATATTGTTTCCAAACCTTGTTTTAGAAACACTCACTGTCTTGACCACAAGAAGTTTGTGGACTGGCCCTGGGCTGCTGGCCGTGCTCTGACCGGCACGTGGGGTGTGTCTGCAGTCCAGAGTGCTGCGCCGCTGTCACGCTTGTGTATAGAATTAGGTGGCAGAGTGGGCTTGACTTGCCTTTTCAACCGAAGTGACCTTTGTGTGCCTTCTGGAGTGCTTCAGTGAGTGGATTTGTCCTATTATATAGAAATGTATTTAAGGATAGCCTCAGATGCTTGTGATTTCTTTTATGGATTCAGTTAATTCCTCACAGTGTACCATCACCCTTATTTTCAAATTATCTTTTGTCAGCTTCATGTTCAGTATACCACTCAATTCTGCCAATTTACGCCTTTATTTTTACTGCCTCTCCTTTCAATGGAAGTATCTTAGTAACTGTCCCTATCTGTATTATTTCCTTTTTAATCAATCAGATCAGATCAGTCGCTCAGTTGTGTCCGACTCTTTGCAACCCCATGAATCGCAGCACGCCAGGCCTCCCTGTCCATCACCAACTCCCTGAGTTCACTCAGACTCACGTCCATCGAGTCAGTGATGCCATTCCAGCCATCTCATCCTCTGTCTTCCCCTTCTCCTCCTGCCCCCAATCCCTCCCAGCATCAGAGTCTTTTCCAATGAGTCAACTCTTCGAGTGAGGTAGCCAAAGTACTGGAGTTTCAGCTTTAGCATCATTCCTTCCAAAGAAATCCCAGGGCTGATCTCCTTCAGAATGGACTGGTTGGATCTCCTTGCAGTCCAAGGGACTCTCAAGAGTCTTCTCCAACACCACAGTTCAAAAGCATCCATGCTTCGACGCTCAGCCTTCTTCACAGTCCAACTCTCACATCCATACATGACCACAGGAAAAACCATAGCCTTGACTAGACGAACCTTTGTTGGCAAAGTAATGTCTCTGCTTTTGAATATGCTATCTAGGTTGGTCATAACTTTCCTTCCAAGGAGTAAGCATCTTTTAATTTCATGGCTGCAGTCACCATCTGTAGTGATTTTGGAGCCCAGAAAAATAAAGTCTGACACTGTTTCCACTGTTTCCCCATCTATTTGCCATGAAGTGGTGGGACCGCATGCCATGATCTTCGTTTTCTGAATGTTGAGCTTTAAGCCAACTTTTTCACTCTCCACTTTCATTTTCATCAAGAGGCTTTTGAGTTCCTCTTCACTTTCTGCCATAAGGGTGGTGTCATCTGCATATCTGAGGTGATTGATATTTCTCCCGGCAATCTTGATTCCAGCTTGTGTTTTTTCCAGTCCAGCGTTTCTCATGATGTACTCTGCATACAGGTTAAATAAACAGGGTGACAGTATACAGCCTTGACGAACTCCTTTTCCCATTTGGAACCAGTCTGCTGTTCCATGTCCAGTTCTAACTGGTGCTTCCTGACCTGCATACAAATTTCTCAAGAGGCAGGTCAGGTGGTCTGGTATTCCCATCTCTTTCAGAATTTTCCACAGTTTATTGTGATCCACACAGTCCAAGGCTTTGGCATAGTCAATAAAGCAGAAATAGATGTTTTTCTGGAACTCTCTTTTTCCATGATCCAGTGGATGTTGGCAATTTGATCTCTGGTTCGTTCCTCTGCCTTTTCTAAAACCAGCTTGCACATCAGGAAGTTCACGGTTCACATATTGCTGAAGCCTGGCTTGGAGAATTTTGAGCATTACTTTACTAGCGTGTGAGATGAGTGCAATTGTGCGGTAGTTTGAGCATTCTTTGGCATCGCCTTTCTTTGGGATTGGAATGAAAACTAATACCTGGTTCCAATTCAATCTTTGTATGAATAGCTTCTGAAAAGATGATTTTTGAAACTGTCAATCTCCTGGTTAAAATCCTATGATACATGTTAACATGTGTTACTTGCTTATGTCTTATCTTAAAGTAATTTGAATTAACATTTAGGAAATTTTACATAAAAATTCATATTTGCAGTTTGTCTTGAAAAATTGGCCAGTGCGGCAGCCCTGATCGTCTTTGTATTCCCACATACAAATATCTGCAGAAGCTCTACTGTAGCTTCCTCTTTGTCTGGGTCACGAGCTTTCCAGCCCTTAAGTTCCTGCCATCTCCTCTTGTCTCCTCATAACTGGAATCTTGGTTATAATACACAGGTTGGAATACTGCAGTTCTCGGATCTGGTTCGTTTTTGGTGTTTCTGGCACCTCCTTGACTGTAGGCATCTGAATTTGTGACTCCTGCCGTATTAGTTTTGCAGACAATATTTCAGACTTCAGAGTAATTCTGAGCATTCCATATCTCACTTACTTCTCACACATGACCAGATGTAGTTTGATGTATGTACTGACTGCTGGAATTTAGGTACTGTGGAAGTATTAGGACCAGAATCCTCATTTGCTGCCTCCCAGGACTATCCTGTTTTCAAAACTTACTTCTGATTTTGCTGTCCTTGGAGTTTCAGTCTTCTCAGCCCGTATGACTCTTCTCCACCTCAGCAGCCTTATTTATCTGTGATTGTCAGTAAATACTGTCCACTTTTGTTAATCAAAAACTTGCTCACTCTTGTTAGTTCTGGCTTAACTTGTTTATGCCTCTGCTATGCTGTTATTTCTTTTTCAAATCTTCTTTTCTCCAGGGTCCTTCCTTTCTGTTTTAATGATTTACTTCTGATTTCAGTATGTGGGAGTTTTTCAGATTAATCTCACCCAGTACTGAATTTTTCTTTACTTCATGATTCTATACCCTTAAAAATTAATTAATTACATTAAGTTGTTTTTGTTGGCTAGTGCTTTTTGTATATATTTCCCACATATCTACATAATCTTACGTGTATAGCTTTTTATCTGTCAATCTCTTACTCGTTTTGTTTACCCCTATGCATTTACTGTTAGTGTTGTTTTCACTTTAAACCCTAAGTGTTCATTATTGTTCTTAGTGAAACTTGAGCTTGTTATTATTTGAGAATCAGTGTGGTATAATAGGAATATTTAATCACAGTTTTGCTACCATTTATTGAATGCCCATTTTTTATCCATTTACTGGGCTTCTCTGCTTTACATAAATGAAAGATTATCCTCAAATAATTATTTCTAATTTGTGAGACAAATTACCTCTACAAGATAGGCTGTAGTGTATCTTTGTGTTCTTAGAGAAATATAGTACTAGACTAAGAATCCCAGAGTTGACTTGAATCTGCCTGCAATGCAGGAGACCTGGGGTCGATCCCTGGGTTGGGAAGAGCCCCTTGAGAAGAGAATGACTGCCTAGTCCACTATTCTTGCCTGGAGAATTCCACGTCGAACATGACTAAGCAACTAACACTTTCTTGTTTTACTCCGTCTTAAATCTCAGCCAAACCATTTTAGAAGCCTTTCCTTGAAAGGAAATTGAATTCAGTTATGTTTTGGAGGGTTTTTTTTTTTTATAACGTAACCTGTAACCTTGGGTATATGTAACTTGATATGAGTGATACTGTTTTTCTTTTGATACACTTAGGTTATTAACTATTGTTACAGATATTTTAAATCTTTTTATATTAATAGTGAAGTTTTAGGAAAATTGGGATCCACGGTCAGTTCTAGTACCAAAAAGAGTATGGACTCTATTAATGTAATTCATTAGTATATTTACATTTTCTTTTGTTACTAGATGTTTTATGGAAAAATTAAATGCTCAAACCTCCCCAAAACACAATTTAATTTAACACTGACCACCAACCTTGGTTATTTTTTGTCTGTCCCCTACCTGCCACTCCCACCCTTGGCCATGCAGGTTGCAGGATCCTAGTTCCCCAACTGGGGATTGAACCTGGCCCCTTGGCAGTGAAAGCAGGGAGTCCTAACTACTGGACTGCCAGGGAACTTTATGAAAACAAGATCCAGTAAAGATATTTAAAGATATTTACAAATCTTAAACAGATAAGTTTTAATCCAAAATGATGTTGTAGAAAGTATTAGAGCAGTCAGGGTACATGGTCCTCAGCTTTGCATCTTGTAAATGGTTTGCATTTTATACAATGCTAAGAGAATGCTAAGAGAATAAAATAATACTAACAGCTATGCTTCCGTGTTTATACTAATAAAATATACTAACTCCTTTCATGTTTCACTGTCCAAATTCCAGTCTGTGATAAATGTATTTATTTGTTTAACAAGTTCTTTTTGAGAGTTTACAGAGTGAAAAGCTCTGTTTTGGATTCCCAGTGATTATTGATTGCATATGTTGAATAATAAATAATTTGGTGGTCATTATATACAGATCTGTAAGGAAGAGTGCTGACACTTCTGAATGCTTGTTATGGTCTTGGCACAGGTGCTTTTTACCAGTTTTCCTTATTCTCTCACTCGCCATGTGAGGTATAGACCTGGATCCCTCCTTATTTTACAGACGAGAAAATCTTTGAACTAAGGGAAGTTTCCTATCTTACGTAAACAAATAACCAGTAGAGCTAGAAATAAATCTTGTTCTCTTTGACTCCAAGAGTATATATATTAAAAAGGGATTCTAGTGCAAAATATTTATGAAATTTTGTTAATAGCTGTAAGTCTGAAGTTTATGTAGTGTGAAGTTTTTTGATTTTTTTGTTTATATTTTATAAATTTTAGTTTTTAAATTGAAGTGAGCCCCTGTTTGAGTCAATTTTTTTTTTTTGACTGCAGCTTAGGAGATCTCAGCTCTCCCACCAAGGATAAAACCCTGCAGTGGAAGCAAGTAGTCTTAACCACTGGACCACCAGGAAAATCCCTTTATTTTCTCTTTGGAGTTAAACTCAACCACTCAGGAATGATGTGTCTATTTTATTTTTCCCATTATTGTCATGTGGTTGTTAATACACATACACACACACACCACCTCAGGTACAAATAAATGGAATTAATTATGACCGTGGCCTAGAAGATTACTTAAATCCTTAAAGTTTTTAAATACTTAAAACTTAAAGTTTTCACTACTTGCTACTTGTGTGACCTTGATCCAGGTACTTAAAATGCCTCTGGACCTTCTTCATCCAATGGACCTACTCTATTTCATAGGGTTGTTATGAGGATTAAATGAGATAATTCAGTGCTTCAGTTCAGTTCAGTCGCTCAGTCGTGTCAGACTCTTTGTGACCCCATGAACCGCAGCTCTCCAGGCCTCCCTCTCCATCACCAACTCCCAGAGTCTACCCAAACTCGTGTCCATTGAGTCGGTAATGCCATCCAACCATCTCATCCTCTGTCATCTCTTTCTCCTCCTGCCCTCAATCTTTCCCAGCATCAGGATCTTTTCCAATGAGTCAGCTCTTTGCATCAGGTGGCCAAAGTATTGGAGTTTCAACTTCAACATCAGTCCTTCCAAAGAACACCCAGGACTGATCTCTTTTAGGATGGACTGGTTGGATCTCCTTGCAGTCCAAGGGACTCTTAAAAGTCTTCTCCAACACCGCAGTTCAAAAGCATCAATTCTTCGGTGATCAGCTTTCTTTATAGTCCAACTCTCACATCCATACATGACTACTGGAAAAACCATAGCCTTGAATAGACAGACTTTGTTGTCTCTGCTTTTGAATATGCTATCTAGGTTGGTCATAACTTTCCTTCCAAGCAGTAAGTGTCTATTACTTTCATGGCTGCAGTCACCATCTGCAGTGATTTTGGAGCCCAAAATATAAAGTCAGCCACTATTTCTACTGTTTCCCCATCTATTTGCCATGAAGTGATGGGACTGGATGCCATGATCTTTGTTTTCTGAATGTTGAGCTTTAAGCCAGCTTTTTCACTCTCCACTTTCACTTTCATCAAGAGGCTTTTGAGTTCCTCTTCACTTTCTGCCATAAGGGTGGTGTCATCTGCATATCTGAGGTGATTGATATTTCTCCCGGCAGTCTTGATTCCAGCTTGTGCTTCTTCCAGCCCAGCATTTCTCATGATGTACTCTGTATATAAGTTAAATAAGCAGGGTGATGATATAAGCCTTGACGTACTCCTTTTCCTATTTGGAACCAGTCTGTTGTTCCATATCCAGTTCTAACTGTTGCTTCCTGACCTGCATACAGATTTCTCAAGAGGCAGGTCAGGTGGTGTGGTATTTCCATCTCTTTCAGAATTTTCCACAGTTTCTTGTGATCCACACAGTCAAAGGTTTTGGCATAGTCAGTAAAGCAGAAATAGATGTTTTTCTGGAACTCTCTTGCTTTTTCGATGATCCAACAGATGTTGGCAATTTGATCTCTGGTTCCTCTGCCTTTTCTAAAACCAGCTTGAACATCTGGAAGTTCACAGTTCACATATTACTGAAGCCTGGCTTGGAGAATTTTGAGCATTACTTTACTAGTGTGTGAGATGAGTGCAGTTGTGTGGTAGTTTGAGCATTCTTTGGCATTGCCTTTCTTTGGGATTGGAATGAAAACTGACCTTTTCCAATCCTGTGGCCTCTGCTGAGTTTTCCAAATTTGCTGGCATATTGAGTGCAGCACTTTCATAGCATCATCTTTTAGGATTTGAAATAGCTCAACTGAAATTCGATCACCTCCACTAGCTTTGTTCGTAGTGATGCTTCCTAAGGCCCTCTTGACTTCACATTCCAGGATGTCTGGCTCTAGGTGATTGATCACACCATCGTGATTATCTGGGTCATGAAGATCTCTTTTGTACAGTTCTTCTGTGTATTCTTGCCACCTCTTCTTAATATCTTCTGCTTCTGTTAGGTCCATACCATTTCTGTCCTTTATTGAGCCCATCTTTGCTTGAAATATTCCCTTGATATCTCCAATTTTCTTGAAGAGATCTCTAGTCTTTCCCATTCTGTTGTTTTCATCTATTTCTTTGCATTGATCGCTAAGGAAGGCTTTCTTATCTCTCCTTGCTATAGTACATAGTAATATCTAGCATTTATTTAACGTTTTGTTTTGTCTCTGTCTGTCCAAGGCTGTCAGAACCAGAGTCCCACAGTAGCCGGTTTTGTAGATGTGGGAGAACTTCTCTAGTGTTAACAATATATGTCTAAGCAAGATGAGAAGAATTCGGACTTTGCTAGTGGCCCATTGGCTAGGACTGCCCTCCAAATACAGGGGACCCAGTTTCGATCCCTGGTCAGGGAACTAGAGGCTACATGCAGAAACTAAAGATCCTGCATGCCACAGCTAAGACCCAGCACAGCCAAATAAGTAAATAAGTTTAAAAAAATTTAAAAAAGATGAGAAGGATTTATATTGTTTCAACTGACAGATACTTCAGTTGCCTCATGATTAGGCTTATGATTTTTATTATGGCAAAGATTTTGTTTCCTTAAATAATCATTTCCTTGATTAAGCTTAGATATTTGGATGATCATTCCATTTTGCATGGTTGGCTTTTCATTTTCTTCCAAAAAGGATGTGTTTCTTCTTCCCTTAAATGTTGTTAATCATCATTATATCAATTCTGATTGTTGCACTGTAGACAGTGTTCCATTGTAGACTACGTTGGCATCACATTAGCTACACATTTAATTGTATGTCTGTAAATAACTAGAGTAATTAGGCTTCAGCCTCTATGGCCTCAGAGAAAGGAAGGCTGTAGCTGTAAGATCACAGTAAAAACAAAAGAAGTTAATATCTGTGCTTTTGAACCTGTAGGCTGATGGGAGCAGTAGGGGACCCATTTGATGCTCACCCAGTGTCCCTCACTTTCTGAGTTGTTTATATGTATCTCAGTAATCTGAGGTGAGTACTGCTCCAGACATTTATGGGTTGAGGAGATAAAGACAAAAAGATTAAGTAGTTTGGTCACACACCTGATATCACCACACTAAGTGATAGTGGTAACTTGCTGCTGCTGCTGCTAAGTCACTTCAGTCGTGTCCGACTCTGTGCGACCCCATAGACGGCAGCCCACCAGGCTCCCCCGTCCCTGGGATTCTCCAGGTAAGAACACTGGAGTGGGTTGCCATTTCCTTCTCCAATGCGTGAAAGTGAAGTCACTCCATCATGTCTGACTCTTAGCAACCCTATAGACTGCAGCCTACCAGGCTCTTCCGTCCATGGGATTTTCCAGGTAAGAGTACTGGAGTGGGGTGCCATTGCCTTCTCCAAGTGGTAACTTAAGGGATTACAAAAATATAATTTTGACTATGAGGTGTTTTTACCCTATGGGCTGACTACAGCCCATAACTTCAGTTCTAGCCACCCTCCCATTTGCTCCTTCCCCATCCTCAATAGGTATGATTTCTTCACGGTGCTTTGTTGAATTATAGTTATGGAAGCCTGTCCATGAAAACTCTCCAGGAATGGACTCTAACCTGCCTTTCCAGCCGTCTTTCTTGGAATAGTGCCAGAGGCTTGGATATAGTAGAGAAGGACCTCAGTCTCCTGGACCAGGCTTTTTTTTTTTTTTGTCATTTGAGTAATACATTGTACATATAGAAGAATACATATCAAGCATGTACAGTTTAAGGAATAATTGTAAAACCAACAACTGTCTATGCCCAGGTCAAAAAACTAGAACTCTACCAGTTCCTTATAAGTGCTTTCCTGTTGACACCTCCCACTATTTACCAGAGGTGACTATTGTCATGACCTTGGGATAATCATTCCCTTGCTGCTCTGTAGCACTTAACCATCTATATGAATCTCTAGACAGAATAATAGTAAGTTTTGCCTGTTTTTTGAATATTATTAAGTGGATATCATACCGTATGTATTCTTATGAAACTTTGCTTTTCAGTTATTTTTGTTTGGAGTCATGGAGAACTTGAAACAGTTTGCTTCATAACTTTTCATTATGGAAATAATTGATGTCTGTAATTTTGTAAAGTACAGTTCATAAATGGAGATGAATTATAAATATTTATTCTTTTCTCTCCTCATTTCTCTAGTTATTGTAGCTTTAGTAGACAGAATGGGAGATGCCAAAGACAAGGTTCGAGATGAAGCTCAGACTCTGATACTGAAGTTAATGGATCAGGTAGCACCACCTATGGTAAGCCTGCATTTTAAAGTTCAGATTCTGCTCATTGATGATTAACTAACAGTAAAGATAGGTGGTAATCAAGCAAGTCAGTAAAGCCCCAGGGATGTGAAACTTAGAATTTTAAACAGTGAATTATTGCTAATGCTTTAAGGACATTGAAATTTTAAAAAAGTTGTCAGTATTTAACTGCTTGATTTTTTTGGTTTTCTTTTTCTTATTTTCTGCTCTTTAATGCTTTTTCAGAAAGCTAACTTATAGATTTCAGTGATTTGACAGTGTACTGATTATATTATTTGTTAGGATTTTCTGGTTTTCACTACCTGCAAATTATATTGGTGTTCAGTGAGGGTTATATGAGTTTCTGAAACCCTTACTGAGACAGGGAGAAAATTTTTATTGTGACAAGTGGTTGCTAGTTATATAAGGCATATGTTAGATGATAGTACCTGTGTTTTATGAATGTGGTAGAAAAAAATTGGTCTTATGGATGTATTTTGAAAAAGGAGTAAAGTGACATGTAAACAAATATTTAAAGAGTAGCTCACTTTTAGTGGGAAAAAAATCAGTTTACAAAATATACAATGATATTGTGTTATTTAAAATACAATATAAGAATTGTATTATGTATATTTTATTTAAAAAATCTGGAGAATTGAGTTGTAAAAGTAGACTTCCTCTGTTTTTTTATACCCTAGAATATAAAGATATAAATATGTATATAAGTCCTTATTTATAACTTGGTGAGTATCCTTTGACGCTTGCTTAGCAATTCGAATTTTAACTTGTTTTTGACATGCTATTGTTACAATGAGTGCTATAAAGAGTATCCTTATGTCTTTGGACATAAACGTAAGTGTAGAGAAGTGTTCTGACATGGTGTTAATAGGTCAGGTTATTCACATTTAAGACTTTTTTTTTTTGTAAACTTGTAAGTTACTCTCCAGAAAATTTGGCAGAGAGAAATAATATTAGTAGAAATTGAATACAGAGTCCAGGGAGAATAGAGTCCAGGAAGAGGCATTTGTATGTATGTATGTGTGAAAGTTTGTATATATGTGTGTATGTACACATTAGTCAGTGGTAAGGGTGGTGTTTCTTAAATGTGGAGAAAAGACTGATTGGGACACTTGGCTATATGTTTGGGAAAACAAAGCTTAATTCCTTCTTATAACAAACCCATGTAATTGTTTTTGATTGTTTGTATAGGTTTATCTACGCTTTTTCAAAAAGAAAAGATTACTGGGTGGGTAGCAATAGAATGATTTGCCCAAATCTGTTTCTGTATTTGGATCCAGTGTTAAGAGGAAAACAGCCTGAATTATAAAATGTTGACAAAGCCTATTCCTTGTGACAGTCTGTACTAGTTGCTAGGCAACATTGGCCCTTTTAAATGCTGACAGTACTCCAGGGCTTATAATGGTAGCATTGTTACTGACGGTTTCTAAAGCTTAGAGGAATTTCTGTGTCCTTGGAAGTTCTAAGGTTTTTAGGTATTAGACACAGTTTTTCCAAGAAGAATTGAAATCTAAAGTGAAAGATAGAAAATCAAAATTTAAAATGTGATTAAGATATTAAAAATGGGTGAGAGCAGCATCAGTGCAAATTTGGCTTAGAAAAGCTTGCAGAGAAGTGAACAGTCCATGGGAAGGTTTAGCTGTCAGTAAGGCTGGTAGTACGTTCGAGAATAGATAAAAGATTATAACATGAGTAATTTAATTTTTTGTTATACATGTTTACTTTTCTTTCAAATAGTACATTTGGGAACAGTTGGCCTCTGGTTTTAAGCACAAGAATTTTCGATCTCGAGAAGGCGTGTGTCTGTGTCTTATTGAAACATTAAACATGTAAGTTTTATGATTATTGGAATATGTTTTTCATTTTTCTAGAAAAAACAATGTATCGATTTCACAAAGCACAAGGAAAGCTATAGAAATAACAGATTTTAAATAGTTGATAGTTGTTAATTCATCTCTGGCACCAGCATTTTTATCTTATTTGATAGCTTTATCTGCTAATTTTTTTGTGTGTAAGTTCTCTCTCATGTTGTTAATTAAAAATTATTAGTCACTGATAAGTTTCTCTTTTTCTCTTTCGTATGTTAGTGGTTGCCACCCGAAATGGATGGTCATATAATAAATATGCTGGTAGAACTTAGAATCTACTTCTGTTCTGGACCCAGTTTGGAGTTTTCTTTAACTCTGTGGTATTTTAGCTGTTGTAGCCAATTTCCCCAGCCCCCTTTTGCCAGTTGGCCCTAGGCTTTCTAGAGCAGTGCAAGTGGTTACCAAAATCATGGACTGAGTAAGACTCCCCCAGGTAATCAGACAGTGCAGCTGGCAACAGTGTGCAGAGATCTGACAGCATAGATGCTGCAGAACTCCAGTCTGAAGAAATTGTGAACTAAAGCATTTGTTCTCTTTCTGGATTAGTTTTTTCAAGTTCTGTGGAGCAAGATAGGTAGTGTGTAGGAGCTTTCAATTTTTGCTGTAGTGTTACTTCCTTTTCTCTAACTATACCTTTGTTTTATTTCTTTTACTCCTCTATGGTCCTTTCTGCCATCTAGAGCTTGTAAGTGCATTCAGTCCGCACAGCTTTTGTGGTTTTTGGCTCCTTTGTCGTTTGCTTTCAACCCATGACCTCATCAAAATATTAGTAAGCATAAATAAATATCTTTTAATTTACTTATTTTAGTGGAATGACGAATGCCAATTTGTGTAAGACCCAGAGTCTAAAAAAAAAAAAAATCAGTATTTTAACACAAAAGTTCAAATTTTCTGAGTGATTGATAGGTTGCTAGGTTTAAGACTGCCATTGGTTGAACATTTTGCTCCGTTGGATCATGTGTTGACAGTTTTCATTGTCGGTCATGATTATTCAAGTTTCCATATCTCACATTGTTTAGGATTAGTTTTTGCTTGTGTCTCATACTTTTCATGTTTGAATGATGTATGCTCATGCTCTCCACCATATTTGTCTTATTGAGACAGACAAGAAGAAAGTATAACAGTATTTTGTTTACTGTTTAATTAAAACCAAATTCTCTTTACTTTTTTTTTTTTCAAATTATATTTAGTTTTGGGGCTCAGCCACTAGTCCTCAGCAAGTTGGTACCACATTTGTGTATCCTGTTTGGAGATTCCAACAGTCAGGTAAAATTTTATTTATATTCAAGCACTAAATTTACAGTCAGTTTTTTTTGCCACCTCTTGTTTTCTAGTGCTCTTATTCCATGTTTAAAAAAGAAGAGAGAGGGTTGAAGGGGGGTGGTAAAATCAAGATTCCACTTCATTTTTTTTTTTTTTTTTCAAACTCCACCACATTTAGTTTTTAAGAACATGTTTTATTCACAATGTCACTTAAGTTTGTTAGCTGTTTGGCTAGTATTAAGGGTAGATGGGACTTAAAGGATAATTCTTAAGTTGGAAAGTTTGAGTAACAAAGATCCTGGACACCCTTCTGTAGTGTCCCATCTATGAGCTAATTGTGAGGATACATTGTCAGCTTCCTTTTCATTCCTGCATAATTTTTGCAACAGTCATAACCCTGCTTGTGCCCGTGGTATATCACTTGCTGGAGATTTCATGCCCCGAGCCACAGATACTATAGACATAGTACAGGAATGTGCTCTGGAACTTGTCCCTGTGGTGGGTTGAATCTTGACTGTAACTCTTTTAGCACAGCTTGGGCGTTTGGAATGACCCTGAGCTAGGTTTCCCTGCTTTTAGGCCCTTGCTCTTCCTACAGAGGTTTGTAGAGAGTTCTCCTGTCTGTTTATTTCCCCTTCTGCAGTGAGCTGTGCAGAGGAACTAAGAGCTGTCTTCCACATTCCTGTGTTTAGGCCGCATTTATTTTTTCTTTTCATTGTGGTAAAATATTCAAAACATAAAATTTACCATTTCAGCCATTCTTAAGTGTAGAGTTAGTTCACTGGCAGTGAATGCACTGACATTGTCGTGCAGCCATCACCACCAGCCATCTGCAGAGCTTTCCCATCTTCCAGCTGTCACACGGTGACTCCACATTCCCCCAGTCCCTCACTCCTGGCAGCCATGTTTTACGTTCTCTCCGTATGAATTTGACCAGTCATCATGTGGAACCATATGATATTTATCCTTTTGTATCTGGCATATTTCACTTAGCATAATGTCTTCAAGGTTCATCCATGTTGTAGCGTGTGTCAGAATTTCCTTCTTTTGCTTTCTAAGGCTGACTATTATACACCACATCTTGTTTATCTATTCATCCACGGATAGATATTTCGGTTGTTTCCCCTTTTTGGCTATTGTGAATAATAATGCTGTCAACATTGGTGTATAATTTTCTGTTTGAGTTCAGGCCACATTTCTAAAAGGCAGTTTTATTCCAAGAAAATGTTAACTGTGATAATGATTTGTATTATCAGTTCTTTACACAATCTTATTACAAATAGAAGCTTTTTTAAAAGTCACATTTATTTAGATGCTTCTTAGATTTCTGTAAAACTTTTACAAGGTTTCTCTAGACATTTCTAGATAGGTCGTCTTGGTTTTTATTAATGACCTAACGTAATCTCCCAGGCATTTAAAGACATTAAAACCAACTTGGAGCTTCAAGTTGGTCCGTGAATGTAATGTTATCTGGAGGTAAAGTATTTTATTGTATCTTGTATTTTTTTTTTAAGTTCTGAATTATTTGGCAGGTTAGAGATGCTGCAATATTGGCTATGGTGGAGATTTATAGACATGTGGGAGAGAAAGTGAGAGTGGACCTTTATAAGAGAGGAATTCCCCCTGCTAGGTAAGTATTACTAAATATATTTTTTTGTCACTGGTTTTAAAGGTTTTAATTTCATGTGCTTATTTAAAATAGGTTTAATTTTCTGGACTGCCATCATATTCAAAATATATAAAAGGATACATAGGTCAGTTCAGGTCAGTTGCTCAGTCATGTCCTAGTCTTTGTGACCCCCTACTGCAGCACGCCAGGCCTCCCGGTCCATCACCAACTCCCATAGCTTGCTCAAACTCATGTCCATAGGGTTGGTGATGCCATCCAACCATCTCATCCTGTGTTGTCCCCTTCTCCTCCTGCCTTCAATCTTTCCCAGCATCAGGGTCTTTTCAAATGAGTCAGCTCTTTGCTGGCCAAAGCTTGGAGTTTCAGCTTCAGCATCAGTCCTTCCAATGAATATTCAGGACTGATTTCCTTTGGGATGGACTGGTTTGATCTCCTTGCAGTCCAAGGGACTATCAAGAGTCTTCTCCAACACCACAGTTCAAAAGCATCAGTTTTCGGCGCTCAGCTTTGTTTATAGTCTAATTCTCACATCCATACATGACCACTGGAAAAACCATAGCCTTGACTAGACAGACTTTGTTGGCAAAGTAATGTCTCTGCTTTTCAATGTGCTGTCTAGGTTGGTCATAACTTTCCTTCCAAGGAGTAAGCGGTCTTTTAATTTCATGGCTGCAGTCACCATCTGCAGTGATTTTGGAGCCCCAAAAATAAAGTCAGCCACTGTTTCCACTGTTTCCCCCCCGCCCCCATCTATTTGCCATGAAGTGATGGGACCGGATGCCATGATCTTAGTTTTCTGAATGTTGAGCTTTAAGTCAACTTTTTCACTCTCCTATTTCACTTTCATTAAGAGGCTCTTTAGTTCTGCTTCACTTGTGGCCATAAGGGTGGTGTCATCTGCATATCTGAGGTTATTGATATTTCTCCCGGCAATCTTGATTCCAGCTTGTGCTTCTTCCAGTCCAGCGTTTCTCATGATGTACTCTGCATATAAGTTAAATAAGCAGGGTGACAATATACAGCCTTGACGTACTCCTTTTCCTATTTGGAACCAGTCTGTTGTTCCATGTCCAGTTCTCACTGTTGCTTCCTGACCTGCATACACGTTTCTCAAGAGGCAGGTCAGGTAGTCTGGTATTCCCATCTCTTTCAGAATTTTCAAGTTTATTGTGATCCACACCGTCAAAGGCTTTGGCATAGTCAATAAAGCAGAAATAGATGTTTTTTCTGGAACTCACTTGCTTTTTTGATGATCCAGCAGATGTTGGCAATTTGATCTGTGGTTCCTCTGCCTTTTCTAAAACCAGCTTGAACATCTGGAAGTTCACGGTTCACATATTGCTGAAGCCTAGCTTGGAGAATTTTGAGCATTACTCTGCTAGCCTGTGAGATGAGTGCAATTGTGCAGTAGTTTGAGCATTCTTTGGCATTGACTTTCTTTGGGATTGGAATGAAAACTGACCTTTTCCAGTTCTGTGGCCACTGCTGAGTTTTCCAAATTTGCTGGCATGTTGAGTGCAGCACTTTTGCAGCATCATCTTTTAGGATTTGAAATAGCTCTCTTCAATAAATAGTGATGTGAAAGTGGGATTTCCACATGTAGTAGAATAAAGTTTAACTTCTTCCTCATACCACATCCCAAAATTAACTCAAAATGCATCACAGAACTAAGTGTAAAATGATAAAACTTATAGAGAATGCTAGGCAATGGTTTCTTATATGTCACACCAAAAGGATAAGCAACCAAAGGAAAAAAATAAGCTGCACTTCATCAAAATTAAAAACTTGTGCTTCAAGGGACATCATCAAGAAATCGAAAAAAAGACCCACATAATGGGAAAAATATTTACAAATAATACATCTCATAAAAAACATGTGTCCCAAGTATATGAAGAATATATAATAAAGAACTCTTAGAGCACCACAGTAAAAGGACAGATGACCCAATTTTAAAAACAGTCAAAGGATTTGAATAGAAATTTTGTCAGAGAACATACACAAGTGGCCAGTGAGCACGTGAAAAGGTACTCAGCATCATTAGCCATCAGAGAAATATAAGATGATACTACTAGGTTGGCTAAAATTAGAAGATAGACAATAACAAGTGTTGTTGAGGATGTAGGGCAATTAGAAGGCATTGTTGATGGGAATGTAAAGTGGTATAGCCACTTCGGAAAACAGTCTGTAGTTCCTCAAAATGTTAAACAGAATTACCATATTATCCAGCAGTTCTACCCCCAGCTATATACGCAAGAGATGTGAAAACATATCCACGCAAAAGCTTGTGCACAGATGTTCATAACAACATTGTGAACATTCATAATAGCTAAAAAGTCAAAATGTCTCACATCCCCACATGTCCATAAGCTGATGGATAAACAGTAGAATATATCTGTAAACGAAGTACTACTTGGCCATGAACAGGGGTGACTGATATATATTATAACATAGATGAGCCTTGAAGACATTGTCAGTGAAAAAAGCCAGCCATATTAGATGATTTCATTTATATGAAATGGCTAGACATGGCAATCTATAGAAAGGAAGCTAGATTAATGGTTGCATAGTTCTGAGAAAATTGGGGAGAGTGACTGCTAATGAGTATTGGGTGGTTTTTTGGGATAATAATGACATTCTAAAATTGTGTACATCTCTTAGCTTTATATTAAAAGCCATTGAATTGTACACTTTAAAGGGGTGAATTGTGTGGCATGAATATTTTATCAGTAATTGGCTGATACACAAAAGAGATTATGTTCTGAGATACCTAATTCTCTCTTTCATGTTGTATTTGTGATTTTTTATTATGACTCTAAACTTATATATGGACTTCAGATAGAGTTTCTTTTCTGGTTCCAATCTAATGCTTTATTAGTCTCTATCCTTATCCTGAATCAGAACCTTCCAGAGCTTTACACACCTCTATCCTTTGGCCTTCTAAGTTGCTTTTGGATAGTCCAGCCTCCATTGTATTTGCCTTCGGTTAAGTTGCCTAATTTTTTTTCTTCCTGAATTACTTAAAAGATCCTAGTTTCTTCTTTCTACTCTTATGTTGTTTCCTCCTTTTCCATCAGATTATGTAGCCTCCATTTTGAATAAGGTTGTTTTTCTAAATAGCTATATTATTTTATAATAGCCTTTATTATTTATTCCTATCTTTCTCCCTATTACTGTTATATTTGCTAGTATTTCCTCTTCCCATTAAAGCTGCCTGTATCTTCACTCTTTGCTGTTTTATCTGTCCCATGTCAATTCCTTACCAACCATCCTTTCTCTCAGAGCTTGCAGCCCTTCGTTTCCTCCTCCCATTTTGCTACTGAATAGTTGAGTGCTAATTTCATGCTCCTTAACATCTTGTTCTGACTTTTTCCCGAAGAGCTTTGTGGCCTGTGTGGTCTTCATTCTGAACTCCTATCTTCCAGTTCCAATTTTCCCTCCCTTGGCTCATCTTGTCCACATGTTGTCTGGGCAGCCTGTTTAATGTCTGTTCAAGTCTCTGGAAGATAACTGTTCTGTAGGCTGAAGGGACTTGATATCTTTTGACTGAAGTACTTTCAGATGTATGAATATTTGTTGAATTTAATGGTTTCAGATGTGTGACTCTGAGATGAGTTTAAGGTTTAGAAATCCTGTTATAATAAATTTCTAGAAGGTTTTCAATTAAAAAAAAAAGTTTCTAGACCAAACAGTATCTTCATCCTCAATTTACAAGTAAAAGATGACAGAATGTGGGCTAAGGCTTAACTAAAGTTTTAGAAGTGAAATTATGACAGAAACATTGATGTGAGAAAAACATTTGGCAGTTAAAGACCTACCTAGATCTCTAAGTCATAAATTGAAGAATAAATCATAGCATGATATAATACTGAAAAAGTTTTAAAAATAGTGCTGTCAGTGTGATCCCATTTTGACCCAAAGAAAATTTATATATAAATATAAAGAATTGGAAAGCAGGCAATTGAATAAATTCTCTGGGTGGTGGGATTGTGGGTTTTTTCTTTGTTTCTATTTATGTTTCCTAATTTTCTTTTGTAATGAGTATATATTACTTTTCTAATAAAAAACACATTTTTAATTAAAAGTGATAACAAATGTAGAAAGTAATTATTCTGAATGTAAGAGTTAATAGAGTTGGTATTGAATTAAAATTCAACATGAGATTATCAGTGACATCAGTATTACTTTAATTTTGACATTTTGTATTTCTTTGTTTTTATGTTTAAGTTTCCTTAGTATGATTTTTATGTACTTTAAAAAAATGTCTTGGTGACTGAGTGGATTCATTGTAAAGTTGGAACTAAAGTACTTTTGATGGGTTTGGAGAAATAATTTTATGATGAAACTATGAAACTGTCTTGTGTAAAAGTTATCTTTTTTTAAAAAGTGGAATTATAGTAGATGTACAGTATTAAATAAGTTCTGGGTGTACAACATAACAGTTAACAGTTTTTATATTCCATTTATGGTTATTCTGTTCCCTTTGTTGTACGATATATCCCTGTAACGTACTTATTTTATACATTGTAATCCCCTTCCTTTGAAAGTTATCTTTTTACAAATGCACCTGTGAATGTGTAGAGTTCTACCTGTATTTGACTCCTTGTCTCTACCGAATAGATGGGTTTTGTGTCTGCTTTCAGTAAGTGAGTTAATTATAAAAAGAGAGTTGTATACAACTAACTGAATCCCTGGGATTGTTTTTTCTCAGGGAAGTGGTGAAGGAAATTGTTTCTAATTAAAAATGTATGTAAAATAAACAGAATTTATTCTTTATTCCCAGATTAGAAATGATACTTGCCAAATTTGATGAAGTACAAAATTCAGGCGGTATGATTTTGAGTGCCTGCAAAGGTAAGAATAATTAAGTTAATCCAGATCTCAAACATTTCTGAGATTAGGTAGCAGAGTTTTAGATACTAAAATATGCCTTCAGGTCAACTATTATATCACTGATTCAGCAGATTTGACTTTGTGGGTTAAAACTTGGTTAGGATATAGTAACAAAGTCTTTATATTCTTCTGATCATTAACTATCCTCTGACTCTTGGAATAAGTGAAAATTTAATAATGGGTTAATTGTGTAAAGTGGTATTATTCTTTAACCTTATTTTTGGTATCCTCTGTGTTGAAGATATGATGACCCCCTTGTCCTCTGTGTCCTTCTATGCATAAACTGTGTTTTTTACTCAGCTTATTTTGTAATTGAAGTATAGTTGATTTGCAGTGTTGTGTTGATTTCTGTAGTTACTCAGTTATACACATATACACGTTCTTCTTTATGTTCTTTTCCATTATGGTTTGTCTCAGGAGATTGAATATAGTTCCCTCTGCTATACAGCAGGCCCTTGTTGTTTATCCATTCTGTATATAATAGTTCTCAGCTGCTCACCCCAATTCCCAGTTCATCTTCCCCTAGTTTCCCTTCCCCTTGGCAACCACAAGTCTCTTCTCTATCTGTGGGCCCATTTCTGTTTCATAGATTGGTTCATTTGTTTTATATTTTAGATTCCACACATAAGTGATATCATATGGCATTTGTCTTTCTAACTTAACTTCACATAGTATGATCATCTCTAGTTTATCTGTATTACCACAAATGGCATTATTTCATCCTTTCTATGGCTGAGTCATGCTCCATTGGATATATGAGCCACATCTTCTTTATCCATTTATCTGTCAGTGGACATTTAATGATTGCCATTCTGACTGGTGTGAGGTGGTACCTCATTGTAGTTATGATTTGCATTTCTCTAATAATTAGTGATGTTAAACACCTTTTCTTGTGCCTGTTGGCCATCTGTGTATCTTCTTTGGAGTATTATATAATTAGGTCTCTGCCCACTTTTCAATTAGGTTGTTGGGGTTTTTTTGTTGTTGTTGAGTTGTATGAGCTGTTTGTATATTTTGGCTGTTTGTATAATTAAGCCCTTGTCAATTGCATCATTTACAAATATCTTCTCCCATTCCATAGGTTGTCTTTTGGGTTGTTTTTGTTGTTGTTGTTTTAATGGTTTCCTTTCCTGTGCAAAAGCTTATAAGTTTGAATAGGTCCCATTTGTTTATTTTTGTTTTATTTCTATTGCCTTGAGAGACTGACCTAAGAAAACATTGGTATAATGTATGTTAGAGAATGTTATACCTATGATAGCAGAGTAATTGTTTTATGTAACTGATTTTTAGTAGAAATTGTAGGGTTGATTACTCTGTTACACCTGTGTTTAGACTATCAGTGATGATACCAGTGAAGAAACACAGACATGGGAACTTCACCAGTATAATCATTTTTGGCTTCTTAATTAGAATGAAACCTCCTTGGATTCAAGGAGGCTTGGTGTTGGTATCTAGCATTTATTTGATTTTGTGGTTGCTCTTCTTTTTTGTAAGGTTTGCTAAATTGTGTTTCATCTTACTGGGTAGCATTTACCTTCAGTCCTTAAGTGTTAATTAACTGTATATGTGAATAATATATTCTATTTCCAAAGATAGTATAGGTAGTTTTTGCACCTAGGAAAATAGGTTTATTTTATAAAGATAGTGTACTTAGCTTAATAATGTATATGATACTGGAGAAAAAATTTGTTGTATGAATTGTTATAGTCAAGTAGACTAGAATTGTTACAGACAGGAAGACTAGTTACTAATATAATTTAGTTATTTTTCTCCAGATTAAACCAGGACTTAAGTATTCTTGCCTGGAGAATTCCATGGACAGAGGAGCCTGGTGGACTATAGTCCATGAGGTCTCAATGAGTCAGACACGAGTGAAGTGACTTAGCATGCAAGCCTTGTTGTATTGCATTCAGGCAGATGTAGTAAGAATTTAGTGTTAAGAAGATTGTGTCCACCCTAATCTAAACTTAGTTGCAGGAGCATAAGTTGATTTTAGCACTACCAGTCCTCACCCTGATTGCCAGCTGTTTCTCACTCTTCCTCTCTGAATAGAAGGTGTTTTAAGTACTTTGTTCTTATTTTTCCAGCAGTTACCTCTGTCCATTTCCATACAAACCAGAAAGAGCAAAAAGATGGCGATTTGTTAAAATTCCTTGAATTAAGGAATTGTGTTTTTGTATCATTTACAGTGCATTCTCATTTGTGTATTCCAGACTATGTAGTCACAACTCTTAAGAAAAAGTCACAACTCTTAAGAAAAACACAGTGCATACTATAAACTTAAGATATTTATTATTTGATTGTGATTTTTTTTTTAAATATTGCCCTTCTTGTATTTTGTGACCTTCAAAAGATAGAAGGTTTTTTTGTTTCTTGTTCTTTTAGCTCTCATTTCTCATCTCTTTTTCTTATGGATCTCTCCATAAACAGGGAGATTTAGGGTTAGTACCTGGCATTTATGTCTCTTGGAAAGAAATCTTCAGGAATCCTTTTGTTTTGGAGATGATAATCTGCATATTGAAAGTATAGTCAAATGTGAACGTTAAAAATCTATAATATATATATTGGTGTGTAAAAATTGGTCAGGATGATTTTGATGGTGGTATTGTACTATCATTGAAAAATACTGTAACAGCTTTGTTATTAAGAGGCTAAAAGAGGAAAGCCCATTTATCATGTTGGCAGATCCCAGGGCCCAAGCCTCTCTCCCACCTTGTCTTTATTCTCTCTCAGTGACCTAATCCAGCCCAAAGGCTTTACATGGTAACTATTTGCTGATGACTCCAAGTATGTAGTTCTAGCCCTCATTTATCTCTCTGTGTTCTACATCTCAGAGCCTGTCACCTTGATGTGGCCTTTCCCTTTGGATGCCTGATAAGTATCTCGGGCTTAACAGGTCCAAAAATTAAAGCCTGTTCTCTTCCTTTCCCTCAAATCTGTTCTTTCCCCAGTTTACCCATTTCAGTCAATGGCACCACCATCAACTCAAGCTAAAAACTTTCCTGATTAGAATTATTAATAATTAGCATTGATCTCCCATTCTAACTAGTCCTTTCTCCCTCTGAAATCCTAATATGTGTCGTTTGCTAATTTTTTTTCACATCTCCACTGCTAAAACCCTTCTGTAAATCTCCTTTAGCTTTTACCTGCAACCTACTGCAATAGGTTTTAGTTCTGTGTTTGACCCCTGAAATCTGCTTTCTATCAGAATTGAGAATGGTCTTCTTAAAATGTAAATGGATTTTGTCACAAGAGTGAAGAAGACAGTTAAAGTTTCAGCCTAGACAAACCTACTAGAAGTTCTAGGGACAGAGAGATCATAAGTAAGTAAACACATGGATATCCAGAGTGATTGCAGTTGGTAATGAAAGAAAATACAACTACTCCTTGTCTGATGAATTTACTGAAATTAAATTATTCCTTAAAATCGTCGCTGCTAAATAAAAAAGCCATTAAATGAATAATTTCCTAATTTTTCCCAACATTATAGTATATTTCATCCCAACCCAAGATGCCTGAATAATTTTCACAGGTAGAAAAATATGTCAATTGAGCACTGAAAACCAGTTTTATTAACTGGCAAGTTGAAGAAGGAAACAGCAACCCATTCCAGTATTGCCTACAGAGAATCCCATGGACAGAGGAACCTGGCAGGCTACAGTCCATGGGGTGGCAAAGGAGTCATACATGAGTTAGTGACTAATCAACAACAGCAAATAAGATTATACCTAAAGTAATGTAGTGAACATTTATTTGACTCCATTTTTTTATTTCTGCACAATTTTTCCCCACGTAATTTTCAATCCTTTGTTGGGTCATTGTTACTATTCACTCAAACTAAAACTTGAAAATAAAGTTACAGACAGGAAAGCATTTAAGTCAGAATAAAGGCTCAACATGGAAACCTGTAGAAGTAGTTCATGCACACAACAGAATGAAGAGCTATTAAAGATACCACCTCTTCTCTCTCTCACTTGGTGTACATATGCAAAACAAATTATTGTGAGTTCAGCCAAACCTGGTATTTAATTTGGATTTGTTTCATCTGATGTTCTGTGACTAGAAAACTGTTACGAGAAGTAAAAACTTTTAGTGTGTCTTTGCCTAAAACTATAATAATGAAATACCATACTTCTTATATTGATTTAGGTTGTTTAGGGATGAGAAAATGATCTTATTATATATAAACAAACAAAAACCAATCCAGAGGATTTGTTGTAAAAGTGGTATAAGTGTCTAAGAGCCACTGTAGTTTAAAATCTGTCATCTGCACAGTCATTCAGTGAAGTAAATAGGGTATGGAGATGTTAACTCAGTGATGCCACATTAGACAGAAGGGTGAGCAAGCCTCTCTGAGCATTGACATATTTGAATTGAGACCTGATAAAGGAGAATGAGTTGGTCATTGGATACATGGTGGTAAAAAACACTTTGGGCAGAGAAAGTGTGGCTGTAAAGGCCGAGAGGTGGACAATATCTTCATATGTATGAAGAAAGGAGTGGAGGAGGCCAGGGCTGACTAGAACCTAGTGCGGAAAGGGCTAGGTTGGAAGCGAGAGCGTCTATGAGAGCTAATTGGAAAGGTAAGCAGGAACCACGATATGAGGGTCTTGTAGGCCTTAGGAGGAGTCTTGATAGGCTTCTGGGACTAAGAAGGATTTTAGGCTGGAGAAGCTTGTGGTAGGTGGTAGTGATATGACCTCAAACTACCTTATATACGTTTATTGTTTGGGAAAAGTGTCTGTTTTATTTCCTCTTCCATCTACCTCTTCTCTCCTTATGCACGTCCTAATGCATAACCTTACATCTCATGCTTTTGGCTCTGATTTCTTTCATGCTTGCCATATCTGTACCCTTTTAAGTTTTGTTTGAACTCTTTGACTTGATTTTCTAGAGCATTAGTTCAGCACACTCAAGAACACAAAGTAAATTCTATTATCAGAGATTTGAGTGTGTCGTATAATTTGGAAATAGTGAGAAATGCATGGTATTTTTTTTTTTGTCTTGAGGATATTTCAAGTCTGACTTTAATTCTCATTATAGAGTAAGTTAGGCAGAATCCTTAAGTGCAGTGGAATTAACTGCTATTAGAAGGAAACTGGATTTAAAATTAATCAAATCATGGCTGAAAGAAGGCAACAGCAGCACTGTAGGAAGGAAAAGACTGAAACTTGCAGGCGCCCTGTGATTATGGCTGGGTCTGGTGTCATCATGGAGCTTTCTAGACAGGCTCCTACGCTCACCGAGATGTAAACACGGACGTGTTGGTGGCTGTGACTGCAAGTCTTTTTCTTTTTTTTTTTTCACTGAAAAAACTCCGCATAATTCTGATTTGTCAAGTGTGTGTGTAGGACCGAATGCAGTCTTGGCGTGTAATCGTTGTAAGATATCTCCCAGCTTCTCTGTTTGAAAACAGTTGCTAGGAAAATAATTGTTTTAGAAGGTTGGCAATAAAATAAAGCATAGAAACTAGGCTCTGAAATTACCTTGGTATTTGGCTATACAAGGCAATAAGGTAACTGGCAGTCTAGTTGATAACATACCCTTTGGCGAAAAGCAAAGCAGCCCTTTCCTTAGGTTGAGTGAAAAGCATGTCTGTCTGTGACCAGGAGCCCCAGGGCCCTCTCGGAGCTTGACAGTGCGCTTATGGCTGTGCAGCGTGGATGGAGGGCGCTCCAGGCCCCGCAGCTGCGCACTGGCTGCGTCCTGTCTCCACCAGAAGCAAGCTTTGTTCCGTGTGGCCCTGCTGTCCGCACACAGAGCAGCCTTTGATGGGCTGCCTTTGACGTGATTTGTTTACGGCAGCCAGAAATGCTTCCTGCATAATGAGAGCAGTTAATCATGGAAACTGGGCTATTCCTGTTTGTGTCCTTCTAGCAGTCTCCGTTGTAAATATTAAAAGGTAACGACAAAAGGATGAAAACCTCTAAAAAAGGCACAAATCAGTTAATCCATCAGATCATGTGATTGCTACTGATTACATGGATATCTTTAGGGAAGCAGAAAATGATTGTTGAACACATGCCTTGTGTTTTGATGACTGCATTAAAAGTCCCTCAGTGGGATGGCATTTATTGGCTCCCAGAGCTTTTCTTACATTAAATTTCAGGCAGGCAGCACAAGGAGAAATACCACAACCTGTATCTAACCTCTTACATGCAGTTAAAGAATAATCTTGATCAGGCTCTGCGAGGCTCTGCTAAAGAGACGAGGGTTTTCAGCAAGACCCCAGACTTTTATTTTGAAGTGGAGTAGCAGCTGTTGGCTATTGCGGTGCAGAGCTGCAGCGCGGCCTGGGTCACACCGTGCTCGGGTGTCTGCAGGGTGTCTGCAGGCTGCAGGCCGAGCCCAGTGGCGCAGGCACCAAGCTGCATTTGTTTGTAGTGCTGTTTGACCTCTTGGTTTGAGAGAGCTCCCTGGACCATCTGAATGGCTATGGGAGATGGTGAGTAAGATTTATTTTTCTTCTTTTGCTTGTGCTGTACACTTCCTTTTAAAGTGACGATCATTTGCTGTATAAGAAATGTATTTCTCCCTAAAGAATGAAGGGCACTTTGTGTATGTGTGTGTACACACCGCTTGTATGTTCATATATACACGTGTATGTGTACTTGTCATTGGTATCTTTTTCTACTTGATATGTCTGTATGGAATCTGGCAAATATGACAGTTTACCTTGCATCTTACCAAGCAAACCCTCAGTCTTTGGTGGTGGATATAAAGGGATATTGAAAGAAACATGGAAAATATGCAGAAGCTTTGAAGAGAGAACATGGCCTTTGAAAGAATGACAGATTTGACAGAGTTACCTAGCTTGACAAAATTGCTGTTGTATTTGACAACAAGTAGAATTCTATAGTGATTAAGTAGATAAAGAGGCAAAATGGCTTGCCATAGACCCTGTTTTAATTGATGTGCTTGTTATTTGTCATTATCTCTAGTAAGTAGTTCTCTAGAAAATATTTAGTCCTTTACAAATTCTATACAGATATAGTTTGATTTAAAAAAATCGATTTTGCCAGTGTTTTATTGTGATAAGAATAATTTTTAAAATGTATTTTTATAGTGCTGTCTAGTTTTCCAAAGCACAGGAGTCTACTTATTGTCCATTAACTCCTCAGGTACAAATAAATGAAGTGTGAAGAGGATTTTGGTTTTTCCATTTCACAGCTTAGGAAACTAAGGCTTGTTGAGATTATAAATCCCAGATTCAGGGACAGAGCAAACCAGAATCAAATCTAGAGCCTCAAGTGTGCCTTTTGTATTGGCCTTCCATAACATTTAGTACTTTAGTTTTTTTTTTCTTCATTATTAAACCTTTTGTTAAGATGCTTAGAGGTATATATACTTTATAATCGCATCAGCACCAGAGATGTGTACAAAGGGGAATTGAGGTTACTTCAGAAGTGTTTCATGTATTTTGGAAGTTTTTTTTAATAGTTTCAGCCTTCTTTTATGACTATTTAATGACTTCTGTCTAAGGAGTTTGTCCCTTTGGGATGCTGAGGAATAGAGTGCAAACTTATGTTAAAAAATCATATTGGTAAACAGTCATTTAAATAATTATATATATGTTAATGGAATATGGTAGTAAATCTGATTTTGCATATTGTTATAGTTTATTTCAAGAATTTATCTAACTTTTATATGTCCTTATAGAAATAAACAACAATGTAATTTTAACTTCCAGTTTTTAAGGCAAAAGCCATTAAAATTAATGAATTAAGTTCTCATATACTTAAAGGCATTGCCAAATTTATTTGATTGTTATTTTTAAACCTTATTTTGTAAGCAGCTCTAAATGTTGCATTTTATTTGGACTGTATCCAGATTTTATTTCCTTCTTAAACATTATAGGTTCAGTAGCTATCAGTGTATATTTACTTACTTTTTCTTTTTTCAATAATACTAAATCCATTCAGACTGTTTAAGAATGTGTTGATTTTTAAAAAAAATCAAAGTAACAACCTCTTATAAAGCTCAGAAAATAACCTTCCCACATATTCTCTTCCTCTTTAAAATGAAAATACTTTTATTGGATTTTAGTGATAAAGTAATACATCTTTATTAAAAAATTAAAAATCTAAGCAGTAACAGGTCATCTTGGGGTTTATAGTTCTTAGGAGTTTCATATGTACTCCTCTGTGTATTAGTCTCTCTCACAGGTAATATACATGCATCATACTAGTATCTTGAGAATACATACAGCACTGGTTTATGCTATTCCTTATGTATTTTGTTTTTTATTCTTTAATAAGCTAGTATCTTCTCTCTTTCAAAAATCAAATAATGTAAATAAAGAACCACCTTTCAACCACCTCCAAACCCCTAAGCCTAGAGATAAGCAGAGAGGAACACTTTAATTAGTATGGAGTTTGTTTTTTCATACCTTTTACTCTGCCTTAACATTTATATTAAGTATCAAAATAGTTTTGTTTTGACTTTGTTTACATGAATGGTATCATTCTCCACATACTTTTGCCATTTACTGTGTGTGCTCGGTAGTGCATAGTGGTGGATTTTTCTAAAAATGTCATCCTATGTAACTTCTCATTTGTTTGCACTGTTGCATAGTACTCCACAGTATGAATGTGTATCATAAATATCTCTTTGTCTATGGAATTTCAGATTGCTTAATCACATATAACTTTTCTAAATGATTCTGAAATGAACACCTTTGTACAAATCATGTGTGTGTGTACACACATATATTTTTGCACACACATTTTTAAAACAATCTAGAAGTAGAATTTCTGGATCAGAGTTTTTATTCATTTCAAGTTGTTTTAGTTCTTGCAAATTTCTTCCCCAAAAGGCTTTACCACTTCTTACCAACAGTGCCTTCTATCTTACATTCAGTTCTCATGATTATTAATCTTCTAAAAATTTGCATACCAGATAGGTTAAAAAATATCTCACCCTTTAAAAAAAAAATCTCCTGTCTTCTTTCTGATAACATTGATCATCTTCATATGTTTGAATGTTTATATATATATATTTTACTGTGAATTGCTTTGTGGCATCTTTAGGTGACTTTTTTTCCCCCTATGCATCTTTTGGGCTTCCCTGGTAGCTCAGAGGGTAAAGAATCTGCCTGTAATGCAGGAGACCCTGGTTTGATTCCTTGGTTGGGAAGATCCCCTGGGGAAGGGATAGGGTACCCACTCCAGTATTCTTGGGCTTCCCTGGTGGCTCAGCTGGTAAAGAATCTGCCTGCAATGTGGAAGACCTGGGTTTGATCCCTGGGTTGGGTGCATCTTTTAGAGATATTTGAGAATAATTTTTAAATTTTTATTTTTTTTAATTAATTTTTATTGGAGTAGAGTTGATTTACAATGTTGTGTTAGTTTCTGTTGTACAGCAGAGTGAATCAGTTATACATATACTTACATCCACTCTCTTTTAAGATTCTTTTCCCATGTAGCTCGTTGCAGAGTATTGGGTAGAGTTCCCTGGGCTCCAGCTTTTTGCTTTTGGCTTTTTCATTTATAGTTTCTCTTTCTGTGTCCTGGTTATTAGTCTGTTATCTGTTAGAAATGTTATGTAGGCTTAACTTCATGGACATATGAAAGATTTTATTAACAGTTTCATTTCTAGGCAAACTGGGAATTGAGAAGCACAGTAATGACTATCAATTGAAGAGTTGTTGGGGGTGGCTTTCATGTGCCTTTTTGTTTAGTTGTCTTTATCTCACCCAAGGGTACAAAACAAAGCAGTCAGATGATTATGAAGTAGCTCTGGGCAGTTAAACCAGACAGAGTTAAAAACCTGTAGGATTATTATGTGGCGCTGAGCCCTGAAATCTGCCTCAAAAGCTCACAAGAGGAATTTGGCCTTTTGTTGTTATGCTACAGAGTGACTGGAAAGAAATAAGGTTTTGTTGCAAATAGATTGTTTCTAAACTTTAAACAATTCAAAACAGTCTATTCTTCCAAACATGAATCTTTTAAAAAAGACAAACAAGTGATGATATAACCTTGGCTTTCACTTAGCCTTTTGGGACCATTCTAATCTGACATGTAACGACTGGTTTGGGGGATCGAGGACAATAGCAAGAAATTAATGCTGAATAGATTTCTCTCCTTCCAAACCCTTGACTGTTCTACGTGATACACTCGGAGTCAGTAATTTAAGGCACTGAAAGAAGCAGCCCTTTAACTTACTGGCCAAAAGGGCAAACTTTTCTTCTAGGAGCAATAAGGGGGAAAAATAGCCTATGACGAGAGGAAGTAAATTAGAAGTGAGAAAAAAATTGGGGCATTCAACAGCAATAAAGGCAGGAAAAGTAGTAGTTACTAAGACTGAAAATCTTCTTGAAACAGACCCATTTACCCATCTGGGTGCAAAGTGGTGGACATCAACAGCAACATATATGCAAACATGATGTTGCTCATGAACCTGATTTTTCATGAAAAGGTTTACATCTTTTCTTTGTGTAGAATATGTAGTTGATGTTCTTGACAGCTGTTGTAACCAACCTGTAGCTGTGGTGAAATTTTAACTACCTAAAATGATGACATTTTAAAGGTTTTAAGTAATCCTTACTATGAGCCTCATTTATTGTTTAGTTTGATATTATGGTTATTATGAAATACGTCTTTATTTAATTTTATTAATACCAAATAGTGATTTAAATTGTGTTTGTCCTTTTACTTCACAGAATTACTGAAGGTCTTGAATTTTTTAAATTATTTTTAATTGAAGGATAATTGTTTTATAGTATTGCATTGATTTCTACCAAATATCAACATTAATCAACCATAGGTTTACCCATGTTCCCTCCCATTTGAACGTCCCACCTGTCTCCCTCCCTGTTTCCTCTAGGTTCTTATCGAGCCCCAGTTTGAGTTCCCTGAGTCATACAGCAAATTCCTATTGGCTGTCTGTTTTACATATAGTAATGTATGTTTCCATGTTACTCTCTCCGTACTCCGTACCGCCCACCCTCTCCTTCCCCCCACTGAGCTGTGTCCATAAGTCTGTTCCCAATGTCTGTGTCTCCAATGCCACTTGCAAATAGGCTCTTCAGTACTATCTTTCTAGATTCCATATATATGTGTTAGGACGTAATGATTGTTTTTCTCTTTCTGACATACTTCATTCTGTATAACAGGCTCTAGGTTCATCCACCTTATTAGGACTGTCTCAAATGCGTTCCTTTTTATGGCTGAGTAATAGTCCATTGTATATGAAACACCGCTTCTTTATCCATTCATCTGTCAGTGGGCATCTAGGTTGCTTCCATGTCCTAGCTATTGCAAATAGAACTGCAGCGAACATTGGGTTACATGTGTTTTGGTTTCCTCAGAATTAGTGGAATTGCTGGGTCATATTCCTGGCTTTATTCCTAGTTTTTTAAGGACTCTCCGCACTGTTCTCCACAGTGACTGTATCAACTTGCATTCCCACCAACAGTGCAAGAGGGTTTCCTTTTCTCTACAACCTCTCCAGCATTTATTGTTTGTAGATTTTTTGATGATTAGCCATTCTGACCGGTGTGCGGTGATATCTCATTGTAGTTTTGATTTGCATTTCTCTAATAATGAGTGATGTTAAGCATCTTTTCCTGTGTTGGCCATCTGTATGTCTTCTTTGGAGAAATGTCAGTTTAGGTCTTTTGCCTATTTTTTGATTGGGTTGTTTTTTTGGTGTTGACTTGTATGAGCTGCTCATATAGTTTTGAAATTAATTCTTTGTGAGTTGTTTCATTCGCTGTTATTTTTTCCCATTCTGAAGGTTGGTTGTCTTTTCAGCTTTATATGTGAATAGTTTATACTTTCATTTGCTGTGCAAAAGCTTTTAAGTTTAGTTAGGTCCTACTTGTTTGTTTTTGTTTTTATTTATTTTTAATTGAAGGATAATTGTTTTATAGTATTGCATTGGTTTCTACCAAATATTAACACGAATCAGCCATAGGTTTACCCGTGTTCTCTCCCATTTACTCTAGGGGTGGGTCATAGGCAATTTTGCTGTGATTTATGTCATAGAGTGTTCTTCCTGTGTTTTCCTCTAGGAGTTTTATAGTTTCTGGTCCTATATTTAGGTCTTTAATCCATTTTGAGTTTATCTTTGTATATGGTGTTAGGAAGTGTTCTAATTTCATTCTTTTACATGGAGCTGTCCAGTTTTCCCAGCACCACTTATTGAAGAGACTGTCCTTGCCCTATTGTATATTCTTGCCTCCTTTGTCAAAAATAAGGTGTCTGTAGGTGTGTGGGTTTATCTCTGGGCTTTCTGTCTTCTTCCTTTGGTCTATATTTCTGTTTTTGTGCCAGTAGAAGGTCTTGAATTTTTAAAGATCCCTTTGACAAAGAGGGTAAGAGTCTTCAAATATCTTTTAACTAGTTATTTAATAGAGCTTCCCTGGTGGTTTAGATAATAAAGAATCTGCCTGCAGTGCAGGAGACCTGGGTTCAATTCCTGGTTGGGAAGATCCCCTGGAGAAAGGAATGGCAACCCAATCCAGTATTCTTGCCTGGAGAATTCCATGGACAGAGGAGCCTGGTGGGCTACAGTCCATGGAGTCGCAAAGAGTCAGACACAACTGAGCGACTAACTCTAGTGAGTTAATATCTACCTAGAAGTTTTAAGAGACTACCAAGTTTTTTGGCTTCTCTTAAACTTTGTATGGAATAGACTTTATTTTTAATAACTAAGAAGTAACTAAGATTAACTGTGCTGTTGAACATGGTATTTACCTGTGAACATTGAAATCTGGTGATTATTTTATTTTGAAGCACTTTGATTTTCAATTTCTAATCATTTTACTAAATTTTTTTTATTTTAGTTTAAATTGAAGGCATTCTTTATTGTTACTGTTGGATTATTTTACTTATTTTTATTTTATTTTATTTTACTTATTTTTAAAAAATTTTATTGGAGTATGTTTGCTTGATTATTTTACTTCTGTAAGCTCGTGGGTTTTTTTTAGCCCTAGGAAGTCATCTTGTTTTGTTTTGTTTTTTCTTTTAATAATAATAAAGTTATTATTATTAATCGTTTTAGTCTCACTTTATGGAATTGCTTACAGTCAGATATTGAACCTCCTAGATTGATTCACTGTGTCTTAAGTTTTGTCTTAAGTTTTATGTTTTTTCCTTTTATAATCTGTTCTGGGAGATTTCCTTGATTTTCTCATCTAGTTCTTCTATTAAATTTTAATTTTGGCAAACAGAAGTTTAAATGGTTCAAAAAACTGACTTTTCGTTTTCTGGTGGTTCCGTTTTTACAGAGTGCACTTGCTTACCTGTATGCAAAATGTTGAACTCCCTGAGTTGAGGGTGGGATGAGCTTAATGATGAAATCATTCCATGGGTTTCCAAGTTGTTCTTGCTAATCAGCCCTGTACTTACAGGCTTAGAAATTGTTGCTTCTCTGTCATTCTGCAAGGTAGATGAGTTCTCTGTGCTGTTTCAGAGAATTCTGAGTTGCAGCTTTTCTGTGATACTATTCTTCAAAATAGTATCCTTTTTATTTGCATCTTATAGGAAATCGTTCCTATCTATAGGTGCTGATTTCACATACTTTTTATTTGCATCTTATAGGAAATCGTTCCTATCTATAAGTGCTGATTTCACATACTCTCTGCTCTGCTTCATTTTCTTTGCTCTTACGATGTTGCTTATCATTTTATTGGGGTTTCATTGTAGGGTCTTGAGCAAGAGAGTAAAGTGATCAAATTACCACAATTATTTAAGGAAAAATTTCAAACATACCCAGAAATACAGAATATATGGTAACAAACCTCCCTTACCACCCATTATCCAGCTTCAAGAAATTATCAGTACATAGGCTATCTTCATTCATCTGTATCCCTACCTATCTGCTCCAGCCTTATTCTCCTGCTGGACTGGGATGTGTTTGTTTGCACATATGCACACGCACTCCTTCACATATGTAAAATAAAGTAAAACATCTTTTTATGAAACAATTATATGACCATTTCACATCTAAAAAATTAACCCACAGTATCAAATACTCAGTGTTCACAATAATTTCTGTGATTATTCCATACATGCCTTTTAATGGTTTGAGTTCACGTCAGTCACTAAGTCGTGTCCGATTCTTTACAACCCCATAGACTGCAGCACGCCAGGCTTCCCTGTCAATCACCAACTCCTGGAGCTTACTCAAACTCATGTCCATCCAGTTGGTGATGACATCGAACCATCTCAACTGTTACCCCTTCTCCTCCCACCTTCAATCTTTCCCAGCATCAGGGGTCTTTTCCAATGAGTCAGTTCTTCACATGAGGTGGCCAGAGTATTGGAGCTTCAGCTTCAGCATCAGTCCTTCCAATGAATATTCAGGACTCATTTCCTTTAGGATTTACTGGTGTGATCTCCTTGCAGTCCAAGGGACTCTCAAGAGTCTTTTCCAACACCACAGTTCAAAAGCATCAATTCTTCGGCGCTCAGCTTTCCTTATGGTCTAACTCTCACGTCCGTACATGACTACTGGAAAAATTATAGCTTTGACTAGACAGATGTTTGTTGGCAAAGTAATGTCTCTGCTTTTTAACGTGCTGTCTAGGTTGATCATAGCTTTTCTTCCAAGGAGCAGGCATCTTTTAATTTCATGGCTGCAGTCGCCATCTGCAGTGATTTTGGAGCCCCCAAAAATCAAGTCTCTCACTGTTTCCATTGTTTCCCCGTCTGTTTGCCATGAAGTGATGGGACTGGATGCTATGATCTTAGTTTTCTGAATGTTGAGTTTTCAGCCAACTTTTTCACTCTCCTTTCACTTTTGTCAAGAGGCTCTTTAGTTCTTCTTCACTTTCTGCCATAAGGGTGGTCTGCATATCTGAGGTTATTGATATTTCTCCCGGCAATTTGGATTCCAGCTTGTGCTTCATCCAGCCTGGCATTTCGCATGATGTACTGTGCATATAAGTTAAATAAGCTGGGTGACAGTATATAGCCTTGATGTACTTCTTTCCCAATTTGGAACCAGTCTGTTGTTCCATGTCCAGTCCTAGCTATTGCTTCTTGACCTGCATACAGATTTCTCAGGAGGCAGGTAAGGTGGTCTGGTATTCCCATCTCTGGAAAAATTTCCCACAATTTGTTGTGATCCACACAGCTGAAGGCTTTGGCATAGTCAATAATGCAGAAGTAGATGTTTTTCTGGAACTCTCTTGCTTTTTCAATGATCCAGCAGATGTTGGCAATTTGATCTCTGATTCCTCTGCCTTTTCCATATCCAGCTTGAATATCTGGAAGTTCACGGTTCACATATGGTTGAAGCCTGGCTTGGAGGATTTTGAGCATTACTTTACTAGTGTGTGAGATGAGTGCAATTGTGTAGTAGTTTGAGCATTCTTCAGCATTACCTTTCTTTGGGATTGGAATGAAAACTGACCTTTTCCAGTCCTGTGGCCACTGCTGAGTTTTCCAAATTTGCTGGCATATTGAGTGCAGCACTTTCACAGCATCATTTTTTAGGATTCTAAATAGCTCAGTTGGAATTCCATCACCTCCACTAGCTTTGTTCGTAGTGATGCTTCCTAAGGCCCTCTTGACTTCGCATTCCAGGCTGTCTGGTTCTTGGAGAGTGATTACACCATCGTGGTTATCTAGGTCGTGAAGATCCTTTTGTATAGTTCTTCTGTGTATTCTTACCACCTCTTCTTGATATTCTCTGCTTCTGTTAGGTCCATAGCATTTCTGTCCTTTATTGTGCCCATCTTTGCATGAAATGTTCCCTTGGTATCTCTGATTTTCTTGAAGAGATCTCTAGTCTTTCCAATTCTATTGTTTTCCTCTATTTCTTTGCATTGATCACTGAGAAAGGCTTTCATATGTCTCTTTGCTGTTCTTGGAACTCTACATTCAAATGGGTATATCTTTCCTTTTCTCTTTTACCTTTTGCTTCTCTTTTTTTTCTCAGGTATTTGTAAGGCCTCCTCAGAAAACCATTTTGCCTTTTTGTGTTTCTTCTTTTGGGGAAGGGTCTTGATGGCTGCTTCCTATACAATGTCACAAACTTCCACCCATAATTCTTCAGATAATCTGAAGGTTTGAATTAAGATTCAAACAGGGTTCACCATTGCAGTTATTAATAGATCTCTTAATCCTCTGTTCATATCTTTTTCTTTTTCTTTGTTGAAGAAAAAGCATTTGAGAGTTGCCAGCGTATACAGAAGATGTTTAAAACTATTGAGAATGGATGAAACTACTCATAAAGTGTATTGTCTGGAGAAGAGGATATTCACCATTTAGTGGCTGAGTGGAGGAGAAAGATACTGAGCTACAGGGACTTGTGAGGTCAGAGGGAAGCCAAGGAGAGTATCTTGTAACAGCTGAGTGGAGAGTGGACAACCAAAATATTTTGGATTATTGTTTACTAATCTCAGTTGCTAATTTAGCTATGACCATGGTCGTAACTGGTATGTAAAAGTGTAAAACAGTTTAGCAATCCAAAGTCCCTTTACTCATTGTTTTAATTAGAATAAGGAAGGATATAGCTTCAAGTGAAAAGAGGAACTTTGGTGTAAGACACTTATTTAATTTGAAACAGTGTATTTTGTGCATGAAAATCCGTGATGTGGGTTCTTAACCGAACTAGTTGGTTTACTGAAGAAAATCCACACCCAGTTAATTCCTTTTTTTGAGAAATGGTATAAAGTTTTGGCTCGCTCTTTTGTTTGCCATGTAAAATGGAGAAGTTTTTAATCTTTTATATGGATTCAGAAGTAGAAATTGCAGATTTTGGAATATATGTACCCATAAAAGTGAAGTAGAATGTTTAAATAGCCATATAAAATGTATGACTTTCATTGGAAGGAAAAAGGGAAGGGACTTATAGTAATATGAATTTACTGTTTCTTCTCGGAAACCTTGTAGACCAGTTGTGTTTTGGAATTCAGAATATGTCAGAGTATAGAAAAATAATATGTTCATACACCATGCATCCTTATATAACAACTCTACTTGGGTCTGAGACAGTCCCTTGTAATCAAGTACGTTAATATTTTTTGCAGTCAAATGTATGCAAATTCACAGTGAGTAAAATAAGACAATAAATAGTCTCTCTTCAAATCGCATCATATTTTGCTATAAACTGAGTTCAAATCAGTTCACATTTTGCCACCAAATGAATTTAAAAAGACAAAGCAAGCTGAAACTGGACTTCCAGAGCTTTTTGGCTTTCAGGAATGCAGATACAGGATCGTGGGCCTGTAATACCTCAGTGCTTGCTGAGGGCTGTTTGCAAGTGTTGAATGTAGGAAACAAAAGGTAAAGCCTTATCGAACTTGGGCTTCTTTTTTCCCTCCCCCTCAATTTCTGCCTGTCCCTCCCCCTGTCTCTTTTCTTATCCTCTTCCTCCTCTCTTCTCCACCTCCGTTTCCTTATCCTCTGTTTCCCTCTTTTCCTTCTTCTCCCCTTTTATTTCTCCCCCTCCTCCCTTCTGTTACCATCTCTTCTTCCCAGTCTCGTCCTCTTCTGTCATCTCCTCTTCCATCTTCATCTCATTTTCCTACTCTTACCACCTTCTCCCCTTTCTCATCATGAGTATTACCACTGCAGCCTACTCACTTTATTAGTTTCTGTCTTCTAGTTCTTTTTAATATATTCATCCTTTTCAGTTTCTGCACCAAACCATAGTATTGTCATTTTGAAACATTGAAGTGAGAACAGAAGTGTCAACATAATCATGATTTATAGGTTGCTTTTTGTATTTGATCCTATTTTGTTTATTCAGTAAATATTAAAGTACCTACTGTATGTATCCTAGGTGATTTTTTTTTTTCTGATTTTTCTTTTAGTTCACTAATGATCCCTTGAGCTGTGTCTAGTCTACTATTATGCCTGCCTACTGAATTTAAATTTCAGTTATTGTATTTTTATTTTTAGAAGTTCTATTTATTTTTTTAAAATCTGTGTCCACTTTTAAAAATATTTTTCTGACCCCTGAAGTTGTTTTCAAGCTTGCCTAGTAAAAACTTCCAAATGTAGATACTTCATAGTCTATGCTTAAGAATTCTCAGATTTGAATTTGGAGTGCTAAGTAGGATCTTGATAATTCTGGGATCTATTCTTGCTGTCTGTTTCTTTCTGTTTATTCTTTCTCATGGTGTCTTATTTCCTGTCATGCCAAGTGACGTTTGGAAATTTATTTGTGCAAAAAATATGAGGCCAGAGACTTAAAAAATTTTTTTATTTATTTTTAATTGGAGAATAATTGCTTTACAATGTTGTGTTGGTTTCTGCCATACATCAGCATGAATCAGCCATTGGTATAAATTTGTGGGCCAGCGACTTTCTTCCAGGAAAATTCTGCATTTGCTTTGGCTGTTGCTTGGGAGTACTACTAGTGTGAGCCTACTGAGTTTAAGGGCCTTGGGTGTCTCAGCTGTCCAAGCAGTTGACCTTGATGAAGTCCTCCTGATTTTTTCTCTATTGCTCTCTTTTGAGAAAAGTTTGAAAAGAATAAAAGACTATGAGAGGGTAAGGGTTTATTTTTAGTTGACTTTAACCTTGCAAGTAGTCATTTGGTACTCCAGTTTTTGGTGGAAAAAGTCTATTAATATTTTATATCTTATGTGAGTCTTAAATTCTGCTTCCTTTGCCCTATAGACCTTCAAAAGTACAAGTTTTGTCTTTGTATTTCTTACTGTTTGTCAGGTTATTAAGAAGACTTTAATTTAATTGTTTAATAAGTGTTTATTTTTATTTGTTTTGTTTTGGTTGGTTGGTGCTTAGTTGTGGCACACGGATCTTTCCTAGCAGCTCAAGGACTCTCTAATTGTGGTGCCAGGGCTCAGTAGTTGTGACCCAAGGGCTTAGTTGCCCCAAGGCATGTGGGATCTTAGTTCCCTGACCAGGGAGCCAACGCACGTCCCTTGCATTGGAAAGTGGTTCTTAACCATGGGACCATCAGAGAAGCCCCAAGAAAACTTTTTTAAGTGTACATTTTATCCAGTTTTTATAGTTGTTTGCCTTTAGTTTCATTTTAGATAACCTAGTAACACTCAGATGACCATTATATCTACTACTATGGGCAAGAATCCCTTAGAAAAAAATGGAGTAGACCTCATAGTCAACAAAAGAGTCTGAAATGAAGTACTTGGGTGCAATCTCAAAAACAACAGAATGATCTCTCTTCGTTTCCAAGGGAAACCATTCAATATCGCAGTAATCCAAGTCTATTCCCCAACCAGTAATGCTGAAGAAGGTTAAGTTGAATGGTTCTACAAAGACCTACAAAACCTTCTAGAACTAATGCCCAAAAAAGATGTCCTTTTCATTATAGGGGACTGGAATGCAAAAGTAGGAAGTCAAGAGATACATGGAGTAACAGGCAAATTTGCCCTTGGAGTGCAAAATGAAGCAGGGCAAAGGCTAACAGTTTTGTCAAGAGAATGAATGGGTCATAGCAAACACCCTCTTCCAACAACATCAGTTCAGTTCAGCCGCTCAGTCATGTACGAGATTCTTTGTGACCCCATGAACCACAGCACACTAGGCCTCCCTGTCCATCACCCACTCCTGGAGTCCCACCCAAACCCATGTCCATTGAGTCGGTGATGCCATCCAACCATCTCATTCTTCGTCGTCCCCTTCTCCTCCTGCCCTCAATCTTTCCGAGCATCAGGATCTTTTCCAATGAGTCAGCTGTTTGCATCAGGTGGCCAAAGTGTTGGAGTTTCAGCTTCAACATCAGTCCTTTCAATGAACACCCAGGACTGATCTCCTTTAGCATGGGCTGGTTGGATCTCCTTGCAGTCCAAGGGATTCTCAAGAGTCTTCTCCAACACCACAGTTCAAAAGCATCAATTCTTCAGCACTCAGCTTACCTTATAGTCCAACTCTCACATGCATACATGACTACTGGAAAAACCATAGCCTTGACTAGACGGACCTTTGTTGACACAAAAGACAACTCTATACATGAACATCATCAGATGGTCAGTACCGAAAACAGATTGATTATATTCTTTGCTGCTGAAGATGGAGAAGCTGTATACAGTAAACAAAAACAAGACGTGAAGCTAACTATGGCTTAGATCATGAACTCCTTATTGCCAAATTCAGACTTAAATTGAAGAAAGTAGGGAAAACCACTAGACCATTCAGGTATGACCTAAATCAAATCCCTTATGATTATACAGTGGAAGTGAGAAATAGATTCAAGGGATTACATCTGATAGACAGAGTGCCTGAAAAAGTATGGGCGGAGGTTCCTGACATCCTACAGGAGGCAGTAATCAAAACCATCCCAAAGAAGAAGGAATACAAAAGGGCAAAAGTTTTCTGAGGAGGCCTTAAAAATAACTGTGAAAAGAAGAGAAGTGAAATGCAAAGAAGAAAAGGAACGATATACCCATTTGAGTGCAGAGTTCCATAGAATAGCAAGGAGAGATAAGAAAGACTTCATCAGTGATCAATGCAAAGATATAGAGGAAAACAGTAGAAAAGGAAAGACTAGAGATCTCTTCAAGATAATTAGAGATACCAAGGGAATATTTCATGCAAAGTGGGCACAATAATCCAAGTCTAGGCCCCAACCAGTAATGCTGAAGAAGCTGTAGTTGAACAGATAGAAATGGTATAGACCTAACAGAAGCCGAAGATACTAAGATGAGGTGCAAGAATACACAGAAGAACTGTACAAGAAAAATCTTTATGACCCAGATAACCACGATGTGTAATCATTCACCTAGAGCCAGACATCCTGGAATGCAAAGTCAAGTGGGCCTTAGGAAGCATCACTACAAACAAAGCTAGTGGAAGTGATGGAATTCCAGCTGAGCTATTTCAAAAACTAAAAGATGATGCTGCGAAAGTGCTGCACTCAACATGCCAGCAAATTTGGAAAACTCAGCAGTGGCCACAGGACTGGAAAAGGTCAGTTTTCATTCCAATCCCAAAGAAAGGCAATGCCAAAGAATGTTCAAACTACCGCACAATTGCACTCATCTCACACGTTAGTAAAGTAATGCTCAAAATCCTCCAAGCCAGGCTTCAACAGTGCTTGAACCATGAACTTCCATATGTTCAAGCTGGATTTAGAAAAGGCAGAGGAACCAGAAATCAAATTGGCAACATCCACTGGATCATCGAAAAAAGCAAGAGAGTTCCAGAAAAACATCTACTTTATTGACTACACCAAAGCTTTTGACTGTGTGGATCACAACAAGCTGTGGAAAATTCTTTAAGAGATGGAAATACCAGACCACCTTACCTGCCTCCTGAGAAATGTGTATGCAGGTCAAGAAGCAATAGCTAGGACTGGACATGGAATAACAGACTGGTTCCAAATTGGGAAAGGAGTACATCAAGGCTGTATATTGTCACCCTGCTTATTTAACTTATATGCAGAGTACATCATGAGAAACACGGGGCTGGAGGAAGCACAAGCTGGAATCAAAATTAATGGGAGAAATAATCAGCAACCTCAGATATGCAGATGACACCACCCTTATGGCGGAAAGTGCAGAAGAACTAAAGAGCCTCTTGATGAAAGTGAAAGAGGAGAGTGAAAAAATTGGCTTAAAGCTCAAGATTCAGAAAACTAAGATCATGGCATCTAGTCCCATCACTTCATGGGAAATAGATGGAGAAACAGTGGAAACAGTGAGAGACTTGATCTTGTGGGCTCCAAAATCACTGCAGATGGTGACTGCAGCCATAAAATTAAAAGACACTTACTCCTTGGAAGAAAAGTTATGACCAACCTAGACAGCATATTGAAAAGCAGAGGCATTACTTTGCCAACAAAGGTCCGTCTAGTCAAGGCTATGGTTTTTCCAGTGGTCATGTATGGATGTGAGAGTTGGCCTGTAAAGAAAGCTGAGCGCCGAAGAACTGATGCTTTTGAACTGTGGTGTTGGAGAAGACTCTTGACAGTCCCTTGGACTGCAAGGAGATCCAACCAGTCCATCCTAAAGAAAATCAGTCTTGGGTGTTCATTGAAAGGACTGATGTTGAAGCTGAAACTCCAATACTTTGACCACTTGATATGATGAACTGGCTCATTTGAAAAGACCCTGATGCTGGGAAAGATTGACAGAGGGAGGAGAAGAGGATGACAGAGCAGAAGATGGTTGGATGGCATCACTGACTCAAAGGACATGAGTTTGAGTCTTTTTTGTACAGTTCTTCTGTGTATTCTTGCCACCTCTTCTTAATATCTTCTGCATCTGTCAGGTCCATACCGTTTCTGTCCTTTATTGAGCCCATCTTTGCATGAAATGTTCCCTTGTTATCTCTGATTTTCTTGAAGAGAAATGTATATGAGTGCATAAAACTGTAGAGTTCTGATTTTTTACCCCTATTGGGTTGGGCTCCTTCATCATTATTAAAAAGTCTCTAGTAATGCTCGTTCAAATTGCTTTGTTTGAAATTATTATATCTACACAAACATTTTGGTTCATGTTTATAATGGTCTGTTTCTTCCTTCTACTTTTAACTTTTTTGTGACCCTTATATGTAAAATATATCTCTCATTTAAGCAACCTGTTTTTAAATACAGGTTCAGTCTTGGTCTTGTACTTGGACTATTTAGTTCATTTACTTTTAAAGTAGTTACTGATATATTTGATTTTATTTTTCCTTTTTCTTTTATTTCTATTTTTATCCTCTTGTCTTTTGTTGTTTGCTAGTTTTTTCAATTAATCAGTTCTTTCTTGTTATTTTATTTTTTCTTTGATTTCTTTTTTTATGTTTGTGTTTACTCTTATTTCAGTGGTTACCCTCAAGCAGGGGTAGGGATACTGTTGCTTGCAGGCTAAATCCAGTCATCCTCCTGTTTTTATACATAAAATTTATTGAAACACAGCCACACTCATTTGCTTACATATTGTTATCATGCTTTAACACTACAGTGGCATAATTGAATAGTTGCATAGAGAGACTACATATATGTAAGGTTTGCAAAGGTTATAATATTTCCTATATGGCTGTTTAGAAAAAGTTTGCCTGTTTCTATCATAGTGCTGTGGTTGTTAAACTTGATCTTGTATCAGAATCTCCAGGAGAGTTTGTTAATCCAGAGTTTCTGATTCATTAGATTTGAGTTGGGGCCTCATAATTTGCATTTCTAACAAATTGCCAAATGATGGTCAGCTGCTTGCCTGAGACAACATTTTGAGTACCACTGCCTTAGAGGTTACAATCTTGGTAACCTCTCGCAAAGTTGAATCTTTGGCTTGCTGCTGCTGCTGCTAAGTCACTTCAGTCGTGTCCAACTCTGTGCGACCCCATAGATGGCAGCCCACCAGGCTCCCCGTCCCTGGGATTCTCCAGGCAAGAACACTGGAGTGGGTTGCCATTTCCTTCTCCAGTGCATGAAAGTGAAAAGTGAAAGTGAAGTCGCTCAGTCGTGTCCGATTCTAGCGACCCCATGGACTGCAGCCTACCAGGCTCCTCCGTCCATGGGATTTTCCAGGCAAGAGCACTGGCGTTGGGGTGCCATCACCTTCTCCAATCTTTGGCTTTACTGCAACCTAAAGTAAATCACTGTGTTTACTACTTCCACGTTAATACTGAAAGCTTTAGAACCCTTTAACTTTGCTCACCTCTTAGCACTATTTTATATCAGTCTTAGACAGGCAACAACTCAAATGTCTGTCAACAGTAGAATGGATATTAATAACTCGTGGCACATTTCATGCACTAAAAAACTTGAAGCAATGAAAATTTGTCTTCCAAACATTTTATTGAGTGAAAAGAAACTAGGTACTAGAGTACCTATTATTCGATTCCTTTTGTATAAAAGTTCAAAAATGGGCAAAACTGACTAGACTAGTTAGCTTTGATAGACAATAACGACTTTAGGGCAATTCAGTGAGGGTGCTTAGAGAATATTGATAATGATCTACTAGTGTGGAGACTGGTTACACTAGCATATTCATTTTGTGAAAATTAATTGGGCTGCGTGCTTTAATTTATATACTTTGCTCTGCCTTGTTTTGATAAAAAGGGAAAAATTAATTTCCTAATAGTTTTAGAATGTTAAGAGTTAATTATTTTTAAGTGGTAGAAGTATTTACTCGTTTCAATTCTTGTGTGTGTGTAGGAACAGAGAGCACTGTTTCCATGGGAACTTCTGGCTGCTCAGTGTTTTAGTACCTCTCGCTCTCTAGATTTGTGTGTATACCCTGTCCTTCTTAGCTGCAGTTTTTAAAAATAGGGTGGTGGTCCCCCCCTCAAAAAAAAGAAGATTTATTTGAGATTATATTAATGTTTTTTAACAGAGCAGTCTCCATAGATATAATTGATCCAGACTGGCTGCCAGTAGAATATTGCTAAAATATGTATATATTTTTTAACTAAAAGATATGTTTTTCCTGCAAGTTGTACTGTTTAAGAAAAACACTTGCTGAAGTGTAAGGTGGTTTGTATTAGGGTATCTATTTGATTCTTTTTTTCCCAGTAAATAAAACAGTCTTAACACTTGTCTGGTATTTTTTTTAATACATTGAGTAGTTGGACTTGCAGTGGTTTGTAGGGATGATTCTGTTTTACCTGATTTGGGTGTTTGCATAGGTAGGCGATGCAGACTGAAAGGAAGAGATTCTGGCATATTGATCTGAAGCCTCTGGTAAAGCTGCTTCTCTGCCTCGCCCATCTTGTTTGTCGTGGTTGGTTTGTGCAGGGTCCTAGAGAAAACCATCTTCTCAGACGAGTAAAATGCATGCGTCTTGTGATTTGGAGGGTGGGTTGGGGGTGGGAGGGTTCATTTTATACGAGGAGGTTATACTAGTGTAGTTATTCATAAATAGTCCAAAAGGAGCTTTGCAGAATATTTTTGAATCGTTGATGAGAACAAATTGTTCAGTTTGGTTTCTGTGGCCTAAAGAAACAGCAAATTGTAAGATTACAGAGTTAATTATGCACAGTAACGAGCGCTGTGATGCTCCGTGTTTTACTGATGCAATAAGAAGCACTCCAGCAGAACAAACATTGAAGAAAAGGTTATTTTTTCTTTGTATAAATTTTCATGTGAATTAAAGAGAAGGAAACATATTTAGGTTTATAAACCTTTAATTTTGAACACCCTTGAAATTTTTGTTATAGACTTAAGGATTGCAGCTCCATGGAGAATTTTTTTAAATACATGGAGAATTTTTACCTTTCATCTGGCAGTAGCTGCCATAAGATGATGTCACCTTGTAGCTGATTGGCTGTTACAGCACCTAGGGCAGGGAAGAGAAAGAAAAATGCCGGCACAAACCTCAGTGGTGGTTCTGTGGTTGTTGCTGTCTATTTTTGATAGAATCTTTGATTAGTATCAAATCTATTGTATTTGGCCATGTGAACTATCCAGAGCATCCTAGGGTGAGGGAAATTAAGAGCTTTCAGAGGAATGAGGCGACTGATTTGCAAACGGATCTGTGATTGTAAGTTGCAGAATCTGGGTTTAAGAAATAAGGCAGGGTGTGCTGGAAGATGCACTATGGGAGGAGCTGGCAGAAAATGCTTGTATGAGTAGCAGAGAAATGAAAAATGCTTCTTACTACTCAGCGTTAATGTGTTTGGTTTTATGTTTTGACTTAATATAGCTAGGTAAGAACTAAGATAATATTGTAAACTGATTTTAAATTACACTGGGTTATTTTATATAGTGTTAGTATATAAATGCTTATTCAGAGGAGCATTATTTTGTATTATCTATCTTAGAAAGTAATGACTTTATACATACCTTTTTTGATTTTTGAGTCTTATGGAAAATTGAGCAAAGCTTGGTTCTCTTAAAATACATTTTTCTAACACTTTGTGCAGATAAAAGCTTTGATGATGAAGAATCAGTGGATGGAAATAGGCCATCATCAGCTGCTTCGGCCTTCAAGGTTCCTGCACCTAAAACATCCGGAAATCCTGTCAACAGTGCAAGGAAGCCTGGTTCAGCAGGTGGCCCTAAGGTTGGAGGTAATGTAAATCCATTTCAAATCTGGTGTGCTTGCCTCATGCCCTTGATCTGGCCACACATACTTAGAACTTCAGAGGAATATGTTTATTCATGACTGCAGCAGGATTGCAGAGCCAGAGAATCTGTTGCAGCACTCAGAAGAATGTGCTGCCTTTCCGAAAACATTTAAAATATCGTATATTGATATTTCTGTCAGAACGTATGTGAATTTGTGTTTTCTTGAGATTATTTATTTTTCAGATGCCATAAAAAGAGATTTAAGGGCGTGTTAGGGGTTTGGGTCTTTTTGTTTTCAAGGAGAAGGGTTTTTCAGAATTTGGCTATTTTCAGGTGCTTTAGTTGTTAAGGAAGTACTGATTCATATAATGTTCATGTACATTTATCTAGGGCAGAAGTCTTAAATACTCTAACATTGGAGAAATGGTTAAAGATCCTGGGTATTGAATAATTTGTCACAATAGGAAATGGGTGGTGGTCAAGTAAAATTACCTCAAAAATGTTTTTTGGATTAAATAATAATAAATAGGAAAAACCAGGTTTTATGGCAGCTATACAATACATAGTATATTCTTTGATCATATTAAACTTTTTAGCATATTTTTTATCTTTGAATTTTTTATGAGTATTTTTTTATCCACTAATTAGAAAGCTGTATTTTTAAGGTGCTAGTTTTGCCAGGTTTTTACAGTAAAATGAATTCTATAAGAAAAACGATAAATATTTAATGCTAAAAAGACAGTAGTTTCTTTCTCTTTTTTTATTAATTAATTTATGTGTTATAATTTAGGAAAATAGATTTTTCCTTGTTTATGATAGCTAGTGGGAAAGTCATAGTCTTCAGGATTTTGTTTTTTCTCTTTTTGTCTACAGTTCTTTTATTAAAAACAAAAAGGAAAGAAAAATAAACTGTGTTTTGACCAGGTTCTATAAGTTGTGTTTTCTTGATCTTTCTATACAACCAAATGTTATTTTCTACGTCATAGGATATTCTAAACATAGTAAAACTATTATAAATATTTCATCTTTTAAATATCCTTAATACTAGCAAGAAAGATGGTATGGTATGGTATATACGTGTATATTTGCATGCATATAAATAATTTCTCGATATTTTGAGTAATTTATACTTTAGTATTTAATCATTTTCTTTTTGTTTTGCAATTTTAGGAGTATATTCTCATTCTGTAATTGTTATATCCTATTACATGATGTCTAGTATGGATTCTTATCTCTGGTATAAAGTTAATGACATTCTTGGTGGCTTACTTTTGTAACAAATGGCTACCTTCACTAATTACAAGGGGAATATGTTTTCTTTATTTTGACTTATAAGTTTCCAATCTGTGATATTATGATAATTATTTTATGAAATTGTCTTGACTTAAAATGGATTAATATTTAAAATGCACTGTGAACATATTTACCATTTTTGTGACTCTGAGCCAGTGGTTTATAATTAGCTGTGATTTTCATGTTTTCTTTTCTTTGATGAAAGTCACTTAATTCTGATGTTAATCAAATTGATAAAATCAGATTTCTTTTTAAAGAAGCAGAGACTTTCTTAACACCATACTCCCTTCTCTGATTTGTAATCCTACCAGATAGAGGAGTGTAGGTAGCTTTCAGGATTGTCATCATTAATCACTCGTACAGAGGATGCTGTCTGTTTTGGTGGTAGCCCTTTTGATAAAAACAAGGGATACACCTTCGTTTTTCCTTCATTCCTCTCTTCCTCCTCCTCATTATTTTGGCGATAGCATATTCATTCTGCGGTTTTTTGCTTGTTTGTTTCTTTTGTTTGCCATAGCTCATTTACGTTCCCTGCCCATTTTTCTATCTAAGAAAAAAAAACTCTTAGCCAGAAGATACTGATATTGCTTCAGAAATTAATGCTATTCTTGGCTGTCAGTCCGTCTTTGAAAATACGACTTTCAACTTTTTTGTTCTTGGCAGAGGCTTACTGATTTTTAAATGAGTTGCAGATAGTTTTCTTAAGAGTTGTAGAATCTTTGAGTTAGAAGGGACATTGGGAGTCATATAGTTAAATTTACTATGTAGGTATAGCAGTCCCTTTCACAGTATTCCTGATACGTGGTTGATTATTCAGCATCTGATTAAGTATATATTCATGGATTAAATTTGGAACAAAAACCATCTGCAGTACCACTACACAAGACAAAATCAACTGTACTTTGTTCTAGTTATTTTTATAGTTACTTTTCCCATTATTTTTACACATACAGATATTTTCTTAGGAGGGCAGGATTGGCATCCTTCATTACATAGTTTTGTATACGTTTTTTCTTTACATTAATACTTAACCCTGACCATTTTCTCATTGTCTTAAATTACTAATTTAAAACTACTCATGGCTAAATAATATCTAGGCTTGCTTTCGTGTTTTCTGCTGTCGTATGCCATCAGTCTCATGTATATATTTCAGTACATCTCCTGCCATTTCTTGGAATAAATTTTTAAACTACTGAATCAAAAGGTACATTGATTGCTTATGCTCTTTCAGTTTGGCATAGTATCCTTCATAAAAGTTAGAAGCCATTGCAAATCTGGATAATTTAATTCTTGTTTTATATTGCTTAAAAATCTGCTCCTTGTAACTTACGCAGAGAAGGTGGATTATTTGTTAACATGATACTTTCAAATACTTGAGGGTTGTCCTGCCTCTGTTATAACTATTGCATTTTCCTGACTGTACATATTATTTCTCATAACTTTATATGGAATAATGGTGATTCAGTCCAAGCATTTTGTTTGCTACTCCATGGTATGTAATAAATAGGCATGATTAGTTCCTAATTGAAAGGGTACAGTAGGTAGAGGTATATAATAGTGGTAAAAGCCTATCACAGTTCACTGTGTTTAACAAATTTCTTTTCAGGGAAGATTTCCAAAATAAAAATAAAGTGAGCTTCTTTAGAACCCTGATTGAATCTGCTTTGAAGCTTTGGAGTTTAATTTACTTCTACCAGAGATATATGTCGAGATTAAAGAGGTGTATGCTATTTTTAGCAAAATATCCTATCCAGTTAATTAAAGTCAGTAGGACCTGTGTTTAATCTTTAGTGTTAGTTTTGTTTTGTTCTTTGGCTCGATGTGCCAACCTGTTCTCATACCTGGTTCTCTACACCAAGGAGAATTTTTTAAAAAGATTGTGGGTTGCTCCATATGAATATACCATTGCTATGAAAATCCATATTATGTGGATATCAAAAGTGTCTTTATGCTTTGCAAATTAGAATAAAGATAAATCGAATTCCCTTAAATAGTCCATTTTTCTGAATAACATCTGTGATTTCATAGTAGGAATTTAGATAAACACATTTTCACTTCTTTTGGCTTAATGGCTTCAATACAGTTGGTGAATGTACTTGATTATTTCAGATATTTACATTTTTATAGTATTTTAGTCAATAATTTTTTCCAAAAAAAACCTAGGGGCTGTTTTTATGTATGTTTTCATTTAAACCTTGAATTTAATAAAACTCAAGTTTTATTAAAACTCTGATTTAGGTACTTTATTATCTCAGTTTTACTGATAAGCAAACTATAGTTTGGTGAATTTAAGCAACTTGAACTGGTCATGCTTTTAATAAGTAGGTGAAGCACAAAAAGCATTTTGTTATATTGCCACCAGTACTAAACTCACTAAACTTTAGATCCTAAAGTTCTGAGATTAAAATCTATAGGAATCATCACTATTTTCAGCATCCACAAATCAGTCATTTTAAGCCTCAACTAGCGTGATTCCCAACAAAGTAGAATATTTGGAAATAAGCAAACTAGTAATTTTTCATTATAAATGGAAATGCTTTTTTTAGTGTTTTCCTCTTTACAATTGCCTTTTTAAAGCTTATCTTCTGAGTTATAATGTCCCTATTCCTGTACCAATTATTTTGGCTGCTATTCTTTTTTAAAAATAAAAATTGAGTTAGATGATGATATAATTGCTCTTATTTATAATTCATACCAGATTTTGAGGTTAGTGATTTGTCACCTGTCTTGCTTGTCTTACCTGTTTTATTAGTTATGTCCAAATATCTATTTCCCACCGATTATGCTAATCATTCCCGTTTATTCCTGTCATGCAAACAGCAAAGTTGTTTTCCCTTTTAAACAAAATCAAGATTATGAAAATTGGTATATAATTAATAAAACAAATCTCATAGAATTTGTTTAGTCTTGAAATCTGAATTTTTAATTTGTAAACCTTAGTTTCTTGTTTTTGAAATTATATAAAACCAAGAAACTTTCCAGTTTGTGTATTTTGTTTTGCTTGCTTTCTTCCTCTTTTCTTCCCCCTAATGACTGGGAATGAGACTACCCAGAAGATTTTAACCCTGAAGTTATCTTAAAAGGTGATACAACCCCAGTTCAGATGAAGAGACTCATAAGTAAATGATATATCCAAGACCAGTTAGTTACTAGCAGAGACGAGACAAGAGCCCAGTGTTTGGCCCACTGTTGAGGGCTTTTTGGATCATCTCTGGGTCATCTCCTCCCTCTTACTACATGAGATACATATTTCTTATTTTTATCCTATGTAGCAAAACACTATTACATTTGGAATTTAGGGATTGGTTCTGTCTTAAATTACTGTGAATCCCCTCTCATTTATTCATAAGAAGCCCTGGTGCTATCTCTCTTAACTTTGGTTTTGAGATAAATATGATTTGAATAATTAACTGATAAGTAGTTAAATATAAATCAGTAAGCTGCCTAATTACCTGGTATGTCTAAAAATATATGTGTTTTGCTACAGTTATTTTCTTTTACCTCAGTTTCGTCTTACCTGTTGTGCAAAACTTGAAAAAAATTTCATTGTGCAAAGTTTATTTTATGAAGCATTGAGAATATTTAAGAGAAGGGAGGAAATAGTATAAACAGGCAGACTATTTTGATTGAAATTAGTCGGCATATTGAAAACCCACTCTCTTCAGAGAGAAGTTATTGTTTTTGTCTGCATCTTTGTGTAGAGCCTGCTATGTGTAGAGCTTCACATTAGCCACTGAGCAGACCATCAGAATGCTCAAGGGAAAAGAAAGTGGAAAAGAAATGACAATATCTGTCCATGCTCATTGTCCCACCAACTAGTATTAGTGCTTGGTAGTGTTTTGGCCTTTCCATGCTTCATTTGCCTATACTTTTTGACTTGAGATTTTAAGTGTTAGAAAACTATGAGGGCTTCCCTGGTAGCTCAGAGGTTAAAGCATCTGCCTGCAATGTGGGAGACCTGGGTTCCATCCCTGGGTCGGGAAGATCCCCTGGAGAAGGAAATGGCAACCCACTCCAGTATTCTTGCCTGGAGAATCCCTTGGACGGAGGAGCCTGGTGGGCTACAGTCCACGGGGTTGCAAAGAGTCGGACATGACTGAGCGATATAGTGTCATATATAGGTAGGCAAATTGACTTCAAAGTTTGTCTCAGAAAAGAGTGAAATGTCATTAACATAGGTCACACATGGGAGGGACTTTTTCCTCTAGTTAGACTTGGTCCATATAAAGTAGAAATTTTTAATATTGATAGCTTATAATTCTAAGCTTATATTTATCACATTATACTATTGAATTGATAAACATTATTTCTATGATGACCATGTTGTACATTTAATTTTTTAATTAAAATTTTAAATTTCTTTTTTTAGAATTAATTTTTATTGGAGTATGGTTGCTCTACAATATTGTATTGATTTCTACTTACAGCAAAGTGACTCAGCCATATGTATATGTATATCTCCTCTCTTTTGGGTTTTCTTCCCATTTAGGTCACCACAGAATATTGAATAAATTTCCCTGTGCTCTACAGTAGGTTCTTAGTAGTTATCTATTTTATACACAGACATTTTCCCTTTTTAGAATCAGTTTCTGTGTTTCTTAGTAATGCAATGCATAGCTTGATTTTTTTTTTTTAACGTAAAAGGCATGTTGTTGTTGTTTGGTTGCCAGGTCATGTCCGACTCTTTGCCACCCCATGGAAGGTAGCCTGCTAGGCTCTTCTGTCCATGGAGTTTCCCAGGCAAGAGTACTGGAGTAGGTTGCATTTCCTTCTCTAGGGGATCTTCCCGACCCAGGGATTGAACCTGCATCTCCTGCATTAAAGGCAGATTCTTTATTGCTGAGCCACCTGGGATGCCCATGAAAGATATACTGACTGTTAATAAGTCTAACATTAGAAAAATGTTTAGAAAAAAAAGTTCATAGTATCTTGTCTCTAATCTCTTTGCCCTAAGTAGCCAGTATTATCTATGATATTCCTTCCATATCTTATTCCATGTTTATTTGTGTAGGTATATAGATTAGATTTTGCTCACATTAAACGTGCTCGTAAACACTTTGCAACTTGCTTTTTTTTCCCCCCACAAAACATATTTTCGTTTTTTTAACATCAAGAATGGGAGCTATCACATTTTTTAAATAATGTCGAGTATTCCACATTGTTGATGTACCATGATTTAATAAATCATTTCAGTGTCAATGTCATTCAGGTTGTTTACAACTTAATGCCATTACTAAGAATGCAGGTCTCCATGTACTTATATATTTGGACCTTCTGGTGCTTCTAATCTATAGAATTTTTCTGTTTGTTGTTGTTCAGTGGCTAAGTCATGTCCGACCCTTTTGCGACCCCATGGACTGTAGCCTGCCAGTCTCTTCTGAAGAGAATACTCTAGGTTACCATTTCCTTCTCTAGAAGGAAATCTGTAGAATAGACTCCTTTAAATTAGGTTACTTGTGTTTCATTTTAATAAAGACATTATTTTACCTTCTCCAGCATTGAATAGAACAGCTTCATTAATTGTCATTTTGGTGAATGACATTTGGTGAATGTCATTTGGTACCGCTTTCTTTTAATTTGCATCCACCTGTCCAGCCAGGCAGCAATGAGCAAATATTCACTGAAAGCTTTTTCAGTGTGTTGCTACTTTTTTAATCTCTAGGAAATATCAGGGAACGGAACCAAGACCTGTCCTCCTAGAGTTGATATTCCAGTTAAATTTGGAATATTTGAATGTATTAATGGGAATTAGCATATTCTCTTGTATGAGTTATAATTTATTATTTTCTCATTTTTAAAAACTGGACTGTTTTATCTTCTCAACAGTTTGTTACAATTTTAAAAATATTAGGCCTTTTATGCTCTTATTATAAGTCACAAATATTTCCTCAGTCTCTCTTTTGTCTGTGGCATTTTTATATCAAAATTTTAAAATTTTGTTTTGGTAGGTAAAATATCTGTCCTTTTTTTTACTTCCAAATTTCCTATCTTGTATAAGGACGATTTTGACCAGTCCCAAAAGTTTATACAAATAGTCTAATTTATTCTAAACCATAAAATTATTTTATGCTTAGTTTGTTCAGTATATCTGAAATTCTTTTGTATAAGGTGACAATATATTCATTTTAATTTTCTCCTCAAGCATGGACAAGTTATTGTCTTTGCAATTAGATGAAACATTCTTTACTCCATTGACTTGAGATAACTACTAACTGTGAATTTTGATTCCTGTAGTTTCTTTCCTTTTTTCCTGATGTTAATCCATACTTACTGTAGCTTTTAGTGAGCTAGAATTTATGTAGCTTTTTTTTTAATGTAGCTTTTACTATGAAAAATTTTTAGCATATAGCAAAGTTGGCATACCGCAAATAATCATCACCCAGATTTAACAATTAGCATTTCGCCATATTTGTTTTAATCATCTCCATATAGATATATTCCCATGCATACTTTTTTCAAAACTTAACAGTTGGAAAGTAAATTGTCAACATCAGAACATTACAGCCGTAAGTATTTAATATGAAACTTCTAATTCTTAAAAATGTCTTCCTTATAACCATAATACCATTATCATATGCTGGAATATTTCATAGTAATTTGTATAAAACAATTCCCTTACCAATTTTTATACCACAACATTGACTTTTTTAAAAAAGAGTCTAAGCCAGTTGTCTTTTAAGATTTTCCCATAATGTGGATTTGTCTGATTTCTTTGTTGTGATATTTAACTTGTTCCTTTAAGCCCTTTTATTTTCTGTAAATTTATTCTTTTAAATTATACACCTTTTAAGCACTTCCATTGTATACTCAAATTTTCTCAAATATCCTAAGAATATTTTCAAAGAACAAGTGATTCTGTGGGGCCTGAAAGAAAAATATACAGTTTCTTAGTTCAGGAATGCCCTCTTCTGTTGGTATCGTGAAATGCAACTTCTTTTCTAATTAATACAAGGGGGTTTTCTATTATACTTCTGATTCTATGACACCTTCTTGTTTCAGGAGAACCCTTATCTTCTCTTCCTTTATCCACCAGGCTTTGAAGGGATACCCACCTCGTCTAGGTGCTACTTATCCCTGGTTCTACAAGGAACTGTAATTGATACCTGTGTGCTCCTCCGCCGGGATCCTCCTCTTCCATACAAATTCCTCAGAATTTTCTCTCCAGCAAGGGCTCTGTAGTTGACATTGCTGGTTTTAGGATGTTTATATTCCCCATTTATTTATAATGGGACAATTGAAGTTTGAAGAGAGAACGTGTATAACAAGTTATGTGCTCTGGGAAGTTTTGTTTTCCTTTTTGGTCTCTCTCTGCGTTTTGGAGTATTTCGTAGAACATTTGATTTGAAATTGGATGACTACCATTTTACCTTGCGAATCAGAATGTCTACTGTTAAGTTTTAAGATTGCTTTTTAAAAAAGTTTTAAAATTTCCTTTCAAGAGGAAATAACTTTTTTAAAATGGATAATCCGTTATCTCAGTCTTTTGTTGAATTTTAGGACATCATTATTGAATTACTTTCCCTGTTAACCTGAATCATTTCTTTGTCATCTTTCAATTTTTTTTATACATTTGTGAATCTATTTTTGAGGTTTGTATTTTGTCTGTCCCTGCACTAAAACCTAATTGTCATCTTCATCTTAGTTTTGTAAGTCTTGATTTCTGGTTGGGCAAGTACTTCTACCTTTTACTTATACGGGTTATTTCAACAGTTCTTGGCCCATTGGTCTTCCAAATAGATTTTAGAATCAGCGGGACAGTTTCCACAAAAAGTCCTGTTTGAGGCTTGCCAAACTACTACTATGGCAGTAGTTTGGGAGGACTGGACATCTTTATGATACTGAGATTTCCTGTCCATGAACACAGAGTATCTATCCACTAATTTTAGGGTTCTCTAATGTCTCATTAAAATTTAATCATTCTTCCCCTCAACATTTTTTTGTTGTTGTTCAGTTTGGTTTATTTCTAGATAGCTGAAAATGTTTTTCTTTTATAATAAAAACATAATATTTTGTTAAATTATAAAACTTTATTGAAAAAAATTTTAAAAGGCATGAATAAATGGACATGCTACATTCCTGGATAGGAAAACAATATTACAAAGATGTTAAGTTCTCCCCAGATTCATCAACAGAGTCAATGCATTTTCTTTTCTTTTAAATAGAGGTGTAATTGACATATAAGATTAGTTTTAGTTGTACCACATAATAATTCAAGATTTGTATATATTGCAAAATGATCACCATAATAAGTCGAGTTAACATCCTTTACTATACATAAGTGCAGAATGTTTTTTTCTTGTGATAAGAACTTTTGATATTTACTCTCTAAGCAACTTTTTTTTTTTTTTAACTTAGTTTTATTTATTTATTTTGCTGTGCTTACTTGCAGCGTGTGGGGTCTAGTTCCCTGACTAGGGATCGAACCTGGGCCCCATGCATTGGGAGCTCAGAGTCTTAGCCACTAGACTACCAGGGAAGTCCCACAACTTTCAAATATGCAGTATAATATTAACTGTAGTCAGCATACTGTACTTTGCATACCATGACTTAATTTATTTTATAATTGGAAGTTTGTATCTTTTTACTCCCTTCGCCTATTTCATCTACCCCTTGCCTCTGGCAACCACCAATCTGGTCTCTGTATCTGTGCTTTTTTTTTAGTTCACAAATGGCGAGATCATACTGTGTTTGTCACTCAGTGTAATTGCCCTCAAGGTTCCTTAGCATAGTATTTTTTAATTTAAAATTTCTAACTTTGTTGCTTGAAGCATGGAAATTAAATTAATTATATTTTGATTTTACAACTAGTCACCTAGATAAAGTTTAATTTTTAGATGATTTTACTATATATTGTTTTGAGCTTTTTATCTACCCCAGAGTTTGGCAAATTATAGCCAACAGCCAAATATGTCCTTGCTATCTGATTTAAGAAATAAAGGTTTATTGAAATATAGCCACACTCATTCATTTGTGAAGAGTTGAGTAATTGCACCACACTCCGTGAGGCCTAAAATATTTTTTATCTGGCCCTTTTCAGAAAAAAAGCCAACCTCTGATTTAGATAATCAGACCATCCTTAGGTAATGTTTTGTTTTCTTCATTTTCAGTGCATTGACTTTTTACACTTGTGTTCTTATTTAAAGATTAATCTTCCTAAGTACACAATTAGATTTACAATTCTTTCTTTTAAAACTTTGAGGATATTGATGTGTTCTCTGGCTCCCACTGTTGCTTTGGAGAAGTCTGTTCTGTTCTAGGTGTTCTCTTCTTTCTCTGGTGACTGACTCTTTGGTGTTCTGCAGTTACACCACAGAGTTCTAGGTGTGGGTTTCTTTTTCATTGTCTTGTTTGGGTTATGCTGTGCATCCTGACTCTATAGATTCCTGGTTTTCATGAATCTTGAAAGTTCACAGCCATTATCTTTTTGTGAACATTTCCATTCTCTCTCTCTCTCTGAGGCACTCCGATTAGATAGAGATTAGAACTTCTCATGCTGTCCTCCACGTCTTTTCATATATTTCCGTTTCCCTGTTTCTCTCAGTCACATTCTGAGTAGTTTATTCATGTGTATCTTCTAGTTCTCTAAATATTTCTTTTGTTTAATCTTTCAGTCAAAGTTGGTTTTGTTTTGTTTTAATTTCAATAGTTGTAATACTGCATTCTCCTCCCCCCAAATTATCTGTTTATTCCTGTTATCTTTTGTTGATTGGCATCTTTGTGATTCTATCCATATTATTTCTTTAAGCGTTATACCCTCATCTATTAATATTCTGTAGTCTGTAACTAGGCAGTTCTCATATCCACACTTCTAAAATTCTGTTCTCTTCCCTGTGACTTAGTTCATAATGGTTTGCCCTCTTGTGTACAGTCATCCCCCAGTATCTGTGAGCGTTGGTTCCAGGACCCACCACAAATACCCACGTCATCGGGTACTCAGGTCCCCTAGTCAGTGCTCCCTATTTGCAATTCTGCACCCATGGATTCAGCAAACCATGCGTTATGTAGTACTGCATAATTTATCTTAAAAAATCCTAGGGTAATTCCTTTGTGGTTCAATGGTTAGGACTTTACGTTTTCACTGCCAGGGGTCCAAATTCAATCCCTGGTTAGGAAACTAAGATCCTGCATGCCATGCAACCAAAAAAATAAGTAAATAAAACAAAGTATAGACCTCAGTATTTTTAAAAAACTAAATAAATTCTAAAAAACTATATGTAAGTGGACCCGTGCAGTTCAATTCTGTTTTGTTCAAGGATTCAACATATTTGAACTTTGATCGTCAGTTCATTGTTTCAGCTTGGTCCTTCAATTGAAAAGCTTTCCTCAGAGGAAGTTTATTTATGCTACACACTAGAGAATCACCAGATAGGGACCCCTTCAGCCTACCCTAGGTCTTGTCTCAACTAGAATTCTCAGTTACTCCTCTCCACCTCTTTCCTGGGAAGTTCACTTTTCAATAGGGAAAGCTGCAAAATTGTATTATAAAATGAGCAATTGTCAGCAATGAAAGCAGCTTTTATAGCTCTCTGTGCAGTCCACTGCAGCTTGCCCTCTGACCACAGTAATTCACGTTTCCCACATACAAAACGGTACTCATGGACATTTCCCAAAAGTCTCATCCTAATTATACCATCAGCTTAGAGTCCATCATCTTGTGATCTGCATCAGGTCCAGATGCATGTGAGCCTCTGGGTGGCTCCTCTCCATCCTAAGGCCTCTGAACTAAAGAGACATCTACTTACACCCCATGTAGTCAACATATAACGGTGGTACCAGCATGGAAAAACCATAATAGACACTCTCATTTTAAAAAGGGGAGGAACAGGAGCGTCCTAATGGTCACTGATTTGTAGCATTTTGAAATCCTACAGCAATCTGCGGTCAGGTTCCCTTCCTTCAGGTGTCATGAATGTTCCATCAAGAAGGTTTCATTCTCTCTTTGGATATGCTTCTCTAAACCATTGTTTTCCTCTGTTGTTGGTTGTGCCCTGGACCCTCAGCTCTGCCCCCCAAAATCTTTTCTTCTTTTGCCTAGAAGTGTCTTGTGTTTTCAGCTGAGTATCTTTTTCAGCCTACTTCCCTTAGAAAGTTGAGGATCCAGAAAGCTCTTCTGTCTTTTCATAGCACTCTTCAAAAGCATCAATGGTTGTTTCATTAGCGTAATTCTCTTGAAAAATTATGGATGTTTTATGAATTTTATCAAGGTTCATGACATACTTCCTTCCATGTTGTTTTTCCTGCATTTATCTTTCTCTTCAGTGCTAGTCGCTTCATTGTAGCGTGGGAGGAACCTGCCTCTTTCCACCTCTAAGACTTTGCTCCCCTTGCTCCTGTATCTAAAACATGCTACTTTACCCTTGGCTTAATTTACCTTTGTATCCTTAGTAGTTAAGGACTGGCAAGAATGAAGTTTTCTCTTTATACTTGAACCTCTAGAAGTAGTATTTGGGGGTTTCTGAGAGTGCCTGCTCTAGCCAGTCTGGCACACGAGAAGCCGTGCTGTCTCCTGAATGACAGTACCCCTAATCGCCCTTCCCCTCCCTGTGCCTCCCAGTGCAAGTGATTACCAGCTTAGAGTAGATTCTGAAGCAGGGATCAGCAGACTGTAGTACACAGGCCAAGTCCAGCCAACTGTCTGTCTTTATTTCACCCATGAGCTAAGAATGTTTTCTACATCTTTAAATGACTAATAATATTCAGAAGAAGAAGAATATTGTATGACATGTGAAAACTGTATCAAATTCAAATTGCAGTAGTCCACAAGTAGAGCTTTATTGGAATACAGCCTTGTTCACTATTTACATATTGTCTGTGGCTGCTTTTAGGCTATAATGGCAGAGTTGAGAAATTGCAACAGAAACCACATGGCCCCCAGAGTCTAAAATATTTACTCTCTAGTCCTTTATAGAAAAAAAAATTACTGACCTCTGTTTTAAAGTGGTTAGACAACTGTGTGGGTAGGTCAGTTGGTAAAGAATCTGCCTACAATGCAGGAGACCTGGTTCGATTCCCAGGTTGGGAAGATCCCCTGGAGAAGGAAATGGCAACCCCCTCCAGTATTCTTGCCTGGTGAATCCCATGGACAGAGGAGCCTGGCGGGCTACAGTCCATGGGATCACAAGAGTCGGACACGACTTAGCGACCAAACCACCACCACCACCGCTAGACAACTGGGCAAAGCTCTTCTTTTCTGTTTCAGCTCATTAACATCCTCTGGTGTGATTGTTAACCCAGTTATATTTGAAAGAGCTTTAGTCAATTTGGAAGCCAGCTTTGCTTGTCCCTTCAGCCCAACCTTTACCTGTGCTCCTGCTTTCAAACTTAATTTATCTAAATACATCTCCTTGGTGTGCATGCCCATTCTCCTTTTCTTGCAGTAATATTTGACATGAAAGCCCATTACTCTTTTTTACTTTCTTCTGTGTAGTTATTTCCTTGCTGGTGCTAAAGGGATTTTGTGGTATGTTTAGGTGAACTTTTTAAAGTTGTATCAGAAGATGAAATGTTGAATGTGAAATGAAACAGTTGATTGAACAGTTTATTTCCTATGCAGAGATCCTTTTCCTATAATACTTTGTAGGCCAAACACTCAAAATGAAGGTGAGGAAAAACATTAGGCAAACTAGGTTTATAAAAAGGTCTCCTTATAAGACATGTGAGGTGTAAGAACGGTTAGAATGCAGAGCTCAGCATGGCCTCTGTCTTCACACTGTTAGCAGCACTTCTGCTTAACCACAGTGATTCTCAGAAGTAAGAGTAAGGTAGATTAGGGTCAACTATTCAAACTATGTAAATTCTTACCAATATTCGTGTCCAGGTTTAGAGACCTAACTGTCATATCTGAGATAGTCCTAAGGCTGATTTGTCTCTGTATCTCTGGAGGACTTCTTTTTTAAAATTTTCATATTTGGCTGCACCGGGTCTTAAATGCAGCTCATGGGATCTTCTGGCTGTAGTATGTGAACTCTCCTTATAGCATGTGGGATCTAGTTCCCTGACCAGGGATTGAACCTGGGCCCCCTGCATTGGGAGCACAGAGACTTAGCCACTGGACCACCAGGGAAGTCCCTCTTGTGTAGGACTTCTAAAAGCCATTTAATTTCTGCTCCCCCTCTATTGTCCACTAGCTTATTTGACCCTACTCATAATAAGACAGAATTTACTGCATAATCAAGACATTATGATTGGAGTAAAAATTGTGACTTTCAAACTTAGACTTTCCTATGTATGTCTTTAGTCATTGGCACTGGCCTTATCAGGGTTTAGTCAGATTCTCTGCATTCCCTTGAGGCCTTTGGCATTGTGTTGTGGCTGGTGGGCTGATGTATGGGCATTAGCATTCTGTTGTACATATGACACTTGAGTAAATTGCATATACACTGTAGTGACTCGTCATACTGCACTCCCCCTTCGCATCTCCATTGTCTGTAGAACTTTCTGCTTTGCATTCTTGAGCACACTGAGGATAACTGGCTCTGCTGTGGTGTTTCTGTGCAGGTCTCCTGTACCAGTTGGGATGTATACTTTCCAGGAGTCAGATATTGGTTCTCAGACTTCCCTAATGGTTGCTCAGTTGCTCTTAATATTGTAACAAAGTATTTTGCAAGAAATGGTATTAACATATAAAGGAACAAAATATATTAATAATTGTGGAAAGAAAGTTGTTATGAAAACTGTGTTGAATGTTTAGGAACTACTGGATAAGGTTGTTACTCAGTTGCTCAGTTGTGACTCTTTGCAATCCCACGGCTGCAGCACAGCAGGCTTCTCTGTCCTTCACCATCTCCTAGAGTTTGCTGAAACTCATGCCCATTGAGTTGGTAAGGCCATCAAACCATCTTGTCCTCTGTCGTCCCCTTCTCCTCCTGCCTTCAATCTTTCCCAGCATCAGGGTCTTTTCTGAAGAGTTGGCTGTTCGCATCAGGTGGCCAAACTATCGGAGCTTTAGCTTCAGTGTCAGTCCTTCCAATGAATAGTCAGGGTTGATTTCCTTTAGGATTGACTGGTTTGATCTCCTTGCAGTCCACGTGATTCTCAAGAGTCTTCTCCAACACCACAGTTCAAAAGCATCAATTCTTGAGTGCTCAGCCTTCTTTATGGTCCAACTCTCACATCTGTACATGACTACTGGAAAAATGATAGGTTTGACAATATGGACCTTTGTCTGCAAACTAATGTCTGCTTTTTAATACACTGTCTAGGTTTGTCCTTGTTTTCTTCCAAGGAGCAAACATCTTTTAATTTCATGGCTGCAATCACTGTCTTCAGTGATTTTGGAGCCCAAGAAAATAAAGTCTATCACTGTTTTCATTGTTTCCCCATCTATTTCCCATGAAGTGATGGGACTAGATGCCATAATCTTCATTTTTTGAATGTTGACTTTTAGGCCACCTTTTTCACTCTCCTCTTTCACCTTCATCAAGAGACTCTTTACTTCCTCTTCACTTTCTGCCGTTAAGGTGGTATCATCTGCATATCTGAGGTTATTGATATTTCTCCCAGCAATCTTGATTCCAGCTTGTGACTCATCCAGCCTGGCATTTTGCATGATGTACTCTGCATAGAAGTTAAATGAGCAGGGTTACAATATACAGCCTTGACGTACTCCTTTCCCAATTTGGAACCACTCTGTTTTTCCATGTCCAGTTGTGACTGTTGCTTCTTGACCTGCATACAGATTTCTCAGAAGGCAGGTAAGGTGGTCTGGTATTCCCATCTCTTGAATTTTTCACAGTTTGTTGTGATCCACACCATCTAGCATAGTCAAGGAAGCAGAAGTAGATGTTTTTCTGGCATTCTCTTGCTTTTTCTATGATTCAGTGGATGTTGGCAGTTTGAACTCGGGTTCTCCTACGTTTTCTAAATCCAGTTTGGACATCTGGAAGTTCTCGGTTCACATACTGTTGAAGCCTAGCTTGAAGGATTTTGAGCATTACCTTGCTAGCATGTGAAACGAGTGCATTTGAACGGTAGTTTGAACATTCTTTGGCCTTGCCCTTCTTTGGAATTGGCATGAAAACTTATCTTTTCCAGTCCTGTGGCCACTGCTGAGTTTTCTAAATTTGCTGGCATACTGAGTACAACACTTTAACAGCAGCGTCTTTTAGGATTTCAAATAGCTCAGCTATAATTCCATAACATCCACTAGCTTTGGTCGTTGTGATGCTTTTAAGGCCCACTCGACTCCACACTCCAGAATGTCTGGCTGTACGTGACTTATCACAATATCTTGGTTAGTCACGTCATTAAGATCTTTTTTGTATAGTTCTTTTGTGTATTCTTGCCACCTCATCTTAATATCTTCTGCTTCTGTTTGGTCCATACCATTTCTGTCCTTTATTTTGTCCATCTTTGCATGAAATGTTCCCTTGGTATCTCTAATTTCTTAAAGAGATCTCTAGTCTTTTCCATTCTATTGTTTTCCTCTATTTCTTTGCATTGATCACTGAGGAAGACTTTCTTATCTCTTCTTGCTATTCTTTGGAACTCTGCACTCTGATGGATATATCTTTCCTTTTCTCCTTTGCCTTTAGCTTCTCTTCTTTTCTCAGCTGTTTGTAAGGCCTCCTCAGACAACCGTTTTGCCTTTTGGCATTTCTTTTTCGTGGGATTGGTTTTGATCACTGACTCCCGTACAATGTTAGGAACCCTCCGTCCATAGTTCTTCAGGCACTCTGTCTGTCAGATCTAATCCCTTGAATCTATTTCTCACTTCCATTGTATAATCGTAAGGGATTTGATTTAGGTCATACCTGAATGGACTAGTGGTTTTCCCTACTTTCTTGAACTTAAGTCTGAATTTGGTGATAAAGAGTTCATGATCTGAGCCGCAGTCAGTTCCCAGTCTTGTTTTTGCTGACTGTATAGAGCTTCTCCATCTTTGGCTGCAAAGAATATAATCAGTCTGATTTCGGTATTGACCATCTGGTGATGTCCATGTGTAGAGTCATCCTTTGTGTTGTTGGAAGAGGGTGTTTCCTGTGACCAGCTCATTTTCTTGGCAGAGCTCTGTTAGACTTTGCCCTGCTTCATTTTGTACTCCAGGGTTAAACTTGCCTGTTACTCTACACATCCTTCTACTCCACCATCTTGAATATCCATCGCTGGACAAGGACAAGTCCCTAAATACATTTCTGTCCAGTGACTTAGACAGACAACTGTAATAGGTTGGCGGGGAATTCCCTGGCACTCCTTTGGTTAGAGCTCTGTGCTTCCACTGCAGAGGACATGGGTTCAGTTTCTGTTTGGGAAAGTAAGATCTATCATGCCTTTTGGCATGGCCAAAAAATTTTTTTTGAGAAGAAATTGTAAAAGTTCATGTCTGCTTTTGGATCCGTCATCTGTGGCGGAACCGCCACCAAGATGCAAATTTTCATGAAGACCCTGACGGGAAGACCATCACTTTCGAGGTCGAGCCCTCGGATACAATAGAAAATGTAAAGGCCAAGATCCAGGATAAGTAAGGAATTCCTCCTGACCAGCAAAGACTGATCTTTGCTAGCAAGCAACTGGAAGATGGACGTACTTTGTCTGACTACAACATTCAAAAGGAGTCCACTCTTCATCTAGTGTTGAGACTTCGTGGTGGCACTAAGAAAAGGAAGAAGAAGTCTTACACCACTCCCAAGAAGAACAAGCATAAGAGAAAGAAGGTTAAATTGGCTGTTCTGAAATTCTATAAGGTGGATGAGAATGGCAAAATCAGTCACCTTCGCCGGTAGTGTCCCTCGGATGAATGTGGTGCTGGAGTTTTTATGGCCAGTCACTTCGACAGACATTATTGTGGCAAATGTTGTCTGACCTATTGTTTCAACAAACCAGAAGACAAGTAATTGTATATTGCTTAATAAAGATATGAGCGAACAAAAAAAAATAATAAAAAAATAAAAGTTCATGTCTATGCATTACTATCAAGGGATCCATTGTCAGAAACAATAAACCCTGGCATATTAAGAGATTTGTAGATGAATGCATGTTGTAAGATATTAAAATAACATGGTTGGTATCATACTTTTTGTTTCTTTGCTGTTGTTATTTTCAGGTAATCAGTTAATTATACTAATTATGGGCATGCATTGAGAGTTTTATTTTCTTAAACTTTTTAATATATAGGAAATTACATAGTTTATTTCCTCTTGTAATTGAATTTCCAAAGGTAAGCATGCATTTATTTCTCTTTTATTCAGTTGTCATTACTTTTAATTTGCAGTTTTATATTTCCTTAAACTTTATGTTATCCTATTCTGTGGTCCATCTCTTGTTGCTATTAAAGCTCATAAAAACCTTCAGAGTTTTTTTTTTAAGAGAAGGCACTTTTCACATACCTTTGGAAATCCTAAGTGGTTTTTTTTAATTTGAATTATATTATTGATTTATTTTGATATTTGGCAAAACTAATACAATTATGTAAAATGTAAAAATAAAATAAAATTTTAAATAAATAAAATGGAGTTTTGAAATACTAATATTTCCTTTGGTAGATGATAAACTTCATTGGAGAGCTATTTTCTATTTAATTTTTTAATCAGAGAGATTTTTAAATAACTTTCCATTGGAATATATACCTTACGTATTTGAAAGTCATTTCATGTGTTGGGTTTTTACCATGAAGAAATAAATAATAAGTAGAGTTACCAGCCAGGGTTCAGTCAGAAGACAGAATCCACACGTTATTTTTACAGAGAGAATTTAATATAATTTGTTAAATGAATATTGATGAATTAAGAATGCAAAAAGAAAACACTGAAGTATCATGGAGGTAGCTAATCACAGTAAATAGCTCCTACCCCTGAAGCTAGAAGAATAAAATGAGGAGGTAAAAATGATTAAACTGGAGAGGCTTGGAGGAGAGGCCCTGCACAGCTGTGACTCAGACTGCTGAGGGGCAGGTGTAGCCGTCCTGTGTCTCTGAGAGGCATGATGAGCTGGTTCAGTGAATGTTAGACAGACTGCATTCTGTAACTCCTACTGAAATGAGTATCCCACCAGGGTTGCTAGGGTTTTACTGACAAGAATAGGAAACACTTAGGAAGGAACAGGTTCCTTCTCCCTTCAGCTTCTGGTCTTTCAACACCTGCATTGACACAGTTTAACAAGAAACCATTCTAAACCATTAGAATTAGCAGAAAAAACTGTTTTGCTTGATTCTAAGCCCAGTATAACAGAATATAAAAGAACTATAAGACAATAGCTTAATTCAATTAGTTCAGTCGTTCAGTTGCTCAGTTGTGTCCAACTCTTTGCGACCTCGTGGACTGCAGCACACCAGGCTTCCCTGTCCATCACCAACTCTTGGAGCTTGTTTAAACACATGTCTATTGAGTTGGTGATGCCATCCAACCATCTCATCCTGTGTTGTCCCCTTGTCCTCCTGCCTTCAATCTTTCCCAGCATCAGGGTCTTTTCCAGTGAGTCAGTTCTTCGCATCAGGTGGCCAAAGTATTGGAGTTTCAGCTTCAACATCAGTCCTTCCCATGAATATTCAGGACTGATTTCCTTTAGGATTGACTGGTTGGATCTCCTTGCAATCCAAGGGACTGTTAAGAATCTTATCCAATACCACAGTTCAAAAGCATCAATTCTTCAGCACTCAGCTTTCCATATGGTCCAACTCTGACATCCATACATGACAGCTGGAAAAACCATAGCTTTTACTAGATGAACCTTTGTTGGCAAAGTAATGTCTCTGCTTTTTAATCTGCTCTCTAGGTTGGTCATAGCTTTTCTTCCAAGGAGTAAGCGTCTTTTAATTTTATGGCTGCAGTCACCATCTGCAGTGATTTTGGAGCCCGCAAAATAAAGTGTGTCCCTGTTTCCATTGTTTCCCAATCTGTTTGCCATGGAGTGATGGGACCGGATGCCATGATCTTTGTTTTCTGAATGTTGAGTTTAAGCCAACGTTTTCACTCTCCTCTTTCACTTTCATCAGAAGGCTTTTTAGTTCCTCTTCACTTTCTGCCATAAGGGTGGTGTCATCAGCATATCTGAGGTTGTTGATATTTCTCCCAGCAGTCTTGATTCCAGCTTGTGCTTCATCCAGCCCAGCGTTTCTCATGATGTACTCTGCATATAAGTTAAATAAGCAGGTTGACAAGACATATAAGCCTGGACATACTCCTTTCCCAATATGGAACCACTCTGTTGTTCCATGTCCAGTTCTAACTGTTGCTTCTTGGCCTGCATACAGATTTCTCAGGAGGCAGGTAACATGGTCTGGTATTCCCATCTCTTTCAGAATTTTTCACAGCTTGTTGTGATCCACAACGTCAAAGGCTTTGGCCTAGTGAATAAAACAGAAGTAGATGTTTTTCTGGAACTCTATTGCTTTTTCTGTGATCCAGCGGATGTTGGCATTCTGATCTCCGATTCCTCTGCCTTTTCTAAATCCAGCCTGAACATCTGGAAGTTCACAGTTCACATACTGTTGAAGCCTGGCTTGGAGAATTTTGAGCATTACTTTGCTAGCGTGTGAGATGAGTGCAATTGTGCAGTAGTTTGAACATTCTTTGGCATTGCCTTTCTTTGAGATTGGAATGAAAACTGACCTTTTCCAGTCCTGTGGCCACTGCTGAGTTTTCCACATTTGCTGGCATATTGAATACAGCACTGTAACAGCATCATCTTTTAGGTTTTGAAATAGCTCAGCTGGAATTCCATCACTTCCCCTAGCTTTGTTCATAGTGATGCTTCCTAAGGTCCACTTGACTTCACATTCCAGTATGTCTGACTCTGGGTGCGTGATCACACCTTTGTGGTTACCTGGGTCTTGAACATCTTTTTTTTTTTTTTACAGTTCTTCTATGTATTTTTGCCACCTCTTCTTAGTATCTCTGCTTCTGTTAGGTCCATACCATTTCTGTCCCTTATTGTGTCCATCTTTGCATGAAATGTTCCCTTGGTATCTCTGATTTTCTTAGAGAGATCTCTAGTTTTTCCCATTCTATTGTTTTCCTCTATTTCATTGTATTGATCGCTGAGGAAGGCTTTCTTACCTCTCCTTGCTGTTCTTTGGAACTCTGCATTCTAGTGGGTATTTCTTTGCCTTTAGCTTCTCTTCTTTTCTCAGCTGTTTGTAAGGCCTCCCCAGACAACCATTTTGCCTTTTTGCATTTCTTTTTAGGTTAATTAGTGGCTTTTAAATAAGTACTGCCTATTGAGTTTACTTTTTGATTGTGTATGTACAATAAGAGATGTATGTTTGAAGTTAATTTGAAGACCCTCATTTTTTTTCACATTTTTCCGATTTGCTTTCCTGACCACTGCAGCATACATGGATCCTTTATCTCACTTATTTGCCATCGATAGTGACATTGTCGCTTAAACTGTTCCTCTTTTTAAATGTTTATCCTTTTACCTGTATTTCTTGTGTCCTTGCTGTTTCATTGAACGAAGGGTAAGAGGGTTCGTATTGTTTGGATTCTTTTACCAGCCTCGTCTAGTATCTTATAAGAGAGTTAATCAACTACTACTAAGTACCTTCTCTTTTCTGAGAAGTTGAAGAGTTTTTAATGTCTTCTTGTAAAATGGAATGTCTCAAAATTATGCCTTTTTCATATCAAAAGAGTTAATTTTTTCATGGCATTCATGGTGCTAAAATGCTTAAAGTAAACTTAAAAAAATTTTTTTTTCTTTTTAATTATCAGGTGCTTCTAAGGAAGGAGGTGCCGGAGCAGTTGATGAGGATGATTTTATAAAAGCTTTTACAGATGTCCCTTCTGTTCAGGTAAGGGTACCAGTAATGTGGCATCCCCCATGCATATTCTCTGTTAAAATCACTTGTTTTTGTCCCTTTTTTCAAATCTTTTTTTTTCTGAATTGACTGCATAAATAAAATACTTGACTTACTATTATCAAATTATTATTTATTGGTACATTTGGATGTTCAAGTGATTTTTCAGTGAGGCTGAGATAAAATTAAATCCGTATCGTTGAGTCATATTACATTACACTGTATATCTCAGTATATCCACTATTTTTTTTAAAGGTGCTTGTAAACAGTGTTCTTTCATTTTTTTCCCCCCTATCTTTTTGTCTGCTTCATCTGTTTCTCCTCTATAGTTTCATCCTTCTTTATTTGACTGTTGAATATTTGAGATTTCTTAAGGGTTTAGTTTTAAACCTTTCTTCTTACTCTCCATTTTCTTACTAAGTCACTTCCTTCAAATCTATGGCTTTAGTTCCGGCCTTTACATAGATAATGCTTAGGTTTTTCTCTCTAAGCCAGACGTCTCTTTATTGTGAAAGTAATTTTTCCACCTGTTGTTTCTTTGACATCTCCTTTTAGATGTCTCTGAGGCATCTCAGATTCAACCTGTGCACAACTGGATTCATGATCTTCTCCTTTCAAATGTACTCTTTCAGTGTTTCATGTGGAAACCATTACTGAAACAGTTACAAGATCCAGACACCTAGAAATTATTCCTACTGATTGCTAACTTAGCAGGGAAAGCAGGAGGCAGGAAAGGTTTAGACAGTCCAGCGATCCTTCTCTAACAGAATGTTATCTAGTCCCCCTCTGACCTCTTCCACCTTGTCTCATGCCTTGCTGCCCTTTGTACTCTTGTTTCTGGCAAGTTTTTGTTTCGTTTTAAGTAAAAGGGGAATTTAATGGCTGATAAAAGTGAAAAACATAAACAGGGTCATTTTGAGGTATCCCTGTATACCACTCAAATGGTATCCAGAACCCTGTTCTTTGTTAGGTCTTATTTCTGGATCCTTCTACATTGTCTTCCCTTGCGGTTAGCAATATGGCTGCAGTTGTTCGAGCCTCAGACCCTCGCTACACTCTGTCTCTTCTCCTGGTTGACCATGTAAAACTTGTATTTCATTCTAATCGAACTGATTTGGGTCACATGCCCACCTCTGAACCTTGACTGTGATGTAGAGAAATCCTGTGTACTGACTGACTCAGGCCTGGGTCCCTGGTTCTTTGCCTGGTTTCCTTTGCACTCTTTACTACTGTACTTGGCCTTCTCTCACTTTCTTTCAGGGCCTTTGCACATGCTGTTCACTGATCTCTGTTTTGTCTGATGATATCTGCCCCAGTTCATGTTTGACTTTCCTCACTGGTTCACTTCCCTCTTATATGTACACTTTCAAGACAGTGTGTAATTCTCCTTGGTGGTACTTTCTATTTGTAATTTCATATTTTCTATCATTTGATTAATTCTTTTCTCTTTTGACTAGATTATATGCTGCTGAGACAAAAACCATGCCTATTTTTTGCTAACCATAGTGTCCTTTATGCCTAGAATATTGCATCCTTGTTATGTGAACACTTGTTAAGTGAGTGAAAGGTGTTTGGCAGTTAGCTCCAGAGGGAAAAAAAGTGAGCATCTCTCCTGGCTGCTGTCTAGCACGGACAGGGATGGAGGAGGTATTAACCTAAAATAAATACGTATCAATATATGAATGCAATTTAGTTCAGTTCAGTTCAGTCGCTCAGTCGTGTCTGACTCTTTGCGACCCCATGGACTGCAGCACGCCAGGCTTCCCTGTCCATCACTAACTCCTGGAATTTACTCAAACTCATGTCCATTGAGTCCGTGAGCCATCCAACCATTTCATCCTCCATTGTCCCCTTCTCTTTCCCAGCATCAGAGTCTTTTCAAATGAGTCAGTTGTTCACATCAGGTGACCAAAGGATTGGAGTTTCAGCTTCCGCATCAGTCCTTCCGGTGAATATTCAGGACTGATTTCCTTTAGGATTGACTAGTTTGATCTCCTTGCAGTCCAAGGGACTCTCAAGAGTCTTCTCCAACACCACGGTTCAAAAGCATCAATTCTTCGGTGCTCAGCTTTCTTTATAGTCCAACTCTCACATCCATCCATGACTACTGGAAAAACCATAGCCTTGACTAGATGGACCTTTGTTGGCAAAGTAATGTCTCTGCTTTTTAATATGCTGTCTAGGTTAGTCATAACTTTTCTTCCAAGGAGTAAGCGTCTTTTAATTTTATGGCTGCAATCACCCTCTGCAGTGATTTTGGAGCCCCAAAAGATAAAGTCTGTCACTGTTTCCCCATCTATTTTCCATGAAGTGATAGGACTGGATGCCATGATCTTAGTTTTCTGAATGTTGAGCTTTAAGCCAACTTTTTCACACTCTATGAATGCAATAGATTTGTTATATACCTGAAGTCATTTTGAGGAATCATTCCTATTTTTACTAATCTGTAGGATATTTGTATTTCATTTTTAAATGACAAAGCATTTTAAGAGTGTATTTGAAGTTACTTATGAGTGGAGAAAATACCTTTAACTACATAACTGGTAAGGAAGATTAAGTATTTTATTATTGTTTGTAATGTATTTCCATTCTTCATTTTAAAAATGGTACTAAAATGGGGAAAATACTGTTACTTAAATGATTATTTTAAACATCAGGGCATCATTTTGTTGTGGCAAGAAATACTAATGTTATCATTTTGCATCTTTTCTTTAAGATCTATTCTAGTCGAGAACTTGAAGAAACGTTAAATAAAATCAGGGAAATTTTGTCAGATGACAAACACGACTGGGATCAGCGTGCCAATGCAGTAAGTGTTCTATTTTTTATTTTCTTCTCTCTCTCTTTCCTCCCTCTCCCCACTCAGTGTTCTTTTTCAAAAACTTGGAAATTTACTAGTAGTACTATCTGGTATTTGCTTGTGAAATAAAGTCTGATAAGTAGTATTTCACTCTGGAAAACAAATTGAGGTAATAGGCCTTTTTCAGGGTGCATTTTTTTCTGTTTTGCTGTTCAGGAAGAGTCTTTCTCATCCATTTGTTAGTGTCTCCACCTGTGTTACTTGTTGAGCTTCCCTGATGCCCCGGTGCCATGGCTTTCCTTTGGGTTACATAGTTGTGGAGTAAAGGAAACCCTTGGGCACTTTTGGTAGGAATCTAAATTCATAGGGATGGCATTAAATCTGTAGATTGCTTTTGTAGTATGGCCATTTAACAATATTCATTCTTCCAGTCCAAGAGCATGGGATAGCTTTTCATGTCTTTGATTCATCTACGGTTTCCTTCATCAATGTGTTATGTTTCTCAGTGAATGTCTTTTACCTCCTTGGTCAGGTTTATTCCTAGGTGTGTGTGTATGTAATATATATATATGTAATGAAAGTGTTAGTCCCTCAGTTGTATCCAATTCTTTGTGGCCCCATGGACTGTAGCCTGCCAGGCTCCTCTGTCCATGGAATTCTTCCCGCAAGAGTACTGGAGTGGGTTGCCATTTCCTTCTCCAGGGCATCTTCCCGACCCAGGGATGAAACACAGGCAGATCCTTTCCTGTCTGAGCCACCATGGATGTGGTTTTAAAAGATTTTTTTTTTTTTTTACTTTCTGATATTTCATTGTTAGTTTAAAGAAATGCAACTGATTTCTGTATGTTAATCTTGTATCCTGCTGCTTTGCTGAATCCATTTAGTAGTTGTAATCGTTTTAGTGTGGCATCTCTAGGGTTTTCCAGAAAATCATGTTACTTGCATGTGATGGCAATTTTACCTCTTCCCTTCCAATTTGGATACCTTTTATTTCTTTTTCTTGTCTGATTCCTATTACTAAGAGTTTTAATAAATCTTGTGTTGAACTGAAGTGGTAGAGTGGGCATCCTTGTCTTGTTTCAGATTTTAATGGCAGTGTTTTCTGCTTTTTAGCATTGAGTGTTGTTTGGGTTTGTCATGAACCATTGACTGTGAGTTTGTCATAAATAGCTTTTATTGAGATATGTTGAGATATGTTTCTTTTATACCCACTTTAGTAAGAGTTTTTTTATCATAAATGGTTGTTAAATTTTGTCAGATTCTTTTCTGCATCTGTTGAGATGATCATGTGATTTCTTTTGTTGATGTGCTGTGTCACATTTTTTGATTTGCATATGTTGAACCATCCTTGTGACCCTGGGATGAATCCAGTTTGATCAAAGTGTATGACCCTTTTCATATGTAATTGGATTCAGTTTGCTAATATTTTATTGAGGATTTTTTCATTTGAATTCATCAAAGATATTGGCCTGTAATTTCCTTTTTTGGTAGTGTCTTTGGTTTTGGTAGTAGGGAGATAGTGGCTTCATAGAATTACTTTGGGAAGGTTCCCTCTACTTTAGTTTTTTGTTTTATTTATTTATTGGACTGCACCAAGTCTTAGTTGTGACATGGGGACTCTTTTAGCTGTGGCATGTGGGATCTAGTTGCCTGACCAGAGATTGAACTCAGGCCCCCTGCATTGGGAGTGCAGCATCTTAGCCATTCCACTAGGGAAGTCCCTCTTTTTGGAAGAGTTGGAGAAGGTTTGGTGTAAGTTCTTTTTTGTATGTTTGATGGAATTCCTCAGTGAAACCATCTTGTCATGGACTTCCATTTGCAGGGAGCTTTTTTTAATTGCAGATTCCGTAAATTTTTCATGATCAATGATCAGATTGTTCAGATTACCTGTTAATTCTTCATTCAATTTTGGTGGGCTGTATGTTTCTAGAAAGTAAGATGGACTTGTTCTATTTTGTGCTGTATTAACAATATTACAATAAACATCTATGCATATATCTATAACAGTGGTGTTTTTATTTTTGTAGGTTAAATTTTTGTAGATGAGGTTGACGGGTAAAGAATAGATACAGTTTTATTTCAGTAGATGTTGCCAAAATATTTTGAACAAAGATATTAGTCATTCATGATCTACTTAACAGTAAGAATATATGTTTTCTGTCTGGTACTGGGTGTTACTGAGTCTTAACTTTTGCCGATCTAATGAAGGAAAATGGTGTGTCTTTGTTGTAATTTGCACTTGCTTATCACTAGTAAGGTTGAAGGCAATGGCACCCCACTCCAGTACTCTTGCCTGGAAAATCCCATGGACGGAGGAGCCTGGTAGGCTGCAGTCCATGGGGTCGCTAGGAGTCGGACACGACTGAGCGACTTCACTTTCACTTTTCACTTTCATGCATTGGAGAAGGAAATGGCAGCCCACTCCAGTGTTCTTGCCTGGAGAATCCCAGGGACGGGGGAGCCTGGTGGGCTGCCGTCTCTGGGGTTGCACAGAGTCGGACACGACTGAAGCGACTTAGCAGCAGCAGCAGCAGTAAGGTTGAACACATTTCCTTGTATTTATTTTAGCCAATGTAATATTTGGTTGTCTTTTTTTCACTTTATTGCCATTCCTTGTGCATTGTACTGTTGTGTTGCAGATAATTTTTTCCTACCATATTGTGATTTTTTTAGTTAATCTCATTTAGATGCCTCCTGATTTCTGCTTACGATAGTTTCCCTTCCTTATATATACTTAAGGTTATATAATATTCTTTCAACTATTTTTTTAATATCCACAATATTTTATTTCTATACTTTCCATCTTTAGTTCATCTTTTTTAACTTTGAAAGATATCTTTAAAAATTTAGAAAAGCTCAGAAATTAATATGCTGCTGTTGCTAAGTCACTTCAGTCGTGTTCGACTCTGTGACCCCATACATGACAGCCCACCAGGCTCCCCCGTCCCTGGGATTCTCCAGGCAAGGATACTGGAGTGGGTTGCCATTTCCTTCTCTGATGCGTGAAAGTGAAGACTCAGCCGTGTCCAACTCTTAGCGATCCCATGGACTGCAGCTTACCAGGCTCCTCCGTCCATGGGATTTTCCAAGCAAGAGAACGGGAGTGGGGTGCCATTGCCTTTTCCGAAATTAATATGAGATTCTACATAATAATGGGTATTATTTAGGTAAACTTTTAACTTCTGTGTGTGAGCACAGACGTGTACCTGAGTGTGTCTTTTGTCACAATTTTAAATAGACTCCCTTAAAACTTTAAGATTTATTTATATACTCAAACATTATATATGTCTATTATACATATAATTGAATCTGTAATTTTCTTTTCCAGAAAGCTGTTTTGTTTGTTTCTTCACATGTTTATTTATGTTTAGTGCTGTTAAAATGTCTGAATATAGTTATAGAATCTAATGAAAACTTTAAAAGTTTTCTTCAAATAATGTTTAGGAAGTTGTCTTTTTTTATATTGCTTTACTTTTTAATGTCAGTAATGAAAATTTTCTTTATTTCAGCTAAAGAAAATTCGATCATTGCTTGTTGCTGGAGCTGCACAATATGATTGCTTTTTCCAGCATTTACGCTTGTTGGATGGAGCGCTTAAACTTTCCGCTAAGGATCTTAGATCCCAAGTGGTTAGAGAAGCTTGTATTACTGTAGCGTAAGTATATTCTTTGTGTGATGAGTATTTTTTATGAATTAATTTCGTGCTCATTGATTGAGTTATTCATTCAGTAAAGCACTAGTAAGATAACCCCCCTAAAGCATGATCCAAAAATCATATGCATAAGGATTAAATTTATGTGATTTGGAAAAAAAAATCTTTCTTAATAGTACTTTATACCAACTTTGAAATATGTTTATATGTCAAAAGTCTACTGGTAGATTTTTGGTCACTAACTCTGTGAGTGTAAGAAAAAAATGAATGGGTCTCAGAACCGGCTCTTCTTATGTAATGTTCTCTTTGCTAATTTGGATATTAAGCTTTTTTTCTGACATTTTAGTAATTGTCCTCGAATTGTAACATCCATCATTAATTTATCAAAGTCTAAACCTATTCAGTATGTTTATATTTTTCTATAATTTAAGGATGGTAGAACACTTGAACCCTTCTTACTGCTGCTCCTGACGAAAAAAAAAAAAAAAATTTGTTGTATATATTGTTGTATAAGCCTTCCTTTGGAGAGAGGGAACACTTAGATACATACTATTAGTATTTATAATCTGGATCATATTAGATGTCCTAGTCAGAACAGAAAAAAATAAACTAAAAAACTCAGGAAATAAAAACTATGAGGATTGCAAGAAAAGGAACAAAACTGCCTTATTAACAGATGATATAATTATCCATGCAGAAAAAGTCAAGAATTAATAAATGATTATAATTAAGGGACCATGTAGCATGGTTGCTAGATACAAGTCAATATACCAAAATAATTGAGTATCTCTTGATAGCAAAACAAAACAAAAATCTTCAGATTGTAACCTTGGAAAATACTTCATGATGAGAATTCCGCTTCTTGCCATGATGCAATAACTGGTATAGGATTAGCCCTCTTGCAGAAAACTGAAGAAAATGTATAAGACAACTGTGTACAGATAATGGACAGCAGACAGAGCAGGACTGTAATTCTTGAAACAAATCAGTTGAACAGTACCATCAGCAGTTTTGACCTGGATGCATTTCTGAACCATGGAGGGGGAGGGAGAACCCAGGCAGAGCAAGACAGTCTTACTCAGTTGAAGAAGAAACAAGAGATGGGAGGTTCTGAAAGCTGAAGTGGCTAAACTTTTCAGTGCAGAATACCGGGGAGAAGAGAGCTATAACAGAAAAAGAGCCATAGAGGTCTGCATAGGGGATCCATGAGTCTAGTTGAACACTCATCTGTGCATGTGAAACGTACAACTCTCTGGGGACAGGAAAGCCCTAGTGCTGGAAGCCATGAGGTAAACAATAATTCCCAGAACTTGCATGGGCTGGGACAGGTTCAAGTTTTGAGGAGCCAGACTGGAGAGACCTTGTCAAACCCCCAGGGCATGCATTTGAGACCCCAGAAAGGCTGTTGTGTAGGAATCGTACTGCTCAGGCTACTCTGGAAGCTGAGTACTCTCAGGCTACCCCTCCTAACAAGCTGGGAAAGATGAGGCTACTTCCAAACGACATCACCTGCTGACCAGAACAAAAGGCTCACACTTTAAAGGAAGACAGCAACATCAGGGCACAGGTGGCCTCCCCTGCTTCTCATCTGAGTTTCACAAGGGAAAACTGAATGTGTAACTGAACACTAGTAAATAGGTCTGAGTACTGCTTTGAATCAGGAATCTGATATTTCGGAGCTAATGTATTCTAAATAAGATATAACTATGTAGAAATTAACCATTTCTGCACCTTGTCAGAAATGTGAGTATTTACAGCATTCTTCATAAGTGTTTTACCCAAAGTCACACTGCTGCTGCTGCTGCTGCTAAGTCACTTCAGTCGTGTCCAACTCTGTGTGACCCCATAGACGGCAAACCATATCAAATTAATTAGGCTGGATTAGTTGTTTAACTGCAAATTTGGAAAGAGAAGACACATTTGTTTAGAGTCACCCAACTAACCAGTGCATCTGTGCACGCTAAGTCACTTCAGTCATATCTAACTCTGTGCGATCCCATGGACTGTAGCCTGCCAGGTTCCTCTGTCTGTGGGATTCTCCAGGCAAGAATACTAGAGTGGGTTGCCACGCCCTCTTCCAGAGGATTTTCCCTGCCCAGGGATCAAAGCTGTGTCTCTTATGTCTCCTGCATTGGCAGGCAGGTTCTTCACCACTGGCGCCACCTGGGAAGCTCCAGTCAGTGTATGTGTGTTAGTTGTTCAGTTGTGTCCAACTCCTTGTGACCCCCTGGACTGTAGCTCACCAGGCTCCTCTGTTCATGGAAGTTTCCCCAGGCAAGAATACTGGAATGGGTTGCCATTTCCTTCTTCAGAGGAACTTCCCAGTCCAGGGACTGAACCCGAGTACCCTGCATTGCAGGCAGATTCTTTACCGACTGAACCACCATTCTTTACTGTCTGTTTACCAGGAAAGCTGGTAACCAAGGTATAGTAGAGTTCTATTTTCAATCAAGAATTCTGAAATCCTACACCAAAGATGTCAGGAAGTATTTGTGACTGAAATAGTAGTGGTACCATTAATACAAATAGTAGAATACTGATTTGGGTAAGATTTTACTTGTTTGTACAATATGTTGATACTGGGGCATCAGAATGAAAATATCTGATGGATAAAGACTAAACATCAGGACAGTCAAAGCTGAGTGTTTTACCTGTCACGTCAGTGCTTAAATTCTGAGATCAAATGGCTTCTCTATTGCAGAGAGATGCTTAAAATGCCAAAATCAACTTTGCACTAGACAGTAAAAGGTCAGGGAAAGAAAGAAATATGTAATATCTGCACTTTCCTTTCTCTCTTTCGTTTTTCTGTCATTTTAGAACTGGTTAAAATAAAGATTTTAGGTTAATTCAGTAAAAGAATATTTTAAAATTATATGGTCCTACCTATATTTAATGTTAAACTATTTTTCTAAGACAACATTTTTTGTCTTCCTTTATAGCCATCTTTCAACAGTTTTGGGAAACAAGTTTGATCATGGCGCTGAAGCCATTGTACCTACACTTTTTAATCTCGTCCCCAATAGTGCAAAAGTCATGGCGACTTCTGGATGTGCAGCAATCAGATTCATAATTCGGGTAGGTTCTTTTCCTATTTTTTTTTCCTGTCTTCCTCTGTGTGTCTCCCTGTCCATTTGTCTGTCTCTGTCTCTCTCTTTCAATGTACTTAAATAAATCATTGGAATTTTTTTAAACCCCAAGAAAAAAATTACTTTTGAATAATTTTTCTGATAATAAAAGTAATACACAGGTATTAATGAAATTTAAATAGTAAAGATGATTACAAAGTAAAGATGCTTGTATACAGAATATAATAGGCACAATATGCACGTGCATGTGTGAGACTGTGTGTGTGAATCATGTTACAGGTCAGTTCAGTTCACTCAGTCGTGTCCGACTCTTTGCCACCCCATGAATCGCAGCATGCCAGGCCTCCCTGTCCATCACCAACTCCCAGAGTTCACCAACACTCACGTGCATCAAATTGGTGATGCCATCCAGCCATCTCATCCTCTGTCATCCCCTTCTCCTCCTGCCCCCAATCCCTCCCAGCATCAGAGTCTTTTCCAACTAGTCAGCTCTTCGCATGAGGTGGCCAAAGTATTGGAGTTTCAGCTTCAACATCAGTCCTTCCAATGAACACCCAGGACTGATCTCCTTTAGGATGGACTGGTTGGATCTCCTTGCAGTCCAAGGGACTCTCAAGAGTCTTCTCTAACACCACAGTTCAAAAGCATCAATTCTTCAATGCTCAGCTTTCTTCACAGTCCAACTCTCACATCCATACATGACCACAGGAAAAACCATAGCCTTGACTAGACAGACCTTTGTTGGCAAAGTGATGTCTCTGCTTTTGAATATGCTATCTAGGTTGGTCATAACTTTCCTTCCAAGGCGTAAGCATCTTTTAATTTCATGGCTGCAGTCATCATCTGCAGTGATTTTGGAGCCCCCAAAAAGAAAGTCTGACACTGTTTCCACTGTTTCCCCATCTATTTCCCATGAAGTGATGGGACCAGATGCCATGATCTTCGTTTTCTGAATGTTGAGCTTTAAGTCAACTTTCTCACTCTCTTCTTTCACTTTCATCAGAAGGCTTTTTAGTTCCTCTTCACTTTCTGCCATAAGGGTGGTGTCATCTGCATATCTGAGGTGATTGATATTTTTCCCAGCAATCTTGATTCCAGCTTGTGCTTCTTCCAGCCCAGCGTTTCTCATGATGTACTCTGCATATAAGTTAAATAAGCAGGGTGACAATATACAGCCTTGACATACTCCTTTTCCTATTTGGAACCAGTCTGTTGTTCCATGTCCAGTTCTAACTGTTGCTTCCTGACCTGCATACACGTTTCTCAAGAGGCAGGTCAGGTGCTCTGGTATTCCCATCTCTTTCAGGATTTTCCACAGTTTATTGTGATCCACACAGTCAAAGGCTTTGGCATAGTCCATGAAGCAAAATTACGTGTTTTTCTGGAACTCTCTTGCTTTTTCAATGATCCAGCGGATGTTGGCAATTTGATCTCTGGTTCCTCTGCCTTTTCTAAAACCAGCTTGAGCATCAGGAAGTTCACGGTTCACATATTGCTGAAGCCAGGTTGGAGAATTTTGAGCGTTACTTTACTAGCATGTGGGATGAGTGCAATTTTGCAATAGATAGTTGGAACATTCTTTGGCATTGCCTTTCTTTGAGATTGGAATGAAAACTGACCTTTTCCAGTCCTGTGGCCACTGCTGAGTTTTCCAAATTTGCTGGCATATGAGTGCAGCACTTTCACAGCATCATCTTTCAGGATTTGAAATAGCCCAACTGGAATTCCGTCACCTCCACTAGCTTTGTTCGTAGTGATGCTTTCTAAGGCCCACTTGACTTTGCATTCCAGGATGTCTGGCTCTAGGTGAGTGATCACACCATCATGATTATCTTGGTCATGAAGATCTTTTTTGTACAGTTCTTCTGTGTATTCTTGCCACCTCTTAATATCTTCTGCTTCTGTAGTAACAGACAAATGTTAAACAGTAAAAATATTACAAGCAGTGGTAATAGATGACAACAAATTCTTAATATTTCTCATCATCCACCTCTTAAAGGTGGCAGAAGAAGAGTTAAAAATGTAAAACTTCCCCACTTAAATTTTTAAATTTTGCTCTTCTACAACTCACCACTCTAACCATTCAGGATGTACTTTTCCAAACCTCTATTTTGTGCCTATACAAACTATATTTACTACAAAATGTAAGTGTAGCATTTTATATATATTTTATATATATGTATAAATGTTTTTTTACCCTTGCTTTTTAAACTTCATGTACTCAGGCAGCTTCCCTTGTTTAATTATTTTTGATGTCTAAGTCAGGTCTTAGTAAAGGGGCTAATATTAAGCTGTCCTCACCATATTTGAAGTTTGTGAAATTCTTTTTCTCTGTCCTTTACCTTACTCTGTGTATTATTAGTATCTTAAAGGTTTTAAAATTTAATAATTGAAGAATATTATTTCATATTCTACGTTGCATTTCTTGGATTATTAGAAAACATTAGGTATTTTTTTCCTTTAATAGCTTTTCTAAGGATTGCCAGTTTATATTTGGTGCCTTTTTTCCTTGCGTTTTTTTCTATGGCCTTTTTTCTATGTTATTAGAACAGTTGGTCCTCCTTATCCATGGGTTCTGCATCTGTGGATTCAACCAACCTCAAATCAGAAATATTTGTGGTGGAAAGAATTGTAATGCGTTTCAAGAAGCAAAACTTGTATTGCCTTCTGCTGGCATCTGTTTCTATAACATTTATAATAATTACAACTATGTGTGTATCATTTGCATTATATTAACTAAGTAATCTAGAGATGACAAAGTATACAGGAAAAAAAAGTGTAGGTTTTATGCATATACTGTACCATTTTATGTAAGGGATTTGTATATCCCGAATTTTGGTATCCTCACAGGGTCCCAGAACCACCCCCGTGGACGCTGAAGGACAACTGTATATTAATTTTATTTATAAATATTTTCTACCAGTTTGTCATTTCTTCATATATTGTTTAAGCTACACTTGATATATATATATAGAAATTTTATGTTTTTTTGTTTTGAGACAATGCTATTTTTGTGGATTTTGTTATATAAAGTTAAAACAACCTTCCCCATTTCTCAGTTATAAAAATAGTCAGTTTTTAAACCTTTTATGATTTTGTTTTTTAGATTTAACTTAATTTTATTTTTGTGTACAATATGGATATGTGACTTTGTTTTCCCCAGATACAAAACCAGTTGACCCGGTGGTGTGTAGTAGATTATAGTTCAGTCTTTTCTTAAACTACCACTGTTTTCTTGTAGTAAATTTCCATAAATATATGGGTCTGTTTTTTAAATGCCTTTCCAGTTTCTTTGATCAATTTATCCTCTCCTGGTAAATGATATCTGTCTCTAATGCTGCTGTACCAGGTGTTTTTTTAGCAGTAAAATCTAGTCCCTGTGAAGAAATCTATGAATCTATCTCGGAAAATATCCCTTTTCTTTCTGTTTTAATATTTTTGTAAGCTTCACTAAATCTGGCACCTTCATAACAGTGTTAAAAACCGGTGGAAATGATTGAAATCTTTATTTTTTTCTCTGAGTTTAATAGGAGTGCTTTAAATATGACCTCTGGGATGAATTTTTGGATATTCTGGATTAGGTCTGAGAATTTCCTCCTATTTATATTTTGCTAAATTTTGATCAGTAGTAGATGTGGAATCTTGTCAGATATCCCTTTAGAAATGATTGTCTCTCTTCATTTATCCATTGTACATTCATGAAATGAATTCTGCTTGGCCATTTTACATTATGATACTGCTAGATGCAGTTGGCTGATACTTAAGAAGACTCTTGACATGAGGTTGTATACTGTTAATTTAAGAAAAGTTTCTTCTACCATGGATATATTACCATTTTGTATTATATTATTATATGTTCTTTTTTTAAAAAAAAAAAAAGGAAAATACTTGCTAGAGGTATTGTTAAGAGATTTTTTATAAGCTTCAAATTTGTTACATTGGTACCCATGGGGTTCTTTTATTTTTTTCTAGTTGTTTAATTTCTATATTTATGTTTCTTAATTACTTTATTTGACTTGCTGTGGCTTACTTCTTTTTTCCCCCTAGATTTTTGTGGTATATTCTCACTTTGTCATAGTTTTTATTGTTTAATCACATAAGACTTTCTTATCATAATGTTGTGTTCTGAGTTTGGCATTAGCAGCATCCAGCGATTTAGATTTACCACACTCTATTTTATATTTCTCAGTCGTTTGTAATTTCCATTTCAACTTTCTCATTGAATTACATAAGGATATTGTCTGCATTTTCAGATGGTTCTTTTGTCATTCTTATCATTTTGTAATTTCATGACCTTTTTTTTTTTTAAATTTTATTTTATTTTTAAACTTTACATAATTGTATTAGTTTTGCCAAATATCAAAATGAATCCGCCACAGGTATACATGTGTTCCCCATCCTGAACCCTCCTCCCTCCTCCCTCCCCATTCCATCCCTCTGGGTCGTCCCAGTGCACCAGCCCCAAGCATCCAGTATCGTGCATCGAACCTGGACTGGCAACTCGTTTCATACATGATATTTTACATGTTTCAATGCCATTCTCCCAAATCTTCCCACCCTCTCCCTCTCTCACAGAGTCCATAAGACTGTTCTATACATCAGTGTCTCTTTGCTGTCTCGTACACAGGGTTATTGTTACCATCTTTCTAAATTCCATATATATGCGTTAGTATACTATATTGGTGTTTTTCTTTCTGGCTTACTTCACTCTGTATAATAGGCTCCAGTTTCATCCACCTCATTAGAACTGATTGAAATGTATTCTTTTTAATGGCTGAGTAATACTCCATTGTGTATATGTACCACAGCTTGCTTATCCATTCATCTGCTGATGGACATCTAGGTTGCTTCCATGTCCTGGCTATTATAAACAGTGCTGCGATGAACATTGGGGTACACGTGTCTCTTTCCCTTCTGGTTTCCTCAGTGTGTATGCCCAGCAGTGGGATTGCTGGATCATAAGGCAGTTCTATTTCCAGTTTTTTAAGGAATCTCCACACTGTTCTCCATAGTGGCTGTACTAGTTTGCATTCCCACCAACAGTGTAAGAGGGTTCCCTTTTCTCCACACCCTCTCCAGCATTTATTACTTGTAGACTTTTGGATCGCAGCCATTCTGACTGGTGTGAAATGGTACTTTATAGTGGTTTTGATTTGCATGATCAGAGAATTTGATGGTACAATTTCTTTTTCATTGAATAACCTGAATTTTGTTAATATCCGAGTACATCATATATTTAGATAGGTAGTCTTTTAGTATTTGTGAAATATGGAATTCATTTATAGAGTGCTTTATTCATTTCTAAATCTAGTTTGTTCATATTATTCTAGTTCTTTATGGTCTTATTTTTTTTTTAATCTTATTTTCTTAAAAGTTTCTTGTTCTTTGTCAGTGTCAAGAATAAATTCTCTTTTACTTCCCCAGCCTTTTGGAAAGTATATATTAAAAAAAAAAATAAGAAGTATATATTTTTATCTTATTTGTGTCATTGTTTTCCCCTTAACCACTGAATTAATTTCGAGCAACTAAAGTTGATTATGGTGGGTTTTTTGTGTTTTTTTTTTTCTGCTTTTATTCCTGCCTAGTGTTTATTAGGACTCTTCCCATTAAAAATATTTGCTTGATCTTAGTGTGTTCTCCAAAGAAAGCAATGGCACCCCACTCCAGTACTCCTGCCTGGAAAATCCCATGGACGGAGAAGCCTGGTAGGCTGCCGTCCATGGGGTCGCTGAGGGTCGGACATGACTGAGCGACTTCCCTTTCACTTTTCACTTTCATGCATTGGAGAAGGAAATGGCAACCCACTCCAGTGTTCTTGCCTGGAGAATCCCAGGGATGGGGGAGCCTCGTGGGCTGCCATCTGGGATCGCATAGAGTCAGACACGAGTGAAGTGACTTAGCAGCAGCAGCAGCACTGTGTTCTCAGTTTTCATCAATATTTATTTTTTCATATTTCTAAATGGCTTTGCTTTGCCATTGTACAAGAATTCAAAAATTGGACTTCAGGTTCACATTTCTTTTCTCTCAGAATTATGTCCTTTTCACAAAGAATTGTTTTCTTAACTCTGTTGTTTTTATAGTGAGATGTTGTTTGATTCTTTTATTTAAAAACAGCACCACTGCTGCCTTAGGAAGCTTTGTAGGAGAGTCCCTCTGTTAGGAGTTACCTCACAGCATCTTTCATTTGTGCTGTCTTTACACAGAGGAGCAAGATTTCTGACTAAAATGAAGTTTGTTCAAATTTATGTTCGTTTTCATGTATCATTTATTTATTGCTTCTGTTTGTTTCCTGTCTTTCAGTTGTATATGTTCTCAGGAAAAATCCTTTAAATTCTGCTTACTTGACAGTACCCAATTTGCCATTTTTAAGTTTGTTTATACTTCATGTATTATTTTCAGATTGCCTGTTTTTCATGAGTTTGTTTCATGTTATTGAGACAATAACATGTCCCATCGTCTCACAGAAAATACGAATCAGGTTGTTGTTGTTTTACATTATTTCCTGTTTTCTATATTTTTGTTTGTTTCCCAGGGGCCTGCTTCTAAGTTGTTCTGAAATAGCATTTGTTTGAATGCATCATCTGTAATTGTGAGGATCACTTATTTTCCTTTGGAATAGCTCCCCTGAATATGGTGTAGCAATAGGTTAGTCTCTAGCCCCATCTCTGCCACTGTGTTGTTTAAGAGTTAATCAGCAGCAGTAGGATTTTGAGATCATGAGAGAGGGGAGGAAGAAGGTAGGTGAGACCTGCTATGTGGTATGCTGTGGCTAGGGAGTCCCTTTGGGCTTTCTTTAACTCCTCAGTAATGTTCAGGGATGAGTTCTTCTGGATGCTCTAATAGAAATAAAGTATATGAAAAATATAATGCACTCGAATCATTCCAAAACCATTACCACCCCACCCCCTGTTGCCCTCCCCCCCGCACCCCCAACCTGTTCATGGGAAACTTGTCATCCACAAAACTGGTCCCTCGTGCTAGGGGAGCAAGTCCACAGAGCCCTTCCATACTGGATATAGCAGTTGAATAACATGCAGATCAGCACTGTGTTGCATTATCCTCATCTTGAACAACTTCAGGTCTGTGGGTAGCTTCCCTCTGTCAGAGGTGAAAAAAGTGTTCCCTCTGTGTTGGTTGAGTTAGTTGTGGCCACTCACTCTTTCCTTCACTCTAAGACTTGTTTCCTCCCGAGTACGGAAGCTCTGTGGGCTGATAGCCTTCAGCTGCAGCCTCTTCAAAGCCTGCAAAGCTTGTCGAGATCTGCCTTTCCTGGAGTCTTGCCCTTTCCTAGTTATGGCCCATATCTAGTAAACTGATTGACGTGGAAGAGTAGAGTTTTGGCCATCTTAGGCCATTTTGAGACTATCTTCCAGAGCTCCCCAGTGATTTTGGGTTAAGAGGTCCTTGGGCTGTATCACAGATTGATTTCTTCCTTTGCCTAGTCTTGCTTCCTTCTCACTTCCACCAGTGTTGATCCCAAAAGCACTGCTTAATATTAAAAAGGCTGAACTCCATCTCACAGCCTGCTTCCTAGGTAACCCAGCCTGTACCATCAGCTCAGAAGAAAAATAGGAGATTTAAAGCATCAAATATGTATCCTTAGGTTACTGTTTTATTTTAATGTCTCTTGTGAACTTCTTAGTGTTTGCTTTACTAAAGAAGAGGTGGCTCAGGTGGTAAAGAATCTGTAATACAGAAGACCCAGGTTTGATCCCTGAGTCAGGACGATCCCCTGGAGAAGGGAATGGCAACCCACTCCACTATTCTTGCCTGGAGGATCCCAGTAACAGGGTAGCCTGCCAGGCTACAGTCCATGGGGTCACAAAGAGTCAGACACAACTGAGCTACTAACACACAAACACTCTCACTAAAGAAGAATGTAAGAATTACTAATAGAAATCAGAAGATTATATACCTGAATTCTAGAGAGCTGTGGTTCAGCCAGGATGAAAGTTCAGTTAAAATCACTGTTTCAAAGTGCATTCTTGATAATTATGCAGATTCACTCTGATAACCTGCTTTGATGACATAGCAGTTACTGTGCTCTCCAGCAGTAGCCATGGTACATCAAAGAATAAGACCAGTATGTGTCTGGTTCCCCCCAAAGTACACTGTCCTAACAGTTCTTTGTAGTTATCAGTTAACTTGTCCTTATTATTTAATATTACAACCACATCTGCCCTTCTGAAATTGTATCGTTACTATTTAATTTGGGAAAACCTTTTGACTGGTCTTAATTTCTTTCAAAATCTGATTTTATGGTTATTTTTGTTCTTTTCTAATATAGCTAAATACTTGAATGCAAAGCAAGTAAAGGAAGAGATTATGTAAGGTACACGGTATTTCTCAACCTCTTCTAAACTGTCTTTTTCAGCATACTCATGTACCCAGACTTATACCTTTAATAACAAGCAATTGCACATCGAAATCAGTTCCTGTACGGAGGTAAGTTTTGAAAAAACTTAGTATAGCTTTATGTTGAATATTGCATTATGTCTGATTCTTAGTTGGGTACAAAAATTAGTTGTCATCAATTTCTTGCCTTCTAGAAACCTTATTAAAGTTTTTTAATTTATGTAAGGCAAAAAGGAACAATGTGCTTATTATGACTATCCACATTTCTTGGCCTTTTCGTATTAAAGTGTGTCTGAAAGTCGCTCAGTCATTTCTGACTTTTTGCGACCCCAATGACTTCTCCATGGAATTCTCTAGGCCAGAATACTGCAATGGGTAGCCGTTCCCTTCACCCAGGGACCTTCCAAACCCAGGGATCAAACCCGGATCTCCCACATTTTAGTTTATTTGGGCCACTATTTCTTTGGTTTTCAGAGAGTTTGGAGTCTAGAGTCAGCCCTCACCTAGAATCCTACAACTTTGATAGACTGTCCTGCCTTGGGCAGTCATTTAATTGCCCTGAACCTCATGTCTGTGTATGTTAGTGGGTCTAATGATGTGGACCCCATAGAGGTGTGAGGTTAAATGAGAAGGACACTAGAAGACGTGAACATAGTGTTTGGCACAGAGTCTACAGTCATGCTCGCCTGTCAGTGTCCGTCGCATCATTCCCACCGTCTTTGGTATCACTGGTATCACCACTAGCACCACTAGTGTTAAAGACAAAAAACAAGATTTGTGTATTGGATATTTAAGGAAATTGTAAAAAACGCTTTCCCCTCTTTTGTTTGATAAATATGTTTATTTAAGTACTTAGAATGTTCGGGAAAATAAGACATCATTGTTACCTGTAAGTGATTTGGAATTTGAGGACAGTTGTTTAATTACCTCTCTCTTATAGCAGGGTCAGCAAATAACAGTCCATTGGGCAGGTCTGTCCAACAGTCTAGTTTTGTACAGGCACAAGCTAAAACTGTAACTTAACATTTTTGAAAGGTGGTTAAAAAGGTGGGGGAAAAAATGAGAGACTATGTTGTTCTCAAAGCCTAAAATATTTGCTGCCTGAAATATTTACTCTCAGGCCCTCTACAGAAAAGATTCACCAGTCACTGTCTTACACTGAATAAAATTATAATTGGAAAATTAGAAATGTTACAGAGAAGAGGAAGTCAAGAAATGCATCATAGAATTATCCTGAAAATGGGGAGCATTTCAATACCTGTAAAGGAAGTGAGGTGTAGGCAGAGATGGAAAGCTATGCTGCAGGCTGCAGAGCCATTGGACTGGCCACTGAGCCCAGAAGATGTGATAAATGGGAGGTTTCAGTAGGAAAAGAGGCTGACTGCGGAGGGAAAGGGGATAGATAGAAGTCAGGATATGGAGGGCTTTGAACGACTGGAAGAGAAATTCTGATATTGTTTGATAAGCGGTTTTTGGTGAGAAGTAATGTCATCCATCCTAGTTTTTATTCCAGCTGTGAACAGTGATTAAAAAGGGACAATGAAAAGCACTGGTTTAATTAAGTAGGACTTCTTACATCTCATGTAAGAGATGGGGTGGAAAACTGGAGCTGTATTTGTGATAATTGAGAGGAAGATTGAAGATTTTATTGAGTAAATTCAAGAGATTTCAGACAGAATTGAGACGTGATTATTGGATTTGAATGAGGGAGGTGATATCAACTGCTTCAAATGTCAGGGTTTAAGTCCCACTCTGTCACTACGGGCAAATTAATTTAACCTCCGTGTTATTTCCTGATCTGTACCATATGGACTCCACGAGTAGACTGAGAGGATAAGGATTAATTTGTTGTTTTGTATGTAGTGTTTGAGTTGACATCATAGCTTTCTTGGTCACCATTTGTGTGTCTTCAATTTCTAGTGCATAGTAGGTGTTTGATAAGTATCTTTTAAATTAAATTAAATTTTATATTTGAAAAACATTTTCAAGTTAAAATTAAGGTCTTTTTGAACTATTAAGCATAGGAATAGTTGGAGTCTTAAAAAAAGTTAAGTATTTGAGAGTAAAAATATCTAAAAATATGTCTTATACTTTAATTCAGAAGACAAAATGCTGTATTATAGAAGAAAGTATTAATTAACATTTAGTTGTAAAATTATATAACTGAGTATTAATGTTGCAACATTTAGTTAATAGTTAATTTTTATTTTTCAGGCGTTCATTTGAATTTTTAGATTTATTATTACAGGAGTGGCAGACTCACTCATTGGAAAGGTATGCATCGACTCTTCCTCTTCCACCACTCTCCCCTCCCCTTTGTCATCAGTTCTTTAGAAATTGATGGTATTGGATTTGCATTATTTCCCATTTTCCTTTAAAAGTTATTTGTACTGATTTTCCTTTAAAGCTGAGGTGCTCCTCTTACTCATCATAGCTGTGATTTTCTTCTTTGTGGGGTGAATGAGGGTCTCTTAGGTGAATGGGCAAGAAATTCCAGGTTAAATTGGGCAAAAATTCCAGGTTTTATAAGAAATTCCAGGTTAAATTGGGCAGGTAGTTTAAAATGTATTTCTAGTCATGTAAGATAGGTTTCCCAAGGTGCAATTAATCAAGTAATGAATGATTTAGGATAGAAGAAAGGCACTTCTTTTCAGAGGAAAGAGATCAAAAACGTGAGAGAGATCTGTTGGCAGATTTCTCCACACCAGCTGTCAGGTGTCATTGGCCGTGTGTATCCTGGGCAGTGTTTAATGAAGCTCTGCAGTGAAAAAGAGGAAAATAAGGGCAGCGAGTCAATCACTGGCTATCTGTATGGCTGTATTTCTCATTTGTTTCACATGTGAAGCTTGGGATCCACATGTATTTATGTTGAATACATTGCTGATTTTCCATTCTTATGGAAAGCATTAAATCTATTCACAACCCATTTTTAAAAAATAGAATATGTTGTTTACTGCAGGCATGATGTAATTCCAAGTTTTCTTTAAGTTCTCTTGTGGCAGCTGCTATGCGGTCGGTTGGTAACTGACTGTGTACTACTGGCACATTTCTACACTGGTAGGTTAGTGAGGAACCACACCAGAGATTTTCTTTAATTCATGACAAATTTAAAATGTTAGTACTGTTTGTCTGGATTCCATATAAAAATAATTATGTTCAGGTTTATAATGTTTGACTTGTCAGAAGGAAACCATACATGAATAAAATTAGTGGGGCAGATTATTAGGAAATCTTGCAATCTTAGATTCATTATTATATGCTAGTTACCTTTTTTCTCTCCCTTGCCCATTTGTGATTGATGTGTGATATATAGTATATAGGCAGTATCGTTTGTGGTGAAATACATAGTTTTATACATGATCCTAAAGGTACTTTATTTTATAGACATGCAGCTGTCTTGGTTGAAACTATTAAGAAGGGAATTCATGATGCTGATGCTGAGGCCAGAGTGGAGGCAAGAAAGTAAGTCTATAACATATTTTTGTGGTGGTTTAAACATACTTTGGTCTTTTCTTCGACAGAAATTATGCTGCGAGAATGAAAATATTGAAAGTGTCCTAAGTATTGTATTTGATCAGCTCTTTAGTCAAGTGGAGATTGATTTTTCTCCATTAAACCTGTACTGGTTGTCTATCAGTTTACTTAGCCTTGTTGTTTATATATCCATCAGTATTCGTATTACATCATAACATATTCACTTTTGTTGTGAATAAAAATATCTAATTTACTGAACATTTGTTACGTACTTGATACTTTGTAGGGCAGTAGGTATATGTTCTTTTTTAATCCTTAAAATGATCCAATGAAGGTGCTATCTCCTTTGGCAACTGAAGTTTGGAGATCTGGAAGTTTGCACAAGGCCACCCAAATTGTAAGGATTATAGTCAGGTTTTGAACTGAGATTCCTTTTCTCAAAAGCCTGTTGTCTTCCTCCAAAAACTTGTTTAATTTAGAAAGTATTCACTTGGCACATTGTGGCTGTATTAAAACCTTTGCGGTTAAAAACTTTTGCTTTTCTTGAATGTACACATTTTACGGTTAATGTGTAATCATGCAAAGTTATTTCTTTAAGGTGTTTTTCTTTTTTTAGAAAAAAACCTTAAATTTTGTTGTTTGTTTTACAGGACATATATGGGTCTTAGAAACCACTTCCCCGGTGAAGCTGAAACACTGTATAATTCCCTCGAGCCGTCTTATCAGAAGAGTCTTCAGACTTACTTAAAGAGTTCCGGCAGTGTAGCATCTCTTCCACAATCAGACAGGTCCTCATCTAGCTCCCAAGAAAGCCTCAAGTAAGGCCATATAAAGGATCATTACTGATTTCTTCCTCTTTTCAGCTCCACCAAGTTCCTTAAGTTGGATGGTTGAGTATCTGATTGCTTTCTTCTTAAAGCCTTGGAAGAATGATGACTGAATGTGCTTATTTCCCTTGGTCTATTGCCTCAGGGGTTGGATTACATGCTTGTATAGCTTCTTCTCATTGGGTTGAGTTTAGGGATTCAAAGTTTGTGCGAACATCTTCACTCACGTTTTGTTAGAATATGTTCATGTCTTTGAGAAAGATTGGAAACCACTGATTCGTATACTTTTTTTTAATACACCCAAAATAGTCCATATAGTAAGTAGCCCATTTCTAGGGCACTGTTGTGGAGGGATTATAATGGAGATTCAGAAATCATCTTTAAAACTTTTACACAGCGCTGTGTGACTGGTAAACACGCCATTGCTTTCTTTGCTTGCCTCTGGCATAGTTTGAGATTTTCAGCAACTCCCTCCAGGGGACAAAATTATCTAGTGTCTGACTCACTTCTCTGTGACTCCACTCTCATCATTATGCTGGCCACCTCAAACCCTTGCTGCTTTGGCAGTTATACCCTATTTTCTGTTTCTCTAGCCCTGTAAGATGGCTAAGATCCCTAGCAGTGGCCACAAATATCTGCAGATTTCTCTAGGGAAGAGCAGCTCACAGAATATCGGTCTACCTCGCTGTAGTTGCTGTGTCTTTAGGGTCTTCACCCCCACAAAGACTGCTAGTTGCCTTGGCAACTTCCTGGTCCTGGACAGGTACCAGCGTGGGCGAAAGAGGTATCTGGGGCACAACTGCAGGAAGTACTCACAGGGTCTTATGAGTACTGTACTAAATAAGAGTTCAATGGCTTACAAGTTTTCAGAGTAAAAGAAGATACGATTTGATTAAAAAAAAATAATAATTATTGTAGGAATAATTGTACCTAAACTTCTATTTAAATTTGTGATAAATCCTTCACCTTGAATGAGCTTTGTTGCTTTTTTTCCCTTTACTTTTTCTTGCTGTACTCAAACTTTGTATATGAGTCGGCTGAAGATCATTGTTAAAATACAGAATCTGATTAAGTAAATCTGGGATGGGACCTGAGATTCTGCATATTTTACACATTCCCATGGAACAACAGACTGGTTCCAAATAGGAAAAGGAGTGCGTCAAGGCTGTATATTGTCACCCTGCTTATTTAACTTATATGCAGAATACATCATGAGAAACGCTGGGCTGGAAGAAGCACAAGCTGGAATCAAGATTTCAGGGAGAAATATCAATAACCTCAGATATGCAGAGGACACCACCCTTATGGCAGAAAGTGAAGAGGAACTAAAGAGCCTCTTGATGAAGGTGAAAGAGGAGAGTGAAAAAGTTGGCTTAAAACTCAACATTCAGAAAACTAAGATCATGGCATCTGGTCGCATCACTTCATGGGAAATAGATGGGGAAACAGTGGAAACAGTGTCAGACTTTATTTTTCTGGGCTCCAAAATCACTGCAGATGGTGACTGTAGCCATGAAATTAAAAGATGCTTACTCTTTGGAAGAAAAGTTATGACCAACCTAGATAGCATATTAAAAGCAGAGACATTACTTTGCCAACAAAGGTTCGTCTAGTCAAGGCTATGGTTTTTCCAGTGGTCATGTATGGATGTGAGAGTTGGACTGTGAAGAAAGCTGAGCACTGAAGAATGGATGCTTTTGAACTGTGGTGTTGGAGAAGACTCTTGGGAGTCCCTTGGACTGCAAGGAGATCCAACCAGTCCATTGTGAAGGAGATCAGCCCTGGGATTTCTTTGGAAGGAATGATGCTAAAGCTGAAACTCCAGTACTTTGGCCACCTCACTCGAAGAGTTGACTCATTGGAAAAGACTCTGATGCTGGGAGGGATCGGGGGCAGGAGGAGAAGGGGACGACAGAGGATGAGATGGCTGGATGGCATCACTGACTCTATGGACGTGAGTCTGAGTGAACTCAGGGAGTTGGTGATGGACAGGGAGGCCTGGTGTGCTGCGATTCATGGGGTCGCAAAGAGTTGGACACTACTGAGCGACTGAACTGAACTGAACTGAAGGTGATATCATTGCTTTTTGTCTATGGACCATTCTTTGAGTAGCAAGGATCTAAATAAGATATTTTATTAGAACATCTTTAAGCATAAACAACTTTGAAATCTGTGGACTTGAATCAATCTGCCTCAACATAACAGTTTTAGGAGACAGTTATAAAAATAATATAATATTGGGTTTGATAACCAAATGCCAAATTTACCATTTAATAATAATAACTTAGGGCTTCCTTGGTGATTCAGATGGTAAAAAATTGGCCTGCAGCGTGGAGACCTGGGTTTGATCCCTGGGCCAGGAAAATCCCTTGGAATAGGGAATGGCAACCCACTCCAGTATTCTTGCCTGAAGAATTCCATGGACAGAACCTTGTGGGCTACAGTCCATGGGGTCACAGAGTCGGACACAGCTGACTGACTTACACACAATAATAACTTAAGAATATTTTCAGTAGTCTGACATTACCTCTCTTCCCCTCACCTTTAAAATTTGTAGATAGGGAATTCCATGGCAGTCCAGTGGTCAGGACTCTATGCTCACTGTCATGGACCCAGATTCAGTCCCTGGTTTGGGAACTAAAAATCCCACAAGCCGACTTCTCTGGTGGTCCAGTGATTTAAGAATCCCCCGCCAATGCAGATCAAATCCCCCGAATACAGATTCGATCCCTAGGCTGGGAAGATTGTACATGTCACAGGGCAGCTAAGCCCGTGGGCCACAGCTGCCGAGCCTGTGCTTGACAGCGCAAGACCCACAACTACTGAAGCCGCGTGCTCTAGAGCCCGAGCTCCACAAGAGAAGCCTCCGCAACGAGAATGCCTTGAAGCACAACTAGAGGAGGCCGGCACAGCAACGACGATCAAGTGCAGCCAAAGATAAATAATAAAATTTTTAAAAATCCCACAAGCCACATAGCACAACAAGCAAGTGAAAAAATGAATAATATAATAAAGTAAAATAAAATTCATAGGTATACTTTCCAAACCCTCTTACATACTTAGATATGTTTATTTTGGGGCTGCAGAGTACCATTGTAGTTACAGGTAAGTAATCAGAAAAGATATTAAAGGAGGCAGTGGATTCTTTTGAAATGATTCTAGCTGTTTTGCTTTCTATACGTGTTAATACACGTTACCCTCAGCAGCAGTTGTGGCTTTGTTTCTCTTGCCCCACACAGTAACACTTAATAGCACTACTGTAGATGGCATTATATCTACAGAGTAATTGCTTGACTTTCCAGTGGCCACAACTGTTATGACTTAGGTGATGGAGGCTTTGGTTTCACTGAACTCCCTGTGTACTGGTAATAATACTCGCTCTCTCTCCTTCTAAGTAAAATACCTCAGAATAAAAGTGTTGGAGAGGGCCATTATTGAGTTCCCTGTTATAATATGTGTGCCGAGGACAAGAGTGAATAGCAGCCACCTGGTCCCTGTTCCTGTAGAGCTTACAGTCTTTATTCAGTGCTAGTTATTTCATTTTTGCTTCACAACTAATTTAGATACCAGTGATACATGACAGCAACTGTTCTGAAGTGATTTGTCAAAGAAAAATTGAAACCAAGTACTTCTCAACTCTTCAGAAATCTCAGTGGTGCTTCATTAAGTGTTATCAGAGGAGTGATAAATTATTAAAAGTATTTCTTTTTACTTTGCAGTCGCCCCTTTTCTGCAAAATGGTCTACAGCAAACCCATCTGCTGTGGCTGGAAGAGGTAAATCGCCTTTTTAAGAGTCATAGCATATTTTACTTAATCAAGTAAAAGTGACTTTATAAATAAATGTTACTATGTAAAAAGCTTTTCTCACTCAGTGTGTCATCAAGAATTTAAAAGTTTAAAACATTTATAAAGTTTTCCTTAAAAGTTTTTGAAGCACATTAGAACTGTTTAAAAGCTAAACAGTTAAAAACAATAGCTTTTAAACTGTTTTAATGTGACCCACAAGGAGAAAATCATTTTACATTGTAAATACCACACATATACACTTTACAACCTGTGTTTGTATACCACATACATGTACTACATACAATGTATTATATGTAATTATATACCTACAACATACATGTAACATGTAGTATATTATATGCCAATATATTTGTATAGTATAATCTGAAGTTCCAGGAAGTCTACTTACCTTTACTTGTGACACACTCTGTTTTCTATTTTGTTTCATTTCTTTAAAGTGCCATCCTGACCCACTCAGTTAATTTCACAGCTTTATTAATGGGTCATAACTCAGAGTTTATAAAACTCCTTATTAAAACTGGAAAACTAAACACCAGAAATTTATTTTTATTTTATTTTTATGTTTTAATATTTATTCAGGTCCATTTTTGAACTGAGGTGACTTCTTTTAGCATCTCAGCCATTAAACACCAGAAATTTAATGACTTAATTTGCATTGCCTGAGAGTGGCAGAACCTGAATTATTTTCTGAATTATCTTATCCCCAGACTGGTTCTATTTGCATTATTTTTATGGTCAAACAGTAGCCTTGCTGTCATCTATTTATCTTGTGTAGCACTTCAGTTTCATGAATCAGTTGTAAATATCTTTTCATTTACAAAACAATCCTATGAAGTTTTAACAAAGTATAGTTATTTTTTCCTATTTTTTTGGAAGGGGAAAATGAGGCAGAGAAATATTGAGAAAAAATTGTCCAAGATGACTTACTTGCAACAACATTGAAACTTAGGCATCCTGATTTTAAAGTACTTTTGTAGAATCTAGAAATAAAAGTACTTTTCTATTATCCATTTGGCCACTGTTTCCTTTTTGGATCATCATTCAATATCTTGTGGTGATTTCAAGTTTATATAATTTTTACGCCATTTGCAATGATGAAAATAATACAGGTTACCTTTCCTTTGTTTTTCGTAGTATCAGCAGGCAGCAGCAAAGCCAGCTCTCTTCCTGGAAGCCTGCAGCGTTCACGAAGTGACATCGATGTGAATGCTGCTGCCGGCGCCAAGGCACACCATGCTGCCGGGCAGGCTGCGCGAAGTGGCCGGTTAGGTGCAGGGGCCCTGAATCCAGGCTCCTATGCATCACTAGGTAAGCTAGCTCACTATAGGAAATTGTCCTGCATTTTCTCCCTGGTCTCAGGACACTAATGAACCGTCATCAATTTCAGTAACTGATCATGGTGATATCTTTATCATCTCTATTTCATTCTTTCTAATTATGAGTAGTCCGTACATTTTATATGATTCTGTCCTTGGAATGTAGTTCTGAGATATCTGCAATGCCTTATTTCTCCTCTTCCTAACCATCTTGATGAAAGGAACAGCTCTTGACTCCTTGATTTGCCTGTAGAATTTTCACAGTTCTGTGCTACTGCCACATCCAGCTGCTGGTTACTGAGGAAGTTCGGTCTTGTACCCAGCTTCTCCGTTCCCCTTCTCCTATCTCTGTTCCCTTCCCAAGAAGGTAAAGGCTTTTGGGAATCTGGGAAAACTACAAAGCTTAATCATAATCAAAACTTAAACATACATCCCCAAAGCCATTCAGAGTTTGTTTTTTATATCCATGATAAGAGTTTCCGGTTGGTTAGCCGTATTATTTGTCTTACTTTTGTGCTTCATTTTTCTTTCTCTTGAGTAGTAGTGATAGAACACTAGGCAGGTAGACCACTGGCAGTCCATAGGAAGTGCAGAGATTCTGGATGTGTATGTAGTACATGGGAAAAGTGGCATGGCTGCATCCAGTGAGGAAAGCATAGATTATTCATTAAACGGTGTTCAGACACATGGCTTGCAATCTGGTACAAAATTAAGTTAGAATCACGTTTTTACACTGTATAACAGTTTATTCCAGGTGACTAAAAAGTTGAACAAAAATATAAAGCAACTTGATGAAAACATAATAGTTGAATATTCATCTAATCTCAGGTTGGAGAAGACATTTCTAAGTATAAAAGCCAAAAATCCATGAGGGAAAAGTCCCTCAGATTGAAATCTAAGTGTAACAAGTGGCTGAAAACAGAAAGGGAAAAAGGTTTTGCCAGGTACTGCAAAAAAAGCTAAAATGTCTTCAAGTTTTATACATCTCAGGAATACAGGTGAGCTTATTTTTATAGAAAAAAAATTTTATATATGTCAAGAAAAGCATATTTCAGAATTGCCACCAAAACACCAGAACAGATATTGAACATCAGTTGTAATCAAACAGATGCAAATTGACCTATAAATAAAACAAGAAAGTTAAAGTTAGTGACTGCTGTTCATAAAGAATGCGGTTAAAAGTACAGATGTGAAATAATCATGGAGCACTTTTATCTGAGTGGTATTTTCATGATACCCATGAAGCTTTTTTAAATGTTCGATGTTTTGAGCCTGTAGTCCAATGTTTTTAGATAACTATGCCAAGAAATAAAAAGAACGTTTATTATGTTTTTAATAATGTATTAGATTCAAGTTTGATATGTTACAAGGGGAAATGTTTAAGTTATGGTATACCCTTATATATGCCATGCAGCCACTGACAATTCAAAATTCACTGACAAATCAAAAATATGAATTGTCATATTTTTGATAAAGATCAAGTGATATAGCCTACCAAAAAATGTATGATAATTTCATCATTTTGCATAAAATTATACATATGAAGGACTGGGCAAATACGGTTTTTTGTAAGATTCATCTATATCATTGCATGTAGCTAAAGTTCCTTTATATTTCTATATATAATGTTCTGCTGCTGCTAAGTCACTTCAGTCATGTCCGACTCTGTGCGACCCCATAGACGGCAGCCCACCAGGCTCCCCCGTCCCTGGGATTCTCCAGGCAAGAACACTGGAGTGGGCTGCCATTTCCTTCTCCAATGCATGAAAGTGAAAAGTGAAAGTGAAGTCGCTCAGTCGTGTCTGACTCTTAGCGACCCCATGGATTGCAGCCTACCAGGCTCCTCCGTCCATGGGATTTTCCAAGCAAGAGTACTGGAGTGGGGTGCCATTGCCTTCTCCGATTATGAATAATGCTTATGAACATTTTTATTTATAGGACTGTACAAAAATGTTGACAAAGATGTCAACAGTGGGTTGATCACTGCTTTTAATTTTCATAAAACTTTTCTGTATTTGAAACATTACCTTGCTAGAAACACATTATTATTTCAGTATATGAAAACCAATCAATATAATATACCTTGTAGTAGAACAAAGGATAAAAATCACATGATCATTAGATGCAGAAAAGGCATTTGACAAATTCTGTCACCCTTTCATGATAAAAATACTCAACAAACTGCGATAGAAGGAAACTTTCTGAGCCTGATAAAGATATCTGTGAAAAATCCACAGCTATCATATATGACATGATGAAAGACTGGATGCTTCTCTGAAAATCAACAAGATAAGGATGTCCACTCTTGCCCTTCCTAAGAGCATTGCCATGGAAATTCTAGCCAGGTCAGTTAGGCTAGAAAAAGAAATAAAAAATATCGAGATTGGAAAAGAAGTAAAACTTGATCTTACATATAGAAAACATGATCGTATATATAGAAAATCCTAAGAAATTCACAAAAAACTATTCGAGCTTTTTAATGAGTTTAGCAAAAGTTATAGAAGGTAAGATCAATATGCAAAAATCAGTTGGATTTCTAAATGCTAGCAGTGAACAATCTGAAAATAAAGTAAGAAAGCATTTCCAATGACAATAACCTCAAAAAGAAAAAATACTTAGGAATCTATATAACAGAAGGAGTGTAAGACTTCTCTAGGAATAACCACTCCTGTGTTTCTCCTTTACTCTCACACTCACACCGCTGACACCAATGTGTGGGATTTCACACCAGCAATTATCAGACAACAGCTGGGTATCCTTCAGTGCAATTCAGTTGGAACATAATATATATTAGCACAGGCCTCACAGGTTAAAGGCTCCCGCCCCGACTCATCCACACTTCAGACATCAACTGCAAGTCCAGGTTGTTACCTGTGCTTCTGACCAACTGGCTCTAAGTCAGAGGTGCCCTTGCCCCCCTCCTTTACAAAGGGAATTAAAGGATATGAATGAGCAGTCGGATGAAGAGATACAGGGGACGAGGTCTGGAAAAGTCTGAAGCCCAGAGCTGCTTTCCCTGTGGAGTTGCAGTGTGCCGCTCTCCCAGCATATGGGTGTGTTAAACCAACCAGGACCTCTGAATCCTGTGCTTTTGGCACTTTTATGGAGGCTTCATCACAAAGTCCTAGTTGATCATTTACTTGGTCTCCAACTCCACGCCCCTTCCCAGAAGATGGAGGATGGGGCTGAAAATTCCAAGCTTCAAACCATGGTTTCATCTTTCTGGGACCGTCCCACATCCTGAAGCTATCCAGTAGCCCACCAGGAAATGCCGCAGTAGAACAAAAGACACTCTTGTCACCCAGGAAATTCCAAGGAACTTAGGAGCTCTGTCAGGTACTAGGTCACCAGCAAATAATAGAACAAAAGGTACTCCATCCTACCACGTAAGAAATTACAAGGGATTTAGGAGCTCTGCAGGAATTAAGGCCATATGTATGTTTTCTTTCACATTTGTACACTGAAAACTACAACACACTGTTAAGAGGATTTAAAGATCTAAATAAATGGAAAGACATTCATTGTTAAGATAGGAAATTGACTTACGGATTCAATGTAATCCCTCTCAAAAGTCCAGCTACCTTTTTACAGAAATTGACAAACTGCTCCTAAAATTCATATGAAAATGCAGAGGATCCAGAATAGATGAAATGATCTTGGGGAAAAAAAGAGCAAACTTGGTATACTCACACTTTCTGATTTCAGAACTTACTTCAAAGCTACAGTAATCCAGTCCATGTGGTGCTGGCATAAAGATAGACATGTACACCAATGCAAAGAATTGAGAGTCCAGAAATAAACCCATATATCTGTGATCAGTTGATTTTCAACAAGGGTGCCAAGACCATGCCATAGAGAAGAATTCTTTTCAACAAATGATGCTGGAACAACTGGATAGCCACATGCCAAGAAATGAATTTGGACGCTTATGTCATACTATATCCAAAATATTAACTCAAAATAGATTAAAGACCCAAATGTAAGAGCTACAGCTATAAAGCTCTTAGAAGGAAAAACATGTATAAATCTTCATTACCTTGAATGATGCGATGTTTTCTTAGATACTTTACCAAACACACACAACCGAAGAGAAGCTGGATAAAGCTTGGACTTCTTCAAAATTAAAAATTTTGTTTCAAAGGGCACCATCAAGAAAGTGAAGAGACAACACACAAAATAGAGAAAATGTGCAAATCACGTATCTGATTAAGGACTTAGATCTCAAATATATAAAGAATTTTCATAACTCTGACAAAAAGATAATTCTGTTCAAAAAATAGGCCAAAGATTTGAATATGCATTTCTCTAAAGACAATATACAAATTACCGATGAAAGCACATAAAAAGATGCTCAACATCTTTAGACATTAGGGAAATGAAATTCAAAAGCACCTCTTCACGCTCACTAGGATGGCTGGTAAAGATATGGAGAAATTGAAACATCACATGTATGAGCATCACAAGTGTCTGCTCATGGAATGTAGGCAGAGCCACCTTGGGAACAGCTTGGCAGTTTCTCAAAAAGTGAAACAGAGAGGTCCACTCCCAGCTGTTTACCCAAGACATATGAAACATATGTTCTCATTAAAATATATACATGAATAAATATTCAAGCAACATTATTCATAACAGCTGTAAAGTGGAAACAACTCAAATGTTCATCAGCTGGTAAATGGTTAAGCAGATATGTACATGCAATGAAACAGAATATCACTCAGCCATAAAAAGGATCATATTACATAAAAATGAAATACTAGTGCATCCTCTAAGATGGATGGAGCTTGAAAGCATTACCAAGTTAGGTACAAACTGGCACATATTTATGATTCCATTTACATGAAATGCCTAGAATAGGTGAATCCATACAAACATATAAATTAGTTGTTGCTAAGTGATGAGAGTTGGGAAAAATAGAGGGTGACATCAGTGGGTGTAAGATTTCTTTTTAGAAGTGATGAAGGTGTTCTGGAATTGGATATTTATGAGGGTTGTGCAGTCTTGTGAATATATTAAAAGCACTGAATTGTGTACTATGAAAGTGAATTTTATGGTACATGAATTATACATTAATTTTTTAAGTGGGGAAAATGGAAAACATAATAAAATGTACTCATTGTGAGTCTTAACAACAAAAACATTTAATAGTGTTTATTTTTTAGTACTAGGAAAAAAATATTGAATTTGAAATGTTTTAATGTGAATTTGAAAGCCATTTGCTGCAATGTTTTTTTCATAAGAAAGTCGTAACAGTGCCATGAGATTCCTTAATTTGTTTCTTTGGTTCCTTAAGGTTTGAAGGGAATGTTTGCTTTCTTACAAAAGGGAAAGGTGCCCTCTGTCCTCTTTTTTTCCTGACCCAGGCTCACATTCAGGGACAATGAGATACTTGCCTGTAGCTCTTTCCGGGCTTAGAAAATAGATTTTCTCATTCTTTCTATTTCTGTGTCTTTTTCTCTTTTCCTTACTGTCTTCCTTCCTTCCTTCCCTCCCTCCTTTCCTCTCTTCTTCCTTCCTAGACGCCCTCCTCTGCTCTTTCTGACCTTTCTTATACAGATGTGACTTGTGTTACTTTGATTCTTGTTTATAATGGCTGAACATTTATGGATCCAGAGATAATATGCTTCTGTTGAAACAGTCTCTCAGTCTATCAGTAGGTTGCTAAAGGATGAGCAGCTAAAAGCTTGTTGAGTTTTATGAATTTTGAGTTTGACATTGCCAAGACATCAACCTGGAATTGTTTTGGAGGCACAGTAGTATATGAGAAAGAATTACATACAGTGGCAGAAAACTCAGGAGAGAGATCTGTGCTTGAGATGAGATTCAGAAATGATTAGAGATTGTTCTTGTTGTAATCTTTCAATATTAAACTCAATACATTACTTAAGCAGTTGCCACTGGGTTTTTCTGCCACTAAAGTGCTGAATCCTTTGACAGTGGAATATGATGAGTGTTTTGAGGTCCACCCTTTAAAACTTTATCCTGAGGAAGAAGTTTATCCTGAGGAGACAGGAATTTCTGTTAAGGAAACCTTGATATATCTATGCCAAATTTATGGATATTTGTTCTCAATGGCTAGGTTTGTGAGATTGCCTAAATGAAAAAGAAAGTAAATGGTTTCAGTGGTATCATGTGACAGAAGTCAGACTTCTTTGATTGAGGAAGAAGTTGGAAGGAGAATCTGCATAAATTATTCCAGTGCTTAATGGTTGAGAAGAGATGAAAAAACACTGTAGCAGTTATCCATAGTTAAAGGTTAATGAACTTTTTGTTTTTTCAAAATTAAGGAAGTCACATATGTTTGTATACTAAGTTGGTAGGATCAGTAGAGAAGAAAAAGTTAAAATGCAAGAATGAGAGGAAATCGCTTATGGCCAGAATTCTTACAAGAGGCATAAGGAATAGGATGTAAGCGCTAGGGAGTTAGCCTTGGATGTTGAAGGGTCATCAGCGTCACTGAGGTCGGGGGAAGAAAAGGAAGAAGCAGGTAGTTCACGTGTCTTTGGGGCAGCTGGGCGTTGAGAACCACGTCATCAGCAGTTTGCTGTGTCTGTGTTTTCACGTTTGAGGAAGCAGAGTCAGGACACTGCTAATAAAAAGCAGGATGTCTGAGAGGTGACTGGAAGTATGCTCCAGCTTGCTGAGGGGCCACAAGAGGTGGGGTACTCTTCTGGCCTTCCTGCAACCTCCCACACGTTTAAGAGACTTGCTGGAAGAACTCACACGACTTGGCTGTGCTCATGGCTGAGGTTTACTAGAGCAAAAGGACACACGGCAGGATCAGCAAGGGAGAACATCCCGTTGGGTGTTCTGGAGGTGTCGAGGCACAGGCTTTCAGAGTTTTCCCTCCCAGAGGCAGAACGATGGGCTGTGTGAAACATGCTGCTTCCTCCGGCAGTGACTGTAGAACATGTGCGTAGTGTTTCTGCCCGGAGAGACTCACTGAAGACTCAGCCCAGGGTGAGGGTAAAGGGGGGGTGGTTAGGTAGGCACTGCCATACACCCAGCCACAACTACCAGCATCTATTCTCCCAAAGAGAGAGCAGGTATTCCCCATAAATCACATTATCTGCAAAAACAGTTCAGGCAAGTTCTTTAACAGGAGTTCAGTACCTTGTCCCCAACACTGAAACAGGATCCAGAAGTAACTTCCCAGCGGCCAGCTAAGGGCCAGCCCTGTAACTAGGCTCTTCTTAAGAGTATCAGGCCTCGTGTGTTAACAGTTTTCTGCACAGTCACTCAAGGCCAAGCCTGATGATTTCCCTAGTTTCTAGCAGTGCCTTTATGCATGACTTTGTGGTTTTATAATTGTCTCTGTTGGGGCACCTCGGTGTAGCGGGGTAGAAAATTAGAGTCGTTTGATTTATCCATACTTCAGGGCTTACAGGACCGAAAGTGCTAGGAAAGTATGGGGTGAGGAAGCAGCAAGGCAGTAGAAGGAAGATAATGACAAAAGAGCTAAATTTAGAGTGGAATTTGGGGGTGTGCTCTAGCCTATAGAGGAAGAAAGAAAGCAAGGCAAGGTGACTTAGATTATGAGAAGCTCAGCAGACCCAAGCAGGAGGTTTGTCTGATGGTGGAGGCGCCCAAGGTTGGAACATGGGCTTCTCTAACTTCTCTAGGCAAATAAAAACTAGACTGATTATCAATTCAGTTCTTTTTTTTTTTTTTTTCTGGTATCTTTGTCTCACAAAGGAAACTCATCTTATTTAATCTAGTATGTTTTAATTGAAAAAAAGCTTCATGTCTGTGCTATGAATTCTGTCTTCTTAAAAATAATGTTTTCCAGGGGTTATAAAATCTTTTTCTGATATACCAAGTTTTCCTCTGTTCTTTGCTTGCTCTTTCATCAAAGAGGATACTTCTGACAAGATGGATGGTAAGAACTTCCTTTTCTAATTCTACTAAAAAATTTTATGGTTCTTGGATTCTATGTAATATCTTTGTTCTCTTAATTTCTGAAAATAGACTGCTTATTTAGCAGCAGTCTTAATGTGAAAATGGTTCCATAATTCTCTGATTGAATTTGGGGCTAGACATATCCATTTTGGGTTTCTCAGTTTATTCAAATACTAGATTACTGTTTGTTTAAGTTAAATCAGTTTTCTTAACTTTTTTTAACCTGAGCCCTTACAATATTCTCGATTTCTCAAGTCTTTCTCAGAAATACCAGATTCAGGAGAAAGGAACCTCATAAGTCACATAATTCAATTCTTTAGTTTACTAACTCTGCTATAGAGAGAGACAGATCACATATTTTACAGATTCATATGTCTCCTCTGGTGGCTCAGTGGTAAAGAATCTGTTGCCAATGCAGGAGACACATGAGACTCAGGTTCAATCCCTGGGTCAGGAAGATCCACTGGAGAAGGAAATGACAACCCATTCCAGTATTCTTGCCTGGGAAATTCCATGGGACAGAAAAAAATCAGATACAACTTAGCGATTAAAAAACAATAACAGTGGTCATTTATGAAAATGAAATGCTAGGTACAGATGCTGTCTTTTTAAGAGTGTGTTTCAAATGAACATTTAATCAAAATTGAACTTATTTTGAGCTGTACCTTTTAAATTTCATTATTTAGTTTATCTTTAGTTGCTTGATCCAATATGATCATTTTTATCTGTATGATATTTTTGTCTAGTACTAGACTCTATTATCCGTACTTTTCCTTCACATCATCAGATACTACAGTGTTAACTAGGAACTTGAGCTTTTTTGTAAGAACTTGTAAGAAGATCATGAATCTGTAAGTCACAGTATGAGATCTAGTAAAAATGGAAAACTGTTTTTCTATCAATTATTACATAAACTCTGAAACTGGTTTATCTTCTGCTCTGATGATTTATTTAATCTTGGCTTGGGTACATGAGTGTTATTTATAGTTGGTCTCTGTGCATCTCTTTATGTTTAATGTATTTCATAAATTTAAGGAATTATTAAATGAATGAAAACCCACCAAAAGATAGTTTCTATATTTCAGACCATGTGGTATCACTTCTGTCACTGAGAGTCTGGATCCTTAAAAAACAAATTATTTTCATTTTCCAGATCAAAATTTTTCTTGTTTGGGTCAGAAACATCAGCCTATTTGAGAAATCACGTGTGTTATATAATGTGATACTCTAACTGATGTTTAGTCCTGCTTTTTTTTTTTAATCTGTATACACACAGAGAGAGAAATACCTGCTATTGCTCTATAATAGTAACAAGTTCTGATATTCATCCTTGATTTTTTTTTTTTTTTTTTGACCGTGCTGTGCAATATGTGGTATCTCAGTTCCCCAACCAGACCTTAGCAGTAAAAATGTGGAGTCCTAACCAGTGGACTGCCAGGAAGTTCTCTTTACTTGATAATTTTTTTGGTAGCTTTTATAGCATCTTAGGGAGTACAAAAAAGCTTGAATAAAGAGCTGACAGATTCATAGGTAACGCTTTGATGAAAACAGCACGGCCTGGGTCATGGATGTGATCCCATGTTTGTCAGTTACTTTTCTAGCTCTTCCTTGGGCTCCCTTTTGAGAATGCTCAGAAAGTATTCTTACACTGGAAAGATACATTAAAACATTTGTTTTGAAGGGAGCAGTGACAGAGTTGTATCATTCTTGAGTAATTAGTTTTGTTACTTTTCTTCATTTAAAATTTTCAATATGAAATACAGTGGACAAACTGGTCTATTACAAAATTTTGCTGTTTTCAGTTGTCTAGTTTTAACTGTTTTGTGCTGTGAGTCTTTAGGTTACCTCAAATTTTGTTTTATCTCAAAACCTTTTAAAAGCTAATATAAGGCTATCAAACTAGAAGATATTTTTTTCTTTTGCCCTTTTGTTTTTGTCTTGGGTGGGAGGCACAAGGAAAGTCTTAATATCAACATTGGCAGACTTTGTTGAAACGTTATTGTTTTATTTCTCTTATTTAGGAACAGCATCTGAAGATGGTAAGAATTAAACATTTTGTTAGTAACACAAATACCTCTACATTAATATTTTCATTAGTAGGAATTAAATATTAAAAACTAAAATAGGCTACTTTCTTTGCAGATCTATAATTTGCCAGCTGTGCTAGCCTCTACATTTTGTGTTTGGTTGTGTTATTCATGTAGATTTTTTTTTTTTTAATCCTTCATCGTGGAGTTTTGCTGTGTATCTTGCATTATCTCATGCTGGAAAAAATATAATTGCTTCACGTGTTTAATAATACCTAGTATAAAGTTACGTAGTTTCATTTTTTATGTAGTGACATTAATGCTTTTCTTTTATGTTTTTGTTTTTTAATTTTTGCCAGTTCATTTATACTTTGTGAGTGCACGCACCGTTGCTTTATCATTGGAGTTTAAATATCATCCCATTTAAATGCATTTATTTTGTCAGCTTTTAAATGTATCTTTGATTTTGAATCAGTGCCTGGGGAATTGCATATAGTTTGAATTTGGAAGTACAAAAACCTTGCTAGATATAATACTTTATTTTACTGAACCAATTTACCTTTTTAAAAATATTTATTACTTTTCAATTTGGAGAAAGGAAAAACTTCAGTGTTTTTATTTATTCTACTTAAAGGCTATCTTATTAATTAAGCCTCTGATATGAAACACAGTTTTTCCCCAGATTTTACGAGTGGTATTTTCTTGTAATACAACCAAGTAGATTTGACCTTTTGATGGTGTCATGTTTGCTCTGACATACTTTCATATTTTCATATTTTAAGTTTTAGAATACTTTATACAAATGGTTTCTGGCACTGTGTCACTATAATTTAGATGCTACTATCAAAATAATTTATCCTAACTTCTTTATTACAGTGGATAAATTTTGCATTTCAAAAATAATAATTTTCTTTCTATTTTACTTCTTGGTCAGGAGAACATCATGTCCTATTCTAAGCAGACTCTAAAAGGGTGAAAGTCCTGAATCATGAGCTTTTTGGGGGCCTTGAAGAAGTTGATAGAATGAGAGGATCTACCACCTGTACTTCTCATTTTGCTTCATTTTATTCCTTGTTCTTAGTTATTCTCTTCTCTTCCCTCACTCATTTCATAATCTTGAAGTTTTCCTTATCTCTAGATATGTTTTCTTAATTAATATTGCCGTATCAGGCTAGCCCGCAGATCGTGATTGCCCTCCAAGTTGTGCCTTTTAAATGAAACCTTCTCCATGATCACGTTGGTATGGGTTCCAGTGTGATAGTGATTGAGGCTGTTGCTCGAGAACACCAAAGTACCTACTAGTAATATATTTTTGTTTTGTCTAATGACAGTTTACTTAAGCACTTTGATAAATAAGCATTCTCTCCTTTGGTTCAAGAGCTCTAGAAACATTTCTGCGCCTTGGTTTCTGGAGGGGGATGAAACAGTAATAGAGAAGGAAGGAATACTGATTGGAGTTAGAGAAGGAAATGTGTAGAGAAAAGTGCCAACTCCTCTGTGATTGGTGTTTCCTCAAATAATTTTATAAATGGAATTTGGTTGTTTGGGGAAGAGAATAGCAAACGTGTCCATGTATATCTGTAGTACTCTGATGTTTAGCACAGCATATAAAAAGATATTTTAGTTAGTATTGTATCTTCCTGCAAATCCCTTCAGAAGTACGTTTTCAGTCAAAAAGACTGGGCTGTTGTTTCTAAGCTTAGGCTTGTATTTTAAACTATAGGCTGAATTTGAGAATAAATTAAATTTCATGGAAACTGAATAAGTGTATGCCTGTGGTAATTATCTTAATTATAACCCTACGGGACTAATAATATCAAACTGAGGATGGAGATCTTTTAGCTTGACTTTACTCTTACCCTTAAAGGAAAGTTAGTTTATGGGGCAACACATAAAAAACAGTATATATTTTTAAAATTTCAAGGGAACGCTAATCTTTAAAGTGAAGTTTACAGTGTTACAGAATTTAACGATTCTTGAGAAGCACACCCAATTAGAAAATTATAGTGAGATTTTTTTTCCCCTCATTACTAAATATTATAGAAAAATGTCTGTAATTATATAAATCATTTTATTCTTTAGGCCGGGTGAGAGCAAAGCTTTCAGCACCACTTGCTAGTATGGGAAATGCCAAGACAGATTCCAGAGGAAGAAGTCGAACAAAGATGGTGTCTCAGTCACAGCGTATGTATTGCCTATTAGTTCTCTCATGTTTCTACTATGTTAGGATAAGCGTGTTCTTTGTATGTTACTGTATTAGGAGATTGACCAGTGGAAAAAGACAAAACTAATTCCCAAAAAGACAAGCCACATACTGAGTTCTTGTTCTGTACTTTAGGTTCATCATCACCTGACAAAAATGAAGGTATTTTTTTTTTCAATGTTTTGGGTCAGTTGTGCATGTTTTCGAACTTTTGGAGTGGGTGTTGTCTTGTCTTTGGTGTGTTATTAGGGCTGCATCATTGATACCTGCCACTTAGAAAGAGAAACTTCATCTGTTACACAGACTTTTGCATGGAGATAACACAACTCTTTTAGCATTAAGGTTTTCACAGTCTACTCAGAAACTTGTAAATGTGGAAAATTGTGCTTTTTAGGGGCAAAATAATTGCTGTATGTTAACATCAAATCTGGTTGCATCTAGCTAATTATTCAAGGACAGGTATGTAGTATCTTTGTACTTTCCCTAAAATCCATTAGAGTACAGTCAGCATTTTTGGCAGGTATATACTGACTCATAAAGAGGAAACAAATTGAAATGACCAGTTTTGTTAATATTCCTTGTTAAATTTAAGATTTACATTTTTGCAATTTCATTGGAAGCTCAGTTTCTCATAAGCGCAATTATTAAAAAGCACAATTTTGAATTCTAGGTAAAATGAATGATTCATTCCTCTGTGTTCCAGAATAGTAATATATACACTTATGGCATAATTAATTTAAAAGAGATCTCTTTCCTTCTTTATCAAGAAATTTTCCTTAGTACATGCCTCTTAGAACAGGAATTTTTTCTAGGGAGGTAATTCTGGGGTTCTTCTTTATATCAATACTTGGCCATTTTGGAAAGAAAGAAATGTAGCTATCTTCTACTGTTCTTTAGATAATATTTCAAGATATAGATGCCCAGTTTGTCTGTTTTTTAACTTGATTCTTGAATCTTAGGGAAAGGAGCTGGGCTTAGAGGGTGCCAGGAGATGATTAGACTAGTCCAGCCTAGCAGCTTCTCCTCTTTCCAAAGTAAAAAAATCCAGGCAGGGTAAAGATTGGAGCACTCAACAAGAGTCCTAAAAAGAAGCAGAAATGCTCCAGTAAAATTGGTCTGCAAATTGAGGATTATTTACAAATAGGAAAAATAGAGTAATTGTTTAAAGTAACTTAATCTTTAGCAGTATAACACAGAAGTTTCGAGCCTTGCTATTCCAAATATGATGCCCAAACCAGCGTCAGCATCACCTGGGAAATGCACGCCTGAGAAGTTCACCACACGTGTAGTGAAGTCAGTCTTTAACAAGACCATTACATGATTTCTGTTACAGTCAGGTCTGAGAAGTATTGATTTAGATCATGGTATCTGGAGCTGTGCTTCCCAGAGTTGATCATGGCTATTCCAGGTTATTTAAAGTTGTTACACTTCTGTGTACTTCTAATATAACCAGTAGAATGAATAGGATAGTCTTACAGGATTGTTGTGAGGGTGAAATTAGTATATTTGCCTGAGCACAAAGTACATGCTCTATATTTTAGCTGATAAAAGTGATCTCCTTGTTTTTCTTAATGTAATGTCAACTGAATTTTATACTCCTGTTGTGCACTTTTCTATACCTTGTTAGACTTACGGCCTTCAGGAAACAAAAATAATGGTGAAGGAAATTTAAAGCATAAGGAAAAGTAAAGATAGCAACCAGAAACTGTATCTAGTATCTTAAGGATAAAACTCAATTTCATGTGAGATATTTTACTGAGTTTTCTTCTAAAGTAATACTAAGACTGAACTCATGGCAGAGATTCAAAATGCTTTGTGTATGCTTTTTTTATTATATTACTTAAGGACCTCCATTTTAAGTGTATTATAACTACTGATCATATCGAGAATATACAATAATTTTTTTATATTTGGTTTTTGACATTGAAACCCTATGCACAGTACTTCAAATCCTCTCCTAGAGTGTGAGAACATAATAATAGGCTTTAAGACCCAGTAAGATTTTAAGATCAGATAACTTTCCCACAGTAAAATCACTTAGGTTTTAAATCATACTGGTGAGGTTTTTATTTGCTTGCTTATATATTTATTTGAATGACTGTTTCCTTTCAAATTCTTTTGAAAAAAGATATTGCAGCTTTATATAATTTGATGCAAGTCTCTTTACACACATTTACACAGAACTATTACTGTGATCTCCATCTTCACTTTGTTGTGAAGTAATTCACTGGGGTTTGCATGGCCTTTACATACTTTTATATCACCATTTAGGGGAAAAAAAATCTTGAGTCAAAGCAAGTATGTTCTAATGGCTAACCAAAAATAAGTTGAAAGCAGACCCAATGGAGAGACTTCCAGACTTAATTATTTACTTAAAGATTGTGTCTTTTCTTGTTGGTAGTGACTGAGATGTACAAATGATTGTACAGCCTGTCAGAAATGTTGTCTCCCCACCCACCCTGCTACTGTTCAGTTTTTTCCCCTCAGTGTCTTAAGAAAGATAAAATCTGTAGCTTTTTCATGTAATTTTTCTTCAGCTAGAAGATGCTGTAATTCTTCCTCACCTGTAGTTTTTAAATGTTTAAATTTTTATTATTTAAACATTTAATTATTTAGATTGTAGGCCTATCAGAAGAAAAGCTGAAAAACCTTCACTTTACACCTTCATTTCATCTGCTTTGTACATTGGTGTCTGATCTCAGTTACCAGCTATGAAAGCTACTCAGTGTTCTGCTTTTGTTAAAGTTTGCTTTTTTTGCTTTAGGATTTTTAATTTTCAAAACTGACTAAAGCTTTCTTATTTCCATCTGCCATGCATTTTAAATCTGCTCCTTCCCTCTTCATGGATTATAACCCTTACCCTAATTCTGCCTTTACACTTGTTCAGGATCACAATCTGCTAATACCATTGGTGGTAAGAATCTATAGACTTTATATGTGCATCAGTTGTTTGATCATCTATATTCATTATCAAGAATGGGTTCTATTCAGCAGAAATTCTTAACATTTAATATTCTATCATTTTGTAGCCATTATTGGGATAAAATTTCCCAATTTTGATTTTCCTGTGACCTGTCCTTATTTGTTACCAAAACCCTGGTTTTTTAAAATTATCCATGTTGATCCCACAAAGTGTAAACATCCCAAAGCAGGGGAGCTTTAGTAGTGCCTTGAAAATAGCTCGTAAAAAGTACAAAACAGTGATTTGAAAACTTGAGGCAACACAAGAGAAATTAGTTATCCAATTTCAAATTTTGCAAATTATTTTCTAGTAGCATGATATTGCTAGGTGCATCATACACTTTTTTTTATCAACTGTGGTTTTCCTCAAAGAAATAATTAACCTGCTAGTTCTTTTGCTGGGGAAAGAGCCATGATATTTTCTTCTTCTAAGTATGAATGACTGCAAAATGGGTTGTAGGCACTGGATTATCATGCTGTTCGTGGCAGGTAGTGGAGAAGAGCATGAAATGATTAATACTGCCAGTTACATTTCCTAGCACAGGGCATGAATGAATTCAAATATATAGAGAGGGAGCTTACATAGTTTTGATAAATTCAGCCAATCTAGAATAGATGGAGTGGTTACTCTTGCTTCTATACTGCATGTTTCTTCTCTGCTGAATAGATCCACATCTCAAGGAATTCTCCAGTTTCCTACCAACACCTTCACCTCCTAAACTTACATTGGTTTTAACAGAATAACATGTTGTATGTGGTCAGTTCATTATACTTTTTATATTGTCACATTCCCATAAAATATTCCATCAGCTTACCTTGCATTGTGAGTTTGTGGCATGTTGGGTGTTCGGGTGTTTTTGGTGTGTATGTTTAGTTTAGATGCTGCATGGAGAAAATAGGTACCTTGTGAGTATCCCTAAGGTTATGACTGAAAGAAACCTCATCTAAACATTCTTCTCCTGAAATGTCATGGAACAGTTCAGATGAACCATCATTTTAAAGTACACTTGTATAATTTCCCTGCAGTAATTTAGAATTCTTTCTACACAAATAATAAATTGTCAATTTCATCATAAACATTGCTTTGTTTTACAGTATTGTTATAAACAGCAGAAGATGAGTTTCATATTGTATACTGGTAAAGTTTAGGAATTAAGCATGGGTTTAAATTGTATTCAGGAACACCGTGCCAAGAAAACAGTAACAAGGGTCACAGATCAGCAGCCTATGGATCATATCCAGTCTGCCTCTATTCATGTACTATTTGGTCTGTACAATATGATAAAAATCAGAAAATGTCAGAGCTTTCATTAAAAACAAATCCAAAAATGTGGCCAGTGTTACCTCAATACGGGGCTGGTTTGAACTAAAAAGTCACCACTCCCTCCCTTGAACTCAGCACTCCTTCTGCAGTGACATTCCCTGCTTCTCCCCATTGACTTTGAGTCTTTAATCTTTGCTCTGTGGAAGTGAGGCGTGACTGGGTAAGATGATACAAGGTGAGCAGTGACTGTGGAGAAGTGTCCAACAAAGAGAAAGCGTTGCTTTCATGGAGTTTTATTTAAGTTCAGGTTTAACTTTTATAATGCTACTATCCAGAATCTAGAGTTAAATTATACCTTGGACTTACCTAGTTTATTTTCCTTGTCAATGCAAACACAAAATGCTCTGGTTGACAAGGAGCTTACCCCTTTAAAAACTATACAATTCTAGTTTAAACGCGTGTTTCTTTTTTTAAAAGTCTTGCCCCCATCTCTGAGATTTTGTCCAGCTCCCTCTCTCTACCTGACCACATCTTCTCTCTTCCAAGACTGGAAATTACTAGTTTTGAAAGAATCTATTTTCTTTGATATTTATTTGCCCATTAATCTTTGTTCTACCAAAACATCTACATGCCAGACTTTGGCCAACCAAGACCCCTTTTTTATTTGAAGGCAGATAGCAAAACTGTTTCCTTTTTAGCTGGCCCAACTTTGTAAACATTTAAAATTTAATCTTGGGACTTTCCTGGCTTTCTAATGGCTAAGACTCCACACTTCCACTGTGGGGGGCCTGGGTTTGATCCCTGGTTGGAGAATGAAGATCCTATATGCCACTCAGTGTTGCCAAAATAAATAAATGAACAAATAAATAAAATTTAATCTTGTAAAAATTTTAAAATGTATGTAAGTAGCAAGATAGACAACTTTGTTGTGCCCATTTCAAGACATCTCAACAGGCAAACTGTTTTAACAGTTTGAAAAACAAATTTTCATTATTATATTCTTAACAAGAATGTTATCAATAATAGAATTATTGTTTCCTTATAAATGTATAGCTTTAATAGATAGCTTTTTAACATATAGTTAAATGAAACTACATTTACATGAAATGTATTGTTAGATAAGTTATTTCTTTGGAAACCTTTTCTACTATTTATGTTCCAAAAATCATAATAGTGTTTTCCTTATTAAACATAACATTTTATATTCCCCAAAACTGAAAATATATTTACTTGATTTACCATTCAACCCTAGTATGTGTGTATACATATATATATATGTGTGTGTGTATATATATATATAGTATATCTTTTTATTCCAGGTTTTCAGTATATATATAAAGCTTCCTCAATCTATTTCCTTGAAACTTAGAACTTGCCATTGAATCACAGGTTTCTCAGATGTACTTCTTGAATTTTTATCCTTTTGACAAAGATCTCTTGGAGTTCACAGGTTGACATTTATATCTGTGTTTGGTGTTCAGCTGGCAGCCGGTCTGGGTCTCCAGGCAGAGTTCTGACCACAACAGCCCTCTCCACTGTGAGCTCTGGTGTTCAGAGAGTCCTGGTTAATTCAGCCTCCACACAGAAGAGAAGCAAGATACCCCGAAGCCAGGGCTGTAGCAGAGAGGCCAGTCCATCTCGGCTCTCAGTGGGTAAGATCCTTGTGTCAAACTTGGGAGCTTGTGTTTCTTTTGTACTTTAGGACTTGGTAGCATTGAAGACCTCATTTAGGTACTTCTAAGTTTGAGGAAAACAACTTCAAATTCAAGAAGAATTGAAATATAGGTTTAAAAATGAAATTAGATATCTTATCTTGGAAGTGTTATTTCTATTTTAAATCTGTTTTTTTCTTTGCAGCTGTTTAATTTTAGTAAAATACACTTTGCTCTTCTAATCACATATAAACTAGAAGAGTGTAATCAAGAATTTTTAATGGTATTCCTGGTAATGCTTCATCAAGAATCATTTCTTCTCATCCTTAGCAGAACTTGTTATTTATTAGCTTTATAAGAAAGAAAAGAATAAAACCAAAATATCAAAAATACAAACCCTTCTCCTGTTTACTCCACTTCTGTGCTGCCATTGCTTCATGCCAGCCCGAAGCAGTCGGATTCCTCGGCCAAGCGTGAGTCAAGGGTGCAGCCGGGAAGCCAGCCGGGAGAGCAGCAGGGATACGAGTCCTGTGCGCTCTTTCCAGCCCCTTGGTGAGTTGTCTGGGCTTCCCTGTTGTGTTCGCACCATCTGATAACCTCAGAAGACCCTGGATTTAGCTTTATTAACTGTATCTCTGCCTCTCTTTTCTGTCTTTTTAAGGACAGTCAGAGGGAAGTTACATGTTTGGGAAGTTCCTTTAACATTTACTTGTCTTAAATAAGCAAATTAGACATTAGATAAACAAATTGCCTTCATAGTCAAGTAAATATCACACAGATTTAGATTACATAACATTGAATTCAAGATTTTTTCTTACTAAATATCCCTATAAAATATAAAGATAATATTTAATTACTCTTAAGTGAAATGTGGACTATTTAGTTTGATAAGAATAAAGATGTTTATGCTTTTCAGTAGAAATATTCACTCTTCACCTTAGATATTTAAGATTGCTGGAAAGAAGGCTGTAAAATAATATATGAACTACTTATGAAAATGGAAGGGATTAATATTTCTATATATTTTAGAGTTTAATAGCATTTCCCATGCATTAGCTTTTATCATGTCATTGCTGTGCAGCCTGTCTGTTCCTTATTATAGAGATTGTACCGTAACCTTGACTGTAATACTACATTTACCTCAATTATAAAATGTTAAATGATCTTTTAAAACTTTTAGTATTTTAGAGTAGTTGGAGAGGCAGAATTTTTTTATGTTGAAAATCTTTAAAATTTCTGTGTGGTCCTCAGGATTTTAACTAGTACTTTATTTTTATGCACTTACCTAAAGTCATTTCATGTTTTTTTCTTTTAATTCCATAGAGTGTAGGTTATTGTAACACTTAAGAGAGCTGCACTTCAGATTTTGTGACACTTAAATAGAACATGGTTCCACTCGTTGCTGTGGGAAGCATTACTTCCTTCAGTAGGCCCTTTGGTATAGGATTTCTGAGAAATTAAGTTTCTTTTGGGCCATTTGGTTCAACTATATCACTACTAAACTATCCTCTACCGACTCTTTGACTTAGGAGCACAGACAGGGGAATCCTCAACCCTTGTTTGTGTTCCAGTTCCAGGTGCCAAAGAGTTTCCTTCTGTACTTTGCCAGAGACAGGTTTAGTTCATGTATGATAATACAGTAGGTTGTAGAGTGTCTGTGTATGTGTGTGTATACATGCAGACACACATACATGTATATATATATTGGTTAATCCTCATGCATGTCTGTTTAAAAATGAAATAAATCCTATATTTGCGTAACATAAACACATCACCTTAAGAGTTGAAGTGGGCTTGTGGTCATTTAAGAGTGTCTGTTCTAGGGTCGGATGGTCTGGTTGACATCCCAGCTCTGTAGCTGTTGTGTACCAGGGCTTCCTTATCTGTAAAATGAGGATAACAACAGCACGTAGTTCTTGGCATTAATCTGAAGGCACTTTTAAGCAGAGATTCCCTGGAAACGACCCTCCAAGCAGCGCTTGACACAGTGAGCGTGTGGCCATCAGGACTGCCGTCTCTGCCACCACCGCTCTTCCACCTCTTGCCCCTGAACAGTGCTCGCTCACCTGCAGTTAGTGGCGTTATATATTAGTGGCAAGGATCTTCGATTTTTTTAATGGTATAATACCTTGTATAATGTAGAATTAGTAGAAAGCATAAGGTAGCAAGAAAAAACAAAATATGTTTCTAGACCGTTTTAAAACTGTACACCAGAGATTAGAGGAAATTTATAACCAACTTCTAATTATAAACAGGTTAATATGCCTATTTTTAAAGAGAAAGTGAAAGTGTTAGTCACTCAGTTGTGTCCCCCATGGACTGTAGTCCACCAGGCTCCTCTGTCCATGGGATTCTTCAGGCAAAAATACTGGAGTGGGTTGCCATTCCTTCTCCAGGGGATCTCCCCAACCCAGGGATTGATCCCAGGTCTCCCGCATTGCAGGCAGATACTTTACAGGCTGAGCCAGGAGGGAAGATATTGTTTAGTCATTAATCTTCTAGATTTATTTCAGTCTCCATTTGGCAGTTGAGATCATTAAAATTTTGTTATTAAAGGAGGCAGTTTTCTCAGTTGTGATGAAACATCCTATTTGGTTTAGAGGTGGTTAAACCTTTTTATCATACAGTTTTAGAGAAATTAAATTTTATAGCCTTTTGCTTACATATAGATGTTGCATAGCAAAGATAGGGGATTAGCTCTATTTGTTAAACGGGGATAAAAATACCATTCCCAGAGATCAGGATCTTCTGGTACATTTGCCTGCATTTTGCTGTCTTCCTTTATTTGGTGAAGGCTTCTGTCGCCTCTGACTTGAATATGGCCATTCAACACAAGAATCCCATAGTTTGCCACTTATTCAGTTGTAGCACAAAGCCAGCGTCAGGGTCCTGATACACCAGAAATAAACCAGAGCAAGGCAAAGATGAACTCTGGAACTTGCACTCTTAGTTTCCCTCTGTTTCTGGAACTAAGAGTGAAAAAAAAGGCTACATTATTACAAGCATATGAGTGTTATCTTCAGCCACAGATAACTGTTGATTTTAAAAGGTTTTTTATCTATTAAACCATTTCCATATTGGTTCAACTCTTCCTTATCATTTTATTAATTATTCTATTGGGTAAAATTAAAACCAACTATATATTAGTATGTTTTACTAATGATGCCGATCACCTTTCAGGGTCTAATTAAACATTTTTTGCAACATTCTGTCTTTAATCCTGTCTTTACATCGTTTTGATCATTTTCTTATTCATTCTGTGACAAAAGAGTAATTCATATAGTAAAAGTACTTCAACTGTTCTAATATGTCTGCGGCAGAGTAACTTTTAAAATAAGGGTAATATGTTTCATTAAATAATAAAATGAAATTTTCCTCCCTTATTTGTGCATTTAAGAATAAGACTGACTTTATAACATGATGAAAATAAGGATTTTAAGATCTAAAATTTTAAAATATACTAAATTTAGATTTAGAGAGATGTCATAAATATAGGGAAAAGTCACATATTTCTAGATTTTTTAAATCAAATTAGTAATATTCCCCTTTTGGTGTTCAAATGTGCTTTGATATTTAAATCTACTGAATTCCGAACTTAGGTTGTGTAAACCATTATAAAAAATGTTTATGCTAATATAAATGAGGTATGTTATCTTTGAACAATGTGAGGATGGTATGTGTACTGTTCAAGAGCAAAGACCCTGAAAGACTACAATTACTGAGTGTGGCCTTGATCAAATTAATGAACCTTTCTCTGTGCTTTAGTTTAGCCATTTGTCAAATTGAATAGTAACAACTACCTCCCTGCTTCAGGATTAGAGAGATAAGATTATTATTGGTTACTATTTACCATAGTGGTTTTTTTTTTAAATTGCAGTGTTCGTTTTTCTGTTTCATGCTTGTACTTTTGACATTTCCTTCCATTTGAATACTTGCCTCTTTGTCTCCTGTGGGCTGATGTCTGTCCCCTTAGGTGTAAGGTCTGTTGTGTGTCAAGGATGATATTTGCCCTTATCTAAGGCACTGTTCTGATCCTTAAGTACTGAGTGGTGTAATACCATTGCTGACTGACTGTCCTTGCCTGACTGTAGTGCTGCCACTATTCCTCGTTTCTGTGGTAATAGATGAGGTTTGTATGGTCCTGTTATTCCAGCCTCCAGACACCATTCCAGATCCACTGGTGCCCTCTACGCCCCCGATGTGTATGGGGTCTCAGGTGAAGGATGAGTACATTTTCACTATCATCTGTGCATTCATCTCAGTTTTTTGTCCTTTTCAGTTCCCATTGAGTAATCATGTTTTAAAAGTGATTTGTTTTTATTTTAATTTGTTGAAGAATAAGTCATTTGTGTGTTTTTTTGTTGTTGTTGTTGTTAATTTTCCCCCAAGTAACTTTTTTCCTTTCAGCAATCTTACTTGAGCATTTTTCTCACTGGAGATGGACATTTTTCTTTTGTATAACCTAAGTTATGTCATTTTAAAATAGAATAGAATTGTTTTATGTTCTCTGTTATGTACTTCATCTTTTGTATATATGTTAAAAAAAAAAAAAACCAAAATGGTGGATGAAGTGTTTTAATTGTAAATGATGATACATTGTAAAAAGTAGTTGAGGAGAAGAACCCAACTATGATTTGTCTTTACATACTTCAGAGTGTCAGGCAATAGTAGGTGCTTAACAAATATCAAATGATATGTCTTTTAGTTATGAAATGAATCAGCCTATCTTGAAGGAGAAGAGAGAATCATTGGAGGAGTTTTTCCTTGTAAATTCTTGGCATGGCTTCATTGAGCTCACTAATCATTACTGGTTTGAGGATTGATCTTTGTTCGGGGCCACCCTGTGGCTCCACCCACGTGGATGAAATTTGCCTGACTGATAGAACTGGATTAATTACAGGGCTACCGACTTCCAAGCCCTTAGTTGACTAGCCATACTTTCTTCTATCTTCTGGTGATAAATGTATCATAGCAACTATTCCTTAAATTCACTTGCCACACATTGTCAGTGATTTTAATTGCTTTTACCATTTTATTTGACCAAAACTAAATGTACGCAGAGAATACAATATTGCTTTTAAAATGCTTTGCCCCATTGGTTTTTTTTTTTTCCCCCTCCTCAAGGATCTCAAACTTTCCAGCCTGACCATGTTACATTTACGGCTCTCTCAAAGCTGTTTTCCTTCTTCTGATGAATTAGGTCCGGGGTATGGGATCAGCCAATCAAGCCGACTGTCATCCTCGGTCAGTGCCATGCGAGTCCTGAACACAGGTTCCGACGTGGAGGAGGCAGTGGCAGACGCCTTGGTACTCTTGTCCATTTCCTTATCACTATAGATGTTCCAGTTAATGAAACTAATATATGAGTGAGCCAGTCCACAAGTTTGGGAAAGGAGATGGAAGATTCTTGTGGATTAAATCTAGGAAGATCAAATGTGGCAGTATAAAAAGCAAAACAGTATAATTTATTGTTGATCTTTATTAATTGGTCAGATTCTTAAGCCAAGGCCCACGATGGAATGTCAGAAATATAAATACTGATATTGTTAATACAGTGTTTTTAGGCACTGTAGTACACTGAAAATAAAGGCAGATAGATGAGTATATAAATATGTACACTGCAAGTATATAATTTCAAAGCTAGCTCAACCTTGAATATTTAGGGGTTGTTTTAGTTTGGAGTAAAGTTTGTATAGTCTTTTACTTATTTGTATTTTCTGAGCTGAGAGAAAGTACAATTTCAAAACAAATTATATTTAAGATATCTTTCTAGTTCTTTAAACCTGAAACATTAAACAGTGAGGCTTCAAAGTATCATCTACAGATCCGTGATGGTTTTGTCAGAAGAGTGCTGTACAGATATCACTGTAGTTTTTCCTCCTGTGAAATTATGAAGGAAGTACTTGAGACAGTGATTATGATTGGCTTTTGCCTTTTTCCCTCATCAATTCAGTATGACAGTTTCTTTTAAATTATGACATTAATCCTATTTTTGAGAAGCATCTACTCATTTTCTTACACAGAACTTAACAAAAGTGTCATGTTTGTTTTAAAAGAAGAAAGTACATTGCGCCTTTTAAACCTGCATGCCACCTCTTAACCATTGCCGATACGCTATTTGCCACATATATTTGAAAAGCAAGTTTTTAAAAATATTCATTGGTCATAGCTATAGCATATTAAATGTAATCACATGTGAGGTTCTGCTCTGTGCTGAATTTTTTTCTTTACCTCAGCCACCTGATTTTTTTCATAAAAATACTTACTAAATACGAACTTTGTTCTCTTGAGCTTGGGATATATTAATCACATCTTGTTCTGATGGTATTAAATTAGTCATATGTTTTAAATTTATTCTTCCTGATCAGTGTATTTCTCAAATCACATTTTCTAGTTTCCTCTATGTGAAGGATTTACTAGTTAAATTCTATTCATACAAATTTTATGAATTGATTGGATTACTCTTGAATAATCTTTATCCTATTATTTATAATAAGATGCATTTGGTTTATATGAGGAATATTTAGCCATCAGTGCTAAAAACCAAATCCCAATAATTTGGTTGTGTCTACTTCTGTTATTTGCATAGCATAGATATTCCAATTATAACTATCAATTTTTAGGAAAAGACTATTTAACTATTAAGCCTGGTTGGACCTAGGGAAAATCATAGAAATAAAATTAACTTTAGGAATGACAAAAAGATACAAATAGGAAGAAGACTTGAGTTTTTTGGGGAAATTGGTTATGTGAATATTTCTGTAACTTACATATTTTTCTTTTGGATAATTGGACTAAAGGATATTGACAAGATTAAAGATATAACCTGCTAATAAGCAGTTCTTATGTATCTAAATATTTAAAAGCTTAATGGTTCTGATTATGGGCATTGTTTATGCCTACTTCACTGTGCTGTTTAGCAAAATGTTCTTCATTATTTTCAATTTTTCTCTTTAAAAATCTACTGCTCTCAGCTCTTAGGAGACATACGGACTAAGGTATAGACATTGCTATTTTCTGACATCTTATGGTACCATAACGTTTTTTTCTTTCCTTCATCAGTTTAACAGATGATAGTCTTCTATAAAAAAATTCAAGTGGAAGTAATAAAATCCTTAGACATACATCACTTTTCTGTACATATGATTATATGATTATCAGTAGGGAGATAGTGCTTAAATAGTGTCCTGTGGGGGTTCTCATCCTTTTAGCCTGACTACTTTGCACAAATGCGACGATGTCATTGACACTATGTCTATAACAAAACTTGGAGCCTAAAACAAAAAGTATCATGTTTTTGCCATTCTAAATTAAGTTGGTGCCTCCAAATCAAATCAATTTAGTGATGGAAAGTCAATGAAAAACTATTTTTAATTAAGTTCAGGTTATATTTCTTTTAGATTTTAAACTTGAATAATTTAAGTCACCTGGCACTATGTAAAATTATTGTTCTTCAGTGTTTCATAGAAACATCTTCATCTCTCACCAGCCTGAATTCACGTATCAGATTACATAAAGATTTAATTCTGATTCTCTCAGGGAAATCTCAAATAATCTATTCTGTCTCATTTCACTTTTAATATTCAAGGTAAAATTAGCAGTTTTATAACTTCAGATATGAAGAAATCAAAGTAATACTTTCTTATATATATTGAAATAGATAGTTTAGACACATTAGGGAAAGCATGGAGAACCCTTCAGGAGCTTGCTTCTTAAAAGTAAGAGTAAGCTAAACGGGCTGTCATCATTCTTTGTGATTTTCTTCTCAAAGAAACATCAGGGATGGGTACAAGTGAAGGAAGAGCGGCAGAGAAATGATAATGGAAATGAAAGAAGAATAGAGGAAAAGGGAGGTAGAGAGACAGAAAAAATAGAACTTTACACAGGAAACAGGTTTTTCTCATCCATTCTCATCCTTTAAAAAGGTTATAATTTCTTTGTAACAACTCAGAGTTTTATTACAGAGCCTGTTCATTTACACTCCGGTAGTAGTTCTTGGTTTTCCACAAAAAAAAAAAAGAAAAGGAAAAACCTCATGTTTTTAGCACTCCCCACTTTACGTATCTGACTTCCATATAGTAGGTTTATTCTGCTTCTACCACTCCCCATAGTTAAAGAATATTTCATCTCCTACTAACTCCTGAAACATGTTTTCTGAAAAAAACTAAAATTCGACATTTTATTATTACAATGATTAGCAGCATGCTTTACACTGATTTTTAAACAAAGGCCAGTCCTTTTCTGGTCAGTAGAAATAGTGAAATACCGGCATGTTATTTTAGCTACCACTAATGAGAGTCTTTACGTATAACAGAAAAAACCTGCTCGAAGAAGATACGAATCTTACGGGATGCACTCAGATGATGATGCGAACAGCGATGCATCCAGTGCTTGTTCGGAACGCTCCTACAGCTCTCGGAACGGTAGTATTCCCACATACATGAGGCAGACAGAAGACGTGGCGGAAGTCCTCAACAGATGTGCCAGCTCCAACTGGTCAGAAAGGAAGGAAGGCCTCCTGGGTCTGCAGAACTTACTAAAAAACCAGAGAACGCTAAGGTGAGTTATATTGTCTTCAAATAATTATCCTGTCTGTTGAGCGCTTTTTTGAGGGGGCACCGTGCTGGGTCGGAGAAGGCAATGGCACCCCACTCCAGTACTCTTGCCTGGAGAATCCCAGGGATGGAGGAGCCTGGTAGGCTGCAGTCCATGGGGTCGCTAAGAGTCGGACACGACTGAGCGACTTCACTTTCACTTTTCACTTTCATGCACTGGAGAAGGCAATGGCACCCCACTGCAGTACTCTTGCCTGGAAAATCCCATGGATGGAGGAGCCTGGTAGGCTGCAGTCCATGGGGTCGCTAAGAGTCGGACACGACTGAGCGACTTCACTTTCACTTTTCACTTTCATGCACTCCAGAAGGAAATGGCAACCCACTCCAGTGTTCTTGCCTGGAGAATCCCAGGGACGGGGGAGCCTGGTAGGCTGCCGTCTATGGGGTTGCACAGAGTCGGACACGACTGAAGAGACTTAGCATAGCATAGCATAGCATAGCATAGCATACCTGCTGGGTCTTCACTGCTGCACAGGCTTTTCTCTAGTGACGGGAGCATGGCTGCTCCCTGGTTGCAGTGCGCAGGCTTCTCACAGCACTGGCGTCTCTTGTTGCAGAGCATGGGCTCTAGGGCACTCAGGCTTCAGTAGTTGCGGTTCGTGGGCTCAGTAGTTGTGTTTTCCAGGCCTGAAACACAGGCTCAGTAGTTGTGGTGTAGGGGCTTAGTTGCTCCATGGTATGTGTGATCTTCTGACTGGGGACTGTCTCTCCTGCATTATCAGGCAGATTCTTTACCGCTCAGCCACCAGGGAAGGCCCTGGTTAGCACTTTTTGATTTGACTTTTTCATAACACTTTAAAGATATTAGTATGGGCTCATATGTGTCCTGAATTCAAAAAGTGGCATCAGAATATTATCCCAAGCCCTAACCCTTTAGGATCATCCATACTGTTGTTATTTTTTTTAATTATAATTATCTTGCTCTATTTAAAGAAACATTATTAAGGGAAACTTTTTATTCATAAATAGTTATTAAATAAAAGTGTTATTAATTAAATGAAAATAAATAATAAAGTATCAGATCAGATCAGTCGCTCAGTCGTGTACGACTCTTTGCGACCCCATGAATCGCAGCACACCAGGCCTCCCAGTCCATCACCAACTCCCGGAGTTCATTGAGACTCACGTCCATCAAGTCAGTGATGCCATCCAGCCATCTCATCCTCTGTCGTCCCCTTCTCCTCCTGCCCCCAATCCCTCCCAGCATCAGAGTCTTTTCCAATGAGTCAACTCTTCGCATGAGGTGGCCAAAGTACTGGAGTTTCAGCTTTAGCATCATTCCTTCCAAAGAAATCCCAGGGCTCATCTCCTTCAGAATGGACTGGTTGGATCTTCTTGAAGTCCAAGGGACTCTTAAGAGTCTTCTCCAACACCACAGTTCAAAAGCATCAATTCTTCGGTGCTCAGCCTTCTTCACAGTCCAACTCTCACATCCATACATGACCACAGGAAAAACCATAGCCTTGACTAGATGAACCTTTGTTGGCAAAGTAATGTCAGCTTTTGAATATGCTATCTAGGTTGGTCATAACTTTCCTTCCAAGGAGTAAGCGTCTTTTAATTTCATGGCTGCAGTCACCATCTGTAGTGATTTTGGAGCCCCCAAAAATAAAGTCTGACACTGTTTCCACTGTTTCCCCATCTGTTTCCCATGAAGTGATGGGACCGGATGCCATGATCTTCGTTTTCTGAATGTTGAGCTTTAAGCCAACTTTTTCACTCTCCTCTTTCACTTTCATCAAGAGGCTTTTGAGTTCCTCTTCACTTTCTGCCATAAGGGTGGTGTCATCTGCATATCTGAGATTATTGATATTTCTCCCGGCAATCTTGATTCCAGCTTGTGTTTCTTCCAGTCCAGCGTTTCTCATGATGTACTCTGCATAGAAGTTAAATAAGCAGGGTGACAATATACAGCCTTGACGTACTCCTTTTCCTATTTGGAACCAGTCTGTTGTTCCATGTCTAGTTCTAACTGTTGCTTCCTGACCTGCATACAAATTTCTCAAGAGGCAGATCAGGTGGTCTGGTATTCCCATCTCTTTCAGAATTTTCCACAGTTTATTGTGATCCACACAGTCAAAGGCTTTGGCATAGTCAATAAAGCAGAAATAGATGTTTTTCTGGAACTCTCTGCTTTTTCCATGATCCAGCGGATGTTGGCAATTTGATCTCTGGTTCCTCTGCCTTTTCTAAAACCAGCTTGAACATCAGGAAGTTCACGATTCATATATTGCTGAAGCCTGGCTTGGAGAATTTTGAGCATTACTTTACTAGCATGTGAGATGAGTGCAATTGTGCGGTAGTTTGAGCATTCTTTGGCATTGCCTTTCTTTGGGATTGGAATGAAAACTGACCTTTTCCAGTCCTGTGGCCACTGCTGAGTTTTCCAAATTTACTGGCATATTAAGTGCAGCACTTTCACAGCATCGTCTTTCAGGATTTGGAATAGCTCCACTGGAATTCCATCACCTCCACTAGCTTTGTTCGTAGTGATGCTTTCTAAGGCCCACTTGACTTCACATTCCAGGATGTCTGGCTCTAGGTCAGTGATCACACCATCTTGATTATCTGGGTCGTGAAGATCTTTTTTGTACAGTTCTTCTGTGTATTCTTGCCATCTCTTCTTAATATCTTCTGCTTCTGTTAGGTCCATACCATTTCTGTCCTTTATTGAGCCCATCTTTGCATGAAATGTTCCTTTGGTGTCTCTGATTTTCTTGAAGAGATCCCTAGTCTTTCCCATTCTGTTGTTTTCCTCTATTTCTTTGCATTGATCGCTGAAGAAGGCTTTCTTATCTCTTCTTGCTATTCTTTGGAACTCTGCATTCAGATGTTTATATCTTTCCTTTTCTCCTTTGCTTTTCGCTTCTCTTCTTTTCACAGCTATTTGTAAGGCCTCCCCAGACAGCCATTTTGCTTTTTTGCATTTCTTTTCCATGGGGATGGTCTATGTATAATAGTTGACTCATTTATTAAAATTCATTCCTGATAAGTTTTTCAGTGAGATGAAAGAATATTTATGTTCTGTTGAAAATGAAGGTATATTCCTGGTGTTCATGTGATATTTGAATCTTGATATAATATGAAATGGATTTGGAGTGAATTTCTCTAAGAACAGAAGTTTAGGGACTTCTCTGGTGGTCCAGTGGTTAAGATTCCATGCTTCCTCTGCAGGGGGCACAGGTTTGATCCTGGTTAAGGAACTCATATCCCACGTGTCATGAGATGTCACCAGTAAATAAATAAATAAAATAAAAATTTTTTTTAAGTTTATATTGATTTTTAGTTGGGTTTGATTTGGTTTCCTGTCCTACTGGCTCTTGCTTGCTTTCCCCCTCTCTGTGTAGTGTTTTAAATCTCTACAGTCTATCCCTTTAAGAACCTAGTTTCAGAAAATTCGTAAGTTTCAGTATGGTGGAAAATAGAGGGCTACTTCCTGCCTTAATACCTGAAATTAGGGTGATTTTAGGAGGTGTTAGAACTATATAATTTACAGTAAGTGTTTGTCTATGTACTTCCTAATATATTTTAATTACATATTATTACAGTTCATGAATATTACATATTATAGTTCATGAATCACTACAATAAATCATGATAATGTTGTTTCCAACCCCACCAAGGTTAGATTAGTGTTAGGTTCAATGTATTCTTTTAAATGGCAAAGAAGTAGTCGTAGTTTAGAAAGATTTTAGCCCTCAGGTGGCAAACTTTAAGAAAACATAAAAGCATTTAAAAGGGTAAGATTCATGTTCTGGGAGTGTCATCTGTATAGTTTACTCTGCTGTGCTACATTAATAAAGTACAGTTGTATTTTCATATAACTTTCAACCTTTAAAATATTGTATGTATACTACAGAATTATTGTTGCATTTGATAAATTGTACTTAGCCCTGACTAGTAAATCCTACAAATTGCTCAATTTTGAGAGCTGATTTTTTTTGTTGGGGGGTGGGGGGCTTAAAAAAAAAAAGAAGCCCAAATATATATGTAAGTCACTTTTAAATGACTTCTTCCTGCAGCAGTGTATTAATTAGCCACTTTATTATTTTGACAGTCGAGTTGAACTGAAAAGATTATGTGAAATTTTCACAAGAATGTTTGCTGATCCTCATGGCAAGGTATGTTTTAGTATTTAAGATTACTCCTATAAGGTGTCATTATTATATTGCCCCAAAAAAGAAGTAAATAATAACAAAAAAACTATAAGCCATTTTTATTTATTTATTGCCCTAAAATGGCAATGATCTTTTCAACATAATTGAAATTGAGTATTTGATATCATACGTAATTTAGAAGTTGCTCTCTAATAACTATTTAAGCTTCTCTAAAAGAGAGATTATCTAAGGCTATAAACTGAAGAGTATATAGTCACATGCACAACTCTTCTACAATTAGTTAGGGTGAGTATTTGTATTACTAAAAACATTTTACTATTTATAAAGGAAATAATCAGGATAAGTTGAAAAAGTTTCTAACTTTTTATTCAGTTTTCTTCTTTATTAACAAATATATTCTTAAAAGAGCAATTTTGTAGACAAGATCTGCCATTAAAAAACAAAAAGCATAAAATATGGTTTCACCTATAGTTTGTGAGTAATAAAAAGAGAAACATTTCATATGTTGAAAGAGTTCATAAAAATCTTCAGAACTTCATTCAGCTTTTAATGCTGATTAAAGTATATGTAAGTACTTATGTATACTCTGCATGTGTACTGTGAAATTTTTGTTTTAAAATGTAAAGTTTTGTCGTAAAATGTACTCATTTGTTCTATTTTCAGCAGTGTGTTTGGCAGTGGTGAAATTTTATTCAATATCTTCCTTTAGGACACCAGCTGTCTACATGAGAATTTCTAACCTAAGTGAGAGGGAGATGTGGAAGGGAAATCATAAGAAAAATATTTATGAATTTTGCTTCATTTTTTTAATTTTCTTCACTTTATTGTTGCACATTTCATTCCTCCTCATTTTTTTCTATTTTCAGTATTTTCATTACTTGTGACACTACTTAAAGATACTAAAATCCCACTCTTTACATAGACTAAAATCTGGCTAAGGATTATAAACTGCCTTAACTTTAAAGCAATAATTTCCAAAGATTATCCTTTTATCTGAAGGCATATTTATTTCAGATAAATAAATACCTTCATTTAAAAGGTAAAAGATGTTCAAAAATAGAGGTAAAAGATGTTCAAAGTGCATTCTATTTTTGGAATTCATTTCGAGTTCAAGATCCCATTAAAGACAAAAAGCACACTAAGTTTATAATTTTTAAACTGAGCATGTAGATAACTCCATTTTATACTAATATTACTACCACTAATTACTGTAGGAATTGTTATAATGGAAGAATTTCTATAAATCCTAAACAAATTAACTGTTGATTTTTTTTGTTGTTAGCAGTATGAGTCAAAGGACAAGACAGTTATCATCTGTGTGGACTTGTTTTATTAAATAATATTTTGTTAATCATCTATACAACTTTTAAAAATAGAGTTTTAAAACATCTTCAATAAGTAATATAATTCATCTGCAGTGGAAGGTATGAGAGGGAGGCTGTTATTATTTCTTGAAGTCATAGTTTTTCATTTTTTATTAGGACAGTAATGCAGTTTAGTTGGATCCTAGGATTTAACAGTGATAAAGAGACTTTTTTTAAACAGTCTCTTGAAGAAAAACTTTTTTAAATGAAGTAAATTTTAAAATTAAAGTCTCTTGAAGATCAAATAGGAAAGCCAAGTTTGATGTTGGTGAAGAACAGGTGTTTGGCCTCCCTTAGTAAATATGGAGAACCAGCCACGATCCTCCCTAGAGGTGTCAGGAAGGAGACTTTCTGGTTTTTTTCCTGTGGGGTTTTATAACAGCATACAATTCTTATTGATCCATCTGGCTTTGTTTTGTTTTGTTTTGTTTTGTTTTTTTTGGTTATTTCACTGAATACAGATATAAAGGGAAGATTTTTGTTAACTCGTTTTGCTCAGCTTTTATTTGGTGATTGTCCTTCAGAGACTGCCAGTAATGTAATTAATTAAGAATAAACTGGCTATATCACCATACAGTGGGGATTTAAAAATATCAGGGTTTGATTTGAGTTTTTGCATATCTTTATATTGTTCAAGTAGTAGATATCCCTCCTTTTTAATTTTATAAAGTACTAATATTCCAGTCATTTGAATTAAGTAGCTGTTCTTGATGCTTTCTTTTCCTTCCAAGTAAAATTTTAGCTTTAGCTTCCCAACTGCTGTCTATCAAGAGTTGGTTTTTCCTTTCCCCCTCCCTATAAAGGGCCAGACAGTATATATTTTCAGCTTTGTGGACCATAATGATCTCTGTTACAGCTCTGCCATTATAGCACAAAGGCATCTTTTGACAGTATCTAAACAAGTGACCACGGCTAGGTGTCCATAAAACTTTACTTACGAACATTGAAATATTAATTTTCATCAAATTATCATGTGTCACTAAATAGCCTTTTCTTTTGATTAAAAAAAAAAAAGCTATTTTAAAATGTAAAACCATTCTTAGCTTGCAGACTATGGTTTCCCAACCCCTGTTGTATACAATCAACTCTAATGATTGACACATTGACACCAAAATAAAAACATGTTCAAGAACCTCTACTCATGGTCATGCCACTGCTTGAAGGTCAAGACTGTTGACTGGTACCAGAAACAGTGTACCGGTCCCTGGTGGGTTAAATCAACCTTTATTGCTATATATGCTGTCCATTTCTGATCTGTGATTTTGGTCTAAAAGCTCAGTCCTGCCTTTCCTGTACCTCTTGCTTTTCTGTTCTGTCCTGCATAGAGACTGTGTCAAATAGTCTCTCCTTAAATTTAACTCCAGCCCTGTTGACCTCTCATCTCATGCCCTGAGCATTTGTCCTGGCCTCTTAGCTTACCAAGAAAATAGATGCCATCCAACAGAAACTCCATTTCTTGCCTCCAAACCAGCAAAGTTAATTGCACATAAGCCCATTCTTTCTACCTTTTCTCCTGTGGAAATGGCAGGAGGTCTTACCTTGAAGCTGTTGGCAACCACATAAACATGTACTCTCTTTTTTTGCTAATATATTCTCATCTGCTTGGTCTTCCAGGAAGTTTTCATAAATTTCAGCTTGCTCTTTGACATCCCTTTTTATTTTTCAGCTTTGCTGTAAGTGTATTCAGTTTATCTTTTCTGACACTAGGGGATGTGGTGTGGGAGAGGAGGAGAGGGTGGTGTTCTGTTGTGTCTGATCCGGTCTTCCTCACAGCAGACAGCCTCCTTTTTCAGACACCTGTCTCTGCTTGTTTTACTAATGTTGCTGTAGCTTAGAGCATTGCCCTAGGCCCTCCTTTTTCACTATGTACCTTATTTGAAGCTTGTCGCCCACTTTATCCTGATGACTCTCAAATGGTACTCCAAGCCCATATTTTTCTCCTTCACTTACCTAGTTACATGCCTTTGGCTCATCTTAAACCTTAAAACTACTTTTCCTCTTGAGTCATGTTATCTCGTTAGATGAAGCCACCATCCCCTCATTGGGCATCAGTCTAGAGATTTACTCAGTCCTAATTGATTCAACCTTCTAAATATTTCCATTCTCACTACTCATTCCTGGCACAATTGCCTTTAGCCTGCTGCACCTCCTCCCCACCTTCTGTCCCTAAATTCTCTTGCACTCTGCATCCTTGAATAATCTTTCTAAAAGGTAAATCTTCTCTCTTGACTTAAAACTCTTCAGTGACTACTCATTACCCTCAAGAAATATTCAAACAAAGCCTGTCATTTTTGCTTGTTATTCCCTTTTCACTCTTAACGCAGCCTGAAAACTATGTTCGTTTCCCCAGATGTGCCCTGCACTTTTCCTCATAGCCTTGAAACCGATCATCAAAGTCACTCCTCTTTCTTTCCTCAAATATGCTCCCACCATGAATTGGAATCACTTATGTGTAACCTCAACCATCCTGAGAGCTCACAGGGCAGAAACCATCTGAAGCCTTGCCCCCAGAATGGTCCATAGGGTTTCGGAGACACTTCCTGTCATGAGGTTGGTTGGGTGGACTTTCCCGTGTCCTTTTAAGTTGAAGTCAACATTTCAGTCTCTTTTAAGAGCTCTGAAATGTAGCAGTAGACCACCTGCTGTCCCCAACAGAAATAGGAGACTTAGAGAACCAGGGTGTGAGCAGCAGCCCCATCTCCTTTCGTCTAGGATCACCTCCAACCCCTAGAACGTTTCTCTTATTTGTGTTAGTAAGTATCTGAGTCCAACTGAAATATCAGGTGAACTCCACTATACAGTAAAGACATCCCAGAAAGGAAGGGCTGGAAAAGAGCTCTTTTTGAGTACAGTTGAAATAGATGCTGGATTTTTTTTTTCTGTGACATGAGTGATGTGGTTGGCATTTACAGTGTACAAGCTGAAATTATTTGATGTCCATAACTTGATAAACTTTTTTAACTTTCAGATACTACTGATTCAGTTGTGGTATCTGTGTGAAAGTAATTTAGATTATAAAGCTGCAAATGTGTAGTTTAAAGCTTCTTAATATTTTCCTGAGAGACAGTACCACACAGTGATAACAAATATGAGTAGTGGAGCTGGATTGCTTTGGTTCAAATCCTCCCTCCATCACTTTTTAGTAGTGTGTGCATTGGTTTCTTAATCTGTAAAATAGCGTTAATAAGATTGCAGTGATGATTAAATGAGTTAATGTATGTAAAGTCCTTACAACACAATAAGTGCTACATATTTTTTTTTAAATAAGTTTGAAAAATTAAGGAATTCAAGGCAGATTTTTATTTTGATTGCTCTAGACACACTTTTTCCTCCAAATATAAGATGTGTCAGAAAGTTTATCCCTTGTGATTCTGACAGTAGACTCAGAAGGAACTACTTGAGGAGAGCCACCTTTACTGAAGAACATGCTTTGATTTGACATATTATGGTCTGTGTAGTCCTGCCTGCCTACAGGTCTTAGAATCAAGAGACCAAATATGTATCTTACCTGGGGAAAATTAAAAGTTGTAGTATCTTTTTACCTCCATACAATAGTAATTGTTACAGGCCTTCACAGAAATAATTTAACTTGTGAATACATTGCTTCTCAAGAGGGGGGAAAAATAAACGAAAAATTCTTAGATACTATGCTTTGGAAGCAAATGTTGGCACTGTTCAGAAATGTTGGCAGGTGTCTGTTAGTCTTAGATTCTTTCCAGAAGTTGAACCTCAAGGATAGTAGGGTCTGAAAATAAGGGAGTTTTCCTCTTTTTTTTGTTTGTAAATTTTCTTGGCAAGAAAATGAGAGAGAAATACAGGAAAAGCACATATTCTTCTCACATACCATTCATTTAACTCTTGTGTTAAAAACCATTTTGAGTTTGTCATAAAACTTTGGAAAACATTTGTCATTTTTATTTTCTAAGTGTTTTTCTTCCATACAGGAACTTGGCATTGATGGCGACTAATTTGTGTGTTTTTCTTTTTTTTCTTTTTTTCCTTTTGCATGCTGTCCCCTGTGTTGGAACTCTCAATAGAGAGTAAGTTGGTTCAATATTTGTTGGAAACCTAACTTTACTGCATGACTGTGAAATTAACCCTTTTTCTCTATTTTCTTTCCCAAAGAGTTCATGCAGTGTTGGAACCTTTGCAATCCACGAAATGCTATCTGCAGTTACGCAAACTGTCATTCTGTTTGGAGATGTGCTTTTTAATCTACTAATTAATCTAATTTGATTATGTTCTTCTGTTCTATATTTGATGACTGGCACACCTAAGGCATGGGGGCTTCCCTGGGGCTCAGTGGTGAAGAACCTGCCTGCAATGCAGGAGACCCAGATTGGATTCCTGGATCGGGAAGATCCCCTGGAGAAGGGAATGGCAACCCACTCCTGTATTCTTGCCTGGAGAGTCCCATGGTCAGGGGAGCCTGGAGGGCTACAGTCCATGGGGTCACACAGAGTGGACACGACTGAGCGACTGACACACAAACTGATATAAGCAAGGCTGCCTCAATTGTAATAACACAAATATTACAGTTCTTTTCCCAATCCTAATATGTAGGATTATACATTGAGTCTGTTGAAGGTTATTAAAAAAAAAAATTCCCAAGTTTCACAGTCAATTTTTTTAAATTGAGTTCTAACCTCCTCATATGCACTTTGTACTGTTCTGTAAATGGTGTCCCATAAGAGGAAACAGCAGTTTAAGGAGCAGTGATCTCAGCTTTCTCTTCTGAAATCAGATGTCTAGCCCAATGTTTTATTAGTATATCCACTTTTCTCTTTCTCCTTTAATCATAGATAAGGAAATGGGAGAATATCAACATCTATCTGACAGTGAGCTCTTTGTTCACTGTCAGTGAACAAAGTCACATGAAATTTTATGCAAACTTCCAATGTATATTTTTGGATGGAGATATATATATGTGTGTATATATATATATGCATAAGCATTTTGAAAAATAATAGTATAATTCTATATGTAGAGTACTATTAGTACACATTTACAGTTTTATTCAGCTATACTCACATTTTATCTAATCAAAAGAAATTTCTACTTAGGAGACTCAGACATGTCTTCCTGAAGAAAATGGCAGTTCAGATCTTGACAGGAACATAAACTTTGGATTATATCAGGATGAGAAGAAAGGGCCTCCTACAAATGACTACCCTGAGTCCAGAGAAGTTGGAGATGTCAGAAAGTTCATAGTAAAGAAAACCTTGGCTGTAGTGAAAGGAAGATCATCCATATCTTCCCTTGCATTGAGAAAAGGGGTTAGTTACCAAGGTAAATTTTACTCAACTAAAAGAAAATTCTTACTTTTAAGGCAACTTTCCCTACAATTTCATCAGACAACTTTTTAATTGCATTCTCAAGCTCTGGTAACTTTAGATTTGGTTCTAACTGGTGACAAAAGACTAAAATAGAGCCATTGTTCTCAAATGCTATATATTCCAGATAGGAAGATAACATAAATACAGAAAAATTTAAAGAACACTGTAAAGGTAGCCCAAGTACCAGTTTCAAACAGGGATGGACAGTGGCTATTTTCTAAAGATATTCAAGAGGCTCTTTGGCTGGGACTTGAGTGGTAAGCTTTGTAGGGAGTCACGTACTTTGTGTAAACAGAGGGATTAGAGAGTGTGGTAGGAAATCAGGAGTGTGTGTGATACGTGTTTAGGGATGAAGACTTTATGTTGCCAAATCATCCAACATCAGTCTGAAGAGTTAGAGCCTCGTCTAAGCATTTGAGACATTATTCTATAGACAGTGAAGGGACATTAAAGAATTTTGTTTCTGTCAAAAGAGCGATGTCACCATCTGACAGAAAGAAGTCTGAGTTGGTCTGCTGTTTTGTAAATAAAGCTTTATTGAAACAGAACTGTGTTCACTTGTCTGCACAGTGTCTGTGGCTATGCTATGATGACAGAGTTGAAGAGTGTGACCCACATCATATGGCCTGCAAAGCCTAGAATATCTGCTTTCTGGCCTGTTACAGAAATCCAGACTTGAGGTCAGAAAGGCCTGGTGCCTACAGTGATGTTCTGATCAACAGATTTGAGTAAGGCCTAAAGTGAGAGCTATTATAGAGATTATTATGGGGCCTAGAAGGCTAGATCAGAGAGGCTCTGTCAAGGAAGTCATAATTTCGATGAAAAGAGAATCAGGATGAAGATCTAAGAGATCTCCCCACATTCAGGATACAAAAGGAAAATGCCTGGTAACAATGAAAAAAGGGAGATAAGAAGAGGAAAAACAGTGTCAAACTATGGAATGGCCAGGCCTACTAAGCTCCTGAAAAAGCTTTGACATTTCTTGATTGGAAGGTAATTGATGGGTGCATTAGGATGGAAATTGAAGGCGAAATTCTTGAGACAGTGTCTGCTGCATCGGTAAACAAATAATTCAGGTTGAGAATAGAAGAGGAAAGATAGAGGAGACCATACTTTCGAGAGCAAGAATACAGGTAGAAAGACTAGTCTTCGAAATAAAATTTGCTCTCCCTTGGAGAAAGAGTTATTATAAGGATAGCTGTACAAGAAATCAAAGTGAGGGGAAAGTCAGTGGAGAATTTTATCATGAATGGCAGTCAAGTAGATGAAGAAGTCCAATAATACTAAAAGCCAAGTGATTTAGCCATTGATGAGCTGTGGAAACCTTGAGCAAGTAAGTCCCTTAATTTTCTAGTTCTCAATTTTCTGAGAATCAGATAAAATGAGAGAGTTGACTTAGGCATTCTAATGCCTTTGATTTTCTAAATGGATTTTGGTATAGTGAAAGCTTAAAGTTGGAATCTTAAGGAAAATAGGCAGCAGTTGAAACAGTAAGAGTGAAAAGTGAACCAGAGAATGAGAGAGTGTTGTGCTGGTACACCAGGCTTAGGGGAGTAGCAGGAAGCCCTGATTTGTCATGTTTGTTATAATTCCCGAGGTGTAAATAGTCCCAAATGGCTGATTTCAAGCCACCAACTACCTCACAAAATTCCTGAATATTTAATGTTTTGACTTTCTAGGCAGGTACTGACTAACACCAGGACGTCACTGGACAGATTTGCTAGTCAGAGTGAGTACTAGGTTAGATACATGTATTTGTTATGAGTAGGTCTATTGACGTTCCTCAGGCCCAGAGACAATTCAGTGAAGCTGTGGTCCAAGTGGTTCTGGTAGGGTAGTACTGGAGTTAATGAATCCACATTGTGATTAAGAACAGTGTTGAGGCACAGGTACTTACCACCTTGAGATCAGAGGTAACAGAAATTTTAAGTAGTCATACTTTCTGCTTTTACAAATAGTGTCTTGAGCAAAGTGTATTTTTTCTAAGGCTTCCCAGGTGGCACAGTGGTAAAGAATCGGCCCGCCAGTCCAGAAGATACAAGAGATGCAGGTTCGATCCCTGGATCAGAAAGATCCACTTGAGTAGGAAATGGCAACCCACTCCAGTATTCTTACCTGGAAAATTCCATAGACATACAGGCCTGGCGGGCTATATTCATTCCATGAGGTTGCAAAGAATCAGACATGACTGAGCGCATACACACAAGCACATCTTTTTCTAACTCAAATTCAGATGTTAAAAAGCTTAGTTACAATTCTGATAGATAAAATGTCCTTCATTTCTAACATGAGAGAAAAACAGGAATTCGTGTATAACTACATAAAGGAAAGTCAAGAAATAAAATATATATTGAGAGTAAAACTCCTAATTTTAAATTAGCGTACTTACTTTGGACTTAACTTTTTTAAACCATAGATTTTATAATCCATTGGGATTATAAATTGTCTCATAACACAACATGGCTGACATTATCTTAAGAACTTTTCCCTCTTTATGTAGAAATAAATTGTCCAGTATGATACTGAATTTATTGATGAGATATAACCTTATTGTATGTCACTTGTTGTAGGTATTTTTAATGAGATGAATCACTTAGGAATTTTAGCTTCCCTCCCCTTTAATTTTTCTTGAATCTTATAAGAAGTTTAAAACTAGTAGATTAATATTGGAAACAAGTATAAAACCCCTTGGTAGAAATGGAGACTAATAGCATGCCATCTGGTTCTTTGTAGAAATCATTAAAATGTAGATGTAGATTTGTGTCCTGATTTTATTTATTTTAGGCACAGGTATCCCAGGTCATTTAAGGCTTCCCAGGTGGCACTAGTGGTAAAGAACCCGCCTGCCTGATGCAGGAGTCGTAAGAGACATGGATTCTGTTCCTGAGTTGGGATGATCCCCTGGAGGAGGAAATGGCAATGCACTCCAGTATCCTTGCCTAGAGCATCCCATGGACAGAGGAGCCTGGAGGGCTACAGTCCATAGGGTTGCAGAGTCAGACATGACTGAGCAACTGAGCACACAGATCATTTAAAATTACTTTTGGGGCAGTTTTAATAAATAATACATCTTATACCAAAGAATTTTGTGACCACTAACATTGTGAAAACTAAGAAGTCTCCAATTAGCCCATTATGTTAAAAATCATCTTATATATTAAGGTAGCTGTCAGCATAGTCTTCCTCTGATTAACTCACTTGACACTTCAGAGAGCTGGGGACTGGTGAGACTATGGGTAGTTTCTTGCCCTAAATTCAGATAAAATGAATTTCAGTTTAAGCTATGGCATCATTGACAGCCTTAGGTGTGCCAGCCATTATGGCCAAAGTTTCTTTACCAAGTGATGCTGCATGGAATAGCTAATTGTCGAACTTCAGCAGAAGTTGGATAACAGTTCAAATGTACTCTTGTATCACAGAGTCCAATGAAAAGCGAGAGAGATTGTTTTTCCGCTTGGCTGCCAATCGCTGTGCCTCTGATTCCTGTATTCCTTTCTCTTTCAGTTTTGAATTGATCATAGAGGTCAATATTTCCTCCTTTTTCTTCTCCTTCCCCCATTTACCCACTGTAGGTATTCAGCATGTTTTTGGAGACTCTAGTGGACTTCATACAAGTCCACAAAGACGATCTTCAAGATTGGTTGTTTGTACTGCTGACGCAACTACTTAAAAAAATGGGTGCTGATTTGCTTGGGTCTGTTCAAGCAAAAGTTCAGAAAGCCCTTGATGTTACAAGGTAAGATTTTTCTTCATATATTTCAAGTTTACTGAGTAGTAATTAAGAAAATTTAGTTTTTGTGTTGAAAGTTCAGATTTCTGAGTCCTTTCAAACCATCAAAATTTCATGAGCTCCATTTGAAAATTGTTAATGATGTCCATTTACATGGTATAATTTGATACAACATAGGTTCTTAGTTCAAACATTACATTTAATCTATAAAAATTTTCATTAACATCGGTTGAGTAATTCAAGATAGTAATTTATTGTAATTAAGATGTAACTGCAAAGTAAAAGATTTTATTCAATCTAATATAAAGATAAAATATTTGCTAAATTTAAAAAGAATGTTTTATTATGCATTCTTTTTTCAGAAGATTTTGAACCAATGATACATTTCTACTTTCTTGTGTAGATTGTTGAAGTGACTTATTTCAAATATCCATTTATTAAGTTGAGGTGAGTCTAGAATTCAGATATTAGGTATGGAAACATCTCTGATACTGTTGAACTTTTCCCTGAACACATTTTCTGATTAAATCTATAACTGAGGCAAGAGATCATTATTTGCTCTAGTGTTGCTTACGGGGTTAAATTTATACTTGCAGGGTATAAATTCAAATGTTCTGGTTCTTCTGGGAGTAGCTTTTATTGTATTCTTTACCACATAGACTATACCACATACAGATATGCTTCATGCATGCTTTCTAAATGACATTATGTTTTGGTATTAAAAACAATCTGTTAAGTTTGCTAAAAGCCTACTTGCTGACTTAATTTTTATTTTATTTTTATTTTTTTTGCTTTGTTCTTTCCGTATTTCAGAGAATCTTTTCCAAATGATCTTCAGTTCAATATTCTAATGAGATTTACAGTTGATCAGACCCAAACACCAAGCTTGAAGGTAAAAATTTGAGGTCTTTTGAAGACATTGTAAGGAATTGAAGTATTTTATTCATAAAGTTAATGTTTGTATTTCTGTCACATGAGAAGCTGTTCAATCAGTGGATTTTGTTTTTATAAACTTTCAGACAGTCAAGCCAGCACTTCGGGACCAGCTTCACTCTTTTTGGAGCTCCAAGGTTTTATTGGTTTTGTTTTAATCTGCATTATTTCTTTTCTTAACTCTCTTTACAAACTCTGCAGTGTTTCTGATAATGTTTGTATGCATCTATATATTCAACTACTAACCATTATAAGCCTCTAAAGCATGCACGGATTTGATTTCAAATGTTATTCGGTGCCAGATTATCTTCCGGAGAAGCTTACTGGGGACTCATAGTTAGAAAGCAACACAAGTATGGCTGTCTAACCCTAAGCTGTTGTGTAAACTCTCTCTATAAAGTCTTTTCTCATTTTATGTTTGTGATTTCCCAGTCCTTTTTTTTTTTTCTTCAAAGTTTAGGAGTTTGAATAGGTATTTTGGGCAGAATATAAGTTTTGCCTATGTATTTCAATTAACAAAAATTTTTACGTTTAATCTCAGAGCTGTTCTCCAGTTCTTCTTAATTGAAACAGTAGCTTTTTTTTTCTTCTTACAATGTGATATTTCTGATGTGTGCATAAGCTTTAGATTTGGGATTAGCTTTCTCAATTGTTATTAGCACACATTTTCTAATAATTTATGTGGAAACTAGGTAGATACCAATTTTTTGTTACAAATAATTATTTAACATAGAAGAAAATATGTAACCCTGAATTCTTTACTAAAAATGGTTTTATTGAGTTTTCTTAAATGAGATTAACGTCAGGGAAATAACAAGCATATGTACATTTACAAGCCTTATACTTTCTGCTCTGTTCTGCACGAAATGTTTCTATAAGCATTATTGCCTTGGATTGATTTCCCTTTTTAGTTTCTGAATATGATTTTGCCTTAAAGTCACAATTATGTTTCTTACCAGGGTTGACATGTACTCAACATATGTTATTTTCTCAGAGCTGCTTTGTGAAAGAGGTTCCATCTGTTTTGATTTTTAAAAGTGACCTGCAGAAGGAGAATAATTTACTTGCTATTATTGATAGACATTGTTTAAACTTGTTATTTGTCCAAGCCATTGTGCTAGGTATTCCTTATAATTTTCTGTCATTAATATTTATAATACGTGATGAACTGTAAACTGTGGAAAGAATTATGATTTAGGTACTGGTGGTAGGTATTCAAATGGTATTGAAAACATATAGAGTTGTTACATGGGCCAGTAGAAATGGAGGTCTGAATCATTAGTTTTCAAAATAAGGGTTGCTAAAGGCCTGAAGAGAAAGACAATGGGAAGTATAAAACTAGTTTCCCTATTAGGAAATGTCATACTGAAGACTGGAATCACAGACTGTTTCTCTGAAAGTCATACATACATATACATACACATATGTATGTTGCGATGGTTTAGTCCCTAAGTCACGTCCAACTCTGCAACCCCATGAACTATAGCCTGCCAGGCTCTTCTGACCATGGGGTTTCCCAGACAAGAATACTGGAGTGGGTTGCCATTTCCTTCTCCAGGGGATTTTCCCAACCCAGCGATCAAACCTGGGTCTCCTGCATTGCAGGCAGATTCTTTACTGACTGAGGTAAAGAATATTTACCTCATATTACTTCGTATTTATGAGGGAATATGTATGTGTATATGACTTTTAGAGAAACAGTCTATGTAAATATATATATGTATATATCATAATCTATTATATGGACGTATGTATGGTTTTTATATATTATACACACATATATACATAAAGCTGCAGGGGGAAGTCACTGTAGGGGAAAGATACCCACAAATTGATGTCTTAGGATAGCAAAAAGGAATTTTATTGGAGCTGTACGTTATGCTGAAAATAAAAGTAACTTTGAGATGGTTGACAGGATTAAGACTTAAAGACTTAACAGATTATAGAAAAACACAAATAACTAAATAACTTCAGTATGAGATTTATCAAAATTCTTTATTTAAAAAGTGCTGGATCTTTCAGATAAAATTTTATATTTCTCACAGACTGTCATGTAGCCAAATGTCAAAAAGGAAGCAATAAAAAAGACAAAGATGGCATACAGAGTGATTTTATTTGAGTAATATTTTTTAAATAAATGGAACTTTTTGACTTTTTTTTTTCTGAGTTTCAGAAATATGTTTAGAATTATACACACCTTAGCAACTATATTGTTTTTTCCTCTCTGAAGAAGAATGCATGTTTATGTTATTAAAAATGCAGACTATGTTTATAACCTTTTGAAATATACTTCCAAAATATAAATTTTCAAATGATTATATATGTATTATGGTTGTTTTGCTTATTTGTATAGTAAACACACCTATTCTATGAAACTCTTTAGAAATTTTATATGCCTCTATAAATTGCCAAGACATGGTACTAATTAAATCTCACATAGTGCAAATAAATATATTCAAAAAACAAAATGCATTGATGTTTATTCTTTGATTTACTTTAGCTTTCTTTCAGCTGGCCTCACCAATAGAAGGTGACATGGCTTAAAAATACAGAATGTATGTGTTGCCACAATTTAGTTGGACCTGCTACTCAAAATTAACCATACATCTCTTTCCCTCTTCACTGTATGATTTACTCAGGATGGTGATGGGTTAACTTAAAAAAAAAAAAAAATTTCTTTAAGTTATAGTTACTTCTTAAAATCATGTATTATGAAATGAAGACAATAAGTTGATGCTTTCTATCTTCTTTAAACTGGAAACAGAGAGGGGAAAATGTTCAAGAGTCAGAAGTTTAACTTATTACTTCTATATATTAATTTGACATAGTACTTCCCAGAGACCTTATTTGGATTGAGTGAGAGAAATGATCAATAATAAGATCAATAATAGGGGATGAAGGAGTACAGAATACCTGATTACCTTAATCTTTGACAATATTTTTTCAAAGTTGCTATTTTAATCATACATTTAAACCTTCCTTTTTCTAAGTCTACAGATCAGCATTTAGTATGTGTTTAGAGTCTGCTGTATCCAAGGACTGTGCAGTCTCCCAGGTGCCATTTCTAAAGTGCACTGATAACGTCTTAGAGAATCATCGTTTAGAAATCTAGAATGTTAGACATGACTTTAAAAACAGTAGTTCTCTTTTTCTACCCTACCATACTGAGAAAGGGGAGATTATTTAATAATGGCTTACTCTAAGGATAAAGAAGGCTGCATCTGAGAGAGGGCATGTGTGCTTTGCCCCACCTCTTGCTGATTTTGAAGCCTGCATCCTACCACAGTCCTACCTACCATGCCACCCACATATCAGGAATTTCTAGGAGAATAGCAAGACTTTTAAAACTCATATATTATACTTCTTTTATGCACATAAGTATTGTCTCTTCCCCAGTGGTCCTTCTGTAAAGCTTTTTTGTCACATTTATTTTGAGAGGTGGTTCTAGCAGTTGATGGACCTATTACGGAACCTGGTCTCATTGGAGTCTTAATGTATATTTATCAAAAACCTGTATTGCCCACTTTGGTTATCCACTTGATTACCCACTGGATGTATAACACCTTATTTCCAAAACCCTTTGGTTCGTTTCCCCAAGAGGCAAATTATCCTTCAATGTATAAAGACTGGTTCTCGGGGAGATCTAGACAAGAGTGTGCTCTAAGCTCTGAAGGCAGACTAAAGGAGAAGTGTCTAATCTTATCAAGAGAGTCTTCAGCAGTTGTTCAAAGATGGATAATAAAATTTATAAATTCTGCTATGTGTGGGAAAAAAGCCACATTATCATATACTTGTACCTCTGATAGGTAGGTGGTTGTATGTATAACTTTTCTTTTGCTGTTGATGCTTTTTCATTTTGTATTTGTTAAAAAAAAAATATTACCTAACTATTTCTCAAGTGTTCTTACTGCCTGACGATGCCCAGCTGATTGTCCTCTCTCTGTGCATCCCTGTATAGGTGAAGGTTGCTATCCTCAAATACATAGAAACTCTGGCCAAACAGATGGATCCAGGAGATTTTGTAAATTCCAGTGAAACTCGCCTGGCAGTGTCTCGGGTCATCACCTGGACAACAGAACCCAAAAGTTCTGATGTTCGGAAGGTATGTTTTAGTTTAAGATTCAGAAGATAAATTAGAAAAGCAAATCAGTCATTTTAGATTGCCAGTTAAGGAAGCTAATATTTTCAGGATGTTACCAGTTAGCATACCTGGTGATATAAAGACCTTAAAAAAAAAAAAATCCTCTCTTTTAAATTTTATCCAATTAATGTGACTATAATTTTCAAAGTTAGAGTCAAAAGCAGCTGTCTTTGCCACAGTCTCCTAACCTCTACTCTTACAGCCATTCAAAATGTTTTTCCCTTGCATTTACCTATGTATTTCAAGTAAGAGTTTGTACTGTTTCTTGATGTATTAATTTTAGGCATTATTTACTGACCTGTTGATAGATTCAGTCATTGTGTATCTGTCCGTATGCCTTAGTAAATGAAGATTTCACTTTGCAGTATCCTAGCCTATGTCTTTCCCCATAACCTTCAAAATACTTATGAATCAGCTGTTGGTAATCAGTAGAAAAGAGTTAATTTTGACTGTGGAAGTATTAATTCCTTCACCAAGTGGTTAATTACTGCCTCCCTCCTTATGGAAACTTTATTTGTCCTAGTGTTAATAATTTGCCTTGGTTTTCATTGTCCTGTTTCTCCCCCCAACATATTTTTTAAGTGTTAATAGGTTCAACATCTCTGCCACATGCTCATGGCTGAGATTTTCCATATGCTCAAAAACACTGGTTCTTTCTTTTCTGGGGTGTTCCTTTCTAGACCCTCTGTTCTCTTCACCATCTTCCTGAGATTGCTCTTCAACCCTAATCGTTCGTTTATTGCATCCTGTATCTGGCTCTACTGACAGAACCAGAGTAATCAAAACAATATGGTATGGACACAGAAACAGACACACAGATCAATGGAACAGAATTCTGAGAGCCCAGAAATAAACCCATGCACAAATGGCCAATTAACCTATGATAAAGCAACCAGGAATATACAATGAGGAAAAAAATAATCTCTTCAATAACTGGTGCTGGGAAAACTGGACAGCTACATGTAAAAGAATGAAATTAGAACATTCTCTAACACCGTATACAAAAATAGACTCAAAATGGATTAAAGACTTAAATGTAAGACTGAATACTGTTAGTATCCTAGAGGAAAACATAGGCAGAACACTCTCTGACATAAATCGCAGTAGTGTTTTTTTGTTCCATCTCCCAAAGCAAAGGAAATAAAAGAAAAACAAATGGGACCTAATTAAACTTAACAGCTTTTGCAGAGCAAAGAAAACCATAAACAAAACAAAAGACAGCCTATTGAATATGGGAGAAAATATTTGCAAATGACTGTTAAGGGATTAGTATCCAGCATATATAAACAACTCGTACAACTCAACATCAAAAAAAAGAAAAACAGCTTAATTGAAAAATAGAAAAACTGAATAGACTATTTTACAAAGAGAAAATGCAGATGGCCAACAGGCACATAAAAAGATGCTGAAAATCACTAATCATCAAGGGAATACAAATCAAAACTACAAAGAGATATTACCTTACACCGGTCAGAATGGCTGTCATCAGAAAGAACACAGATAACAAGTGTTAGCAAGGATGTGGAGAAAAGGGAACCCTCATTCACTGGTGTTGGAAATGTAAATTGGTGCAGTCACTGTGAAAACAGGTCCTTAGTTTCAAAGAACTAAAAATAGAACTACCATATTACCCAGGAATTTCATTCCTGGGTATATATCTTTAAAAAAAAAAAAAAAAAAAAGGCAAGAACATTCATTTGAAAAGATACACACACACCAATGATGTTCATAGCACCATTATTTACAGTTGCCAAGATCTGGATGGTAGCAACGTGTGTCCATCCACAGATGAAAGGATAAAGAGGTGGTACACACACACACACACACACCATGGAATACTACTAAGCTGTAAAAATGAGCACAGTTTTGCCATTTGCAGCAACATGGTTGAACTTTATGCTAAGTGAAATAAATCAGACAATGACAAATACTGTATGATGTCACTTATGTGTGAAATCTAAAAAATTAAACAAACTAGTGAGTATAATAAGAAAGAACCCTATTCACAGATACAGAGAACAATCTAGTGGTTACCAGCAGGAGAGGGATAATATGGGAGTGGAGAATGATGAAGTACAAGCATTTAAATATAAAACCAGTCACAATGACATATTGTATAAGGGAAATAATAAGTATAAATGAGTTATAATGTATGAGTCACTATAGTATACACCTGTAACTTATATTGTATAGCAAAAAGAGTACTTCAATTTTAAAAATCAGGCCAAACAAACAAACAAAAAAGATTAAGCATAAATTAATAAAATACAGAGTAGAAAAGTGATAGAGAAAATTAGTGAAACCAAAAATTGTGTTTTTTTTAAAAGATCAACAAAATTGACAAACTTGTAGCTTGATAGAAAAAAGAAGAAGGCTGAAATTACTAGGTTTAGAAACGAAAAGAGAATTTTATTACTAGCCTTACAGAAATAAAGATGATTATAAAGGAATGCTACAGTATTGTATGCCAGGAAGTAGTAAACTTGAAGGAAAAGGACAAATCCCTAGATAGACACAAACTAACAAAACTAACTGGAAAAGTCAATAGAACAGTTAAGAGATTAATTTAGTAATCAGAAAACCAACAAAGAAAAGCCAGGTTCAGATGGTTTAACTGATGAGTTTTACCAAACATTAATAGCAGTTCTTCTCAAACTCTTCTTTAAAATCCATAAGAGGTAGGAACACTTTCCAACTCATTCTATGAGGGCAGTTTTATCTTGGTAACAAACCCAGACCAAGACATCACACACAAAAAGAAAATTACAGATCAGTATCTCTTACAAATATGGACTCTTTTAATCCTCAACAAAATACTGGCAAACCAAATTCTGTAACATAAAAAGAGACTTACATACCAAGACCAAGTGGAATTTATCACAGGAATGCAAGGTTGAGTTAACATCTAAAAGTCTATTATAGTACTCCATATGACTACTAAAAAGACAAAAGCCACATGATTATCTCATCAGAAAAGGCATCTGGCAAGATCTGACATCTTTCATGACCAAGACTAAATAGCAAGCAAACTAACAAGGGAAGGGAACTCTCTAAGCCCAATACCGGGCACCTCCAAATATCCATAGCTACTTAATGGTGAAAGATTGGATGCTTTCTCTGTAAAATCAGGAACAAGAGATAGATGTCTGTTCTCACCATTTCTCTTCAACACTGTAGTAGGGTTCTAGCCAGGACAGTTAAGCTGGAAAAAGCAAAACCAAAAAAAAAAGATGAGAAAGAAAATGAAAGAGACAAAAAAGAAGGAAAGAAAAACTATTTCTATTCGCAAATGATATAATTTTATGTATAGAAAATCCTTTAGAATCACTAAAATATTATTAGAACTAATAAACCCATTCAGCAGGATTGCAGGGTGCAAAATTAATATACAAATATCGGTTGTATTCTAAACACTTGAACAATCCAAAAATGAAATTAAGATAACAATTCCAGTTAAAATAGCACTAAGAAGATTAAAAAGCGATACATTTAACAAAGGAAGCACAGAGTTTATAGTAGAAACTATAAAACAATATTGAAAGAAATTTAGGATGGAAAATCATCCCATGTCCTTAGATGAGAAGATCAGGTCTTCTTGGATCAGAAGACTTAATATATTAAGATGTCAGTATTCCCCAGAGTGATCTATAGATTCAGTGTAATCCCTACCATATCCTAGCTGGCTTTATAGAAATTGAGAAGCTGATTGCACAATTTGTAATGGAATTCCTGGGGCCCCATAATAGCCAGAACACCCTTGGGGAGAAAAAAAGTATGAGGACTTTACACTTGCTGACTTCAAAACCTAATATAAAGTAATGGTAATCAAGGCAGTGTGGTACTGGGTTAAGGATAGACATAAAGAGCAATGGGATAGAATTGAGAGTCCAGAAGGAAACCCATGTCTGTGGCCAATTGATTTTCACCAAGGGTGCCAAGACCATTGCCCTTGGTAGGCCATATTTGTTATACTTTTCATAATCCCGTCTTACTTTCAAAAAACAAATGGTAAGTCAAAAAAATGTTTTTTATTGTTTCAGCAAAGAAATATGAAACCATGTAGGAACATCTTTTTCCCTAGGAAAGGTGGTCTGGCACTATTGAACAGAAATGTTGAATGAAGAAAATGATCTCCTTTGAGTAACCAAAATATATTCATCTGCTTCTTATATGTCTTTGTTTTCTAGGCAGCGCAGTCAGTCCTGATTTCCTTATTTGAACTCAATACCCCAGAGTTTACAATGTTATTAGGAGCTTTACCAAAAACTTTTCAGGATGGTGCTACCAAACTTCTTCATAATCACCTTCGAAACACTGGCAATGGAACCCAGGTCTTTTTTCACTTGTTTTATTTTTTTTGGTCATTGTTTAATGTGATGGATGGTTAACAACAGTAATTGCTTGCTTTTTTGCGTGAAGTAAACTTTGATCCTAATATGTAATTTTTGCATCTGCATTAGGCAGCATTTCCTGAGCAGAAATAAATATTGTCCTGGAAAGAATAGTCCTTAGGCCTATAATTGTTCTATTATTATTTGGGGTGCATTAGGGTGGTGAATGATTACCACGGTATGAACAAGGAAAGTGAAATATAGCAGAACTTAGATGAGAACTTAGATCAGTGCAAGCCATGAGAATTAGAACATGCTCTTTAGATGAACCAGTCTTTATTGGAGGACCAGAAAGGATGACTTATTCCAGGAATAACAGGCCCAAGGAGGGTAGTGCTTTAAAGGATGTGTTCACATTTAATAATTACAGGCTTGTCAGTCTATAGGTGCTTGAATAATACAAGAGTTTGTTTTGGAGAAGTAAGATCTGAGTAAATGAAGTGTTAGTGTTATATCTAAATGGGATTGAACTATTTGCATAATATGCCAAAGAATTGAACTTGGGTTTTAAAAAGACAAAGAGGACAATACCTTTGATAATGCATAAAGGAGAAAGCAGATGCACTTATGTCAGGAGTAAGGTAAAGTGTAAGGGGAAAACAATGTGAGAACCATTTCTTGGGGCCAAAGTCAATTACTTTTTTAAATGGAAAGGGGGAATTCCCTGGTGGTGCAGTGGCTGGGATTCTGCACTTCCATTGCCAGGGCCGTGGGTTGACTCTCTGCTCAGGAAACTAAGATCCCACAAGCTACATGGGACAAAAACTAAAAATTAAAAACATAAAAGGAGAAGATATTGTTTTATTATTATCTTAAGAGATAGGCAAATTGCTAATATAACCAGATTTTACTTCTTTGATGTCTTTGTAAAAATCATTTGTAAATCAAACTGAAGGAGGAACAAAATTTAAGTGATTGTAATGATTGGAGGTGAACTTCCAGTTGTTCAAGCTGGTTTTAGAAAAGGCAGAGGAACCAGAGATCAAATTGCCAACATCCACTGATCATTGAAAAAGCAAGAGAGTTCCAGAAAAACATCTATTTCTGCTTTATTGACTATGCCAAAGCCTTTGACTGTGTGGATCACAATAAACTGTGGACAATTCTGGAAGAGATGGGAATACCAGACCACCTGACCTGCCTCTTGAGAAACCTATATGCAAGTCAGGAAGCAACAGTTAGAACTGGACATGGAACAACAGACTGGTTCCAAATAGGAAAAGGAGTACGTCAAGGCTGTATATTGTCACCCTGCTTATTTAACTTCTATGCAGAGTACATCATGAGAAACTCTGGGCTGGAAGAAGCACAAGCTGGAATCAAGATTGCCAGGAGAAATATCAATCATCTCAGATATGCAGATGACCCCACCCTTATGGCAGAAAGTAAAGAGGAACTCAAAAGCCTCTTGAATGAAAGTGAAAGAGGAGAGTGAAAAGGTTGACTTAAAGCTCAACATTCAGAAAACGAAGATCATGGCATCTGGTCCCATCACTTCATGGGAAACAGATGGGGAAACAGTGGAAACAGTGTCAGACTTTCTTTTTGGGGGCTCCAAAATCACTGCAGATGGTGATTGCAGCCATGAAATTAAAAGACGCTTACTCCTTGGAAGAAAAGTTATGACCAACAAAGATAGCATATTCAAAAGCAGAGATATTACTTTGCCAACAAAGGTCTGTCTAGTTAAGGCTGTGGTTTTTCTTGTGGTCATGTATGGATGTGAGAGTTGGACTGTGAAGAAAGCTGAGTGCCGAAGAATTGATGCTTTTGAACTGTGGTGTTGGAGAAGACTCTTGAGAGTCCCTTGGACTGCAAGGAGATCCAACCAGTCCATCCTAAAGGAGATCAGTCCTGGGTGTTCATTGGAAGGACTGATGCTGAAGCTGAAACTCCAGTACTTGGGCCACCTCATGCGAAGTGTTGACTCGTTGAAAAAGACTTTGATGCAGGGAGGGATTGGGGGCAGGAGGAGAAGGGGACAACAGAGGATGAGATGGCTGGATGGCATCACTGACTCGATGGACGTGAGTCTGAGTGAACTCCGGGAGTTGGTGATGGACAGGGAGGCCTGGCATGCTGTGATTCGTGGGGTAACAGGGAGTCGGACACGACTGAGCGACTGAACTGAACTGAATGATCAGAGGAAGGAATTGGCTTAGGGCAGGGAGCTAATTTAAGATTGTTAATTTGGAATCTTGTTTAATTATTGAGGAAAAAAGGTTGTTGTGGTAATATTTAGGAGAAGGAATAGCTGAGGATAACAACAACAACAAAAAACTTAAAGAGCTAGATTGCTGAATGGGAAGAAAGTTTTTCCCCACAGAAACTAGAGATAAGTACATGAATATTTTAAAATAATGACCTAGCGGGACTTCCTTGGTGGTCCAGTGGTTAATAATCTGCCTTGCAGTGCAGGGAACATGGATTCAATCCCTGGTCAGGGAACCTGGGATCCCACATGCATGGAGGAACTTGAGTCTGCATGCCACAATTAAGGCCCAGCGCAGCTAAATGAATTTTAATAATAAATTTAAAAAAAAGAGAACAGTAAAATAATGACCTGGGAACTTCCCTGGTGGTCCATCAGTTTAGATTCTGTGCTTCCAGTGCAGGGGCATGGGTTTGATCCTGGTTGGGGAGTTAAGATCCCACGTGTCTCACTACACAAAAAACTTTTTTTTTTTTTTAACCACCAATGCTCTTACAAAAAACTTTTTTTAATTTTTTAAAATACATAAAATAATGACCTCTTAATATAAATCTGGCTCTTTCATGTGTTCAACATGTTGACTTACAGTCATGGCTTCCCTAAGAGCCTGTCATATGTTAATGTTTATTTGATTCTTGTCCATCAGGGTTCCATGGGAAGTCCTTTGACAAGACCAACACCACGGTCACCAGCCAACTGGTCCAGTCCTCTTACTTCTCCTACCAATACATCACAGAATACTTTATCTCCAAGGTAATAAAAGGATTGTTTACCATCATGGTTTGTATTTGCAGATTCCCATTCTTAGAAAAACTGACATTAATATAAATCCAGTTGATTACTACTTAACTAAAATGTCTTGGACACATAGAAACTTAGCAAATTAAAACAATGTTAGGTTTATTCCAAAATGAACCCTTTAGATGATAATAATATACAGGATATGGAATTCTTTTTTTTGTAAGTGACAGGAAAACTTATGGACACAGCTTTTGGAAAAAAGCAAGCAGTAATTAAACATTAAATAACATAGTTACTGTTTCTCAGATAAGCTGTATAAATCCATTCATTTCCAGTTGTGTCTTTCAGTTATAATAGTTGATATAAACGATGAGTTCAAGTTATAATGAAAATTTTAGATCTAATATTGGCCAACCACCTGTTAAAAATAGAAAAAAAAATTAAGTTTATAGACAAAAAAATGTAAAAATAAAAACATAGGGAAGGGTTAAATATAAAATGGCAATATGTATACTTCTTAGGAAAAAAATATGATCTTGAGATTGATCCTTCATGAGACTTGTGAAATGTTCACACACTTGAGCAAATCCCACGTTAGCTATATTTCAGAAGAAGTTATTAATTAACTCATTAATGGATTAACATTTTTATCCCTTCTCCTGGTCTTTAAAAAAATGGCTTAGTAGCCATTATTGTTCTTATCAGCTTGATTTTTGTTATTAGCCATATAGCATATTCTTCATCATATTCATTACAGTTATATAAGATGTTTTATTATATTGTAAAACATATTGCAAACTTACCATCCTATTTTTTTCATGCCTATGCATATGTGATAATTATGATGGCTAAATTCCAGGTGGAGTTGAATTTTAGAATCTGATTATAGAACTCATATTTCAGTAGGACTTCCCTGGCAGTCAAGTGCTTAGGGCTCTGTTTCCACTGCAGGGGCACTGGTTCCATCCCTGGGGTCAGGGAAGTAAGATTCTGCATGCCTCATGATGTGGCCAAAAAAAAGAATTCATATCAGTAACACTTATATTCTATGTTAAAAATTCTCAATCGTCTTACATATTTGTGTAAAATGTATTCGTCTCCTCTTCCAGCAGTACCCACTGGGGTTAGCAGACTCTGTAAAGAGTCATATGGTAAATATTTTAGACTTTGCAGGCAGGGTAGTCATTGTCAGGTCTATTCAACTCTGCTGTTGTAGTGTGAAATAGCCATAGACAATAGCTAAATAAATCAGCATTGCTATGTTCCAAAATAATTTCTGGAAGATCCCCTGGAGGAGGAAATGGCAATTCACTCCAGAATTCTTGTCTGGAAAATTCCATGGACAGAGGAGCCTGGCGAGCTACAGTCCATGGAGTCACAAAGAGTTGGAGACAACTGAGCACGCACACACATAATTTGAGTTTTATATAATTTGCATGTGTCACAAAATATGTTTTGATTTTTTTCTCAGCTATTTAAAAATGTAAAAAAAAGTTCTTAAGGTGAAAAGAAAAACCAGTTGTCAAGGGCTGTGCCTTATAGAGTCACTATAAACTGCCCTTGGTGAGCAAACAGGGGGACATGCTCTTTAGCCATTTATACCTGTCAGGTTTTGTTTTGCTAATTATGCTTTAGAACATACACATTCTCTAACTCTGTGTTTATAAACATCCTGTGCCATTTCCTCAGATGTATTCATATTTTAAAACTACACAGAAACAAAAATTAATTGTTATCTTTTTCATAGTGCTTTTGATTATGACACAGAAAATATGAACTCTGAAGATATTTATAGCTCTCTTAGAGGTGTCACTGAAGCAATTCAGAATTTCAGCTTCCGTAGTCAAGAAGATATGAATGAACCATTGAAAAGAGATTCTAAAAAAGATGATGGCGATTCAGTGAGTATTTGAATATTCTTACATTCTACATGTTTTCATTAAGAGTTTTTAATTTTGTTTTTAAACTTTGCTTTCTGTCACTTTCAGATATAAACTTCCAGGAGTCAATTACTCAGTATTTACTGAGTACCTACCTTGCTCCAGGCTCTGTTCTAAGTCTTAGATTTACAAGGCATAGATGCTGCTCTCAAGTTCCTTGTGGAGTTTTAGATAGAGATTAGTGCTGTAGGAAAGATGACATTTGCATTGAGACCCAAATAGAGCCTTATAAGATCTAGGAGAGGAGAATTCCATTAAGGAAATAGCAGGCACAGAGACACTTAGATGGGAGCAGGCTTTGTCCAGCTGAGAACCAGGACGAAAGCCAGTGTAGTTACGAAAGCACGTGCGTTATGAAAGAGCGGAGGACCAGAACATCGGCCAGATCCCATGGCTCTTGTAGGACAAAATAAAGTGTTTAGACTTTTTGAAAATTCCTGTTCAGTGTGGTGATATTTTCATCAGTTTGTGTGGTTCCAGTTAAGAATGTTATGACTCATCTTTCTAACATTTGTGAATATTATTGTTCAGTTTGTTATTTCTGCCACTATATAAAGAGCTGTTGATATTTCTACTCTACTTCGACTTTTCTCTGACATCTTAGACTTTTCTAAGAACAAGCTGTCCCACCATTTCCTGTGGAATCTGTGGTTTCTCAGTGTTTGCACAGTTGTAGAACACTGCAGTACTTTAGCAGATCTCTAAAGGGCCCCCTTCTCTGCCTCCTGACTTCTTTCCTGCTATGGTTTTTCTCCCCATGCCTACATGGCAGATGGGCCAGAAAACTGAATGCCAAAACCCTGCTTCCTACTCGTATTTGAGGTTCCCTGCCTCACAAGTTGAGTGTGGTAGCAGTAAGAGGTAAGGAGGCATCACTGCATGATTGAGACTTCCCTCCTAGAGTAGCAGGGGCAGTGCCAAGTAGTGGATTCTGGCAAGAGTGAGTTTGCCATTTACTCGCTAGTCAGATTATCATTTGTAAACCTCATGTCTGCCTAAGGAAAATAGGGATCTTACTGCATACCTTAAAAAATTATTATGCGTATAATAAATCATGTGATTCCATCCAACCCAGACCTCTTCTGAGTTCCAGATTCATACATCTAGCTTCCTGTTTGAACTCCAGATCTTTCCCCCAAACTGTTCTTTTCTGTCTCAGTTGATCCAATGCTAGTTGCTCAGCCAAAAACCTTGGACACACAGTTGTCCTCATCTTGTCTCTGTGTCTCATCCTCCCTACTCAGTCCATCAGGAAATCTGCTTAGTCTGTCTTCAAATACAAGCCGCAGTCTACCCAGTAGAATTTTTTCCCTTGTTACCTCTCCAACCTCGTCCCCTACTACTCTTTTCTGCTCTAGCCACTTGCCTCCTCGCTATTCCTTGAATGTACAGGGCATGCTTTTTGCCTCAGTGCCTTTGTCTTGGCTGCCCCCTCTGCCTTAAACATTCTTACTCCAGATAGCCGTGGCCAGTTTCCTCGTTTCCTCCAGATCTTTGCTGCAATGGCTTCCCAGTGAAACTTACTCTAACCACACTGACTCACCTGCAGCCTTGGCACTCAGATCCCTTTAATACTGCCCTTGCCTGCCGTAGGAGATTCACCTCCTACTGTACCACATACATAACTCACTCATGACATTTTCTAATGTCTCTGTCCCTCAACTAGAATGTCAGCTTCATGAGGATAGACGGCATTCTCTCATTTGTTAACTAATATATTCTCAATGCCAGTAATGATGCCTGGCATGGAATATGTATACAGTAAATATTTAAAGAATGTTTGTAGAACACCTTGCTACTGGCATAGCACATGGTTGCTCACTGTATGGTGGTAATGGTGGTATTGATGGTGGTAATTGGTATTTTGATAAGTTATGTTAATGCGCCCAAACTCCATCATGCAGCGTTCCAAAAGTCATGCTGTTCTATGTGGCCTCTTGTTCCTTAAGTAGGCCTTTTTAAATTCAGTTTTCTTATACTTTATTAACATATTGTCATTGTAGACTTTACATTTAATAATGAAATCTGGGAGCTTTTAGTTCTGTGTTTCTAATGAAAGTTGTTTTGTATCTTTTACTGGCATAGAGAAACTTGCTAATCACATTGTATATATTTGATCCCGCCCTTGATAAGGAAACTGTAGGAATCATTAGAGACAGTGTTCTTTCATGATTCTTATTTGCCCTTATGGCTATGGTTTCTTTACATCTTTTCTAGTAAACTTGGACTTTCTGAATATAAGTTTTAGCTCATCATCACGTGGATTTCCATGACTTAATTTTTTTCAGCTGGTTTTTGTTATCTTTTCAAAATAGCCTTTCAAGCGGTAGGGAAATACCTTTTTAGACTTTCAAACAGATATTTGAAATGATTTAATTTGCTGTGCCTTCCTCTTCCCATTAATAGATGTGTGGCGGTCCTGGGATGTCTGACCCAAGAGCAGGAGGTGATGCTACTGACTCAAGCCAAACAGCCGTTGATAATAAGGCTTCACTGCTCCATTCAGTGCCTGCTCACTCCTCTCCACGCTCCCGAGACTATAATCCATATAACTATTCAGATAGCATCAGTCCCTTCAACAAGTCTGCCCTCAAGGAAGCCATGTTTGATGATGATGCTGACCAGTTTCCTGATGGTATGTCCTGTCTGTGTTCGGAGGACTGGTAATCAATGACACAAAAGAATATATGTGTTCTTTTTGTGTAATTCCCTAAAAAGGAAGGATCTTTGAGGGTGGGAATGTTCTCTGCCATCTTCTAGGAGCTCATTTCTATTGGTTCAGTAGTTTTCTTCTTCATAATAAAAGATTAATCCTCCTAAGATCATCCTTGAAATCAAGAAAACTTTAGTTTTCCCAGGAACAACTGAAACCAGTTACATTTTCATTTAGTTATTAATTTTTATACAGACGGACAAAAGCCTTTAAAGGGATACCCATTCTTTAGTGTGAAGTTATAAACTCTTTAATCAAGGATTGAATATGGGAAAAGGTACAATTAAGATTTGGAGTTGGCTTAGGTCTAAGCTGTGTGTGTGTGTGTTAGTCGCTCAGTCATGTCAGACTCTTTGCAACCCCGTGGACTATAGCCCACCAGGCTCCTTTTTCCATGGAATTCTCCAAGCAAGAATACTGGAGTGGGTTCCCATTTCTTTCTCCAGGGGATCTTCCCAACCCAGGGATTGAACCCAGGTCTCCTACATTGCAGGCAGATTCTTTACCATCTGAGCCACCAGGGAAGTCTGGGTCTAAGCTCTTAATACTTAGGAAATAAGCTGTGTCACCTGCGAGGCTGGTTGGCCTTCCTGCACTTCACTTGTCACGGTTGGAGATGCCATCTTACCTGCCCTTCTGATCATAGTATGCTGTAAGGTTTGGATAAGATGTATAGAAACTGATTAGAAAGTGTAAAACAGTGCAAATAGTATTTTTTTTATTTTCTTTGTTTTTAATAATAAGGAATTGCATATTTCCTCTGTAAATTATGTGATTCATTACTTCTTTATTGAACTAAAGGCTTAAGTAATCTTTAGTAATATGTAACTAACTGTAGATAAACTTGAAAGTCTCCCCCTCAACACTGCCTCATGATTTCATTAATTAGGTATTCATAGTTTCTGGTATTCCTTTATTCCTCAGTGTTGCTGTCAGTGAACTTATTTTTGCATAAACTTTTGTGCACATACACAGATAATTTTAAGAGCATTCTAGAGATAGAATTGCTCAATTAAAGGATATGTAAGTCTTAAGTTTTCAGAGTTACTACCAGTTACCAACTCAAAACACATGGCCAGTTTAAGTAGTACTGATTTCCTCAGCAACCCAGAATGTTTAAGTGTTTTTATGTTTTATCATTATGATAGGTATAAAATAGGTTATCCTAATAAGCATTTCTTTAATTGTTAGGAAGACTGAAAAATTAGCTCTCAATTTTGTTTTTTAATTTTTCTGATTTTGAAGAGTAGAAAGATCTCTTCACTTCTGTATTTCTTTACTAATGCAGTCGATGAATCATATTTTTACCAACATGTCATATTAAGTGACTGAATATATCACAAATATCACAAAGGCAAAATTATGACAATATACCAAATTCCCTGAATTACATAAGAATCTATAAAATTGTGACCATTATGCACTTTGGTGTGTTTTAATCTATCATATGTAGTTGACTATGCTGTTGAGGTTTAGTCACAATGGCAGCATAACAGGAGTGTGTGAATAAACTGAACATAGCAGCAAAGTGCCCTTTTATCCCTGAGTCATAGCAGCAGCCTGGTGATTGAGACCTAGCTTTAACAACTTAATTGTTTTTATATTATTTATGCACAGTGGTCACAGCTGCTTCATCTCCCATCTATGTGTGTGTCTATATGTAGGGTTGGGTTTTTTTTTAAGTATTATTTCAAAACAGGCAAAAGTTTAAAAGTTGTGAATACAGTTCCTTCTTGAGAAGGATCAAACCCCATCAACCCTAAAGAAAATCAACCCTGAATATTCATTGAAAGGACTGTTGCTGAAACTGAAGCTCCAGTATTTTGGCCACCTGCTGTGAAGAGCCAACTCACTAGAAAAGATCCTGATGCTGGGAAAGATTGAGGGCGGGAGGAGAAGGGAATAGCAGAGGATGAAATGGTTGGATGGCAGCATCAACTCAATGGACATGAGTTTGAGCAAACTCTGGGAGATGGTAAAGAACAGGGAAGCCTGGCATGCTCAGTCCATGGGGTTGCAAAAAGTTGGATACCACTGAACGAATGAACAACAACAACAAATCGGAAACAGGATATTTACAGTTTTAAAATACCTCTCCAAAAAAAAAAAAACCTACTAATTACAAAATGAGTAACTTCACAGTGGAGAAGCCTAGGAGCAGCACCATAATTACGTAATCAAGGTTATATCACCAACCTTGGGGCAAAGTGAAATCGCGTGTTAGTCAACAGATGTACTGTCACCTCTGTGATACTGATGCCAAGAGCACATAATCTAAATCTGATCGTAAGAAAACATCAAACAAACCTTAATTTAGGGAAATGCTACAAAATAACTGGCCTTTAATTTTTAAAAGTGCCACAGTCATGAAAGCCAAGAAAAGACTGAACACTGAAGGAGGCGTGAAGACTAAATGCAACATGACCTTCTTAGGAGTATAGACATATAATTTACGTATAGACACATAATTTCCTATTGTATTCAATGGGTTATAATGTTTAATTATCATTATTTGTTTTGATGCTCCAGTTGTCCTTGACTTGACCACCAGGATCCCATTTAAGCTGGCTTTGTGTCCTTTTAACATGTCTCCATCCTTACATTCTGACACAGCATAATCTTACACTGTCCTTACTTCAGTCCTGGAACTAGCCATTTCTCCAAGGATCAATCCTTGGTTCCTTTTAATAGGAACTGATCTTTTAAGACTAAAGTTTGGGCACTTGTTATATACTTCCTCTAAGTGACTAGAGCTAAGGAGTATGTATGCATTGATATATATCTATTTCTGTATCTGTCAAAAGCTGTATGTTTGTACCAATAACTCCAATTCCAGTCTAGCACCATGAGATTAATTTTAGTTTCTCTCTTTACATGCTGATAACCCCTGTGAGAAGCCTGACTTCCATTATCTTTAGTACATTTACTTATTTGATCAGCCCTCCTGTGTGCAACCTGTTCTCCATCCCGACCACCACTTCCTCACTTGCACACACGCATGCCTCACCCTGCCGGGCTCCCCCTTCCACATGGACACTGACACCCAGTGCCCTTCTGCTTGGGCTCTTGACAGATCACACCTGGTTGCCACTACATGGGGACATGCTTCCTATTCTGGCTGAACTCTGAAACGCCTACCTTTCCCCTTCTCACATGTGGAAACCCTGTTTACTCTGCCCATGAATGTGTCCCCAGGCACGTAATTTTGATGAGTGAAAAAATATCTTCATTTTATGAGATTGAGGAATTGTGTTTTTACCAACTTCTCATGTTAAAAGAGACTTGATATATCACAAATATCACATCACAAAGCCAAAATTGTGACAGCGTAGCAAGATCACCCCCTACTCTAATTTTCTTCTCCTTTACTAAAGATCATCTGTTTCCTATTTGTTAAAGGAAAATATCTTTGAAAATTAGCTGAAACCTAAACTGGGTTGAATAGTTCTGAACTTGAGAACATTATTTCTTCACAGCGTAATACTTGATTGACTTCTGAAACATAAGCCAGACCTTTTATGTTGAGTAAACACTCTTCAAAGATGGATAAGCCTCCTACTAAACCAAAGTAGTAGTTTCTCCAGGCTTTGCACAGCAGTTATTTTCATTTATTGTCTGTTTTCTTTTTAAAATCTGAGGTGAAGACTTTGTTTGACATTATTGTGAATGTTGCTGACACTATCCTGTTTAATATATTGACCTCATTTTTGCTGTTTTGATTTTTCTTTTATACCCTGGCCCCAGGTAAAATTTCCCCTCTTCTTTTTGTTTTTAAAATCTAAAACTTTTGTTCAGTTCAGTTCAGTTGCTCAGTCGTGTCCAACTCTCTACGACCCCATGAACCACAGCATGCCAGGCCTCCCTGTCCATCACCAACTCCTGGAGTCCACCCAAACCCATGTTCATTGAGTCAGTGATGCCATCCAACCATCTCATCCTCTGTCGTCCCCTTCTTCTCCTGCCCCCAGTCTTTCCCAGCATCAGGCTCTTTCCAGTGAGTCAGTTCTTCGCATGAGGTGACCAAATATTGGAGTTTCAGCTTCAACATCGGTCCTTCCAAAGAACATCCAGGACTGATCTTTAGGATGAACTGGTTGGATCTCCTTGCAGTCCAAGGGACTCTCAAGAGTCTTCTCCAACACCACAGTTCAAAAGCATCAGTTCTTCTGCACTCAGCTTTCTTTATAGTCCAAATCTTGCATCCATACATGACTACTGGAAAAACCACAGCCTTGACTAGACAGACCTTTGTTAGGAAATAACTATTTTCTTCAAGTGGGAGTTTCTATGAAAGAAAATTTGTTTTAAAACTCTGAGATACTCTTATTAAGTATCTCTCTTACTCAGATGTTTCTGTACATGTCACAGACAGATACATACATTAGTGATAGATTTATCAAAATAACAAGTCAAACTCACTCATAGCCAGTTCTAATTATGACCTTCATAAAGTTCACCAGGGACTGTAATATTCCAGAATATATACTATCTCTGGTGAGGATAATACTGTTATTCAAGAGAAACTCATGGTTTAGAACCAGATTCTCATTCTGACCCTAGGAGGTGGGTGCCGTTTTCCAGTTCTACTGATAAGAAAACCCAGCCTCCACAGTAATTAAGAGTGTGCTCGTGTCCCACAAAGGCTGAGAGAGAGGCTTGCTGAGACTCCTGAGCCTCTGTTCTTTTCACAGAACCACAATGCCTTTCTGTGTTAGAAGAGGAAATACAGTTGACTGTACTTTATCAACAAATAATTTGTCCTTTCTTTGGCAGAAGTTATTTTCCTGTCAGTCATCTGTCCAGACCATTATATGTGACAAATCATTTCTAATTATCTTCTAGAGTAATTACAAAGCCTATATTCATGAAGAAGAGAACTGAGTTCCTTTGAAACAAAGCATTTTCTTGAGATTTCCCTTTATTCAGCTGAAATAAAATACACTCTTAATCAGAATGATTTTCTGACATCTTTGAAAGTCTGATAATGTAAGTTCTCAGGAGTGATTCTTGAGGAGTTTGTAGAGATGTATTTATCCTGCTGCAGTAGTTCTTGTTAAACCAGCAACATTGTTCTAATGTTGGTCTATAACAGATGAATTTATTATAAGTTTATTTTTATTCTCCAAATTAAGATCTTTGAACTGAAATTTCATATTTTTCATGATTTTGCTCTGCATTTCTTAAAAATTCTTCTTAATTTTCCACAATCCTAATTTGGTTCTCCTCAGTGCTCATTCTTTCCAGATTACCTCAGGTTATAATTTCAGTAGTCACATTTTGTGCTGTCATATATGAGTGTTTGGGGATCAGAGGTTCTTAGCGCTCTTATTATAGTTCCACAAAAGTTGTCCTAACACATTTCCTTTTTTATAGTTGGTAAGTGTTGTCATTTTATTTGGTTCAGTTTCCCTTCCCTATCATTGTTAGTTTTATTCCAATAGAAGTCATCTGGGAACTTGTGTGGAGGTTCAGTGGTTAAGACTCGGAGCTTCCAATGCTGAGTGGGGCCAAGGGTTCAACGCCTGGTTGAGGAGCTAAGATCTCCATGCTATGGGGTGCAGCCAAAAGGGGGAAAAAAAATTCATCTGTTCTGGTAGTTCAGCTTGGTTTTCTTTCTTCAGATTTCTGAATCCTCTTAAGTGAAATAGAGCTTTTCTTTCCGTAGTTGTAGATTCCCTGAGATCTGTAATGTCAGGTCATTGGTATCTCTAGGTCCGTGCTAACCAGCCAGCAGGATGTGCACAGTAGTGTCTATTTTTATGGACCAGTAGTGAGCCATCTGGCAGACTACAACCTCCAGGGTCACTTTAGGGAAACGTGCAGTTTCCTCTTGAACCTTTCCTTTTGTTGGCTATGACCCTCTCCAGAAGACCAGAATGCTCGTGCCGAGCAGAGCCACAGAGCATATGGCCCCACAGTGTCAGCCGTCTTTCCTGGAGAGGCAGTGACCCAGGTGGACCTTCTAGGCTCAGGCACCATGGTCTGTGGTTATTTTATTCCAGAGACGGGGTTAGAAGGGAAAGGAATCTACGGCACAACCTCTGCTCACACAGATGCCTGCCCAAGTCCCTGAAAACCTGAATTTATCATGTATTTTATCATCAAAAGAATTTAGGAAGAACTCTGGTGTTTTGTAATGTTCTGAAGTGAACTTTTGGATTGAATTGTCTTTCCTACAAAGATGACTCAAAGCATTATCTGGTGACTGTTGAAAAAATAACCAGCATGTCCTTTAAAATTCAGAAAATTAATGAGTTCATAATTACACTTTTAAAAAAGAAAGCAGAAACAAATGAAAACTCTTTGATAACCACTGGGCCCAAACTCTTGACTCTGAAATTTAAAGGGAAATATTAAACTCCTTTTCAGAGTAATCAAAATAGCACTAGTTGACAAACTCAAGCTCAGAAAAATTACAACACATTTTTAACTCCTACTAAAATAATTAATTCAACCCCATCAGTAAGTGAAATCTTTAATTCAGAGATTGACAGACAGAGAACTTTACAATGGTGGGATCAAGTTGTTACTGGTTAAATCCAGTGATCACTATTGGTATCGCTAAAAATGGAGTACCCAAACCCTGTGAGCCTCTTGGCATGACAACATAGAAATGCATGCTGAAGTGAGTAAGTATGAAATGATACATTTGGGATTTGCTAGAAATACTTGAGAAAAATAAGTGGGGGTGGGGGCAAAGATGATGTAAGAATGGTAAAATCTTAGTCTTTAAGTCTGGGTTAATAATATGATTGGGGGTTCATTATACAGTTCTCTCTCTCATTAATTTTTATCATAAAAAGTTTTAAGCTAACATTGAGGTTTTGGGAATGACAAATGGAAAAGAATCTTAGTCATTGTTCTTTGCTTTTTTTATAACCAACTTTCTGTCTGTGTCTCATGATGATATAAAGTTATCATCCCCATCCTTGTGAAAGTTGCCCTCTAAAGTCACAGAATTAACATCATGTCCATATGACAGATCTTTCCCTAGACCATTCTGACCTGGTTGCAGAGTTGTTGAAGGAGTTGTCTAACCATAATGAACGCGTAGAAGAAAGAAAAATCGCCCTGTATGAACTCATGAAACTGACACAGGAAGAATCTTTCAGTGTTTGGGATGAACACTTCAAAACGATATTACTTTTATTGCTTGAAACCCTTGGGGATAAAGAGGTAAGTGGCAGAACATATAAACAATAGCCTGTTTTTGTGTCTTGGGTTGCCTGTCATTGCCTATTAATCAAACACTACACATATTTGGCATTTGGGGAAATGAGTCTTTGCTGCTGTTTCAGTGTGCATGAAATTTTCGCCATAAAATACTTTTTCTTCTCAACCAAGTAGATCAATGATTTTGAGCAATTAACCACAGAAAAAACATTGCTGACATAAATTCTTATTCAAATGTGCAACTTTTTTTGCATATTTGAATCAATTGTTCAGAAGTAAAAAATTTTTTTTTAATAGAGCTAGTGGTTCTTCATATCTTTGAGAAGTGTAGTTTTCAGCTGGAGATGTGAAAGCTTGATTATGTAATATACCACATATTTTATGCAGTTCTCTATCGTTCCCTCAACCTATATTAAGACCCTTGCATTCAGTTCAATCACTGAGTCATGTGCGACTCTTTGCGACCCCATGGACTGCAGCACGCCAGGCCTCCCTGTCCATCACCAGCTGCCAGAGTCCACTCAAACTCATGTCCATCGAGTCGGTGATGCCATGCAACCATCTCATCCTCTGTTGTCCCCTTCTCCTCCTGCCTTCAGTCTTTCCCAGCATCAGGGTCTTTTCCAGTGAGTCAGTTCTTTGCATCAGGTGGCCAAAGTATTGGCGCTTCAGCTTCAGCATCAGTCCTTCCAATGAATATTCAGGACTGATTTCCTTTAGGATGGACTGGTTGGATCTCCTTGTAGTCCAAGGGACTCTCAAGAGTATTCTCCAGCACCACAGTTCAAAAGTATCAATTCTTCGGCTGTCAGCTTTCTTTATACTCCAACTCTCACATCCATTCATGACCACTGGAAAAACCATAGCTTTGACTAGACAGACCTTTGTTGGCAAAGTAATGTCTCTGCTTTTTAATATGCTGTCTAGGTTGGTCATAACTTTTCTTGCATTACAACATTAAAATGTTTCCTTTTAGCCTACAATCAGGGCTTTGGCATTGAAGGTTTTAAGAGAAATCCTAAGGCATCAACCAGCAAGATTTAAAAACTATGCAGAATTGACTGTCATGAAAACACTGGAAGCACATAAAGACCCTCATAAGGAGGTGAGTTATCTAACAGTTAAAGTATTATTTTGTTCTCAGTACTTTTGATATTATTGTATGAAACATATAAATGTGTTTGGAAAGTGCCCTTGGCAAGCATTTTCTTTATGACCACTTCATGTTCAAGGTAGTATCTGATTGAAAGACAAAAATATGTTCTTTTCTGTTAAATTAGTTATGTTGATATCATGGCATTTTATCCCAAATAGGCTAACTCCATGATATAATTTATCTGATTTTATTTTCTCCTTTCATTCACTTTTAGATTTCCACTTAGAGTTTACCAGTCGTAACCTCACTTTCCATTTACCAATAGGATTTTTTTTTTTAATAACTAGTGGAAATAATTACTCTTATTTTAAAGTGGTAAATTGCCTTTAGGAGCTAAGTGTCTGTTAAAAGAGTTTATTCAATAAAACACTGAGGACAGCTTTCCTGAAAAAGTCCTATAAACCTGTCTCATTACTTCATTGTTCGGATATCCCCACCATAACCAATGGCATTGATGAGACAATCATAAGGACTTTTATTAAAATCTTAGAAATAATTAGAAAAGCCAGTTTCAAATAGGGACTGCAATTCTAAGAGAGAGCATTAGGTGTCTCTAAGACATAAGCAAAAGACAAGTCAAAAAAAAAGAAAGTTAAAACAGCAATGAGACAGAATGGATTAAAGCTCAGTATAAGAACCAAAACTGTAAAACTCTCAGAAGAAAGCATAGGTATCAAACTTTGTTACCTTGGATTAGGCAGTAGTTTCTTAGATATAATGCCAAAAGCAGAGATAACAAGGGAAAAAGTGTAAATTGAACTTTTATCAAAATTAAAAACCTTTGTGCTTTAAAAAACACTCTCAAGAACGTAAAAAGACAGCCCACAACATAGGAGAACATTTTTGTAAATCATGTCTGATAACAGCCATAATATATGAAGAACTCTCAAACCCCATCAAAAGATAAATAACTCAATTTTTAAGTGAGCAGAGGACCAGTTGACTCTTCTTTAAAAGAAGAAATACAAGTTGCCAGTAAGCACATGAAAAGATTCTCAGCCTCATTCATCTTTAGGGAAATGGAGCTAAAACCACACTGAAACAACACATTTCACATACATGACAATAAGGAAATCTTGATGATGCTATGAAGAAATCAAAACCATCTGAGTTATTCACCTTTCAGAAGCTATGACTGAATCTTGTGGTATTATGTGCCATAACTTTTAAATCTACCTGGATTTTTAATCCAGTTTTAAAAAATCCAGCTGGTGTTTGAGTGGTACATCTGTGGCATCTTACTGAAGCCTTAAAAAAAAAAAAAAAAAAAACTATGTAATATTTATAGTTTAGTTATCTACCTTCTGAGCCAAATAAGGCCGGCAGCATACCAATTTTTACAAAAGATAAAATTGATATCCTTAAGCTATTACAACCAAAATTAGCCCTTGGTCTACTGACTTCCCAGGGGCTTCCCTGGTGACTCAGTGGTAAAGAACCTGCCTGCTAATGCAGGAAACATGGGTTTGATCCTTGGGTTGGGAAGATCCCCTGGAGTAGGAAATGGCAACCCACTCCAGTATTCTTGCCTGGGAAATCCCATGGACAGAAGAACCTGGTGGGCTGCAGTCTATGGAGTTGCAAGAGTGAGACACAACGTAGCAGCTAAACAACAGCAGCTTCTGATTTCCAGTGTATTTTCCACTGTTCCTTTCTAAACCTCTCAGGTTGAGAGCATAAGTGAGACAATACCAAAAATAGCCACAGAAGCAGTAATCTTTATATCTTTTCAAGAGTATCTTTAGAGATTACAGATTCCAATAAAAATAGAGATAACTTTTTCTTCTTGCAAAACCAGCATCTTACCTGCCCAAGTCCAGTATAGAAGGAAAGAAAATCATTATGAACAGTAGGGGAAATAAATTGTTAATTTGATAACATATTAATGAAATGACTTATTTTATTTTGTAATAATGTGATAAGAGGGGCACAGGCCATCCTGGAGTTGAGGGTCCTAACAGCGAGCGGGGTGTCAGCATGGCTGCTCTGAGGACTCCAGTGGCAGGGCAGTCTAGGTGGACAGAGCCTCCGCTCCCCTGCAGAACTCGGCCACAGTATCATGCTCAAACGGCTTTCATCGTTAAACCAAGCCAGCATTAAGAGAGTGCAGAAAAATAAAGACATAGTCCCCAAACTCCCAAAATTCATATATGTTTATATAGAGAAACCTTTTGATTGCAGGCACAGAAATTGCTTTTTGGTATCCCCAAACCTTCTATATTACAGCACTGAGCAAAAATGTTACCCAATAAATACATGCTGTTTATTTGTTAAAAAGAGAGAGAACACAGAAGAAGGAAGAAGGATATAATAAAGCCCCATGTATCCGTTTAGGTACTTTCATGTTTTCAAAGAAAACTCCCGATCCCACGTTGTATTATGTATTTCATGAAATGTGCACACCCAGGACACAGCACATATTTTACAGAATCACTTCCCTGCTCAGTATTGCCCTCTGTCCTAGGTGGTGAGATCTGCTGAGGAGGCCGCGTCAGTGTTGGCCACTTCCATCAGCCCGGAGCAGTGCATCAAAGTGCTGTGTCCCATCATCCAGACTGCAGACTACCCCATCAACCTGGCTGCCATCAAAATGCAAACAAAAGTGATCGAGAGAGTGTCCAAGGAAACGCTTAACCTGCTTTTGCCAGAGATCATGCCAGGCCTAATACAGGTAAGCAGTAAAACTTGGAGAAAGAAGCTGTGTTGATACACTGGGTATTCAATTATTTTAGGTACTTGGCCAGTGTCATGACCAAGCCTTCCTGCTATCTTGGGTGTTCAGAGCAAAAGACTTCCGATAGCTAGCTCTGTGTGTGTGTGTGTGTGTGTGTGTGTGTGTAGGGGTTGGGGGGTAGTATACACATAACATAAAACTTACTGTTTAGTCTGGTAACTGAGCATTTAATGTGGTTTTGTCTATGCATACAAACCCATACATATAAAAACTCTTTAACAAAAATGGGATCTTATTTTGTGACATGCTTTGCTTAAGTTAATCAAAGACTATGAACCTTTTCCATAGAATGGAACCTTTTACTATTCCATTCTAATAAATAATGTGCTATAGTATAATTTTAATGACTAGTATTAAATAGTGTGTGTGTAAGATGCCATCATTCATTTCTTTGTGCATCTATAGTATTAGCTTTGTGACTGTGTTCTAAGCTGCAGCTACTAAGTTGTGAGGTCCTTGAAGATAAGATCCAAATATCTTCCTTCTTTATCTGTGCTTTGGTGCTAAGAACAGAATATACATAATAGGTGTGTGTCACACATACAGTAGTGGACATGAATAAATGTTTGTTGGATAAATAACTTAGAGTAATGGTAGGGATGGGCCAGATGTTAATCTAATTCAGCCTGGATTAGAGGAGTACCCTGACTGCTAGGCCAAAGAGGTTAGGTTTTATTCATTAGTGAGGAGCTGCTAAATACCCTAAAGCTGAAGGCTTTAGAAAGATTAATTCAGAGACTTTTGCAGGCGCTGGGGTGGCCTCAGAGCCAGAGATTGTAGCTTACCAGGCTAAATAAGAAAGACCCTGATAAAAAAGGCTGACAGTGGAGTGGGAGTGCTCAAGGGGAAAGGGAGGAGGGAAAGGGATGTCTCTGCCTGAAAAGGTGAAAAGTTAACTTCACCCAGTCAGTAAAACTCTCTCGTCAGCACGCTTGACATCTTCTCTGTGAGTTGCAGTTCTGTTTCTGTGCAATGGTGCTTTTCTCAGATCCTGCAGGAGTACTAACAAGGATTTCTTCCCAGGGTTATGATAATTCGGAAAGCAGTGTTCGGAAAGCTTGTGTCTTCTGCCTGGTGGCTGTTCATGCAGTAATTGGTGATGAACTAAAACCACATCTCAGTCAGCTCACTGGCAGTAAAGTAAGTAGGGCTGCTCCCTCCTAAAGATGGTGGCCATGGGGCGCTCTTCAAAATGTACTTCTTCGTGTGTGTTGAAGGGTAATTTGTTACTTGACTTTTAATTAGGCTTTAAGCATCCAGCCTAATTCCTCTTACCCGTTGCAGTTTAGCTATCTGTACTTTCACATCTGTCACTCAAGTGAAGTCAGCGCTTTGGTAGGATGGTTGGTAGATTGCCGTGAAAAAAATGGCTACTGCTTCTGGTTGTTCCTGATCACCAGCTCACTCTTCCCACTCTCACACTCAATTCTTACCCCTATGACTATTTAAAAATAAATAGAAAAAGGAGAAAAGAATAAATAGCAGTTGGAAATTCCCTGGATGTCCTGTGGTTAAGGGTCTGTGCTTCCACTGTAGGGGGACAAGGTTCTGTCCCTGGTTGGGGGCCTAAGATCCCACACGCCACATAGTGCAGCCAAAAAAAGGAAAATAACAGAATAAAGTGTGGTTATATATTCATGGATTTATATGTACCGAATTATGGAACACTAGAACATTTTAAAAATTCTCCCCTATGAATTATGATAATCAAATATTTGGTCTCATTCTCTTTCTGCTCTTATATTATGGTCACCATAAATGTTTAATTTTTATTTGATATGTTAAAATAAATTTTACAATTAGTCCTTAAGATGTAAAAAAACATTGGTCTTGTTTTCTTCATTTCTTTGGTATCATCAAAACCTTAAATCTGTTCTAAAGGGTGAAGATAAACTATGATTGTTGAATTATGGTTTATGAACCAGTTAGCAGGACACTCACCTTCATTTAAAAAGTTTCCACAAATCCTAACAATTGTCATTACTATAATCAAAATTATTTTTTAAGTAGCAAAAGGGAATAAGAAATACATATAAAGGAAAAAGAACTCAAATGTATACCTTACATTAAAACCTATACAAGTTATAGATAGATTAAAGCAGTGATTCCTAACCTTTTCTGTATTACAGACCACTTTGAGCTTTGGGTATAATCGCATCTCAGGAAAAAAAAACTTATCCAGAAAATTTTACACCTAGTTTCAGAGGGTTCAGTGAGCCACTGAATGCCATGAATACTGGGTTAAACCATTGGATCAAAGAGTAAATGTTAAGAAAAGCAAATTTTGAACAACTGCTTAGTTTTCAGAGGAAAAAGTTTTCTGAGTTTTGTGAAAAGTTAGGTCCTGATAAGCCAGAGTTATCTGTAGAAGAATTAAAATTCATCACTTTATCAGCATACTAGGCAGCCAGTAGTAATGTTGCATGTGAAGACAATAAGAAGGTGGGAAAAATATTTGAGAATGACATTAGGTTAAAAAAAAAAAAGTAAAAAACAGGATTGTATGTGCTTTGATTCCAGACTATAAAAATATGATCTCATACAGTACAGACTGCAAAATGACAGAGAAACCAAAACATTCCTGTTAGGGGAGTAGTGACGTAGTTGTCTGTGATCTTCGGTGCTGGAACCCAAGAGCCTAATTTCGTCTCCTGGCCCACTGGTCTCTACCCTTTTGACCTTAGGCAGGGATGGTACATCCTGAATCTCAATTTCCTCATCTCTAAAATGTTGTGAAGATAAAAAGGTAGAATGTAAGGCAGCATATTGTATAGCACATAATGCTCAAATGTTTACCATTTTTGTCCTAATGGTGACTTCTTTAAGTGTTATATGTTAATCACTTTAACAGTTTTTGAAAAGGCATGCTAGAATACTCAGTCATGAACAAAACTAAGACTTAAATTTTTTTTCAAAATTCTTAATTATCAACAATATCTAGTGCATTATAATAACCCCTCAGTCTAAAACACCTTTTGAAGTTCGCATATGTGTATAATTTTTTTTAATGAGCATCTCAGGATAACTTAGAGCAGCTTGCTCAAATGACATGTGTTTGGCTTGAATCTGCAGATGAAGCTACTGAATCTGTACATCAGACGTGCACAGACAGGTTCTGGAGGAGCTGACCCCACTACTGACGTTTCCGGACAAAGCTAGTGAAGCCGACAGAAGTGAGCCAGGTCTCTCAAAGGAAGGACAGACAGACCACCCTCATCAATGAAAGGAAATTTTCAAATACATCTTTTGAAACTTACCACTGTTTCCCAGTTTTAGTTTTTTGTTTTGTTTTGTATTTTCCATAACAGAGGACTATCCTCAGTCTGCATGTAACTTTTACAATAGTTATTCCAAATTCAAGAAGAAGCAGTATTAACATCAGTTGATCAATACAAAGTAATTTTGAATCTAATTCATCATTTCACACGTTTGTACTTCTTTGTCTTCCCATTAACCTTTGCCAGTGTTACAATTGTATAATTTTTTTTTTTTTTAATGCTGGTTAAACAGGAATGCTTAAAGCTTTAAAGTTTAACAGTCTAAAACATTTTTTTTGGGCCTTTATTCAAATGCAGAATAGTATTTTTATTGCTACTTTAAGTTTTGTTCCGTATCATGTCCTATGCTAGAAATACTGAAATGATGTGAAACAAAGCAGGACTGATTTGAACTCCAGCTGGACTCTGTTGGTGTGATGGTGATACATGTCGTTAGTTGCAACTTCTTTGGGGTGATCTGTAGTTTAAAACTAAGACCTCAAAGAAACGTTACAGAACCAGCCAGTTCTGTAAAGCTGGTATCGTTTGTTGGTTGTTGACCTTGCCACGTTTATTTAAAACCATGTCCCCTCTCTGATCCCTTAAGAAAGCTGCACCAAATCATCAGCCTGTGTTTTTCTTGTTACTTATTCAAGTAGAAGGTTTCATTGCAGGGTTTTTTGGTTTGTTTATCTTGGTTGTGAATGATGCTTTTTTATTTATTGATATCAAATTCACTTATGAATAAACTTGATAATGGAAACAGACAAAAAGAAAGCAAGTGCATGTGTGTCCTTGACCGTCCTCTGTTTCTCATTTAAGGAACAAACTAATGATCGCGAATGGGAGTCGACCAGCACCTTTTCTTTATATGGTGGAACCTGGTTTCCTTTTGCCATGAAATTGTCTTACTTGAAAACATTGATCCTGATGAGAGAGAAGATGGTGCCAAGGCTATTATTATCTTCATGTAATGGGCTCAAATTCTCTACCTCTTCAGGGCTAATACTTTTAACTGAGCTGCTGCCTATATAGTGTCTTCTGGAAAACTACTAAAAGGGTGATTTTCTGTTACTTTTTAACAAATTTTTTAATCACCTTTTGCTACACCTCTTATTTTCATGTGCAGCCAACTTTCAAAAATTACCGGTTTTTGGTGAAAGGCAGATTAGATCATATGGAACCAGGATACTAATGATTTCTTACCTTGACTTTTTTTTTTTTTTGATCTTAACATAAAGTGAATTTGACTGGAAAGGCAAATGGCTATTAGGGAAGCAATTTGCTGTTGTTAACAGAGTTATCTGTACTTTCTTTGTTTAATTGAAAAAAAATGTAGAAATGTATGTAAAGAATTTAAGACAAGAGTACTGAATGGATGATTTGTCATAGGCTTTTACCTTCCTTTGTTTTTGTTCTAGCAGCAGGAAAATAGTTTCTCTACATCACCCCCCCCCCTTACCTGTAACAATTTTGTTTTCTACTGTTAATTACATTGTGTATTTATAGTTCTATGCTTACTGTTGTGCATATACTGGCAATAAAACTGTACATAACATTACTTGAAAAAATTAACAATGTATATCAGTTGTTTTTCTGTCTTACTGTGTGACAAGTCACTTATCTCCTAACTAGGATTTTAAAAGCTTTTAGAAAGTCCTATATCAGTGGTGTTCTCATGAATTTGTAAGTGCATCTGAAGAGAAGATTTGTCAGGAGTAGCAACCACAATCCAATGTATATATCTCTAAATGCATGTATATATTATCGCTTATCCTTGACAAGGTATTTTAAGCATTGAACTTGTCTCAGTAATGTTTTATGTTTCATGACCTTGGTATGTTTTATAATCATTTTGGATCGAAATATTAATTTAATTTTGACCTCTTTAAGGTCCTGCTCTAACTACTGTTGACAAATAAATAGAGTGACATAACCTGAATAATAACTCTACTTGAAAACTTAGATCACACACCTGGCGCGTAAAGGCAGGCACTCAAGAAATGAATGGGTAACAGAAGATTATGGTTTAATGTGACAAGGTAGAAAGCTAAGTCACGTTTAAAGTTCTATTATTTCAGTTGATAAGACTATAAGCAAGTTACTGTTGACTATTCAGATTGCTATTTACAATACCTTTAATTTGTTCATTTCAGAAACATCTTAAGATGTCAGCTATTAAAGAATGGTGATAAAAAGCTACTGGTTAATTTTTTTTTCTTTCTACTTTTCTCCCCTAAGCATCAGTGTCATTCATTTACCCACGCTGCTGAAAACCAATTAAAAAAGCATGTAATTCCATGTTTTAAAACATGTTTGTTTCTTGTGGGTTTTCAAAATCTTTAATAGACTTTTGACATTTTCAAGTAAGATATGGTTTGAATTTGAGGTTTCAGATTTGGAGTAAATTCACTCTATTTCTTCACATTTTATTAGAAACTTAGGTCAAAACAACTTTTTACCAGGTTATGTTTAACATTAAAAAGCTAAAATCTTCAGGCCAGATCTATTTGTAAATTCAAGTGTTTCTTATTATTGTTAATTTAGAATAACATTTACAGTAAAAAGAAACGAGAATTGGTAATATTACTCTATAATATATGAGGTGGTTTTTTTTTTTTCTGAAACTTTTTTTTATTGAAGTATAGATGATTTACAATGTTGTGTAAGATTCTGGTGTACAGCAAAGTGTTAAGTTATACATACATATTCTTTACCATATTCTGTTTCATTATAAGTTATTATAAGATATTGAATATAGTTCCCTGTGCTATATGGGGGTGTGTGTGTGTGTGTGTGTGTGTGTGTGTGTATATATATAATATTTTATAAATAATAGTTTTTATCTGCTAATCCCAAACTCCTAATTTATCCCTCCCCCCCATAAGGGTTGTTTTTTTTTTTTTTTTCTTAATCTTTGACATCTTTGCTTCCTGTATTGTTTTAGTTCATTTTATTGTAGTTAATCAGTATAGTTTTATAGCCATACAAATGCAAGGTCCAGAGTTAAGCTTTAAAAAACCTTGTCAGTTAAAAAGTTGTCCACTGCTATTGTGGAATATTTGGAAAATTTGCAAAAGAAATTACCTCTTAATAGCACCACTTGAGATGATCTGTGTTGCTCTTTTGTGGATTGCTAAAATAATCCATTTGACTTAATGCTGAAAACGATAAAGGAACTTGTTGTTGTGTTAGTCACTCAGTCGTGTCCGACTCTTTGCAACCCCATGGACTGTAACCCACCAGGCTCCTCTGTCCATGGGGTTCTCCAAGCAACAACACTGGAGTAGGTTGCCATTTCCTTCTCCAAAAAGGAACATTAAGTTTTATTAACCAGAGAAAGAAAAGTTTAGATTTCAAAACTAAGGTTTTGAATGCATCTGTTCTGTGCCTGTATTTTAACATTACATTTTGAATATATTCTCTATTTGTTTTTCTATAGGATGATGTCTCATGGCAGCGAAATATTCCTAGGTATGTGTGCAGCATAATCCTGGGTTGTAGACCTTTGCTGAATATTCCTGTAACAAATAGCTACATCTATGGCACATCTCTCATTATTTCATACTAGGTAACTTTATAGATGTCTTTACTATGAAATTGCCAAATGTAGAAAGATATCATTTATTTAAAGATTTCCTAGTTACTTAAATAGCTGTGTCTAAATTATTCTAGCTGGGTTTAAATTATTCTTGTAATAGTAATGAAAAGTAAAACAAGAAAATACAAGAAACCTTTATATGTGTAAGAATTTCAGTATCTCAGATTTACCTGCATTCATTCATGCAAAAGATATCTGAGTATTTGCCTTCACTGACCCAAAGTAGAACAGATAACCACGATGCAGTGTGGTTAGTGCTCTTGTAGAGAATAACACACAAGGTGTTGATGGGAGGTGGGGAATGGGGGTGATGGTGCACATAAGGTGTGATCGCAGAAGGCTTCCTAGAAGAGCTGAGGCGTTAACTTTGTCTAGAGCTAAATGGGTCTGAGACTTATTGGGGTTACAGAACCGGAACAACAGAGGGAAGCCAAAGAGCAAGGCAATGCTAGGGCTATATGTGAAGTAAGTAGCATTAGGGTGTATCACTAGAACTTTTTAAACCATGGTTTGTTTGATAAAGGTAAAAAAAAAATTCATTCTCTCTTAAAATTCCCATAAAAGATCTTCTCCCCCAACATCTGGGCATTCTCACAATCAAAAACAAACAAACAAACAAACTTGGATATAGCTTTTCTTTCTGTGGTTTTAGTTCAAAAGTTTTCCTTTTCTTACACAGTTATAATATTGTATCTGCTTTCCAGACTGAACATACCTTTTGTATCTACCCAACTGGCCATCATTACACAGCTTGGTTTAGCTGGAACATGGGATGCCAGTGGAGACTGGCACCTGACTGGGTACTAGTACTCATCTAACTGAACGAAGGAGTTCACCGAAGACAAGTTGAAAAACAGCATGATTATAGAATTAACATCACAGACACCTCAATTTTACATACTCCGAAAACTTCAGAAGTGAGTTTGTTTTTAGGTTACAATTTTTTTTCCAGATTGGTCTCTATGAATCTTGTTCTGATTATCATTATTTACCTAGTAAATGTTTGAGCACCTGCTGTGCATTTGAAAGTGAAAGTCGCTCAGTCGTGTCCAGCTCTCTTCGACCCCATGGACCATACAGTCCATGGAATTCTCTAGGCCAGAATACTGAAGTGGGTAGCCTTTCCCTTCTTCAAGGGATCTTCCCAACCCAGGGATCGAACCCAGGTCTCCTACATTGTAGATGGATTCTTTACCAGCTGAGCCACCAGAGAAGCTGTGTATCTGACACCTCTAAAATCTATCTGCTGTTAATATGTAGCTGTGGATCTGGTAATGGGAGAAATGCATTAATAGGCTTTCAGAAATGTGATCGGTATAGGAGGAGTCGGCCTATAACTCAGGGTAGAAAGCGCCCAGAGTGCTGCTTTTTGCAAACCATCCTGACCAGCTAGCCCTGAGTGCAGCCCCAGTCTCCCAGTATTTTTTTCCTTAAGAATGTGTGAGGGCTTCCCAGGTAGCGCAGTGGTGAAGAATCTGCCTGCAAGGCAGGAAACGCAGATTTAATCCTGGGTTGGGAAGATCCCCTGTAAGAGGGAATGGCTACCTACTCGAGTATTCTTGCCTGGAGAATCCCATGGACAGAGGAGTCTGGTGGGCTACAGTCCGTGGGGTCGCAAAGAGTCAGACATGACTGAGCATGCACAAAGAAAGTGAATCTGATATTTTTGGAGTGAGTAAACCTCATTCAGTCGTGTCAGACTCTCTGCCACCCCCTGCATTTTAGCCTGCCAGGCTCCCCTGTCCATGGGATTCTCCAGGCAAGAATACTCGAGTGGGTATGCCATTCCCTCCTACAAGGGATCTTCCTGATCCAGGGATTGAACCCAGCTCTCCCTCATTGCAGGCAAAGTCTTTACCATCTGAGCTACTATTTTATTGGAAGTCAATGCAAAAAGAGAGTGCTTGCTGGTTTTAGTCTATAACCAGATTTATAACTTTAATTTTTATCAAAGTTCAGGTCAAAGTAGAGACTTACAGTTGAGTTACTTCAACAAAGCAAGAAATGTGCTTTTTCTTCTCCATCCTCCTAAAACCACAGTTCTCTGGGATGATTTTGCCCACTGGAAGACATCTGGCAGTGTCGAGGCTGTTTTGGTTGTCAGAACTTGGTAAGGAAGTGCTACTGACATCTAGTGGGTGCAAGTCAGAGATGCTACTAAGCATCTTAAATACAGACGACTGCCCCCTCCAGCAACCCCCCCCCCCCAACAAAAGGAGTATGCAGCCCCAAATGTCAGTAACGCCCAGGATGAGAAACCTTGCGTCAAAGCAAAGGCATCTCCACAGACAGCTGCGCTGGCAATACAGCCCAGTTTAAAAATGCCGAATCAGTTGTTTACACTAATGTTGAATAGAAAATAAAGAATCCAGAACTCATTTCCAGCTGAATTTTAGGGTAAATTTTCCCATGTTTTAATACATATGAGCTCACATGCCAAACATTCAACACAAAACATTGATCCCCAATTCTGTCCAGACTATTTTCTGTTCATTTTCTCCTGCCACCTACTCCATTCTGAAGTCTCAGTCTAATGCCTGGGTGCTAGGGTAGTCCTTCGCATTTTGCTCTTGTAAGAGAAATGGTAATTTTTATTTCTAAGAACTGATTTCTAGCTCTTGAGGTCAGAGAATTTCCATACAGTGAAGTTTTCTCTAGGTATGCAGCAGTGTGGATGACCGAGAAGACGCCAAAGAATGGCCTTGAGGTTTGTTGAAAAGCATTAAAAACTTAATATTCAAATATTGTATAACTCCACCTGTATGAGGTACCTGGAGACAGAAAGTTTAATACAATGGTGTTTGTCGGGTTTCAGGGAGGAGGGAAGAGGGAGTCCCTGTTAAATGAAGGCACAAGATTACATGTTGCAGTGATGAAGAGTTCTGGAAATGGGTGTTGGTGATAGTTGCAAAACTGAATATGCTTAATAACACTGAACTAAACATTTTAAAATTATTAAGATGGTAAATTTTATGTTATATGCATTTTTACCACATATAAAAATAGCAAAAAAGTAATGATCATTAACATAGGGTCAAAGTACAAAAGTGATTAAGAACTTTATTCACAACCTGATTACCATAAATGACTCTATGTAAAAATGTTTGGGTAAATAATACATCAGATGATACCCATGGTATATCAGAGTAATATAAAAGAACAGAGTAGGCAAGTTAAAGCAACTTACCTTTTAATTAATTTTTATTGGAGTACAGTTGCTTTACAGTGGTGTGATAGTTTCTGCTGTACAGGAAAGTGAATCAGCTATATATATACATATAGCCCCTCTCTTTTGAATTTCCTTCCATTTAGGTCACCACAGAGCATTGAGTAGTTTCCTGTGCTGTCTCATTAGTTATCTATTGTATGAAGCAACTCTTTCAAAATTTGCATATTGACATGTACTGCCACAGAGATTGCAATAATTCAATCATGGCTTCGTTTCTTGCACTCTCTACTCACTCTGTTCATACACTGATTTCAGTGATTCTGACTTCAGTGCTAATGTGTTTTTCTAAATCTGGCATATGGACTCGGACCCACTTTGTCTTAAGTCCTACCTTCTTTAAGGTTCATACCACAGGTAGATCTGCCACCCTCTGCCTCTCGTCGCCACCCTCACCCTCTGCTGTTGCGTTAGCTACTTGGCTTCGGTCCCAGATTTCCTCATCTTCCCAAGAGGATAGTAGCAGAGAATACGTTTTACAGAGGAGCTGGTGCTCAAGTGCAGAGTCACTATTTCCAGCATTTGGACAACTTCGTCTCTCAAAACTCCCAGTTCCTCATCCACAGAACAGCAAAAACACTAGCACTTAGCACATAAGAATATTGTGAGACCAAATGAAGTAATGCCTGTTTCTTGGACGTAGCCGGAAGCTCTACAAGGGAGGGCCTTTACAGCTGCAGGCGGGGCACAGGGATCGAGCTGCCACCCTGGGCTGTTGCTGTCTTCCTTCATGCTGAGTCATTTCACCTCCTTGGATCTGAGCTTCTCCACCTAACCATCACAGACTCAGCATTTCTTTTGCTAATTGCAGGACTTTAAAAAGTTTTCTTTTGTTTTTAATTGTAGTAAAAAAAGAAGCATGTAACATTGAATTCGCCATTGTAGCCATTTTTAAGTATACAGTTCAGTAGTGTTAGGTACATTGGCATTGTTGTATAACAGATCTCTAGAACTTCATCTTGCAAAACTGAAATTCTGTTCCTATTAAACACTAATTCCCTTCCCCCTAGCCCTTGGCACCCATCCATCTACTTTCTGTTTTTATGATTCTGACAACTTTAGGTACTTCATAGGAGTGGAATCATATAGTATCTGTCCTTTGGGGACTGACTTATTAAACACTTAGCATAACATCTCCAAGGTTCATCAGTGTTGTGGCATATATGAGTATTTCCTTCTTTTTAAGGCTGAATAATATTCCATTGTGTGTATTTACTACATTTCTTTATCCATTCATCTATCCGTGCAAATTTGGCTTTTGAAATGCTGCATAGGCCCTTTTATTTAAAAAACCATTTATATATTTGTAACACTGTCTGCAACACTTGAACATAGGAAGTCTTAATATTTATTTTATAAATGAATACATTAGTAAGTTAATTAAGTGAGTCTTTATCTAGATCTCATAAAAACAGTAAAATCATCCTACGTGTTTTCACATTTTGACTAGCTGCTCTGTATTTTAGCGTGAAAATGTGTAATACTAATTGTTCTTTCCTATGTGTCATGTTTTGTGCTGAGTACTTTAGATGCATTAACTTTTTGTTCCAATCCTACACAACAAGTATTATCATCATCATCCCCAATTTACAGAATAGAGACTTAAGACTTAGAGAAGTTAATTGATTTGCCCAAGTTGTGTAGCTCAAGCTGTGTTTTAAACCCAGACTAAGGCCAGAGATAGAAAACTTAATCTCGGTGCTATAAATACTCTAGTTATTGTACATGAACACTTGTAAGGTCCTCTCCCAATTTTGTGAATATTGGTGCCTTTTAAGATCTTAAAATCAATAACCATCTATGCATTTCAAAAATACTCCTTATATAGTTTGTATAACTGGTGCATAAAAAGTTTCTAAAATGCACACATCTCACCTATGGAAGTACAAAAGTTCTCAAAATAAGTAAAAAATAATGTTCATAGTCGTTAAAGAAGAGGATGCAATTTCCATATCCTCTGTCGTACTGGAAACGTTGATAAAATGAGGCCTTATGATTCAACCCAAACGGGAAATTCCCTGGCAGTCCAGTGGTTAGGACTGTACGCTTCCAATGCTGGGGGCCTGGGTTTGATCCCTGATGGGGAACTTAGATTCCACAAGCTCTGTGGTGTGACCAAAAAAGAAAATTTTACCCCAAACGTTTTGTCTTGAACATGCTTGGTAACCCAGTGTGACTAGGCAGGGCAGCCAGCTCCAGCCCTACCTAACATCTCACTGAGACTAATCCTTCTGATTTCATCATCCTTTCCTACTGCCCATCCTCCCTTTGCTTGCCTGTCTTCAAGCCTGGCTGGTGAGAGATGACTCAGGAAGAAGCCATACAGTAGCCCTAAGGAGGGATAGCCAGCCCATACTGGAATACAGGTAGAGTAGGCTCCTACAGGTGTAGTAGGGGAGTGTCTTCAAGACGAGGAGGGAAAGAGGGAAGAGAAAGGGGGGGATTCATGTAATGAATGAATATATTGGGAAGAAATTTTCTCACACCGTGGGAGTGGATGTAGGTAATTTGACAAGCAAATGAAAAGTGAAGTATGTATCATAATATATGCTTAATTTTGAATATTTACACATAATGAGGGCTTCCTGGGTAGCTCCAGTATTCTTACCTGGAGAATTCCATGGACAGAGGAGCCTGACAGGCTCCCGTCCTCCGAGTTGCAAAGAGTCGGACACAACTGAGCGACGACGACTGCTACTGCTACTACTACACATCATGATGGTAACAATAAAAGCTAACTTCACCAAAAAGCTGCGTTAGCTGTGTTTGGGTGGGAGGTGTATAGACTATTGAAACCTCACCTTCCCTTGAAAGTGAATAGATAGTGTCTAGAACTATGTATCAGGAGACATTGCTAAAGGTTGAAAGTGTGCTTTGGAAAGTGGCAACCTCATGAGAAGGGAGATTAGGACAGAGGACTGTGTTTTGTTGGATCTTTTTATTATTGGATTGTTTTGCTGTTTTTTACAAATTTTTTATTGGAGTAGGGTTGGTTTACAGGGCTTCCCTTGTGGCTCAACTGGTAAAGAATCCGCCTGCAATGTGGGAGACCAGGGTTCAATCCTGGGTTGGGAAGATCCCCTGGAGAAGGGAAAGGCTACCGACTCCAGTATTCTGGCCTAGAGAATTCCATGGACTGTATAGTCCTTGGGGTCGCAAAAAGTCAGACATGACTGAGCGACTTTCACTTTCAGTTTTCATAGTTCATTTACAGTATTAGTTTCTGCTGTACAGCAAAGTGAATCCATTATGCATATACATATATCCACTCTTTTTTTAGATTCTTTCCCCATATAGGCCATTACAGAGCATTGCATAGAGTTCCCTCTGCTATACAGCAGGTCTTTATTAGCTATTTTATATATAGTAGTGTGAATATCTCAATCCCAGTCTTCCAGTATATTCGTAGTAGATGTTTCAAGCCACATACTTTTGCCACTTTGATTTTCTTAAAAAGTAAATGCATTACACAAGCACTTGCAGATGTTCATGGTGGCAAAAGCATAACCAATAAAAAACTAACACGTGTACATGATATGATTTTATAGTTTGGGGGGCAAGGCTTCATTCGAGATTGCAAGCAGGGATATAAAGACAGGGGGACCTGAAGAAAGAAAAAGAGTATAGAGATGTGAGTATAGAGGGGTATGACTTCATATATATTTCTTTTTTTAAAGTCTTATCCCTACAAAAAAAGCCTTCTCATCTTTTCCTCTGCTTCCTTGACCCAGTCTGCCCTTTTTTTCCTCTCTCTGTATTTAAACCAGTATTTATGCATTACAAACACCAATCTAAGTGATATCTCAATTCAGAGAATCCCCTACCACACCAGTAATCCATAATGGTACACTTGGGGCACACTGATTCTTGCTTTAGGTCCTTAGATCTCGGTTTTAACACCTTTCCTGCAAAAGAAGTTACCGTTGACATTTCTGATTTTAACATCATGTAAGTTTTGCTGTTTCATAGACCAGCATTTATAACATCACCCGGAAATTCATCAGTGCAGAAGCCCAGGCCTCACCTCAGACCTACAGAATCAGAATCTGCATTCTGTATTCTTTCTGACAAGCCCCGGGGTGTGTTATGGTTTGTGGTTCGTATGCATATTAATGTATGAGAAGCACTGATCTAGAGGTATTGATGATAAATAGCACTGATGTTACTTATAACGCATAGGTCTTTGATTTCAGAATCCTTTTGGCAATTGTCGAGCAGTTTATGGGCGCCGCTCTGAGTCTTCCCAGTTAGCAGCGTGTTTGTGTGCTTTTACAGGACATCTATGTACAAATGTGTTAACGACAACCCTGAGTCACTTGTATAACAAGAGCTTGGGCACCTATTGAAATGTCGGGCATTGCTCTAGGTATCTGTGCACTGAACACTGGAGAAAAGTGGCTTCCCTCACAGATTTATATTCTAGTTGAAGAGAAAAGATACGAAAAATACAGCGTCCTTGAGATTACAATGAAGACTGAGGGGAAAAAATCAGGCAGGGCGTTGAAAAAGCTGAGGATGTGTAGGAGTCTTAAAAAGACCAGCAGTAAGACTTCACAGAGCAGAATAGCAAGCAAAGAGGTAAAGGAAGTGAACTGTGGAAGTGTCAATGTAAAAATTAATGATTTGTCACTCTAAGAAGGAAATAGAGTTTTGTTCGAGCTACCCTGAGCGTTATAGCCCATGAGACAGACTTTCAGAAAGCTCTGAGGACTGTTCCCATGCATTGGAGGTCAAAGCACAGTTATATAAATTTTTGAGACAAAGGGTTGTACATCAAAGGAACTAACCTGTTGACAGTTTACATAATCCAACAAGGCGAATGGTGGATTACTGTGACCCCTTACAGGATTGAGAAAGGAATGTACCTCCCAAGGAGTTAACCTTGCTGGCACTGGGAGGAAATAGCATTTTTTGGGTGGGTGGCCTTCGTGTGTTTTCTAAAGGGATCTAGTTAATGCGTAATGGAGATGCATTATGCACACTGAAGGGGAGTGGATAGTGGCTCAAATGGACCAAGAGAGAATATGTTTAAATATCTTGTCCCACCTTCAAATATATAATTTTACTTTATCAGTAGCAGAATAATGACTTCCAAAGATGTCCAGTCCTAGTTCTGGGAAACTGTGAATATGTTACATTATATGGCAAAAGAGACTTTGCAGGCGTGATGAAGAATCTTGAGCTGGGGAGGGTACCCTGGATTATCCTGGAAGTGGGCCCTATGTAATCATCATAAATGAAAGAAGGAGGCGGGAGAGTCAGTCAGAGAAGAAGTGATGGCCACAGGTTGGACTGATGAAAGCCAAGGGATGCCGACAGCCTCCAAAAGCTGGAAGAGGCAGGGAACCAGCCTCTCCCCTAGAACGTCCAGAAGATACGCAGCCCTGCCTTAACTCTCTAGTCCAGTGATACTTGTTTCAGACTTGGGACTTCCGGAGCTGTGAGATAATAAATTTGCATTATTTTAATCACCCAGGAATTTGTTACAGTGTATTAGGAAGCTAATACAGGGAGCTGGACATGTGGTTATACAGACATGCTAACTGCTTTAGCAAACACCTCCAAAATTGCAGTAGCTTGGGAATTCCCTGAAGGTCCACTGCAGTGGCCCGGGTTCAACCCCTGGTTGGGAAACTTAAGATCCCGCAATGGTCTTGGCATGGCCAAAAAAAAAAAAAAAAAGACAAAACAAATGCAGTTGTGACCTTTAATTGAATTCTGGATTAAAGAAAAAACTATAATAAACAATTTAAGGACAAATGGAGAGATTCAGAAATGAATAAAATAATATACATTAATGATATATAATAATAGAAAATAAATAACTTCTTTAATTGAAGTTAAAAACTTAGGGATGTAATGAAGATACTATAATTCTGTTAGAGAATTTCTTTACTCTTAGAATACATTGTGAAGTATCTACGTAGGGATGTCATGAAATCTGCAACTTAATTTCACATGTTTAAGCAAATAATAGGTGGATAAAGAGAAAAAACAAATACAATATTAACAATAGTCATATATCACTAAAGAATACATAGGTGATCATTTTCATGTTCTTTCAAATTTCCTATAAGTTTAAAAAATTTTAAATACATAGAGAAAAAATAAGAAAGATTTAAGGTAGTTTGGAGAAGCATAATATTAAATTTGTCTAGGAGGAAAAAATAATTACCTGTTCTGTTTTTGGGTTTGTTTTTTTTTTTTTTTTTTGAGATAAAGGGCATTTGGAAGCATATGGATTACCAGACCCACACAGTTCTCTAGGTTAGAATGTTTTCAGTCATTCATCATAGAGTAAAACATTCAAGAAACTGCCGTGTGTCTGGGGCATCTCAGTGAAATGACTAACTATAAACTGTGGCACTGTCCACATTGACATATGGTCAAATAGCATTTCATCCTTTGTTGGTTTTATGACATACTCAAAGACACCATGACAGATGTCTGTGCTTGGATTGCCTGCTTATCCAGGGCACAGTAGTTAGCTCATTCTTGTTGATGGGATACGTCAGAGACTCTTTGGAGATTACACACAAGAGCAAACACATAATGCTTATCGTGAACTGTGCAGAGTTTCAAGCTCAGTCAATGTATTATTTAATCTTCATAATGACTCCATAAAGAACATATACTATTATCTCCATCTTACACATGAAGAAGCTAAGGTAAAGAGGGGTTTTGTAACTAGTCCTAGATCACACAGTAATAATTGGCAGAGCTGGAATTCAAATCCAAATTTAGCTCCACCGTCTAACCTACTGACTCCTGTTCAGAAGAGTACCTGACCCTTACTTGTGGTTATGCATTCTTTCAATACATGGTGTTCATATTCTTAGTGACATACTTCCAGTTCTCAAAGTCTGGTTGAAGGGCATTCTCCCATGCAACTACAGAACCAGGAAGGTAACATTCTAATTTTATTTTGTTTTTTAATATTTATTTGACTGCACCAGGTCTTGTTGCAGCACACAGGATTAGTTCGATCTTTGTTGCATGCTCTTATTTGGGTTCTAGTTCTCTGACCAGGGATTGAACCCAGGCCCCCTGTACTGGGAGCACAGAGTCTTAGCCACTGGACCACCAGGGAAGTTCTAACATTCTCATTTCAAAGGCAAAGGGCTTTTATCAAATCCTACCTAATTATATTGTTATCCACCAACCTCACAATGAGCATATTTGTTAACTGTTTCAGGAACAAATTTTACTAGTTTTTTGTCCAGCTGATTTGAAGTATTTCAAATATTTTCCTGCCTACCTGTTTGTTCAGTTCAGTCACTCAGGCGCATCCAACTCTTTGCAACCCTGTGGACTTCAGCACACCAGGCTTTCCTGTCCATCACAAATTCCTGGAGCTTGCTTAAACTCATATCCATCAAGTTGGTGATGCCATCCAGCCATCTCATCCTCTGTTGTCCCCTTCTCCTCCTGCCTTCAATCTTTCCCACCATCGGTCTTTTCCAATGAGTCGGTTCTTCCATCAGGTGGCCAAAGTATTGGAGTTTCAGCTTTAGCATCAGTCCTTCCAGTGAATATTCAGGACTCATTTCCTTTAGGATGAACTGATTGGATCTCCTTGCAGTCCAAGGGACTCTCAAGAGTCTTCTCCAACACCACAGTTCAAAAGCATTGATTCTTTGGTATTCAGCTTTCTTTATGGTCCAACTCTCACATCATGACTCCTGGAAAAACCTTAGCTTTGACTAGACAGACCTTTGTTGGCAAAGTAATGTCTCTGCTTTTTAATATGCTAGAATCCCAGGGACGGGGAAGCCTGGTGGGCTGCCGTCCATTGGGTCACACAGAGTCGGACACGACTGAAATGACTTAGCAGCAGCAGCAGCTAGGTTGGTTATAGCTTTTCTTCCAAGGAGCTGCTGCTGCTGCTAAGTTGCTTCAGTCGTGCCCGACTCTTAGCGACCCCATGGACTACAGCCTACCAGGCCCCTCCGCCCATGGGATTTTCCAGGCAAGAGTACTGAGTGGGTTGCCATTGCCTTCTCCACTTTCAAGGAGCAAGCATCTTTTAATTTCATGGCTGCAGTCACCATCTGCAGTGATATTGGAGCCCAAAAAAATAAAGTCTGTCACTGTTTCCATTGTTTCCCCATCTATTTGCCATGGAGTGATGGGACCAGATGCCGTGATCTCAGTTTTTTTGAATGTTGAGTTTTAAGCCAGCTTTTTCACTCTCCTCTTTCACTTTCATCAAGAGGCTCTTTAGTTCCTCTTCACTTTCTGCTATAAGGGTGGTGTCATCTGCATATCTGAGGTTATTGATATTTCTCCCTGAAATCTTGATTCCAGCTTGTGCTTCATCCAGCCTGGCATTCTGCATGATTTTAATGCATGTAAGTTAAATAAGCAAGATGACAATATACAACTTTGACGTACTCCTTTCCCAATTTTGAACTAGTCTGTTGTTCCATGTGCAGTTCTAACTTGCTTCTTGACCTGCATCCAGGTTTCTCAGGAGGGGTAAGGTGATCTGGTATTCCCATCTCCAAGAATTTTCCACAGTTTGTTATGATCCACACAGTCAAAGTCTTTAGCATAGTCAATGAAGCAGAAGTAGATGTTTTTCTGGAATTCTATTGCTTTTTCTATGATCCAACGGATGTTAGCAATTTGACCTTTGGTTCCTCTGCCTTTTCTAAATGCAGCTTGAACATTTGGAAATTCTCAGTTCACGTACTGTTGAAGCCTCACTTGGAGAATTTTGAGCATTACTTTGCTAGCATTTGAGATGAGTGCAATTGTGCAATAGTTTGAACATTCTTTGCCATTGCCTTTCTTTGGGATTGGAATGAAAACTGACCTTTTCTAGTCCTGTGGCCTCTGCTGAGTTTTCCAAATTTGCTGACATATTGGGTGTAGCACTTTCACAGCATCATCTTTTAAGATTTGAAATAGCTCAGCTGGAATTCCATCACCTACACTATCTTTGTTCGAAGTGATTCTTCCTAAGGCCCACTTGACTTCAGACTCCAGGATGTCTGGCTCTAGGAGAGTGATCACACTATCGTGGTTATCTGGGTCATGAAGATCTTTTTTGTACGGTTTTTCTGTGTATTCTTGCCACCTCTTTGTAATATCTTCTGCTTCTTTTTGGTCCATACCATTTCTGTCCTTTATTGTGCTCATCGAAAACGTTCCCTTGGTATCGCTAATGTTTTTTACAAAAATGGCCACAATTTTCCAATCCCTCCCCTGTTAACAGAATCTGGGGAAAAAAAAAAGTGCATTTTATTATGTTGAAGCATTTTAAGAATCAGCAAGTAAAAATCATCTTTGCTCCTTGTCAGCATTTATATCCACATAATTGTGATTTTGCATCGCCTTCTGCTAAGAGGTTGAGTCTGTTGCCCCATCTCTTGGACGAGGGCTGGTCTTATGACTTGCTGTGGCCAAGATATTTCAGCAGACGTGATGGTGCTCAAGTTCTGGGCTGATCAAGTCCTTACACTGTCTCTCGCAACCCATTCAACCACCACGGGCATAAAGCAGGGCTAGTCTGCAGGAGAGTGGGAAGCCATACATTGAAACTCAAGTCAGCCCAGTTGTCCCTGCCAAACCCCAGATGTAGGAGAGAGCCGGCCAAGATCAGCAAAGCCATCCCACAGCTTACTGGAGTGGCATGAGGAAGACTGGCTGAGCTCACAGTAGTTGCCCAACTGAGCCCAGCTGGTTGACCCACAGAAGCATGAGCCAAGTAAATGCTGGTTGTTTATGCCAGTAAATTCTGAAATGGCTGGTTGTACAGCAGAACCTGACACTGCAGCTCAGTAACTTTTCCAAAACCTCAGTATGTCCCATAGAGACATCTAGCACCCCACTGTCTTAATCTCTCCAGGCTATTATGATGAAATACCACAGACTGGGTGGCTTATAAACACCAGGATTTATTTCTCACAGTTCTGGAGGCTGGAAGTCTGAGAATAGTGGTCCAGCATAGACAGGAGAGGGCTGTCTTATGGGTTGCAGACTTCTCAGTGTGTCCTCACATGGCAGAAGGGGCTAGGGAGCTCTGTGGGACCTTATGAGCTCATCACCTCCCAAAGGCCCTGCCTTCTAATACTATCACTTGGACTTTTGAGGGGACACAAGCATTCACTCACTAGCCCCCATGAACCGCTTAACAGAGAATGCATGCATATTTTGAAATGGTTAAGCGTAAGCCCAAAACCCATCACGCAGAAGCATTTCAAAATCATGCTAACTTGTGAGCATTTGAAAATCATGCTATCTATCATTCATTTTTCTCAAGTAAAAGTTAATTGTGCAGAATTCCAAGCAGGTAGCACTTTTTAATCCAGCACTCAAATGTGAACATTTCTTAAAGATCTGATTTTCTACATCAGAAGCTTGTCCTTCCTGTTTACCAGCTGTCTTCCTGGCCATTAGCTGCCACTAAGTTCTGATTGGAGGAAGGCTGTCTAAGAGCAGTTGTTCTTCAGCT